>NW_024104332.1:2964638-4446957 GCF_003945595.2 Pipra filicauda
TTGTCATAGACAGCTCGGAGAGTATCGGCTACACCAACTTCACCCTGGAGAAGAATTTTGTCATCAACGTGGTCAGCAGGCTGGGCTCTATTGCCAAGGACCCCAAGTCACAGACAGGTCTGGACTGTGTGGGGACAGAGCGGGGCATGGGGAAAAGAAAAGGCTCTTGGATCTCTCCAGCTTCATGTTTGTTTATTTTCTGTGGCTTTTCATGCCAATTGGGCAGGTCTTTGAGTTTCTCCACTTTTCACTGAGGACGCAAAGCCAAGTAATGTGATGCTTCATTGGCAGGTGCCCGTGTTGGGGTGGTGCAGTACAGTCATGAGGGGACTTTTGAAGCCATCAAGCTTGATGACGAGCGCATTGATTCCCTGTCGAGCTTCAAGGAAGCAGTGAAACGCCTGGAGTGGATTGCTGGAGGCACCTGGACACCATCTGCCCTTCAGTTCGCCTACAACAAGCTCATCAAGGAAAGCAGGAGAGAGAAAGCCCAAGTGTTTGCTGTGGTGATCACAGATGGGCGCTATGACCCCCGGGATGACGACAAGAATTTAGGGGCCCTTTGCGGTAGAGACGTGGTCGTCAACACCATTGGCATAGGAGACATGTTTGACCAGCCAGAGCAGAGCGAGACCCTGGTCTCTATCGCCTGCAACGAACCCCAGAGAGTCCAGAAGATGAAGCTCTTCTCAGACCTGGTGGCAGAGGAATTCATTGACAAGATGGAAGACGTGCTCTGCCCAGGTCTGTACCTGTCCGTGCATGGTTCTTACTGGAACTGGAGTTTTGACCCCAGAGTTTGGGATGGGGGGCATATATGATTGCAGAGACACTGTGTCCCAGCAGGTTGGCCAGTAGCTGGGTCATTCATGGTGGGGCTGACCTTCATGTAGCCCTGAACTAAGAGTCCTTCCTCAGATATGGGCCAGCTTTTTGGGGCAGTCCTTTTAGAGTTCCATGTAAGGAACCTTGTTCTACCATGCTGACTGAGCCAGTGAAGGGGGATGGTAGCACATCACTCAGTTTTCCTTGTTTCTTTTCCTTCCAGATCCACAGGTCGTCTGCCCTGAGCTGCCCTGTCAGACAGGTAAACATTACAAGTATCTTCACACCATCTGCAAAAAGTCCAGGGGGAGAGTGCATGAGGCTCAGGAGTAGGAGAGAGGGGGTGCAACTCTGTCCATTCCTTTTGGATGGCAGGAGTTTGAGAAAGTGTCACTTTACACGAGGAGAGGATAAAGGGTTTCATCTCCTGCTCTTTTCCCGTCTCTCTTAGTTCTCTGCACAGGTAGGTACAAGTGCACCGTGCGAGTGCGCCAGCATGGCTCATCCCTGATATTTCTCCCTGCCCAAATTCCTGGGAGCCACCTGGTTTTGACCTCCAAACTCAAGGCAAACCCCCCCTTGCTAAACTCTCCCACTCCTGTGACCTTTGTATCAGGATGCTCCTTGGGAGTGACAGGGGCAGAGCAGCTGGCAGAAATCAGTTGGAAAATGACAACACAGTGGACCCAAAGCTTTGGCTTCTCTAACGCTGGCTGTATTTGATTAACGATTAACTCAGGGTGTTGGATTAAAGGGAAAGGCTATAAGAATCCTCTGGTATCAAGAAGACAGCTGCTGCGTGCTGAAGGTAGCTTGACTTGGTCACATTTTGCTTGTTGAGGGGTAGATATACATCCCGAATTCCTAGAGATCCTGTCTGTCTGAGTCCCTGTGCCTGTTTAAATGCAATAGATGCACTCTGTGCTGATACACACAAGTTTATAGGGGACTTAAGTTTTACCAGTTCCTGAAATTTTTATCTCTACTCTTGCCATGAATGTTTTTGTGGAGAACCACAGTTTCAGTTGAGCCTTATACAGAATATCAAATTTCATTTTGAAGTAAGTCCCTTTGCTTCCATACCAAGGGAAGGAAAACTGGTCCCAGGATGCATAGAAATCTATGAAAAGCTATAATCATTCCTGTCTAAAATCTCTCACTGGTATTTTGAGTATTTGCACCTGGCCACGCAGGGGACACAATGTCCAACCGTGACAGTGAGCTCCTCTGCCACGTCCTCTGAGGAGCTTTGTCCTGCGAATCCATGCACGAGGAGGTGACATCCCCATGCCACACTGGTGATTGCTCAGGTGTCTTCAAAGGTTTTGGTCTTAGCAGCGTTCCCATTTCTGAGGAACCGAAGCAGTGACACACTCGTTCCTCCTAGGCTTGGGCCACCAAAGCCCTCCAAAGCAAGGTGAAGTTGGCAGTGCTTTCCTTGTAGCATACTTGGGTATTTCTGTTCCTGATGCAAGGTGAGAACAGTTCGCTGGTGTCTGACAGGCCTGGGGACCAGACCAGAAATGGCTCGAGGAGGCATCTGAAGGGGCTCCCTCTGGGGTGAATCCCTCAAGCCATGCCGTGGGCAGACCATGTCAAGTGCAGGCAAGACCTGTGCCCTAGAGAACACAGGAGGTGGACTGATGTGGCAGGGTAGGTGTGGGCCTCCTGTCGAAGTGCCAATAGACCTATCTCAGCATGGGCAAAACTTGTGCTAGGTCTGGTAGATCAAATTTTAAGTAATAGGTAGAGATTTAGGGGCCCTTGGGCAACGAGCCTTCCACCCCCCACACTGGATGGTCCGTGATGCGTTGTTGCCATCATATTTGGAAGGATTTGCAATGATCACACTTGCCTGGTGGCAAGGGAAATTGTTGGATGGGATGTGACATAAGGCACGTGAGAGAGCCTGGGGCCTCTCTGCTTGGTGCTTGACTTCCTGTGGTTCTCCAAGAGCATCTCCTAAGTTAATGCCAGTTCCCATGCAAATCCTCTGCATGAAGACTGTGTTCTGCAGAGGGCATGTGAATGAGCTAGTGCACATCCAAGGAGTACGTCCCATCGTGGTTCAGCCAGACAGGCCCAGGTCAGGGACACAGCTACACCAGTCCTGTTAGCCCCATGGCTGTCAGAGTGGCAGTCCTAACACTTTTAAGGGGCAAATCAATTGTACCCCAGATTCAGCTTGGGTGTTATCAGCAGAGCACAGAGAAGGGCAGGTATCACATACACATTGTTTCCCCCTCATGCTGCCCCAGTACTTTACCTGATTTTCCTGTTTTTGGGAGAGACCCATGTCTCTTATCAATTACTGCCGTACTAACAGGATGCTCGAGGGTTTAAATGCTGAGCAAATCTGACCACTTGCTTCACAGAAACCGCATGACACTCTGTGAGGCTCTTGCTAACTCATGCAGAAGGCTTTGCTTTGAGCTTTGGGGGTTTATTCAAAGTTAAATTCAGCGCAACCAGGTGCAGATGGAGGCTCTCTGGGTCCTGACTAGTCCAGACACTACACAGCTTTGGCTAGAGTCACTGCCTTGAGGCTGAGTGCCAGGAAAGGAGGTCACATAATGCTGTCCCTTAGATGTCTTTCTGCCTTACAGCATCACGTGTATGGTTTGCACGTAGTAGAGTCCAAAGCTACATGATGGGTGAATCCCATCTGCAGAAAGAAGTTGGACCCCATGGCCTTTTTCCTGAGCACTGCCCTTTCTCCATCATGCCTATGCTGGATGAGTAGGAACTGGGCAGTTAAGGTTTTGTGTAATTTTCTAAAGTTGCTCAGTTGATGTGTGAAAGATTTCAGTACAGATCCCATGGTTCCTCAGACATAAATGGCATAAAGATTCAAAACCTGGCTTTGGTCTTTACTTCTCTGTCCTCGTTAGCTCTGTTCTTCTCTGGTGCACTGCAAGTAGGAAAGCCAGGTAGCTTTCAGAGACACAGCCATTGCTAGCGAGCCCTGAAAATATTCTTTTGACGCTCACTTGCAGATGACAGGAACCCTGGGAGCGTAAACCCACTTATTTTCCGCCCCATGGAAGAGGGAGTCAACATAAATTTCCCCAGCACCATACACTCGATCGCCCAGTTCCTAAACTCCACGCGGGAATCCCGGGACCCCAGTGTGTACACGCAGCTGGTGGCCACTTTGGCCTTTACCGCCGAAAAAGCCAAGTTTGCCACTGGAAATGAGCGGCAGGAGTGGATGGACTTGTTCATTGACACCTTCAAAATGGTGCACAGCGAGATTGTGGGGGACCCAGAGACTGTGCTAGGGCTGTGCTGAGACCATGGTTAGAGGTCACGGGGACGCAGGGGTTGAGCGGAGGTGGTAATCATCGTTCCTCAAGGGCCTGCTTGGCAGAGGGGACAGGTACATTGGTAGATGCTTTTAGTTTAGGAGAAACAGAGGCAGTGGAACAGCTTGGTTGCGCTCAGCCGGGGGTGGGACACAAGGAGCAGTCCCCTCCAGCTCAGCTGGCTGATGAGCATGGCAGCTTTCCCCAGCAATGGCAAGGGATGCTCTTGCTTTGCCCGCTGCTTTTTTTGCAGAGAGTCTAACGATGCACTTTCCCTGTGCATTCCTACCTATGTCTTTGGTGACACTCTCTGAAGCATCTTGCATCCTCTCTCTCAGTTACTGTGGGGCTCACTTTGGTTCCTGTAAGGCTGACAAAGCAAGGTGCAATTCCTGCTCGCCAGTGTCTCTGTGGAACCCCTCAGTGAGCAGCTGGGGGTGTGGGAGGGAAGGAACAAGCAATACAGGAGAGGGAGCACCCTCTCCTTCCATTGGGAGTACCTGTACCTGGGGAGTGCTTCTCTCAGAAGCTGTTTGAGCTCCCTTGGCCTTTCTCTGCTTGCACATTTGTTCTTCTTCTGTCTTAATTAACAACTGTACCCGTCTGTATCCAAAAGACAGATATTCTGTTACATAGGGATGGGTCCATAGGTCCATAGGTACATAGGTCCAAAGCAGAAATCCTTGACTGTGCAGTCACACCTCCATGTCATGTGTTGTATCACACACTCAATTACGTGAGCTGTTTAAAAGCAAGTACCTAAACTTGATATAGCACAGCCTATTTAATCCACACCCAGTGCTGGTTTGGTTCAAAGTCCACAGACACACCCCTTGCACTGCCGGTCTGTGTGTTTAGGCAAGGAGTGATATTTCCATCAGATCAGGGACCCCTGATTTTCAAAGGTTAGGCAGGTGTGTTCCATTCCCACCTCCATTTTAACTACTCTCAAGCCATATTTAGAGGAAATGGAATTTCGTGTGCAGACACAGGAGTAGAAGTGCTTACTCTGGTATGGTATGGTATTATTGCAATAAAGTCTCCTGAGCAAACGACGTATTTAATGGGCAGAAGGGAGAGGTACCGTCTTCAGAAATGTGATTGGGCTGTAATATTTCCAGGTGTAAAAAGTGGAGCCAGTTGCCAAGCTCAGGCATGGGAATTGCCTGCATCTAACTTATTTCAGCGTTCTCTCAGGGTTTCAGCACTTTTTGCACCCAGTCTGTGGGGACAAGGAGCTCAGAGATCTCTGCTATTGCCATAGAATAGAGGGAAAAGAATTCTGAGCACTTTACATGATGTTCTCCATGTTTTAGGTGAAGGCAAAAGGATCAGCCTGTGCCTGAGTCTGGTCATAATTCTCATATTCTAGATAGTCTGTGCAAATCCAGACTCCCTATTCTGCTTCGATTTTTACCCCAAAATTATTGTGACTTAGTCTATTGGGATGCAGGACTGAACTCAGAGTAGTTAAGCTGCTCCAGCCATGATGCCAGAGGAAAAGCCCCTAAACCCCACTGATTTGAAGAGAACATATCAGGGCTGGGACATTTTGCTGAACAAAATGAGGATTGGGAAAGATTTCAGCAAAGGGTGTGTTGATTTCATTTAATTTCATCACACAGTGGCTATTTATTTCACCTCCCTTGGAAATAATTTCTAGCAAAACATTGAAAACAAAGTTTTTTACCTCTCAAAAACCTTCAGCTCATTGGTGGGGGGCAGTGGGAGAGGGAGAAAATGTCTCTTTGCCTGAGTGGTGTTTGCACTGGCTCTTGGTGGCAGGCAGGTGAAGGGGTGTTTTTTTAGCATAATGCTGGCTAATCCCTCTGATAAAACCTGATGGATTTCATCTCAGCAACAGTTCCTTCAGTGAGCTGTTGGGCAAAGGAAAGACACAGATAAGGACCTGGATAAAGGATAATCCCCACCTCCCCAGAGACACAGGAGGGCCTAGGAAAAGGGGAAACTCCGAAAAGGGCAGGGAGATCAATCCCCACCTCACTTTCATCTCCACTGTCAACACAGTGAAAGAATAGAGAAAATACGAGTTCCCCAGGCTTTAGAAGAAGCAGCAAAGTGATGTGAATGGGTGGGGTTACTCTGGACATGCATGCAATTAGATGGGTTGCTAATGGAGGAAAATCAGGGGTATTTCTGCTTTTTTGTGCTGCCCTTGATAGACATCCTCAGCTGTGCAGTATGGTGAGCTACAGGCATTCATGCCTTACTATAAGCCACATGAGAAGGACCAATGCAAGATTTTAGTTGGCCTAAATCGTGGTGCCCCCCGAGAGTTTCTCTCCCAGTTAAGAACAAGAATCTTTTCCCTTGCTGCAGGAAAGGGTGGTTGGGTCCTCAGCCTCTCAGAAATGGGAACAAGCTGCAGCCAGAGCATGACACCCAGCAGGACAGACCTAAGGTTTTGCTGCCTCACATCTGTTACATTCCCATATGTTAAAGGCACCTTATCAAACAGCTGGAAGGCAGCCCTCCCCAGCTGTGAGGGCCAAGCAGCAAGCGGAGTGTCTCCGGGAAACACTCCTGTCAGACGTGCACTGCACTGTCGCTGACGCTCCGTGGAGTGGTGCTGCTCCCAGCCACCCCCTTAGCTTAGCTCAGAGCTCTTAAGGCTTGCTCTGGGCCACGTGGGAGGCGGGTCAATGGTGCTTGTCATCTCCAAAAACATGAGTACATGTGGGCAAGCACTGGGGGAGGCTGTTAACACCGCTCCAACATGGCACGCAGCCCTCGCTCCTCACCCGCTCGCTTCCACTGGCTTTCGCAGACCCTCACGTGGGTTTTGCACTGTGTGGTTGCAAGGTCTTCCTGCCTTTCCCCCTCCACAACTGCACGGAACAGGTGAGGACGAGGAGTGCAGGTGCTGCCAAGGCAAAGTATCCTTGCAGCAGCAGTGCCTGCATACCAGGAACTCAGGACCAACATACCATTTAGACAACATTTCTCACGGAAGATTGGGCAAAGGTGAGTATGTGCCTTTATTGCTTTAAAGGAGGGGAGGTACCAAGTGATAGAACAAGAGGAAATGGCCTCAAGTTGCACCAGGGGAGGTTAAATTGGATATTAGGGAAAATTTCTTTGCTGAAAGGGCAGTCAGACACTGGCACAGGCTGCCCAGGGAAGCACTGGAGTCATCATCCCTGGAAGTGTTCAAAATACATGTACATATGGTGCTTAGGGATATGGTTTAGTGGTTAACATGGTGGTCCTGGGTTAATGATTGGACTTGATGATCTCAGAGGGCTTTTCCAACCATAACAGTTCTGTGATTCCATGATTCTGTGCTGAATCCAGGTGTAGCATCATTCAGCACCAAGGAAGCTCTTTGTCGGGTTGGGTTTGCTCATAGTGCAAAAATTCAAGCTCATGTGATACTCCTATCCCCAAAGTTACCCCTCCTTGCCTGAAACGGATGCTGAGGCTGGGGCTGCTCCAGAAGCTCCTATTCCTTGCCAGTCATGCAACACAATATGGCAACATCTTTGGGACTTCACCCTTTTGAGATTCAGTCTTAAGAGCCACAGAACTACTGAAAAGTGGTATGGCCATTGTTCTGCTACGGCCAACTCAGGGGGAACACAGAGGAACACCGAATGCAATACACATAACTACAGAAAAGGGATGAAGCAATGGTCCCTTACTATCAGCTGACTCCAGAGATAGCTATTTTCTTCTTTCTTTTTTTTCCTGAGCTCATTCACTTCATGTTCATATATTCATATGCCCACTTCATGGACAGGTGCTGTTCTGCATGACTAAAGAACAATGTCCCACTGTGTTCCCCCCAAATATCAGTCTGATATCTATCACCAAAGCTGCTTTACTATGAACAAGTGCACCAAGAAAATTAGTCTTGTTTTCCACTCAGTCTTTATAAACTCTTCAGGAATTAGTGATTGCTGATTAAACTAAGCTGGGTGGAAAGCAGGAAAACAGCTTCCATCCTAAAAATCTGTGTGCGCATTGATGGCCTTAAACTGAAAGAGGGAAGGCTTAGATTAGAAAGAAATTCTTTAAGGGTGGTGAGGCACTGCCACAGGTTGCTCAGAGATGTTGTGGACACCCCATCCCTGGAAGTGTTCAAGGCCAGCTTGGACAGGGCTTGGAGCAACCTGGGCTAGTGGAAGGTGTCCCTCCCCATGGCAGGGGACTTGGACCTGGGCGATCCCTAGTATTCCTTCCAACACAAACCATTCTTTGATTCTATGGTAAGAATAACTCTGAAAGTAAACCACTCTTCAGAAGTAACCAAGAGGTTTGCAGGTGCTGCCTGACATTAATCTCTGGATATTCCTCTCACAGATGAGAGTCGGGAACTGATGTAAGACAGTGGATGTAATTGTGGGACTGAGATGTGCAGACCTGTAATTTCATTGAAGTCGTTCATAGGTCCCAGAATTACAATTCATTAAGACCTCGTGTCTGGGAGCTGAGGGCATCAGAAGCAAAGCTCCTCCGTTATGAGCTGCAAAGACAGGCTTTGGCAGCAGAATGGGGCTGGTCCTTCTTTGGACAAGGGTGCACACAGGCAACTCCAGCCCAAATGGCCTGAAACAAGCCCCAGACCTATCCCTTAGTCTTCTTATTCTCCCAACTCTTGTCGTCTTCTTCCCCCTGCAGAGCTTGCTGTGGCCCAGTGCACCCAGCGCCCCGTTGACATAGTTTTCTTGCTCGATGGCTCGGAAAGGATCGGTGAGCAGAATTTCCAGAGTGCCCACCACTTTGTGGAGGAGGTGGCCCGGCAGCTCACGCTGGCCAGGAGCAGCAGCGACAACATGAACGCCCGGATCGCGCTGCTGCAGTACGGCAGTGAGAGGGACCAGAACGTGGTCTTCCCGTTGACCTACAACCTGACGGAGATCTCCATCGCCCTGGCGCAGATCAAGTACCTGGACTCATCCTCCAACATCGGGTCAGCCATCATTCACGCCATCAACAATATCGTGCTCAGCCCAGGGAACGGGCAGCGACTCGCCCGCCGCAATGCTGAGCTCTCCTTCGTCTTCATCACCGACGGCATCACGGGGAGCAAGAACCTGGAGGAGGCCATCAACTCCATGAAGAAGCAAGATGTCATGCCCACGGTGGTGGCCCTTGGGAGTGACATAGACATGGATGTCCTGCTGAAGCTTGGCCTCGGGGACCGGGCAGCCATCTTCCGGGAGAAGGACTATGACAGCCTCTCCCAGCCCAGCTTCTTCGACAGGTTCATTAGGTGGATTTGTTAAATGAAGGGCACGCACACATCCTCCTCTCACTGCTATACACACCCCTGATATTACCTCTTGTATTTTCTTCCCTCGTATGTTTGCTAGCCCAGAACAGCTGCCCTCAGGGTCCTCCTTTCTAGTCAAAATCCAGAGCTTTTTATTGATTTTCATGATGAAGAGTCATGTATGTTACATTTATGGTGCTAATTAAAACCCAGATCAAAGGAGAATACAGAGCCATATAAAGTTTTACACACACCAAGCCATGACTTGCGTATGTACTGTATTCCTAGGAGGGCTTATCAGAGAAGCAAGAAACCTTTCCAGTGTAGCAGGATGAATGAATAACTCTAGTTTTCAAAAACTCTCAGTATTCCTCACTGTGTCTTGCTCCTCCTTCCTGGGAGCTATAGGATGGTGTGAGAAGTTTTGCTGCCTTCCACAGTTGTCTGCAGATGCTTCTTTTGGGGGTCTATCTATCCTAAATTTCACAAATCATCTCTAAGATCTTTATTTTCCTGTGGGCTATATCTCCTGTGATTCCTTCTGCCATTCTGCCCTTCATCAGAACCTGCTCATTTATTACTGCACCCAAAATCCTGTCTGAGAGGGGCCTCCTAGCATCTCACAAAATACCAAGCAGCCACCAGAGCTGCCTCCCTGTCACCCCGGTGTGCTCAAAGTGTCAATGGCGCCTTCATCCCACCAGTATCTGCTGAGCAATGCCCAGATTTGAACTTGAATTGTGCTGTCTGCAAAAATAAACGAACCCTTTTCACCCTACCCTGAAAAAGCCTCTATATTCTGTAGTTCGTCTCATTTTATTTTTTTTTAATTATTTTTAACGAGCAGCTGGTTGTCCTGGTTCTAAGCTGATAAGTCCAGATAATCAAAGAATCACAGAATGGTTTGGGTAGGAAGGGAACTGAAAGGCCATCTCATTCCAATCCTCCTGCCATGGGCAAGGACACTTTCCACTAGACCAGGTTGCTCCAAGCACTGGCCTTGAACACTTCCAGGCGCACCCTGGCCCTGCACCCTGGCAGGGCACATCCAGACTGTCGTGTCTCACCACAACACAGACAATGCCTTAATTCCTCACCTGGTTCATGTCCCTCACCTGTTCATGGGTGAGGAGATCTCAGGTGCCTCTCTTTGAGGGACTGTGCCTTTCCCCACCACAAAGGTGCCATTGCACCTGACTTGGGCTTTATATGCATTTTCTTCAGCGCATCTTACATCCAACACACCATCCATGGTGTGTCACAAGTCGAAGGAGCCCTCTGAGGACATGTCCAATAAGGTGGTCGAGGTAGGATGGAGAGGAGTGTGGGTTGTGCATGGGGGACCCCAGGGATGAGTGAAGGGAAGGGCTCCTGGCATGGGCAGAAGGCAGGGATGCACAGTGCTGGAGAGCCATGTCCATCAGCACTGTGGTGTCACTGCCATGTTCTCCCTCCTCTGGAAAGGAGTGCTGTAGGAAAGGCTTAAGGGTCATAGGACAAGACATGGCTGCAAGCAGAGAGGGGCTGCACAAATGAAATCCCCCTGCCCCAGAACGCACAGACACGCAGCCAGCACTGCAACAAGGACAGACGCGGCTGCGCTGGCAGGAAATCTGGGGGAGATGGGCTGTGCCAAACTTCGGGAGGTTCGCTCTGCCATGGTGAGCATTTTCGCTAACAATTATTACCCTCCTGTTAAGGATGGCAGCCCACATAATTACAGCGTCCCCAGCCAGCCCCTCTACTCTAGCTGGAAAAGCTCATACGCAGTGTAAGGACTTTTATGGGCAGTGGGATCCACATTAGCAGCCGGCACCATTGCCCAGGAAAAAACACACGGACACCAGCAGATTGCAAACAAGCACATGATGACTTTCAGCAGGCTCTCCCAAAAGACAGACAATGGAGATGCTGTCCAATGACTCAGAGATTCCAGGACAAATCATTTACAAAGTAAACCTGAGAAAATCACTCAGCAGGCAAAACGCTGCTGTAAGGGAAAGGGAAGGGGAACAGAGAAGCACGCAGGGCAGGGCACGGCACTCCCACAAGGTGTTTGGCTTCATGTTTTGCTGATCAGTACTGTGCAGGTGGGAAATGCCAAATGTTCAATCAGAGTCAGAGCTGCTGCTTGAGCTGCTGCTTGAGCCGCTGGAGTGCTGGAGGAGAGAAAACAACTTTAGGGCACCAGCGAAAAGACCCTCTTTCACAGCATTCCTGAGAGGTGTTAGTGACCCTGTCGTGGGTGTCCCATATTGTGGGGAGCTTGGGGGGTGTTTCTTAGTTTTTTTCAAGGCTCTTTAGGTCAATAAAGCAAATTCCAGAAGGGTCATGCTCTCTACAAGCAAGGGCAAACATCAGAGCAGATCACGGGCAGAGCTGTTACCCAGTGAGAGAGTTTGATTTGTTTTGGAAATGCTCCCACTTCCGATGTTGGAACTGGGGGTACATTTAGCAGTCCCTGACTCTGACCTGCTCTGGATAGTGCCCATCCCTGTAACAGCATTTTTTGCAGAATCTACTCCTAGCACAAGGAATTGCTTCTCCTTTCTTGGTTTTTATTTTGATCATGGGTTTGTGTTTGGTTTTTTTTGTAAGAAGGAACTGAACAGTTCCTCTAGCAAGACACTGAGTGAATGTCACTTATAGAGACACAGCTTACTCTTGGGTGAGCTGCATGGTGCACCCTGAGCCACATCACTGCTTTAAACACCTTCAAGGAATTTCATGGACCGCTTTTCAAATTACTCACTTACTATGACTCCTCCTTGACTCCCATTAACTTAATGGGAAATTCCATATCTAAAAAAAGCCACTGAGGTTTTGGCAGCGTGCTCCAGCCACCACAGCGTGGGAGAGGAGAGTCCTAGCTGTCCAGGCTGGATGCTGTGGCATAGGGGAAGGGGGTCATAAGGAACACAGCAGGAATAAGGAAGTGTCTGCTGTCGCCTCACTCTTACCTTGCCTCCGTGGTGCTTGGAGTGCTTCTTCTTATGGTGCTTCTTATGGTGCTTCTTATGGTGCTTCTGATGGCAGTCAGGGGGACACACCTGCACTCCTGGTGGTCCCGGAGGGGGGTGTCCATGGGGATTATGGCCACATGAGGGGTGCCCATGGGGGTGGTGCCCATGGGGGTGCTGCCCATGGCCAGGTGGAGGGGGGAACGAGGGGCAGACTGCAGGGCCACCAGGGCAGGCACCTGTGCCGGGACCAGGGTATCCTGGAGGAGCAGGAGGGCAAACTGCAATGCCACCAGGGTAGGGACCCGTGCCAGGACCAGGGTATCCTGCAGGAGCAGGAGGGCAAACTGGATGGTGTGGTTGTGGCATGCCTAGGATGAAGAGGAGAGCTGTTAGCAGGCAGACACAGGCTCTCCCTGGACAGACAGTGCAGGGAGCTGGTGTATCCATGCACCCAAAGGGCCCCTCCCACAAATGGAAGGGCCCTCTTCCTCACAAATGACATCCCACACCCCTCTGGTATGCAGGGAATGCCCCCCAGGTGCCTGTGGCCATTGCCCTGAGCTCCTCTCTGAGCCCCGATGGCTGTGTGGTACCCACAGCCCTGTCTGGCCCCATGGTCGCTCACCTTGGTGGGGGTCACACATCTTCAGTGGTCTGTGAGCTGAAAGGGAAGGACAAGCACCATCAGTCACCTCCTGCCACAGGGATGTCATTGCCCGGCCCAGAGCTGGGACCTGACTCCTCTGTCCCACACATCTGCCCGGGGAGCAGAGACCGCGCTCACTTCCCCAGGACTGCCATCCCCCTGCACACCCCGACGACAGCCCTCCTGTCCCTCTGGGGGACAGCACCAACCCCCAGAGCCACTGTCCCCACCTCCAGGCACACCCAAAGCCCAGCCTGTGGTTTCCATCGTTAATGGCAATAACAAACCCGGGTGCCCAGCTCATGTCCTCATGGACCACAAGGACTGGGGACACGTGTCTGGTCCAGCAGCACCCATGGGGACAGTGCACCCTGACCCTCGGCTGCCCCCTCTCCAAATGTCCCCGCATTCCCCACTGCCCTGCACTCACCAAACCTGCCCAAAAGCTCCCAGAGGAGGCGATGCTGGCAGCACTCTCGATCACCGTCCTTGGCACGGCTCTAACCGGGCTGTCGGGCACCTGTTAAATACCAGATCCCTCCCCGGTGAGGAGGGGTGTGGCGGGCAGAGGTGACACTGCCGAGCAGTCAAACTGGCACCACCCTGCACCGGGACTGTAACCATGGGCACCCAAGAAAAGTCAACACACCACTCCCAGCCAGCACAAAGGTCCCACAGGGCTAATAAAAACAGACGAGGGAGGGTGGTGGTTACAGATCCCAACATCAGCTGATGGAGTGAGTCAGGCGTCCCCACCATGAACCCCACGCCCACCCTCCAACACCCAGTGGCACAGAACACTTTCCAATCTGGTGGGATTCTCAGGATGTAGCTCAAACAGTGGGAAGCATTGCCACACACAACAGGAAACTCAAGCAAGGGCTGGTGGAGGTCAACTCTCCTACAAGGAGCTGTTTTTGCAAGCTGACAAATAGTGGGTGGAAAGCACTGGGTCTGTTTGGGAAGCACAGCTGGACAGATGCTCCCTGCAGGTCAGGACATGAGGACACCTTGCAGGGCAGAGTGTGAGCCTGGGGCCGTACCTGGATGTCGGATTTGCAGACCAGGTTGCAGTGTTGTGTCAGTTCCTTCAGAGCAGGCCAGAGCCCACTCACCTTCTCTGCCAGGGCATAGGGCACCCTCACGGCCGTCTTCAGTCCCTGCTGCATGGCAGCCATGCGCCTGGGAGGGGGGACAGCCCTGGCTCAGTGCTGGGTGCCTGTGCTCCCCCAGTCTGACAGTGCCCATCAGCCCAGCTCACCTCTCCTGCTGGCTGCTGCCGCACAGCGTCTCTCCTTAGAGGCCAGCGGGTGAGCCAGAGGCAGGGAAAGTTGGCATGGGGATGGGGAAGGGAATTTAACCTTCCAATTTGGCCACCAAACCTGCTCCCACTGCCTGCTCAAGTGACCTACTGTTCCACAAGTGGCCGGAAGCAGCCACTGCTCCCAAAACAAGCCAAGTGAAAGATGCAGGCAGCAGGATCCCCCCATCCAGGCAGGGATGGGCACCGTGATACACAGTAGGATGGGAGGGGGGCCCTACTCAAGGATGTGCTCCCGCGGGTGAAACGGAGACAGGGAGTCCAGACCCGGTGAACTGGCCACCTGCAAGGAGCAGCACCGCTGCGTCAGCTCCGTCATGACAAGTCCTGCTGCAGCCTCAAGGGACAAAGGACAAGACATGGCTGCAAGCAGAGAGGGGCTGCACAAATGAAATCCCCCTGCCCCAGCACGCACAGACACGCAGCCAGCACTGCAACAAGGACAGACGCGGCTGCGCTGGCAGGAAATCTGGGGGAGATGGGCTGTGCCAAACTTCGGGAGGTTCGCTCTGCCATGGTGAGATCTTTCCCAGCACTTATTACCCTGCTGTTGAGGATGGCAGCCCACATAATATAGTGTCCCCAGCCAGCCCCTCTGCTCTAGCTGGGAAAGCTCATACGAAGTCTAAGGACTTTTACGAGCAGTAGGATCCGCGTTAGCAGATGGCACCATTGCCCAGGAAAAAACACACGGACACCAGCAGATTGCAAACAAGCACATGATGACTTTCAGCAGGCTCTCCCAAAAGATAGACGATGGTGTCCAATGACTTAAGAGATTCCAGGACAAATCATTTACAATGTAAACACAAGAAAATCACTCAGCAGGCAAAACACTGCTGTAAGGGAAAGGGGAAGGGAGTAGAGCTACATGCAGGGAGTTCCCACAAGGTGTTTGGCTTCGTGTTTTGCTGAAGGTGGGAGATGCCAGATCTTCAGTCAGAGTCAGAGCTGCTGCTTGAGCCGCTGGAGTGCTGGAGGAGAGAAAACAACTTTAGGGCACCAGCGAAAAGACCCTCTTTCACAGCACTCCTGAGAGGTGTTAGTGACCCTGTCGTGGGTGCCCCATATTGTGGGGAGCTTGGGGGGTGTTTCTTAGTTTTTTTCAAGGCTCTTTAGGTCAATAAAGCAAATTCCAGAAGGGTCATGCTCTCTACAAGCAAGGGCAAACATCAGAGCAGATCACGGGCAGAGCTGTTACCCAGTGGAAGGAGCTGATGGTTTGATTTGTTTGGGAAATGCGCCCGCCTCCCATGTCGGAACTGGGAGTGTGTTTAGCAGTCCCTCACTCAGACCTGCTCTGGATGGTGCCTATCTCTATAACAGCATTTTCTGCAGAATCTACTCCTAGCACAGGGAATTGCTTCTCCTCTTTCGGTTTTGTTTTTTTTTCCTTCTTTTGTTTTGTTTTTTAATTTCTTTGGGTTTTGGGTTGTTTGTTGTTTTTTTTTTTTAAGAAGGAACTGAACAGTTCCTCTGGCAAGACACTGAGTGAATGTCCATTACAGAGACACGACTCACCCTCAGATGAGCAGGACAAGTCCTGTGATTTAATGCACTGCATGGTGCACCCTGAGCCATATCAATGCTTTCAATGCCTTCAAGGAATTTCATGGACTGTTTTTCAAATTACTCACTTAATATGGTTTGTTCTTGCCTATTTATTAATACAACAGGAGTTTCCATGTCTAAAAGAAAGCCACTGAGGCTTTGGCAGCGCGCTCCAGCCACCACAGGGTGGGAAAGGAGAGTCCTAGCTGTGCAGGCTGGATGCAGTGGTATGGGGGAAGGGGGCCTGAAGGACCACAGCAGAAATTTAGAAGAGTCTCTTACCGCCTCACTCTTACCTGGTCTCCATGGTGCTTGGAGTGCTTGTCCTTATGGTGCTTTTTATGGTGCTTCTTATGGTTCTTCTGATGGCCGTGAGGTGGTCCTGGATGGGGGGGCCCATGGGGAGGATGCCCATGGCCAGGTGGAGGAGGGCAGACAGCAGGGCCACCAGGGCAGGGACCTTTGCCAGGACCAGGGTGTCCTGGAGGACCAGGAGGGCCAACTGGATGGTGTGGTCGTGGCATGCCTAGGAAGAAGAGGAGAGCTGTTAGCAGGCAGACACAGGCTCTCCCTGGACAGACAGTGCAGGGAGCTGGTGTATCCATGCACCCAAAGGGCCCCTCCCACAAATGGAAGGGCCCTCTTCCTCACAAATGACATCCCACACCCCTCTGGTATGCAGGGAATGCCTCCCGGGTGCCTGTGGCCATTGCCCTGAGCTCCTCTCTGAGCCCCGATGGCTGTGTGGTACCCACAGCCCTGTCTGGCCCCGTGGTCGCTCACCTTGGTGGGGGTCACACATCTTCAGTGGTCTGTGAGCTGAAAGGGAAGGACAAGCACCATCAATCACCTCCTGCCACAGGGATGTCATTGCACGGTCCAGAGCTGGGACCTGACTCCTCTGTCCCACACATCTGCCTAGGGAGCAGAGACCGCGCTCACTTCCCCAGGACTGCCATCCCCCTGCACACCCCGACGACAGCCCTCCTGTCCCTCTGGGGGACAGCACCAACCCCCAGAGCCACTGTCCCCACCTCCAGGCACACCCAAAGCCCAGCCTGTGGTTTCCATCGTTAATGGCAATAACAAACCCGGGTGCCCAGCTCATGTCCTCATGGACCACAAGGACTGGGGACACGTGTCTGGTCCAGCAGCACCCATGGGGACAGCGCACCCTGACCCTCGGCTGCCCCCTCACTGGCTGCCCCCGTGCTCCCCGCTGCCCTGCACTCACCAAACCTGCCCAAAAGCTCCCAGAGGAGGCGATGCTGGCAGCACTCTCGATCACCGTCCTTGGCACGGCTCTAACCGGGCTGTCGGGCACCTGTTAAATACCAGCTCCCTCCCCGGTGAGGAGGGGTAGGACGGGCAGAGGTGACACTGCCGAGCAGTCAAACTAGCACCACCTTGGCCATGGCCATCATTTGGTTGTGTAAGAAAAGTCAACACACCACTCCCAGCCAGCACAAGGGTCCCACATGTAATAAAACATGTAAAACAGTCCCACATATAATGAAGACAGACGATGGAGGGTGGTGGTTACAGCTCCCAACATCAGCTCATGGAGTGAGTCAGGTGACCCCACCATGAACTGGGGCTCAGTGCTCCCAGCACAGGCACAGTGCCCAGGGACAGGGGTGACCCTCCCACAGACGGTGCTGTGGGACAGCAGGGTTCATAGAGGAGGGTGGAGGAGGTGATATCTGCCATCACACCGGGTCAGCAGGGACAGGAGGCAGGGCTGGCTGCCCCAGTCTTCAGATCTTCCTCTTAGGGGATCTATAGGGAAGCAGTTTTTCCCGTCCCATCCCATCCCAATCCATTTCATCCCCATCTCCCTGCTAACACCCCTGATGGTGCTGCGTGCTTGGCAGTGCTCCCTTTCCAGTCAATGCAACAGGCTGGAATTGTCACACACCACCAAAAAGACACTTTGCAGAAAGGGACTGGGCCAAGTCTTGCTCCACATATAGGGTAGGAGAGTGCTTTGTGGGGTTTCTGGGCATAAAGCACAAGAGTGTGCAGGGTCAGGAAGCACCCATGCACAAGCACCCCTCACGGGCAGTCTCACTGGGTCCCTGCCACCCCCTTTGTTAGGATCCCTGTGATCCCAGGCAGTGTTAGCCCAGTCATCTCCTAATGTCCCAGGGATGGGAGGAAGGAAGTCTGGAGTCCAAGACCCAGACAGTAAAATTCCCCCTTGGCCAGGGAAAGGCCAGCAGGGAATGTGACACTGGGATCTCCAGAGGCCGATACCAAAAGAGCAACACAGGGACAAGTGGGTTTCCCAGCTTTATTTGCCACTGCAGAACTCCCAGACCACTGCCAAGCCCTCCTCAGGCCACCCGCTTCTCCAGCAGTGCCAGCACGAGTGCTGACCCTTGCTTTGCCTCTTCCAGCAGCCCGGAGACCTTCTGGGACATCTGTGTGGGGACAAGATGTGTCGTTTACTGCTCAACAGAACACAGGAGCCATCCACCATCCACCCCATGCATCCCGCTGGTGGCAAAGGGAGGGAGTGCCCGGGCACGAGTGGTCCCAGGGGCTTCCTCTCTCTCCCACCTCAGCCCCACCACCAGGCCTGGGGCACACACACAGCCCCTGCTGATTACCACAAGCTTGAACTTCTCATCCGTTATGTCTTTGAGGTTGATCATGACATTGAAGTAAGCTCCAAACACAGCTGCTTCCAGCATTTTGGCTCCCACCTGGGAAAAGACAGGCTTGCGAGCAGCTCTCCTCATCAACCAGCACCAGCACACTGTGCTGCAGAAGAGCAGACCCCTTACCCTGCAGGACTTCCACCCTCACACCCAGCCCTTACCCTGCAGGACTTCCACCCTCACACCCAGCGGCACAGAACACTTTCCAATCTGGTGGGATTCTCAGGATGTAGCTCAAACAGTGGGAAGCATTGCCACACACAACAGGAAACTCAAGCAAGGGCTGGTGGAGGTCAACTCTCCTACAAGGAGCTGTTTTTGCAAGCTGACAAATAGTGGGTGGAAAGCACTGGGCCTGTTTGGGAAGCACAGCTGGACAGATGCTCCCGGCAGGTCGGGACATGAGGACACCTTGCAGGGCAGAGTGTGAGCCTGGGGCCGTACCTGGATGTCGGATTTGCAGGCCAGGTTGCAGTGTTGTGTCAGTTCCTTCAGAGCAGGCCAGAGCCCACTCACCTTCTCTGCCAGGGCATAGGGCACCCTCACGGCCGTCTTCAGTCCCTGCTGCATGGCAGCCATGCGCCTGGGAGGGGGGACAGCCCTGGCTCAGTGCTGGGTGCCTGTGCTCCCCCAGTCTGACAGTGCCCACCAGCCCAGCTCACCTCTCCTGCTGGCTGCTGCCGCACAGCGTCTCTCCTTAGAGGCCAGCGGGTGAGCCAGAGGCAGGGAAAGTTGGCATGGGGATGGGGAAGGGAATTTAACCTTCCAATTTGGCCACCAAACCTGCTCCCACTGCCTGCTCAAGTGACCTGCTGTTCCACAAGTGGCCGGAAGCAGCCACTGCTCCCAAAACAAGCCAAGTGAAAGATGCAGGCAGCAGGATCCCCCCATCCAGGCAGGGATGGGCACCGTGATACACAGTAGGATGGGATGGGGGTCCCTACTCAAGGATGTGCTCCCGCGGGTGAAACGGAGACAGGGAGTCCAGACCCGGTGAACTGGCCACCTGCAAGGAGCAGCACCGCTGCGTCAGCTCCGTCATGACAAGTCCTGCTGCAGCCTCAAGGGACAAAGGACAAGACATGGCTGCAAGCAGAGAGGGGCTGCACAAATGAAATCCCCCTGCCCCAGCACGCACAGACACGCAGCCAGCACTGCAACAAGGACAGACGCGGCTGCGCTGGCAGGAAATCTGGGGGAGATGGGCTGTGCCAAACTTCGGGAGGTTCGCTCTGCCATGGTGAGATCTTTCCCAGCACTTATTACCCTGCTGTTGAGGATGGCAGCCCACATAATATAGTGTCCCCAGCCAGCCCCTCTGCTCTAGCTGGGAAAGCTCATACGAAGTCTAAGGACTTTTACGAGCAGTAGGATCCACATTAGCAGATGGCACCATTGCCCAGGAAAAAACACACGGACACCAGCAGATTGCAAACAAGCACATGATGACTTTCAGCAGGCTCTCCCAAAAGATAGACGATGGTGTCCAATGACTTAAGAGATTCCAGGACAAATCATTTACAATGTAAACACAAGAAAATCACTCAGCAGGCAAAACACTGCTGTAAGGGAAAGGGGAAGGGAGTAGAGCTACATGCAGGGAGTTCCCACAAGGTGTTTGGCTTCGTGTTTTGCTGAAGGTGGGAGATGCCAGATCTTCAGTCAGAGTCAGAGCTGCTGCTTGAGCCGCTGGAGTGCTGGAGGAGAGAAAACAACTTTAGGGCACCAGCGAAAAGACCCTCTTTCACAGCACTCCTGAGAGGTGTTAGTGACCCTGTCGTGGGTGCCCCATATTGTGGGGAGCTTGAGGGGTGTTTCTTAGTTTTTTTCAAGGCTCTTTAGGTCAATAAAGCAAATTCCAGAAGGGTCATGCTCTCTACAAGCAAGGGCAAACATCAGAGCAGATCACGGGCAGAGCTGTTACCCAGTGGAAGGAGCTGATGGCTTGATTTGTTTGGGAAATGCGCCCGCCTCCCATGTCGGAACTGGGAGTGTGTTTAGCAGTCCCTCACTCAGACCTGCTCTGGATGGTGCCTATCTCTATAACAGCCTTTTCTGCAGAATCTACTCCTAGCACAGGGAATTGCTTCTCTTTCGGTTTTGGGTTTTTTTGCTTGTTTTGTTTTGTTTTGTTTTTTTTTTTTAATTTCTTTGGGTTTTGGGTTGTTTGTTGTTTTTTCTTAAGACGGAACTGAACAGGTCCCTGCCTTGCAAGACCCTGATTGAATGTCATTACAGAGAAACGACTCACATCAGAGAAGCCGGACAAGTCCTGTGATTTATGCACTGCATTGTGCAACCTGGGCCATTATCAAGCTTAAATGCTTCAAGGAATTTCATGGACTGTTTTTCAAATTACTCACTTAATATGGTTTGTTCTTGCCTATTTATTAATACAACAGGAGTTTCCATGTCTAAAAGAAAGCCACTGAGGCTTTGGCAGCGCGCTCCAGCCACCACAGGGTGGGAGAGTCCTAGCTGTCCAGGCTGGATGCAGTGGTATGGGGGAAGGGGGCCTGAAGGACCACAGCAGAAATTTAGAAGAGTCTCTTACCACCTCACTCTTACCTGGTCTCCATGGTGCTTGGAGTGCTTGTCCTTATGGTGCTTCTTATGTTACTTCTAATGGCCGTGAGGTGGTCCTGGATGGGGGTGCCCATGAGGGTGATGCCCCGATGAGGGGTGCCCATGGGGAGGATGCCCATGGCCAGGAGAAGGGGGGCGTGGGGGGCAGACAGCAGGGCCACCAGCGTTGGGACCTTTGCCAGGACCAGGGTGTCCTGGAGGACCAGGAGGGCCAACTGGATGGTGTGGTCGTGGCATGCCTAGGAAGAAGAGGAGAGCTGTTAGCAGGCAGACACAGGCTCTCCCTGGACAGACAGTGCAGGGAGCTGGTGTATCCATGCACCCAAAGGGCCCCTCCCACAAATGGAAGGGCCCTCTTCCTCACAAATGACATCCCACACCCCTCTGGTATGCAGGGAATGCCCCCCAGATGCCTGTGGCCATTGCCCTGAGCTCCTCTCTGAGCCCCGATGGCTGTGTGGTACCCACAGCCCTGTCTGGCCCCATGGTCGCTCACCTTGGTGGGGGTCACTCATCTTCAGTGGTCTGTGAGCTGAAAGGGAAGGACAAGCACCATCAGTCACCTCCTGCCACAGGGATGTCATTGCCCAGCCCAGAGCTGGGACCTGACTCCTCTGTCCCACACATCTGCCCGGGGAGCAGAGACCGCGCTCACTTCCCCAGGACTGCCATCCCCCTGCACACCCCGACGACAGCCCTCCTGTCCCTCTGGGGGACAGCACCAACCCCCAGAGCCACTGTCCCCACCTCCAGGCACACCCAAAGCCCAGCCTGTGGTTTCCATCGTTAATGGCAATAACAAACCCGGGTGCCCAGCTCATGTCCTCATGGACCACAAGGACTGGGGACACGTGTCTGGTCCAGCAGCACCCATGGGGACAGCGCACCCTGACCCTCGGCTGCCCCCTCTCCGGATGTCCCCGTGCTCCCCGCTGCCCTGCACTCACCAAACCTGCCCAAAAGCTCCCAGAGGAGGCGATGCTGGCAGCACTCTCGATCACCGTCCTTGGCACGGCTCTAACCGGGCTGTCGGGCACCTGTTAAATACCAGATCCCTCCCCGGTGAGGAGGGGTGTGGCGGGCAGAGGTGACACTGCCGAGCAGTGAACCCGGCACCACCTTGGCCATGGCCATCATTTGGTTGTGTAAGAAAAGTCAACACACCACTCCCAGCCAGCACAAGGGTCCCACATGTAATAAAACATGTAAAACAGTCCCACATATAATGAAGACAGACGATGGAGGGTGGTGGTTACAGCTCCCAACATCAGCTCATGGAGTGAGTCAGGTGACCCCACCATGAACTGGGGCTCAGTGCTCCCAGCACAGGCACAGTGCCCAGGGACAGGGGTGACCCTCCCACAGACGGTGCTGTGGGACAGCGGGGTTCAGAGAGGAGGGTGGAGGAGATGATATCTGCCATCACACCGGGTCAGCAGGGACAGGAGGCAGGGCTGGCTGCCCCAGTCTTCAGATCTTCCTCTTAGGGGATCTATAGGGAAGCAGTTTTTCCCATCCCATCCCATCCCAATCCATTTCATCCCCATCTCCCTGCTAACACCCCTGATGGTGCTGCGTGCTTGGCAGTGCTCCCTTTCCAGTCAATGCAACAGGCTGGAATTGTCACACACCACCAAAAAGACACTTTGCAGAAAGGGACTGGGCCAAGTCTTGCTCCACATATAGGGTAGGAGAGTGCTTTGTGGGGTTTCTGGGCATAAAGCACAAGAGCGTGCAGGGTCAGGAAGCACCCATGCACAAGCACCCCTCACGGGCAGTCTCACTGGGTCCCTGCCACCCCCTTTGTTAGGGCACCACCCTGCACCGGGACTGTAACCATGGGCACCCAAGAAAAGTCAACACACCACTCCCAGCCAGCACAAAGGTCCCACAGGGCTAATAAAAACAGACGAGGGAGGGTGGTGGATACAGATCCCAACATCAGCTGATGGAGTGAGTCAGGCCCATGAACCCCACCATGAACCCCACGCCCACCCTCCAACACCCAGCGGCACAGAACACTTTCCAATCTGGTGGGATTCTCAGGATGTAGCTCAAACAGTGGGAAGCATTGCCACACACAACAGGAAACTCAAGCAAGGGCTGGTGGAGGTCAACTCTCCTACAAGGAGCTGTTTTTGCAAGCTGACAAATAGTGGGTGGAAAGCACTGGGCCTGTTTGGGAAGCACAGCTGGACAGATGCTCCCTGCAGGTCAGGACATGAGGACACCTTGCAGGGCAGAGTGTGAGCCTGGGGCCGTACCTGGATGTCGGATTTGCAGGCCAGGTTGCAGCCTTGTGTCAGTTCCTTCAGAGCAGGCCAGAGCCCACTCACCTTCTCTGCCAGGGCATAGGGCACCCTCACGGCCGTCTTCAGTCCCTGCTGCATGGCAGCCATGCGCCTGGGAGGGGGGACAGCCCTGGCTCAGTGCTGGGTGCCTGTGCTCCCCCAGTCTGACAGTGCCCACCAGCCCAGCTCACCTCTCCTGCTGGCTGCTGCCGCACAGCGTCTCTCCTTAGAGGCCAGCGGGTGAGCCAGAGGCAGGGAAAGTTGGCATGGGGATGGGGAAGGGAATTTAACCTTCCAATTTGGCCACCAAACCTGCTCCCACTGCCTGCTCAAGTGACCTGCTGTTCCACAAGTGGCCGGAAGCAGCCACTGCTCCCAAAACAAGCCAAGTGAAAGATGCAGGCAGCAGGATCCCCCCATCCAGGCAGGGATGGGCACCGTGATACAAAGTAGGATGGGATGGGGGTCCCTACTCAAGGATGTGCTCCCGCGGGTGAAACGGAGACAGGGAGTCCAGACCCGGTGAACGGGCCACCTGCAAGGAGCAGCACCGCTGCGTCAGCTCCGTCATGACATGTCCTGCTGCAGCCTCAAGGGACAAAGGACAAGACATGGCTGCAAGCAGAGAGGGGCTGCACAAATGAAATCCCCCTGCCCCAGCACGCACAGACACGCAGCCAGCACTGCAACAAGGACAGACGCGGCTGCGCTGGCAGGAAATCTGGGGGAGATGGGCTGTGCCAAACTTCGGGAGGTTCGCTCTGCCATGGTGAGATCTTTCCCAGCACTTATTACCCTGCTGTTGAGGATGGCAGCCCACATAATATACAGCGTCCCCAGCCAGCCCCTCTGCTCTAGCTGGGAAAGCTCATACGAAGTCTAAGGGCTTTTACGAGCAGTAGGATCCGCGTTAGCAGATGGCACCATTGCCCAGGAAAAAACACACGGACACCAGCAGATTGCAAACAAGCACATGATGACTTTCAGCAGGCTCTCCCAAAAGATAGACGATGGTGTCCAATGACTTAAGAGATTCCAGGACAAATCATTTACAATGTAAACACAAGAAAATCACTCAGCAGGCAAAACACTGCTGTAAGGGAAAGGGGAAGGGAGTAGAGCTACATGCAGGGAGTTCCCACAAGGTGTTTGGCTTCGTGTTTTGCTGAAGGTGGGAGATGCCAGATCTTCAGTCAGAGTCAGAGCTGCTGCTTGAGCCACTGGAGTGCTGGAGGAGAGAAAACAACTTTAGGGCACCAGCGAAAAGACCCTCTTTCACAGCATTCCTGAGAGGTGTTAGTGACCCTGTCGTGGGTGCCCCATATTGTGGGAGACTTGAAGGGTGTTTCTTAGTTTTTTTCCAGGTTCTTTAGGTCAATAAAGCAAATTCCAGAAGGGTCGTGCTCTCTGCCAGCAAGGGCAAACGTCAGAGCACATCATGGGCAGAGATGTTACCCAGTGAGAGAGTTTGATTTGTTTTGGAAATGCTCCCACTTCCGATGTTGGAACTGGGGGTACATTTAGCAGTCCCTGACTCTGACCTGCTCTGGATAGTGCCCATCCCTGTAGCAGCATTTTTTGCAGAATCTACTCCTAGCACAAGGAATTGCTTCTGCTTTCTTGGTTTTTATTTTGATCATGGGTTTGAGTTTGTTGGTTTTTTTTGAGAAGGAACTGAACAGTTCCTCTAGCAAGACACTGAGTGAATGTCACTTATATGGACATGACTCACTCTCAGATGAGCAGGACAAGTCCTGTGATTCAATGCACTGCATGGTGCACCCTGAGCCATATCAATGCTTTCAATGCCTTCAAGGAATTTCATGGACTGTTTTTCATATTACTCACTTAATATGGTTTGTTCTTGCCTATGTATTAATACAACAGGAGTTTCCATGTCTAAAAGAAAGCCACTGAGGCTTTGGCAGCGTGCTCCAGCCACCACAGGGTGGGAAAGGAGAGTCCTAGCTGTCCAGGCTGGATGCAGTGGTATGGGGGAAGGGGGCCTGAAGGACCACAGCAGAAAATCAGAAGGGTCTCTTACCACCTCACTCTTACCTGGTCTCCATGGTGCTTGGAGTGCTTGTCCTTATGGTGCTTTTTATGTTACTTCTAATGGCCGTGAGGTGGTCCTGGATGGGGGTGCCCATGAGGGTGATGCCCCGATGAGGGGTGCCCATGGGGATGGTGCCCATGGGGGTGGTGCCCATGGGGATGGTGCCCATGGGGGGGGTGCCCATGGTGGTGATGCCCATGGCCAGGAGAAGAGGGGCGTGGGGGGCAGACAGCAGGGCCACCAGGGCAGGGACCAGGGTGTCCTGGAGGACCAGGAGGGCCAACTGGATGGTGTGGTCGTGGCATGCCTAGGAAGAAGAGGAGAGCTGTTAGCAGGCAGACACAGGCTCTCCCTGGACAGACAGTGCAGGGAGCTGGTGTATCCATGCACCCAAAGGGCCCCTCCTAGTCCACCTCTTCCTCACAAATGACATCCCACACCCTCTGGTATGCAGGGAATGCCCCCCAGATGCCTGTGGCCATTGCCCTGAGCTCCTCTCTGAGCCCCGATGGCTGTGTGGTACCCACAGCCCTGTCTGGCCCCGTGGTCGCTCACCATGGTGGGGGTCACACATCTTCAGTGGTCTGTGAGCTGAAAGGGAAGGACAAGCACCATCAGTCACCTCCTGCCAGAGGGATGTCATTGCCCGGTCCAGAGCTGGGACCTGACTCCTCTGTCCCACACATCTGCCCGGGGAGCAGAGACCGCGCTCACTTCCCCAGGACTGCCATCCCCCTGCACACCCCGACGACAGCCCTCCTGTCCCTCTGGGGGACAGCACCAACCCCCAGAGCCACTGTCCCCACCTCCAGGCACACCCAAAGCCCAGCCTGTGGTTTCCATCGTTAATGGCAATAACAAACCCGGGTGCCCAGCTCATGTCCTCATGGACCACAAGGACTGGGGACACGTGTCTGGTCCAGCAGCACCCATGGGGACAGCGCACCCTGACCCTCGGCTGCCCCCTCTCCAAATGTCCCCGCATTCCCCACTGCCCTGCACTCACCAAACCTGCCCAAAAGCTCCCAGAGGAGGCGATGCTGGCAGCACTCTCGATCACCGTCCTTGGCACGGCTCTAAACGGGCTGTCAGGCACCTGTTAAATACCAGCTCCCTCCCCGGTGAGGAGGGGTGTGGCGGGCAGAGGTGACACTGCCGAGCAGTGAACCTGGCACCACCTTGGCCATGGCCATCATTTGGTTGTGTAAGAAAAGTCAACACACCACTCCCAGCCAGCACAAGGGTCACATATATAATAAAACATGTAAAACAGTCCCACATATAATGAAAACAGACGATGGAGGGTGGTGGTTACAGCTCCCAACATCAGCTCATGGAGTGAGTCAGGTGACCCCACCATGAACTCGGGCTCAGTGCTCCCAGCACAGGCACAGTGCCCAGGGACAGGGGTGACCCTCCCACAGATGGTGCTGTGGGACAGCAGGGTTCATAGAGGAGGGTGGAGGAGATGATATCTGCCATCACACCGGGTCAGCAGGGACAGGAGGCAGGACTGGCTGCCCCAGTCTTCAGATCTTCCTCTTAGGGGATCTATAGGGAAGCAGTTTTTCCCGTCCCATCCCATCCCAATCCATTTCATCCCCATCTCCCTGCTAACACCCCTGGTGGTGCTGCGTGCTTGGCAGTGCTCCCTTTCCAGTCAATGCAACAGGCTGGAATTGTCACACACCACCAAAAAGACACTTTGCAGAAAGGGACTGGGCCAAGTCTTGCTCCACATATAGGGTAGGAGAGTGCTTTGTGGGGTTTCTGGGCATAAAGCACAAGAGTGTGCAGGGTCAGGAAGCACCCATGCACAAGCACCCCTCACGGGCAGTCTCACTGGGTCCCTGCCACCCCCTTTGTTAGGATCCCTGTGATCCCAGGCAGTGTTAGCCCAGTCATCTCCTAATGTCCCAGGGATGGGAGGAAGGAAGTCTGGAGTCCAAGACCCAGACAGTAAAATTCCCCCTTGGCCAGGGAAAGGCCAGCAGGGAATGTGACACTGGGATCTCCAGAGGCCGATACCAAAAGAGCAACACAGGGACAAGTGGGTTTCCCAGCTTTATTTGCCACTGCAGAACTCCCAGACCACTGCCAAGCCCTCCTCAGGCCACCCGCTTCTCCAGCAGTGCCAGCACGAGTGCTGACCCTTGCTTTGCCTCTTCCAGCAGCCCGGAGACCTTCTGGGACATCTGTGTGGGGACAAGATGTGTCGTTTACTGCTCAACAGAACACAGGAGCCATCCACCATCCACCCCATGCATCCCGCTGGTGGCAAAGGGAGGGAGTGCCCGGGCACGAGTGGTCCCAGGGGCTTCCTCTCTCTCCCACCTCAGCCCCACCACCAGGCCTGGGGCACACACACAGCCCCTGCTTATTACCACAAGCTTGAACTTCTCATCCGTTATGTCTTTGAGGTTGATCATGACATTGAAGTAAGCTCCAAACACAGCTGCTTCCAGCATTTTGGTTCCCACCTGGGAAAAGACAGGCTTGCGAGCAGCTCTCCTCATCAACCAGCACCAGCACACTGTGCTGCAGAAGAGCAGACCCCTTACCCTGCAGGACTTCCACCCTCACACCCAGCCCTTACCCTGCAGGACTTCCACCCTCACACCCAGCGGCACAGAACACTTTCCAATCTGGTGGGATTCTCAGGATGTAGCTCAAACAGTGGGAAGCATTGCCACACACAACAGGAAACTCAAGCAAGGGCTGGTGGAGGTCAACTCTCCTACAAGGAGCTGTTTTTGCAAGCTGACAAATAGTGGGTGGAAAGCACTGGGTCTGTTTGGGAAGCACAGCTGGACAGATGCTCCCTGCAGGTCAGGACATGAGGACACCTTGCAGGGCAGAGTGTGAGCCTGGGGCCGTACCTGGATGTCGGATTTGCAGGCCAGGTTGCAGTGTTGTGTCAGTTCCTTCAGAGCAGGCCAGAGCCCACTCACCTTCTCTGCCAGGGCATAGGGCACCCTCACGGCCGTCTTCAGTCCCTGCTGCATGGCAGCCATGCGCCTGGGAGGGGAGACAGCCCTGGCTCAGTGCTGGGTGCCTGTGCTCCCCCAGTCTGACAGTGCCCACCAGCCCAGCTCACCTCTCCCGCTCTTCAGGGGTGCTTTTTGGCAGCTTCATTGCTTCCTGCAGGCAAAGAAAAGCAGGTTTGCTGCTCTCACCAAGGCCATGCCTTGCATCAGGGGCTAGGGCACACCCCAGAGCTCCCGTACTCTTGCAAACCTCCTTCATGTGATGATGACCCTTCCCCTGGGCCTGGTTTTAGCATCACTGGATGTGTTTAAAAAAAGAGTAGACATGGCATTTTGCCACATGGTTTAGTGGCCATGGGTGCACTCAGTAGAAGGTTAGACTTGATGACCTTGGAGGTTTTTCCAACCTTAATGATTCTATGATTCCAAGGTCACAACCCTGCTGCTAAGGATACTAGAGTGCAGCAATCCCAGCCCTCCTTCCAGCTGGAAAGCCCCCTCTCCCACAATTCCCTGCAGGATGTCTGCCTCTAGCCGGATCTCACCATATAGCTGCTGAAGGCACGGGAGTCAGCATCCACCATTGCCACCAGCTCATCCATGGCCTGGTGGAACGAGGGGATCAGCTTCCTCATGATGGGGTCCAGGTCCTCAAACTGCCGCTTCCCATAGCTCATCAGCCCCACCATGCAGCCCAGCGCTGCTCCCTGCGAGGGCACGAGGACGAAATCCTCCAGCAGGACATAGTGCCCACTGCCACCACCATGCCGGCCCCCCTCAGGGGCTCCACACACCAAGTGGGCCCCCAGGACTCCCCCTCGGTGTGAGGAACGTACCAGGGCACCTGCAGCTGCAGACACGGAGCCTCCTCCCGGCGCTGCCGACCTCCCACCGACTGCCCGCACAAAGGTGCCCAGGGGCTTGGACACCAGCCCACCGTCCACCTCTCCTGCCTCCACCAGGTACCTGCGGCACAGTAGCCCCAGGGTTTAGAGCCCCCCAGATGCAGGGACACCACCACTACCCTCCTCCCCCAGCACTGCCCTCTCTGACAAGTTGTTATTGACCTCATGACCTCATGAATGAGAAGATGGCTAACCCAAAAAAAACCAGCATAAAGGTCAGGGAGAGGATTGGGAACCCCATGGGGACAGCTGGGGAACACATGTCCTGGTGGTGTGGGGGGCTGCTCTGGATTAGACAGGGTGGGCTCATGCAAATGGAGTTTTGTGGGACAGAAACACCTGCAGCCAGGTCCTAGGGGGGACAACAAGTACTTCACCTCATGGGTGGATTTCCCTTCCTTTCGCCCCTCAGACACGTGTTTCACACCATCTGCTGCCGCACAGCATCTCTCCTCAGAGAGCAGCGGGTGAGCCAGAGGCAGTGAAAGTTGGCATGGGGATGGAGGAGGGAATTCAACATTCCAATTCGGTTACAAGACCTGCTCCCACTGCCTGCTCAAGTGACCTGGAGTTCCCCCACTCCACATTCACAACCAGCAGCATTTGGGAGCAGGGACCAGGCCACGCCTACACAACACCCAGCAGAGATGTCCCCTGGGGGTGACCAATGCTCCCAAAATAGGCCAAGTGCAAGACAGAGGCAGCAGGATCCCCCCATCCAGGCAGGGCACCGTGATACGAAGCAAGATGGGGGTCCCTACTCGATGATGCGCTCCCGGGGGTGAAACGGAGACAGGGAGTCCAGGCCCAGCCGACTGACCACCTGCAAGGAGCAGCACCACTGTGTCAGCCCCGTCCTGCTGCAGCCTCATTCCCTACTGCTAATTAACCACGGGTGAGTCAGCATTAGGACAGAGTTATTTTGGTCACCACCCAGAGAGAGGACAGCTAGCACCACCACCCTGTGTCCCATCCCAGACATGGGGGAGGCATGTGGTCACCTACACTGACTGGAAACTGTACTGATTAATCATTAACTTGCTCTTATCTAGCACATTTCCCACAGGCTGGAAAAGTCCCTCCCTCCTGCAGTGGAATAGCAGAGCCCTGTCTCCTCATTTCCTGCTTACGCTTGTCCTGGGACAGCTTTCCATAATGCCACACACTGTCCTTGAGCTCTGGGGACACCTCCTTCCCCTCCTGGTCTCCAGGCAGGCAAGATGGGCAGCTGCTCCCCACACTCTGTCCTCATGGGTTGGGGTCCCTGCTCCCTGAGCATTTCAGCATCCTCAGAACAATAAAGCAACTTGTCTCACTCACTGTCCCCCCACAAAAACCTCCCTGAAGACAAGTGTCAAGCCTGGGGCCTGAGTGGTCCCAAATCTCTGCTCAGTGCCACTTTGGGAGGCTGGGGGAGCGGATGTGTCTCTCGCATGATGCCACCCTTGTGTTGGTACCAGGAGGAGTCATGTTACCAGCCTGATCTTCTGTTCTTCCTCCAGGATGAAGAGTTTTTCCTTCTTGATGTAAAACTCAGCTGCATTCAGCATGGCCTTCTTGGGAATGAGTCCCACCAGCTGGGACCCCACCACAGGAAGATTCAATGCCTGCAAAGAACACAAGAAATGTGACCATCCCTAGAGCCCTGCTGCCGCTACGACCCCAGCCTGGTGGTCCTCATCCCTTCTCAGGACATGGGTAGCTCATGGAGAAGCCTTCAATGGAGGAGCTGGGGGCTAGCAGCAAGTTGCTGAGCTTTTGGGGGTTTTGTGCCATTCAGCACTATGGCTGAGCTAAGCATGAGCTAAAGCAGACCATGACCTGGGGACAGGGAGAAAAACTTGGAGGGAGACATCCTCTGTGAAGGATGTCTGTGAAGGATTGTTCCCACTGGAACAAGCCTCCCACACCACCCACCTCTGCCTCCTGGCAGACCTCCTCGTAGACAGCATGGAGCGGCGTGGTCTCAAAGTCCAGCAGGTTTGTTGAGACCTGGGCTATATTCTCCTCCTCCAAATACCAGCCGATACCCTGCACCTTCTTCAAGCGCCCGGGCTGCCAACAACTGCCACATTCAGGGCATGGCCCAGGAGGTGAGGGGTCACGTGGGTCTGCTCCTGGCATGCCGCTGGCACGGTGGTACCTGGTTGGGGCCGCGCCCCTGCTCGCGGATATTGAGGGCAATGCGGTGAGCCAGCTCCTTGGTGCACAGCAGGTTGATGTTGTACGCGATAAGGAAGGTCCGGGCACCCGTCACCGTGGCCCCCCACCGGGGGACAAAGGTTGGGGGCCCAAAATCAGGAGCCCACTCTGGTTTTGCAAGCTGGGGAGGAGGGAGGAGAGCATGTGGGCTGGCACCGCTGAGCAGCACGAGCCACCCGCCCAGGGATGGCCTCTCCCTCCCCAGAGAGAATCTGCCATGACCACCTTCATGTTCAGCACCACCCAGAATGTGTCCCCAGCTCCTCTTGGTGCAAAGGGACTATGCCAGCCCCCAGCACCCTCCCTGAAGCCAGGGACATACAGTTCAGCTCTGCCTGACCTGTGCCACCCAACTGGGTGCTGCCAGGCTCACCTTCTCGGGGAGCGCCTCGTACTCCCCGGCACGGATGGAGGGCAGGGCCTTCCTGCTCTCCTCCCGGGCTGCCGCTCCGTACAGGTAAACTGCAAGACAGAGCCAGGGCTGAGCACCACCAGGCATGGGCTGGCACTTCCTCCAGCCCCTGGAATCATGCAGAGTAGGATGGAAGGAGGAGAGGTTCCGTCCCCGACTCACCAGGTACCCCCAGTTCCTCTGCCAAGCGCTGCCCGAAGATGTGGGCGCAGGTGACACACTCCTCCATGCTGACATTGATCACTGGCACGAAGGGGCAGACGTCCAGTGCCCCCATCCGAGGGTGTTCACCTGGTGGCAGGGCAGATATAGGAATGGGTGTTGGGAAGAGTGAATAGACAAGGAGGGAGAATGGTCCTTTCCCAGACTATTACAGACTGAACACCATTGCTGTGAGGAAATCACAGAATCACAGAATAACCTGAGTCAGAAGGGACCCACAAGGATCATGAAGTCCAACCCCTGGCCCTGCACAGGACACCCCAACACCACCAACATGTGCCTGAGAGCATCATCCAAAGTCTCCTTGAACTCTGGCAAACTTGGGGCTGTGACCACTGCCCTGAGGAGCCTGTTCCAGTGCCCAACCATCCTCTGGATATGTTGTGTTTGTGGCAGTAATGTCTACCCAGCCCAGGGACAGGAGGCACTCAACCTCTCTGGACTGGGAGGATGAGCAAGAGCTTTGCTCCCACCACCATCTATCCCAGCAGCACTTCTTACTGAGGGTGGGGCAATGTGCCATGCATGGTCACCAGCAGCTGGGATGCTCCGTGCCAGAGCAGCTCCTGCGCTGTTCCCAAGCTCACCCGTGTGTCGGCTCATGTCAATAAGCTGCCCAGCCACTCGGGCCGCGCTCAGCGCCCCTTCCACGACTGCCTCAGGGGACCCCACGAAGGTGTAGACGGTGCGGTTGGTGGAGGCGCCTGCATCCACGTCCAGCAGCACACAGCCCGGTGTCCGGGAGATGGCCTGTCCCAGTGCATCGATCACCTGCCGGACAGTGTCTGAGCTGGCTGGGTCCCCACCACAGCCGCAGCTTTCCAAGGGAGGGGACATCTCTTCTCAGCTCTCCCCCTTCCCACTGGTGCATGGTTTGAGGAGGATCAGTGGGGACCATCAGCCGTGTGCTGCAGAGGGTGCAGAATCCAAAAGCATGAGCGAGCATCCCACCCAGGGGGTTTGGGGTACCCCTGGCTCCCAGTGAGCTGCAAACTTGCTGTGGTGGGGGAGAGACACCTGACTGCTGCTGCGTGTCAGAGAACAGCATCACAAATCTCTGTTCCTGAGGATACAGTCTCCGGCCAGCTTCCAAAAAGATTTGGCTCTGCGAAGCCTGTTCCCTGGGGGAAGCTGTGTTTTTACAGCCTTTTTGGGTTTGCTGAACTCCCCTGCCCCTGGCAGGGTCAAAGTACAGCCGGGGGCAAATGCCCAGGACAGATTCCATTAACCTGGACAGCATCCTTTGGCATAACAACTGCAAGCAATATTTCTCTATGGGGGTGTCCCAGACTACCCCGAAACCTGGTGCAACAGCAACCAGCAGGCAGCGGAGGGAGGTCTGAGCCCCCACTTCTCATTGAGGTGCCAAAAGGAAGTGAAGGTTGCATTTAGGCATTTTTGGCACTAGCTAGGCAGTGAAAGGTGCACAGCACTTCAAAGGAGGCACAGCAGAGTCTGGTGGTGGGTACTGCTCTGTGGAGGGAAAACGCAGTCATCAGCACCCCAGCAACACCCACCCCTCAGCGCTTCCACTCACTCCCTCACCTCTTTGTTATTCCCCTCCGAGAAGTTGGGGACACACTCCACCAGTTTTGCCATGGTCTCAGGATCTGCCTGCACCCTGCAGCACCCGGCTCAGCTCTTCACACCCTGTGGGTTTCCTGCCCTTTCCTGTCCCACTGCAGAGCAAAAGCCTCTAAGCACCCAACGTGCAGCCTCTTTCCCAAGCTGGGGTTTCTCATTAACTGCATTGATCTGTGGCCAGGGGACAGAAAGGGGCTTGGATAAACACCATGGTACTGGCCTTGCTCTGCCTGGAGCGGCTCCAGGCACAAGGGCTTTGCGTGAGCACCAGGGCCAGCCAACAGCACTAATGACTTACTCGCACCACTTAATTGTGACAAGAAGGTGATGCCACATGAAGAAAAAGATCTGCTGAATTCAGCAACATGATGCGACTACCGGATGGGACAGGGACCGCAACAGGAGCATCATCACTTCTAGCAAAGGGAGAGCTCTTGGCAGAACCCCCGGGACTCCCAGTGTGGGCACCGGGTAAAACCTGTCGCTGTGAGCAGGATTCGACCCTGCGCAGGGAATCCCTATTAGATTTCGAGTCCAACGCCTTCACCACTCGGCCATCACAGCCTCACTTCCCCGGGGCGGGGTGAGAGGAGTGGGGTTGGGGGGGGACGCGGCCCCCGGCCCAGCCACCCCCGCTGTCCCCGGTGTGCTCCGTTGTCCTGGCGAGCGGGGACGTGGCCGCGGCCTCCCCACACAGACGGAGGGGGCCAAAAACACCTGCGCACCCCGGCTCGTTGGTCTAGGGGTATGATTCTCGCTTAGGGTGCGAGAGGTCCCGGGTTCAAATCCCGGACGAGCCCTTCTTTTACCCACACCACCGCCCGCAACCGACCCTGACTCATGGGACACTCCAGGAGAATTAGGTGCCATCGCAGACCCACCGACCACCTCTGCCCGGGGGCTCCAGCCACAAAACCGCACCCGGGGATACTTGACAACCCTTCCCCCTCTTCTCACTCCCCCCACAGCCCGCTGCCACCTCAGGGACACCCAGAGCCTGCCAAGCCCTGAACCGCCTTTCCCCAGCCTGGGGAGCTGGGGAAGGCAGCTGACACAGCATTTGCTCGGACTGGGGACAACGCCGCGGCAGAGCCCGTGCCAGGGGGATGTAGCTCAGCGGGAGAGCGCTTGCTTTGCATGAAGAAGCCCTGGGATCGACCCCCAGCATCTCCATGTCCTTTTGCCTCCCCAGGGACCCCTCCCTGCTGGCTGCGGGACTGCCACCGGAACGCCCAGAACAATCCTGGGGCTGCCTGTGGGCACGGCCGGCCTGGGATTGCCTGCTGGCCCCCCAAGGCAGGCAGCGAAGAAATGCCCGTGGCCATTTCCCTCCCTGTCCTGCCCTCGTGTCCCTTCCTAGAGGGGTCGGGGTATCCCTTGGGATGAACATCCGTGCTGGGGAGACCAGAGCGGTGGGAGCCAAAAAAAGGGCTCGTCCGGGATTTGAACCCGGGACCTCTCGCACCCTAAGCGAGAATCATACCCCTAGACCAACGAGCCGGGGTGCGCGCCCGGCCCCGCCCCCCCGCTCTGGGCCCACACCCCGGATGCTTCCCAGGAAAAGGGCGCTGCGAGCACGGCGGGACGCGCGTCACGCCCGACTCCACACCGCCTGCACCCACACACGGCCCCGCAACGCTCGCCACACTCGCCAGCCCTCACACGCGCCCGCAAATCGCCCTGCCCAACAATGCTCAGCGCGCTCCCCGTCAGCGCCCTCGCACACCACCCCGCACCACGCCAGGCCCGGACACCACGGCCCGCGCACGGACGGGCCCCTGACAAACACACACGGGCCTCTGCTGCCAGCCAGCACAAACGCAGCTGCCGCGGCCCACGAGCTCGGCGAGACGGCCCGGGCCCAAGAGCGGCCGATGCTGCTGCCAAGCCCCGCCCGCTCCATCCGCCGCCAGGCCCGCCGAGGGGCTTTGGGGGAGGAAGCGCCGCCCCCGCCGCTGCTGGGGGGACATGTAGGCGCTGACGCCTCGCGCCCACCTCCGGCTGCTGCTTCAGAGGGCGGCCCCAGCAAGGGGGACCCCCCTGCTCCCGCAGAGCCACGGCCGCGCACAGCCCCGCCTGCCCCCGAGCCCCCGAAAGTCCCGGGCTGCCCAAAGGGCGACGGCTGCACCCCGGCTCGTTGGTCTAGGGGTATGATTCTCGCTTTGGGTGCGAGAGGTCCCGGGTTCAAATCCCGGACGAGCCCCTCTCTTTTGCCCGACCGCCGGCCCCCGCCTGCCAGACGCCCTACATTGCTTCCGCAGGGATGGGGGACACGCCACTGCGGGGAATCCACGCAACAAACCCACACAATCTTGCCCCTCACCACCCCACTCCCCTCACCAGCTTTTCTCTCACCTCACCCGCCTCTGCAAAACCCGCACACCACCACCTGTGCCTTTGCCCCACTTCTGCCCCCGCGGCCATCGCCATCCCTGCCGCCGGTTCTTCAGCTGCTCCCCAGGGAGGACGAGGACGAGGACGAGGAGGAGAAGGAGGAGGGCCGGGGATGCCCCGGCTGCCAGTGACTCTCCCAGGACCCTCAGGGCTGGTGGGGAGGAGTTGGCTAAAACCTGTCGCTGGGAGCAGGATAGGAAGCTGCACAGGGAATCCCTATTGGATTTCGAGTCCAACGCCTTCACCCCATCACAGCCCCAGCCCCAACCGCGTGCGGGACATGTGGCCCCCGGCCCAGCCACCCCCGCTGTCCCCGGTGTGCTCCGTTGTCCTGGCGAGCGGGAACGTGGCCGCGGCCTCCCCACACAGACGGAGGGGGCCAAAAACACCTGCGCACCCCGGCTCGTTGGTCTAGGGGTATGATTCTCGCTTAGGGTGCGAGAGGTCCCGGGTTCAAATCCCGGACGAGCCCTTCTTTTACCCACACCACCGCCCGCAACCGACCCTGACTCATGGGACACTCCAGGAGAATTAGGTGCCATCGCAGACCCACCGACCACCTCTGCCCGGGGGCTCCAGCCACAAAACCGCACCCGGGGATACTTGACAACCCTTCCCCCTCTTCTCACTCCCCCCACAGCCCGCTGCCACCTCAGGGACACCCAGAGCCTGCCAAGCCCTGAACCGCCTTTCCCCAGCCTGGGGAGCTGGGGAAGGCAGCTGACACAGCATTTGCTCGGACTGGGGACAACGCCGCGGCAGAGCCCGTGCCAGGGGGATGTAGCTCAGCGGGAGAGCGCTTGCTTTGCATGAAGAAGCCCTGGGATCGACCCCCAGCATCTCCATGTCCTTTTGCCTCCCCAGGGACCCCTCCCTGCTGGCTGCGGGACTGCCACCGGAACGCCCAGAACAATCCTGGGGCTGCCTGTGGGCACGGCCGGCCTGGGATTGCCTGCTGGCCCCCCAAGGCAGGCAGCGAAGAAATGCCCGTGGCCATTTCCCTCCCTGTCCTGCCCTCGTGTCCCTTCCTAGAGAGTGTCCCTTGGGATGAGCATCGGTGCTGAGGGGACGAGCTGGGTGGGAGGAGGGCAATAGGAGCAACAAGGAGGGCTCGTACAGGATTTGAACCCAGAACCAGGGCAACGCACTGAGGACACCCAGGATGCTGGAGTGAGCCTCCAGAGAGAGAGACGAGACTGAGGCAATCAGCTCAGGGAGTGCAAGGGGAGCTGGCACGGCTCTGCTGGGGCAAGGGGAGGGGGCAGCATGTCCCTGTAGGGCCTGGGACCCCCAAACCCAGCTGGCATTGTTTACTGTATGTGTTGGGTTCCCTGTGCCAGGGGCTTGATCAGCACTGGGGGTGCTCCCAGGAGCAGACAGATGTGAGTTTGCAGCTGGGGTAACCCCAAACCTGGGACTGCAGTCTGGGTCATGGGGTAAGGGGGCGTGGGCAGAGGGTCAGGTGTTTTTAGGGACACCCAATGACAGGCACATGGGCACCATGGCTCAGCTGGTCAAAGCGCCTGTCTAGTAAACAGGAGATCCTGGGTTCGACTCCCAGTGGTGCCTGGGCCTGGGTGGCTATTTTTCCTCCCTGTTCCAAACTGGGGGCACTCTGGGGGTCTTTGCCCTGCCCTGAGCAGTAGCGATCCCCACCCCTTTGTCCCAGGTGACCTCACTCCGGGGGTAAGAAGTTTCCTTCTGCTTCCTCTCCCTTAGAAGCTCACAGTGGAGAGATAGCTCAAACTGCCTCCAGAATCCAGGCAGTTCAGGAAATAAAAGATTCTGCCTGAACCCTCACCACCTTCCCTGTTTCTTTGCACGACTGGTGCTGAATCATGTAGGAAAAGCATCTGGACAGAGGCTGGGTGTGGGTGAGTGATGGAGAGGACTGGTGCACACACTTTTATGGCAAAAATAAATGCCATGTTGCCCTTTGCCATTGTCTGAACACAGGGGGAACATGGAGAGAGGCAAATAGGTCACAAATGCCTGCTTGCCTCCCTGTCCTGCTGTGACAGGGGCTGCCAGGGCTCCTCCTGCCTAGCCTGGCTCACCAGAGGACACCCTGAAGGGCCAGCCCCAGTTTTGCAGTCTGCAGTCAAAAAAAAGAAAAAAAAAAGCTGCCAAAAAAGACCAACACAGGGGACGAGGTGGCCGAGTGGTTAAGGCGATGGACTGCTAATCCATTGTGCTCTGCACGCGTGGGTTCGAATCCCACCCTCGTCGTGTTTCTCTGGACCCCCTTCTATCCAAAGGAAAGCTTTTTATGCACTGCCCGGTATCCTCCTGCTCTCTGTGTTTTGCTCTGCCGTGTTAAGTACACATCACATCTGCCTCTGGATTGCTGCTCCCACAGGGTGAACCTGCTCCTGGTTGCTCAGGGACCAGCGTTGCCCTCCTATGCAAGGGGCTGTGCTCTGGTGCAGCCCCCATCCCACTCCATTCCCTGAGCCCACCTGCCATCCCACCACCTTTTCTCCAGGAGGCAAAGCACCAAACTGTGGGCAGGGAAGGTTAGGACCTGGCATCCCCATCGTGCCAATGGGAGCCAAAAGCCATCCTAGATGTCTTGCTGAGCCATTGCCATGTCCCAGAGGTGCTTGTTCTGAGGATGGTGTAGCTGCCACGTGTTGGTAGCTCCCTCCTGTGTCTGCAGCAGTGCTCACGGTGTAGATTCCTGGAGAGAGAAGAAGGTGAGCTATGGCAAGATGAAGAGGAAAGAAGTAAAACCACCTCTGGGATCCCTTGCAGAGAAGGAAGCCCTGCATTTGACAGAGCGTGTCTGTGCTTCAGTGCACCTGGGGAAACACACTGTGCCAGCCTTGCCAGTGCCTTCCCTACTCCCTACTCCTTTCCACTGATGATGTGGCCAAGCAATGCCATGGCTTCAAGGTAAGGTGAGGATGCTCAGGCTTAGCTGAGCATCCTTTTTTGACCTTTGCTGTGACGACATTTCCTTTCCATGCCTTGGGGAGATGTGGAGACCAGCAGGGAGCTGCTTCCCCTCTGTCAGCTTCTCTCAAGCCAGAAACCAGGATCAGGCAGCAGGGAAACACCAGCTCCTGTTCTGCTGCTGTGAGATGCTGTGGTGCTTGGCTAGCTCTGCCACCCTGGGGAAAGAGGGATGTCCTTGCCTGGACAGCCAGGTGCCTTGCAAGGGGTATGTGGGAGATTTCCTAGGGAAAAGGCGTGGGTTTGGGTGCAGCCCTGGAGAGAGACCAACTTGCAGCTGGAGGTGGTGAAATGGGCCAGGGTGGTGGGTGCAGGCACAGCATGGGGGTTGCTGTCACAGGAAGGGATGTGGGTACTTGCAGGGCAGAGGCAGCTGGGAGAGGAGCCAAAGTGGCTGGAGGAGGACACCCTTCAGCCCTGCCCTGGCACATGCATGTCCCTGCCCTGGTGAGTGGTAACAAGTCCTCCTGAAGGGAATGTGCCAGCATTGCTGATGCTGTGGAGCATCAGCCCACCCAGGGACCCGGCAGTTATAGGGATCGTGTGGCGGCAGGAAACTGGATCATCTGCAGCCCCAGGACAACACCTGGCAGCCGGAGCCTGGCTCTCCCCAGTGGCACCGGCTGGGCTCTGCTCCCTGGGCTGCACACGGTGGCCCTGGAGTACCCTGAGTCTGCCCTGACAAGGACACAGGCAGCCAGGATGCCCTGTGCCTGGGTCTGTCTGCATCAGGATGCTGCCTCCTGGCACCGGGGTGTCCTGCTCATCCATCAGCCATCTGGGAGTGGTCCCTGCATGTCCTACTGCCAAGAAGCAAGCCCTGGGCAAGTGCCCTGGATGCAGATGTTCCTTGGAGATAGAATGCAGTGGGTCTGTTGCTACTTTAAAACGTGCCCTTGCCTTTGCCTTTCAGGAGAAATTTTGGTACAGGGGCAAGCTCCCACCCTCCAGCCAGTCTCAGAGACATCCAACCCTTGGGTTGCTGGAAATCAAAATGCAAAGTGGGGAAATTGGAGTTGCAAAGTGCTGCTGGGGCTGGTGATGGGAAGGGAAACACATGGATTATTGGTCCTGGGTCATGTTTCTCCTCGTGTCCTTATCTGCAGGGAGAGGCAGGGCTGAGGTGGCCGCACATCCTGAATCCATGCAGAAGTTAAAATGGGTCTGACGTGTTTGGTTTGGTGAAATTTCCTCAGCTTTGAGGTCCCTCCAGAGAAAGTCACATCTCAAGCAGAAAGTGCTCATTCCCTGAAATGAACAGGGGTTGAAAAAACAGTCCTTGTTTATCTCCCAAATATCTGCTCTTTCCCCTATGGTTTTCTTTTTTTCAGTCTCATTCTTTACACAAATCTGATTATTTTAAATTCCTGACATGTGCCTTTTGTTTCCTCTGTCCCCTTTTCCAGGAAGAGGACTTGTTTCAGTTCATGGATCTGCTCACATTCAGCAACATTCCCTCTCATGCCCCATTGCATTTATTCCAAGCATCACTGCATCTCTGGATGTTATTCTGGGACGTGATGTTCCACTGTGAGCAGAACCTCAAGTACTTAAACTGGATTGCAAAACGAAGACACACAGTGAGGCTGCAATTCAGAAGATCCCAGACTGTGCCTGGAAGCCTGGAAGGGAGTCACCCAGGAAGGGTTGTTTTCCTGGGATCATGAGAATGCACAGAGGCATTAAAAAAAAAAAAAAAAAAAAAAAGAGAGAGAGAGATGGAAACTGATTAGTGAAGGGAAAGAAACCTTGACTGGTAGAAGAAGGGTTTAATTCTCAGGTTGTGAGTCCAAAGTGCTCTTGTGGCATCAATTTATTATTCAAGAGTGGTGCAAGAAGCAGCAAGGTAAAGCTCAATAATAAATAAATAAACAATAAATAAACCCTCATCTTTCCCTGCTCACCAAATCACCACTTAGGAAATTATGATGAACCCACAGCCTCCCACTAGCTCCAGGAGCTGACAGATTACTTCTCTCTGAAGCATGTGTCCTCTGCTGCACCTCAGAAAAGCTGATTTCCTTTTTGCCCTTCCAGAATGATGTTAAAAACAAGCTGAGTTTGATCCCAGAACCTTAGAAAGGCTTTTTTACCCTGGCAGGCAGGGCAGGGAGGAGTCACTAGGGACCATTCAGTGTGATCAACCATGTCCAAGTCATCCTAAGAACTAAAATGACCCCCCTAAACCCCACAAGGCACATCTTTAACAGGATGCTGACAGCTCCACACATGCATAGTACATGTGTCCCAGTACTGCTAGGGTTTATTCCAGGGCAGAAGATGTTTGTGCCTTCATCTGGGCTCTGCTGGCGTGAAATGAAAAACCTTTTTCAAACTTTCCTTGCCCTTAGAGCCCAATGGCTCATCCCCCTGCTTGGGACCATGTCAGTGACTCCCTCTCTCCATCATGCAGGTGATTCATGTTTAAGTGCAGGTTGGGATGTTTGGGGCTGTTTTTAGTAGTGAACAGGCTTCCAGTATAGCAACCCGGTGTCGCAGCCTGTAATTAACCATGTCTTGATGATGTCCCTCCATCATGAAGAAGCAGAGCTGTGACCTTCTAGCATATCCAAAGAGCGGAATGGAAGGGCTCTAAGTGGATCCAGAACCATAATGATTTGCCCGCGCTGGGCTAACGCATATCCCTGTGTCTGCATCAGTACTATCCAGCACCCTCACTCCTGCAGCCCCTCAGTTTTCCTGCCATCCATGAGACTGCAGGATTTAACTCCAAATGGATGCTCCCTATGTTCAGTTTACGTCCCCAGTCTCACCTCAGGTGCACCAGGGAGCTGAATTGGTTGTGCTGCGAGGAAGATGGAGATGCACCTGCCCTAAATTCTGCTGAAACACTCTCCTGCCTGGTGGCGTAAAGACCTAAAATGTCCTTTGGCCCTAGGAAGGAAGGTAATTAATGCCTGTAGCCCAAATCATTTCAATCTTACTCAGTATTAAATGGAAGCAAAACATGACAGATGAAAGAGGGAACTGCTTAATCAGCCAGGGGAGCTTTCCAGGAGAAAACTGCTGGTTGTTGGGAAGTTTCAGGTGGAAGGTACGCACTCGCTCCCCTGGGGGGCCGGGCCACCCTATAAAACAGTGGGGACAGTGCCCAGCCCCACCACCTGCTCCCAGCTGCCACTGCTGCCATCTCCACCTGGGTAAGTTAAAACGGGCTCCATCTCCTCCACACCAAGCTCTTGCCTGGTCCTCTACAGGAGTTCAAGGTTTGTTACCTGCCTCCCCTCCACCTGCAGAGGACATCGGGGAAGGGTGTATCTCTGCCCTAAAATGAAGACTGCAAGGGGTTGTGGGATGCAGCGCTTGCAGGGTCTGCAACCACGTAGCCAGTCGCATCCTGCATGGTTTTCCTTGCTGAAGGAGAGGGAAAAAAAATAGAATAGGACATACCCAGGCTGCAAGGATTGATGTCCCCCTGTTTATGGAAGGGCATTAAAGGTCTTTTTTATTTTGGGATGGGATAGCTCAGCTCACATTGCATTGATTTAAGTGGGCTTTGCTACAACTCGATGCATCTCAGTGAGCATCTTGCTTGCTGAGGGCTCTCTGTCAGCTTGGAGCAGGAGAGGGTCTGCTCTCTGTTCTCAGCACCCGGTGCCTCCGGCTTCCCCAGATCTGCAGCTCAAACCAAACTCCTCCCATTCTCCCGAGCGGGGCGGAAGGGGGGCAGGGGGGTATGCTGGCTCCTGCCCATTTGGAAAGCCTTTCTCTGGCGTTTCTAAACCATGCAAACTCACTCTCTAGTTCACTCTCGCACACCTATAATGGGAGCCGCTGCGTGAGGGCTCAGCAGGGGCGGACCAGCCTCTGCCTTGCCTTTTACAGCCTGGCTGTGGCTTTCAGGTGCACATCCTCGCCGAGCCATGTCCTGCTACGAGCTGTGCCTGCCCTCCTCCTGCGGTCCCCGGCCACTGGCCACCAGCTGCAACCAGCCCTGCCTCCGCCGCTGCGGGGACTCCACCGCTGTCATCCAGCCGCCCACCGTCGTGGTCACCCTGCCCGGGCCCATCCTCAGCTCCTACCCGCAGAACACCGCAGTGGGCTCCACGGCGTCGGCGGCGGTCGGGAGCTACCTGCGGTGCTGCGGGATCCCCGTGTGCTCCGGCGGGGCCCGGGGGCTGGGGAAGGCGGGGTTGCTGTGCCTGGGCAGCGGGCTGTAGAGGTGTCCCCAGCGGTCACCTCCTCCTCCCGCCGGTGACAGTTGCGTGGCCGCGTCGGGAGGGACAAACGAAGCGCAAGGACCAAGGCTGGGGAAGAGGACTAAGCCCCTGGGTTTCCCAGATGCGGGGGGCACCCGCAGTTCCCCCAGGAGGAAGAGAGCCCTGCGAGCTTGTCACTCCAGACCGTGCCTCTGTATACCTTTCTCTTGCAAAGTCTTACTTTATATTTCCATGTTCTATGCAGCATTTGCTGCTGGCTGGGCATAAATGCTTCTAGCAGGCTGTAGATGGCACATAATAGTCATGAGGTGGTGGGGAGGAGGAACACCTTGTAGGGATTTGGCTTGTCCTGGAATGGGGTTTATCCATTTCTTTACTGAGCACTGGAAACACATTTCTTACACTCTAACTGATTTACTCTCCTTCCCCTTCTCATTAAAGTCATGCTACATCATAGACTGAGTCTTCTGGTGTTCCTTGTTCTGGGGTCTCAAGGGGTGACCTGCTCTGGGGGCAACTTGTTGCTGGTGGGAAGGGTTCTTTTTCGTATGAAAAGGGGGTTTCTGCTGCCCAGCTCTTCACTGTGCTGACCCAGAGTGTGTGGTTTGCTTCAACCAGCCCGAAGGCAACTTTCTCAGCCCAGAAACCTCTCCTGCCCCATGGCAAACACCTTCTTGGAGGTGGGGAATTCCTGCAGGAGCAGACTTAGTGCCTGTTTTCTTGAGGAGCTGAGAACATAAGGTTCGACATTTCAATATGTCATTTGCCCTGCATTTTGCAGTGATTTTTTTTTTTAATTTTTTTTGGCTGAGCTAAGGAGAGTGGAGGTGAGGTCTGTGAAAAAAGGTAGGAGGTGCTCCTTTGGAGCCCTGCTCACCTAATGTTTAATGGGTGACAGTGAAGAGTAAAAAAAAATTCCTAAGATATACCAGGGCAAAACCAGACTTCAAGGATTAGGCTCTTCATTCTTGCTCTTTGCCACATAGTGCCCACCCTGGATGCAGGTGCACCTTGTCCTGCAGCCCGTGACCACAGTCCTGCAGCCCGTGACCACAGTCCTGCAGCCCGTGACCAGCCCCATCAGAGAAAGAGGGGTGCCTGCCATGTGAAATGCAGTGCAGGGTTATCATCCAGGTTACCTCTGGACCCAGAATTGATGATCTTAAGGATCCTTTCCAACCTAAATGGTTCTATGAATTGGAAGCCCAAATTTGTGGAGAGCTGCGAATGAGCACTGAGGGATTAGAGGTGGTGTGGGGAAAGGCATCCTAAGATATCTCAGAGACACCAAGTGCTATGGATACTCTAACCTGTGGCAAGGAAAGATAATAATAAGGACATGAAGAAGAAGCTATAATTTCCCTATGTGCTCCAGATACAAAGGCAAGGGCAACAGCAGGACAGGGAGCTTTGCTGTGTTGATGAGTGGGGAAACATGCAGGTTCCATGCTTGGGAGCTGGTCAGTTAGAGGGGGACGAGGCTCTTCTCAAAGACTAAAACCCCAGACTTTAGTCAAGAATTGGAGAATAATTGTTTTATTGATAGGGGATGCACCTGTGTCTGGGAGAAGATGTCAGGCATTGAGTAAAGCCTCTTTTTAAGATGTCATGTATCATCAGGCAGACCTTTTTCAGCTGATGGAAGGAAGAATAGGAGTATTTGCATAAAGCTGATGAGTGTTTATAATGAGGGAATATGCCTAGCTCGAAAGCATGTTGATCTTCAAAACCCTTTGACCAAGCTCAACTGGTTTTATTGCTCGGGAGATTTTGCAGAAATGCTCCCAATTTGGAGGAAATCTGCGTGGCAATTGCTCAGCAGCCAGAGCACTGGGAGAAGGGAGGTGTGTTTTCACATTCCTTTTCCAAAGACTGCTCAGGTATTTTTATCCCAGCTCTAGAAACTGTCTGCAGAGATTGGACGCAAAAGTCTGAGAAAAAAAAAAAGAAAAGAAAAGTGCTGAAATTCCAGCAAAAGCTTTGTTGGGAAGCTGCAGGCCTCTGGGGCTTGTGGAGCTGCCTTCCACCAGCCTGCTGCATGGGACAGTCCTGGATGGAGCAGGTGGAGAGAATAATGGCATTTTTATATGGAATCATTCAGCTTTTCACTGAATGACTCCACCGGTGAGGTTACACAGATTTTAATTTTTTTTTCCTGAAAATTCAGTGTGTCTGAAAATCCACACGGGTCCTTGATTTGACTTGAAAAGTGTGATGCTTTAGTGCAGACAGTTGGGGAAGTGAGGACCTTGGTGCCCTGCAGGGCTCCCTGTCCCAGGGACTCAGTCTTCCACGGGTGCCTTGACTCCAGCTGGAAGCTGTGCCTCCTTGGCTCCCAGCTCAAGAGCCATCCTGAGTTCATTCCACCACATATCCCCCCCAGCCAGCATTTGCCCGGGGCAGGACCACACAGACCTGCTGATCAGGCCCTGAAATACAGGTTCCTGCAGCCAAAGGCCCTGGTGAGAAACAGGGAGCTACATACTGAGACTGCGATGCAAAATAATGCTTAGCGGGTGGAAGGGTGCACATGGAGAGAAACAGCTGGGTCCTGGGATTTGGTCCCAGCATTGCCTGCTTATGGCTTTCAAAAGCAGCAAAAGCAGAAGCATTTCTGAGAAGAGCCTGGAGTATAGCCCAGGTGGAACTCTCTGGCCATGCCTATTGAGTTTTATGTCTCCCGCTCACCTCGCATCTTTCCTCAATTGCTTCGTGACCTTGGAGGAGACCTTCTCCCTGTGGTCACTCAGTATCCTCTCACTCCTGGAGGATGGGTACCTCCCCATCCTGGGGATGGATGAGGTGGGAAGGAGGAGGGGAAGTCATGTTTTGAGGAGGAACAAGTGGAGAATCATAGAGTTGCTATGGAAAAGGGAAGATTGGTGTGAAGAGCAAGTGAGTGGGACCATCCGGAGTGGAGATTTTGTCAAGGGAGGTTTAAGTTGGATCTCAGGAAAAGGTTCTTCCCCCAGAGGGTGTTTGGGCACTGAACAGTCTCCCCAGGGTCACAGCCCCAAGGCTGCCAGAGCTCAAGGAGCGTTTGGACAACACTCTCAGGCACATGGTGGGATTCTATGGGTTGTCCTGTGCTGAGCCAGGAGTTGGACTTGAGGGTCCTCATGGGTCCCTTCCAACTCAGGATATTCTGTGATTCTATGGAAATCCCAGGCAGCATGGTGCTAGTGATAGGGACAGAAGAGTTGGTGGTGGCTGGGTCATTGATGGGTCATCCCAGCACATCAATCCATGGCTTCTCTGCCATCACATCCAGATGAGAAGACAAAAATTGTGTCTCACAGCAGTGGGAGAGGATGAAGAGCCAGATCCACCACCTGTGCCTTTGCTGGGTTGCAAAATGTGTATCTCAGACCAGACACTGAGCTGAGGGCAACGCTGGAAGGGCGAGTTGGCATCAACAGGCAGCATCCCTCATCCTCCTCGCTGGGGCCAGAGCACTTGGGGACACACATCCTGGAGACAGCCAGGTGAGAGACAGAGCCCCTGGAGCTGGGAGCCTGCAGGCACAGCAGGTGGAGATGGGACTTGTGTGGCCCAACCCTGGAAGTGTTCAAGGCCAGGATGGACGGGGCTTGGAGCAACTTGGCCTAGGGGAAGGTGTCCCTGTCCATGGCAGGGGGTTGGAATGAGATGGTCTTGTAGGTAGGTACCTTCTAAACCAAACCACTCTCTTTCTGTGAAAAATATCCTTCCTCACCCACCAAAGTCTTGCAATGCAATTTCCCACCAAAGCAGAGAGGACACCTGCTTTTCAGCTTTAGGAAGCTAAGAGAAAGGGGTTGTATGGCCAGGATGAGGGACATGAGGGCACCACTGAGGACATCCCACCCCAGGCCCCCACAGACTGAGCACAGGGCAGGGGCTCGCTGCCATTCCTTGGGGTGCCCTCCCTGCCGTGCCTGGAGAATCAGACAGGCAATAGCTCTGACAAGGGCTTCAGCTCTTCCCCAGGGCTGGAAATCCAATAAAGCGGGAAAATAACAGGCTGCCCACATGTGTGAGTCATGGGGGAAGAAGCAGGCAAATCAAAAGGCACTGGCATCCCAGTCTGGCCTTCCTGGTGCTCCCTGTGGGAATGGGGCTCACAAGGCTTACACCCCAGTGAGCCCGCAGCCCTGTTGGCTCCGTGTCTCACCCTGAGCCCAAATCATCAACAGACATTGCTCCCGGCTGTCCTACACCCTCTTCTCCTCCGAGCTTTTGCTGTCGATGGCAGCCCCTGGGGAGACACAGGGATAAGCGCAATGAAAGCAGAGCCCAAATCCCAACAGTTTACAGGGTCCTACGAGGGAATTTGAGTTTTAAACTCAAGAATTGTTCAATTAGACATTCCAGGGCTGCTAATTCATGTTTCCTGAGAAGTGTCTGTGCATTTCCCAAAGAGGAGAAGGGTGACGTGGCCACTGCTGTGCGAGGTGGCTGCTGTCAGTGCTGGGTGTGTGGGGCTGAAGGAGCTGGGTGTCCACGGGGGGTTACAAGACCTGGAAACCATGGGGTGCAGAGTCTCCCCTGCCCCCTTCCCCCAGCCCTCTGTGATGTGAAGGGCAGGGGGGAGGAGCAAGGCTGTGGCTGAACTATCCTCCCACATCACCTCAGTCAGCTCAGGGGGTTTGGATGGAGGGAGTCCCTGCTCTGGCACAGCCATGTGATGCAATCAGCACTGGAGGCTCGCTGCTGTCTGAAAGTCAGCTCTTCGCCCTGTTCTCCCTGTGAGAAGGGGGGTTCCCACCAGCTGGGGCTCCTGCAGCAGCTCATGTTCCCACCCCAGCACAGCTATAGGCAGCCCAACCCTCAGGAACTGTGTCCTGAAAAACTCCCTGTGTCCTGCCTTGGAGCTGAACCCCAGTCCTGCCCCCTATGGCACCTGTAGGAAGCCCAGCCCCAACACCCTGCTGATCCCCATGGTTGGCAGCTCCCAGGGACTCGTAAAAAAGAACAGATGAGGGAATTTGCCAGTAACCCAGAACTCACAGCTCCTGTCCCAAAGCCACACAGGACCATGTGGAATAGGTCTCTGAGGGGTGGTGGTAGGAGACGGGGGCACCCAAGAGCCTTCAGCCTGTGCTGAGCACCATCGGGGAATGGAGGACACAGGCTGAGGGCAGGAGGAATGGCTCTGCCCTGGCTCATGTGTCTAGGGGTATGATTCTCACTTTGGTGCAGAGGTCCCAGGGTCAGCTCCAAGATGTGCCCTTCTTTTGGGCACTGGTGCCCATGGGGCTGTGACATGAGTTGGAACAGCAGTGCACAGCATAGTGGGGTTGGTCCCACATCCCAGCTGGACACATTCCTGTGGGAAGGATGGACCCTCAAGGGCCAGTAGCAAAGTGCTGCTGGAGCAAGGGGATGTAGCTCAGCAGAAGAGCACTTGCTTTGCATGCAAGAGGCCCTGGGATCAACCCCCAGCATCTCCATGTCTTTTTGCTACCCCTAGACCCCTCCCTGCTGGCTGCAGGGCTGCCAGAGCCCCCCCAAACAGCCCTGGGGTTGCCTCCTGGCATGGCTGATGTGGAAATGCTTCCTCAAGGTGGTGGATGTGCTGTGGAAAACCTCAGCCTCAGCTATATCCCTAAATCCAAAATGTGGGGGATAGAGGGGCTGGGGATGAAAAAGGAGTGCAGTACACCAGCTTGTGGGGTGTAGGGATAGGTTTCTCATTCTTGGATGCAAGAGATCCTGAGTTCAACTCCTGGATAAGCACTCCTTTGGATACGACTCATCCTTTAGATACAACCCCTCCTTTTGAGGTTATCCCCTCCTTTGGATAAAGCCCTGGTTTTGGAGATAGCCCTTCCTTTTGGGACAACCCCTCCTTAGGGGACTCCACCCCTGCTGCTGTCCGATGACCAGTACGGGAGGACCAGCCCTCGCATCTCCAAGCTGCCCGCGAACAGCATCCCGTGGGGAGGTCATTGAGTGGATGGAATTTTTTTTTCACGGGGGGACACAACCCCTGCAGTGTCACCCAGCACGTGTCCTGTCCCAAGGCCTCACGGGAAGGGGATGTAGCTCAGTGGGAGAGCGCTTGCTTCGCATGTAAGAGGCCCTGGGTTCAATCCCCAGCATCTCCAGTTTAGGTTTTTATGTTGTTGTTTTTCGGTGTTTTTTTTTTTTTCCCCCACAGTCCCAACCCTGTTCCTCCAGGCGGCAGCGACGATAAACTCCACTTTTACATCGGGAAAAAGCTTTCCCGAAGGGGATCCCTCTGCACCACGGCAGCGCTGCCCGCCTGTGGCCGCGACGGCAAGTACGGCCCCACCCATGCTCTGCCCCCCGCCCCCCAACTGCCCCGACAGCCCTCTTTACCCACCCGGGAGGGGACCGGCCGGCCTGTGCCACTCGTGCGCCCTGTGCCAGGCAGCGTCGCCCCATCCGTGCCCCGAACCCAGTGCTGGGAGCCAAAAAGAGAAGTGCTCGTCCGGGATTTGAACCCGGGATCTCTCGCACCCTAAGCGAGAATCATACCCCTAGGCCAACGAGCCGGGGTGCGCGGGCGCGGCTGTTCCCGGGGACCCCCGAGCCGGGGGAGCCGCTCGGTGGGGCCGGCGGAGCAGACCGGGGCCGGCGGAGCAGACCGGGGCCCACCGAGCCCCACCGAGCGGCCCCCGGCTCGGGGGCTGCCCCCGGCGGCACAGCCCCGACACTTTCCCGCTCGCCAGGACAACGGGGCACACAGGGGGCAGCGGGGGTGGCCGGGATGGGGGCTGCTGTGTCCCCCCCCTTCCCCCCGGGAACGGCGAAATGGGGCTGTGATGGCCGAGGGGTGAAGGCGTTGGACTAAAAATCCAGTAGGGAATTCTCTGCGCAGGTTCGAATCCTTCTCACAGTTTTTAGCCAACGCCCTGATACTCCCCACGGTGGGGGTCCTGCGGTGCTCGCAACTTGGGTGGGAGTTCCCGGGAGGAGGGTCATTGGTAGCCAGAGCACTCCCAGCCCCATCCCGACTCCCCCTCCCCCCCTTCTCCTCCCTGGAGAGCAGCTCAAGACCCGGCAATGCCTCAGGCAGGGACTGTGATGGCAGGAGCGTGGCACAGACACACCCGGGGTTCTCCGGGTTTTGCAGACCCGGGAGAGGTGAGGAAAAAGGTAGAGGGGCAGCTTTTTCCCGGGTTGGATGGATTCCCTGGGTGGATTCCCTCCATCGCCCTGACCAACATCCTTGGGGGAGCAGTGCACCCCGGCTCGTTTGCCCTGCTCCCGGATGTGTTTTTGGGCACCAGCCACCCTCCTCCTTCCCAGCGATATTCATCCTGAGCCACGTGGGAAAGCAAAAGAGAGACCTCCCTTGCCCTGCAAAGCCCTCTTGCCAGACGGAGGAGGGAAAGAGCCATGGGAATTTCTACACAGCTTTGGGGTGCCAGGAGGTAGCCCCAGAAGTGTTCTGGCGATCTCTGGCAGCACCGCAGCCAGCGGAGAGGGCGATGTGGGGAGGCAAAAGGACATGGAGATGCTGGGGGTTGATCCCAGGGCCTCTTGCATGCAAAGCAAGCGCTCTCCCGCTGAGCTACATCCCCCTGGCACGGGCTCTGCCGCGGCGTTGTCCCCAGTCCGAGCAAATGCTGTGTCAGCTGCCTTCCCCAGCTCCCCTGGCTGGGGAAAGGCGGTTCAGGGCTTGGCAGGCTCTGGGTGTCCCTGAGGTGGCAGCGGGCTGTGGAGGGAGTGAGAAGAGGGGGAAGGGTTGTCAAGTATCCCCGGGTGCGGTTTTGTGGCTGGAGCCCCCGGGCAGAGGTGGTCGGTGGGTCTGCGATGGCACCTAATTCTCCTGGAGTGTCCCATGAGTCAGGGTCGGTTGCGGGCGGTGGTGTGGGTAAAAGAAGGGCTCGTCCGGGATTTGAACCCGGGACCTCTCGCACCCTAAGCGAGAATCATACCCCTAGACCAACGAGCCGGGGTGCGCAGGTGTTTTTGGCCCCCTCCGTCTGTGTGGGGAGACCGCGGCCACGTCCCCGCTCGCCAGGACAACGGAGCACACCGGGGGTGGCTGGGCCGGGGGCCACATGTCCCGCACGCGGTTGGGGCTGGGGCTGTGATGGGGTGAAGGCGTTGGACTCGAAATCCAATAGGGATTCCCTGTGCAGCTTCCTATCCTGCTCCCAGCGACAGGTTTTAGCCAACTCCTCCCCACCAGCCCTGAGGGTCCTGGGAGAGTCACTGGCAGCCGGGGCATCCCCGGCCCTCCTCCTTCTCCTCCTCGTCCTCGTCCTCGTCCTCCCTGGGGAGCAGCTGAAGAACCGGCGGCAGGGATGGCGATGGCCGCGGGGGCAGAAGTGGGGCAAAGGCACAGGTGGTGGTGTGCGGGTTTTGCAGAGGCGGGTGAGGTGAGAGAAAAGCTGGTGAGGGGAGTGGGGTGGTGAGGGGCAAGATTGTGTGGGTTTGTTGCGTGGATTCCCCGCAGTGGCGTGTCCCCCATCCCTGCGGAAGCAATGTAGGGCGTCTGGCAGGCGGGGGCCGGCGGTCGGGCAAAAGAGAGGGGCTCGTCCGGGATTTGAACCCGGGACCTCTCGCACCCAAAGCGAGAATCATACCCCTAGACCAACGAGCCGGGGTGCAGCCGTCGCCCTTTGGGCAGCCCGGGACTTTCGGGGGCTCGGGGGCAGGCGGGGCTGTGCGCGGCCGTGGCTCTGCGGGAGCAGGGGGGTCCCCCTTGCTGGGGCCGCCCTCTGAAGCAGCAGCCGGAGGTGGGCGCGAGGCGTCAGCGCCTACATGTCCCCCCAGCAGCGGCGGGGGCGGCGCTTCCTCCCCCAAAGCCCCTCGGCGGGCCTGGCGGCGGATGGAGCGGGCGGGGCTTGGCAGCAGCATCGGCCGCTCTTGGGCCCGGGCCGTCTCGCCGAGCTCGTGGGCCGCGGCAGCTGCGTTTGTGCTGGCTGGCAGCAGAGGCCCGTGTGTGTTTGTCAGGGGCCCGTCCGTGCGCGGGCCGTGGTGTCCGGGCCTGGCGTGGTGCGGGGTGGTGTGCGAGGGCGCTGGCGGGGAGCGCGCTGAGCATTGTTGGGCAGGGCGATTTGCGGGCGCGTGTGAGGGCTGGCGAGTGTGGCGAGCGTTGCGGGGCCGTGTGTGGGTGCAGGCGGTGTGGAGTCGGGCGTGACGCGCGTCCCGCCGTGCTCGCAGCGCCCTTTTCCTGGGAAGCATCCGGGGTGTGGGCCCAGAGCGGGGGGGCGGGGTCGGGCGCGCACCCCGGCTCGTTGGTCTAGGGGTATGATTCTCGCTTAGGGTGCGAGAGGTCCCGGGTTCAAATCCCGGACGAGCCCTTTTTTTGGCTCCCACCGCTCTGGTCTCCCCAGCACGGATGTTCATCCCAAGGGATACCCCGACCCCTCTAGGAAGGGACACCAGGGCAGGACAGGGAGGGAAATGGCCACGGGCATTTCCTCGCTGCCTGCCTTGGGGGGCCAGCAGGCGATCCCAGGCCGGCCGTGCCCACAGGCAGCCCTAGGATTGTTCTGGGCGTTCTGGTGGCAGCCCCGCAGCCAGCAGGGAGGGGTCCCTGGGGAGGCAAAAGGACATGGAGATGCTCGGGGTTGATCCCAGGGCCTCTTGCATGCAAAGCAGGCACTCTGCCGCTGAGCTACATCCCCCCTGTGCAAGGGCTGATTGAGTCCCCTCACCCCCACTGCTGCCCCTGCTCTGCCCTCAGGGCTCCAAACCAGACAGTCACAGCCTGCACTCCACCATCCCCATTGCTGCTTCTAAGGGGCTCCATCCTATTTTTGGGATGTGGCCATGCAAAATAGTCTGCCCATGCTCACTTTACCAGGCTCTGTTTCCCCCTCACCGCCCTGGTCCTGGTCTCATCCTGCGGTCGGGGACCACTTGTGCCACCCAAGGCAGACGGGTGCCCAAAAGAAGGGCTCGTCCGGGAGTTGAACCCGGGACCTCTCGCACCCGAAGCGAGAATCATACCCCTAGACCAACGAGCCGAGTTGCTGTAGGATGGCAGGAACCCCATCCTTCACTCACAGAACTCACAGAACTCAGAACTTTGTGGGGTGGGGTGGGACCTGTGGCAACTCAATTTGTCCTGATGGATGGTCACAGCTGGGAGGTCACCCTTGCTCTTCCCTGGCTGTGGGCATGTCACCTGTGCATGGCCATGGGCTGTACCTGCCCTGACTCTAAAATGAGGCTAAGAGGAGCACAGAGGGCAGCAGGACCCCCAAGTTTAGGGGTGTCCAGGCAGGGGATGTAGCTCAGCGGGAGAGCGCTTGCTTCGCATGTAAGAGGCCCTGGGTTCAACCCCCAGCATCTCCAGCTTTTTTTTTCCGTCCACAAACCCACCTCCTCCACAGGCCAGTGATGAAAAAGTCATGTCTACCTCTGGGAGGTCTCCCCAAAGGTGGGAGATGCTCCTGCACCCAGCACCATGGCAGAGCTGTCCACTGAGGCTGTAGTGGCAGCAGGGCCCCCCTACATTGCCGTTCCCCCGCTGCCCCAACAGCTCCTTCCCCACCCAGGAGGGAACCAGCCCTAGCCATGGCTGATCTGTATCTCTGCCCAAGCAGGGGGGGGCTGCTCGTGCCCTCTGTGCCAGGCAGCAGTGCCTCAACCCCACAGAGGCCATGCCGGGCAGTGGGTGCCCAAAAGGAGGTGTCAGCCAGGAGTTGAGCCCAAGGTCCACAGCCAGCCAGTGCAGCGCTGCCCTTTCCCTGCCCCTCACTCTCCAACAATGCTGCTGGGATGGGGTTACCCAGACCCCCACCCCATCCAGGCCTGCGTAAAACCAACCGCTGTGAGCAGGATTCGAACCTGCGCAGGGAATCCCTATTGGATTTCAAGTCCAACGCCTTCACCCCTCGGCCATCACAGCCACAGCTGACCCCCTGTGTGGTAAGGACAGCCAGGGACACCCCACTTTGCCCTGGGCTCTGCCTCCAGGGAGAGAATATTCCCCAGCCTGCTGTCACGGCTCTGCTCAGCCCCAGTACCCACACCTGCCAGGGCTGGGAAAAGGGAACATCCAGGGATATTTAGTGATGGCTGGAAAAATTCCAGGTTACCTTACCACAAGACGGGCACTGCAGGGAAGTATCCTCCAAGGATGCCCAGGGCTACAGTAGGTCTTGGAGGGAAAAAAACGTGGAGATGCTGGGGGTCGATCCCAGGGCCTCTTGCATGCAAAGCAAGTGCTCTCCCGCTGAGCTACATCCCCCTGTGCAAGGGCAGGGGAGGGAGGGTTGGTGAAGTCCCTGCACCCCCACTGCTCCCCACTGCTCACCCTGCTCTGCCCTCAGGGCCATCACCCTTGGGACACACACTGCCAGCCTTGGGGGCCCATCCTGCTCACAGGAATGCATCCAGCCAGGAAGGGGCACCCACCCCTCTGTGCCAGGGCCCTGGTTATGCCACGGTCCCACATGCCAGCCAAAGAAGGTGGATGCCCAAAAGGAAAGCCCGTCCAGGAGTTAAACCCCTCACAGCCTAAGTGAGGATCATACCCCTAGACCAACAAGCTAGGGTGCTGCACCCCACTGCACCCCCACATCTGTGCCCCACAATTTTGGGGGTCATCGAGGGTGGCTGGTGCTGCCTTTTGCCCCTGGCACAGCCTAGAACAGGGAAATCCATCTTAGTGTGCCCAGGATATGTGGCCAGTGTTTAGAGGTGTCCACGGTGGCATAAATTCCCTGGACCCAGTGGACACAGGGGCAGGTGGACCACAGGACCAGTGGGGACTCCTGGGCACCATCCTGCTTAGGTACAGGGGGATGTAGCTCAGCGGGAGAGCGCTTGCTTTGCATGCAAGAGGCCCTGGGATCAACCCCCAGCATCTCCATATCCTTTTGCCTCCCCAGGGACCCCTCGCTGCTGGCTGTGGGGCTGGTAAAGCCACCCAGACCCCCCATAAAAGCCCAGGGGCTGCCTGTGGGCACAGCTGGCACAGGAGTGGAGGGACAGCAGTGGTGCATAGTGGGTGCCCACACCCCATGCCAGACCCCAAGCTGCCCTGCTCATCCTGGCCAGCTCCAAGCTGCAGTGACTGGGGGGGAAACAAGGGGACGACCCCAAAGAGCTCTGCACCCCCAGAGAAAAATAAGACAGGCTCTGCCCAAAGGGAGGACTTCTCTGGGAGTTGGATCCTGGACTTCTCACATCTAAAGGTGGAACCACAGCCCCAAGCCTGCATGGGGCTTCCCAGCACTCCCTCATGGCCCATGGGCTTGGTGTGGGTCCCAGCTGGCCCATGGGCAAAAGTAGATAAACCCACCCCGACAACCTGGGTGTCTGTGGTCCCCACCCTCTGGGACAGGATTCTCCTTGGCCCCAGGTCAAGTGGCCCATGTCTCCCTGCCCTACAATGCCTCATTTTCTCCGGTGCAGGAGCCACTTCCTGGGAAGAGTGTGAGGGACAGGGCTGGGGCCTGCCCTAAATCCCACCGCGGTGAACTCCTGTAGGGGCAGCTAAAACCTTGTCGCTGTGAGCAGGATTCGAACCTGCGCGGGGACTCCCCCATTGGATTTCGAGTCCAACGCCTTCACCCCTCGGCCATCACAGCCCCATTTTGCCACTCCCGGGGTGGGGGGAGACAGCAGCCCCCGGCCCGGGGGTCCCTGCATGGGCTCAGCTGGTCAAAGTGCCTGTCTAGTGAACAGGAGATCCTGGGTCTGACTCCCAGTGGTGCCTGGGTGCTGAGGGGGAGATGCTTTTCCTCCCTGCCCCAAGCTGGGGGGCACTGCTGGGGCCATTCTTCCCTGCTGCCCCTATTTGTCCCCCTCACAATGACAGCACTGCCCCAGAGCGGTTTGGGTGAACACTTTTACCTGGAGAGCCTCTACCGACAAGGGAATGGAGGTGAGGGGTGAACTTCCCATGGGAGCAGGGTCCTTGGACACACACTGACTGTGGCCACCAGTGCAGAGGCTGCACTTTGAAGTTGGCACCACTGGTGTAGGAGCCCTTGGGGCACATGTCCAGCCACAGTTATGATGAACAAGCAGGTTCACCAACAACTCCGATGGGAAGAACACTTCCATATCTTCTCTGACTGCAGTCCCCAGAGAGTTCAAGGCATGCGTTCACGGTTTCATGCCTCCTTTGTCCCAGTTTGCTTTCCGGTTGCTCCCTCCTTTTGGGAAGGTTATCACCTTACTACTCAACAACCACTTTCTGCATTAATCACTCCTTTAAAGATTTCAGAGTGTTTTCTTTCCTGTGCCTCCTGGATAAGAGGCTCCCAGCCACTCCACACCAGGACCTCGGCTGCCCCTCTTTGATGCTACCTCAGTTTCTCCTGCCATCATCACCCCCCTTTCCAAAACACGGCGCTGCTGCAGGGCACCACCGACCTCATGCCCCTTGGGCAGGATGCAATGCGGTGTCCCCCTCCGTGTCCTCGGCGGTGTCCCCAGTGCCCCCCATGGCGGCAGCAAAAGTGCGACGAGGGTGGGATTCGAACCCACGCGTGCAGAGCACAATGGATTAGCAGTCCATCGCCTTAACCACTCGGCCACCTCGTCCCGCCGCGGGGCCCTGTCGCCCCCTGCCGGCCTGACGCCGCCGCCGCAGTATCCCCTCCCCTCCTTGCCGCCCCGCCTCCCGGAAGCCCCAGCGGGGCGGCCTCCACCGCCGCCCTCTTAGCGCAGCCGGCAGCGCGTCAGTCTCATAATCTGAAGGTCCTGAGTTCGAGCCTCAGAGAGGGCAATGCCTTTTTTTTTTTTGCCGCACCCCGGCCTCCCCCCCTCTCTTCTCGCCGACATTTTGCGGCCACGCTCAGCCCCGTGAGGGTCCGCCGGTCCGGTCCGGTCCGGTCCGTCACGGGCGGTGGCCTGGCCCTTACGGGCGCGCGGCAGGACGAGGTGGCCGAGTGGTTAAGGCGATGGACTGCTAATCCATTGTGCTCTGCACGCGTGGGTTCGAATCCCACCCTCGTCGTGCTTTTGCTGCCGCATAACCTTTTCAGAGGAACGAGGCAAAAGGGCACCTTTTCGAGCCACTAGAAATTTATTTGGTACAAAAACACATTGTGCGAGCCACGACCTCGAAGCTCTTTTGGGTTTTGACAGCTAAATTCCAAGTGAACTAAGAATAACAAGAGCAGGACCAAAAGCTTTGCTTCGCAAGGACCCAGCTGAACTTACACAACTCAGCCTGACAAAAGTGTGTGTAGCAGGAACAGCCTCAAAGCACCACCTTCTCAGTTTGCATTTCTTAGTTCAACTTAACACTGAGCTACTCTTGCTAATTTTGGGTTTAAGAGAAATCGTACAAATGAAATGCTTTTAAAAAAGCCTATACAATTACTTTTTTGGAAGGCAGCTGACTGTTTTGGACTACTGAGGATTTCAGATGAAATTGGGAGTCAGACTGGGGTCAGGCAGGCAAGATAATCAGTGTTCCCTGCAGTAATTTCTATTTCACCAGGTAGAAGGTTCTGTTTGAGAAAAATTTGCTGGTTTTGTAAAGAAAAAAAAAAAGAAAGAAAAAGATGAGCTGTATAGAATTACTGCAGACATGAAATACATCTGCATACTATTTACTGGGAATTAAACCAAAATGTCTTCAACTTCCAAAGGTTTTTAAGTGCTGGAGAATGCAGGCAAACTGCTCTTCCAAAAAAAAAATTTCAAAAAAAGGAAAATTGTTTCTCCATAGCTGTTTACTGAATACTGAAGGAAGTATCCTGCTCTCCAGCATGACATGGAATCTGTGGAATAAGCAACTCACCTGGTTTTAAAGCCGTAAATATTGAGTAAAACTTGGACCCAGCAGCACAAAAATCCTTGCACTGAGCAACATAAACTTGGCCAAGTGCTGCTCCAACTTGAGAATGCCAGTACTGACATTCCTGGGAACAGAACGGGAACTTCAAAACACAGTGCTGCTGCAAGGCAGTTCCTGCATGAAGGAAGCACAGAGCTGAGACAACATTTCAGGGACTGTGTCTACAGAGAGCAATCGCTCCAGTGTTCCCAGGGACCCTGTGCTACTTCAGTTTCCCCCTGCTGAAGCTGTGTTTACCCACGATGAGAGCTGGGAGAAAGAAAAGTCACTACTGTCATGTAAGGCCTTCCAAGAAAAGCTTTTGACTCGTCTCCATGCCCATGGAGCAGAAAAGGAGGGAGCTGCAGACCAGCCGTGACACACTGACCCTGTGGAAGGCAGCCATGTGAGAAGGGCCCAAGCTCCACAGCTGCTCTATGTTCTTATTCCAGGAGAACATTTGCTTGCTCTGGAACATGCCCCACGAGCATATCTGTTCAGTCACCCAGACCTGGATTTCTTTCTTGAGTGTCCACATCTCAGCTCTGCTCAAATATCCACCATGTCCACCAGAGCAGAGAGGTGGAGCTCAGAGGCAGCTTCAGCCTCCTTGGTCGCCCTGAGGAGCTGCTGCAAGTGTTTCAGTCTGTCCGACAGCGCAGGGCTTCGCTCCGTCTCCACAACCTTGTGTCCCTCTTGACTCCCAGCCTGGGCAGAAGAAAAAGAGATGAGACCAAGACTTTCTCCCAAGGTAATTCCCGCTAGAGGTTTTGCAACTACTGCACTCCTCAGAGCTTTAGCCAATGCTCAGGACCCCTCATCTTACCTCCTGAGCAGGTGGCATGGGACTCTTCACCAATGGGCAGGTGACGGCTGAGGTGGAGAGCAGCGACTGGGGGAGGTAGAGAGGAAGACCTAAGAGATCCCCAAGGGGCTCATTGTCCTCAGTCAGGTATCGGTGCAACTGTTCTTCAAACCTAGATGGGAAGATCAAGAGCATCAGTTAGATGGCAGCCTGGCTTTGTCCCTGTAACCAGTGTGTTAACTAAGAGTTCTGGTTTTAGAAGTGTCTGACCTCCACAGTCTGACACAGCCAATTGCTATTTCAAAAATCCACCACATAAAAGCGTGGTACAGAAAGCAGCTACACAGACTGCAGACACCCAACTGATGGGAAAGGCAGAAGAGACAAAAACCTCTTGGGCCAACCTCAAAAGCTTAGTTCTTCCCCTTTGTGATCTGCATCGCTACAAACTGACATCCCAGAGAGAACTTTATAGACATTTGTGACACAGTGGGACACACAGACCACTGTAATGCTTCAGTTGTGGTGGCATGATTGACCACAGAGTTTCCAACCATTCCTAAAAGTTCCAAGAATTTGTACCATCCCGGACTGTTCCTGTGATGCAAGTAGGAGATAGCAGGGAACTGCACTGATGTACTTGATGAAATCCGAGAAAACTGAAGACAGTCTGGGCTGTTTTCTAGCACTGTTCAAGTTAGAAATTGTTTATAACCCTAGGCTGAAGCTGCAAAGAAAAGATGCTGCTCTCGGAACTTACCTCCTGTTTTCTATTTTTTCCAGTTGCAGCTGTGCCAACAGATGCTCCTGGGCCAAGGACACGTCTCTGAATTCATCTGAGCTGGGAATGCTCACCTCCTGACCTGATAGCTTGCTCATGCCAGAGCCATACTGGCCTGGCATCATGGACATGCTGTAGGGTTTCTTAAAAGACTTGGGAGATTCTATCCTTGACCTGAAGAGGGGAGGAAAAAAACAACAAACAAAAGCACGGGAACTGGTATGAGTGTGTTGATTTTTCCCTATTAGCTTCAAGATTGGAAATAGCAGGGAGTGAGAAGTGATCATCTGGAGAAATAATGCTGTTGTGCCAGCATCCAACACACTACCACCTGTGTGTGGGATTAGAGAGGAACTAATCTGATAGGAGCCTAGGATTCACCTCAGACATCACCCACTATACAGCAGAACTGCAGCTAAGCTTCCAAAAGGGAAGAGTGGCTTCCCCCTGAATGAGGCTGGGGAAGTGAGCTAGACTCTGGAGATCTCAAATACCTTTATAATGCCACACAGCTCTAAGGTATCCTTCCCCCTCAACCTATCCAGCATTTTTTCAGCCTCGCAGTTTTCCCTCCATGCTTTAGACAAGTCAAACTCCAAGGCCCAGCAGCACTTTTGGCTCCAGTTCATTTCTCCTCTTATAGCACTCTGAGCACTCCCCAAGCAACCCATTTCTCTGAGAGCTGAGTAACCTCATACATATAAAATCTACCTACTGCCCTGTTTCAGCACAGCCTTGTACATCATTTCAAAGAGATGTGCACAGGTACATTCTGGGAGGATGCCATATGCTGATTTTCAGCATTGTAGAGGTCCTAAGCAACCTCCTCGGAATTCTCCACAAACAGCTGAATGCTACTCCCTCACCTCTCGTGGCCTCGTCGGATCTCCTCCTGTGTGCGCAGTCTGGCTTGATCCCACGAGAAAGGGACAGTGTAGTTCTTTAAATGCTCCTTGAAGAAGTACACATGAATCTGACCATCTTTACTTACTGCTTCTGTGAATAAACCCAAGCCCAACATTTATCATTTCCACAGATTTTCTCCTTCAGAAGAAAAGCTCAGTATTAAAAAGGCAATTTGGGGAGAGTGTTCACTTTCAAGTGGGTTTCAGTTGTAATCTGCTTGTAAAAAAGAGCCTTCTTGAACTCAACAGGTTATTGTCAGTCTGTAAAACGCTGCTTTCTCTTAGTTTTAAAAATTCTATTGCATCCAAGTTCAATGGATGAAGTAGTCATTTCATTAAAAGAGGCTCCCTACAGTTAAGCTAAAAAACCCCCACACATTTGAAATTGAAAGCAAACAGAATTTGAGACAAACTTCATGAATCCATGGAAGTGCTAATTAACCACGGCAGTCTCACATCCCAGCTGACATGGCTTCTGAGGGGCAATTCTTGGCCTTTGGTTAAAGCAAACTCATACACTGGGAGGGCAGGCCAAAAGACTCTAACCAGAGACACATTTGTAATCACAAGATCAAGTCAAGTCATAACTAATATTAAACACACACTCCAAGGAGAAGACAGATGTGCAGAATCACAGCAAGACAACAGCTCCCTCCCTGCTACATCTCACTTGCTGCCATGCATAAAGGCACCATTGGCAAGTTATTAAATACTATCACAGAAGAAGTATCATCCATGTTGTAGGAGCAATACCTGGAGCAATAGGCAGTTTGGGCGGTTTCCAGTCTCTCAGTTTATGATCAATGCAGACTGCCAAGATACAATCCCAAGGGATCTCATCAACAGAAGGTCCATCTTTATCAGAGTTCCCCATTGTTCGGTTTTTCCACTTTTGGTAAGTTTTGGTCAGCAGATTTTCCACTTGAGACTGGATCAGTGGTTGAGTGTGCGAAGAACTTGCAATCTGGGAGACATACTGAAAAATCATGTGGCAAACAGGACGCCAAGGAGCTGCCAAACAAACCAACCAAAGTAAACTGCAAGAATCTGTGACAGAACCAACACAGCACAGGCACACCTTGGAGAACCATGTGCTGCCAAGAACATATTACAGTGTGAAGTACCTACCACCTAACGGAGGCAGATCTAGGTATGGGATCTGGAAGGACAGCACAGCCTTCTTCAGCCAGGCCAGGTGATCCGGCATGTTCCACTGCAGGTGGGGCAACAGCTTGTTACCCCCAGGTTCTGAAAACTCTGTCACAGGCCAAGACAAGTCATAAAGATGCTCCGAGGATGCTACATATGAGAGAAACTGCAGCACACTGTTGTAGAGCTCTATGATGACCCCGGGCTCCTGGGATGGCAGGCCAGCCAAACGCCTCTCCTTCCAGTCGTGGTAGAAGCGCTTGCCAAATTCACCATCAATCCCATCCTCAATGTACTCCTGAAGGGTCTTACTGCAGAGCTCAAGGGAGTCAGGGCACCGGGAAACCAGCCAGCCCACAGCCACAGAGATCTATGACACACAAAACAGGGGTGGTTGGAAACTGCTCTGCAGTGATCAGGACACAAAGGATTCAATCCAGCAACCCTAAGTTTGACATAACACTATCCAAGATAGTGTGCAGCAAAATGCAAATAAATCAGCTATCATCATCCCAACGTTTGCAACAACAGTTCTGTAACTAGGTGGTCATAAACTAAATTTCCATGCAGCAGGCTCAGGAAGACACAGAAAAGAGGCTGGTCACATGAGGTACAGGCGTGCAGTGGAATTCCCTGCTGCAGGACACTGGGAATGTGGAAAACTTATCCAGGAAAAACTGGACAGACTCACAGAAATTAGAAGACCATGGTGACTATACCCAGAGAAGCCATGTCTGATCCTGGCAGTCCTTGAACTGCAGAGATGTACATTGTGAGGGTTTGTGGGGGAGCATCACTCTGGGTTTGTCACACAGAGATCCGTACAATCCTTCTTCATATACAGAACATGACAGGATAGAGGCATCTCTCAGTCCCATCCACCAAGATGGGATAATACTGGGTGATATCACAGAAGCCAAAAGAGCTACAAAGTGTCCTCCGCATTTTAGGACTTCGAGCTTAAGGATAAAAGGTTTACCTACCACCAGCACTCATCTGGTGGGCAGCAACACAGGCAGGGCAGACAAGAGTGGACTTAGGTAAATCCATGAATTTTGGTCTCAGAGCAGTTTTCAGTACTACACAGATTAAATTATCTTTTTTGGTAGCAAGTGCCACAGATCTCTGGTCCGTGAAAACAGAACAGTCACGAACAGTGGAAAAGTACCAGAAATATTCTCATTTCAGAATAGTTCTGGCTGATGTTGGAATCACTACTGACAAGCAAGCACCCCACTCCAGCAGAGTCAGGTGCGTGGAAAAATGGTTAAGGGAGCTTTTTGAACAAAAACTACGTTACATAAAATCCAATGGAAAAAATATCCCATTACACAAGACTCAGTTGAAATTTAAGCTACTGAGAATATAATAATATATATTATATAATTATATATTAATATTATATATTATTATATATTTTATTATATATAATAATTTAATAAGCAAGTTATCTCTTGCTGTTCTTACCCTTTTTGTGCCTTCTAAGTCACTGACAGAAACTGGGAGCTCCACAATGGTGTAGTCCGAAATAAGCTGGGCTGAAATCAAGTCCTGCAGCATCAAACCTTAAAAAATAAGAAAACTCACCATTTACACAGAGGAAGAACACACTCACAGCATCAGTCCTCTCCTCCATCTCTGCCCACAGACTCTCAGGATCAAATATTGTGTGTGAAGGAAAACTTGGAGCCAAAACTGATGAGCTCTTAAGGCCTCCGGATTTCTAGCAAAGCTCTGAGAAGTGCTGTACTTCACAGCCTCTCCCTTTACTGGATGAGATAACTGAGATGCTGCACCAGCCACAACAGTTCTACTTAGGGCAGCCTTAAACATTCACGTTTTCAAGACAAAGAAACAATTACATACCATCTTCTACTTCTTTCTCCGTGGCCTCCTCTGCCTGACTGGGGACTAGAACCACCAAAGGAACTACGGGGTGGAAAGGTTTGGCCTGAAGCAACTGTTTCAGCTGCAGCAAAGCTGAAAGCCAATATACATCATCTTCTGCAACATCTTCACTCTTAACTCGGGGGGGCAGAAGAAGAACAAGGCCACTGGTCCCAAGCAAGTCTTTTTGTGTCTCAGCCATGTCAAGCTCCAAGTCAGAGAGCGCACCCTGTGCCACCTAGACAAGCAACAAAGATGACAACATGGATGTAGCTAAACGGAGCTACGTACCAAAACCTGCAGTGTATTATCGTCACCACTCAGCTTTGACATCCATTACCAGGAGCTCTACAAAACCTAAGACAAAGAGTTGTTACCAGACCAACATGGATGTCTCTGGGAGATGCAGGTGAGCCCTTCAGTGCCCTTCAGCACCTGATTTAGGACCAGGAATTGATGATTAGGGTTCTACTACTGCAGATGGTTGGAAACAAGGAAAAAAAAAAAATCCATCTTTTTTTTCAGGCCTTTGAACTCGGTGATCCTTGTGGGTCCCTTCCAACTCGGAATATTCTGTAACAACCCCATCCCTCCCAGTATGATCTCCCTCCATCTGACAGGACACAAGATCCACTGGAAAAGAGTCCACCGTGCTTTTATTGTCTCTTAGGTATCATGAAACTGTTCTCACCTACCTTAATACACACACTGACTTCAATGATTTTGTTCCCCTGCATGCCAGGAGAGCTAAATAACGTCAGTGTTCGAATTCTGCCTTCTGGATGTGAAGTGTTTTTCTTACACATTTTGTCTCCCATAAACTTGGCTTTCAACCAATCCATCAGTATCCTATCAAACAAAAAAAAGTGGGCTTTTGAGAGTTTTGTTGTCAAAAATGGCGTTTTAGGGTTTTAGTATCAGCACCTCTAAGATACCACAATCTATCATAATCCTTTGTATTTAGGTTATGATAAATAACCTTAATAAAGAGCTGTGAACTGTCCTGAAATTATCATATCAAAGTTTTGCTTTCAGTATGAGCAAAAAGAATTAAACAATGTTAGATAATGCAGATTACTGTAATAAATTCTTTAGTGTGCTCTGGAGAAAAATAAAATAAACTGGAAATTTGACATGGTACAGGCAAAAATACACCAAAGACTGTGTACTACTTCTCCTCTTCTACCTAAACAGAAGTCTGCTCTGTTTGAGAAAGGGACCCAAAAATCAACCCTTCTACTTACCTGTTGGGATCGTCCTTGGCATATTCATCATCACTTGGCAAAACCAAGAGCACCTTCCAAAAAACATGTTCTTGTTGAACTGGAATATGTTCAGTGATTAATGAGACAAGATCCAGGGGAGTCCAAGCTAAACCACTTAAAGAGAGACAGAAACTGGTGAAAAGACCCACCTCAGTGCTCCTTTCCCACCTGAGGTGTCTGAACATTGAACAAGTTCCAATACTGTAACCAGATGCCTTCAGGAACTGCAGCTGCTAAATCTGTTACATGAGCCTTACTTTAAAGATTTCAGGACCACATGTGTATTGCTTCACTTCCACACTGATCCAATGCACACCCAGGCCACTAACAGCTCGTTTATTCCTCTCCTCCTGTACTCCATCCCAGGCCCCATTGCACCCGGGTACAAAACCACCCCCCATAATATCCATCAGATCCTTAAAGTTATACCCCAAAGGATCAGATGGCCTAACACCTTCACTAACTTAGCTTTACTGGAAGGTGTCCCTGCCCATGGGCGGGAGGGGGGGTCAGAACTAATGAAATGATCTTTAAGGTCCTTTCCAATCCAAACCATTCCGTGGTTCTATGATCCTCCTGTTTCCCTTACTTCCAAAATACTCCCAGAAGCAAGGCTGCAAGTGGACATCCAGGCATGACTGGCCATACCTTACTGCCATTTTTGAGATCTCTGGCATTTCTGTTACAGCTTGCTTCGAACGAAAATAAGAACCAAACCCCAGCATACCTTACCAACTGCTGGTAGAAGTGCTGAACTTTCATTTCATGCACTGTCTTGTTTCTCAGCCAGTTCAATCTGGAAAAAAAGTTATATTTTTTGTTATAAAAAAGGTATTTTAACCAAATCTAAGAAACACTGAGGCCTGAGAAATACTACAGAGGCTTCAGAAAGTTGCTGTTAATAGAACTATTTATTTGGATTTTCAGTCTTGGTCATGGCATTTGTGCAGAAAGAATCTTCTGGGAGCTATTTAAGAACAGACAGTTCTGCAAAACCACTTGCATTCACAATGGAAGAATTTTTGGTAACTTATCTTCCAAAAATCTACCAGATTGCCAGCTGGTGCCACTAGAAGTATCCTTACCTCGTGCAAGAGATTCCCAGCTTTCCTCCATTCCCCAGGTTTACAAATCTCTTGCACAAGTTCTCCATGGCTATTGGCCACTCTGCACTGGGAGACAGCGCTTTCAGCTGATGTTTTGAATCCATGCCACAGGGAGCAGCTGGAAATGCCCTCATTTGACGTTTCAACTTTGTTCGAGCTGCCACTGCTTCCCTCCACCTTTGGAAGAGAACAGATAAATAAATAAACTCCTCTGTAGACCTCTGTCACTGGATATTTGTACAGTGAACAGCACAGCAATCACAAAACACTGAGCACATATCCAGAAAAATGAGTGTCCAACAGAAAGAATATAAGGATAAACTATTACAAGTTTCTAGACAGAATGAAGCTGAAATCTCCTACCAAGCTCATTACCTGACTCCCACAGGGTGTGCTCCCCTACCCATGTACAGCTGAGTAATTTGGCAGAGGCTGGTATTAAGACTGTAAGGTCTACCCTTATCACGGAGACAAGACAGCAAAAACTGTCTCAAAAAGAACACAACCAAACAGCTGCAGTTCCATCTCCATTAACGGCTCCTCAGCAATGCACTTTCTGAGCCCTTTCTAATAACTAATGGTGTGAAACAAGGCTGCGTTCTCGCTCCAACCCTATTCACAATCTTTTTCAGCATGATGCTCCAAAGGGCCATGGCTGACCTCGATGATCAGGACGGGATCTACATTCGATACCGTACTGATGGAAGCCTATTCAACCTAAGGTGACTGAAGGCCCACACCAAGACCTTAAACCATCTTGTCCAGGAGCTGCTCTATGCTGATGATGCCGCCCTTGTTGCCCACACAGAAGCAGCTCTGCAGCGTTTAACATCCTGCTTTGCAGATGTTGCTGAGCTCTTTGCGCTGGAAGTCAGCTTAAAGAAGATGGAAGTTCTCCATCAACCAGCACCTCAGGAAGTCTTCCTTCATACCCATATCACCATTGGCCAATCAGAGCTCAAATCAGTTCAGCACTTTAATTACCTAGGTAGCCTCATCTCCTCGGATGGTAAGATTGATGGAGAGGTTAGCAAAGGCATAGAGTGCTTTTGGAAAGCTTCATAAAAGAGTTTGGCGAAATAAACACCTGAAGAAAAGTACAAAGATCAGTGTTTACAGAGCCATTGTGCTGTCTACTCTCTTGTATGGGTCCGAATCATGGGTCATCTAGTGCCACCACCTGCGTCTCCTAGAACGCTTCCATCAACGCTGCCTCTGAACAATCCTAAACATCCACTGGCCAGATTATGTGACCAATACATCTGTTCTAGAACAAGCAGCAGTCACAAGTATTGAGGCCATGTTGCTGAGAGCACAGCTGCGTTGGGCAGGGCACGTCTCAAGGATGAAGGACCACCGCCTCCCTAAGATCTTGCTTTATGGTGAACTTGCCACCGGCTGCCGCAAGAGAGGAGTCCCAAAGAGGAGATACAAAGACTCCCTGAAACAACATCTCAGCCTTGGCCATATTGATCATCATAACTGGTCTGCTCTGGCCTCCAATCGGGAGGTCTGGAGACACACCATCTATAACACTGCTGATGCTTTTGAGAAAGCACACAGGACCACCCTTGAGGAGAAAAGACAACGCAGAAAGAATCGTGCCTTGCAGAATATACCATCTAAGGAGTCTTTCTGCTGTGCCTTTTACAACCGGACATGCCTACCTCGTATTGGCCTCTTTAGCCACCAACGCGCCTGCAACAAACGTGGGTAGAGCCCTTCCCAAATCTTCATTCGCGAAGCCCAGCCATGATGATGATGATGAACGGCTCCTCACCAACGCTCCCAAGGAAAGCAGTTATGTCCCAGGATGGTAACTCACCGTTTTAAATATTTGCAGAAACACTGGAGCTCCTGAAGGGTTTCCTTGGCAATCTGGAAAATCTCATCCTCCAGAGAGAGCTCCATGAAGTGACCACACACCTCCTCTGAGCACCGGGCAATACGGGCTTGCCGGTCTCTTTCTAAGGCACATCTACTTCCAAATAAAACAAGAAAAGACCTCTAGTGAAGTGAAGACCTGCAGCAAATGCCAATTCAATTGGTTGAGGTGCAAACAGGGAAGACCATGACATTTAGGAAACCTTTGGGAAAGCAAACCACAACACACACCACGTTGTACCATACCTTAACTCATTGGTTGAAGCTTCTTCAACACTCTCCTTTATTACTTCTTCCATTAATTCCATACCCAGCAACTGGCTCAACTGCTTTATTAACTGTTCTCTTTCCTGCTTTTGCCTGGAAGGTCAGAGAAAAGACTTACACAAGTGAAAAAATTTACACTGGCAAACCTGGCACTACACACAGTGTCAAACAGCTAATTTCCCTAAAACTGAGTTCCCACTAGCTGATTTGTAAAGATAAACAGCCTTGCATGGAGCCCGGTTTTCCTCAAAAATATTGATGACAGTGGGGTTATTTGAGGGAATTATCTACCCATGAGCAACCTGATCTAGCGAGTGGCATCCTTGCCCATGGCAGGGAGTTGGAAAAGTTCCTGCACACAGCAGGGCCAGGAAGCACATCCCTTTCTTGAAGCTCTGGGTGAATAAAAGTTCCTAAGATTCCCACCCCATCTTTTCACAGTGGCTCTGTGAGGTCACCAAAATGCTAACTAGCAGATCACCTGAGAATTGACACCTTTTACATGATCCCAGGGGAGTTCAAGGTGAGACAGTTCTGCCAGCGTGGCAGAAAGACACTGGGGCTTGAGCACAGGCACAAGGACTCAGGTTGGCACCAGCTGTCCATACGTTGTCCAAGGGTGTCCCCAGCCCACCCTGCCTCACCTCTCTTCCTCCACTCTGCGCCGTTCCTCCTGGACACGCTGCCTCTCCACACTAAGCACGCTTCCAGCCACTTGTCTGAGGATCTCCCCCATCACTTCAGTCACGAGTTCCTCCACAGTGGCCTCTGAGGTGCTGTGCAGAAACAGCAAAATCTCTTTTCAAAGCCAGGAAGTTTTCATTCAAAGCCTCAGGTCTGTGCTTTTCTCACCCACACCTTGCTCTTTGTGGTGGGCTGACTCCAGCCACTAGCCAAGCACCCACACTGCTGCTGGCTCACTCCCCTTCCCACACTGGGACAGGGAAGAAAGTAAGGAAATAAAAAGGAAACCCACAGATGGAGATGAAAATACTGCAATAGGGAAAGGGAAAACCCCCACACCCCCACAAAGCAAAGCAAAGGCAGGCAGCCACCACTTCCCACCTCAGAGCAATGCTCAGTCTCTAATCAATGTCCACCCTGAAAGCCAGTAACCCCCACCTTCTTCCTCTAACCCAGTTTTATTGCTGACGATGACATCCCATGAAATAGACTTTAGCCAATCTGTTCCAGTTCAGCAATAACCAAAACACTGGTGGAATAATAATTGTTTGGGTCACATCCCACATCTACAACTCTACCAACTGCCCTGGAGAAAAAACATTTATCTGAAGCAAAGCAGCCAGATCTGGACTTGCTTGTCTTGTCGCCCCTTTGGACACCTTCCCTTCCACAACATAGGTTTCTTTGCAAGGCAAGGCTTCCAGAGGTTTGGGTGAGCCTTCCCTTCGGCTACCTGGCACATGACAGAGTGGCAGACATCCGAAGAAAGGTCTGCCTTCCCCTCAACCGCCTCAGTAACACCACCTCCACTACAGACCTTGCAGTGCTCAGTTTTACAATTTTCACACATGGGGATGCTAAGGCAGGTGGCGGCTTTGGTGACACACTCCAGGAGAACCAGCAAAAAATGTTCTTTACCAGATGGCAGCGGCCACGTAAGCTGCTCCTGCTCTGCCCACTTCTCTGCACTCTCCTTTGAGGACGTCATGCACCAGCCCGTCCACCACTTCAGCAATGTCCTGAAATAAAGCACAGGAAGCAGCTGAAGCAAAGGTGCAGTCCTTACCACAGTGGCTTGGGTGTAAACTGAGAGTAAGGCTATCTAGCCTTGGTTAGCTGACTGTAATTCACAGCACCACCTGTATTTCTGCTTACAAACTGAGCCAACTTAAGCAAACACAACAGCCTGGAAATTTTAGACTACGAAATTTTAGACTATCTAAAAGGTTAGTAAACAGCCCAGAAACAAAAGCAGCTTTCTGTACTAAGTTCAGGCAAGTCAAGTTAGGAAATCATAACTAAGAAGAGAGAATATTGAGAGAGATTCCTATTTTCTTACTTTAGACTGCCTCTTATTCTAGCTGATTTAATTCCAAATGAGCAGGTCTAACCCCTGAAACATGGCCACATTTAGGTACAATATGGCAGCTGTGCTGTACAAAGCAATGAAACACCCTGAGATTGGTTCAGCATTAGAACAAACATGTGTGGGAGCATGAAAAACAGCACAGGTACACGGGGTACACATTCAAGATCCAACATTATTGGTCATGTACTCACAAGAAGGAACTTTGTCATGTCTCACTTGAAATACCTGCACGTTCCAGAAAACTAAAAAACTCTGAGAACTCGGTTACCTTTTATTACATTTCACAGACCTTTCCCAAATATTTCATGATGGATTTATGTTTCCCTACCGTGTCTGTGTAGCCAGGTTGAGGCTTTGAAGGGAGAAGCTCAGGTTGAGCAGCAGCCTGGGAGATGGGCTGTGCAGGGGGCAGCCCTGGCACAAGCTGACGAGGCAACAGTGAGGGCAGAAGATGAGCCTGGGGCTGGATTCTTACTGCTGCAGCCTCTAAATCCACACCTCTGCTTTCCACTCTTCCTTCTTGGGAGGGGAGAGGAGAAAAATTAAGGAAAAGAGGTCAGTCACAAACAGAAGCAAAACTGTCATCTTCAAAAGCTGACTTGTTTGATGAAACTCATCAGGCCATAAAATAAGTCTGTAACAGAAGCTTGTCACCTTAAAGTTAAAAACATAATTATATCATAGAAACTAATTTCTATTTATGAATATTTTATACAAAACATTCAAAAATTTCACTGCATATTACCTCTAGTACAAAGCACATATATTTCCAACAAAACAACTGTTTCAAGTCAAGCACACCTTACGCCTACACACAATATCTGTATTTCCAGCAAGGACAGAAAAGCATGCACTCAGCTAACATGAAAACCAACATGATTGGGATACAGTGGGAACAAACAGCTGCAAATCAAAAATGTGCAAACTGCAAAGGGAAGCTGGTGTTCTGGAGTAGGCAAATATCTTATTATTTCGCCTACGTTGGCAAAATTTGGCTCAATTCCCATAGTGTGTTTCCTGAACTGGGAAATAAATTTTATTGGTCAGGTTGTTCTTGGCTTTTACAGATACATAAAAACAGCTGAGCAATCTGGTCTAGTGGAAGGTGCTCCTGCCATGTCAAGGAGGGGACAGGGGGGCTGGAACTAGATGAGCTTTAAGGTCCCTTCCAACCCAAACCATTCTGTGATTGCGATTATGATTTATATTTTAATGTTTTTGTTACATTCAGACTTCCAGGCAATTTCAAATCCTATCAGCCAAGTTTCTCCTCACAGAGCTGACTCAGCAGCATGTACCTGAGCAATACCTAAAATGCATGTTTGCTATCACCTGTTGTTTCCATGATGGGTTTTTGGCTATTACCAGCTTGATCCACAGAGGTGCTTCCACCGATGTACTTGTTCTGTCCGTTGAAGCTGGACACAGGCACGTGGTGGGGCACTGAGGGCAAAGGCCCTCCGTTCACAACCTCCCCAACTGAGACAGTGAGCTTCTGGCTGACAAATACGGACTTCCGAGGTTTGGGTAACCCGTCGGGCTCAAGGAAAGCGGAGCGATTCAGCTCCACATAACCCCTAGGGAAAAACAAAAATAACTGCCAGGGGTACATCCCCAAAGCTCCAGCAACCTACGGATTTTCAGTTTGGAAATATATTGCTTCAAAAGAGAACATTGACAGGAAATAGACCACTGTCCTAGTTAGAAGAGCTGGGCCCAGTTCATCACTGGATGGGTGTAACCCAAAACTGTGTATTCTATAGCCTTCCATGCCATTTCCCAGAAACTGCTATCAATAGACTATTTGCACCCTCTGCCCAGAGCAGCATGACTCATCAGGCTACAAACTAGGTGCTAAGAGGCCTGCGGGATAGAAGGGTGTTTTTTGTCCTCACGCCCATTGAAGAACACCCCACCCTGAGGGAAGTACTGAGCATTCCTGCCTGAACTGGAGAATATATAATCTTGGAGTCTTGGGACTTTTTTAACCACTCGTGGGATCCAGAGGAAGACTGCAGACCACCACCCTCGACTGGACTGCAATCACCACTTTTGACCAGACTGCACCAGCACTCTCATCAACAGGTTTTCCCCCTCTCCCTTTACTTTGGACTCAGGGGGCCCAACTAACACCACTCTGTTCATGCCCCAGGGTGCTGGGTTATACATTTGGGTTTTGTGGGTTAAAACCAATTGTTTGTCTGTATAATCGTACTTATTGTATTATTTTATTAAATTGTTATTCTGACTTATAATCTCTCTTTTTTTGGGTTGAGTTCATTTTCCCCTGCTGGTTTACCTTTAAACCAACACAACCACTAATGAGGTTTTTTTCCTTCTCCAGTCTCTTGAGATTCCAGGTTTGGACGATCACACAATGTATGGATTTCCATGGCAGACCTGTGAACCGCTGGCTTCCAATATCCGCTAAAAACTAGCCTGCAATGTTCAGCTTCATCCCACCCTACAGGAATCACCATAATGCCAGTTTCCCAAGAAGCAGAACTGTCTTTCTAATAGAGCTGCAGTTTACAACACTGTAGGGAATTGGCTATAGAACACGGCTTGCCTGGGCCATGGAAACATCTTAGATAGCAAGGTTACAGTACCCTTGTACCGTGTTAGCTGGCTGGTAAACAGGACATTGTGATTAGCAAAACAAAAGCAACTGAGAACCACCTGTGTCAACAAAGGAAGGGAGTAAAGAGGTGAGATCAACATTTAGGCAGAACCAATAATGAGCTTAACCTTTGCAATATGTATGAGCTAATTATAAAGCATATATTAAGCTGTTAGCAATGATCAATAAACGAAGCTTGCTGATTCTCATATTGAGCGTCTCCTTCTTCCCTCGTTACGACACAACACTTCAACTGCAAAACAAGAACTCAGACTAATTTTTTTTCCTACTGGCTTATCTTCAATGTCTCCTTCTAGGGAAGAAGGCCCTGGAGCCCAAGGGAGACTGAGCTCAACATGCAGTTTTTCCTTTGGGGGAAAATGTTTTTCTCTTGTTTTTACCACCCTCCAGAAGGCTGAAGGAATTTTGATCCTTGAAACCCCTTGTCATCTTATCAAGCCAAGGAAAATAAAGAAGCCAGTGCCAAGAGTGCCAAAAAGAGTTGTGGGAAGTCTCTCCTATGAAGACAGACTAGGGGAGTTTGGATTGTGCAGCCCAGAGGAGAGAAGACTCTCCAGGGAGACCTGCCTAAAGGGGTTCTGAGAGAGCTGGAGAGGGACTTTGGACAAGGGCAGTGCCAGGACAAGGGGGAATGGCTTCCTACTGCCAGAGGGCAGGGTAAGATATTGGGAAGAAATTCCTCCCTGTGATGGTGGTGAGGCCCCAGCACAGGTTGCCCAGAGAAGCTGTGGCTGCCCTACCCCTGGAAGTGTCCAAGGCCAGGTTGGATGGGGTTTGGAGCAACCTAGTCCAATGGAAGGTGTCCCTGCCCATGGCAGGGGGTTGGAATGAGATGAGAGCTTTAAGGTCCCTCTCACCCCCAACTCTTCTGGAATTCTATGAAGTAGCTACAGGGATACCAACCCCTTTTCTTGAGGGAAAGATGCAAAATTAAAGAACTTTTCATAGTTACAGCAATAAAAACTATATTAAAGTTTGCACCCATCAGTATCCCAGTGCTTTGCCTAGAGAGCTCGGCCCCTACTCTTCGCCTGTTCCTTTTTTTTGGATCCAAACTTCAGGAGCAACTCCCCTACATTTAGCCCTTTGCCTGACATCAGTCTGAGCCCCCCAGGGATCATTTTCCTCACACTTACCCATCTGATACACTGAGGCCATAATAACTTATAAAATCAGATGCCTCCTCACAATCTTTGAACAGCAGCATGCGGACCAGGTGGTCCAAGGGAAACGCTGTACATCTTTGGGTGCTCACAGTGTAGGCAATATTGAGGGATTTGAGACCATCTTTACGAATCTGGAGGAAAAGGAAAAGCCACGTAACTACCAAGAAAACACCCAAAATGCAATATAAAGCATACAATAAACACAAAAATCACGTTTAAATACATCAATACTTTGTCATCAAATACCCACACCAACAACTATTCAGATTTAACTTTCTTTTTAAATTCTATGCACTTGGCTTTCCAGTTTCTGTTCCTCCTTCATGACGCTCATTTTTGAGCGTATCCCTTTGTGAATCTTGTGCTGAAAAAACACCTTGCAAGGGCTTCTGATAGTGCAGGTTCATATTTGCTCTGCAAGATTCCCAGGCCTGTTTCTCTGCTTCCCAATTATTATTTTCAGGGGAAATACATTTTGTGGTGTGCTGTTGGGAACTAGGCGAATTACCATCAGACCTTTGTGATGCAGTCATCATCACTTTGTATAAGAAGAAAGGAATTAAATCAGATTGCTCAAATTACCGTGGTATTACTCTGCTCTCCATTGCTGGCAAAATCCTGGCAAGAATACTCTTGAACAGACTAATACCCACTATAGCAGAAGGAATTCTACCTGAAAGTCAGTGTGGTTTCAGAGCCAACAGGAGCACCACAGACATGGTATTTGTTCTCAAGACAACTGCAAGAGAAGTGTAGGGAACAGAACTAAGGTCGAACCTTTGTCGACCTCACCAAGGCTTTCGATACTGTGAGCAGAAATGGTCTGTGGCAGATTTTGGAACATTTACATTGTCCCCCCAAGTTCCTTAAAATGATCATCTCACTCCACGAGGATCAGCACGGCCAAGTCAGATATGGCAATGCACTTTCTGAGCCCTTTCTAATAAAGAATAGTGTGAAACAAGGCTGCGTTCTCGCTCCAACCCTATTCACAATCTTTTTCAGCAGGATGCTCCAAAGGGCCATGGCTGACCTCAATGATCAGGACGGGATCTACATTCAATGGAATGTAGATGTACTGATGGAAGCCTATTCAACCTAAGGTGACTGAAGGCCCACACCAAGACCTTAAACCATCTTGTCCAGGAGTTGCTCTATGCTGATGATGCCGCCCTTGTTGCCCACACAGAAGCAGCCCTGCAGTGTTTAACATCCTGCTTTGCAGATGCTGCTGAGCTCTTTGCGCTGGAAGTCAGCTTAAAGAAGATGGAAGTTCTCCATCAACCAGCACCTCAGGAAGCCTTCTATCATCCCCACATCACCATTGGCCAATCAGAGCTCAAATCAGTTCAGCACTTTAATTACCTAGGTAGCCTCATCTCCTCGGACGGTAAGATTGATGGAGAGGTTAGCAAAGGCATACAGTGTTTTTGGAAAAGTCCATAAAAGAGTTTGGTGTAATAAACACCTGAAGAAAAGTACAAAGATCAGTGTCTACAGAGCCATTGTGCTGTCTACTCTCTTGTATGGGTCCGAATCATGGGTCATCTAGTGCCACCACCTGTGTCTCCTAGAACGCTTCCATCAACGCTGTCTCCGCACAATCCTAAACATCCACTGGCCAGATTATGTGACCAATACATCTGTTCTAGAGCAAGCAGCAGTCACAAGTATTGAGGCCATGTTGCTGAGAGCACAGCTGCGCTGCGCAGGGCACATCTCAAGGATGAAGGACCAACAACTGCCTCCCTAAGATCTTGCTTTATGGTGAACTTGCCACCGGCTGCCGCAAGAGAGGAAACCCAAAGAGGAGATACAAAGACTCCCTGAAACAACATCTCAGCCTTGGCCATATTGATCACCATAACTGGTCTGCTCTGGCCTCCAATCGGGAGGTCTGGAGACACACCATCTATAACACTGCTGCTTCCTTTGAGAAAGCACACAGGATCACTCTTGAGGAGAAAAGACAATGCAGAAAGAATCGTGCCTTGCAGAATATACCACCTAAGGAGTCTTTCTGCTGTGCCTTTTGCAATCAGATATTTCTCTCTCGTATTGGCCTCATTAGCCACCAGTGTGCTTGTAACAAATGTGGATAGATCCTTCCTAAATCTTCGTTTGCAAAGCCTAGCCATGATGATGACGATGACATATCTGTATACAGTTATGGGGGAAAAAAATGCCAAGAAGAACATTTTAATATTTGCCTTTTATATCACAGCAGAAAGCTCCTGATTAATTTTTAATACTTCTGAAGAAGTAATAACATTATTTTTAAGGCTCAATATTTACTAAGTTTTCTGCTAAATCCCAGATTGTTTTACTGATTAATAGTTTAAAAAAATATCCTTTTTCTCACCTGGTTGAAATAACCATGTAAGAGACAAGCATTCAGATAGGAAGCTGTTTGCACAAGCTTGAAAAACCTCACAAAGTTGTTGCTGTTTAATGCAGCAAAAGCTTGAACTGCAAATCTAACTTCAGGAGAGTTTCTAACCTCTGGATGAAACTGTTGAACTTCTCTGTGAAGACAAAAGACAGAGACAAACCTTTTGCTTCAATATTAACTATCACAATCCAACAGCAACCTATAACAACACAGAATTAAAAACAGGAGCATTACAATTTGTCTGGACTTAATCCTAAACTCAATTCTTCCCAGAGACAAAAAGAGAAAACAAGTGGTGTCTTGTTCCCACCTGAGAATATCCCCCTTGTTGAGATTCAGCAAGACATTATAACCTCGGAACTCTGCTTCACTCTTGCAGTAAATTCCCTTGTTAGCCAGGTCCTGATACATCTCCTTCAAGCTCTGCAGGCATTTAGTCATGTTCTCATTGTTGATTTTGGCATCAAAGGAAGACATGGGCTCTTCACACAAGTGGTGAGCACAGTGGATGTGAAAGCGAGTGCACTTCTCAATCAGAGACACCATCAGCGGGTTGCAGAGATGTTGTTGGGTTATATCCTAACCAGAATGATAAAGAATTACATACACTTTTAAACAAGTTGAAGACCAGTCACCTTTGGAAAAACCACTTCACTGTGCTTTGAGTCACCCTGCAATTCAAAACGTTTGTTTCACTTTTTTTGCTTCACTTTTTTACAGCATGATGTGATCTTTTACTTTCTATCACCAAACACCTCCATCCACAGTGCTTACCTTTCTTATTCCACGAGTTCTGTTCCAGACAAAGTCATACCACTCTCGGTAGTTTCCTTCTCCCTGATCCATAATGTTTGTCACTAAATAGTCCATGGTCATACTCAACACCTCAGAGGGTCTCAATTCATGGGGCAAAGGTTCCTCCTGATCTGCCGAAGACCTGCTATATTCCTTGATTGCTGCTGCATGATCTACCTGCAAGATGTGGAGAAAACAATCAAAATCCAAGACATATGGACAACTTTGCAGGAGTAAAGAGGATTTCATCCCATCTATGCCATCACTTCAGTAAGGAGCAGATTTTTAAAGTCTTGACTTAGTCTCAAACTCATAACCTTCAAGACAACATATATAACTGTTACATATAATTACGTAAAATACGTAATTATAGTTTTAGGACTATAGTTCTAAAAACTTGTCTAGCTAAATAAAAGACAACTTAGAGTGAAAAAGCAATTCTCTAGCCTTCTTGTTTTCCAATGGAGAACTGAAAGGCATTAACGAAACAGCCTACAGAATTTTTCCACCAAAATTAACCCTGTAAACAACTAAACAACACTGATGGTTTTAATGAGCAGCAGAAAAACTGATATCCTGGCAATCTCGTACCTTGTCAGATCCTAGAAGCAATTCAAAGATGCTGAGCTGGTTTCTTGTCTCCCTCATGTAACGCTCCTTTTCAGGACACATGTCTGGGCAAGTGCCAACAACAGTTTTTGCTTTGTCAAGATCAGTCCTTTTTATTCGAGCTAAAAAAAATAAATAATTGAACAAACACTAAGCATCCCTTGTTTGGTTTTTTTTCATGACAAGCTATTACTTTGATGTGCCAAAAGAGCCCTGAGCACACAAGGCTATACCCACACGATGTAGTCAGAAATGCACAAGGATGGGGTTCCCCCCACTCTGGGGCCTGTCCCAGGGTTGCACATTGAAGAGTTTTGCTGAAAAGACTGAAGCTTCTAAAAGATACCCAACGTTCTGTGTCCTAAGTAAGCATCAGCAATTTCAAAATTCCACATCAAATGGAAGAGAAATTTGTTTGTAGGTATTAAAAATGAGACCTTAAATTAAAAGTAAGGTCAGTTTTGAACCTGCAAGAAAGGATGGAAGGGTTTACAACCAGCACTGTGAAACAAAGGGCCATTTCTTGAAATAATTACCAGCTGTGTAATAGTTCAAATTTAGAGAAACACTAGAGGCCCTGGCACAGCTTGCCCAGAGAAGCTGTAGCTGCCCCACCCCTGGAAGTGTCCAAGGTCAGGTTGGATGGGGCTGGGAGAAAACTGGGCTAGTGGAAGGTGTCTCTGCCCATGGCAGGGAAGTGGGACAGGATGAGCTTTAAGGTCCCTTCCAATCCAAACCATTCTGTGGTTCTATGAAATGCAGTTTGAGTCACTTTTAAAGAGCCTGTAGAGATGGAAATCTCCCTGTGTGCTCTCCTTCACAGAAGATGAACTGTCTGCCCTTCCCTTTACACAAGAAATTGCATGTGCAATAAGTAAAACAGATTTTCGTGTGTTCTACAAGAGAAAAAGTGATACACTAGGTATTTTACAGAATGCTCCATGTTAAACTCCCATTTCCATAGTATCACAACAGCTTTGCCACAAACCCCAAACCCTTACTTTTTTCCAGCAGAGCAGCAGATGTTACACTCAACTTGTGTAATTACCTTGCCGCATGATTTTGTCCCTTTGGTCCAAAAGCCGGTATCTTTCTTCAGATGTCTCTGCCATTAATCCCACCAGGTTACCAAGGGATGACAGTGAGGTTCCCAAGCCCTCTGAGCTCTGCCCTTCAGAACTAGAATCAAACAGATCTGCTTCAAACTGCAGCGCCTTTCGAAGACCAGGCTTCTTTGCTGGAGAACTAAAAAGAGAAGGGTTTTTTTAGCAATAATAATACACTAGTGCATGCCCTGTCTTAGTCAGTGCACTGTTCTTCAGGATGCCAGCATTTGTTTAGAAGAGTATTTTGTCCACAAGGCAACATATCTCAGGAAGGACATTGAGGTACTGGAGCAGGTCCAGAGGAGAGCAATGAGGCTGGTGAAGGGACTCAAGCACAAGTGCTATGAGGAGAGGCTGAGGGAGTTGGGGCTGTTCAGCCTGGAGAAGAGGAGGCTCAGGGGAGACCTCCTCACTCTCTACAACTCCCTGAAAGGAGGGTGTAGCCAGGTGGGGGTTGGTCTCTTTTCCCAGGCAACTATCAGTAAGACAAGAGGGCATGGTCTCAAGTTGTGCCAGGGGAGGTTTAGGTTAGATATTAGAAAGAATTTCTTTACAGAGAGGGTGGTCAGACATTGGAATGGGCTGCCCAGGGAAGTGGTGGATTCTCCGTCCCTGGAGATTTTTAAAAAGAGACTGGATGTGGCACTTGGTGTCATGGCCTAGTAACTGCAGTGGTAGTGGATCAAGGGTTGGACTTGATGATCTCGGAGGTCCCTTCCAACCCAGCTGATTCTATGATATCAAATAAATGAAGTACATTTGGATGTGCTAAGGTTGTTCTGAGCTAACACCAGCACTGGGAGTTCATCTGGTTAAATCCTCAGCACTGCCCTGACAATGCTACCAAGCATTTCTGGACTGTGGGGAAAGCCTCAACCTTTGTACAACAGAAAAGGTATTACTGAAAGTGTCTTAGAGAAGACAGAAACAGATGGTTCTTGCAGCATTTCCTGATCACTGTGGTACAGCAGTTTGTATTTTAAACTAGGAATTGACCTGCTGGCATGGGAAAAAAAAAAACAAAAAACAACAAATGTTTTCCATAGCAAGAGAGATTATTAAAACATTTTACAGGACAAACATTCCTTTTAACTTAAGGAACTTTGATTCCTTCACAACACATTACTGATTTTAGAATTATATGACTACACATATCAAATTACTTCTGTCAGACTAGACACACCATTGAGTATGACAGAAAGACAACAACCTTGCCACTTCTGTGACTGCCACAAAACAGGAGGATTCCTGTGCAGACTACTGATTCCAAGTGAGAGAAGACAATGATCCAAACTGCTCTGAAAAGGGGACTCTGATTCTACAGAACTCTGACTGCCTACAAAGGAAACTGCTCGCTTCGGGAGCTTGTAGTGTCACTACTGCTTGGTCCCAGTTTGGCTCTGTGTTGTTTCATTCAATTCCCTCATGCCTCACTACTGCAGGTCCTGTTATGTTGTTATGGACAAAATATTCAAAAGAAAATACAGAGACCAAAGTGAAAGACCTTAATACTCAGCTAGGAGCATCCTTCTGACCAAGTGTGAGAGCTGTGTGCTTGTAATGCAGACAAACCAGAAGAGAAGGGAAGCAACACTCCCTGACGAGAACATGACTGTTTGGCACACACTGATCATAGGTTTTCTCTGTGTGCCCTGTTTCCTGCCAGGTGGATTCCCAGAGAAGCAGACATACCTTCTCCCAGGCATGACACTGCTGGCAGAGGATCTTATTAAAGGTTTTCGAAGCGGGGAATGCTGATAGCTTTGCTCTTCACTGCCTTGTCTTCCTTCATCTTCCCCTGCTTTCTTATCCTTGGATGAAAATTCTCTTTTTGCTGGACCTGAAATGACACATAAACATGAAACCTGCCAAGCAATTTAAGCAACACCTCTTTTTGGCCCCTTGGGGGTGGGGTGGTGAGCAGTTTGTTTAAACAAAAATACTATTGGAGAATAAAACTTAAGAGTCAGTCATGCATACAGAACTTCCAGGACAACTTGCACTAGGAGCTGCACCAAGTTAAGTTTCTATCAATTACTATCAGAGTCACTGTTCTATGAAGAGTATTTTTCAATAAAATACCACTTATCAATAACGCCAATTGTCAGCAGATTGTCAGTAAATGAAGTCTGATCATCATCCAAATTCTCTCAGGTTTGGGATATAATCCACAGGTCAGAACTCCCTACAGGATACAAAATCCATTTCACCTGGGTAAATCACAATTCCCCGTGCTCCTCCTGAAGCATTTTAATTACTTAGGTACTCAAGCTCAGACTAAGGTCGGCACAAGTTACGCTCACACCTGCAGGAAGGGGAAATTTCTTCTCCCAGGAACAATTTTTAAAGCAGTTGGATTTCTTAAATCCTCTCAGAATAGTTATTTTAGAATGCTGCCAGGGATGTAACACCACAATAAAATGACAAGGGCAAAGAGGCAGCCCTAGAGCTGCTGCTTTAAGATGTTAATTCTCAGGGAGACAATTCTGCAGTTGTTTTCTGGAAGGCAAGTCTGTGGCTGGTCAAAGCTGAAGTGAACCCTTCATATGCTGCAGGTGAAGTGCATCCCCAGGCTGGGATCAGGTACACATGCTGCATTCATAAAGCTAAAGAAAGGGAAGCACTTGACAATTCCAGTGTTTGCCTGGGGATTAACAACCTCCTCCTAATCCCAAACAGGGTCTGCAATCAAGGTTTCCCAATTCTAAATTCTGTAGGTTGTTCTCTTTTTTGGTTCAAACAGAGTCTAACTGTTGATACACATAACAGCAACCTCAGCAAAACAGACACTCAGCTCCAGGGTACTCCTTATCTTGGTTCTCAGTTCATGGTCTGAGGCAGACAGCAAAGCATTTCAAACTGGGTTTTCTTACACCCCCAAAGAACTCCTACTTCTAGACAGAAGCACAAAGTCAACATCACCATATTCCTGCTGTGCAGCTGCATAAAGGATTTCTAAACTCTCTTCTAAAACTACAGTCATTTCAGGTGTCTTCAGTTCTTCTGTATGGCTGAACAGCATTTTGCTTCAGATCAAGCAACAGGTTTTAGACAACGTGAATTTAAGAGAGAAACAGTGCAATTTTCAACCATGATATCTCCTACTAGAGATAATTTTGATATCATTCTCACTACATCAGGAAAAGGGAAGAGCAGCTAGAATGCTATTTACCCATCACCCAGTAATCTGGAAACAGACTTACTCGTCTTCTTCTTTTGCCAAAATGTTACTATGTCTTTGTGTAACTCTTTCGCTTTTTTCCTGGCAAGAGCTGCAGAGGCCTGAAAGAAAACCAAAGCAGAGCAAGAAAACCTATTGATACCACAACAACAAAACTCACAGCACAGCAAGAGAAACATTGCCAGAGAAACGTTTACCAATTCCCACAAAATTCTGGTTGCTGCATTTTAGCCTCTCACTTAAGAACAATCAGCTGGACTAGTCCCGTCCCCGTCCCCCCCCAAAAAATAGTGCTTTTCTAAGAGCTACAGCAAATTTAGGGCACTTGAAACCAAAGGTGTGTTTTTAAGCACAAAATAGAATCAGATCATGCAGTCTCTGAACTGGCTGCTTAACACACCTCAGTGCTGAGACCCGAAAGACCATCCAGTCCCACCCCCTACCAAGGGCAGGTACATCTTTCACTAGCTCAGGTTGCTCCAAGCCCCACCTAACCTAACCTTGAACACTTAGAGGAATGGGGCAGCCACAGCAACCTGTGCCAGGGCCTCACCACCCTCACAAGGAAAAATTTCTTCTTAACATCTAAGTAATATAAAAGTAACTCCTCTTTTACTTTAAACTGTTTGCCCTTGTCCTCTCCCTACCTGCTGTCCCCGTAAAAAGTCACTCTCTCTCTTTTCTGTAAGCCACCTTTAGGTACTGGAAGAGGTTCTAAGGTATCCCTGGAGACTCCTGCACGCTGAATACTCCCAACTCTTGTGCCGTCCACTTCTGATACTCACGTGATCAAAAAAGTGAAGAATGGCCATTTTCTTATTACGCCTGGTCATGACGCGCCGGACTTTTACGAACTGGCCAAAGTGCTTCTCCAGCACAGTCCTGTCGTTGAGGTAATCAGGGATGTTCTTGCACTGGACGGCCGTCAGCTCGGCGGCAGGCAGGCCCCCCAGCCCCTCCGTGCTCTCGCCGCCGCGGGTCCGGCGGGCGGGGGCGGCGGGGGCCGCATCTGTGACGGGAAGGAACACGACGGCAGTCAGAAAGAGGGGTGACAGCACTCAGAAAGCGGGGCTACCCCACCACCATCCCCGTTCACCTTCCCGGGGGAGCTCCCGGGCCTCGGCCGGCGGCGGCTCCTCCGCGGCTCCGCGCTCGGGCTCCGCGCCGTCCCCGCGCTCGCGGTGCTCGCGGGCCTGGCTGCGCAGCATCTCCTCCAGCGTGCGGCCGAACAGGGCCCCGCCGCGGGACCGGCTCAGCACCACCGGCCGCTTCTCCGGCGGCGCCGCCGCCCGCCCGCCCGCCGCCGCCCGTCGCGGGGAGCGCTCCCGCTCCTCCTTCCGCTTCAGCCCCTTGGCCGCCGGCTCCCCCAGCTCCTCCGGTAGCGCCCGCGGACCCCTGTCCTCCGGCCGGCCCAGCGCGGCAGCGGGCCGCAAGAACGAGAAGGGTTCCCGCGCCACCGCCGCCTCGGGGCCCGGTTCGGGCGCGAAGCCGAAGGGCGTCGAGAAGGCGAAGGCGGCGGGAGCGGCCGGGCCCTTCTCCGCCTCGCCGCCCGGCACCGGCTTGAAGGGGGCGGCGGCGGCGCTCTCGGGCGCCTTGAAGCGGAACTCGGGCGCCGCGAAGGCCCCGCCGCCGCCACCCGGCGCCTCACCCGGGCCTGGGAAGCCGCCCAGGCTGGTGGGCGGCCTAAAGCTGAACTCCGCGTTCCCTGCCGGGGCCGGCGCCGGGCCCAGCGCGTAGGGTGGCCCAAAGGAAGCGGTGGGCCCGGGGGCGAAGGGGAGGCCGGCGGGGCCGCCGCCGCCGCCCTGGCCGAACACGGCGGATTGCCCGAAGCGCAGCGGCGGCGGGAAGGCGGGCGGGCCGCGGAACGAGCCCCTCGAGGACATGGTGGACGCGGCCGCCCCAGACCGCCGAAACAGCTGGGGGCGGGGGGGACGGGCCGCGCATGCCTAGGACAGGACGCGAATAGGAGCGGTAGGCAGTTGACCGAGGGTGCGGTTATATGGGCGGGGCTACGGTGGTGGGCGGAGCGATAGGCGGTGTCTCCGGGAGTGGGCGGGATCTCGATTGGTTCGCGGGGCGGTGGGCGGGGCTCCGGTGCCGCCATGAGCGTGGTGCTGCGGAACGCTCAGCGCTCCGTGCCCGTGCGCCGGGCCCCGCTCCGCCGCGCTGTATGCGCCCTGCGCGCCGCCCTGGGCGCCTCCCGCTTCGATGTGGGGCTCGTCTGCGCCGGCAACGCGCTGATGCAGCGTCTGAACGGCGCCTACCGACAGCGCCCGGAGCCCACCGACGTCCTGTCCTTCCCGTTCCACCAGGTGGCGGCGGGGGAGTTGCCGCGGCCGCGCTGCCGCGGCGAGTACAACCTGGGGGACATCTTCCTGGGCGTGGAGTACATCCACCAGCAGTGCCGCGACGCCGGGGAGGACTTTGAGGGCGTGCTGGTGGTGAGCGCCGGGCGGGCGGGCGGGCGGGCGCGACCGGTCAGTCACACAGCGCGCTGTGCTCTCCCCCCGCGCAGGTGACGGCAGCCCACGGACTGTGCCACTTGCTCGGCTACCGGCACGACACGAAACCCGCGTGGGAGCAGGTGCGGAGCGCGCCGGGGGAGGGCGCGGGGGGCGTGCGCGGTCCGGGCTGGCGCGGAGCGAAGCCCCCGCTAACTAGGGGCTCTCCCGGCGGCGCTGACCGCGGCTGCTCCCGCAGATGTACCAGAAGGAAGCGCAGATCCTGGAGGAGCTGAACCGCCTTACTGGCTCCCGGCTGCGGCCCCTCACCGCCGGCCTCTTCTGAGGGACCGCCCCGGACGTGGCGTGGAGGGGATGGCGGCGCAGGGGCCCCGTGGCCGCCTCGCCTCGTCGCTGCCGCGGCTGCTGCTCGGCCTGGCCGCGCTCGCCGTGCCGCCGCCGCCCGCCGCCGCCCCCGAGCCGCCGCCCGCCGCCCTCCGCGCCGGCCACGCCGCCTCCTCGCTGCCCGCCGCCGCCACCGCCCCGCGCACCAGGTGAGCGCCGCCGGACGCCGCCGGGGAGAAGCGAAAAGCCTCCAACAAAGCCTTTTAAGCGCTAATTTAGTCCGTGTTCCTTGGTCCTCTTACCATTCTTCCTCAGGCAGAGGGTTCCCAACTATCAGGCTGTAACGTCGTTGTTGATCTTCTCTGTGTTTTCTGGTTACTCCGACATGTCTTTAGTGGACCACAAATCTAAGATCCCCGATGTCCAATCTTCACCTCCCTCAGGCTTTTGTTTATTGAAGCTTATTGGAGCTAGTCCAGAGAAACTCAAAGCTTCAGTGGTTTAAAGAGCAAACTGTCAAGAGTCTGTGCAAAGAAACCTAGCCACCAGCTGCCATTAATTAAAATTTAGGAAAGTTACAGTATTTCTAACGTGAGAAGTGGCAGCACCACTGGCCCCCACCGTGTCCAGCCCCAGGTCGATCCTGCCCACCAGCATCACATGCCCCTCATGTCTCCCGAGGGGACATGGTGGGTCCCTTGTGCAGGTGACCCGCTGTGTCTCTGAACCGTGATTTGGTAAAGGGCCTCCTTCACCTGCTAGTGCTTTTTTGGGTCGTTTCTGGAAGATGTCGTCAAGGGAACCCACCAACTGCCAGTTGCACCCTTTTCCCCTGCTCCTCTGGAACGTGTCCTCCTGCCTTTATGTTCATCTCACACGAATTAGCCTGGGTAACACGCCAGTAGTTTCACTGTTCTCACCACACACCACGTTGCTCTCAGGGTGAGCAAGACGTCTGAGGGGTTCTCTCCTTGGCCCGCCACATCCTGCCCCACTGCAGGAAAGGCTCGTGGCATGTGCCACCTTGATGATGCCCCGTGAGGAGAACACAGTGGCCCTCCCAGCCCCTGCAGCACACGCTGCTCTGCCTTCCCTTACTTCTTCTCCTTCCACCTTCTGAGTGCCACAAACTCACGAAAGAGGAACAGTTTCCATCCCAACAGAGTTTGCATCATGTGATCAGGGGGTAAATGTAGACCACGTAAAAGTTTCGAGCTCATCCCCAAAGTAATGGCATTCCTTTGTTTTCCCCAGATACCTTTTGTACGATGTAAATCCCCCTGAAGGGTTCAACCTTCGCAGAGACGTCTACGTTCGCATTGCTTCCCTTGTAAAGACCCTGCGGAAAAGTGAAAACTGGGTGTTAGTCCTGCCTCCTTGGGGGAGGCTTTATCACTGGCAGAGCCCCGATATCCTTCAGGTCCGGATCCCTTGGTCTGAGTTCTTTGATATCCCAAGCCTCAACAGGAACATCCCTGTCATTGAATATGAGCAGTTCCTTGCAGGTGGAGTATAGGATCATGCAGTTCTACAATTGACTAAATGTTTCCGATGGTTTCTTCACAGGTTTGTCCTTATAGAGGGCTTTTAGCCTTACATGTGAAATAATAAAAAGGTTTGAGGGGGTGAGAGAATGGCTGGGAAGGAGTTTTACTGAGTTACAAAACCGCTAGGATGAAATAATCCAATTATTTCGCAACTTCTTTGATGTCAACTTCCTATGGTCCCCAGAGACAGACAGTTAACACGTGTGGTTAAATTCAGAGATTTCTGCCTGGTTTTGACCATAGATTTGCACTCCCATGGTCACACCGTTGTGTTTGGCACATTACATCATACAGAGCTGGGTGGGAGTAGCAGGTGGTCACATTGCCTGACCCTTTCAACTTTTCTGGCTCACACAGAATTTATTTTCCATTTTTTAGAGAGAAAGCAGGGAAGAGAGAGGAGTGTCATACTGGCGTTTCTAGCAGGTTTTTAACTGCAAGTGATGCTAGTTCATACCTTTCTCGTGTGGGTTTTCATGCTCACAAATCCTTTGCTTTGCCTTCTGCTCAGAGTCAGGTGGGCCCTTTATTGAACAGATTTATGTGCTACAAGGCTACGCAGAAGGATGGAAAGAAGGAACATGGGAAGAAAAAATCAATGAAAGGCCATGCATTGATCAGCTGATGTATTCTAAGGACAAACACGAGTACTACAGGTAACATCTAGCAGTCCTTTTGATCTTCTTTTCAGTGGTATTCAGTGAGACAGTTGCCTGCTTTTAACAAAATAGACTGGTGTGGTTGTTGCAATGTTATCTGTGAATCCCTGAATGCTCGGGGTTCACGTTTTTTAAAAAAAAACATAAATAATAAGGTGTATTGATATGAGAAAATCTAACTTTAGAAACTTGTTGTTCCACACAAAAACGGTAAAAAGGAGGTGGCTGGTTTGCTGGCATTATATATTGTCTTTATAGGATGTACTGTTTATTATTTTTGTTATGTATATGACGTTAATTTAAAATACACGCCTGTGAACCAATCCTTGGTGTTCCCTTTTAGGGGCTGGTTCTGGGGTTACGAGGAAACACGAGGCCTAACCGTCTCTTGTTTGTCTGTCCAAGGATCTGCTTCCATTGTGGCGCCCATCCTTCTGAAGAACACTTCAGCGCAGTGAGTTGCCTTGTCTTACTATTTATTGTTGTCTTGTGTGCCCACAAACCTATTGCCAGGTGTGAAGAGCAGGGGGAACTTAAAGGCTGCATCCCACTGTTGTGCTACTTCATCGCTGAGTTGCTGAAAACCATTGAAATCATTACAGAAGGGATTTACACTGTCAGAAATGCTTAACTGTGAATTCGGTGAAGTGCTACAGCGCTAAAATGTAAGAGGAAATAGCCTTTAGCGCCTTTAAATTCTCTCTCAGGTAGCTAAATGTCCTTGCCATCCTGTGTTTGCCTTTCCTTTCTTTACTCTTTACGTGGTGCTGGGTCAAGAGGGAATAAACAGAGTGGAATCGGTGTTTCTCAGGCCGGGATCTCAGATGGTGAGGTGCAGTGCCTGGTCTCCTGTGGCATCCATCCTCAGTGCTGTGAGCTGGGTTTAGAGAAGGCAAGCAGCAAGTTTCGTCTTTCTGATGAGAGCAGTGGGGATCTGTAGTACCTCCTACGGGGAGCAGAGGAAGCAAAGTGCTGTTTTTTTAACAGGAATGTTCTTCTGTTGTAGGAGTTCCACCTTAATCCTGGCCAGTGGCAGCACGGTTCCCTTCTCCCTCCAGTGGGCTGTGGGTCACAATTTGCCTTCTAGAGAACAGATTGGCAGCTTGTCCCTCATTCCCTGTGCTCCCTTTGCAAACAGATCATAGCCTGTGCTTTATCCTAGCAAATGTATAAACACATGGTATAATGTAAATTCTATTCCTAAGGGAACTGCACGCAGTTTTACCATTTTTAATAGGTCAGTGATGTTAGACAGAGCTGAAAACCTTCTTCATGACCACTACGGAGGGAAAGATTACTGGAATGTGAGTATTTTTCAGTTAGCTTCTCTGGACTTTTTACTTGCCTCTGCTAAATATTCAGTAACCTCTGTGAGCTTGAGTTTTGCCTCAGGTTTCTTTTCTTGGAAGTAACTTGTGTCTTATGTTTCAGCAAGATGTGCTAGAGATGGTCCTCAAGCTGCTGTGGATTAATGTAACACAGGAGTTTGTCCTCTTTTGTCCCTAAAGACCCAGTGCTGCAGGGCATGGTGTTTAGAAGGCCCTCCCCTGTACAACACATCTACAATCAGAGGGGAGCAGTTCTTGTTTAGTCAACCTCAAGGTTAGACTTTTCAAAAGAATTCCCAGAAGTGCTCAGTATTGTCCCAGCTCTCTCCCCATCATCTTCAATGGCAAAATTCCCACGGGTTTCAAGGTAACTGGTCACCTCCCAAGGGTGTATGGTAAAGTAATTCCTATGCTCAAAGCTTTAAGAAAAAGTTAAGGCTTAGCCACAGGAAAATTATGTGGAGTGCTTGATATAATTAAAACTGTTAAGAGAAAATGACTCATATAATACTACAAAACAAGTTACACAGACCTCAGTCTTGTAAGATGTGAGCATCTGGCTATTCACTTGGGATATAGCATATTTTTCAGAAATGGACCAAACAGTAGTTTTCTAACCTTGTACTTTTCATTGAGAGTGACTTTCCAAACAGAGAAATGCAGCCCACAGATCATTTTTGAGTCTGACTTGTAGTCCTGTAAAAGCAGACCTGAAATCCACATGGATCCATAACACACATTCTTAGCAGTGGCACTTTAAATGTTGCCTCAGTGGGTTTGCCTCATGTCCAAACAGAAAGTCACTCACTGCAGCTTGGGCCCAGGGCCTCTTCTCTTTCCATACCCCTCTGAGAAGCATCTCTCCCTTCTCTGTTTCTTTGCAGACAAAAAGGGAGAAATATGGAAAGAGTGGCAGTATCAGACATGTAGATTTGAAACACATTCTTCTAAGAGAAGGGGAGCCAGGTACAGAGAGCACACACTTCCTGAAGTGTATCAGTGGAGCTCACACATTCACCTGTTATCTCTTTTACACATGCTGTTGCAAAATAAGTGTCCACACAGACCAGCTGCTGTCAGGGGAGTGGTTTGTGCTTGGGAGAGGCTCGGCACAGCAATACTGCCTGGGTGCCAAATGTGGTGTGGCAGTCACACAGTCCAACAGGATGAAGCTCAGACATGTTTGACACAAGCATAGCATCCAAAGATGTTCATTGCCCTGCACTGCCATGGGTTTGCTGCCTCTTGGGCATACCATTCATCACACCTCAGGGAAGGTATCCCATGACCTGACTCGACAGGGAGGAAAAATCTCACTTTGAACTGCAGCATGAGTGTTCTGCAGCAGACAGCGTGTACATCCTCCCTGATGTCAGTGTTTTGCTGGAGGATTTGGGATGGAGTGAAACCACCCCAGCTGGCAACCAAACCTCAGGCAGCTGCTCGCTTACTCCCCCACCAGCAGGATTGAGAATTGGAAGGGTAAAAGCTGGAAAATTCATGGGTTGAGATAAAGACAGTTTAATGGGGAAAGCAGAAAAGGCCTGGAGTCTTTTTGTTGCATTTCTTTGGTGCCCATCAGACGATAGACTTGCATAAAATGAAGAATTAGGCCAAACTGCCAAGTGTCCTCTGTAAGCAGCGTAAGTGCTGGGATTTCCTTCATTCTGTTGTGTGTGCCTGTTAATAAAAGGGCTATATATGACTGTGTGTAATGGTAACTGCATCACAGGAACTTGGAAAGGGTTGTTATCCATAGGTTAAGGACATAACCCTTTTTTTGTCACTTTTCCACTGAATTTGACAGGAATGTCTGTGGCTAGATGCTTAATTTTTTTTAAAGCAGGTTTTATTCTTACACGTGTTTTGCAAACTAAAGTCTTTGCCCAGCTTTTGTTTCCAAAAGTGAGGTGCATTGCTAGAGTGTTTAATTTGGTATATTATGTGTTCTGTTGTGTAAGTAACTGAAGTCTACTCCCTACACCTGTGTGTTGCAGGGGCAGTTGAGCGTGCTGGTTATAAATGTGATTGTAATTAGAATTAAACAGTTATGTCTCGGATGAAAGGTTAGAAATTGTTGCTTATATTGCTGCATGGACGTGCCAGAAGTTACCACATTCTGAAGTGCTGTGTATGTGCAGCTTTCTCCATTTCTCATTTTTAGCTCTCCCTTTTTCTGACTTGGCCTCTGTTCTTATTCCCCCAGACCCGTCGGAGCATGGTGTTTGCTAAACACCTCCGTGTGGTGGGAGACGAGTTTAGAAGGAAGTATCTTCAATCCACGGATGAGGCAGACAGGACTCATTACAAGGAGGACTGGACACAGATGAAGGTAAAATCATGACAGTCTGTTTCCCATAAGAAATGTAATTTTTACTTCATTTGTGTACTCCTGGCTATGTGCTGCAGGGCGTGTTGGAAGACACAGGTGAGTCTAACTCTCCTGCTCACACCAGGGCAGACAGGCATGTTCCTTGTGCACCTTCTCCCCATGTGCCATGAGTTAACGGAGTCTGTTGAGGGGTGCCTGGTTCTGGGTGTCAGATCTTTGCTGCCCTCATTTCGGTAAAGGAAACTTGAATTGCTTCTTGCATTCAGCGTCATGAGTGGGTGGGAAGTTCAGCTGCAAACTGCCAGCTGAGGATTTATTTGGTCAAGGAGAGCATTTTTTGCTTACAAAGACTTCATGCTCTAGTTTCTCTTGTGTGATGCAGGCCATCCAGAGATCAAAACGTTGCAACGAGTGTCCCAAACTACTCCCAGTCCTTATTTTGAAATTTCTTTCTGCAACTAGAGTGATTCAGTGCCTTATCCAGAGATGATGCATTCTGGCCTTTTTGGTGTGAATGTATAGTGGCGCTCTCAAGTTTTAAAGTTTAGTGGTCTTTCTCTCGTAGGTTAAGACGGGCACAGCTCTAGGTGGTCCATACCTTGGGGTTCATCTCAGAAGGAAAGACTTCATTTGGGGTCACAGAGAAGATGTGCCTTCCCTGCAAGGAGCAGTAAAGAAAATCCGCAGCCTCTTGGAGATGCTTAAACTTGAAAAAGTTTTTGTAGCCACTGATGCTGTCGAGGAGGGTAGGTAGATCCCACTCACTTCAGGATTGATAACTTCTGACAATGAGTGCTGCCATTACCACTTCACTTTTATAAATGACTGGGATCAATGCCTCCATCACCGAATGGGAATTGAGCAGGTCTGGACAGCTGTATCCTTCCAGCTTGAGAAGTTGGTATCAAACCATTCATTTAGTATTTCCCATGGAAGGTTTGACAGTCTCTACAGTGGGGAATCGTGAGTTGAATTTGCCTATTCCTTCTCCTCTTTCTTCCATCCCACATTTTCTCTGGTAGGAAGGGTCCTCTGAAGTCTCCCACCCAGCCTTCCCCTTGGCTGCCCCTGGCTATGTGTGGCCAAGGCTTAGAAACCCACAATGGTGGGCTTTCCCCCACCAGTCCTTATCCCAGGGCTGCACTCCCATCCCAGTAGTATCGAGGGATCTGTTTCGATACATGATGTTAGAATAACTCTGCAAGGCATGGCACCTGCAGCCTTAAGTTTGCTGCCAAGAAAGGCCTCTCGGTACACCTGCCCTGTAGTGAGGCTAATGGGACTAATCTGTTCTTGCAGACTTCCCCGTGTCCTCAGAATTGGCCCCCTCAGCACTGTGATCCTGCCCCACCGGTTCCCCTCCCCACCCACCATTCTGTGAATTACTGTGTTGTAAAATCTCTCAGTGGATTTTGGTGTCACTTGCTTTGTAACTCTTCACCCAGGGTTTTCTTAGACACATCACGTGACAGCAGCGGGTTGTTCTTCATAATGTCAAGATAAAATTGTGTCTTTCCTTTTCTCAGAGATTGAATTGCTCAAGAAACTGCTGCCTGAGATGGTGAGGTTTGAACCCTCTTGGGAGGAGCTGGAACTCTATAAGGATGGGGGCTTGGCCGTGATTGACCAGTGGATTTGTGCACATGCAAGGTAGTGAACCTGACTTTTTATTTAAGGAGCCAAATCTTAATGTCACTGTCACAAAACTGAATATGATTTTTGGCCCAGCTGTAGTTCTTTACAAATCATATAAGATATATAATTGCGATGTATATAATAGATGTATAATAGTTATATTGTGTATAGAGATGATGATCATTTCATTATTGTATCATTTCAATGAACAGTAAAGTTGGTCCCCCTCACAAACCCTTTCTGATCTTTTTCACAGGTATTTTATAGGCACCTCAGTTTCAACATTTTCCTTCCGAATCCATGAGGAAAGAGAGATCTTGGGATTTGACCCAAAAACAACTTACAACCGATTTTGTGGTGAAACAGAGAAAAACTGTGAGCAGCCAACTCACTGGAAAATTGTCTATTAAATACAGAGAAATACAAGGGCTTCAGTAATCATAGAATCAGCTGGGTTGGAAGGGACCTCCGAGATCATCAAGTCCAACCCTTGATCCGCTACTGCTGCGGTTACTAGGCCATGGCACTAAATGCACATCCAGTCTCTTTTTAAAAATCTCCAGGGACGGAGAATCCACCACTTCCCTGGGCAGCCCATTCCAATGGCTGACCACCCTCTCTGTAAAGAAATTCTTTCTAATATCTAACCTAAACCTCCCCTGGCACAGCTTAGACCGAGCCCTCTTGTCTTACTGATAGTTGCCTGGGAAAAGAGACCAACCCCCACCTGGCTACACCCTCCTTTCAGGGAGTTGTAGAGAGTGAGGAGGTCTCCCCTGAACCTCCTCTTCTCCAGGCTGAACAGCCCCAGCTCCCTCAGCCTCTCCTCATAGGACTTGTGCTCAAGTCCCTTCACCAGCCTCATTGCCCTCCTCTGGACCTGCTCCAGGACCTCAATATCCTTCCTGAACTGAGGGGCCCAGAACTGGACACAGTACTCCAGGTGTGGCCTCACCAACGCTGAGTACAGGGGAAGAATCACTTCCTTGGACCTGTTTGCCACACTGTTCCTGATACAGGCCAGGATGCCGTTGACCTTCTTGGCCACCTGGGCACACTGTTGGCTCATGTTCAGCTTCCTATCAATCCAAACTCCCAGGTCCCTCTCTGTCTGGCTGCTCTCCAGCCACTCTGTCCCCAGCCTGTAGCACTGCTGGGGGTTGTTGTGGCCAAAGTGCAGGACCCGGCACTTGGCCTTGTTGAACCTCATCCCCTTGGAATCAGCCCAACTCTCCAACCTATCCAGGTCCCTCTGCAGAGCCCTCCTGCCTTCCAGCTGATCGACACTCCCCCCCAGCTTAGTGTCATATTGTGAGAGCTCAAAAGAATAAGGAAGAACTATGGGGAAATACCTCCCTTGGACCAAACTATGATGCAGCCCTGTACTCTCAGTTCCTGCTCCCCTTCCAATAGGAAGAGTGCGACATGGGGGGGCTGTACTGCTCAGTCACTCTCTGTCTCTGGACCTCTCAGCATTTTTACGTGGTAGCCTCCTGGGGCAGAGGCAGCTTCCTCGCTCCTGGGGCAGACCTCCCTCTTGGCTGCTGCACATGGGTCCCCTCTGGAGCTGTGGAGCTGCGTGCTGGGAGGTGGCAAAGCAATGCCTGGGATGCAGCTCTTTAAACCAGATTCACCTACTGGAGCATTTCTTACCTGTCCATGGTTCCCTGTGAGGGTCCACAGTCATTTTTAGATAGAAGGACAGGAGAGCTCTTGTCCATGTCCCAGGGTGTGCTCACCTTGGGAGCACACACTCCAAGAGGAACCGAGCTACCACAGGAATCAAGGCAGGCAGGGACTGCTCCTGCTCCCAGGGAAGAGTCTGCAGCACCCACCCCTTGGGTACTCACCTTCCGGTGAGGGCACATTGCCCGACAGAGAAAGAGGTTGGCGCCTGGTGGAGCAGGGCCAAGGTGCTACTCTCCTGAGGCAGCTCTCTCTGCCTCACACAGCAGAGTCTCCATGGCCAGGCTGCAGGAGCTCGGTGCATTCAGCACATGCAGCTGGAAATCAGGCACGGCTGCTCTCCCTCTCGGGAGGTTGGTTCAGGACCTGAGATTTCCACTGGTTTGTTTCCACAAAGGAAAGAGACACAAGGGAATACCTTTGCTGCAGTGCTGTGCTCAGAGTCAATCAGCCTCCACATGGTCATGACAGCTCTATGGGCCCAGAGCTCTGGCTCAGCAGGCTCTGGGCCACAGCCCCATGGCCTGGGCAGCCGTGGGGGCCCAGGCTGGCCCACAGCCCTGCCCCTGCCCCTGGCCGACAGAACCCAGCGGACGTGCCCCGCCAGGGACCCCTTGCCCTCCTTGTCCCCAGCCAGGCCAGCCTGGCCCCCTTGGCGCTGTCCCCACCCTCCCGCCCAGGCCTCCAGCCCTTCTGCCGCAGGCACGGCAGACGCCCCGGGCAAGCGCCACAGCAGCCGGCCAACACCTGGGCAGGACACAGATGGCACTTCCTGCCTGGGACAGGGCTTCTGGCCATCTCCAAGGACCTTTGGCTCAGGGATCCCCACAGCTCCAGCCTTTGCCCAGCTGCTCTGCTGCAAGCTTGGAGGCTTCAGCACAGCACCACCAAAAGCCAAGAGGACTTAGGGCTCTTTCTCTTCTCACTGAACACCTGGGCAAGCGTTGCTGAGCACAAGGACCCTTTTTCCCCTCTTCCCCAATGCCCTGTGCAAACTGGGCACCAAAAAACACTTCTGAGCTTCTGTATGTGACAAGAGGAATTTTATATTCCCATGCTGGGGTAAAGGAAAGTGCCTGAAGAGGAGGGGTCTTCCTTGCAGGCTCACGTGGCCCCAGCAGACACCGCTTCCCACATCAAGCCTCCCCAGAGCTCAGGCAGCACAGCCACAAACTGCCCCGCAGAGCAGGACAGCTCTTGCAGGCCCCGCACAGCCAGTCTGGCGGCTGCTGCAGTCTGGAGGATGGAGCTCTGAGCAGCTTCAATCACATAGCAGCTCTGACGCGCCAGGCTTGAGATGTCAAGGCTGGTGTCATTCCGCATACGCTGAAGGGGTGCAACAGGGAGGAACAGAGCCAAGGTCAGAGCCTGGATCTGTGGCGACCCAAGAAGCTCCTCCAGCCAGGGCCATTTCACCCAGTTCTTGCCATGGCCAGGAGGGAGCAGGGCCCAACGGGATCAGCCGGAAGGCGCTGGCCACCAATACCCCCCGTGCCCCTGAAATCTCTCTCCGCTCTGCCCAAGCTGTCTCTCATCCGTGCAGGGAGCAGAGCCCTCCACAGCCGGGACAGGATTGCAGCTCCCTGCCCAGGCTCCGTGCTCCTCCCGCCAGCCCCCGCTGACACCGCGCTGCCCTCACTCACTCTCGATGATGTCCTGCAGCTCTTCAGGCTGTCCCCGCACGTACCTCCCGGCCATCCCTGGGAACACAGATCCTGTCAGGGCCCCAGCGGCACAGCTCCCCCCCGCCGGCGCTGCCGGCCCGGCCACGCACCCTCCTGCCCTGGCAGAGCTGAGCCCGGGGCCGTCCCGCCTCGGGACGCCCCAGGGCTGGGCTGGCACAGGGCGGCAGCCACCAGGGCACTCGGGGCTCCCCAGCACATCCCTGGGCCGCATCCTGCTGCCGCTGCAGCAGCCGGGGCTGGGGCCCAGCTGCAGCGGGGCGGGGAGGGACCTTGTGGCTCACCCATGAACCTGAGGGCCGCCTCTCGCAGGGGCTCCTGTGGGCTCTCCAGGTATGGCAAAGCCTGGCGCAGGTACTCGGCCACTCGGCTCCAGTCTTTTTCCAGCTGGAGAGAGCAGCAGGGCATGGAGGGAAGAGTTGGCTGGGGCTCTGCCCCTTGGCCGGGAGCTGCCTGCGCCCAGCACTGGCCTCCCCTGCCCGCACGCCCCAGGCAAGGCAGCAGTGTGTGGGGTGCAGGCTGCTGTCCCGCAGGCGGCTGCAGCAGTGGGCAGGGGCACAGTGCCAGCCCCACACTCTGAGCGTCGGGGACTGGGGGCTGCTCCAGCCTGGGGCTGGGGCTTCATGGCCGTCCTTACCAGGCACTTGCTGAACTTCCACAGCTCCTTCCTCTTCACTACCTTCTTCAGGTCCTTTCTCTTCAGGAAGCCGGCCACACAAAGCAGCGCTTCCCCAGAGGCCTGCAGAGCAACAAGCACTGGGAGATGGCACCACGGCCCAGGGCAAAGGACCCGTGTCCCTGGAGCAAGGCCAGCAGGAGGCTGGAGCCCATCAGGTGCCAGGGCAGGAGGCAGCCCAGCCCCCTGCCACGGGGACACCAGAGCCCACAAGTGCTCACCTCTGCCACTCTCTGGTTCTCATCGTGGCAGTGGAAGAAGAGTGGAAGCAGGCTCTGGCGCACGTGTGGCTTCAGGGCCTTTTTTCCCTCTTTCTCCCCTGTCACCATCACCCCACGGAAGAGGAGGATGGAGGACAGCTGCACACTGCTGTCAGCCTGGTGGAAATAAAAAGACCTCAGCACTGGCTTCTCCAGGCCCACCTGGGCACAGGCCTGAAAATCCACAAGGCACAAAGTTTCCTGCCAGCACCCGTTGCCTGTGGCTGCGGGGCACAGAGCCTTACGTTGTCGAAGAGCGGCTGCAGCGCCTCAGCCAGCTGCAGGGCGGTGGGGCTGGAGAGCTGGATGTCTTTATCGGAGAACAGAAAGCCGAGGATGCTGACAGTCCTCCGGACCAGCTCTCCATCAGCGTCCCACAGGAGCTGCATGAGGCTTTCAGTCAGGCTGCTGTCAGAGACTGAAATGTTTGATGATTTATGCATTCTAGGAGACTTTTGCAGGCTTTTGACTTGCATTATACCTCTGATGAGCAATCCGGCCCCTCCCTCCCTCCAGTGCTGAAGGTGTGAAGCCCTGAAAAGGCAAGAGCCGAGCTTGCAGGCTTTTGACTGTTGCATTGTACCTCTGATGGCCCATAGGAGCCCATCCCCCCACCTCTGCCAGTCGGGAAAAGGGCGGGAACCAGGTCAGACACAGAAAACTCTTGCACAGAGCCCAGGGAGAGTTTGGAGGCTTGAGGCATGGCCCGTGACACTGACCATGGATATAATAACTCATAACTTCTTGGAGTGTGGGGGCTTCCCTCCTTCCCTCCTTCCCCCCGGCAGATCAAGGCCGCCACTTCAACTGACAGACATGGAAGCTGCAACCACCAAGTTTCATCGCTGGACCCCGTGGGCGGTGACTATAGACATCTGTCCACTCTCAGCTTTTCTCTCCCTTACTCTTATCCTGCCTTTCTCTCCCCTATGCATTTTCTCCCCCCTCAAGGTTATCTCTATGTCACATTGTTATATGACAGCACCTAAAATTCTAGCATACCTGTTGATGCAAAATTGTCCCCTATGCATTTTCTATCTCTATGCCACATTGTTATATAACAACACAGAAATGCTAGCATGCCTGTTGATACAGAATTGTTAAAATAAACCTTGCCAGTATATGTTTTCAGACACCGATTATTCAGTGTCGTTTCACTCTAATCCACCCCAAGGGAATTATTGATAAAAACCTGAGTTACCCCCCCTCTCCCCTTTTCCTGGGGCGGGTCGTAACAGCTTCCCATTCTTTTGGCCTGTGAGGAACACAAGGCTGTGCTGGGAAGCCACGAAGGGCTGCAGCGCCAACCCCGCTCCGGCGGGGCAGCCCCACGTGCTGCCGCGGGGCCCAGAGCCCAAAGGCCTGTCCCGAGGGACTCGGGCAGCTGAGCGGGGAGGCAGCAGAGCTGGCAGCAGCTGTGCTCCCCAGCCCCAGCATTGCAGCGGCCAACCGCCCCTTCCTCACCGTCACGGCATCCTGGCTGAGCACCACCAGGCCCCTCAGCACTTGGCGGCGCATCTCTGGGCACTCGCTCCACAGGTGCCTTGAAAGGATCTGCAGGACGCTTTCGCCGCACTCCCTCACGTCCAGGTAGACCAGGGCCTGAAAGGCACGGAGCGGTGACGGGCTGCCCGGCCGGCAGCAGCCCGCACCCGCACAGGGCTGGGCCCAGGCAGCAGCACAGGGCGCGGCACCGTCCCGGGCAGCCCTGCCCAAAAGCAGCAGTGGCTCTGCAGAGCCCCTGGGCTCCCCGCCCTGCGCAGGCCACTCGCCCGCTCCTCTGTGCCACCCAGCCCTGGCATTCCTTGGCCTTGAGGAGCCATGAGGGAAGCGCGAGTGCTGGCAGCAGAAGGACCCAAAACACAGCTGGGGACAAGTGTCACCCCAGCAGCAAGGGGCCAAGGGCACACAGTGGAGCCCCCCCTCTGCCCCAGCTCCCTTCACTGGGCTTCCCCCGCAGATGCGGCTGCACAAGGCCAGAGAGGTGGAGGCAGCTCGGCCAGGCAGCGCTCGCCATCAGGCTCACCTCCACAAGGAACGCCATGGCAGGGAGCTCCCAGGGACACATCTCCTCGCTGAGCAGCTCCAGGAGGCAGCACACAATGCTGCAACACCAGGGGGTGCAGACAGAGCCCATCTCCCTGGCAGGAGGGAAACAAGAACTGTCATGCCTGAGCTGGCTGGGCAAACCTCTGCCGGGACTCACTCCCAGAGGCCTGGTCTTTCCCCAGCACCCCGGCAGGGGACCAGGGCACTCTGGCAGGCGGCTCCTCCTGTGCACCCGCCTCTCCCAGCCTTTGCCACTCTGCTCGGCCATCCCTGGGTGACAAGGCCCTCCGGCCCATGACCACGGGCACTGCGTGGGGTGTCCTGTGCAGAGGGCAGAAATGACAGGGGCAGCGGGGACAAGGGGGTCTCACCTGGCCAGCAGACCCACTGCGTAGTGGTGGGTGTCGGCGTTGAGGAGCGTGTCCCAGCCACACTTGCGCTCCAGTGCCACCACCACGCTCTCGCAGCGCAGACGGTGCAGCAGGGCTTTGAGGGTCAGCACTGCAAACCTGCGTGCAGAGCAAAGCCCGGGTCATGCTGGGAGCCCTGGCCAGCCCCGAAGGCATGGGAGGGACAGGAGGAGTGGGATGGAGCACCTGTTGGGGTTGGTGGGAAGGCTGCGTTGCTTCTAACATTCCCTCCACAAGGTGTCAACCTCCTCCGGCATCTGCACTGTGCTGAAGAACACTTGGAAGAGCAGATGCACAAAGAGGTTGGGGAAACACTCCCTCACTGCCCGTGTGCAGCAGAGCAGATGGAGGATCTTCCAGAGTGCCACGGTTGCCTGCAAAAAGGAAACCAGCCGGAGACAGCTCTCAGTGCCCGGACATCCATGGGGCAGGGCCCGAGCGTGGCAGGGAGAGGCCGGGGGAGACACAGCAGGAGCAGCCGGCCTGGTGCCCCTGAACCTGCCCCTAAGCCAGCTTGCCAGCCCAGTGCCTGAGGCAGGGAGAGGCAGTGCTGGGGGAGGATGAAGAGCTGCTGGGGAGGTGACGTGGCGCTGAGCAAAGGCCAGTTCCAGAAACTCACAGCAAGCTGGCCAGCTTCCCAGGACGAGGGCGAGGATCGTCAGCACCCACTCTGCAGTAGTTCTCAAGGAGATGATTGCTCTCCACATGCTCACAGCAGCTCTGGGGGGTCAAAGCTCTGTGTCAGCGGGCTCTCAGCCACAGTGCCACGGCCTGGGCACTTCCCGCTCCCAGCTGACAGAGCCACAGCACCCTGAGGAGCAAGGAGGGCACATGGGAGCAGGATCCGTGGCTGGCATGCCAGAGGCTCCGGGAACTCTTGGCCTGACAGACACCTGGGACGGGCTCTACAGGATGATGGGCTGGTGAGCCCTGGAGGCAGAGGGGCCCCATACCTGTCACAGCATGGGGCAGAGCGCAGCAGAGTCACCACCACATCCACGGGGTGTGCCTCGACCAGAGCCAGAAGAGTCCTGTCTAGTCTGCGCTCAGCACACACATTGGCCGTGAGCCACCGGTGGATGTACCTGACGAAGGCTGGCACCTGCAGGGGGCACGGGGCAGACTTGGAGAGCTGCCAGAGCCAGCAACTTGCCCGGCTTCCCCCGACAAGCGCTTCCCTTCCCACCACTCTGGGCTGGCCTCAAAGGCTGAGGGGGCCCAGCGGAGCCGGCGTGAGGGCCCACACAATCCCTGCAGGGCTGGAGCCCTGGCCACAGGCTGCTTACTTTCTCGGCACTGGAGACACCATTCTCCACAAGCAAATCCAGCAGGGCAGCGCTGGTCTCGGCATTGCAGAGGTCAGAGTTTGCCATGCCCCCAGCGCCCATGGCGATGGTCTCTTCCCTCCAAATGCACCTGGTGAATTGGCAAACCATCTGCAGGAGAAAGGCAGGAAGAGAGGGATGTGCCCTGGAGAGCTCCGACAGCGGTGCCAGGCTGAGCAGGGACAGCAGGCCCAGCCCAGGAGGCCGTGGCTGCAGGTACCTGTGCTGCCCTGCAGAAGCGGCCCCGGGCGCGGTCCTGCTCCTGTGTCCGGTCCCGGCCTGGATCTGGCAAAGAGTGAGCGCGGTCAGAGCTGAGGGGCTGCGGGACAGGCCGCAGAACACGGCCCAGCCCTGTGCTCCACAGGCAGGGCCAGCCCCGGGATGGCCAGTGCATGGAGCTGCCAGGAGATCAGCCCCAGGCCCTCCTTCCCCCTCCCTTTCCCCAGCCATGTCCACAGGGGATGGGATGGGATGGGATGAGGCCCAACTGGTTGCAGCTACCTGCCATGTGCCCCAGCTCTGCCACTCACCCTCCTGCAGGGGCTGGAACCACTCCACTCTTTCAGGCTGCCGAGCTGGGGCAGCCCCAGCACCTTCCTTCACCATCTTCATCCCAAACAGGCTAAGGCGTCTCCACACCACTCCACAGTCTGGTGTCAAGGGCAACTGCAACAGAAAAACCTGAGAAAAGCTACTGATCACCAAGTCCCACAGTGGGGCCTTGAGGGCACCAGCAGGAGAGGAGCCATGGAAGAGCTACAGTCTGGTCTCAAGGGCTCTTGCCACAAGGATGGAAGAGTTCTTGTAAAGGCTCCAGGTCAGCAAGTCCTGCGGTTGAGCCTCAAAGGCACCTGCTGAAAGGGTGGGGGAAACCTCGGAAGGCTGCGGGTCACCAAGTCCTGCAGTCTTGCCTCGAGGGCACCTGCAAGAGTAACGCTTCCAAAACGCTCCGGATCAGCAGGGAAGGAGTTGGCTGCACGGGGGCTCCGCACAGCACCGCTCTGTCCCATCTGTCCTGTCACATGCTCCGAGGAGCACTGAGGCATGGCCACCTCACCACCACTACTAAGTCATCACGTGCCACAAAGGGCCCTGTGACACACTGCCACGTGCCCTGGGGCCTCCCCCAGCCCAGCCAACCTGCCCCAGGAGGGAAGGAGTCCGTTCTCCAAAGCATCCAAGACAGCTGGACACGAACTTTAGGCACAGCTGAAAAACTAAGCAAACCCTCCCCTGCTGTGCCTGCCCACGGCAGCAGAAGGAGCCCCCTCGGCTGCCAACGCAGCCGCAGCGGGAAGGCCACGGGGCCTCCACACGAGCTGGCACGGGCTCCTTGGGAGAAGTGCCGGCTGGTGGCCCTCCCGAACACGGGGCTGTGACACACAGAAGGAAAGTGGGGGCGAGGGCACCAATGCTGCTCTGACCGCATTGGCCAGGGCTGCACCAAAATCAGCAGCTCTGGCAAGTCCTCGTTGAAGGAGACCTGCCACTGCCCCCAGTCCTGGCAGGTCTGGTGCCCATCTCCTGCCCCACAGAGCTATGCCTCCGGGGTACTTCTGGCAAGGCCATCCCGACCACCTCTACATCCACATCCCACAGTAGCTCCACAAGGCTTTCAGTTAGGCTGTACATTCTTTTGGCCTGCGAGGAACACAAGACTGTGCTGGGAAGCCATGAAGGGCTGCAGCGCCAACCCCACTCTGGCGGGGCAGCCCCACGGGGCTGAACGGGGAGGCAGCAGAGCTGGGAGCAGTTGCCACAGCTCCCAAAGCAATTTGTGCCATCACATTCTGTCCTTCTTGCAGTCTGAATCTAAACTGAAAAGTTTCCAGCCACAATTCACACAGACAAATGTGCTCTCAGACCTGGGCCCTTACATTTGGAAACTTCTATTCTCATCCCAATCAAGTGACAGTCACTTTCCCCTTGCAGCCAGTGAACAGCTCTCCCACTGTGGTGCTCTGCACTTTCCTGCTCAGCTATGCATATCATCACACACGTTCAGTTATGCAGAGACCAACATGTCCATGAGACTCCAAACACAAAGATGTGCCAGGACAAAAGCAGTTGCTGTATAATTCTTTCTAATGGCAAACTTTCAACAACATACCACACACCTGCGCTTTGCACCTTCCTTCTCAGCTATATAATGCCACATTTTTTCACTCTTGCAGAGCCTAGCTTCAAACCTGAAAACATCCAGCAGCTGCTCCCATACAATGTGTTTAAGAACAGAAGCCCTTTGACATTCCCTTTGTAAGTGTATACTGCACACACCCCAGTGTACGTGCCTGGTCTTTGCTTTCCCTGTTGTTCCTAGGAAAGGTCAAAGAGCTTAACAATGGGTCTTTCCAAAAAGGGTGCATCACCTATGCAGGGGATCTCCCACCTTGCTCCTGTTCCTAATCAGAAACTGATCTGATAAGCCAGGTGATGGAGAGAACAAAAACCTGCCTGAGGGCTAAGATCCATGTCAGTCCCACAAGCAGCTGGCTGTGGAGCAGAACTGACCTGGATCTAACTCCTTTTTAAGACGGATTTCCTCCACGCAGGGTCAGATGAACAGCTGGCTTTGTTGGTGCATGAAAAGGTACATGGCAAGAGCACTGTCTCAGTGGCCTGTGAGTTATGCACCTGCTTCCAGAGGGCTGGATCCAGACTGGCCACATGTCAGTGGCTACCTGCCCTTCCTCAGCCTTTGCTGCAGCCCTCGATCTGAGCTGAGCTGACATTTCTGTGCCTGGCCAACTGAGCAGAGAGCCAGATTCTCCAGAGCTGACCCTTGAGCAGGATGCAAGGGCAGCCCATTTAGGACCAGACTTTCCTGCTTTACTGGGACAGGTGCTGATTAGAGGTGAGCATCAGGTGGTTGGTTTTCTGCCATCCCCAGCCGTGGGGAGTTGGGTTCCCACCCTGGGCAGCAGCAGTGCTGGCACCTCATGGGGCTCACCCAGTTCTCACCACAGCAGGGCTCAAGGCTACCACCACATGCATGATTCAAACCCAGTGCCAGACACAGGCTGGGATGGAAATGCTGGTGACCACCTACAAGTCTGCAGAAGTCAGGGACACACCCACTTGGGATTTGAGTGCAAAACAGCATTTTTGACATGCAGCAGCAGTGGCACGGCCCTTCCCACACCGTGACACAGGCCACGTGTCTACAGTGGAGTGTCAGACCTGTCACATACTTTCTTGCCTTCCCCTCTCCTATGCTCTAGCCAGCTCTTCAGGATGTAACCAAAACCACCATTTTAAGGACATGCACAGTATCTGTGATGTTTCACTTATTGTTTTGCTGCCACCAGCAATATTGATATAAAAAAAAAATAATGATGAAACTTAGCAATGATATAGCTCTTTATATTTTTGAAATCTCTGTACAAACATTACTTAAACAAAGCAAGGTAGTATGCAAAACAGTCATTGCTTAGAATAATCAATCAATGGGTTGTGCTTCAGTGGTGACACTGGGAGAGGAACAAGAGTGCCGGAAGGGAAGCAACAAACCAGAGGTATAACAAGGTCTCGTCTTCGAAGTTGGGGTTATGAATGGAGAAAGTAAGTGTCAAGGACAGTGTCTGAGAGTGTTCTTTAATATCCTTACACCAGGTAGGTAAAACCAATGTATTTGCACTATCACACAGGAAGATGGGGGAAGAATAACTACTTAATGCAAATAATATACAGCAATATATATATATGTCTGTATAAGTACATATTCACACACACACCCCCCTTTGATCCTAAATTTGCTAAGGATGCCTCAGTCAAACTACAACAGAAATTATATTGGTATGATAACAACGACAATATTAAAAATGTGAAAACAGTGCAGTGACATCGACTGTGGATCTTTCCCTCCAGAGAACAGATATTCCTTAAACTGTTCCATCTGCCGAGGCTGGCTGCAAACACGGCTCTCAATTCCTCTTTCCTGGAATGACTGAAGAAAACAAAAACTCAACTACCCCCAGGACTCATTCCTGCCTACGGAAATGCTGCCGGTGCAATTAACCGCCCGTTCATTCACAGGCGACAGGACAGCCCTTTGGCTGTGAAGGCTCTAAAGAACACCATGCACTGACATGACCCAACAAGGAACTTGTGTCCTATCTGCTCCCCACAGCCCTGCCAGGTCCAGGATTCCAGCCCCAGCTCGGTTCCTGCAGCCCCCCTTGGTTTGCATCATTCCCAGCTCAACAGAAGTGATGGAAGCAGCAGTTTTATTGGAAGCACCATACTGGCTCAGGCACACAGTGCCAGTGGATGTACTAAGGGACTGATTTCCATCCCCCCCAGGTGTGTTTTAGGGACAAAAACCTGCCTAGTGATGAAACACCCTCCCCAGCCGGTGGCTCTAAATACCCAGCCTGCCTGCCCAGAGACCCACACGATTTTTCTTGCATGGGGAATCAACCCAAAATTGTTGGAAATACTCCAGACCAGTTGTTTGCATAAAGGAAGGGCAGCAAGCCAAGTGGGTAATTCCTTTGGTCCATGCTCCCCATGTCTCCTGCACAAGGGCCTCTCCAGCAAATTTCCCATCCTGTGCCATCATTTCTACATTAGAAACTAGAGAAAGCAGCTATTTCAATTTCTCTCTCCTCCTCCTCCTGCTTCCATCAGATGCTGACTCAGCAATGGCTGAGCACATCCATCCCACTGAGCCACCAGTAGGACAGGGACCAAGCCCAGGAAACTGTCCCCTTCCAGCCCTGTGGCACAGAGTTCAGTGTCCCTTCCAAAATCTTCCTTGTGTCCTTACCAAAACCTGTGCCTCTGTTAGCTCTGGGTAACCCCAGGATCAACATTACCTCCTTTCCCCACAGGAATCTTTTAAGCTCAACTGAAAACATTTCCTATTAGAAAATAAATAAATAAATAAACAAATAGATAAAGAAACCCAACAAAAACCACACGGTGATTCTGAGACAGGATAATTGTATTTTATACATTTTATTTCTGCGGGTTTTTAGGTTTTAAGCGACATGAGACATTTTTGTTCTGACTGTATCCCTGAATTGCAATTCTTCTTCCTTTCCAGTAAACTTTGGGATAATTTTCACAGTGGACAGCTTTATAATGATAAAAACGCAAAGAATGCAAAGTGTAGCTTCTCTGCAAGCATGAGCCTTCCAAACATAAATTTAAGGAATGGCAATAATCAATTATTTTGAAAACCATGGATATTTAAAAAACCCAAAATTTTAATTATGTGGTGACTGTGACTAAGTCAATTCTTAGACCTGATTCTCAATTCCTGGCTGGTTATTTTTTTAAACACAGCTTGGTTTCCAAAGGCAGCACTTCTCCATGACACAGGCTCTGCCTCATGCTACCAAACACTCTGAACCAAGTTTTAACTCATGCATATTTGCACTGAGAGCAGGGTGAGTTTGGGGTTTTCCCTGGGGTAGACAGCACTCTTGGACATCACAGAATCATGGAATGGTTTGGGTTGAAAGGGACCTTCAAGACCATCTTGTTCCACCCCCCTGCCATAGGCAGGGACACCTTCCACTAGCCCAGGTTGCTCCAAGCTCCATCCAACCTGGCCTTGGATGCTTCCAGGGATGAGGCAGCCACAGCTTCTCTGGGCAACCTGTGCCAGGGCCTCTCCACCCTCACCGGGAGAATTTCTTCCCTATATCCAATTAAAATCTACCCTCTGTCAGTGGGAAGCCATTCTGCCTTGTCCTGTCACTCCAAGCCCTTGTTCCAAGTCCCTCTCCAGCTCTCTTGGAGCCCCCTTTAGACACTGGAAGGGGGTCTAAGGTCTCCACAGAGCCTTCTCTTCTCCAGGTGAACACCCCCAGCTCTCCCAGCCTGTCTCCAGAACTGGACTGATGAAGTGCAACACCAGTTCTGAGATCCTCACCCTCTCCGCAGCAAGTTATTTTCGATTTAGAGCAACAGCACCCAAAAATCTTCTACTGCTGAGCTTCCTATGAAGTAACAAGCCATGAAAAGATTTCTCTAAGACAAGGAGAAGATGAGAATTGCCAGCTGTCCAGACACCCCACTGCTGCACATCCCTAAGCAAGTGGAGTCACCGTTCCCATCACTACCTGTGCGACATCCACACCGCTGGGGGAGAAGTGTGGCTGACAGGCTCTACATGAAACACTCAAGAGACAAGCAGTAAGAAGTAATCTACAGTTATTACCAGGTCCTGAATACAGCCATAAGCGATATTTCAAGTGTTAACCTTTAGGCCCAGATTTTCTTAAAATGATCCTGCATAACATATATATATATTATATATATATATATATTTCAAACATCTATATTTAAAATTACCTACTTTCATAACCTACAAACTTTACTATAGCCAGACTGCCATCTGGAGAAAAAACATCTTAAATTAGATTTCAAGTATTCATCAACATTAAAGTTGTTGTTCTAAGTCCTTTGAAGGTCCTGAGACAAACACTCAATTACAATTATATAAATATTCAATCAAAATAATTATATAAATATTCAATCAAAAATAAGGGGGGGGAAGTAAAAGAACAGAAGCAGCTCCTAGAGCAGCAGTACAAGTCCCCTGTGCAGGTCAGCTCCCACCCATCCAGCTTTCCAGACCCCTCAGCCTTCCAGCGCTGGTCTCCCACAAAATTTGGCAACTGCCAGAGGCTAAGTTGCCTTATCTTTTGCAGTCACTTGAAATTATATACATCACTATCCCTTCTTGCTCAGTGATAGTGATTTGCAGGGAACCCTCCCAACTGCCTTCTGTGTGTGAACTGCACAAAAAGGAACGAGGGATTGAAGGAAGCCAAGCAGTATTTTATTGACTCCCAGAAGACAGATATGGATTGCACATAACCCTGGAAAACTTCTTTTTAAAATCCTAGAATTATAAACAGGAAAACTCATTCCTCATAAATAACCTGACACCACTCCTTTGTCAAAAGGTTTTGGCATGGAACGTATTTCCTTTACAGTTTAATTCTGATTGTTCATTCGAACAGCTTAAAAAACTAAGTCTATAATAAAACAAATATTTTGCTCATATTTTTGACTTCATTAAAAAAAAATAGTTTGAGTCACTACTTTTCTAGTCCTCAAAAAAATTTCAGAGAGACACCAACATTCGAATGAGTCCCTTAAAAATGTGTATTTCACCTAAGAGCAGTAATGACCTTGAGAAAATGCACATGGTGTGAACAGCTTTTCCTCCACCCTGCAGAAACATTCCCATACTCAACTACAGCCCCTAAACAGAACTTCTGCCACATGAACAAGACAAGGCCAATGCCCCAGTGCTTACAAAATCTGACCACATGCATTTAAATTCCTTTTGGAATAGGTCAGTGTACACCTCAGTTGGATGATGACTGCAAGAGCCTTGTTGGGCTTGCAGGGGCCATGGGAGTGCTTTTAGTTTTAATGAGAAGCAGACAGGGTAACTGAAGCCACCTATGAGGGTGAATTAACACAGCCCATCTCTTGCAGCCTGTCCCCCTGGCAGCTGGAAAAGGCAGTAACCTCTGGAAGCATCAGACTTTTCTGAGGGGATCCCTAGGTCACAGACTCTCTTGCCCTCCCAGAGCAGTGCTTGCTATTATCCATAGAATCACCCAAATGTATTGTTGGCACCTCAGTGCCTTATTTCCAAGACATTAACCCTGAGGCTTCAACTAACGCACGAGTGATTTTCATGTCTGGTCACTTCTTGAAGTGGAAAATAGGTTCCTACTTGAGCAGTAATGTCTTGGCATTCATGATCATCCCAAAGTGGTTTTACACCAGTCTCCAACACCCCAGGTACTTGCTAACCCCAGAGGTGCTGGGGCTGAGGTACCTGGCTCCAGTTACAGCCCCACAACATGCAGGCTTTGGCCATGCGGCTAAACCGATTCCTGCTCCGCTCCACTGCTCCGCAGAGGCACCGGCACAGCTCCAACTGCACCTCCGACCCAATGTGGGCCTATGAGCAACCCTTGACTTCAAAGCACGGACCAGCCTGCTGGTCTGACGTCCTGCGTGGCACAGGTAAGGGGCAGTGAAGCAGAGAACAGGAACCAAGAGCTGGAGTGTTGGTTTGGTCGGATTTGGTTTGGTCAGGAGAAGCCCCATGCCGTGAAGCATCACCTGGTTTGCACAGGGAGCACAGAGGGTCTCTGAGATGATCTTCAGAGAGCACAGGTGACACCTCCATGGGCACGAGCCACGGGATGTGTTTGGACACGTCCCGTACCACACATCACCTCATCTGCCACTGATGTCATGAACTAAAAAGCGGTTTTAAGAACTCCTCCTGTACAGCAGTTCATCAAATGGACCTCACAATATTCCGCTTCTATCTTACAGTTTGACATAAAGCAGAAGTGTCTACACTTTTAGGAAAAACACTTTTTAAAGTAACAGTCAAAACAAATGAGTGCACCCAATTAGCTTCATGAAGCCCATCACACATGTAAAGCCAAAAGGCAACGAAACCTCAGAGACACAACAACTTGGGTGAAAGCAGATATAACGCCCAGGAAATAAGTTTTAACAACTCTTTTGTCCATTCCAAGAGTTTCTCATTAATACCCAACAGGGGACTGGTTTTGGCAATTCAGGCTTAGTGCCCTTAAAACGAGCAAATTTTTTTTAAGCTGTCACATTACTGTTACAGTTAAGGTTGTATTCTGATGAGTTCCTGGGATATACAAGTCACCTACTTCTAAACGTTATAGGCTTCTGCACATTACAGACTAAACTTCTTAACTTACAAATAATTATTTTTGCTGTTTCCAGTTTACAATGGTAAAAAAAAATGAAGACTTCACAATGGGTGTAAATGGGAGGTAAATGTATTTTTAAAAACAGAATAAAAAGCTGCATGTTAAAAACTGGGTCACAGACTAATAAATACATACATCGAAGACATGAAATTTTCAGCAGCTGGTTTTAAAGAGCAAGGAATTGGGAAAAAACTAGCTGTCCAGACTCCATTCTGGCTCTGTTGTCTATGTGCTAAAAATATCTGCAGTTCAAAAACAAGTTAACAGAGCAGTAGAATCAGCTTTGTCACCTATTTTTAAAAAATTAAGCTACTTCCTAAAAGTGTGGTGTAAAACCTAGAGAAACTTTTAATTTCTTCATGCACTTGATGACACTGAATTAAAAAAAGAAATTATTTTAACCCAGAAAAAATGAGTCATTGTATACAGTAAGGACAGCCTTACTGCAGGTTTTCTACAGCAAAAGTATTTCTAGAAATACACCAGAAATTACTTTCCTATAACAAAATATACAATTATGTGTCAGATCATCATTGAGTTTCATTACTCAGGCGAAACAGAAACAGTTACTGTGAAGTTTCAAAAAAACCCCAAAGAAACCCAACTCCAAACAGCAAAAAGATGTTTTGATGGCTGTGGAGATGCCAGAAAGCAATGCTGGACACCAGGAATTTTCAGAACAACTCCCTTTCCAAAGTGATGTGCAGTTTGTGAATTAGACCATGAGTGAAAACTGATCTTGTTCTATGGGCTTCTCCACCCAGGCTCCAAGTCCTGCCTTCAGGAATGCTTTAAACAAACACTCTTTGGCAGTTTGATACTCAGTGGCTCCTTGCTTGGTATCGTGGTACAGGTTGGGCTTGAGGATCTTTGAGCGCAAGCTGGAGGAAAGCTGTGGGGATTACAGACAAGAAAAGAAGAGAGACAAGACCCTATTAAGCCAAACAGTTTGAGAGTGACTGAGTTATTCAAACAACTAATATTAAAACAATGTAAGGATCTACCAAACAAAATGGTTGAGGCCAAAAAGCCACAGACGTGCTTTCTGGTAGCTTTTCTTTCTGAGAGGAAAAAGGAAAACCTCAGCAGTTTCAACTGCAGTGAAAATGGGATTATCCTTCCAAATAAATAAAAGCGAGAAGGCAAGTTCAAAGGAGACAGCATCCTTTGCTTAGTCAGCTATAAACCAAGGGGTATGCATTTTGGACTAGACAGCATCACATTAAAGAGTAAGTTAACAAACACATATTCTTTTACATTACTGTCTGGGGCAGTAGGTAACTGGCCTCAAGTTGCACCAGGGGAGGTTTTGATTATGTATTAGGAAAAAAAATTATGGAAAGGGTTGTAAAGCAGTGGAACAGGCTGCCCAGGGAAGTGGTGGGGTCATCATCCCTGGAAGTGTTAAAAAAAAAAAAAAAAAGTGTGGATGTGGCACTAGAGGAAGTGGTTTAACAGTGAACACGATGGCAGTGCTGTGCTGATGGTTGGACTTGATGACTTTAAAGATCTTTTCTGGCTTTGATGATGCTGTGATTCTAACACCAGGTTTAGCTTAAAACAGGCTCACAAAGTGGCTTCTGAGCCCAGAGAGCACACAGAGGTATTTCACTAAGCACTGGGCAGTGGGAGCTGTGGCAGCCTGGGGGCCATACCTTGGCGTGGATACGCATCCAGCGGCTGTAGAACGCGTGCTTACACAGGCGGGACGCACGGCCCATCTCATCCTTGCCAGTCGTGGCATTAATGACTTCCAGACCAGTGTCTCCTACTGTCCAGTTCACACTGAAGTTTGGGGCTTTCCCTGGCTGACGGGCTTCTGCATTGCTGATACCTGAAAGGAAAGTGATGTTTAAGGACAATAACACATACAAACTATTGACTATTCTTTTTTTTTTTGGTTGGGGAGCAATCTGTTTGTAAGACCGCTCTTTTACTTTGAGGGCATTCTCCTGCAGATTTCTCACCGACTTGTGGTGGTAGCACCATGGACATCTCATTCTTATCCTGGCTAAAGTGCTCTCTACTGTCCTTCCCAGCAGGGCAAGTGTGCATTGCTGGAGAAACCAGCCTCCTTGTTGGAGGGGATCATGGAGAGGTCTGTGGCAAGTGTTCATGGAGACAGTAACAGGAGTGCCTTGCCATATCCTCCTCACAAGGATCTGGTCTTGCAAGTGAACAAATTCATTATTAACCAGCAAATAGTTATGAAGCAGAACAAAAGTTGTTCTGCTCCAGCTCAAGAAACTGCTGCTCTCAGAGCCCACTCAGTAGCTGAGTGTAGCAAGGAGCCAACACTGTGAGAGTTTGGCAGCTGTAACTCTTCAGTCAATTCCCTTTCACTCTGATGTAAGAATTCAGGTGCATGTTGCTTATCTCACTTCAAATTGGATGTGAAAATATGAACCCTGGAAGTGTTCAAGGCTGGGTTGGACGGGGCTTGGAGCAACCTGGGATAGTGGAAGGTGTCCCTGCCCATGGCAGGGGCTTAGAACTAGATAAGCTTTAAGGTCCCTTCCAACACAAACCATTCTGTGATTCTATAAAGGTGAGCCCCATCCTCAGCACCCTTCACACAAAGCCAGAACTGGCAGACATTGGAGTTTTCAAGCACAAATCCATTTGTGTTTCAGCTGCTTCCCCACTTTGCATGCCCACTGTTGCACACCGTGCCCAGAGGACTCCAGAGAGGACTCGTATCATTTTGCTCAAGTGTTAAATCATGTGACACCTTCCAAATATGGCTCCACCTCTATGGATGGAGAAGCAAAGCCACTAGCAATCAAACCCAAGTGCAAAACGAGGCCATCTGCCTGCCCAGGGCAGGATTTATTCCCCCACAGCAGCCCAGTGCTGCGAAGATGGACCGTACAGAATGGCTGCAGTATTGTGCTTGAAGGTCACAGCAGCTGCTGCCGTACATGTGTGAATCCTCAGGCATCACAGAGGTGGCAAAACTCTCTGTTTAAGATGTCTCAGTCACCTCACCAGCAGAGAGCAAAGCAGTAGGGCAATTTGTTCTTTCTAATAAATAAAAATCCCATTTTTTTACTTTAACGCAGCTCTCACCGAGAACCTCTTTCAAATCTACTCCAAGGTTATGCCAAGCCCTATACTTAATAAAATCTAGAGGATTTGTGGAAATTGAACATAAGCAACACAGCAGGATGCATTTCTAGCTGATACCTAAAACGATCTAACAAAGTCAGACACCTGGGAGCAGGACTGGCTCAGCTGGCTCAGTCTCACGGCACCTCTGGGCCCAGCACTGAGAGTGTGCAAGACCCACGAGGTCTGAATGACACAGAGAAATTCAGTTTGCTTTCTATCATCAATTCCTCATTTAATAAACAAACAAACACTTTGAAATATCAATCACTGAAGTGTTGTATATTTACACTTGGTTTACATCAACCTTGTCACTATGACTGATAACTAGTAATTAAGTTAATAATGATAGCAAATAACCCTACCATCCCTCATTTTTTTAAAATATAAGCTGAAAAATTTGAGAATTGTAACAAAAGTTGGTTTTACCAAAACTACTGAGGCAAGAGGGCTAAGAAATTGCTGCCACATGACAATTTTTTGTCTTGTTTTTTCTGTAATCTAATAATACCTATACTATTAGCTTTGCTTTCATTCCATACACTATTAAATAAGTATAAGGGTCAGATAGAGGTCACTGAGTACTACAAAACACTTGTGACATCACACCCAGTCTCACAAATAAAGATGAGGAAGCTGAATATGCACTACACTTCCATTGCAATTATACAATTCCATTCTTTGGGTTATTTTGATCAATTAGTTAAATCTAAAAAAGAGAAACCGACCCAGATTTAGAATTTCAAATAGATTTAAATAACAACAACCCGTTCAGCTACTTAATTGTATGCAGAAACCCTGTAGAGATGGCAAAGGAGTCTCATGGTGGATGGTGGATTGTGGGTAGCACAGACAGGGAATAAAGGTCATCTCAAAATCAAAGCATCTGATAAAATTTTAGGTGGATCATATCTTCCCCCTCAAAATCCAGACACGAATATAGTACAATAAGCTGAAACTAGAAATGGAAAAGAAAACTAGGATAGAAAGTCAGATATTTTACTCTCCACTGAAAACTGATATAACTAAGCTATTTAGAGAACATTGCTCAGAAGTTATTGCTGAGTATTATTATAAAGGGATATAATAAGCAAAAGCAAAGGTCACAGCTCTTTGTGCCAGTGATTATATAAATCATAAATCTTGACAGTTTTTTGAAGACAGAGCTTAAAAGAGCTTCCTTAAAAAGGAGATAGAGAGCTGAAAAATACCAACGTGAACAGGAGGATAAGGTACCATGGGAACGGCCAAAAAATCCCCAAAGGTCCTCTGCTGAAGGATTTATTTTTGTCTATTAAAACCAGAATTCACTAACACCTGAATGAAGATGGTCTCCTTGTGAAGAGGCAACACAGCTGGAGAGCTTCCAGCTCTGTGCATATCTGGAAAGTGTGCAGGGGTAAAAGCCCAGGTGATTAAGACTGGTGATGATACTTAATTATTTTAAAGAGTCAGTAAGAGAAGGAATTGCAAAGAGTAGCAGAAAAAAGCTCACACATTGGGTGTCTGGGCAATAAAAAGGCAGGTGAAATTGCTCACAGATAAATATTAGGCAAAACACATGAGATAAAACCCCAAAGCAGTGTTGCACGAGGAGTGCTGGACTTGGAGCAGGATTGGAGCATTCAGGAATGAGGTTTTAGTTTCTAATATTCAGTTCTACCGAAAGGTCGGCTCAAGGACCAAAAGTAATCAAAGTGAATGTTAGGAATTATTAGTGAAGGATCAAGGATCTCAGCAGAGTATATGCCACCACATAAATCAGTATTGCTGCTTTACCTGGAGTATCAAGTGCTGCCCTGGTGTCACCGGCACAAAAATGGAAGTGCAAAATGAAAGGTATGATCCTTACATGAAAGGGTCTCTGTGCAAGGAACAACAAAGTAGACTAAGACACTTCAGCTTGCAGAAAATAGGATTTATGTAGGAAGGAATATCTCAGAGGTACAGAAAACTGAGTGTCGTGACCACTTCCTATAGCCCAGATCACACAGAGCACTGAGGAACATCTAATTAAATTAGCAGAAAGTTCCTTTGCACAGATCTTTGCACGTTCCACAGCCCCTCCTTACTCAAGGAGGCTGCAGATGGTAAAAAGTTAAAACCAGTTAAAAAATTGAACCGGAAACTGACAAAGAAAGATCTGTTAAGGATTTCTAAACACAAAGATTCTCAATACCTGACTCGAGATGTCCCTGATCTCCAGATTGCCACTGTGATTCCCCAAAATATCTGCAGAGGGTTAATATTTCCTTTTGCTTTTCACTGCCTAACTACCTGTGGAAAAGAATACTGGGCTGGATGGGTTGTACCTTAAAATCTTGGTCTTACAGTGGTGACAAGATAATCAGCAAGTAAAAAAAAATCTCTTCGAAAGAAAGAATGATGAAAAGACAATTTTTAGCAGCACATAACAATATCCCAAAGTTAAAATAACTTTGACTTAATACAATTGCCCCAGCAGACATAAAACTTGTTTTATGAGAAGAAAACCAGCTTTTACAGTACTTTCTCAGCTAAGCAGGTGGAACAGTGGGGAAAGACAGATATTTCTGTTTTGGTTCATCCCTCTGGTAGAAATAAGACACAGCTCTGTGTGTGGTACAAGAAGGAACACAGAATTAGGGACAGGTATTTCTGCAGTGCTTATTCCAGGTAAGAATACACTAAAAAATATATGAATCCAAGGGCAGATGGGCAACTACACAAGTGCCCCAGCTGAACCTAACAGCATAGGTCAGAAGATTAGCCTTCGAGACTGAGCTAGTAAAATAAAATACATCAACATAGTGCTCCCCCCCAACCTCCTAAAGAAGCTTTCTGTATGTTTTTGAGATGTGTGTTTTTGTGAAAACCCAAAAGCTGAGAACTTTTCTGAACTCTCTCTGCTGTTCAGCAAGTCCTGGCTGAACTGTTTAAACAGATGGTGCTATTTCATAGCAAATAGATGATATCACCATTGCAGAAAGATGATTTTAAAGAAGACAAGGTGCTGTTATACGCTGTGAAAAGGAAAACAAAAACTCCTCCCACTCTGCCCCAAACCTGCCATCTTGAAGGATTGATAAAAATTCCCCTAAATCAGGCAGAAACAGTCCATACATCATCTACTGTGGCCATACAACCATTAGAGATATTTGGTAGTGAGTGTTGTAACTGTTACTTAATTGCTAATATAAGGATAAATACGTTACTTAACATTTCTATACATTCTAGATCAGGGAATCCTTATTAATTACCTTTCTTATCTAAAGAAATACTTGTCGTTCAAAATGCTCTTTTCCCCATTCCCTCCCTACATCTATTTTAAAAATCCATGTAAAACTTTAAACGTTTTAAAATAATGAGCTTTTCTGTTCTTCCTCGGAAAATGCCAAAAGCTAAGCTCTACAGAACAAAGCAGCTGTGCTGGTTTCAGCTGGGGTAGAGTGATGGTGTTTGTCTTCCCAAGTCACCGTGGGGTGGGATGGGACTCTGCTCTCCTGGAGGTGGCTGAACACCTGCCTGCCCATGGAAAGCAGAGAGTGACTTCCTTATTTTAGTTTACTTGTGTACACGGCTTTTGCTTTGCCTGTTAAACTGTCTTTATCTCAACCCCCGAGTTTTGTGGTTTTTACCCTTCCAATCCTCTCCCTGGTCCTGCTGGTGAGGGAGTGAGGGAGTGGCTGTCAGGGGCTTGGCTGCTGGCTGGGTTAAGCCACAACAGCAATGCACACAATCAGAGGGAGGATGAGATTTCAGTTTTAAAGCTTTCACAGCATTACTGTAACAAGCCATTTTAGAATTTAAGACAGGTGAGATGTTATCCCCACCCATTCTGAGTTGATTATTGATCCAGAAATTGTGTCTATCTTGGCATACTGATTAATGATGGAACCACTCAACAAATATTTGCCACACAAGAGAAGTGACAGTGAGTGCTAACATGCTATTCCACGGATGGGAAGAGGCTTCACTAAGCCTTCAACTCGTCTCACATCTTGGTAGGGCACGCTGTGGACAGGAATGATGTGAAGCCTCATCGAAACATTCATCCCCCAGCTCTTTCCAACTTTTAAGAGTCCTTGCTATGGTATTTCTGACTGTCTGTATTACGTTTAGACCACGGCTTCTCTGTTGCAACCAGCAAGCAGTTTACTCACAGCACACAGTTTGCAAGGTTTTGAGAACTGCAAAATCACATCGCTACTGGAACAGACTTGGTTACCGGCACGGCCTTCTCCATTAGATACTTGCCACTAAGTAAAGGTCTGTTGAGTGTATAAAGAGGTGGTAGATCTTCTATCTCTGCTATCCTCTGGTAAACGGCTCTGGATAGATGATCCCCATGATATAAACTCCCCAAGATGATGCTAGAGAAGTAAATTGGCTCCACAAAGAGGCTAAGTAAGGCTCCTTGAATACCCAATACGTTCCACCTAAGAGGGAGGGAAAAACAAAACAAAAAAAAAACAAAAAAACACTTTCTTTTTAATGGAACAAGTAACATCTGCCAGACATAATAGCAGTTAATCACAATGGACTAGATTTTTAACCCTTTCTCCTGACTGGCACATGACCATGGTAGCATAAGCTGTGACACCTGCCAGAATTTCAGAGATCAGCTTAGGGGATGCTCAGCGTAATCCTGAGTAAAATGACCTACAGCAACAGGCCAGGAGCAGACTCCACAACTTTATTTCCCCACTAACATGTCTGGTGATGCATTTTCTAGCACCCTAGTGCCAGAGATGGACAGGATCATTCAGTGGGAGAAAGCCAAACTGTGAGATTCTCAGAAACAGCAGCTATTGCCCCCAAAAGACACCTAGCAGGGGGTAAAGCATCCTTCCCAGAGCAAAAGGATTGTGTTTGCAAGACCTCCACACCTCATCACCATAAGGGAAAACCTGTCCTTGACACCCTAGCCCAACTGTTTCCACATCCTGCTGCCAGAAAGGACACATGCACTGGCATGCAATATCCATAGTCAGGGAGAAGATTGAATCTGAAAACTGAAAATATGCAAAGAAAGCATGTATTCTTTGCTCCCTTTAGCTGTTTCACATATTCCAACCAAAAATCCCTTGTCTGGACCACTGTGATCTACACTGGATCAGGTCTAGTGGCAGGGATATAGCATGCCTAGGAGCAAAATCCTGATTTTTTTTTTTTTTTTGACAGCTGCATTCATTTGAAAAAGCTTTGGCTCTCAATCTGTCTGTAACAGTTATAGAGAGTACTTCTGAAAACCTCAATATCTCCTGCAGAGTATTTTCTCTGTATTTGTCTGAGGAATACTTGCAAAAAGCTTGGCACTATGAAAATAGCATTTTTCAGTCAGAATCATAGAACCACGGAATGATTTGGGCTGGAAGGGACCTTAAAGACCATCCCATTCCAACCCCCTGCCATGGTCAGGGACACCTTCCACTAGACCAGGTTCCTCAGAGCCCCCATCCAGCCTGGTGTTGGAGTCAAACTGCAGCATCCAGACACAAGCAGCAGGGAAGTTTCCTTTGGTGCTTGGATAAAACAAAGGAGCACAATGGAAGCTCTTGGGCTCCCACAGAATGGTTGTCCTTATTAAAAATCCCACCGTATATCAGGCTGCAAGGTTACCCTAGGAAAACAGGTAACTTGGATGTTGCTAACAGTGATTCTTGCAGTTTGTGCTGGGATGGCTACACATCAGCATCATTTCAGGCTAGAAACTGCACATCACAACTGTTTCACTACTGCAAAAATTGAATTACACGTGCTGGCTTCAGGATGTGCAAAAAAAAAGGGTAAAACAAAGACTGCAATTCAAGGAACCAATTTCTTTGCATATTTTTACTGAGGATAAAAATGGAGGCAATGTGCATTAACTTACTCACCTGTCATTAAAAAAGCTGGCACTAATGAATGAATAAAAATTCTGTGCTAATAAAAAAATGAGGTCTATTTTACATGGAATAAAGGCACACTTTGTATAACACTGATAACATTGCATAAAATGCAATCAGCAACCAAATGTCAGAGTAAAGATATCAAGTGAAAATTATTGCTTTCCAGGACCAATATGTCTTTTTAAGGACCATATCATGACTAGAAGTCTGTAGATTTGAGGTATTTCAAGTGCCAAATGAATCACAATATTATTTTCTTGTTGTTTGCAGTATTGCCTACATGGAGAGCATGGACTGCTACAGACACAGGTAATATTATGGAAGAAACATCTGGAAGGAATTCAAGACTGAGCATTGCAACTGGGGTCTTACAAATGTATCTGAGACTTGCAGACAAGGCACATCACATTTTACATGACCAGTGTTTGAGTGACAGATGAATATCTCAAAAAAGGCCAAAGCACTCCTCTGGCAAGCCCTCATCCCCTAAATAAAACCTTTGCCAGACTCCCTTCCTTACTTCCGATTTCAGTATTTCCACAGCTTGTGTTTTGCCACTGCCTCCCACACTTGGTGACGTCCTCTGGCACAGAAAATGAAAGCTGACCACTTGTCTTACAAACTTCTTCTGATGAAAAGAAGAGGAGTGTGGACACCTGAACGAGTTTCTGCAAGGTGAACTGTATGGACTGGTACTACTGCTCACAGGCCTTATGTTTTCCTGGGGTGTGCTGATGCACCTTCAGCACTGCAGCACTTGCTCATGAATGCTGGGTTCACAGCAACTTGCTTGATGCAAGGACAGGGTTTGAAGAAAACATTCTTACAGCCAAGGCCTCAAGCTCTTAATATTGATTGGGCAGGGTTGGATGGTGGTTAGGTTTATAAAACTAGCTTTAAATTTCCATAGTTAAAATTTCCAAAGTACATATACTTGTCCACAGAAATGTATTCTTATATCAGAAGCTGGTTGTAGCACAGAGATAAAACCTGACACCCAAATGAATCACAGAATCACTGAGGTTGGAAAAGCCCCCTAAGATCACTGGGTCCCACTGCCAACCCAGTACGGCTATGTTCACCACAGAACCATGTCCCCTGGTGCCACATCACACACCCTTTGGACACTTGCAGGGATGTTGACTCTACCACTTCCCTGGGCAGCCTATTCCAGTGCCCAACCACCCTTTTGGTGAAAAACTTTTCCCCAGTATCCAACCTGGACCTCCCCTGGCCCAGCTTGAGGCCGTTTCCTCTGGTCCTGTCACTTGTCACCTGGGAGAAGAGATCAACCCTCCCCTGGCCCCACTCTCCTGTCAGAAAGTTGCAGAGAGTGAGAAGGTCCCCCCTGAGCCTCCTTTTCTCCAGGATGAGCTCCTCCAGCTCCCTCAGATGCTCCTCACAGGACCTGGTGCCTGTGTTCTGCAGATCGTAGCAGAGTGAGAAAAGGAAGGACTGCATAGAGACTTTCTCAATGTTCCTTTTTCATATTGTACTTCTTTATATCAAACAGTAGTATCTCACTTCCATTAGCACATACACTGGAACAACCTTCATGGGTGTAAACTGAGAAGAAACTACACCAACACCACACATCGGTTTTCAAAAGGCCACAGGCATTGCCTCCTGAAATGGTAAAACTGCCTCGTCCTCCAGTGTAGAAGCATGGATTGTGAGAATGCTGCCAATCTAGTGTTAACCTCTACTGAAAGCACAAGTTTTTTTGAAATTAAGGGGCCAAATTCTGTATTTCACCACAAGCCAGGAGGTGCAGAGTGGAAAAAAGCAAAATGCACTGCCGAAAATTTCAAGTCAGTGTTGTCTTCCTAACGAAGCAATTAAGCAACAGCATTTTTTTTCTTCTCATTAAAAATAGCATCAGAAAAGAGTTAAGTAACTGAAGTAACTTAAATCTAGCTTACAAATCCAAACCTGGGTGTTAAAGAAGAAGCATGAGCAGAACACAGGAATGCTGCATCACATCAACAGAGATACTGAAATGCCTAAAGTAAGGCATGTAAAGAAGAGATTTGCCAATGGGAAAGAACACCTCAGCAAGTAGGGGAACACCTTCCAGCATAAACCTTTTCATTGGGAACACCTGACATGCTTGTCTTAGCTAAGCATAAAATGTGTCTTGTGACAGTGTTTAACATATTCTGAGCATTCTGACTACAAGAATTTTCTTTCACAACTTTAAAAAATCTTAAAGTAAAACTGGCACTTAAAACACAAGTTTCTCAAGGCTGAGTGAAAGAGATTTGCCCATGATCATTCGTATGGGTGAGTAACATCAATCTCTACTTAATAATTGGTTTTGCTCACTTTAATATAATTGCTTCAACAAATAGTGCACTATAAAAGTAGTTATAGCTACCTGTACTGTGTAGTAAATAATTCTAATTAAGGTCTTTTAGTCTAATCATTACCATAATCAATTTAAATAAATCATTTATTCATATCATGATATTTGGTTTGCCATCCTTAATCCTGTGGGACAAAGTCATACAGAGGTTCAATCACACCTGCACAATCCTTCAGACATAAACTGTTAACCAAGCCTGGGCCTAAGACTGGATCCAGCTGCACCCAGACTCCTTTCCGAGAAGTAGTTTAGGAAGCAAGGGGGTCCTTTCTGTACCTCATGACTCAGCAGGAGGGTCTCCCTGCTAAGCCTTGTGCAAAGTTTCCATTCTGCCCATGACACCACGTGTTTGGCAGCCTGCAATACTCTTTCAGCTTCAAATCTACAGCTCTGCAAGGGATGCACAGCAACCTGACGTGAAGCCAGAAAGTTCAAGCAAAGGCATATTTATTTACTCATCCTGAACTGGCCTTTTCTGAGATAGAAGATCCTTCAGGGTCACACTCTACCAGGGGCTCACTGAGGTGACATTGAAGCCCTACCATGTCTGACAAAGCAACAAAATTTCTAAAGCTCACCTAGCAAAGTACTTTAGCATGAAAAGGGAAACAAAAGCTGCAAATCAAAGCCACGGTTCTCCTTTATCCTTGGGCCAACCAACACACTGCAGTGGCCCCTACCTGCACCTGGACTGGGAGGTTCAGCATTCCCACCCCTGCACATACGAGCTACTGCTGCCAAACAGTTAAAAAAGAGAAGGAGGATGACAGATAAAGGATGTTGCAACCTGCTGCTGGTGTAAAGTACTTTTACACCCCATCATTTTCCCAGCACTAAGCTTGGCCATAGAAGAGTTTGCCTATCACCGCCTTGATCCTCCCCAGTCTGTTATTTTATTTTTATTGTTAAAAAACAACAAAACTGTGACCCTGGATTTTGAAGAGGCAGTTTTTTCAGTCTGGTTGACAGCACAGCTCCACAAACAACTGCAGGACCACTGCCGAGGTAGGGAGATACCACGCACAGGAGGAATGTTAAAGAGATTCCCAACCAAGTTATACCAGCACTTTTTTAAAAAGTCTTTTTCTTAAATAAAACCCCCTAATTTTCATTGAACATTTTCATTTAGCATGAAAAATTTAGCCATCTGAAAAGTTACAGGTGCAAACTAAGATCTACTTCAGTTCAGAAACGCTGCTAAGTCACCTCCATGGGAGCACGGCTTAGGGTGCCCTGCACCTCCCCTTTGCTCTGCAGTTCCCAGTTGCCCATGCATGCTTAGCTATAGGGAGACCAAAAAAACCCAGATTTTCCCATTACCAAGGTTTTGCCATGCCCTCTGCCTCATCCTCAAAGTAATCTTAGGCTCGAGGGATGTCCAGGGAAATGCTCTTTGAAACAACTACATCCCACCACCTTTACAGGTTCAACCCCAGCCTTGGCTTTTGCAGATTTATGCACGTGAGTCGTGTTCAACTTCTGAGAATTTACACAGAGGATGCTCTCTATGTAGTGTGCTCACCTGAGGTCTTACAGATGAGCACCTCACTGGGAAATCTGAATTTTACAAATTTATCACACCCACTGGTTTTCTTATTCTATATTCACTACTAAAGATCCTGCTGATAACAATCTGGAGGATGGATGCACTTCCTCAATCTTTATGCTGTTCTAGATCATGCTACACTGAAAAAAAGAGAGTAGAGAAACCAGAGACCAACACCAAATTAAGAGCAGTCCTCCCTTTCTTGCTATGTTGTCACATTTTTGCTCTGGACCACCATGTGGCTCAGAGGTATCTACAGTGGATTCCTAAAAGGTCTATTGATTTCTTCATGACATGCAGGTGATTTCACAACTCTTGATACCTGAAAAGGTAAGTAAAATTTAACCCTGCAGCAACACTTTCACAGTGTGCTGGTTCACCTCTTGCCAAAAGTAAAACAGGCTGAAAATATATGCTTCTGGTAAAAACTCTCCTCTGAACTTTCTAAACTCAAAAGGCACAGAAATTCTGTTATTCACACTATTTTAGAAAAAATGCAAAAATGGGGGGGGGCTAACAGCAGTAAGTCACAAATCTTGATGTTAATATCAAATGTCTTGGTATCACTCTCACTAATTTTTATGCAGACAGCAGCATGGAGGAGGTGAGTCACTAGGTGACCCACAATGGTGTCCACATGGAACTGGTGTCCAAATTTATTTCAGGAAAACAAGAGCCTCCTGCAACTAACCAAACAAAACCTGACAAGTGTTTACAGTTCAAAGAGCTGCTCTTTATAAACGACTACTACAAAGAAATGAAAATTATTCAGTAGGCACTTTGTTTATCACAAGCTGTTACTTGCAACTGGTGGCAAGGGAGAGAAGGTATCACTGTGTGAGGTGCTGGACTACCCCAGAAAGCACTTTGCCTCCTGACATGCATGAGGCATCACTTTAAACACTATTTCCCTTTTTTTCCTTAAGAGATTAATTGAATCTCCGTGAGCATTCCGTGCTCTTCATAAGCCACTCTGTAAACAGGCAGCAAGATCTTTACAACTGGGTCACAGCCCACACTATGAATCAGTAAGTGCAAGAAGTCCATGGTCTTGGACAGTAGCCCTTCTCACAAACATATTGTTACATTTGCAACTACAGACAAGAAAAAATGCTTCCCCTTGTAGCTGTACCTAGGCAGGCAACCACACAACTCTGACTCATCCCAGTTTTTCTGGCACTGCCTGGATTTGCTCCACATCTGTGAGCCTGGTTTGAGAGGTTACACGATGCTACATCTTGGGTAGGTAGTTGTTTCTTACCACTTTCCCTCAGGTATTTTATTTAAGTGCCACACTGCCACCACAGATCAAAGTGGCCAATTCACATTGCCAGTGTCACTTGGATTAAGAACTGGTGAGCAGAACTGCTCTCTCTTTTGGGGAAAAACAGAAGAAGACTGAGTTACAAGCTTCCATTTGGATTTCCCACCCTGAATAAGCACGAAACAAGGCCAGTGGACAGACCTAAAGATCATCAGAAAAATATTTTCTCTTCTTTAAAGCAGAAGAGCACCAATGACTTCCCTTTCAACAATTCAACCTAAAAAGTTCTTCTCAATTCCTAGAGCCTTCCTACCAGAGAAACTGGGTGAAAAAAACTCCACTTTTCTCAGCAGGATGTTAGACATGACTGGGATGTTTCATGAGAAGTCATTATTTGAAACCAAAAATGTGGGCAGAAAAACACATCAAAAGGAGAATGACAAAACCCAACATCAGTACCATGGAACAAGGTCAGGATACATTTAAAACAAATGCATGTACATTAAAGTTACTCTGGTCACAGAAACCACCCTAACACCGCACTGGAGAGCCACCAAGCACTAACACACCAGGATAATCCTGTTCTAATGCTTCCAACCCAAATGGGATTGCACTCGTGGCCCTTCCATGTTTCTTACAGCTTTTCCTGGATGTTCCTACTGGATCCAGGAATGTGCTGGGCAGCACACTGCAGTAAAGCACTCAGAGGCAGCAACTTGGATTATACAGATAATCCACACAGATGAGGCAGTTCAGATACAAGGGGTTTGATACAAGTGCAATCCTGCACCCCAAATTTATCCACATCTTTTCCAGGCTGTGACTGAGAATCTTTGGGAAAGCTCAGTGGAAATCAGCAGGTCTGAGGTATACTGGAGGACTCATTGCTGGACACTACAGAGCAAGGCATTCTTTCAAATGTAAATGGACAAAACACGTCAGGGAAATGTCAAAAAAAAAAAAAGAAAAAAAAAAAAGAAAAAAAAGAATATGAAAATTTGGGCCTCCTTACCCGTCATACAGTCTTTGTTCTGTGTCAAGGGGTTCTATTTGCTTCCTTCACTGGCACAAACAAAATTATTCCCATTAGCCCCAAGGAGAGGTGACAGCTAGCTACGGAAGCGAGAGATGGATTCTGTTCTGTATCACACAAAATCAACAAAAGAGTCAAATGTGTTCTAGCTCAACAACTGGCTGCATTTTCATTTTTTTATATATATTTGCAATGACAATGTGATAAAAGAATGTGGCGTGAATCCCATGTCAGATGGCTGGGAGAAGTCCCAGGCATGAAACTGGGGAGTTTATTTGGTGAATTTTATTGAAAATATTATAAAAGAAGCTGAAATGTCAATTTTGTAGAATTACCTTTTCACATCTGCCTGTCATAGCTTCTGAAAGGCCCTATCCATTTACGTTAGGGAGATTTAAACTAAAAGAAAATGTTTTCCTTCAGCAGAGATGCTGATTACTTGAGACAAGACTAAAGGAACAAAGCCATTACATAACTTTCCTCCTCTATTTTTGATTTGGCATAGGCAGTTCACAAGAATATTTCCAACTTAATACCCTTAATAAATTTTGAATCAGGCTCTGACTTGAGAAAAAAGCAGAGCTATTTTAATTACAGTATATATAATACATATAAAATTGAAAAATAACTAAAATGTCATTAGCTGAAAAATCTGGCATTTTTCATCCACTTTGCAAGAGCACAGAGGCTGCAAACACACAGACTCATTTAAAAAATTATGCTGCAACTCTCCCATACTTGTTAAAGAATACTACTGCTAAATTTTCTTTTGTCCATTTACGAATTTGAAAACAACAACAAAAAATCTCTTAATCTTTGTCAAAAAGGACAACAAAGAAGGAATTGGATGAAATATAAATTAAAGTACTGGTTCTGGAAACAAAATATTTAATCACAATACATAAAACTATTTAAAGTAAAATTAAAATAATTTTAAAGTTAAAAACTAAAAGTGCGTCAATATTTTTTTTAAAAGGGACACTTTTCACTGTACAAAATAATAAAACTATAATCTATGCATGAAAATGTAGGTATCTGATATCACAGAATGGTTTGGGCTGGAAGGGACCTTCAAGACCATCTCATTCCAACCCCCTGCCATGGGCAGAGACACCTTCCACTAGACCAAGTTGCTCCAAGTCTCATCCAACCTGACTCTGAATATTTTCAATGATGGGGCAAGGGTGTATATCATAGGAGGAAGCTATCCAAGTAATGCAATAAATTTATTGTACTGTTTTGATAATGCTATACTACTTCAGGAAAAAAAAATCTAAAACATTTCTCTGCTATTCCCCAGTGATATAAATAAAAAACAAAGCTGTCATGACTTTATGTGGCTGAAATAATACAGAATGGTTTCACCTTGCCTATGAAGCCAGCAGAGGGTCTAACACCAATTGCAGGTGAAGAATCAGGAGATTCATCATAGGAATTACATTCACTCTCATGCTATGTCTAATGAGATAAGCCCATCAATACCCTGCACATTCATTGTAAGTACCATAAAACCCCTCTTTCTTGTTAGAATCTCAGAATGGTTTGGGTTGGAAGGGACCTTAAAGCTCATCTTGTTCCACTCCCTGCCATGGGCAGGGACACCTTCCACTAGCCCAGGTTGCTCCAAGCCCCATCCAACCTGGCCTTGGACACTTCCAGGGATGGGGCAGCCACAGCTTCTCTGGGCAACCTGTGCCAGGGCCTCCCCACCCTCACAGGGAAGGATTTCTTCCCAGTATCCCATCTAACCCTGCCCTGCTTCAGCTTAAGGCCATTCCCCCTTGTCGCATACGCATCTTCAGCAGTAAAATGAACAGCAAAGAAACCAATTGCTGAGTGTCTCACCTCGCTATCTTGTCACTGCAGGACATGGTCAGCAGCCTTTCTCCTTGCAACACACCATCCCACGTCTGGATAGTGGTACTGGAGCGCACAGGGATGGTCCCTTCCCCAGATTCTATTTTTGTCCGCAGCTGTCCTCTGGCTTTGCGGTTTGGGTGCCTGTCCCCTTGATCTGAAGGACAAAAATCACTTAGAGTCAGCTGAGGAACATTCTCCAAGGGTTTTACAGACAGAATGACAGTAAGAAGAATCGATTTGAGGTATTTGTCTGCAGTTACTGCTCGCTTGCATCATAGTTCCTACCGCTCTTGGCAAATCAGCTACAGCATCAGACATCTCCCACAAATACTGCCTTCTAGGACACACTTGCAGTTAAACCAAGCTTTTGCTACGGGAGCAGTAGGCAGCAGGCAGCTCTTCAGCTCTGCCCTGTGTGTTACAGCATTAAAATGAAGTTACAGGGCAGACCGTGGAAGGGGCACGCAGAGAACCGCTGTTAAAGGACAGAAACAGGGAAACAGGGATGGTTAATTCTGTAGGAATACTTGCTGACTCACTGGCTTATCTCAGTTAGCATCAGCCTCTTCAAGACCACAGGGTTCATCACTCTATACTGAACTTCTACCACAGAGGAAGAACAGCTCAGATTTTTTTGGAAGAGATCTTTGTCTAACACACCTCTATGCTAAAAGGAAAGAAGACACCTAAATTTTAACCATGCCACTGGTACATGCTCCACGAATAATTTAAGCTCCCTGGGGTTGAGGAGGACTGCTGTCATACCCTCTTGTGCTGCTTCGTGGGGGGAGAAAATCCGAGCATCACCACAAGGAGATGTGCTGATATAGAGATGGAACTGCACATTCTCCTTCAGCTTAAACCCGCCTTGCTCTGATCTGATAAAAATGGATTTTTGCTGATCTTCTTTATTGCTGAAACAGAGAAGAAAGGTAGAGTCAAAACTGACGTTAACATGGAAATAGCCACAAGCTGTGCAGTCTTAACGGGCATTAAAAACAAACACAGGATGGCTGAAAATTTTATAATATTAATCTAACAGTTATTACAATTAACAAAATTAAAGGACCATCAAGACACGAAACATCTCCAGATGTCAAGAGCTTTCAGGCACTTACCAGCAAATGAAACACCAGCACCTTTTAGCCCACTTGATATTATTTTGATTTATATGTCTGCAGTTTACAGAATGATTCCCAATTATTTTTCCTGTCCTCCCCCTTCATGAGAGACACCTCACTGAATAAATGTTTTGTTCAAGTCAAACTTGAGGGCAAAGGGCCCGAGTTCTAAATTCAACATCCTAATGCAACAGGACAAGAGTTTCACATTGAAATAATGAAGACACGTGTTTTACATGGACAGATTTTCAGCTCTGTGGTATCAGCTCATCTTCCTTTTCCCTCCAGCTTACCTTAGGTAAAGCTCAAGTTGTGTATACAGAAACTTCAGCAGGCACCGTCGAGCTACAATTTCCGCGTGGCAATCATTTAATGCAAGACCACGATCACTCATGTATTCACCATTGATACATTTTGTTCCTGTAGAAACACTTATTACAAGGGCATCTTTCACATCTGTACCTGCCAAACAAAATTTCAGGAAGAAGACGCAATTAACATCACAAATAATTTACTGAGTGATCTTCTTGCTGAACCCAAAGAAGGCTCTTTTTTTTGGTGCTGTTTGCTTATTTAAAAAAAAAAAGTTTTTTTTTCTTCCAATATTTTCTTTAAAACAAAAGCTTCAGTCAGCCATATCCTCCCTGTACCAGCACAGTCTCTGGTTCTCATGAGCTCTTCATGTTGGAGTTTAGACAAGTTAAAAATTGAAAACCTGCAGGGAAAAAATGCTGCTTCAGGAAGAGTTATTAAAGCTTGAGACCCAAAGTGGTTTTTTTCCTGAGGTTCAGGCAGCCAGCAACTTTCAGCATGTACCTTCTGACCACCTATGCAGACATTGACAGTGACTTTAGAAATCTGAAAGGCACTGGTTTATTAAGGCAGCAGCACATTACAGTAGGGTATTGAACTAACAACAAGGAAGGTAAGACTAGGGAATGAAGAAATTTAAATGCTTAAATCACTGTAAAGATTACCAGCAGTATAATGTGTAGTTCTTGGTATTAAACCATCCCATACAACATAACTTAAAAAAATACATTAGGTGGGTGTTTTCTATACAGAGAACTGCCTTTATCACTCAAAAAAATCCCAGCTGCATGAAGGACTCAAAAAGACAGGTCAAAATGCCACCTAGCAAGACACTCGGGGAAAAAAAAGCCCAACAAATTAAAAAAATGAACCTGAGCCCAGCTGGCCCCTCCTGCCCAAAGGGCTGGAGGAGAAGCAAGGAGCTGCAACACACAGCTATGCAATGGAGTCATCTAATTCCAGAGGTTTCCCAGACATATATCCATGCAAAGATGTTTTCTAATTCTGTGTAAAGCTATTTCTTCAGGTAATCAAAAGGTATTCACGTGTTAATTAAGTCTTGATTCTTTGGCACATGGCTCTTCTGAGAATTGCAGATACAGGGCTGTAATTATATAAAAACCTTTTAAATGCCACAAAATACATTGAACAAAACGACACCATGTTCCTCACAAGTGCTTTGTATTTGGGGCTTAAACGGTGTTTGTACCAGACGGAGGTTTGGCTATTCCTGAGCAGTGCTTGAGGAGCATCAAGGCTTTCCAAACCTGCCAAGGGCCCGTGTGCTGGGGGTGGGCAAGAGACCAGGAGGGGACACGGCTGGGACAGCCTTGTGAGAGGCTCAAAATGAATGTCCCAACAAGGGTTAAGATGGATTGAAGACCAAGATCAACCTTAGCACAAGGAAAATCCAGCAGCAGTGTGGTTGTAGATCAGTTTAGGGCAGAACTTCACTGTTTTGGGAGATTTGGACAAGCACAGATCTCGTGTCAGCAACCAGAGAACCACAACACCACTGCTTACACGTGCACACCACTGCCATCTGCCAAAACGTAAGCTGCTTTCTTCAGATATTTTTACTAAAATGACTCACATCAAGCACTAAGAATAAAATACAGCAAGAATAACCAAGTCCAAAATATTAAAAACTTGGAAAGAAGCATAATTCTTACATAATAGGCCCAAACCAAGAATGCAATCTGCATGACTGATGGGGGGGGGAACTTATTTATTTTCAGAAGGTTTTGTGATTCATTTTAAAAGCTACATTTTGTACACCGTGGGCTACTCAGATGTCTCAATCAGGCAGGAAACTGGAACTCTGTGGAAACAGAAGTATTTGCAGGTCTAACTTTCCTGTAAATATCCTTAGTTGAGATTTATTTACTATATTTAGTCCACCTTCAAGATTAAACAGTAAAAATATATTTCAATACCGCTTGACTGAAAAAAGGTAGTTTACTAGAATGCAAACAGAGCTCTTGTATTTAAGCAGTTAAAATACTACTTTTTTTTTTTTTAATTTACCTGTTGTCATGACAATTCCAGCAAGAACTTTTCGACGTGCATGCGGAGATGTGAAATTTTCAGTCAAATCACTGAATTTATCTACAACCAAGCGTGCAACAGCATCAGCTAAAACCTGTGGGATCACAAAGAAATGCATATTAGAAAAAAAAATATTAAAAATAAAAATTACAGGAGCAATGTTATAAAAATTTACAGTTTGAAGATATTATACATAATAAATGAAACAAGTTTTTAATTTTTCACTTTAAAAATTGACATTGAGGCATCACTCGCAGCTCTCTGCAAGTAGAAGCAGAGGTATGTGTGCTCCACATCTACTAAAACAGGGTTAGACAGCCCTAAGCCAAGCATCAAAGTACCTAATGCTCATGATGGTGAGGAACATTTGAGGCTTGGGAGAACAACTAGATAGACAGATAAGTCTATACTCTCATGCTCAAATCTCAAAATGCATCATTTCAGTATCCTTAACATTGGACCTGACAAGAAGATTGAAGTAAAAAAATCCAGGCCCTTCAAACCAACCTTTTATAACAATCTAATTCCTTATCTAGCTGTTACATAAATAAGGACAATTTTGCTTTCAACACTGGTTCAACACTTTCTATTTCTTATTTTTACAAGATGTATACAAAGGTAGGAATAGAAAATTTAACCCCAAGTAAGCTATCTCAAAATTAGGAAGGATTTCTCTTTTTCACCCCCAGGAAAACTTGAACAGTCACATTTGCAGCCTTATCAGTCAGGCTGTAAGGGGGATAAACTTGGAAAATTAAGGAAAACTTCAAACTACCAGTCCTGATCCTGTTGAATGACAATTCAGTTCAACACTGCAGCTCATCGTACCTGCTGTTTTCGAGGCTTGAACTTGTAAGCTGAACTTTTACAACGTGAACTGTAACAGCTAGAAAAGATGAGTCGAGACCAAATTGTCGGATTTTCACGTGAAAAGAAACTGAAGCCAAGGCAACCATGTGCTGACAACCAGCAGCACCTGAGATGTTCTGGGGTACACACCTGGCCCACAGGTTCACACACCACAAGGACACAGGTCCTGTGTCACACCTGCCAGTGCCATACAGATGTTGAGTGAGGCCCTGGCACAGGTTGCCCAGAGAAGCTGTGGCTGCCCCATCCCTGGAAGTGTCCAAGGCCAGGTTGGACGGGGCTTGGAGCAACCTGGGCTAGTGGAAGGTGTCCCTGCCCATGGCAGGGGGTTGGAATGAGATGAGCTTTATGGCCCCTTCCAACCCAAACCCTTCTGGGATTCTGTGATACAGATGTCTTGAATACCCAAGCATCCAACGTGGTGCTAAACACACATGTAAGCAAATATGTCAAGCCCAAAAGGACACTTGTTGATGAGTGTCATCTGCTTGCACACTTGTTTTGGGCTCTCAGGAATGGAACATCATCACCACCATCACCCTTCCAGAGAGCCCAGGGCAAATCAACACGGCTGATGGGCAGCAGTATAGAGAGACTGGGCACCCAGCTGAAAAAGGCACAAACTCTTGAATACAATCAGTTCTAAAAACAGACTGCTAGGGAAGAAAGGGAAAAGAGAAGGGGAAAAGAGAAGGGGAAGAGAGAAAGAAGGGGAAGAGAGAAGGGAAAGAGAGGAGGGAAAGAGAGGAGGGAAAGAGAGAAGGGGAAAAGAAAGGGAAAAGAAGGGGGAAAAGAAGAGAAAAAAAAAAAAAGAAAAATGTTTGAAGACTGCCAGCTCCATTCACCCTCATTTCCTTAACAAGGCTCATGAGAACCAACAGCCTAGAAATAACGTGGAGATGCTCTCAATGTTAACTTCCTTCTGGAAAAGGTTTAGCAGCCAAGGAAGGAATAACTAAAGCTCATGTGTCATGATTCCAGAGCTCGACAGCTTTTTCCAGAGTCTGCCAGGAGACACTGACCAGCAGTCAGGTCACATCTGCGCCAGCCTTGGTCCATGTTTTGCGATTGCACAACTTGTGGAGTCAGAAGACTCTTGATATGGCAAACACCAATTTTCTTGATGCATTTGAATGGATTGCAACTGAGAAACTTACTGTATTTTTCAGGAACACAATTTTTCTCAGAGGCTATGAACATGTCTGGTCAGGCACTGATTTTCAGACTAGGCCTTTTTGTTGCAGGACCCAAAACTGGGTTCAAGTCCATGCTCTGACAGCACAACAACCATACACTAAATCTGCATTTAATTGTGCTAGTACTTACTGAATACAGAAAGCTGAACTTTAAGGTAAATACACGAAACAGAAAGCAAATAATTATGGGGGGTTTTTAGTCACTCTGGTTTTAGAAATGGAAAATTAAACCACAAAAGTCTTAAATTATTACTAACCTCCCTGCAGCCTTGTGGGCAGATCGCTGCAGGGTCAAGGCACTGAGTCCCCATGCCACTGTTTTATCCATGACCTCACTGCACAATTATGGATACTGCTTCCCAGCTGCAAGTTTTATGCTCTCATTTCTGTAATCCATATATTTTCTGCTCTACCTTACACCGTGAAGTGCTGGACAAGAGAACATGGCTGGCAGCTGACAAACTACCAGGCAATGGTAAAATCACACTGAATGACATGGTGATGGAATATCCTGGGGAAACAAGCTGTTCTAAATAGGGATGGACCTGATCCACAAAGAGAATATATGCTTCAGGTCCCTTCCAACCCAAACTATTCTATGATTTCATGCTTCAGAGAGGCTTCAAATCTGCCAGAAAGGCTTGCCACCCAGAAAATAAACAACATAATTCACCTTTTCTCAGGAAAAAAAAAAAAGTGAGTGTGATGAGTGGTAACTGATGGAGTCTTTCCCAAAGCTGGGAACTGAAACTGCCAGGTGTTTCTGGGAAGAAACTAATATCTGCCAATACCTCTGACAAAAGGCTACCTAACAGCAGCTGGGTAGGATGCTGGCATACAGGGTGGATACATTTGCTTTTTTCCAAAAGGATGCTTTTTTTCACATAACAAGCAAAGCAGTGGAAACTGTAGCATTGGTAGACAAATGAGAACACGGTGAGTCCCTCTGGGATGATGGAAGCTGGTGCAGCAGAACGGGATGGGGCTGCAGCCTGGAACTAAGCTGCTGGCAAGGAAACCTAAAACCACTTGGATGAACACAGAACCAAACACTGTGGAGGGCTGATAAAAAGGACTAGACAGAACTCAAGTGAGACAAAATGACCACTGGAGATGCAAACGATCCAGAGGAACTGGAGGGGAGGAGGGGGGGGAGGAAATCACTGCCAAAACCCAGGTAGGTATATTAAAGATTTTTTATTTCAATTTGATACTCAAATTGTGTGACAACAGCTGGGTGGTGAGGAATAAACACTGTTAAATGCCTATAGATGTAGTCACTGAAGTCACTTCGGTCTTTTATAAGAATACTTACCCAATAAATTAGAAGAATTATCCTTCTGTCCCAGAAGGATTGACATAGTTAAGAGCATGAAAGAGATGGGAACAAGGCTGGCGATGAACAGACCAGTGCAGTGCTGGGAACAAAATTTACTGGCCAAAAAAGGATGTCCTTGCTGTCCCCATCTGAAAACCAAGGACTTGAAGCTGTTTCCAAAATCCCAGGCCTGGGGAAGGATCTTTCACATCTCACTCTGACTCTAATGCCTTTCATGTAAATAAATATTAATCAGAACAGAAACTGAACTCGTGTCTCACCTTCCCCACGAATGCCCTAACATCTCATACAGAGTTTCTCTATCCCTGCTCCTGCATTAAATCATTATTCAAAGTTGGATAATTCAAAAAAGGAAAGACCTAAAATATCTGACAGTTGGCTCGGCAAGGCATGTGAGCTCCAAGATATTTTGGGTGCATTGTCCTTTTCTCTGATGAAGTTACAGTGAATCCACTCCTTTTCTACACGCACAGACTGGTTTTGGCAATACACAACTTGCAGCAGTGTTGTACCAGAATCACCCTGACCATCCATATTTGAAGATATCCTTAAGCTGATGAAGTCCAGGTCCACCTGGAGCTGGAGGAAGACCATGGCAGGTCATGGAGACCATCCATGCTGAATGCTGGTGATGACTTGCATGGTGGAATCAAAGGCAGCAGGAGAAGGGAACTGCCTGGGCTGAGAGCACACAGCTCTCCCCAGGGAACTGACCCAAGACTTCTGTGCTCTCCTTGGATCTCCAGGGATCCTTCTCAAGCAGAAATGTTCTCCCTCATGTTGTTTTTTTTTCCTTACCTTCACAGTTTAGGGCTTATGTGAACTTTCCACAGCAGGTAAAATCAAGGTCAGCCAGGTCCTCCACTCTAACAAAGACCAGCACACTCAATTCAGAGAAGATAGAAACATATCTACGCTAATAAAACAGGGTAATTGTTTTATAATGCTCCAAACTTTCCTGTATTGATTTAAAGAAAATTCTGCCTGGCTGTAGAGTCTCTCACTGCTTATGCTGATACATCTTTTACATTTCTTCCAATTCCACAGCAACTATTAAAAGGATTAAAAAAGCACTTCAAGTACCAGTAGCCCTTGCAGTAATGGTTCTCACTCCATTTCTCCCGCTTAACGTTTTCTTTCAATGTTTGTCCACAACAATATAAAGGATAAAATGAATAAATGCAGTTAGGTGAACGATTAAAAATACTCTCTCTAGTGGAGTTTTTTTCAAATTTATCTCATCTGCAGCTACACTGCTTACTTGTGTAGCTCAGCTTGCTTTCCCTCACAACAGTCTGTATTTAACTCTGTATTTAAGCCTCAATATTTACAATTCCAATTCCCACCTCTCTGCACAACCTGACTAATCAGCTATCTTTTTAAGCAAGCAGTTTGAGGAAATCTGGGAAATAGTATTAGGAAAACCTCCATATAAGCTTTCTAACAGAGGCCATCAGTGGCCTAAAGAGGTGATAGCTCCACCAGTAGGCTCCCATCATCTGATGGAAAACACTCCCCTGCGTGATGCCAGCAGCCTGGACTGGCTGGGGAATTACCACTACCAATATGTTCTTTTCTCAGTTTTTTTCCAAAGCATTTGGTGCTGGTCTGAGTCTTTTAGGGACAGCACTATCCCACCTTTGACAGAGGTGTGAGACCCTTCCCAGCCTTCCTTGGGGAGCAGGGAGTGTCTAAGGAAAAAGAAACAAAGGAGAGAAAGCAAGTGGTCTCTGGGAGACTTCTCTCAGGATGATAAAGACATCAAAAATGAAGAAATAAGGAATTCTGAGGGAGCATCCACTGCTCCTGAGATGTCCATGGACATCCTTGTCCCATCTCTTGAGATGTCCAAGGCGATGCTCAACAGCAGGATCAGCTCTGTGAGTGGAGATAGTCTCAGCCAGCACCAGCATCTCCTGCAAACCTCACACTTCCCAGTGCTGGGCCTGATGGCAGGGATGTGGCAGAGGGGACGGGACGTGTGAGAAGGAGCTTTTGCCTGGCCCAGTATGGCTCTTGCTGTGGTTGAGTGCTCAACAATAATCTTTGTCCCAGAAACCAGATTTCGCTGTCTTCTCCAGTTCTCATCAACTGCTAAGTCTGCAAACAAGCCATGCACTTAAACTTCTTAATGGTACTAATCTAAGAATGCTGAAATAACCAGTTTTCTTCTGTGGAAAAGAATGAAACTTGGAGGAAACATTTTAGAGCCCTTGGTATATCCTGTGGCTCCTTGCATTGAGGAGTGGGAGGTAATGTGAGGGTGGTTGTTGAGGGGGGGGGATTCTTCCCCTCTACTCTGCTCTTGTGAGACACCCCCTCATTGCTGCATCCAGTTCTGGGGCCCCCAACAAAAAAACAGACAGGTACCTATTGGATTGAGTCCAGAGGAGGCCATGGAGATGCTCCAAGAGCTGGAACCCCTCTGCTCTGGAGACGGACTAAGGGAGCCAGAGTTGTTCAGCCTGGAGAAGGCTCCAGCAAGACCTTAGAGCCCCTTCCGGTGCCTAAAGGGGCTCTGAGAGAGCTGGAAAGGGACTTTGGACAAGGGCATGGAGTGACAGGACAGGAGGGAAGGGCTTCCCACTGACAGAGGTGGGGTTAGATGGGATAGTGGGAAGAAATCCTTCCCTGTGAGGGTGGGGAGTGAGGCCCTGGCACAGGTTGCCCAGAGAAGCTGTGGCTGCCCCATCCCTGGAAGTGTCCAAGGCCAGGCTGGATGGGGCTTGGAGCAACCTGGGCTAGTGGAAGGTGTCCCTGCCCTTCCAACCCAAGCCATTCTGTGATTCTATGATTTTATGATCAATTCACAGAGCAGAGCTAACCATAAAAATATTTTCCTTGCTTTGAAGAGGCAAGTCTCTCTAATTGCAAGTCTGACAACCTCTTCAATCCTAACACACCCACTGCCAAGGTGATAAATGACGAGTGCTGATTTTTTCAGTGGGGCATTTTTACCCACTGTGAGGCACATGTTGAGTGTCTTACTGACTTTAACTCACTTTCCCAGCACAGAATTGTTCCTCACTGCAGTGAATCTTGCTTTGTCCCTCACAAAAAGTCAGGCTGGGAGCAAGCAGACAAGCTTAAATTAAAATCACAGCATCAGCACCTCAGTAACTCCCTGTACAGATTATACCTACTGTAAGATTATACCTACTCCCATGCCATAACCTGGTTTTTGATTGCAACTGCCCTTGTGTACCATTTGATACCTTGTATTTCTGCATTTAATTTCCCTTGGGGCCCCTGCAGTTACCAGGAGGTCTGGTGGGATCACAGATGTGCATTTCAGCCATACCCCTGACCGCCCCTGTCACAGGGATCATCTTTCCTCTTGACACTTCTCACTTCATCCACTTTTCTCACCACAAACGAACACCTCAACTTACAAGCAGGTTTGGAACCTGCCACCCAGGCAGTCAGTTCCAACACCTTCATCAGCACAACCACACTGTACTTCTATTATTTCCCCTAAGCATTTGGTATTTGAATTTTTCCTCCCTTGCATGTTTCTAGTTTCCATTTTTCCAACCCAATCAACGTTTTTTATTTGGTCCATGGCCTACAACAAATCGTATCCTCATTCACATCATTCCTGTACTCTCTAACTTCCCCCACTTTAGGAGTATCTCTGAATTTAACACTCTTTTACACAGTAAAAGAGTCTAAAAACAACTCACAGACTTTAAAAAAAATGAATAAATAAGGCAGGACTTGAAAACACCACAAATGCTTAAATAATCAAATACATACCAGATGAAAATCACTAATATGTAGCAGACCTGATATAATTCCAGTAACTCAGTGGCTAATTATAATTAAAATCAAAGCAATACAACATAGTGAAGTGCAGAACGGATGATATCTTGACAACAAGCTGATCAAAAGCCCCTGAATGAAAAAATGAAATCAGTTCTACATTAGGCAGCACCCATGTAGATCTTCCCCATCTCACCGCGGGTTTTTTCACACTTCCCTATTCCAGTTTTCACCACTTTACTGATTCGAGAACTAATAACACATAAATTACTGGCAGGGAAATTTTTTTGGTGTCCGGAGTCAAATCCACTTTTAAAAGTGGAGCAGAGAATGCAGTCTGAAATTACTGAATCTACTGAAGAAATTTTAATACACAAAATACCATGACCCTGGATTCGAAAATGAAGGAAACATTAGTAACACAATAATTGTTCAACAGTGAAAAGAAAGCATATAGGAAGTTCTAAAATATGCATATTGTCCATTCATTTTGAGAAAACAACATAAAATACTTATACTCTTAGAATCATAACAAAATCTAAAACAATGTTTTTGAAAAGGTCAAGGCCTTAAAATTCTCATAATAAACAGAAAGTTTAAAAAAAGTCACAGGCAAATATTTGAATTTAGACAGGTATATATCATTAAAAAGATCCAAGAGATGCAGTAGAAAGCAGTCCAACAATCATTATCATGGTTTGACTGGGGAGAAACACAAGCAAGGAAACATGGGAGAATTATTCTTCATTAGAAAAATAAAAATTACTCCATTCTATCTATTTTAAATTTTTGGTCTATGCCTGGTATGGTTGATATTTTCCCTAGTTCATTAATTATTTGATTTAAATTCTTTCTCATGCAAGATTTACTTGCCTAAGTAACTTCCATGTGCATATTAATTAATTTGCTTAGAGCACAACCCTTCAGATGACAGCTATTGAACCACACATCGTGGATACCTGCACTCTGATTGTGTTTAGACCCTGGAAATCAGTGGCAACTGCATCAGTCTCACTTAATCTGACCTTGACTTCCATCACTCAGCTCTGTTCACACCAACAATTTCTGTTTGCAGGAGAGAAAAATTTTCTTCTCTGCTAAGAACTGTTGTATCAAATCATAATTTTACTTAAAGCAGTAATTCTGACTTGAGCTTGAATTAAGTCTTGCTGCCTGAGATGAGCAAGATGCGATTCAACCTTTCCTCAGCATAAACCATAATCCAAGCTGGCACTGCACTGGGGCTGGGGTTCTCTTACATGACATGATCAAGGCTGAAAACATCATCAACAAAGCCTCCTCTCTGTGCAAGAGAATACAAAGAGCTCATGAAATTGTCAGAAGCCATAAGTGGATAAATCACCTAATACATATATACAGACACATATATATATATGCACACACAGCTTTACAGAAGCAGAATAAACAGCTGAAATGCTGTTAGAGCTGACTCAGTATGCACGACTTGGCTCCTCTGGTCATCACCCAAAAGCTACCAACAACACCCAGAGGATTTCTCACCTGTGGCAAGTGCAACTGGAGCCCCTCGCTGGGAATAGGCTGCCGAGATGGAGTCTGGTCCAGCTGCATGTTAAACAAGGATGCCAGGGCCAACTGAGCCGCCCGAGCTTTTGCCAGCTTCTTGTTTCTTCCCGAGCCCTCAAAAGTCTGACCATCCACCGCCACAGCCATGACAAAGTTTTTGGCGTGGCTCTCTCCGCTCTCCGAGAGAAACTCGTACTTCAGCCCCGGCCGCAGCTCATTGAGGATCATGACGGGGTTCTTGCCACTGGCAGTGGGGTAGGGTGATGGCGGGGGCAGAGGCGACTGGGAAAGGCTGCTGGCCACAGCGGACGACGGCAAACCGTATTCCCCACCAGAGCTAAAGGAGCCGTCCCCGTTGGAGCCGAGGTAAAAGGAAGCATCGGAAGGGACCGGCGTTTCAAACCCGTTGAAAAGGGTGTCGGGGAAGTCCGCCTGGTCGGACGTGAAGTCCGTGTTGACCGACAGAGTCCTTCCCATTGCCAGGTGGGCTTCCGAGGCGTTTGGGAACTGGACAAAAGACCGTAGAGCCTTCTCGGCAGCGTGAAGCTTGGCTTTCTTTTTCGTTGGGCCAGATCCCTCAAACACCTGCCCATTGACTTCCACTGCCATCACGAACATGGGGGCATGGACTGGCCCCGTCTGGGAGAGGAGTTTGTACTGTAAACCAGGTTTGATCTCATTAAGTTGCATCAGGGCGTTCTTTGGAAGAACAGGGCCGGGCATTTTCTTCCTCTTCTTGGGGCGAAATTTGGAATGGCCATTGTTGCCCTCCTCCAAAGGTCTCTTCCTGCTGCTGCTGCTGCCACCGTTGGAGAGCTGTGTCCCCTCCCCGGCTCCTGTCCCACCGCTGTCTTTGGGGGGAACGTTGTCCACGTTGCGGTTTTCTTTAATGTCGGTGCTGCTCGAACCTGCGGTGCCCAGAAAGAGTAACTTACAATGCCTTCGGTGCAGGATCTTGTAAATGCAAAATTTATAGATTCCTTTATCTCTCTTTGTAACTGGTTAAGTGATGTGTGCTCACAGGTTAAATATTTTTGCAATACAACCATAGATAATAATAATAACGTAATACAATCTCAATGATTCAAGAAATAACACACTCAGTGATCTTCAAGCTACACATTTGATACAGTCACATAGCAAAAACCCACAACAGCTCTGGTTTTTTCATTTAAATTATGCTGGAACAAAACTTTTACTTATAAATTACATTTAGCCTGAAAAATGCCTTAAATCAGAAATATAAGTTATGGTAGAATATACCCATAAAACAAACAACTACCATTAATAAAATAAAAATGGATGCTTAAGACCAGAACTCGGAGACAGGTATTTAATTCTATTTTATTCTTATTTTAGTCATGTTACTTTTTTGCCTCAGTGATTTTTAGTTGCTCAAATTGAAAAATTACATAAATAAAACCTGAGCAATGAAAAATTAGGTAGCTCTTTGGTAGGTACCATGACTGAAGAGTGTTTAAATGCTTTTGTTTCTCTTTAGCTATTCCGTATTTTCCTAATTCAATTCTTTTTTTATGCCTTTCCTAAATATTCATTTCACCTCACCCCAATTTTACTCAGGAACTACAGCTGCCTGCTGCCTACAGTTGCCTGCTGTGCCACCATGACTACAAGACTACTTTATATATTTCCAGTAGACAGCCTTCTATTAAAAAAAAAACCAACTTATATTTGTCATTTACAAGCACAATCCCTTGCCAAAAATACTGCTGTCACAGAACTACAAACCCAAAAATCATTATAAAGATCCTCTCTTAAGGCTATGAGGAATAGAAGTGGGACAAAAGCTGCACATTTACAGTGATGATATTTTAATGGGGTGGGAGAAAGTCAATAACAACATAATGGTTTATTTTCAAAGTAGAAAGTTGGGGTAATGATATGTCAGAGCTATATTTAAAGAACTAAATTTGCTGTAACTTCAAAAGACCTCATTTTTACGCTGATAAAAAAACTAAAGAAATTGATTATTTGTGCTTTCTATTGGCATGTGTGAATGAAAAGGCAAATTTAGTAGGTCAAGTATTTCTAACTCTTCTGTTCCAAAACTTCAAAATATCTATATTACATCTACATTGATGCAAGGTGATAAATTTTAACTGAAATGAGAGCAAACCAAGGTGGGAGCTCTCGGAGCGACAAATTTCAGTGACGCTTTCAGTCTTCCCTAAGAATCCCCTACCATGCACACATCACTTCGCCCAGGTTACAAAGCTGATGGAATGGTTATTAAATTTTCATTTATAACATCCTCCAGCAAAAGCTTGATAGGTTACTCCTTTCGGTGCTCGAAGAGAAAGAAAAGAAGAAAAAAAAAAAAATCAAAGGAAAGAGCCAAAACAGGAACACATTTTGTTAAATCACGGCAGCACGGAGAATTGTACAGTACTGAACATGCAATTAATTCAATTAAATTTGGTCAAGAATTGAAACACTGAGTATTCTGAAGCCTTTCATTGCTAGAAATCTGCTACGTTTAATCAAGTATCTCTTGTTCAGCCACAAACATATTGCCTCAGAACGTGGGCCATGGTGTCAAAACTGTCAATACACATTGTTCATGCATATATTCTGTATATAAATACATATTTATGGTAGAGGAATCTAAGGACAAATAGAGGGAATTTTTAAATCTTTCCTTACAGTGAGTTTCTTACCTGAAGCTGTAATCTCCAAAAATTACATCTCATCAAAAACATCGTTTCTGGAACACTGCCCTTAAAGGTGGCACCAGGAATTTGTTATCAACCAACCAACATGACTTTTAGGCTGAACATAAATCACTGAGTTGACACTAATTAATGGTCTCTGGTTTTATCTTTCTTTTTATATGAAGACAACTACCAATGCCTGTGGAAACCACAGAAGGAAAACAGAAGTTGAACAGGCTCCAGTTGAACGCTAAAAAAAGAATTTTTGCATGTAAGCACGGCAGTTGGAGGAACTCCTTAATCCATCTCACAATCCAGGTAGGAGAAATGATGCCCTGACAGAGAAGGGGGACTTGTAGGGAGCAGGAAATAAGCTTGCAGGCTTACCTCGTCTGATAAGAGAAAAGGGAAGAAACTAGTCCTTGACTGAGAGCTACTGGGTTTGTTAGCTTTGGAGAGCCTGGGGGGTGGGAGACATTAGGAGAGAAAGCAAGCGGGGAGCTGGCACCCCGAGTTAAACCAAGAAACCAGGAAAGAGGCAATTTTCTACACTGTGGAGTTGATCCAAATCCAAGCAGGCGATGGAAAGAAAACAATTCCTGCGCAAACCAAAAGGACCTGTGTTTGTTTCAACCCACAGAGTCACTCGACTGCAAGAGAAAGGAACTCCTTCTCAGAGCAAGGGTGAAGATGTGCTTTCAGTCCTTTTCTTTAGCCTGTCCTGCCCAGCAGTGGTGAGGGCCTCTAATTGCCTTAGGGCTCGAGAAGATCTGACAGATTAGTCAAAATGTAGCCTGTTCGAGTCAAAGAAATCATCTCTAATCTTGTCCATATTCAGACATGGAGTAACTCCTCCAGCCCAGCCTCTCCCTGCTGCCCAGAAACAGTCTTCCCTTTTCCAGGCCCCTCGCCTTCCAGGCTCATCCTCTCCTTGTCCAGCTCCCCATCTGTGACAGGGCCACCAGCAGACCCCAGGAGAGAGTATCATTCCAAGACATACCAAGGACACAGTGGCCCTTCCCCAGAGCAGCCTTGAAACTCTGGGCTGTCCAAGAGAGCATGGCAGGGAGCCATCCGGCAAAATGCCTAATTTGCTTTTAAAGACCCCACAAACTCTTGGTATCCACAATGTCCTGCCAAAGCACTTTACAACTTCATTAGACGTTGCACGAAAACATCTCCCATTGCTTGCTTTGAACCTCCACTGCTAGTCTTAAAGCATCTATTGTTTTTTATTGGCTATTTTTTTTAATTTGATGATTTTAATATTAAACACTCCCTGCTGTGTACACTTTTACAGAGATCTCTAGCATTTCAACCTTCTCATCCCTCCTCTACGCCATAGGGCTCTAGCTGTCCCTTGTCCTGAGGTCATGACAGATGTGAATCACCACTCCTTGAACGTTCTAGGATAATTTTAAAGTCTGGCAGTCTCATTTGGAGACCGGTGATAAGTTTTGTGCTGCCAGCATCACTGCTAAAATAGGATGGGAAAATGGGAACTGTAAATGTTAAAACACTGTTAGAAAGTATAAAGCAAAAGAGAGAGCTGGCAGGAGTAAAAAAAAAAAATCTGAATTATAAAACACTCTTCTACATTCAGGAATGGATGTTCTTTATTATTCTACTTCCTTTTTGATTAAACTTTTGTGGAGGTTGACAAGTGACCATATATTAACATTGTCTTGCCTCAGGAAGGTTGCATAGTCTTGTGGATCTTCTAACAGACCCAAAAATCAAGAGGTTTACAAACAGCCTAACCCTAGGTTTTCCGTGTTCTTTTTGCCTATGCATTTTCCAGTCTTTAAATAAGTGTTCAAGGAATGAATGCTTTAGAGAGCCCTTTGAGGACCATCATGTCTGCTGTGTATTTAATGCTTTAAAGCAGCATTAGTACACTTGATGATTGAGATCCTGTTTTTCTAAACATTTATACAACCCATGATTTAAAAGTTGGACATTTTTCGTGAGGTTGGCATATTTTCTGGTCACTAAAATTAGTTGGTAGCTTCAACTGTAGATTTGACTGATGTCTGTGGAAGTTGCCTTGGTTCAAATCACAGTTGACAGTATCACACACCAGCAACTTCAGTGGGAGGAAAGTCCTTGCCCCCCAGATCTTGTTTGAGAACTTTCAAACCCAAGGACACTCAAAGCAGAAAAAAGTCACAGGAAATTTTCATGCCAGTAAAGAATGAGATCTCTCCGAGTGCATTGGTTCATTTTTGGGTTTATTCCCTGTAATTAAAAAGTGCCTCCAATTAAGATGTTTTATCCATTGGGGAACTTCCATTACCTGCTTGCTGAGAGACAGCACTCTCCTTGCTCTGTCTGATCTGGAGCACAATTAATTAAATTTAGATGACTCTTAGTTGAACTGAAAGATGATGATTGTAGCTACTCTCATTTAGTGGCCTGGGGACATTCTAAATAAATATCTTTTTTTCATTAAAAAACAGCATGCTCTCTTCTGAGCATCTTTTTGAAAAAGGAGGAAAAATTATCAAAGAGAAAGGTCAGGACAGCTACATGCTGGTGTCCCAAGTGTTCAGAGTGCTGTAGAAGTAACAGCCATGCAAAGCAACAGAAAACAAATAAAAATATTCCAAATAACCATATCTTTCCCCAAATCTCCTGTAACATCTTGGCTATAGCCAATGGATAAACGAGGAAGACCTTAAAAGCTGAAGATGGAAACACTGTGTTTTCTCAGAGATGTTAATTTAGCAACATCGCTGTCTTACGTTTCAGCTGAACCAAAACAATTTTAATTCTGGCTTCTGCAAAGGAATCCCAGTAACAAAGACTGCATATGCCCACCTTCCTTTCCTTTAAGAAACTTTTCCCCAAATGCAGTTACATAAAACAATAAAAAAATTAATAGGCAACTTCTGATATGCCACCACAATTTTAAGAGATACAAAAATAAAGAGAGATAAAAAGTTAAAAAAGCATATGTCTTCACACAAATTAAAGTGAAGAACTTAAGAATTTAAACTTTGATTTCTCCCCCTCAAGTGTGATGATTTAACACTTCAAATTCATAATGTTTGTGTGGGCACACGGGCAAAGGAAGGTCATCTTGCACTTTCTATTAACTGGGCTCAGCCAAGGGGACACAGTGATCCGACATCTTAAAACATGCTTCTGGGACACAACTGACGTTATACAAATGCATTCCATGGAAAATTTTAACAACTCAATGGAGCCAGGCTCCTGAAATGATAAAAAATTCCATGAGTGGTTTCCTGTATTGACACACTAACACGCAAAAAAACCCAGGAGCAGACAAAAATGTAGTCTTTTGCTCAGGGACAGAATGCCCCTGTAAAGACATGATATATTCCTCCAGTTCAGGAAGGCACCTTTTATTCATGCTCAGTTACACTCCTTATTGAAAAAAGGGATGTTTTATCAAAAAAATTATCTTATGTGAATTACCCAATTACACTTTACTTTTCTGAAGTCCTCCTCAGGGAGACCACTTTTAGAAATAGCTAAAGCTTCCATTTGAAGTAATTTCTTTTATACCAAGGAAAAGAAAATGTTAGCAAGCATATTCCAGTTGAGTTTGCTATTTCACTCTAAGGAGAAAAGATGCATTCTAGTTCAGACAATATTTTTTGCTTTGTTTTGGTTTTTTTGGGGGTGGAGAATGTTTGTTTGGGGTTTGTTTGACCCATCTTCTTTAGCTTGCACTAAAATTTTTCTGTAACTCCTCCAGACTGAATTACAACTCTGCTACTCCTACATTGCTGGGTTTGTTACCTTTGCCAGATGCACCCTTTAGCCACTGTCACTTAGGGGAAAAATAAGCACATTTGTTATTACACCATATGCAATCATTTACAGTCAGGCACAGCACAGCAGCAACAGAACAATTCTCTGCTTCACAAAAAAAAAAAAAAGACAGTTGAAAGGCAAATAACAGTGCAAATATTCTGTAATGTTTTAATGAGAATGCTTTTCTCACAGGTTATCAGTTCTTCATTACAGCCCAGAGTTAGCAGTCTCACAGCACTTTGCTGCACCAAGATCATCACTATATTTGACTATTTTTGTCCTTTAAAGGCACTTTAATAATTCAGTAGCTCAGGGTTGGGACAATCAGCATCTAATAAGAATAATCACCCTATGTGAGACCCGCAGGGAGCTCTTCCAACTCCTCCTTTGCCTTTTCCTCTCTCCATTTCTGCTTTCTCTCCTTTATTTTATACTCTTCAACTCCATTCCCTTAATCTCACGCCTCACGTCTTACTGGTACTTAACCCTTAGCATGGGCACTACTGGTACCTCCCTCCTTCACTGCTGGTTCAGAACAGGGAAATATGTTGTTTGATTAGTCAGTTGTTATAAGAAAAATATAAGGTGTGAGGTATAATACAGAAGGTATAAGTAGATTAGCATATTTAAAACACTTCTAATGCAAAAGCTCCAGCTCACTCTTCTATATTGTATTTTAAAGAATTTTCATTTCTGCATCCCAAGTTCCTTTGCAGTCATCCCCGTGCTTGTGAGAAAAAGTCACCTTCAGAAACTATTAGAGAGTTTATTACTACGTAAATAAACACATCTTACTCATGTTTTCTTCATCGTCTACATCCATTGTGAAATATTTTTGCTGGTTTCTTGGCTGGCGGAGACTGCTTCTGTCTGGAAAACAGGGAGAGAGATATTTAAGCTTTAAGATACCAGCTTACAAGGCAAAGCACTAAATGTCCTTTAAAAGCAGAAGCCTGGGCCCTGGCTTTGCATTGGGATGTTTGCTTAAATCCTGATCCGAGATCCCTCCCAAAACTGAGATGGTCATCAATGACTGAAAGATACAGCCCCACATCAGGCCAGAGTGGGTAATGGAACTCTCTCTCCTACATATGGACTTTCCAATTAACTGAAACAAAAGATGATATTGCATAAAGGTTACCTGGAATTGGGGAAATAGATTTTATTCACCACAGGAACTTCCATTTCAAGAGAGACTGATCTAAAGGTGGATATAAGCACCTCACACCAAAATATGTACATACCTAGCATTTGGTTTGAAAGAAGGCAACACTTCTATCCTAATCAAAAGCAGTCATTTAAGAGTGATGGGTTTTATGGTTTGTTTTTTTTTTTTATTATGCTAGCTCAGTTTTTCCTGAAAAGTACAATAATATCAAGTACATAATATCTGTTGCTTTCTAGCTAATTGTTCCAACCTCATAATGCCATGAGCGACCCCAAAAATCACCCAGTGAGTAAATCTTTTAACAAAAGATCCCTTATAACAAGGAAAAAGTAGTGGAGCATTAATGGGCTTCACATTCTTACACTGGAGTGGATCAAATCACAGAAATTGGTCTTGTACTTGTCAGTCTGTTGAATTTTGTGCATCTGCCTCACTGCTTTTCTGAAGCATCAACTAAGCATTGTGCTTTCTCCATTCTGCATTGCAATTTATTTTTTTATCATAATGCATTCATTTTCTGCTGATTCATTACCACAACTAAATATTTGGAAAGTACCTGAAGGGAGCAAAGCACAATATAAATGCAAAATCGTTCTGTGATAATCTAGTTTCATGTAACATCTGCAAACTTTGATTCCTTTTGCTGACGATCAGATCAAACGAAGATTGAAGCCCTACTTTTAAATGCTTCTTTGAGTCAAAGTCATCAAGAAGAAGAACCATATAAATAAAACACGGTTGCTTGACAAGGCTGACACAATAAAATCCACACTAATTTTATGTAGCCAAATGCCTGCTCTGTAACAATGAATTTATTCCATTTTTCTTCCCAGCTCTGGTGGGAAAATCTAGCTTTCATTCTGCTAGACATTAAACTGCAGTCAGTTTAGCTAATAACAAAAGGCAGAACTTTGTGCTGATGTTGTTCTTCACACACAGATTGCACACTATAGTAATCCTTAACATGTAATTACCAAGTTGTCCTAGTTAGGACAGCTGAGATCAGTTCATCACGGTATGGGTGTAACCCAAAACTGTGTATTCCATAGCCTTCCATGCCATTTCCCAGAAACTGTTGTCAATAGACTATTCGCACCCTCTGCTCATAGAGCCTGACTCCTCAGGCTATAAACTAGGTGTTAATAGGCCTGTGAGATAGGAGGATGCTCTTGTCCTCACACCCTTTGTGGAACTCCCCGCCCTGAGGGAAGTACTGAGCATTCCTGCCTGGCTGGAGGATATATAATCTTGGAGTCTTGGAACATTTTTAACCACTCGTGGGATCCAGAGGAAGACTGCAGCTCATCGCTCTCAACCAGACTTAGACCACCCTCAACTGGACTCCAATCACCACTTTTGACCAGACTGCAACAGCTCTCCCACCAGCAGGTTCTTCCCCTCTCCCTTTACTTTGGACTCAAGCGGGGCCCAAGGAACACCACGTTGTTCATGCCCCAGGGTACTGGGTTATACATTTGGGTTTTGTGGGTTAAGACCAATTGTTGGTTTGTATGATTGTACTTACTGTATTATTTTAGTAAATTGTTATTCTGACTTATAATCTCTCCTTTGAGTTGAGTTCATTTCCCCTGCTGGTTAATTCTAAACCAGCACACAAGTCCAAAAAGAAATCAGACAGTCCACCCCTACTCACCATTTCAGTAGACAATTCATGCAAAGCATACAGAAGCATGCTGCAAATCCAGAGTACAGCTCTAAATGCCAAACATAATGAATTGTATTGTTCTGATTTGTTCTAACTTGGTTTTAGCTTTGGTAACATAAGAAGAAAAACATAATCCCCATAAAAACTTCCATGCAAGAATGAAAGATATGTAGGGATGCAGAAACAAGTAATACACTAATCAGACTACACTAACACACTAAAAACAATACCACTAATAATAAATACCAATAATACTACCAATAATAAATAATACTACTAATAGATAACCCTATTACAAAAAAAAATATCAGAAACTGAGAAATTAAGAATGACATTAAAAAATACATATAGATGTGTAAGTCTGCAACTTTAACATCCATGCTAAGTATTGTAATTCAGTAATTTAAAACAATGAAATCTGTTTATCATCAGCTTAAACCCTCAACAATCTTCACAGGTTACTTTTCACAGCAAGAGCCAAACAGCCATTAGTGAAAATGTAAAATGCCATTAGCAATTATTACAATAATTAATGCCACACTTCTGATGGTAGAATGAGAACTAAATATATCTCTATGTTTGTCGTCACACCACACAGTTTCACAAACAAAGCCTATATAAGCAGATATCCTGAATTTACCACCATCGCAAATGTGTATCATCATCCCAGTGCGGGGCCTGAAGGGAACATGAATCCTCTTCACTCCCCAGGCCTGTCTGCAGAAGATGTCCACTCGAGTAACTAAGAGGAATCTCCCCAAAGAGGGAGGGGAGGTGCTGAGAAAAGACACAAAACCACATTTCTGAGCACAGTGAAGCTGTTCAGATGCTCCACTAGCCAGGCAGCATCAACTCAACAAATTGCAAAACTCTGACAATTAAGAAAAGGGCAGTAAAACTCCTCGCTGATTTTGGCACCAGCAGAGCAGAACTGCAATGGGTGCAGAACTGAAATTCTTGATCTACATGTACTACTTCCCCTGAGGCTCCCAGGATCGCCTAAAACAATTCACAGAATTTACAGAACTCTTTCTGTGTTTTTAATTCAAAGACTATGCACAAAATGACTATGTAAACTTCAGCTTATTCATCAAACCTTTAGGTAAACTCTGGGTTTCACAGTGCCAAACTTTCTTCCATGCCTCTGCCACCATTCACCTTGTGCACTACAACTTCACTGGTGTGTAACAAAACACAGAATCATCCTAGAACCCTAGAGTGGTTTGGGTTGGAAGGGTCCTTAAAGCTCATCTCATTTCACCCCCTGCCATGGGCAGGGACACCTTCCAGGTTGCTCCAAGCCCTCCCCAACCTGCCCTGGGACACTTCCAGGGATGGGACATCGATAGTTTCTCTGGGCAACCTGTGCCAGGGCCTCGCCACCCTCACAGGGAAGAACTTCCATGCAGCATCTAACCTAAATCTCTTCTCTTTGAGCTTAAAGCTGTTCCCCCCCGTTCCCATTTCTGTTTTCCTGTTCGTCCTCTAAGCTAAAACACTCTTGATGACCTGAGAAGGATGCAGAACTTCCCAGAACATTTCATCCCATCTGCAGGCTACACAGCCACAGTCCTGACTACCTCACCTCAGGCTGGCAGAGTCCCTGTCTCATGACAGCAAACTGTATGAATACTCAAACTGTATGAATGCTGTGGATGCCCCAACCCTGGCAGTGTTCAAGGAGATTTTTTCCACAAAAAAGGACTCTGAGCCCAGGCTGCTAACTACAGAAAAAGTAGCCTCTTGCCAAGGCATGATTGATTACTTCTGAAAGTCATTAATGATTCACTTATCATTTCCCATTGAAGAAGGAAAAGCATTTCCAACTTCTCTGACCTTCCAAACCTTTAATAAAGCAGCAAAACTGCATTAATAAATACATTTGCTGAAAATAACCCATTTAGCGACAGATATCCAGAAACCTCTCAGGTCCTGCAGACACAAAGCCTCCACACTGAGGTCGGGTAATGGTCAGTGGCACAGGACTTCACTGAAGCTGGTATGACAGCAGGTATGACAAACCCTCAAGTTTTGTTGCTAAAATCCTGCTCTGGGATAAGGGACACAACTACAGTAACATTCTCCGAGAGTACTGGAAAAACTTTTATTTCAGAAAAAAACCCGTAAGAGTAAAGGAAGAAGGTTAACTGCTGCTCAGAGATTAACAGAACTTTCAAGAAGAGCAATGAAGAATAACTGATGTAAATATTAACTGATTCGGGTCAGTGCATTGACAGCACATTCTGTGTGGAGGAAGCCTCTCCATGGCTGCAGGAACTGTTTTCTCTCAGGTATACTGCTAAAATAAATTGAGGTTTTGACTGTACTATGCTACTGTAGTAAGTATAGGGCATTTAACATGGAGTAACAAACCTCCATCCAGCTGTTACCTAAATTCACTTGCTGAAGCCAAGGGATTCTGCACAACAGCACACCCTGCAATATTTAGACTACAAACATCTTTCCTTTTCTAGATGCATTACAAGCCAGCCACTTCAAACAGGAAAACAACATCTAAATATATGCTAATTTAAGTAGAGCCAGGAAAAAGTCCACTTTTAATTCTCTTCCGGTTTTGAAGTCTTTAATTCCTATAGAGTATTTCTAAAGATAGGAAGAACATCAGAAGTACTTAAAAATGTACCAGCTAACACAACAGTATTTACCTTTATTTCTCCAAGAGACTGCTTGAAATATTTTTAAGTAAATGTTGGCAATAGCAAGTACACCCCACATGAGGACATAGAGAGAGATAACCTACATTTCTTTTGTTCGGATATTCCAGGTATTCACTGCATACAAAAAAAGAGTTGTCAAATATCTTAAAAACAAGCTTGGTTTATCCTCATCATTGAGGGAAAACCTAAATTTACCTTGAAAGGGAAATTTAGCAGCTAACAATGTTTTACACACAGAAAATGGCATATATGCAAAAAAACCCATAACTTGAGAGATGACACAGAACTATTGGATGACAGCATATGCTAGAAACCTGCAGTTTTAGAGAAGTTTCCTATTTGTTAAAAAAGTCCTCTCCTTCCAAACTTTGAAAGCCAAGTGAAATAAAATGCTGGGAAACATTGAAGGATCTTGCTCAAAATATTTCCGACAAATCGAATTTCTCATGAACCCAAACCACAAACACTGAAGTTGCACTTTGCAGTGAAGGTTCAAGCCTCACCTGAAAACTACATTTACACCACCACTACAACCCCTCCTTCGACTGCTTTGTCCCAACCACGCAGCAATTAAAACAATACCTTTCCTCTCCGATCGTTTTGTCCTTCTCCGTTTCCAGCGCGGTCGGGTCGGGCTACAGAAGGTCCCCATGCTGAGAACCACGGCTTGAGGGAATGCCATGCACCCACCTACTCCCCACCAGCCCCCTGGCCCCCTCCCAAAGTGGCAGCAAGGTATTCCCAAAAGGAGGGTTATCCCTGTGCTCTCTTTTCCCACGTCCTCAAAGCCTGGAGTGCACCGATGCACAGTCCAGTGAACAAGGATGAAGGCAGGATGCAGCTCACCCCTACCCACTGCAAGAGGCACATGTGACAATTAACTCTTCGCCACGCAGAAGGGGCAAGGAAGGACAGTTCTCTTAGAATGGCTGTATCAAAGATACCATCACTGCTGGGCATGGAAAGGCAGAAATAATTTTATTTTGTTATCAAAATTGGTGGGCAACTCTTCATTCTTAAAGCTCAGAAACAAGGAGAGACATAAGCAAGGAAATATTTATATGTCCTAGTGCATAAACCCAAGATGCCTTAGGCATCCTTTATAACTGTTTCTCATGTTCACATTTCATGCACTGCCTCAAAAATGCACAAAATATATTTGAGAATAGCAGGAATGCATAAATACCCCAATCTGAAATATGTTTTAGTCACAGATTTTACATGCAAGGGTTTGTACATCAGGTCTGACCAAGAGCCTTCCCAATGTCAACATAAACTGTGGCATTTTCCAGCCTTTTCATAAACTAAAAAGCAACATGTGACATCATGGGATGATGTGGTATTATTCTGTTTCCCCCATCTGAGCAACCAACCAAACACACGTTCATCCTGTGGATCCTATGGATCATCAGCACAGCCTGGGGGTTGCAGCTATCCTTTAATCCTGCCTTCAGATTAAACCTCACAGGGCAAAAAAAGCACGCTCCAGCAGGGAATGCTCGCAGGTGCAAGCTCCACAGGTTTCTTCAGTGATGAGATTTCTCTGACCAGTCACCTTCAGCTGCAGTCAGACCTTTATTTTTCAGTACATCAGGCCTTGGCTCTTTGGAACACAGCACACCACTGAATCTGGATGAACTCAGGTAGATGACTTACATGCACCATCATATTTTGACAACTATCCAGGTTGACCTTTTTTGAAAAACATTGCCACTGGCATCTTAAATCAGCAGTATTTCACTAGCCAAAAGCAACATGCTCGAGGTCACCACTGGGATTGAGTTGAAATGCTAGCAAGGAGCTCCACCCTATGATAATCGTTCTTCAGATCCCAGGTACCAGCTTTTTCATCTCCAGTCTGCTATGGAAAGCAGAGATGGAGTCAACTTGTTGACTTAAATCATTTTTGTCTGAAGCCTAAGCACCAAAGGCTTCAAACTTCCCCACTTCAGAGGACCTGAAGTTCTACTTCAGCATCGATGTTAATGGACACTACTTCTCTGAGGATGAAGAAATAGCAACAGGATGTTTTGAGCTCAGCTGACACAATTTAAAAAGGAGAACTTGCCATGGAGGAACAAGCCATCAATGCCATAGCCATGCTACCACGTGTTGACCACTAAGATGCCCAGGAGGAAATGAGTCCCATCTAAAAGCAACTCACCAAACTAGCGCTGTGCCTAATTTAGCACGCTCTTCTGCACACTAATTAACAGTTTCAGCCCAAGTTTCACATCTCAATCCCCAATAAGCTGTGTATGACAGAGCAAGGACGTGGAGGGTGAGGTATCTATGTCTACATGGCTTTGAAGGAACAGCAACATTGATACACAGAGAGAAAAGGAAAAATCACCCCTTAGGGGGATGAGAAATCATTTTGCTCCTCTGAGAAAACAGCACACTTTGTTAAATGCAAAAAACAGCCTGTGAAACCACTGAGCTCTTTACCATAACTCTTCGAGCCACTGAAACTTTCACCACATTGTTCTCACAACATTCCAGAAAGATACACATAACAACACATATTTCTCCTTCCTTTTCAGAGAAGAGTTGTTGCATTAGGTATTTGAAGTTAAAAAGTTATTTTGGTTTTAATAATTAATTTATCTGCCCTAACCTGTCAGAGATTTTGTTCACAGAACTTGGTGTAAAGACTGAAAAGAGTCACCCCCAAAGCTCTTCTCCCCAAAAGCAGCTCCTACTCTACCTCTGCTCCCCAAGGCAAAGTGACTCTGGGGTATAAGACTCAGGAAGAAGACTTGAGACAATCTCAGCTTCAAGGTTGACAGCTTTTAAGAAAGAAAAAGGTCTCTAAAATCTGACTGACTAAGGAATGTACACAGTGCACTTGGGAGAGAAACTTAGTGACCAACTACATTCACTTGCAGGTGGAACAGCTTTAGGAAAGAAAAAACATCATAGAGTCAAATCACAGACCAGTGGTTTGGGTTGGAAAGGACCTTAAAAAAAAGTTCATCTTGTTCCAACCTCCTGCCATGGGCAGGGACACTTTCTACTAGACCAAGCCCTGTCCAAACTGGCCTTGAACACTTCCAGGGATGAGGCACTGACAGTTTCTCTGGGCAACCTGTGCCAGGGCCTCACCACCCTCACAGGGAAGAATTTCTTCCTAATTTCTAATCTAAATCTCTCCTCTTACAGTTTAAAACTATTTTCCCTTGTTCTATCACTATCTGCCTGTGTCAAAAGTCACTCTCCCTCTTTTTCATAAGCCCCCTTTCAGAACTGGAAGGTTGCAATGAGGTCTCCTCAAAGCCTTCTCTTCTCCAGACTGAACAACCCTGTAATAAGCAATCTGTAATGTGTATGAAATTAAAAATCCAGTACCCTTAAATGTGTTATAAGCTCTGCATGATTAGACAAAAGCAAGTTGAAAGCCAAGTGCAAGGAGGTAAATGCTGCACACCAGAACAAAACTTCAGTGTTAACATACATGCTGAAAGCAGTAAATCCCGTAACATCTTGTATTTCACAGATTTGACACGCACTGAGGCGTAAGGAGAAACTGGACTGCCTACTCTCCAAAGAAAAAGCAGCTCTCAGATGGAATTTGGGACCCACACATCTTGAATACTCCCATTTCTCCTGCATCACTGAACCAGGAACACAGAGACACTGCACAACTGGAGCGTACTCCATACAAACCCCTGAGGAAAACTAATCCAGGCAAGATCAGAAACAACACAGCAAGACTGAGAAAACTTCAGCATCTTCTCAGTTCTCCCCTCCATCACCTAGTTCAGTGGAACAAAGCCAGCCTAGGTCTCCATGGATTTATGGCTTGTGATAGATGGGGTGTTGTCATGAAGGATTTATGAGCCCAACCTGGAGACTCTGTAGCTGTGGCACCTCTAGTCCCTTCCCATCCAGGTTCCCTGGAAGCAGGAGGCTCGAGGCCATGGTGCAGCCTCTATTTTATATATATAAAAAAAAAAAATATATATATATATATCTCACATACCATATTTTTTAATATATCACATGAAAATCTCTATGCACCAAAACCATCCTTGAAAATCCCATTTTCTTACAGATTTGGCCCCTACTATCAGCTTACTTTAGAAATTCTTCAAAGAAATAGTCACACTGTATTTGGTAAGCACTTTTAGTGACCTTTTTTATTTTTTTGCCCCCACAAGCAAGTTGTGTATTTTTCGAACACGAGAAAAGCATTATTACAGGCCAACGGCAGTTTTCCTTCTAGTTTAGTGTACTTCAGCAGGAATGAATATAAATTAGCAGCAACTGCTAGAATTAGTAGAGGCTAACTACAGCCTGAGAACAGCAAATCCCAGATCACAGAGCTGCTGGCTGCACATCAGGAACCCTGAGAGCTCTGATATACCTCAGCTTGGAGTTTACTCCTCATGTGATTAAATCCACTCCAACAGCACCATCTGCTGTTACATAAATAATTGAGGTTGCATCTATTACTCCCTCGACCAAGGAAGTCAAGAGCCCCACTCCAAATTAGAAATAACCTAGGATGTTTGCAGGTTTATTCCACAATAAACTATTTTGGAACATATATTTATTATCAAGTTTTGTATCCTTTGTCTATATCCTTCTTACTGGTTTACTTTGAGGACTGAGCATCTAATTTTTAATGTATTTTATTTCTGAAGGACTCCTCACATACTTGTGACCGTCAGAAATGTGTTTAAGATGTGTTTCCAAGGCAAAAATGGTCACTATTCAGAGAGAAAAACTGAGCAGCCTAGATCTCCCAGTAAGTCACATCAGTATTTCCAATATAATTTAAAAGACACTCGATGCAGCTACTCAGTGCTGCGAAGAGAAGTAACAGCTAATTGGAGGAAAAATCTAAAATAGTCTTAAAGGAGGTTAAAAGAGACTCAAGAATCTTGAAGCTGTTTCATAAAAAGATTTAAAAAACCCAAAACAGTCACGTGGGTAGGGTGATGTTTGGTACTAAGAGATAGACTTATAAATGGGACCTATTTCCTCCTTTCCCACCAAAATCAGTTATTAAGCTTTGCTCAAACACCTGGCAAACTCTCCTACATGCCAGCTTTGATTATTTACTTTATTAATACGGATTGGATGCAAATTTGTAGCCAGAAGAGTAATGAAGTTTTTGTAATATCAACTTGATATTGTTAGATATTTCTAACCAATAATCTCTCTGTTTTCAAACTGTGCTGATCCAACAGCTTTGAAGGGATTTAGAGTACAAACATAAAAGTTTCGCATAAAACAATCAATTGTTAAAAAACCATTTAAAATATATTAAGATGAAGTCTCTCCTCCTCTAAGTTATGACCTAAATGCATCAATCAGGAAACAGAGTATCCTGCTGTATGTTTGCAAAATATGGTGTGCTTACCTTTTTAACTATTGGAGACACATGCTGATTCTGCAACCTGCATAAAGAGAAAACACAAGTTAGTTGTTTGGTTCTTTGCAAATTTAAGCACACCACAAATGGCAACTCCTGACTTTAAAAGGGACAACTTTCTGATTCTTGAAAAGTAAACAGTCCACACTGAATATACAGAGTCTCAGAGCCCAGTCCTTTGTGATCCCAGCAAAGGGCAAGGGACAGACCATTCTGGACATTCCTGGTTGGGAAAAAAAAATTTAAAAAAAAAAAAAAGATTGTAGATACTTATTATGAAGCTCGGAAACACCACTGAGGTACAAGAAGCTATTTAGCTGAACCCAATCTGCAATCTCTGCACCTTCTAGGAGAAAGGGTCAGCAAAAATGTGGCAAATAATAGCTTAAAACTGAAATCAACTTATTTTTCTGAAGGACTCCCCACATACCTGTGATTGTCAGAAATGTGTTTAAGATGTGTTTCCAAGGCAAAAATGGTCACTATTCAGAGAGGAAAAACTGAGCAGCCTAGATCTCCCAGTAAGTCACATCAGTATTTCCAACATCATTTAAAAGATACTCGATGTAGCTACCCAGTGCTGCCAAGGGAAGTAACAGCTAATTGGAGGAAAAATCTTAAACAGTTTTAAAGGAGGTTCTTATCTTTCTAAGTTATCACAGCCAATTTATCCAGCACGCAAATCCAGAGTTGTCATCTTGTTAAATATTTTAAATTTAGATCTTCAGTTTCATTTGTAGGGGTTGATTTCAATCCACACCAACAGCACCTCATACAACAATCCCCTTTCCAAATACCAGTTTCTTGATCCCACTGCCATCAGTCAGCATTCTCTGCAAAACTGGAAAATCCCTCAACTACCAGCAGTGGGGTGGAAGAGAAGTGGCAGATTTAGGGTAAGACTCCCATCCTTTCCTGCCCATGGGGTTGGACCTGGATGATCTTTAAGGTCTCTTCCAACCAAACCATTCAGTGATTCCATGATTCTAAGAAGGATACAGGACAACAGGGAGGAGAAATGCTACGAGAAATTTTATTTCCATGAATAGGCACAGCTGTTGGATCGGGAGCAGGCAGCTTTAATTTTATAGATAACCTCCTAGTTCTAAGAAAACATCGACAGGACCTTATCAGTGTGAAGATACACTGTTCTGAAACGGTTCAGCAAGTCACACAAATTCTCAGCCGTCACACTGCCCACAAGAGGGTGCTGGCACCCTACAGAAACCTTCCCTGAATCGAAGCCACACAGAGCACAGCTACGGACAACACGGATGGATGTGCATCTCGGATCTTAAACTGCTTCGGTCAGGGAGGGATCTGACACAATATTTAAAGTCCATATACTCGAATATTGCACTAATTCAATTTCAGCTTCTCCCCCCCCCCAAAGACATTTCAATTTCTCAACATTTCATGGTGGCTTTTTCCAAGAAAAATAAAAAATAAATACCAATACCACACTGGTCTTAGCATGAAGCAGAAAAAATGCCCAGAAAACTCAAAGTGGGGTCCACAAAGTCCCAACCTACCATTCCCATACCCACAATTCTTCCAAACCCTTGGAATATGAGCTATAAATTAGATGTTATGTGAAAACCACGTATTTGTGGCAACATCCACCAAAACCATATTTTGTTTTAAAAATAAGGTTTTGATAATCCTCTTTCTACATGAGTTTTTAACTAAGTTTTCATACTAGCATATCCTTGAGTTATTTTAGACTTTATATTATCTGCCTTATATGCCATATTACTACAGTTGATAATTCCCTGATACTCCAACAAACTAAAAACAATCCATTGAGACTTGGACTTAAACTGAGTTTACCACTAAATACCAAAAATCCTTACGTATTGACAGTTGCAGTCAGTTTTATAGGGAAAGAACCAGCCAGGGTAAGAACCATGAAAAAAAAAGCTTATTTTTCATTTTTGTTTTACTGTGAGCAGTGAAGACAGGTGGAGGAAAAACTGAGACTTGTAACACCTTAGACCACTGAAAATTTTAAACAGTGGTATTTCCCTTTCTATGCTATGTTATAAAAGCCAGGAACAAAACTCTCAACTCCAGCACGTCCTACCTGGCTCTGCCCAGTGGCAGATGGATATTCTGGGGCTTGTTCAAGTCATGACATGCTTCCCTAACACCTTCTGCAGGGAGAGCCTGCCAGAAGGGGCTCCTCTAGGAGCTCAGTACTTCGCTGTTACCTTCCAAAAAAATAAAGAAAAAATAAAAATCAGTAAACCAATTCTTCATCCCTTAGTAGCGACTTAATTTACTCTAAAAAGTTCAGAAACGTGCTCGTGATTTCTCCCAGGGCAGTAAAAGATACTTGAAAGTCATCTGAAGAACACAACAATATTCCATTCAGGAATATCTCTAAATAATAGCTTTTTAGAGATCAACTGAAAACGTTCCCAGGTAACAAGCATCCAAACAGACAACTGATAACTAACTTCATTACACAGACTGTACCTCATGTATGGAACAGCACCTCTAGTTTCTTGGAGGCAACCAGCTGGTCCTTGAAAAACTTCCTTAGGAGTATCCAGCTAAAATTCTGAGGTCTTCTTCCATCAACAAACAGTCCTAAAATATTTGAGAAAGATTTCAGGGCTCTCCTTAAATGATTAAGATCTCCTTCCTTGAAGGCAATGAAGGCCTCCTTGGCTGAGCAAGTGATGAGGGTTCTTGTGACCAAAACTCGGCAGCTATGACTGTCCCCGTGCCCAAATAACACCCTGTCTCATCCCAGGTACATCTCCTCCAGCACAGAGGAGCAGAGGCACATCACCAGACCTCCAAAACAGCCACCCACAACTGACAGGAGGTACCACCTCAAGACACAAACCAGCAAAACCCACCCAAACTCATGGCAGCTACCTGGAGGCACTCAGCACCAGTTGCATGGTCAGGATAAAAAAAACACTACTTCCAATCTTTATGGAGTTACTTTCCTATTTATTTTACTTCTCCAGTGTTGAAAAACAAAAGTAATCTGCTGAGGCATCTCAACTGCCTACACATGACAAAAACTACAGGTATGCAAAATCTGGTGTCCTCTGCCCTTCCAATTTTCCCACTGGCTTAGGGAATAGCACTGCCTAGAGGTGGAAAATCAACTGCGTTTTCCAGCTCACAGAATTACAGGATGGTTTGGGTTGGAAGGAATCTTAAAGCTCATCTCATTCCACACTCTGCCATGGCAAGGACACTTTCCACTAGCCCAGGTTGCTCCAAGCCCTGTCCAACCTGGCCTTGGACACTTCCAGGGATGGGGCAGCCACAGCTTCTCTGGACAACCTGTGCCAGGGCCTCACCACCCTCACAGGGAAGAATTTCTTCCAAACATCTAAGCTAAATCTCTCCTCTCTCAGTTTAAAACCATTCCCCCTTGTTCTATCACTACCTGCCTGTGTGGAAGTTGTTTGGGGAACATGAGAGATGCCTTCATGGCAGACTTGGTTCCTGTTCCCAGAAAACAACAGTGTTAGTATGAAATAAAGGACATGAGTTCAAGGAGAGTTTGGACAACACTCTCAGGCACATGGTGGGGTTCTTGGGGTGTCCTGTGTAGGGCCAGGAGTTGGACTTGATGATCCTGATGGGTCCCTTCCAACTCAGCTCATTCTGTGATTCTATGACATGACGTCTTTTCGTGCACAAAGTAGAAGAGTCTCTGCTGTAAAGTATAAACTCAGTTGAACAGCACAACTACAGAACTGGGTTTTCCTCTCAAAACAGTTTTTCCATCTAAACTTGAAGAAACAGTTTGACATCTGTGATGGCAACTACCTCAGTTTATCAGAATGAACTAAAGAAATAATAGCCCAAATCCAAACCACAATCCCTATGGTCCTTTTGAATTGCTCATTTAAAATTCTAAAATAAATTAAGAAAGTCTAGCAACTGGTCACCACAATGAAAAAAAAAAAGCTTAGGAGAAAAGGACATACATGTTGCAATTGGAAAAAGCAATAAGTGCCGTTTATACATGATACAAAAGTTGTCAAATGTGTCTCCTTCCCTTGACATAAAACAAACTCTTTTTGAACTTATGTATAGAAAGCATTTGTTTGTAAGACACCGAAACCAAGTTCACTGACACTTCAAAAGCTATGAAAATTCAGCAGCTATTAAGCAACAGGAATCTATGGGTAGAAAACAAAAGGATGCTACTCCATGTCATAATATCCAAGCAGTGACTGCTTTTACTGCAGGTATCAAATAATAATATGTTCCTCATTTATTCTGGAATACTCAAATATTCAATACTCAGAGCAAACACAGCATAAATTATTTTTCAAACATTCTCTCATGAAAAATAGTTTCACATATTCACATAATACCAGCGAAGAACTCTTTATTTCTGACTTTTAATTTTGTCATCTCTTATGTTTGAAAAATTGTATTAACTGATGCCTTGGTACAATTGACAGCCTAAAGCCTCAACACAAAGTTTCAGTACTTGAAACAAAATGATTTCAAAATCAATGATTTTAATGCCACTCCTCCTTTTAGAGGATCATCTGTAAAAGCATGGGTAAGAGCAGTTACCTTAAAAGAGAATGTGATTGAAGCCGAAGGAATTATTCACATGAGCAAAATTACCATAAATGTGTTCAGGGGAACTTAAGCTTTAATCTTGTTGATGATTTCACTATAGGTAATGTTTAAACATTTACATTACTCATTTAGCTGTTTTAAACATTAGTCAAACTGAAATAGTACAATAATGCAACCTCCAGACTAAGCAGTAGCTTTTGAAAGGCAATGGAATTTAAGAAATCAAAAGTATTAGTACTTTTTAGACAACAGTTAAAAAAACCCCCTTAGTCTGGACTACAGATACACTGTGGACAGGAATTTAGGCTACAGGACCAGCAGGGACAGGACAACCGACCCATCCCAGCCACACTGACCAATTTTGGCACTGGAGGGAGATGCCCCACTTCTTTGCAGCAGACGTTCCTGCATCAACTGATAAAGCTGCTGGAAGCTCTTGTCTCTGCTACAGTGATTGACCAGGGGGTTCAGCTCAACACATTCTAAAAAAACACCTGTACAACCTCCTTCATGCTTCTTTTACGTGTGTTCAGCATATAATACAGGAATGCAAATCTTTCTCTCTTTGAACAGCAGCGATACTTTTCAGCCTCCAGAACAAGGCAGACTGATTATTTTCAGTCTTACTCCTACCCTAAGGCAAAGATTAGATGCATGTGAGCACTTTGTACTTAACATTAGTCTTCAGAAAAATGCCTCAGAATAATAAAAGATGCCAAATAAATATCACTCAGTTCAGCAGTGTGCGAAAACATGAGATTATGTCCTGCACTAAGGACGTATGAATATCTTCTCTAGCTTTTACAGTGCGAAGTCACTCTCCACAGTCCCTAAATGAACTTTATTGCTTCAGGAGTGCCAAACCAAGGCACCTTATTCTGAGACTTCTACTTTTAAACACCTAACCAAAGAATTCTTTAAGTTTGTTGGTGAGAAGCAACTTGATTGCAGTTTATACCACCAAGATGAAGATAAAGCAGTAGAAGAGGGTGCTGCAACTTCAGTAAAAAGACTTCACCAAACTAAAATCTACAGACTGGAAAAAGGGCTTAACACAGACACTGTACACATTTCATAGAATCACAGGAACACAGGACGGTTTGGGTTGAAAGGGACCTTAAAGACCATCTTGTTCCAACCCCACTGCCAGGGAGGGGACACCTTCCAGGGCAGGGACACTTCCCACTAGCCCAGGTTGCTCCAAGCCCCGTCCAACTTGGCCTTGGACACTTCCAGGGATGGAGCAGCCACAGCTTCTCTGGGCAACCTGTGCCAGGGCCTCCCCACCCTCACAGGGAAGAATTTCTTCCCACTATCCCATCTAACCCTGCTGTCTGTCAGTGGGAAGCCATTCCCCCTTGTCCTGTCCCTCCAGGTCCTTGTCCCAAGTCCCTCTCCAGCTTTCTTGGAGCCCCTTTAGGCACTGGAAGAGGCTCTAAGGTCTCCTCAGAGCCCTCTCTTCTCCAGGTGAACACCCCCAGCTCTCCCAGCCTGGCTCCAGAGCAGAGGGGCTCCAGCCCTTGGAGCATCTCCATGGCCTGCTCTGGACCCGCTCTAACAAGCCCATATCTTTTTTATGCTGAGGACCCCAAACCTGGACACAGTACTCCAGGTGGAGCCTCATGAAGGCAGAGGGGGAATTTTGGGCTTATCCTTTGACACTAATCCCAATGCCAATCATTCTCCATCAGCCTGCAGCTCATCAACAGCTTTCCCTGTGGGAGATACATCACGAAACTGTGTCTGTTGTGCTCAAAATGCCAGAAAGCACAAACTACACTGGGGAACCAAAAATCATGGATTGCATGTGCGTACCCAAAGCCAGGACACCCACTAACAGCCTTTCTACCAGGCTTAATATTATTATTTTTTAAATATATGTTATGCATCTAATGTGGGAGAGTTTCAGAGTTCTTTAATCCTTTGGCTTTAACTTGAACACTACAGGAACTCCACGCACAGGGAAGTTAAAAACACTATGAGAGAAACCTGAATCACGCTGTTTTCCTAACAAAGGATTGGGTAAGCTGGAAATCACGTTTCCAGGTCAGTTGTTTTCTTGCTGCTTCCCTATTTATGGATGTAGAGTCATTTTGTGATCTGGGCAGAGCTGGAGACTGCAGGAGAGCAAACTGGGTTTTTTTTCCCCAGGGAGGCCCACTCTGAGCCTGTCCCAGAGCTTGCATGGCATGCATGGCAGCAGCAAGCCAAACTTGAAGTACCCTGTGTTTGTGACTCAAGTCTAACTGACAATCTGCATTTCCATGGTGGAAGCTTCCAGGATTTTGGCATCTGTGTCTCATCACTGCAATATTTCAGGAAGAACAAGCTGCTGGACTTCTAAGAATATAAGTGTGTTACCTCTCACTTCTACAGTCACATTTCTGCTTTTCCCCCACTAAAATATGAGCATATTTGAAGAACTTCAAGCTGACTGTTGATGCACCTTGACTCCCAGTCAGTCTTCTGAGTTCCTCTCTAACACAAGACTGACTCACACTGTCCCTTCCAGAACAGTTCCTTGTGTTATTCAATATTAAAAATCTATATGTTAAAAAAAAACCCCCCAAAAAAACCAACAAACACCAACCACACATGGTGTAAAATCTGACTGCCATAACTACTCTGGTGTGTGGGCAGAGTGTTTGCCATCACAGAATATTAGACATTTTACAGCCACATTGTGCAGAAATGGCACTTACCACCTTCTTAGTCAAGAAATTGTAATACATCCCCCAAGTTTGATAAGACAAGCAAGGAAAGCACCCAGATTTGGATAGGGCAGGAGGAGAGGAAGAGAGAGGGAAGATGCTGGCATGACTGGGCACAGGTCAGGACTCTTGGCCTGTATTACTTGCACATGGAATCAGAATCACTAAGGATAAGAAATAACTCTAAGATCATCAAGTCCAACTGTTAACCCAGCACCTCCATGTTCACAACTGAACCATGTCCCCAAGTGCCACATCCACACACCTTTTGAATACCTCCAGTGATGGTGACTCCACCACTGCCCTGGGCAGCCTGTGTCAGCACCTGACCACCCCTTCAGTGAAGAAATTTTTCCTACTATTTAATCTAAACCTGCTCTGGCACAACTTGAGGCCATTTCCTCTTGTTCTGTCACTTGTTACATGGGAGAAGAGACTGACCCCTATGCGGCTACAATCTCCTTTCAAGTAGCTGTAGAGAGCAGTAAGATCCCCCTTCAGCAAAAACCACAGCAGAGGGCAACCCGACTAAGACTTGAGAGTGTATCAAGATGATGACTGGAGACCACAGAAGAGAGTTTTGATACAGTCTCCTCCAAGGGCTGAATTGTCAGGGGGTAACTCATACATTAGTCCTTTTAGTTCAGATAAAAACTGATAAATAGCTTTTCAGATAACATCTTTTGCTGAGTATTGAAAGTTGTTCCTGATAGCCAAAGGAAATGAGACCAATGAGAGTCGAAATACTTACATCTGTTTTACCTACTCAGTTAGTTACAAGAAGTGGCCCCAAAGAATCTTTCAGCAAGACAAATGTGAAACTATACATATTTAGAGGGGAAGAATTAATTAGTCGTTTATGAAAGTTTCAGATCATAGAATCACAAAATCGTTTGGGTTGGAAGGGACATCCAGTCCCACCCCCTGCCATGGGTAGGGACACCTTCCACCAGACCAAGTTGCTCCAAGGCCAATCCAGCCTGGCCTTTAATGATTCCAGGGATGGGCAGCAACGATTTCTCTGGGCAACCTGCGCCAGTGCCTCACTACCTTCAAAGTCAAGAATTTCTTCCTTATATCTGATCTAACGCTCTACATCTATCTACTCTCTTTCTGCTTAATGTCATTCCCCCTTGTGCTATCACTGCTTGTCCTTAAAGTGGGTAGAGAGAAGGAACATTTTTTCTTGCCATTTGTGTGGTTGGAAAAGTTCCAGTAACAAAAAAATAAAATACTAGGGCTGAAAAAAAATTGGTTAAAGGACTGTAATCTTGAATAGAAACACAGATGTTCAAAACGTGTCAAGCTGAAATAATTCATTTCACTGCTCCATATGAAATACAAAATGCTTGTCCCAACTTACATCCAAAACCTCACCTTTCCCTATGTTTGTGGGCTGTTCAGCTGTGGCTTACCAGAGCATGGGGATTCCCATACTGCTTGCGCTCTTTTCCACAAGCATCCCAACTAGCTCAGCTTTAACACCTGCTATAGCTATCTAGAGATCCATGTCTTGAGCTGCTGCAGCTCTCAGTGGCTTCTCCACCCTTTGTGCATTAATAGACAAGAGTCCTTCCAAATTTATAAGTTTTCCTTGAAATCGGAGGGCCCAAGTTACTTAAATGGTGGTTGCTCACAAAACTATACTATGGCAGTAACAGCTACTAGCAGCCATATTATAAAAAAAGGGGGGTGAAGAAATTTTGGTCTTAAAAAGGCACAAAAATATAAGTCATGTGGTTTTTTTACCCCGTCATGTGGTTTTTTTACCCCCAGGAGTTAATAAAATTTACATTTTAACAATGGGTGAGAGGAATGGTATTTATTTCAGTTACACATATTGAGCCTCCGGTGTTATTTTAAATATAATTTAGCAACATTACAACATCTTGGTGGTTTTTTTTGTTGATCCCACATTCGATCCTTCAGGTTCAGAAGCTTCAGAGAGGATCATGTACCCTATAATCAACCAAACTGTGTACTACCAGTTTACCAGAGATCTCACGTGCATCAGTGAAGCTTTGGTTAGAAACCAGAGTACTGACCTCACCTTGATATCCAAATGGCTTTTCCAAGTGTCTCCCTCTCAAGAAACTGTAACTCTTTTGTAACAGTCACCATCATCAGTCAGACGGGAAAGTGATGGAGTTAATACCACTTGTATCAATAAGAATAAATCAATGTGGTATTTGACAGGACACCATAGTAATTAACTAGTTCTGCAGAGATGATGGCATCTTCCAGAATGAGAGGGCTTAAAAAGGGAGAGGACGGTCCTGCCAGGGGGAAAATTTACTAATACAAGAGAATTATTAATATCAGGTACTTGTCACTGCATGAGGCATGGGAAAACTGCATACAGGACCTGTTTGCCATCTCTTGCAAATCAGCATCACTTCAAAGCAGAAGGCAAATAGGGAAGGACTAGAGGGTGATACATGGCACAGGGAGTTCAAGGGAAGTGTCTCAAGAGCTGCTCTGCCTAAAAAAACAAATCAGAGTCTGGCTGTGCAAATACAGGGGGGAGAGGGAAAGAGAAGCAATTATCCATCCTGGAAGGGAGCGCTGTACAGAACCAAGGGCAAGAAACAATCAATGCTTTTCAGGTAGAATTGATACACACTGCAAATGTTGGCAGAGCAAGTACAGTAGATTAGCCACAAGCACATCTATTTTTCTACACCATTCCAGAAAGCATGTCTGGGTGGCCCCAGGAGGAGGGCAGAGTTGCCAGCCTTCCATGTGTGTGCAGGCAGTCAGCAGCCAAGCAGCACCTGCTGCCATCCAGCCCCGAGCTGGCAAGGAAGGATGAAAACTCGAAGGGATGCCAGCCTTCACCTGGGGACATGGGGCACTTGCTTGTGGTTTTGCTGGAAACCAGAGTCGTGTTTCCCTTGCCTTGCTGTATCTCCCCTCCAGGCAAAAGCACAGCACTGCAGTGCCATGCAAGATGCCTGCTGCCATCCTCCCCACCTCACAGGGTACACACGTATCTGGACCATCACCACATCCTTCCTCTGTCTCTGCTGCTCCCCACACCTACACCAATACACACATAAGGCCCAAAGATGACCCCATCATAGGTCCCCAAGACTTTAAAAGCAGCAACAGATTACCAAAGAGAGGAGCATTGCTTCTGCACAGACTATGGTAGACCCGCTCCAGCAAGAGGGTGGAAATTTCCCGTTTCCCTGGCACACCAACTCAGGGGAGCAAATAACTCAAGACATAACACTTGCTTCAGGTTCAGTACAACAAAACTACAGAGAGAAAGAGCCATTTAATGCTATCAAGACTACCTAAGTGACCTCAGCCACAGAAGCAAAGAATACATTAGTTCATATGTGAAAAAAACCGTGTTGAGTGGAATTTGGATGATGCACCTCCTTTAGTGACCTTTTACTGCAGTAAAATTATTTTTAGACTGAAGTTTTTATTCTGGACAAAGTACTGCATATAAAATATACATATGCATGTATTTCATGTATATACACATACTGCATGAGTTTTCTGTGAAGTAAAGAAGCAGCTATTGATTCAGAAATACAGGGAGTTGGCTGTTCTCTGAAGGATAACTGAAGCACTGTGAACATGCACTATACAAGAAATCAAGACTTGAGCTCTGTGAGGTGAAATCCTTCAATAAGAACACCAGCAGCCTCCTAAGACATATCCAAAAGTCGGTTATTCAAAACTAATCCACTGCACTCACATTAAAGTAGCATTCACTAGCAATATTGCCAGGACAATGTACACCTGAAGTGCAGCAAACTGCTGGAGCAAGAGGTGTTTGTATGCATTTGAAGCACTACTGGATGTAAAAATACCCATGGATACAATTAATACAATTTTTGTATTTATTTGTATTTTGTATTTTTACAATTTATGTCCAGTTTGGACTACAGCAACGTACCAAACCTAGGCAAGAATACAAGAAGGCAGCAAGGAAGGTCACGACCCAGGGAGGAGCACAAATACCCAAGCCAAAACCTTTGCTAATGCTGAGGAGCTCTGCTACACTGAAAGCTACAGAGAGAAAAATTCCTCTCCCTACTTTCTACTACTGCACTCTAAAAGCTATGACCTTCAAATATTGGCTTTTTTTCCTTTAGCATTCAAGGCAGCCTGTTTCAGCCAAGCTGTCCTATAGATCAGGTGATACTCTGGCAAGAGAGTAACAGTCAATAGCCATATTCCTCAACAGAGCTTTTATTACAAGAATAAAATGCTGTATTTCCAGTCCCTTCCATATTCACTGAAAGCCATCAAGAGCAGCTATTTAGAAAACGTTCTCACATCTACTGGGGAAGCTCGCTTAAGACTGGAAAGCCAACTTTAAAAGAAAGTAAATCTACTGAACAAGTGACTGAGAAAAGAATAGATTGAAAGGAGAGCAAAGAACAGCTCTTCTTGGGGTTGTCCTGTGCAGGGCCAGGAGTTGGACTCCATAATCCTTGTGGATCCCTTCCAACTCTGGATATTCTGTGAACTCTGAACTTAAAGCAGGTTTATGCTGAAAGCCAGCAGGGGCACCACGGATGCTGAGAGAAGCTGTGTGTGTCCATACTCGAGCTGGGCAAACTGAGAAGGACCTCAGAAGGACCATGGCTCCCATTCAGCTGAGCTGCTGACTCTGAAACCAGACTAAAGTCTGCACGAGGAGCAGTTGGTTTTGTCTGAGAAAAAAATGCACGAGAAGAGATGAAAAATGAGCAGTGGGGTTGGGGATACTGTCCAGTAGTACTGGGCTACAAAAAAGCCAGTCAGCCATCACCATCTGAAATGCAGCCATAGGAGAACGACAAGCTGAGAAAAAACTATGGAGTTAGAGGAACACTAGCTATATTTATTTAAGCTATATTTATCCAAGTTATCATATCTACTCCTTCTCCGGAGTGACGTGACCGTGGTCTAATGTTAAGAGATGATATTCCTGGTGTGCTGGAGGCCTCAGCAGAGCTGGGAGCAGAGGGGACAGGGCAGGCAGAGTCGCTAGGCACAGCGGCCATGCAAACTCGGTACCTTCGGCAAACGGGGGTGAGCAGCCGAAGCAAGGCATTGGCGCTGCTCCCGTGCAGCAGGAGCGAGACGGGATGCGGGATGCGCCGAGATCAGCAGGGCGGAACGAGCTTCCCTCCCCGCCCCGCTCGGTACCACGGAGAGCTCCCTCCCATCCTTCCTTCCTTCCTCCTTCCCTCCCTCTCTCCTCACCAGTCATTTTACTTTCCAAGCAGGAAAAAAACCCCAAAACATATCACAGACCGTATCTAAGGAATTTGTACACAGAAGAAGTACTCTTGATTGCACAGAAGTTATAAGCATGAAGAATGGTACTGTCTTCCAAAAATATAAATAAATTACCACCTTGGCAATAAATACAAGCCAAAGCCCAAAAGCACTATTTTAGTTCCAGGCAAGTTCAATTCATAGATCTTATTAATAGTGAACCTGATTCCTTTAGGAACTTAGGAGCAGCAGAAGGAAAAGCATATAAGAAGATTAGGTTAATACTATATTTAAGCATATGTAAGGACAGTGAATGAAATACTGATTATTCACTCATTTAATTCAAGAAAAACAACCATTTACTAAGAATAGCTTTCAGGGGATAAGAGAAGAGAAACTAGGCTGCACCAGGGGAAAAAAAACCCAACCAACAGAGCTACAGTAGTACTCACTATCCCTCATTATCCGCATTCGTCAGTACTAAAGTCTGCGGAAATCAATTGATATCAAAGCATCAAGCAAGGACAAACTACCCAAAGGCTTTCAGACTAATGCACCATTTGCACTAGTTGAGAAGCATTCCCAACTCATTATGATCCTCATGGAAAACAGCAGAGTTGTATTTAATGTAACTTTCTGGATTTTTTGTAAAGACACACCGAAAAACCCAATTTTGTTGGTTTTTTGTTGGATGGAAGGACCTGACAGTCCTCACGGAATAGAGGGGAGGCTACTGGGCTTGAGCTGTCACCAGTTTGAGCATGTACAGTAGGTTCTGGAGTGAAGAGAGGATTTTCTCCATTTTCATGAAAGGTTTTTCTGGGAGACTTTGCCCCTTTGCCTGTACCTTGCCAAAAGCACAGGCACATATGCTCCCAACCAGACCTTCCTGCTTCCGCTTGCCTCAGCTGCACTTTTCTGTCTCACATTCTTAAGAGCTGCCAACTCAGCGAAGGGTCCCAATTTAGCTGCTGATTAATCAAAGTCTGAACACTCATTAGGGATAGAAGCACAGTCCAATCACAAACTTATAGGCGGTGGACGTGCCCCTGTAGCTCATCTCTGCACTCACTGTCCCCCAAGGGAGCCTGCACACGCTCTCCCACCTCCATGCCAGCCCAAGCACAGAGATGGAGACAAGCAGGAGATTGTCACAGAATCACGGAATCATTAAGTTTGGAAATCACCTCTAAGACCATTGAGTCCAATCATTAACCTAACACTGCCAGGTCCATCACAAAACCATGCCCCTGTGTACCACATCTATGTGTTTTTTGAACACTCAGAAGCATGTTCCCAACTCAAATTAAAATGCTGGTGCACACACTCAACCCACAACTGCCAGGATCACTGGTTTGAGTTAAGCATTAATTTCCAGCTCCTCTTTGTTATCAAAACACAGTATCACATGACATCCAACTGCAGAACACCACTTGGCGCTGGTAAGCGGCGGGAGATAAAAAGCATCTGTGAAAATATGACTACAAGAAAGTCTGTATAATACACATTAAATCCCAGGAAAGCAGATCTGCTCTTAGAGCTCCAATGATAACACTTAGAGTGCTTCTAACCAAGAGAGGGGCTGCAGTTCCAGAGAAGACATCAAAGCCACCGCTGCTGAGAAAATGTAAGTGTGCCACATGGCTACTCTGAAAAGCTTACAGATAAAAAACAATGGGAATATGCTTTAGTCCATCTGGAAAAGATGACCCTGGTTTAACATGGAATATGACTGGACAGTCGCCTGTGAAACAGCACCCAGACTTTGTGCAAGACCCCACAGGCAGCAGGTCCAAGGGGCTGCAAATCTGCACAGAGTCAGCATCCAAAAGGGGCTGCTCAACCAGCTGACAAGTTGTAGCTACCAAAATTTAAGTGAGAAAATGCTATTTCTCTCTCAGATTCAGAAGCTATTCTGAAGGAGATCTCTCTCCCCACATAACACCCCGTACTAGTTTCTATTCTGTGGAAAACACACACTACAAAGTGCTTTCCAGGTGTAAACTTGACTGAGGGCTATTGGGGTTATAAAAGTGAGTAAGCATCTGACAAAAGAGAAGTTATTTCCCCCTCCTTTGATCTCCCAGTGTGAGCTACTTGTGCATGTCAAGAGCAAGCTTTAAAACGTGGGTAGTGGAGGAGGGATATAACCCTGGTTCCCCCACTGAGCCAGCTTTATTACAAGTTTCTCCCAAACAAAGCACAGTTCAGCCATCAGCTTATATTAATTCTTCTCATTTTTGAGAGATTTACATATACCAGCACTGATCCTCTGTTTTTAGCCGTGAAAAGCATGGCAAGTCTAAGGCCAAAAGCAGCATTGAAATGCATTATCTTAGTCTGGGTTTGATCAGAATGCATTTTTTTCTTACTACCTTCCAAAGAGCAGCCAGGATGGACCACGCCAAGGCTCCATCATCTTGAGGGCTGTACTCTTCCCCCAGAGCAAGCCTACAGAGATATTTTCCTTCAATACTCCCTCAAGTCCCTAGTAATTTCTGCTGCACAAATTTCCTGATTTACGGTCTGGACCTTGGTATTTATATTATCCCTAGCTGGAGTCTTCTGCTGGGGTTGGCCAGACTTTTCCATCTAATCTGCATGGAGTGCAAACTTTATTAATGAAAATATAGGGCTGATCATGCTTTTGAATTAAAGACCCCACTATGCTCTTACTGGAAGTCATACAAAGAGTTCTGGGGGGGTTTTATTAAGTACTCAGTACCAGTGCTCAATATTTGAGGGGAAAAATAAAAATGCATTTTGATTCAGAATGGCCTTTGTAAAAGAAGTTTTATAAAATCTGCATATAAAGAAAGAAGTCAAAGATAATTTTTTCCCCTCTAATAATTTTCCAGCAGGCTGTGCACAAATATTAGAGTATAACTAAGCAAGGAAAAAGGCAGTGAAAGCTTAAAACTTAAAGGTTCATTTGCTAATAAAGTTGAGGAGCTGAGTAAATCAATCTAAATAAAAATCAGCCTCATTTTAGACACACTGAACACTTTCAGCAGAAGCCCTTCAGAATGGCAAAGGCAGGTACTAATTATCTCTGCAAATCTCAAAACCTACACAAATTAAATGGGAAAAAAATACTCCTAGTTGAGGCTGCCTCACAATTCCTATGTAAAAACTTCATTTTCACATTACATCTTGCAAATGAAAAAAACTAGTGTTTTCCATACTTCCTTGTTCTCTTTTTGATCAGATTTTAAACAGTTCATCTCTTTCCAGAGCTGATACAACAAAATTAAGAGCAGAAAGGAGGAGCCATTGGTAAATTGAAAGTTTGAACTTTAAATTGGCATTGGTATAGTCCTCAAACACAGTATTACCCATGGCCCACCACCAAATTTTTAATGCAACTTAAAAGTATCATAATAACAAAAGCATCAGGAAACAAAGTAATCAGAGACTATCCTCTACCATGTAGTACCAAACTCACCCCCAAATGAGGAAGATTTCTACTTTAAATTCAAAATAGAGTATATTCCTCCCACGTTTTCTCTGAACGAGGATACTCAGGATACTCACCATCTTACCCCCAGGACTCGAGATGAAGATCCAAGAGTCCATTCTATTAAAATCTCTTTAAAACAAATTAAACACCAAAATTCCTCTTCAATCCACTGAGCAGCCCTTCCTTTTGCATCTCTGCCAAAAGCACTCTGCGCAGAAAAATCCTGGCCCGGGTGCTTTCCTGCACCTATAAAAGGACATTATCCCAAACAACTGCAAGAGCCTTTACAGGGAAATTCAAAATCTTCATTCATCTCCCTCCCACTTCAGCCCCCAAGGGCAAGGTGAAGAACTGTACCCAAAACCTTTCTTCTATCACCTATGACAATGAAAGATTGCTGGTTAGATCACTCCTCTCCACCTCCACGATGGAGAACAAGGATACTCAGGAAAATAAGGATACAGCTTCTACTGGAACTACCTGTGAAACTTGAATTTCTGTTTGTCTCCCTCCCACAAACATCCTCTGATGTCCAATAATATCTCTCTGCACTCAGCCAACAGCTTTTCTTTCAGCAGAGCACTGATGTGAGAACTTCCTCCTCGCAGATTCCTGCCCTCACACAACTTCTCAGCACTGGCCTGTGACATATCTGCTCTCTTGTCAGATCTGATGGACTTTTTCAAGGTGTTGACCAATTTGATTTAGAGACACTGCCATTGTGATGCCATGCAACGGGAAATCAAGCTCAGAAGCACAGGGAGGTGGCAGGAGTTCCCAATAAAGACATTTTTTATGAAGCAATCCTGATTTAAAAGCACAAACAGCATCCTCACTTTAGGAGACAGAAACACAAACAGACCTACCCTGAACCATCAGGGAAGACATTTCTCCACAAGAAAAACAAAGCACCATTCCTCTTAAAGCACATAAAGGAAAAAAAAAATATTAAAAAAAGTAACACAATCCACAAAGACATAAACCCCTAACGCTGTAGGAAGGACAGAAGCTTCTGGCCTCTGAGCTCCCTGGCTTCCATAGATACTCATATCACATATAAAAGCTCAGTAACAACCAACTTCCACCAACACACACATCACTACTGAAAGCAGCCCGACCCCTGTAACCCAGGCTCCTCTAACCAGGCGATACCCACAGAGGATACTCTGGAATCAGGTTATTCCCTGGCTGTGCCGGCAGCAGGCTGGCCGTGCATCCGTGGGGACAGCACTGAGTCACAGCCCTGGGCAGCCAGAACTGACTCAGCTCCGTGCTTCCCGCCGGGAACAGAGGCTCAAGGTAACCCCGTGCAGCTTTTGTGGAGGGGATGGATTCCTTCGGCACAGGGAGAGACAAACACCGCGGCCGACACAGAAGCAGAGAATAGAAAGCGATCCCAATCCCCTTTGCAACCAGACATTCTTGAGAGGATGATTGTCGGGAGCATCACTCTGGGCTCAGCTCCCACAGCAGTATCAGTTATGTGGGTTTCCTTTTTTATTTTTTTTTTTTACATTAATTATTTTTTAAATGCACAGAAGTGCTGCTGCTGTGGTCAGCTACAGCCTCCAGTACTTACAGCTGGCTTCTGCCAGCTCCCAGAGTCTGCTGATGGCCTCTTCAAGGATTTAAATTGCAAAAATAACTATTTCTCATACCTACCAAGGATTTTAATTGCAAAAGTAACTATTTCTCATACCTACCATACCAAAAAAAAAATATTCACTTAAAGGACTGAAAAAAATGTTAAACAGTAGGAAAGAGCAAAAACAACCAGCCACACTGTCTGCAAACAGGAAAGAAACTTGCTTTAAAACGTCATTTCATTTGCTTACATAATCAACTCACCAGGCTTTTTTTTTTTTTTTTTTTTTTTGGTCATGCAAAAATTTCTACTATAGAGGTATTTCCTTTAAAACTAAGGTACATAAATAACAGTTTCTACTGATAAATACAGCCCAAACCCACAGTTTCAATCTTCGGCACTTAAACGTAAGCTGAAATCCATGCTGCAGCAGCTGCACGGCCTGAGTGTCAAAGGTGCCAAGCACCTACTGGTTTCAGAAACAGCAAGAGCACTGGTCTCTCTTCATCAGACCACGTCCTCAGACATTCCAGCAAAGATCCCCAGGGTCCTGCACCCACCAGATTTCAAACACAAAAAGTACCAGCCTGACAAGATGCTCCCACTGCTAGCACCTGGAGACAACCTACTTCAGCCTCACCTAAAACCGCCCTGGCACCCGGGAGCACTAACACACTCAATCCAGCCCTCACAGGCAAAGAAACACTCCTCATCGGGGGCACAACCACCACTACTGTCCCCAAAACTTCCTCAAATCACAGATGACATCTCCAAAACACCAATGCTGAGTTGCCATCACGCTGTTTGAACAGGAATGCCCTGTTCCCTCACAGGATCTCTGGAGGCAGCGGTGTGGGGGAAGTTTGCCAAGGAGACTTTTACTCACTCAGCATGCTGCTGAGGGCTCTTCCATTCCCAAAACACACACAGCCCATTTCCATTGCCTAAACACACACAGGCCACAAAAGGGCACTAAACTTTCAACTGAGCAGATAAATCTGGATAAACTGGGGGCAAATATCAAAATGGGCTGAGGTCTGTGAGCACAGCAGGAGTAAAGTTATGAGACATCTCCCATTTCAGACACCAAGCACAATGTCCTTCCTGGTACCTGCTCAGAAAACAAGTGTTCATAGAGCAAATTCTCCTCCTGCTGAAGAAAGCTGGGCTTTTTTTTTCCCCCCTTCTCTCGAGCAGGAGCCAGTGCTCTTGCACAACAGCAACACCAGAGAAGCCTTGGCCAGCATGCTGGCTGTTGAAAACAAACTTTAACAAGCACGTGCGCATGGGAAGTTTGGGCCACAGCTCATCCGTCACGCCCTGATAACCACCCAGAAAAACGTGAGAAAATTCCTCATGCAATCCTTGTTCTCAACTGCTGAAAGCAAGAGCTGTGCACTCACGCAGCTGTGCCTCGGGAAACTTGGGGAGGGCATCCTATGAGGGAGCAGCACAGCCAGGATCAGGCAGCGCCTCAGAGCAAGAGCGATGCACCATCACTGGGCAAAGCCAACTGCTGGCCACCTCTCTGTCAGAGTGGCAGTGCACAGAGCATGGATTTCATGGAAAAAACATGACCTTGGGCTGCCAGAGGAACAGTGGGAAGCTTTCTGCGTGGCTGTGTCAGCCCTGAACAGCGAGGGTTACTGAGCCTTGCCTCTGGTCAGCACACAATTACATTCTGTAAGGGCCAAGGACCACATTATTCACTGCAGCAGGAAAAAAAAAGACAGAAGATTTGGCAAAACCCCCAAAAGCATCTATCTTGGACATCCCAGAAGTAACAACAGTCATTCAAGATGTGACTCGTTTATACTACGAGGCTCATTACGCAGGGGCCTGCCTATTTTTAGAGGTAGATATCACTACAACTGAGTGCTAGATAAACCCAAACAATTATTTCAAAAGGGTATTCCATCACTAATTATTCTAAACATCTTGTGCACTCTGGAAGGTTGGCCTGCTGCCACTCTCCAGCATAAAACAGCTCCGAGAAGGACGCTACGACTTCACTCAAACAGTGGTGATGGGTAACTCGCAAAGCCAGCAGCGTGTCTGTGAGAGCCCCACGGCCACAGAGAGCTCATTATCGCTTGGGTAAAATAAAATATAATAAGAACCGAGACTGTAACCTTGTTTACGCTACAAAATACATGAAGGTTTGAGGGTTTTTTTAATGTGCCACCGAAAAGAAAAATAAATAAAAGCCCAGGCCATGGACCAGTGAGGCTGACAGTGGCCACGCTGCTCATGCATCGATTTTGTGGTTTCACCAGCCCAAGTGCAGAGTCCCGAACGCTCCACAGCCCCTCTCTGGCACGACTCCCTCACCGGAGCCTTGAGAGGTGCCAGGTGAAGACGGGCAGAAACCAAGCGTGGCCCGGGCCAGCGCTGCCCCTCGGTCACCAGGCACCAGACAGGCGCCCTTCGGGGGAACGTTTTTTTAATCAAACGAGACTTTTAACAGCACAATCACAGACCTCACGACCGCAGTTCCGCTCCAGCGCAGACCAAATCCAACCAAATCCCGGAGGAACTATGAAAACCAAAACCCACCGGGGGCCACAGCAACAGACGAAAAAGGGCTCAGGGGTGGCGGAGGGGGGTGGGGTGGAGGTTATTCAGCCGGGAAGGGAAGGCGCTGGGATGTGCCGCCGCGTTTCACGCCCGAGCTGCTCTCCAAGGACGCGCCGCCTCCCGCTGCAGAGGGCGGGCGGCGGGGCCGGGGGCGCCGGACCCAGCACCGCCAGAGGGGCTCGGCGGCCCGGGGGGCACCGGGGGAAGGGGAGGGCGGTCAGGCCACCCCTCCGCGGCGGCGGGGTCCGGGCACGGCGGGTTCCCCGGTCCCCCGCGGCCCCGAGCGCCCGGGGAAGGCGCCGCGCTCGGGAAGGAGCCCCCGGGGCGGGCGGCCGGGGCCAAACTTCCCGCGGCGCCGCTACCCCCTCAAAATGGCTTCGCCGCCGCGGCCCCTGCCCGGGTGAGTCCGTCCGGGCGCCCGCCCCCGCCCCGCCGCCGGTACCGGCCGGGCCCCGCTCCGCGCCGCACTGCGCCCCCGCACCGGCGCCCTCGCCGCGGCCCGACCCCGCCGCGCTCAACAGGTGCGGGGCGGCCCGGGCCCGCCGCCACCGGCACCGGCGCCGGCACCTGCCACCGCGTCAGGACCTGGACAGGTCCCGCGGGGCGCTCCCGCCGCTGCCGCCCCGGCTCACCTCCCGCGGCGCCGCGCCGCTGTCCCGGGCCCCGCCGCCGCCGCTCCGCCATGCGCGGCCCCGGCCGAGCCCCGCGGCGGCCCCGCTGCGCCGCCGCCGCCGCGGCCCCGCGCGCGCGCCGCCGACGTGCAGGCCGCACCGGGCCCGCCAGCGCCGCGAGCCCCGCGCGCGGGGAGGGGCGGGGCCGCGGGCATCGCCACCGCCCCCATTGGCGGGGCGCGCGCGCGGGGAGGGGCCGTCGGCGGTCGCGCGCTCTCGCAGTGCGGGGGATGGCGACGGGGGGGCGGGGCTTGGCCGTTCTGAGGGCGGCTCTGATTGGGCGAGCGCGGGGAGAGGCGGAGCGAGGGGCGGGCATTAATTAATCCCCCCCCCCCCCCCCCCCCCCCCCCCCCCCCCCCCCCCCCTCAGGGAGCCCCCTGCCGCGTTGGGATCCCCGCTCCCGCAGCCTCTCCCTCAGGGAGCCCCTGCCCAGTTGGGATCCCCCGCTCCCGCAGCCTCTGCCCAGGGACAGCCGCAGGGGTGCCGGACCGGCCTCCGCGGGGCTCAGAGCTGGGGACGACTCCTCAGCTGGGCCGGGGATACCCAGCACCTGCTGCAGCGCCCGAGGACTGAGCCTCTGCCGTTCCAACATCATCGTGGATGAGATGTCCCTGTCAATGTCCCTGTCCGCGTCCCTGTCCATGTCTATGCCCATGTCCCTGTCCGTGTCCATCCCGCCACGCCAAGATGAGAAGGCCAAACTGTTTTCTAGGGAGCAGTGAGTGATTGTGCCGGTTTAAAAGGAAATCGGTGGAAATGAACCCAACTCGAGAGATTACAAGTCAGAGTTACAATTTACTATAAAAAAAAAAATTTTACAATAAATGCAACGATACAGGAAAACTAGTTTTAACCCACAAAGACAGATGTATAAGCCCATGCCCTGGGACAAGAACAGAACGGTGTTCATCCACTGCTGTGCTGAGCTCCACATGGACCCCCCCGGGGGCAAAGGAAAAGGAAAAGAAACCTGTTGGTCTGGACGATGGTCCTGTTGAAGTGATGATCACAGTCTTGTCAAGAGTGACAGTCGCAGTCCTGTTGGAATTCTGGTCCTCCTCTGGATGTGACAAGCAGTACCAGAAGTCCCAAAACCCCAAGATACGTGCTCAGGTTCAGGTGGGAACGTCCAGTACCTCCCCCAGGGCAGGGAGTTTCACAGTGGGTGATTTAACTCAGCGAGTTGTGGGGTATTTTTGGAGACTTTGATGGTGTAGGTTGTTGCAGCTGCCTGTTATGCCAGTCCACTATGGCCCATTAGCAGAGATGCCCCCTTGGGCTGGAGGTGAAGGTGCTGATGCCTCCTGGAGGGGAGTTATCACAGCTGAGTCATGGGTTTGAAGACAAAGAAACACTCCTCACAGGGTTCTTTAACACCCAGCTTGTAGCCTCAGGTATCAGGTGTGCCCTGGGCAGCTTCAGCAAATGATCCAAAAGAGTCCCTCAGAAATGACACAGAGGGTGTAGAATACACACTTTTGGTTATACCCATGTGGTGATAAAGTGGTTCCAGCTCCTGAAACTAGAACAGCGATCTCCACCCAAACACCACCAGCAAAGTTCATCAGTGTTTCTACCACGGCTCTCTGTGTGCATTATGGCTTCAGCCTCCTGAAGAACACAATTAAATAATTACTTTAAAACTTGGCTCTCACACGGTCTCCTTGTGACAGCAGGCTTAGAGCACATGGCCACTTGGGGAGCAGGTTTCTGAGCAATGACTTGCATTTTGCTCTTGACAAAGAATCACAGAATCCCAGAATGGTTTGGGTTGGAACTGACCTTAAAGCCTTTGTCCAACCCCCTGCCATGAGCAGGGACACCTTCCATTAGACCAAACCCTGTCCAACCTTACCTTGAACACATCCAGGGATGGGGCAGCCACAGCTCCTCTGGGTAATCTGTGCCAGGGCCTAACCACCCTCACAGCCAAGAATTTCTTCCCAATATCCAATCTAAACCTACTCTCAGTTTAAAACCATTGCAGATCATTGCAGTTTAAAGACATCTGCAGATCCTGAACCAAGCTAAGCCCATGGGATGCTGCAGAACACAGCAGAATGCAGCACTGGCCTTGCTCTTCCCAGTTTTCATGATTTTTCAGACCTGCAGCACGGTATCACTCCTCTCTGCACTTCATAGCAGAAAATGTCCCAAAGTCTCATTCCTGGCCACAGCTGACCACAGACATCAACTAGTCAAGGAGAAATGTTAACTTTCCCAGGTATCTGTCCCTTTGAGGTTACCCAACCACCCTTTCAGTGGAGAAATTTTTCCCAATATCCAATCTAAACCTCCCCTGGTACAGCTTGAGGCCATTTCCTCTGGTCCTGGATATGTGCTGCTGCACCAACCACCTTGGTATTATGAAAACTTCGTGCTGAGAACTCTACTTTCTCACCCATTTCTCCAGAGTGTTTGGATGGTGACATCCACATTACCACATCCCTTCTATGCCCAGCATGGGCTCCAGGTGCAGCACTGAGCAGCTGTTCTGCTCACATGTGGCTTCTTCCTTCTCTCTTTGTTCTGGGTGGGGTATGGATCCATGCAGGCGTCCATAGGGAGGCAAATAGGAGCAGCACAAAAGCCAGTGCTGGAAACAACAATCCATTTTTGCACTTCCTTCTCTCAGATGCAACCCTTTGCCTCTGCCCCGCCTGGGAGCAGCAGTGCCTGTGGGCAGGCTGCTCTTGGCTGGTGAAACCTTCACCTCCAGGAATGCCTGTCTGCATTTCCTTACCCTATTTTATTTTTAGCTCAAGGAATTTAACACTAACTACTACATTCTTTCCCCTACTTTAGGACTAGCAGTGAAGCCAGCAAGGACAAAACCATGTTCCACCTCTGTCTCATGGGCCACAGCAGTTGTGTCCCATTAGGATGTTGGGGAAATCACTGCTGGGGCAGGAGCAGGGGGGCAAGGCTGAGAACTAATGACTGATGAGGAGCGAGTGCTCCTCCACTGGGCTGGAAGAGGCTGAGGAGGTGCTGGCCCAGGGACAGCTGGTCCCCCCAAGGACATCTGGATGTACACCCCTGGACAGACAGAAAAGCACCCAGGGATGTCCCCTTTAGCCCCTCTGGAGTCTAAGGACAAGGAGGGCTGCTCTGTCCAGCTCCAGCCCTCCACCAGAGGGAGGAAAATCAGCCCCAGGGCCCCCATGAGGGCTCACGCTGGGAAAGAACATTGCCAGCAGGTCGAGGGAGGTGATCCTGCCCCTCTACTCAGCCCTGGGGAGGCCACATCTGGAGTGCTGTGTCCAGTTCTGGGCTCCCTCAGTACAAGAGAGACATGAAGCTCCTGGAGCAGGTCCGGTGGAGAGCTAACAAAGTTAATCAAGGGACTGGAGCATCTCTCTTTTGAGGAAAGGCTGAAGGAGCTGGGCCTTTTCAGCCTCGAGAAGAGACGACTGAGAGGGGACCTCATCCATGTCTATAAGTATCTAAAGAGGGGGTGCCAAGAAGATGGAGCCAGGCTCTTCTTGGTGGTGCCAACCAACACGACAAGAGGTGATGGGCAGAAACTGATGCCCTGGAAGTTCCACCTGAACACGAGGAAGAACTTCTTTCCTGTGCAGTGACCGAGCACTGGCACAGATTGCCCAGAGTATGTGTGGAATCTGCCTCACTGGAGATATTCCAGAACTGTCCGGATGCAAACCTGTGCCACGTGCTCTGGGATAATCCTGCTTGAGGAGGGAGGTTGGACCAGACGATCCTCTGTGGTCCCTTCCAACCTGACCCACTGTGATTCTGTGAAATGGTGCAGGGGTGAGGGTGGGGTGAGAGGCACAATGTGTTCCCAGACTCCTCATCCTGCTGGATGGCCAGCCCAATTCCACCATGGATCAGCTTGGTTCCCTGCCACTGTGGGATGAAAGGGGCCCCTCCCCAAATAGCACTGCCTTTGCTGAGCTGCACCACTGTGACACAGTTGCTGATGTTTATGAGACATCACATTTTCCCAAAGCATCCAGACCTTGTTGCGTGAGGGGTTTTTTTGTTAGTTTGGTTTTTTTTGGCTTGGTTTGTTTTTTGTAAACTTATTTTAATAAATGAATGGCTTTTTAACAATGACTTTTTCATCAAAGTCCTGGGAAATTGGAAATACTAGGCTGTCGCTCACACAAAACCACCACAAGCCAAAAGCAGCTTCACAATTGCCACACCCTGAAGTGATCTTCCACCTCAGGGCAACATGATTTGCAAATTGGCCTTGCTCCTTAGAGTCCCCACACCCCAGGATATGGCTCAGGGCTCAATTAACACCGGTGGGTGTGGGGCTGTGCCCAGTATAAGGCTCCTGCACAGGCTGGTGGTGCTCCCTCAGCATTCCCCAGCCATGGCTGATGTGCCAGCCAGTGTCACCAGCAAGGCTGGTGCAACATTGGACATCCCTGTGGGACAGGGAGTTTCAGGAGCTGAGATGACTGTGGGCTTGCCAGAGCCACAGATTTCAGAAATGACCAACTCTTCCCAGAAGTGTTGCCTGTGATTTCAGGGAATTTTCTTGAAACCTTGCCTTGCTGCTGTGCCCATGACCACCAGCTGGAACCTCCTGCTGCTGTTTAGTGGCTCTGTCTGCATGTGCCCTCTGCATCACACACTGGCATCTTCTGCAGGCATTTTGCCCGTGAGCTCTGACCTACAGAGCAGAGTCCAAAGTGACACACTCCTGTTTTGGCATCCCAACGGCCTTCAGGGCAGGTGCTGAACATATCTCTGTCTGCTGGCCCTGCCATTCTGGTGCACAGCTCCAGAATAGAATATTCCCAATCCCACACCCACCACACTGGAGCCACACCTTGGATCTAAGATGCCAGTTTATCCAGATCTACTTTCAGATTCCTTGACCTCACCTGAGGATGAGGTGGATGCACTGCCAGACACATCACCTCCTCCACCATTCTGTGCCACCAACCCCACAGAAGCTGCATCCCTGAAAAACCCTGAGAGCAGATCCAAGCTTGGTAGTTTCTCCCTGCTGTTGCCATATGATCCTTGGTGGAGCAGCTGCCAAGCCAAGGGAACCTGCTTCCAAAGCCATGCTGCAAAGAGAAGGAGGGAGGATGTTTAACCCATTCCTTGCAGAGTGGCAAGCTGGCTGTCCCATGGAAGGACAGTGGCATCCTCACTGGGGCGGTGGCTGCCTGCTGGAGGACAACTGGGGAGCACAGCTGCCTAATCAAAGATTTAACTGCTTTCCAGATGGTCTGCAACATGAATTTCTAAGGCCAGCACACGATTCAAGGCACTTTAGCAATGCTCCTGTCTTCTCATCCCACTTGTGGGACAGGGTGGAGGAAGGGTGGAGCTGGCTCTGGCTCCCCCTTTGCCAGCTGGGTGGCTGTCGGCATGTGGCTGTGTGGTGCCACACGTGGAAAAGTGACCCCCTTGGGTCACAGTGGGCAGGCAGGACCAGAAGCCAAAGTGCAGGACTGCCCTGGGGACAGTCTCAGGAGTGCCCAACAACAGATCATGAACCAACCTGCTCAGTGACCAACACAAGGCCAATTTTTAAACCATGAGCACCTAAGTTCTGATCAGGGCAGATGAAATGCAGTGTAGGCTTGGCTGTTACTGCTCAGCTGCGAGGCTTTGGCACAGAGACAGACCGAGCTGACCTTCTGTGGAGCTGTGACAAGGAGAGGTCAAAACAACAAAAAAAGCAAACTTAACATTGGGAATTAGGAGGAGGGAAAACTGGAAGCAAGATCCAGCAAGTGCCATTCAAGAACAAGGACAACATCTCTGGCTTAAAAATCCCAAGATTTTTGGGAAAAGGGAAAAATGTGTGAAAAAGGACTGCTTGAACTGGTTTGCCACTTCTATTAGGCTGGTCACCATCAGTAGCAGCATCCAGAGCTCACCCCAGGTGCCTGCCGCATCCCCTGCTTCTCTGATACACTGCACTGCACACTAAGCAATGACGAGCACCCCAAGTGTTCACTCGGAGCCCACCGCCAGCATCAGGCACTGTGGGCATGGGACCCCTGAAAGCAGCACGAGCTCTGCCTTTACACAGAGGACCAGAAGGCAGGTGGAGGAACATCAACAGATTTGTAAGAGCTAAGTGTCTCCCCACAGCAACACCTCCCTGCTCCCAAAGCAAACGGGTTCATGCGGCAGGCAGTGGTTGTTTTACCCAGTGAAGTGGAAGGTGTTTAGATTAACCATCATGTTGGTGAGCAGTGATTACATGTATCCAGGACAGTTGTATACGTGTTCAGATGAGACGTATCCAAAACAGCTGTAAACATAGCCACGTCCCCTCTGCCTGGCACACCAACACTGCTTCCAGCCTGGAGCCCGGAGCCGCCGGCATGGCTCCGGCCCGTGGCACCATGGGTGCATTCATAAACCCATCAGACAGTGTCTGGGCTTGCAGCCCTGGCATGCTGCGGGAGGCACTGATCCCCCTGTGGCCCTATCCCACTGCAGGGCTCTGAGCAGCCCCCTCCTCCCTCCCCAGCCGCAGAGCCTGTGGAGATCAGGGGGCCGGGAGCAGAAGCATCCCACACGGAAGCCACTCTTCTTGCCTCTCCCCTCACATGTGTTGGCTTCTGTCCCTCAGTCCCTCAAACAGCTGGGACTGGCTAAAGCCAGACAAACCACACTTTAAATACAGATGAAGTGTTCAGCTGAGAACAGTCTGTCCTCCTGGCCCCTTCTGGTGTCTGTCTGTCCATCCTCCCAGGCTGGCTGAGTGTGGAACAAAGGGTTGCCCGGGCCAGGGTGATTATCTCTTCCTCCATCTCCTTCCCTTGGGAGGATATCCTGGCATCATGTGCCTTCACCTGCTCGGGGCCTGACATTTGCTCCCTTTCCAGCACCTTCCTGTTTGGGATATTTCTTTGTTTTAGCTTCCTTTTCTATTTATGTCACTGAAATCAAGTCCAGGGAGCATAAAGTGAACAATGTGTTGCATGCCACTGTCAACAATCCTGCACAGCAAACTGCATCCTACACACTCGTTGAGCAGACCTGCTATGGCACCAGAGACCCTGCCACCCTGCTGTGGTCCCCACCAGCCCTGTGACATCTCACTCCCTGTCCCCCAGGTCACTCAGTGTCAAAGAGAACCTGCACTAGATTAAACCACAGAAATCCTCACTTTATGAACACTAAGGAAGGGGTCCAGATCCCACTCCTCACTGCCCTGGGGTAGTGCCTTCAGGGACAACTTTGGCTCCCCAGATGTTTGGGACGAGGAGCCACAATGAGCAGACACAGCCAGACCTGTGTGCTAATGGGAGCAGTTCATGTGCAAATGACACTGAGTTCACACAGGGTCACCAACTCAGCCTGTCTGGCATGGAAACACCAATCGTTAAAGCAGAGAGAAGCCCTTAGATGATATTTTATGCACCCTGCTTGGAATCAAGCAACCTGGAAAATCTCAGAGCATTTGCATGCAAAGGTCTAAGTCTTAACAATGCTGCTGGTGAGGCACTGTGTTTTGCCTGCACTATTTAACAGCTTCCTCATAAGGAAACAATTGGATTGGCTAAGGGAAAAAGCCACCACAAAAATCCTCATCCCACTGTTCAGCTGATAGAGCCCTGTCAGCAACGTCACTCCTGACTCCGGTCCCAGTTTGGGTTCCTGGAGCACCCAGTGAGGCATCAAGACTGGGGGGAGAGAAACCACAGAGCCACACATTGCTGCCTTTCCCAGGGAAAATGTCTGAACAGGATTAAATTGCTCATCAAACTAAAAACACAAAGCCAGGTTTAATGCCTCACACTGAAGTAACCATGGTTCAGAGCAGAATCAGCAGATCTCGGATAGTTATCACATAGGGAAGAGTCAGCAGGCAGGGCATGATCTTCCCTTGCAAGGAAATGGTGAGTATGGAGATAAGGGTGATCCAATTAACCAAGCTTTATGGGGATTTCAAAATGGCATGTGGCAATGCTCTTAAGCACTTAAAGAATACCCAAAAGCTCTTAAAGAAACTGAGCTGCCACGGCATAAGAGGGAGAGCCCTCCTGGGATTAGTAACTGGTGAAAGGTCAGGAAGTGAAGAGCAGGAGTAGGACTGCATCTCCCAAGGGAGGGTCTGATGCATCCTGCACCTCCCTGAGTGCTCTGAAAAGGCCAGGACACAGCAATGTGAAAGCACATCCATGCAGGATGGCCACCAAGGCCAGAGAAGCCAACAAAGGCAAAAAGGCCATAGTGAAACCCATGATTCCGGGCAGGGACAAATTGTACTCAGAGGCAAAGGCTGGGTCAGGTGATTCACCTCACCCCTCTCTTGTGCAACACCTGGATGAAAGGAGCTGCTGGTGCCAATCTCATCTGCTTCCAAAACCATCACACAGCTTGAATTTGCATGCAGGTTTCCTGCACTCAGGTTCCCTGAGACTGCTCCTGCAGGAACCCACCATGGGTTGGTTTCAGAGGTACCTGTGCTGTAAATAAAGGGCAAAAGAAACAGGTACGAGCATGCAAGTGGCTTCATAAAGGGTGGGAAACGTAAGGATTAGCCAGGGAAGAGGGCATCGGGGGAGGGGAGAAATAACCCCACACAGGGAAAGGGCTCACTGCACATACTGGAACACGCAAGAGTGGCAGAAGGTCAGAAGTGCCAGGTCTCTGCTCTGCCAGCCACATTCAGGGCCAGAAGGAGCAGGAGTCACTGGAGGTTGAACTCCCTGGAGCTCCCTGGGTGCTGGACCAGCCACACTGCCTGTGCTGGGACTGCTGACGACCATCATCGCGGTGCCTGCTGGCACCTGCAGCCACCTCCCTGGCAAGCTGCCCTGGGCAGAGCATGCAGGGGCAGGGATGGAGGAGGGAAGTTCAGCACTACTATTCAAAGGAGAAAACATGGCTTCTTCATGGCCTGGGGGCTCCACCTCCACACGTCACCCTGCCCCGTACACGGTACAGCCAGACAGGCGCTCCAGCTCACAGGGAGGTGACCAGGACCTGGGCTGCTGCAAGGACAGCCGTGGCCAGGCTGAGTCATGACCAGCTGGGTCCCAGGCAGACGTTCCTGTGGGCTGGGGTATGACTGGTGACGTGGGAAGTTGGGGAAGGATGAGGAGTGCAAGTCCTTTTTTGTGAGCTGGGAGACACCTCCTCCCCCGCCAGACAGCAAACCTACAGATGCATCCCCAGGTGACTCACAGAGGTTCAAAGCTCAGACTGACCAGTGGCTGTGGTGAAGATATGCATGGGAAGGGAGTCAGTGCCAGTGTGCCCTGGCCAGGGAGCTGAGGAGAGCAACCATACTGCAGCAGAGACCCAGTGTTCCCAACAGTCCCACTGCTCCTCACCAGCTGCCACTGTCACATTAAGTACAAGGTAAGAAGTGTAGCTGAGGGCTGGAGTTGCACCAGACCGTGGCATGACCCAGGGTCTGCTGCCAGCTGATGGAGAGGAGAACCTGGGAGTCATCTCAAGGAAGCCATGGTAGCCCCCCAGCTCCACTGCACCTAGCCAGCAGCTGGCAGGAGCTATCCAGGCTCTCCTGCCTGACCCCAGCCTCCACAAGCTTTCTCTGGCAGCCTTGGAAGCAGCCAGCTCCACTCTGCCAGTACCCACAGCACCAGCATGTGCCTCAGTTGACTGGGGTTATGCTGGAAAAAGCCATCACAGATGCTTAGCTCTAGGCAAAAAAGAAAGCCATGGGCACAATGCAGCTCATGGCTACACCCGGAGCATGAGCAGAAGTGCTCTCTATGCAGCATAAGTCACAGTCTCCACGGGCCAAGAGGATGGGGGTGCTTGCTTGTACAAGGTCTGTAAGGAAAACTTTCTAGGGCAGACAAGCCAGCCAGTGGAAGGAAGGAGGAGGGAGGCTCCATGCTCACACCAGGGACTTCCTTGGGTTAGATGAAGGGCTGGGACCAGCTCTGTGTGACTCACTGTGCTTTTCTGAGCTGTGCTGCTGCCCTGATGCAACCCTCGCTCCAGCAGGAACCAACTGCAAGGGGCCATCACTGGTACTGGGAAGAAACATGGGAGGAGTAAGAGCTGCTATTAAAAATTATCCCTTTGCAACCCGCACACCAAAGACACTGGCTGCTGGAAAGGGAGAATCCCCTTCCACCCACCACTTTGTGTGCAGCTGAAAATATCCGCCGGTACCACCAGATGGACAGGATACCCAGGCTCCTCTCAGACACAGTTCTCTGAACAGCCTTCAAAGGCGAAATCACCAACAAGGAAGCAAGCAGCTCAGAAAAGTAGTCCCAAATTTCTCCAGTCCCGAGCTGTTGCGCATTTGCTGCTTACTCACTTCTTGCCAAGCCTAGAGCTGCCGGGTTGGGCCCCCGCCCTCCCCTCTGGCACAACTACTCCTTACAGCTTGGAAGCTATTTTTTTCCCACTCTGCTATCTTAAAAAAGAAAGAAAGAAAGAAAAAGGCGTGAAAGCTTTTATCATCCTGAAAACATGCCAACTGCGAAGGCGACTCTGTGTCTCAGACGCCTGTTTCCTGGCAGATTTTAAGTCCTTTGCTCAACTGCTTGGATGGCGGGGGCAGGAGGTGCCTGCAGCAGCAGGCTGTGAACTGCAGTTCTAAACACTCACATGTTTAACTACTGCTAAATTACCAGGGGACCAACATTTTCAAACAGCAGGCTAAGAGCTGCACACACAGCCAAGTGGCCCATTCGAGGTGAAGTGATGCTGTGCAAGCAGATGAAGGGCCACTAGCACAGCTACAGGAGGTACCAAGGGGGGTCACATGGCTCAACACCTCCACCTGGGTACAGCTGTCACGCAGTACAGAGGGGGGTCACCCTGCTCAACACCTCTGCCTGGTCAGCCACCCCTTCACTTCCCAGAGAGTGAGGCTTCAGCTCTGTTGGCACCCAGTCGTTTGAAGGGAAAGGATGGGACCAAGCGAGCAGGGTGAGCAGGGGAAAAGTGCTGGATGTCTGCACTACTGGTGCCCAAATTTCCAGTTAACAGCTCTGGCTGTAACCAGTTCGTGTGCTGGGAAGTTCATGCATAGCCTGAGAGGTGGGGACAGCCCCTGCCTTGCTGCTGTCCTGGAAAGAGCTACACACACAGAGCCCTTCACCCCAGCAATGCTTTTTGGGGCTCCAAAGTGCTTGGAGCTGGTTTTGTACACAGAAATCTCCTTTCCAGCCCCAAACAGCAGGGGCTCTTAGAAAGGGTGGGTAGTCATGAGTGGATTTTTGGACTGTGTGGATCTGATGGCACGTTGGACCCATAGGAGTATAAGGCTTTAGTTTATGCCAGAGCACAATGTACCCTGAGGCCATCAAGATATGTAGGGGCAGAATCCATCTCTATTTTTGGGCTGACAGGGGGATCCCAGCAGCTGACTGTTCTGGAAGCTGAAGTGAGCCTGACCAGGAACAAAGGGCAGAAATACCCCCTTGTGACTGGCCCAGAGGCCCCATGTATCCTTGGCATATACTCCCAGGAGAGGGTATTTCAAGGACACAAAGGGCTTTTGGGATAGCTGCTGTGGAGACAGAGGAAATCAGACAGCAGAATACCTCACCTGGTTTCTCAGAGGATCCTTCTGCTGTGGGACTGCTGAGGTTGTAGAACAACAGGTACTGATGGACAGACCAGATGGTACAGACTGGAGTCCAGGGCAGCCAAGTGGTGCCACCATCGATATTGTTAATGTGTTTTTCTCCATTCCTTTGGCAGCAGAATGTAGGCCACGGTTTGCTTTCATCTGGAGAGGTGTGCAGTACACCTGGAACTGACTGCCTCAAGGATGGAAACACAGCCCCACTATTTACCATGGACTGCTCCAGACTGCACTAGAGAAGGATGAGGCTCCAGAACACTTAAGAGCACATCCATGACATCACCCTATGGGGGAACACGGCAGAGGAAGTTTCTGAGATCTTCGCCTTTTGTCCTCCAAGTCTCAACTCCACCCCGCCAGAGTGGGAAGGGGGAGGGAAAGGGAGAGTGAGAGAGCAGTGTCTGCTTTGGGAGAGTCTCTGTGGGGGCACTGAATTGGGGAGTACCATTCCTAAACTACAACAAGGTAGAAGGCTATCTCTTGGCACGTGACCCACAGCAAAACCTACCCTAGCACATACCTCTAACCAGCCCTGCTGCCAGCTGAGGATTTTCCTTAACATTTCAATCCAGGCCATCCAAGCATTGCTCCAATTCTTCAGTTACTTGGAACCACCTGCAAAAAGAAAACTAAGTAGCCTGGGAAGACAGGGATTGATGGCCTTTCAGATTCACTTTTTTTCCCTAGGGACAAGTTCCTGGGAAGAACGTGCCACGCCAGCTGCCTCCTGTGCCTCCTGCCCTGCACACACACTTCTCTATCCACTTGAGAGCCCAGTTCACTAATAAGAGGAGCAGCCTTCATCCTCCTCTGTACTTAGAATCATGGAATAAGAGAATTATACAATGGTTTGGGTTGGGAAGAACCTTAAAGACCATCTTGTTCCAACTCCCTGCCATGGGCAGGGACACCTTCCACTAGCCCAGGTTGCTCTAAGCCCCGTCCAACCTGGTCTTGGACACTTCCAGGGATGGAGCAGCCACAGCTTCTCTGGGCAACCTGTGCCAGGGCCTCCCCACCCTCACAGGGAAGAATTTCTTCCCAGTATCCCATCTAACCCTGCCCTCTGGCAGTGGGAAGCCATTCCCACTTGTCCGGTCACTCCAGGCCCTTGCCCAAAGTCTCTCTCCAGCTCTCTTGGAGACCCTTTAGGTAATGGCAGAGGGGAGGGCTCTAAGGTCTCCTCAGAGCCCTCTCTTCTCCAGGCTGAACAATCTCAATTCTTGGATGTCTTCACCTTCTTCATCTCCCACCTTCTCCCCATTTAAGCACAAGGATGGCTGCAGCTGGGGCCAGCCAGCCCGAAAGCAACAGGCTGGAGGACGGGACACAGTCAGCATCTCTCCGTGGCCTCTGCCAGCAGGAAGCTCCTGCCAGGCCCTGGGGGAGCAGGGCTGTCATGGTGACATTTCTCTAACAGGCAGCATCAGTGACAGTGTCTGCACTGCCAGAGCCAAGTGGCATCAGGCAAACTGCCTTTGTTCAACAGTCCAGCTTAAAGAGAGAAAAACAGCAGTACTACCAGTGTGGCAGGAGATAGGTATGGTCAAGGTGCCAGCCACTCCCATTGCAGGTGGTTTTAGGCATTAACTTGGGTCAGAGTCAGTTGCAGCAGGTTGCTTTCCCAAAGTTAAGAAGCATCAGTAAACTTTTTTTTATGTTCAAGAGACAGCACTGGTATTTTTGTGTGCCAAACTGGGATCATCTCCAGTAGGGGATGGCCCTGCCTTCAGCTGTGCCCCATGACAATTCCCTAGGGTTTTGTGAACACTGGTGTCCGGAGGAAGGAAAGGCCTTCCCCCACTGCAGAGGTTCCCAGCCCCAGACATGCAAGTGACCAGCTGAATTTCACAGCCTGCAGGAAGGACACATTTTGGGACACTTCCTATAGGGCAGGCCAAACAGGGAACAGAAAGGCCAAAAGGGGGGAGCATCACCCATGGGAAGCACATGCTTTTAAGGCCAAGAGAAGGCAAGTCCATGAGGTAGACATGATCCGCAGAGATTTCTCATTGCTTGTGTTGCGTGAGGCAGTAGCAGTCTCTTGATTCACTGTGCACAAGGAAAAAACAATTGTTTTAAGTAGTTTTTCCAGCGATGGAAATAAGCTCATATTTCAATTCCTATTTACCAAAACAGGAGCCAAACTCAGTGCTGTATGAAAGTGTGTTTATTCCAAAGCTAAATTTCTCACATAAAGCAATGTCTGTGAACAGCAGCATTCATCCTGACAGATCTCCAACAGTCTCCTGGGCTTGGAGTCCTGACCCATTCCAACACAGCACTTGGGAATCTCTTTTCAGAGTTGTCAGGAAGGGGAGGGAAACGACAGAAAACAGATGCATGGCCATTGGCACAATTTCAGAAATTGTGCCTGCTCACAAGAAGAGCAAATGTATCAAGACACTTTGCAGGGAGATTAATGCCTGTACAAAGATCCCACAGAACACCCTGCTCCATGCAGACTGCCTGCAAAGAGGCAGCTGCCCCTATCAGGAGAGAGCTGTGTTATTCTTGCAGACAGAAACCAGGGCTGTTGGATTTAATTATCTGCTGAACTGCTTCCAAGGACCGAAGTAGTTGAGAGGTCATGTCAGAGAGGTGCTCCTTCGAAGCCCAGAGACTTTGCACCCTGGTGCGCTGCTCTGGTCCCAGCTGACACTCTAGAGGGGATTCCCTTCTTCCCCCAGCCTCAGCCTCTTGGAGAGGTGGTTGCTGATGGCCATGAGGGGGTTGGCTCTGTACTTGGGATCAGTGATAACCTCATGAAACCGAGCCACTTCCTTCTCTCTGAGGAAAGAAAAACAACACGCAAATTCTCTAAGTGCCTCACACAAAAGAAACTGAGCAGATAAGGACCAAACTCATAAAGCAGTGGATTTCTGTCGAGACAGAGTGATCCTGGGTGTAAATCTCAGAAAGAGACAGCGCAAGAAATAAACCTAATTTAGCCAAGGGCAAAGCTCAAATTGCTGCCAGCTTCATGGGAGCCAGAGGCTTGATCTCATGCCACAGAGACAGAAACAATCTTGTTAGTGCCCAGCATCACTTGGAAATGGTTATTTCAGAACTTTTCCCTAGTAGATCAAGGGACTGTGGGTATCTGGTAAATCACCAGGAATGAAAATTACTTCAGACTGCACCAGCACGAAATCAGATTCTCTTCTGAGAGCTCATCTACTGACTTTCATTGCTGAAAGTCTGGTTGCTACCAGCCTTTCATTGCTGAAAGGCTTGGTAATCCTATGTGCAACTCTAGTTAGATGCCATGGGAAGAGCAGCTGCTTGCTGTGGAAATGGTCTTGTCTTAAAAAGCAAGCACCCAGGGAAAAACAAGAACAGAGTAGGAGTGTAAAAGAAAACCTGTGAGTTTTCACACAGCCACATCCATTGCAGCATCCCCATCTCCCTCAGGCTGCCAGGCTCTCCACATGCTTGCCAGACACACAGCTGTTGGCATTCAACTACTCCCCTCCCAAGTAAGGGCCTTCCCTTCAATGCCAGCCCTGCCCCTGGCAGAGGGAAGAGAGGAGCCAAATCTGAAGCTTGGGTTTTGGTAGATGGGGCAATATGGTGAGTCGTAGGGAACCTCCTACCCTAACTAATATCCTGGGAAACAAACCTCAAGACCTTACTCCAAGCTATTTCCCTCCCAAGAAGCACAGATTTCCCAGACCGCTAAAAAGTAAAGAAAGGCAGAAGCAAGGAAGGCATCCCAGCACCAACAGCGGCCAATTTCTGACAGAGAAGGGTATTCATGGAGTGTGCTGGAGATCTGTAGCCTGACTGTTCAGCCTCAGTTTGAAGCTGAATGGCTCAGAACTGACAGAAATCCTGGAAACATGAAAGCAAACACTGCCAGATCACAGTGCCTAGCCCCAAGAGAGCTGTGCTGAGCGAAAATGAAGTTCTTGATGCCTAGTGGCAGTATAAACTATCCAACAGATTACACAGAGGAATAAGGAGTTGCCAGACTAAGCCCAGGAATCATTCAAAAGCATTTAAACTCTCCATCCTTCTTGATATTCAAAAGCCATGTGGACATGGCCCTGAGCAACCAGTTCTAGGTGACCCTGCTGGTTGGACCAGGGGTCCCTTCCAATGACCCCCAGGGGTCTTTTCCAGTCTCAGCCATTCTGTAAGGCTCAGCAAGGACTGGACACTGGTAACTGGGTACTTACAGGAGCCGATGTTTCTGAGCTTGTTTCATCAGACAGAAGTCTGATGGTTCTGCCTTTGCTATATGGCTGTGGAGAGAAGAAACAAAACAAGTGAGCGAGTGTTAGAGAAGAGCAGCGATTTAGAAATGGCTGCGGAGATGGAAGCAGTCCAGGAATTCTGCATTTGCCTTCCCAGAGAGGACAGGTAATCGTCCTGCATGGAAATTGTCCTGAAAGGCAGTTATTTCACAGCCAGGCACTGCATGGAAATGCAAACTCCTTCTGGCACAGACTGACAGAGCAGGAGGCATTGCAGAAAAACCAGATCGCTTAGTTCCAGAACTGGTCATTAGCTGTCCATGCCCAGATCACTTTCTGCTTATCACTGACCTCCAGGTCAAACCGATCCTGTTGCTTAGAGAAAAGATTCCATTGAACTTCCTCTCACTGCCACACGTGTCACCTCTGCACGGCTCACGTTCCCTACTGACACTGCAGAGCCCCAGCCTCGGCAGCCATCCCTTACAGACAGTGCTATGTACACTCAGCAAGAAGCATCCATGGGATACTGCCAGCCCTGCTCTGGATCCCGCAGTGGGACCACTGGGATATAATGTGTTGGAATGCAGGATGGTGCACTGTGTGCAGTGGAGGCACAGCAGCAGGTATGGATCTGCACTTTCTGTAACCCACTCCTGACTCCTGGGCAAAGTCCAAGGAGACCAGAGGTGTAATCCCATCCCACACAGTGCCTGATGCCAAGCAGCAGCAGAGATTTACCACAAAGGCAGTGCTGACCCCCAGCAAGGGACACATAGGAAGGGCAGCGATTGCTTTTGGGACTTGAAGTGCATAAGGGGAGCTGCTGGTAGAACTGGACATTAAGGAAAGGAGAAGAAACTTCCATTCTTCAGCACTAGACAGATATAAAAGTTAATAGGAGAAACAAGTTGGGAAGTGGGTCTGCCTCCATGGGGTAGCTCCTCTCCTATTTGCCCTGAGGCTGAGCCCCAGCAACAGCCCAAGGGGGAGGAAGAGGGTCTGCCTCTTACCCCTCTGTTGGGGCAGATTCCTCAAGGAGGAATCTTCCCATACTGGTGGGTGCTGGGAGCTAGAACCTTCCTCACCAGATCTGCCCCAAAGGTTAGGAAACACAACAGTTCCTTGCCTTCTCTTCAAGACAGCAGGATCTGGTCTCTTGCTGGCAGTGTTACAGTGACCTTCTCTTCCTATTTCCCACTCTGACATGTTACCCTCCATCCTGTTATTTTGCCTTTTTTCCCCCATTCTTCCTTCCCTCCTACTCACTTGCCTCATATTCATTCACCTTACTCACTTCCATCACCCCTCTCTACTCAATCAGTTCCTGCTCATTTCCCTCCCCTCCCCTCCCCTCTCCTCCCCTCCCCTCATTCTTAACAGCTCAGCACAGGAACAATTTCTTGTCCCAGTTTGCCTGGAATGCTCACAGAAGCCCAGGGAAATCCCTTCTCAAGTTGGATGGCAACCCATGGTCACCAGAGCAGGGCTTGCCAAACCCGTGTGTGCCACCAAGTCACCATGGCAGCCCCTTCAGAAATGAGCAGCTCTGCAGAGGGTGACAAAGCCTAAAGGAAAGCTATTCTAGAGTACATCCCAGGCTGGACTTCCCTCCAAAACCACCAGCACATTGCCTGTTCTCTTGGACCATGTTAGCAGCCCAGATTCATTACACTTCATTGCCTTCATTCATTATAAAACAGAATAAAAACCTCCCTGTAATGCGCCTTTACCCTGCAGGAGATCAAATTCTTGGAGAATCTAATCTTTTATTAATAATGATGACAAATCACCAGAGTATTACCCTTCCTTTCTGCATTGATTCAAATCCTGTAAAAGCCTCCTCTGATTATTTCAAACACTTCTGCACACACATCCAGGAAGCCAGAAGCCAGCAAGGGGAAGAAGAGCCCTGTAGCTCCTCCATGCCATTACTGAGGGGGGGCTGCTTTTGGGTTGGCATGTCACAGGCAAATCTGGCTGACATCACCCAGTGTCAAACTCCCATCTCCACTGTGCTGACTCAGGCTTCCAAAAGGACAGACTAGGGATTCCACACCCCCACAGGAGGTCTGGGGGAGGGAGGGAGCTGACAGCACATCTCCAAGTCTGGAGATTCGTGCAAGATCACCAAACACTTCCAGGTGTGCCACACACCCTCTGCTATGAAGGGCACTACAAAAGAGAAGGTCATTGCAGTTGCTGGGAGGAGTATTTTGGCCAGTGTTTTGCCTTAAAGCATCCTGCAGCAGATGGCCAGAAAGGGATAAGACTGGAGGAATTCTGACTGGAGAAGAGAAGGCTCTGGGAGACCTTAGAGCCCCTTCCAGTTTCCAAAATGGCTCCAAGAGAGCTGGAGAGGGATCCTGGACAAGGGTCTGGAGTGACAGGACAAGGGGGAATGGCTTCTCGCTGACAGAGAGCAGTTTTAGATTGGATATTGTTGGGGTGTCCTGTGCAGGGCAAGAGTTGGACTTCATGATTCTGATGGGTTCCTTCCAACTTGGCATATTCTGTGATTCTGATAACAAATTCTTCCCTGTAAGGGTGGTGAGGCCTTGGCACAGGTTGCCCAGAGATGCTGTGGATGCCCCATCCCTGGAAGTGTCTCAGGCCAGGTTGGACAGGGCATAGAACAACCTGCTCCAGTGAAAGGTGTCCCTGACAATGGTAAGGGTTTGGAACGAGATGGGCTTTAAGGTCCCTTCCAACCCACACCAGTCTGTGATTCTAAGACCAAGGCAAGTGTACAGCCACATCCTCTCCACTCTTTGCTGCTCAGAGACCTAGTGCCAGCTGCACTTTATAGACATGCAGCAAGCCCTCCATGGAGCTGTTGTCACTGGATTTGTCAGGTCCCACCTGAACATACAGGCTTCCTTCAGCCCTGACAACCTGTGGCAAGGAGCTGTGCAAAGCAGCAAGCCTCCTGCTTGTACTGAACCTGTTACTCACTACATACATTTGATGTCCTTTAATTCTCATACTGGAAAAGATCACATCATGACAGAAAGGGGGCAAAGCCACCCACTCAGGCTCAGGTAAGCCCTGGCCCCAAACTCCAGCCAAGCAACTGTCTGTTTTCTGCAAGACTTGAAGTTTTGCTTGTACTTTTGCTGTTCATTCCCACTGAAAGAGAGGGCAGGCTGAATAAATGGTGGCATATAGGAAAAAAAAAAAACAAGAAAAAAGTGCTCCTCGAAGAATTAGAAGCTTGTAGCTATGAGCTGAGCTGAAGGACACTTCATCCCGCAGAAAGAAGGGAAATACACAGCCCATCCCCAAAATGGCACGTACCTCTTGACTGGCTTCCTGCCCCTGCCACCTGCAGTCAGGTCAGAGAGCTCAGGTAGGGCTTCCATCAAGGGCTGCATGTCTCCCACCACAGGTGTTGCTTTTCGCTTTGCTTCGGCTTTTCGCTTCTGCTTCATTATCTTCACACTTTCTATTTCTGAATCAGAAATAAGGCTCTACTGAAGGAAGGAGAAGTGTCTGCAGGAGATAACCCTTGAGCTAAGAAATTAATAGACTGCTTAACCACCTAGAGGAATAACAGGCCAGAAGTGACCTAAACCAGGGAAAGACCAAAAATAATGCAGCTGGGTTATTCCCCCCTTACAGGTTGTGTTTGCTTATAACTCTATACATCCCTTCTGACAGTGCAACGGGAAATGAAATTCCCACACTGATTTTGTCTGAATTGCTCCCATCCCTTACACTGTTCATCACTCACAGCAACACAGCACAGGAGCCCTGGTGTGGCAAAAAACCCCACACTGACCTTGCATGGAACTGGGTGAGAGAAACAAGAGGGGAAGGGACAAACCAAGTACAGTCAGCTCCACATCTGGCCTTAAACAAGCACAGCCCCATCTCTGCTTTGCTGCTGGGACCAAACAGTGGTCTCCTAGCACAGGCAGAAAAGACGGACTTAATTTCAGTTGTTTACTTAGTTCGGAGCGAGTCAAGGTCTCACCTTCATGACTCATGGTGGAGTGCAAGCCACCAGATGCTGGATAAACTGGACCCCTGGAAAAGCACTGCATCAAGTGGCAGAGACAGATGGCTCTTCCTCAGAACCACGTTTCCCAGTCTCCCTGCAGCAGCTCTGACATGGTTGTGGGCACAGAAAGCTCCACAAATGTTATATCGGTCTCCCCCCTTCAGCCATGGGAGGTGGGCTTTGAAAGCCCACAGGCTTCTGCCTCAGTCCTTGAGGCTCCCTGGTGTAGTTTTAAGTCCCACAGCTGCCCAAGCTTCACAGAGCCAGCAGTTGCCAGGGTAAGCTCCAGCAGAACATGCCCTTTAGACAGCCCACAAAAGCCCAGGACTCATACAAGCTTCCAGCTGAATTCCAAGATGCCCCAACCTGACCCAGAAGTCCCTTGGACAACTGCAAGGATGAGCCTCAGTGCTGAGCTAAAAACTCCATGTGTGGACATGACAGAGTGCCAGAAGCTGTGGGGCCAAGCTGGTAGCACAGGCAGGCCAACAGCTTCCACAGAACTATTTTGGTGGGAGCAAAAAAGCAGCCAGTCCCACTTACAGACCACAATCTCGGGTCTAATCCTGCTCCCACAATCTCAAGGAAGCAGAACTCAAATTCACTGGCTGGCTGCTGGCTCCTTTCATACCTCTGCCTTGTTTGCTCTCCAACTCGGCTGTCATGAACTGCAATTCTGCTGTACATGGATGTTTGTGACAAATCTGGATTGGAAACGCCTCTCCTCGCAGCAATCCCTGCCAAGAACACAGCTTTCTGTTCTGCATCACTTCTTTTTTTGGTCTGGCTTTATGAAGCTGACTACTTCAGTGCTTTCATAAACAGTATGTGCTTAAAATTTTCAGACACCTGATTCTGCACAAACATCCCAAATTCTTTTCCTATGAAGTCTTGTTCGTCTGAGGAGCCACGCAATATATATATTTTTAAATGCGCATACTTCTAATGTCTGAAGCATTACATAAGTTTTTTCCCCTCTCTAGTCTCTCCTAAGATTACTTATTGGAATGGAAGAAAGCTCCAAGTTTTGCATTTGCTCTACTGGGCTGAACTTTGGTTCCCAGGGTCTTGGCATCCAGTGTCACAAGAGCAGCCCTGGGACAACAAGAAACAACAAACTCAGATTTAGGAAAACAGACATGCAGTGGTAACAACCTCAGCTGTCCAAATTGGGTTCTCTTTCAGGGGGCAAAGAGTTCTTTCTCCACAAAAAAAAATTTTTTTTTTAGGTACTTTTGTGCCTGTAAAGCACTTCTAACACATAGTATCTTCTAAGGGAGATTAATTTGGCCCGGAGTTTACTGTGTTGGTGTTCTGCTCAAAGCAAAGCCTCTGTATTTCATTTGTGTTTCCTCAACTTAGTGATTTCAGAGACAAGAGAGAGGGAAAGAGGCCACAGCAGGGCCAAAATAACACACATGATCTTGGGAAAGATGGATGCTACAAAGGCATCAGGAGGGCAGGATTAAGAGAGTGTAGGGATCCTGCTTCTGGGCTTTTCCAAAGCAGCTGACCTTCACTAGCACAGCACTATACTTTGTGTCAAAGGGTTGCAGATGTCAAAGGCACTGTGAAGCTTTTGGGAGAAGGTTTCCTTCACACACAGAGTGTTAAATTCTCAGCTTTTTATCTAAGAGGAGCTAGACGCACCTTCTCTGCAAATGGTGAAATCACAGGTGAATGGACTTGAGCTCAGAGCTCAGGCGCACAGAGCACATGGTGTAGCAGAAAACCATATCCCTCTGCCCCAAACACAATCTGCCTTCAACTCTGTTGGGCAAGAAGGTGTTAGGGGAAAAGCTTGTCCCAAGAACACCTCCAGGTGACACAAGGAATCCCTCTGCTACACTGGGTAGGACAGCATAGTCTCTTACTGCGCTGCAACACTCGAAGCAAAAATACAGACACTTCCCACAGGAAACAGAAGCATTTCTGCCATGGGCTGGTTTTGTTTAGCTCATATTTCACAGCCTCGAGAAAGGCCAGACTGTCTGGCAAGTGGGTTCACTGACCTGTAGCATATGGGAAAGAGCAGTAACACAACCAGAAGTGCCCAGAGTTCTCCCTTACTGCAGGCTCTCACCACAGAGGTTTGGGATGAGATGGTGGCAGCATAGGTCTCAGCTCCAGGCTGTCCTATCACCCCCATGGCTCCTCGGCAACGAGGAGCTCCACTACACAGCCAGTCCTATCTGTACCAGGGCTTTAAAAGATACACTAAACTTACATGGGCACAGTGTCCTATCTGGATAAAGAAGGAGTTTATGTAGTCAGATATATTACACGTGGAGAAAGATCAAAAACAGATGTGGGGCAATGACTCGGTCTTGGTGCTTAACACTGAGCAATACCTGGGACTTTGACCCCACCTGCTGGGGAGCAGGTGTGAAGGTTTCTGAGAAGCATTCAGCCCTTCCAAGCACTTAAACCCACACCCAATGAACAAGGAGATCCACCAGAGCCGTGCTCTGTGATGTGTGACATGCTTCACAGGAGTACTCACTCTGCAGCCATCTTTCTTTCCTCAGCTTCATCTTTTCTTTTTTGGAAAGAACTGTTTTTTCTTCTAAACCTAGAAGAGAAGAGACATGAGATGGAGCCTGGCTCCTGTACAACAGATTCCATTCAACCCTCGATGCTTTTGAATTTGCTGGCAGGTCAGGCAGGCTGCAGGCATTGCAGGGGCTACACTGCACCTCCAACTTTTAGCCAAACGAATTAAACCCGACTTGCTGTCAGTTAAAAAAACAAGAAGCAAGTAGATCAGATCAGCAGCAGAGAATCCTAGAATGGTTTGGGTTGGAAGGGACCCTAAAGCCCATCTTGTTCTAACCCCCTGCCATGGGCAGGGACACCTTCCATCAGCCCAGGTTGCTCCAAGCCCTGTCCAGCCTGGCCTTGGACACTTCCAGAGATGGAGCAGCCACAGCTTCTCTGGGCAACCTGTGCCAGGGCCTCCCCACCCTCACAGGGAATGATTTCTGAAATATACCTGGGACAGCCCTGCAAGGAGCAGTCGATCACTAGCAGCTTGTAAAATAGGCTAGTACCTACTATTTACCAAATTCAGTATGGAAAGCAGCTGCTGAGCACTGGTATCCAATACCAAGTAAAATAACATCACAAATATTTTTACTGGCGATCTGTGGCAGATGCTATAAAATTATATCTTATCTCTGGTGTTTAAAATAAAACTGACTTTAGTCAACTTTTCTCCTGAAATGTACTGGGAATACCAGAATGCCAATGGAGGAACAAGCTCCCCAAAGATCAGTCCTCTCACCTGAGCTTATGCTTAAGCCTGGAAAAGAAAAAATAGCTTTCTTTTCCCCAAAAGAAACAGAAGAAAGGAATTCAATGCAATTCTGCAAACAACTCACTGAGGACAGCTTCTCTGAAGCTACAAATCTTTTAGAATTATTTAAACAAAAGCAGGATCATATTTTAGTAATTCCTTAAGATCAGAACAAGCCTGCTAGGGCTGGGGGGACCTTTCCATAAAGCCAGCAATCACCACCATGTTTTGAGTTTCTAGAAGACACGGAGAACAGAGCTTCTTCATATGCCAGAAAAATACATTCCTGCAGCCAATGGACCCAAAAAGCAAGAAATAAAACCATGTTTGTTGTGGCATCAAATCAGATGCTGAAACAACAAATTGCCTGTACCAATAACCAACTCTGAGCTACCACCCTCATCACTCCACATTTCTGCAGCTTCAGGGAAAAAAAGGATGAATTATGGCCAAGTGGCACATGGCACCCCGATGATATCCAGAGGGCTGCCTGCACAAGACACCCTGGCTGCCCCAGCCTGCCTAGATTTCAGCCATGGCAGTGCTGGGAAGATCTGCCCCTCATCTGGAAACATGCTCATGATTTCACTGGAAAAACAGCGCCCAGCGGGATTTGTTAATGAAAATTAAAAAAACCCTGCAATTCAGCCAGCTGGCCAATTCTAGTAATAACAGCAATTCAGGTTTGGGGGTTTTTCACCCCCCTCCAAATGGTAGTGGAATATTTAAGGAAACAAAAGCTGTTTTCTTGGCAAGAGCCCAATCTTGCTGCTGGCTGGGGATGGTGAGCGGCATCCAGGCCAGCAGCCGGAGATCTCCAGAGGGGTGCCCGGGGAAAAGGAGTTGGATCCCTCCCACGTCAGCAGCCAATTCCTGGCCTTTTCCATCACCTGCTTCCCCAGACACTCCATTTTCCATATCCCAACTTGCCCCTCAGAAGGCTGTTTTGCTGCTGGAAGGTGCCAAGTTGTGTTTGGCAACCTCGAGTTGTGATGCCGATTGCCAAAACCTCTGGAAACCCACTGGAGAACAGTGGAGGCAGAATTCGTCTGGTTAATTAACAGCACAGACTATCCCCATGGTAGTCTTTTATTCTTATTCAGCTTGCAAGCACCTTCGAGATCCAAGCCAGACCACAGCTTCACTTTAATTATTTTCCTGTGAAATCAGAAGAGTTTGGGTCCCCTTTTCCAGCCCATTCCACAGGTAATTTAAGAACATTTGCCTTTGAAACCTTGTGTGTGCAGGAAAGGCAAGCAAGCCCCATGCACATTAGCTGAGGGTAATTTCCATACATTTGACAATTATTCTTTTTAGAGAGAATGTGTTTTTTCTTTCTTCCCTCTGATCTGCGCAGTACAAGACATCTCAAATATAAACAGATTACAAAAAACCCCATAACAGCTTTTTTCCCCCCTCAGATCAAGCGTTTGATACTAGTCCTGGCAATCCTCAGCATCCTGCTTTCATGGCAGAGAAGCAGATTTTTTTTTGAAGACAGCTTCCTTAATTCAAAAATCTTGGAGTTTTTTTTTGGTAAAGGACTATGCACTCATATATATATATATATATGACTGCTTTTCATAAGGGACTCCTTAGTCTAAGCATATATATAAATCCTACCTTAGAAATCCCCATTTTATACATTCTAGGCATTCAGAAGGAAGCTGGACTGGGTTAAAGCTGTAACACCACAGGCTTCCATGCCCTAAGATTCAACTATTTGACTCCACAACTGAGAGGGTGAAAACACAGGTTTCACAGTTCCAGGAAACGACATTACTTGGAGGACTTGGCCATGAGCAGAAATATCCAATAACCTATGCAGTGCCACGTGGACAAATAGTCCTTCGAGCACCAGGCATCTGCTCCCCCCTGCACAGCTGCAGAGAAGCACTAAGCTCCACCTTGGGTATGAGGTATCAAGAAACAACATGTAATATTAATTATTATTCCCAGAACCCTGATATACATAACAGTAAAAGCTGTTGCTGCTCAAAACATAATATTTTGGCAAATTGAAGTTAAATAACAACAGATGTGTTAATTTTAGCCTCGGTTGTATAACGGCAGCAAAAATGAGCATATGCCTACAGTTGTGGGCTGAGTTCACAAAAGAAGTCACAAAGAGTACATCCAAAAGCAGAGGACTGGGTGTGGTTTTGGGTTGTTTTCCTGAATGACACAGTGTCACTTGAAAATTGTCCTCCAGCCCTTGTCCAGTGAAAGGGCCTGGGAAATGGTAACTGCAATCTCCGGAGGCACACGCAGTGGGCGTGACCTGACAGACGTCAGTGCACAGCAGCTGAAGGTGTTCCCCAGGAAGAGAGCTGAGGGACGACATGGGCCAGGCAAAAAGTCAGCCAAGGTGTCCTCTGGTAGAGGCGATGCTCCACGGGAGCCATCCTGGCAGCTCCCTGCCCTCATCCCAACCCACAGCTCCCAGTCAGTGACCTCCAGCTCCACCGCTCCAGAAAGCATTGACTGCAGAAGTGTCTGAGGAACCCATGCCAGTAGTGGGACCAAGGCTTGGAGGTGGTAAGGACAGAGACAGGGAGTGGGTATCCAATCTCTTTGCTCTCTTGCTGTTAGAGGAGCCCCAAGAGACAGCTTGGTAGCCTGTATGTGAGCACAGAGACCACATTCAGGTTTTACCCAGCCCAAGCCCTGCCACACCCTGAGCAGGCTCGGGAATCAGTGCTGGAGGAAAAGATGCCAGCTCCTGTTGAGGCAGGGCAGGTTTCACCATGGATACAGCATTTGCCTTTTATGTTCCAAAACAAGCTACATTATTTTTGTTCACCATTGTTACACCGGCACACAAGCTTCCCTCCTGCCCTGACGAAGGCATCCTACATCATGTGAGATCTGCATTCTCCAACCCTCCAGATCCCCTGGTTATTTAAAGCAAAGCCTACTTCCAAGCCTGGCTTCCCATTGGAAACCCAGGGGAGCAGCGTAACTTGCGTCCTCACACCAAGGTCATGCCTCTGCCAGGCCTGGTAAACATCCCCAGGCTCCGACCAGCTCCAGCATGTGCACGAGGCCTCCGTGTGCAGTAGAGCTGAGACTCAGCTCTTGTCAGCTGCAGAAGGGCACACATGACATGTGGGAGCACTTCCCCTCAGGAGGTGAACTGGGAAGTCACAATCTGCACAGCAGTCTGTGAAAGGCAGCTCCATAGAGAAAGTCTGTCCTTCCAAGCGATGTCTGAAGCACACCCAGCCCCTGCCACAAGGCAAAAGTACCTCCTTCTTCTCCTCTTCTGCCCAAGGGCTCGCCCACTCTGTGTGTCCTCAGCTTTCCCACTGTGTGCTCTCAGCAGTCCTCCCCAGCACAGAGCCTGACCTCTGAAGGGTCAGTCACACAGAGGATGCTCAAAGTGGCCCAGCGTGTGCCACTTTTGCAGCTGGAAGGTTATTTTTATAACCAAGGCTGAAAGAGGCACCACGCTGCAGTAAACCCAGATTTGTGAATCACACGTGCCACAAGGACTGCAGGATGCCCCATCTGAGCCAGGTGCTTCGCACTGCCATTTCACAGCACAAAGAATCACAGAACGGGTTGGGTTAGAAGGGACCCTCAAAGACCACCTAGTTCCAACCTCCCTGCCATGGGCAGGTACACCCTCCACTAGACCAGGTTGTTCCAAGTCCCATCCAGCCCTGTCTTATTGGAGAAACACCCACAAGAAGTAATGCTGGAGGACAGCAGGACAACCATGTGGCCTCTGCTTTGTTCTGCTGATGAATTTCCATTAGTACCTCTCTTCTATCACCTCCATTCTGCTCCAAACACCCTGGAGGGCAGAAAATCAGGTCAGACCCATTAATAGTCCAGGACATTGAAACGCTGCTTTCATGTACATCTTGCTGGCTGTGGAAAATATCTCATTAAAAAAAAAAATTGTAAATAACCCCATGTATTTCCTATCAGCATGTCCTGCAGAAAGCATCCTTTTTTGATTTTTTTTTTCCATTTAAAGTAACTTGTTCTTATTACACTGCAGATGCACAGTTTTGCTTGAATATAGGGGGTACCACTCACCATCCTTTCTTCCTGCTGCTTGCACATTTGTCCTTTCTCTGGCAGTCTTGCACAATTACAGTGAGCAAAAGGCCAACCAACCTCTGTGTTCAGTAAATTTGGAGGTACCCTCATACTGTTCTTCCACCAAGCATGGAAGTGGGAAATGGAAGGAAAAGGAGGAAGAGTTTTGAACTAACACAGGAAACATTTAGATTAGATGTTACAAAGAAATTCTGGACTGTGAGGGTGTTGAGGCACTGGCACAGGTTTCCCAGAGAAGCTGTGGCTATCCCATCCCTGGAAATGCTGGATTACATTTTACTTACTTCCCTTCATGTTTCTTCTGCCCCCAGAAGAAAATAAAAAAACAAAAAAAAAAGGCAGGTCTCAGTACTCCCTTAGCTGGAATACTTCAAAACCCACAAAACATGCAACAAGGCTCACCCACAGAAGGGTGCCCTGGGAAACACATGCCGTTGTCAGGGACTTTCCAAGAACAGATGTGATTTCCTTCAAGAAACAGGGTTTTGCAGCTTTGGGAGAACGAGTCTGCTTTCAAGAAAAGACATTTCACCCCCCTCTGCCCCTTTTCATGTACATGCAACAAGTATGTTTTTTCCAACAAAAAAGTTCTCCAAAAGTATCCTGAAGTTCTATAGCACAAATATTTTTATTTGTCAAGGAATGGCAGGGCCAAAAAACTTGACTTTTTCTTTTCTTTCCTTGGTATGTATTTGGTCTCTGTGAAGCCCCATAAACTGTTTAAATACCTATGATCACAGTGAATTCAATTTTATGCCCAGAAGCTCTCGGCAAGCTGCAGCTTCCAACCTCACAAAAGGTCACCCAGTCCAAAGAGAAGAGAGCAGCAGGGGCTGGGGCATCAGTGCACCATCCCTGGAGGTGTTCAAAAGGCACTGTGGATGTGGCACTTGGGGACATGCTTTGGTGGTATACCTGGCAGTGCTGGGGGAATGGTTGGACTCGATCTTAAAGGCCTTTTCCAACCTTAATGACTGTATGATTCTATGAACGGCAAAGCCTTCTTGCAATCAAGCTGATCCAAGGAGCTGCAGGTCTGCAGCAGAGCCTCACATTTTCCCCACTCAGCCAAGAAACCTGATCATCCTGATATCCTGCCTCGCAACTGTAAGCAGAGGAACCCCACCAGTGGCTTCTGAGGGTGACTTCATGGCCCCAGCCCCCTCAGAGAGGAGAACCAACCTTTGCTTTTACCACCCATGTACATCTCCAAGAAGTGCAGACAGTGGAGCTCAGACCAAATGCTGCTTCAGGCAGCACCAGGGAAGGCTGGACCCTCCCTCACCTGGGGGAAACAACACTTGGCTTAAGATATTCCTTAAGAAACATGAACCTCTCAGGTTCGAAAGCTGGTGAATTTGTACAGTGGCATTAAGCACTGCCATCCATTGCCATCTTCCTCTGCTGCAATTCAGATATAGGGGAAAGATACAGGCATATATATAAAATAAAAAATATATATATTCAGATATAGGACTATGCAAGGACACCAAGACCAGACTCTCGGGGAAAGGCTCCCCTGGGAGTGTGGGCAGCCCTCACTTCCCAAAGAGACCAGCCTTCCCAAAGCTGCAGCACCCAGTCCTAGCAAAAGTTTTTCAGGTAAACAGCACATAACTCTCCTTGGGAGTACATCCACTATAGCTGTTCCCGCTGGTCTAACAGGGGTGCAGTGCCTCTGTTCCACTGCCAATTCTTTCCTTTGTGGAGAACTAGCAAGCCACTTGTCCTCCTTCTTCCATCCAGCACTCGCACTATTCCTGGGAAGTCGCTCATGAACTTGGGATATGAAGCACTCCTCCACCTGGCTCCTCTCCTCTGTGTCACACACTTCCAGACAAGTGACAGAGAGCAGCTGACCAGCTGGAGAGCGTCACTGCAGAAAAGGCCCAGGGGGTCCTGGGGCAACCAAGCTGAAGATGAGCCAGCCATCTGCCCTTGCAGCTTTGTCCTAGGAGAAGTGCTGCCAGCAGCTCAAGAAGATGATCCTTCCTCTCTGCTCAACACTGGTGAGGCCACATCTGGAGTGCTGGGTCCACTCCTGGGCTCCCCAGCACAAGGAAGATACACACTTGGGGGAGTTAATCCAGCTGAGGGCCACTAAGATGATTTAAGGACTGGAGTACTTTTTACTTGAGGAGAGGCTGAGACAGCTGGAAGAGAGGTCTCAAGGGAAATCCTATCAATATGCATAATACCTGATGGAAAGAAGGAGAAGAGGGAGCCAGACTATTCCCAGTGGTGCTCAGTGACAAGAGACAATGGGCACACACCGAATCACTTATTTTTGGGACCATTTTTATGATTTTTATAACTGTCAGGAGGTTATGGAGTCTCCAGATCTCCATCCATGGAGATATTCAAAACCTGACTAGACACAGTTCTGGACAACATGCTGTATCTGATCCTGCTTAAACAGAGGCTGAACTAGATAATCCTGAAAGGTTCCTTCCAACCTTAATGATTTTATGATTATTTGCAATATCCAAAACAAAAAATTCAGATTTTTTCACAGGTGCACCTACTTTCAATGCTCCTGAAGAGGGTGATCCTTGGAAAGATGCTTGCTGTAAAAACAGAACACTTGCCTGGCATAGCATGGGAAAGCACTGGCAGAAGATTTTTTCATTCCTACCTTTGCCTGCTACTGATTTCAAAAAAGTGCCACGAGCAGAGCACATGAGGTTATTAGCACAGATCAGCTCTTGACTCCAGCCTCAGCACACGCTGACTGTACAGGGTGACACGCAGGGTTCTGCCATCCAGCTCATGTTCCACACGGCAAGAGCACTAGAGATATGGAGAGAGGGAGAGACGGAGCTTCCCAGCAGCCCCAACAGGACATGACCCACTTTCCTGGTGGGCCAGCATGGTGTGGACAGATCCATTCCCTTGGGAGCCCATCCTCAGTTCATGTGCAGCGGGGAAAGCACACAGATCTGTGACTCGCTTGGCAGAAAGGGATGTGCCCTTGCAAAAACAGTGCCCTTGGGAACTGTCCTGGTTCTGGCCAGGACAGGGCTAATTTTTGCAGTAGCCAGGAGGAGCCATGGCAAGGACCTGGAGGTTATTCTGTACCAGAGGGAGCACTAAACTGGAGAGTACCGTTCCTAAACCACGACAGGTTTGCCATCACAACCTAAAAACAAGGTACTGGGGACACGAGGAGGTGTCATTCTGAGCTGTTTTCTTACTTTCTGCAGCAAATATTTTTAAGGTTCTTACAAAACCACGGACACCACCAAGGTGAACCACCAAAGTAGACTCCACAGAGTCCACAGCACAATTTGGACAGTCGGCCTTGCCTTTCACACAGGATAAAAATTTATAGTGTAACAACAAAAATACATGCACAAGAGTTATTTGTGTGGATATTGCAGTTCCAATAAAGGGCAATGAGAAGAACAGAACAGCATTTCTACAACAGCTTAAACAGCAACAAATCTCTGGAATGAGATTTATTCTGAGACCAAAAGTAATTCATATTTACCAATGGATAAATTCTCTCCTCAGGGCTTACAAAGGGAGACAGAATACCGAAACATTCCTATGCTCTTTGACAATGCCTTATAGGCCTGTATCTGAAAGAGATTTTCCCCAAAATATCCTTTCCTTTCCTGCTAATAGGATTACCTTTGACTACCCTGTCCTTTGAGAAATTTCAAAAAGCAGTAGTTCAGTATCTCTGCAGTATTACACAGTGAAAGATCTAGATCTGAAAGAGTTGGATTTTACCTGGTGCTTGTAATTTATGCAAAAAGCAAGAAAAAATTAATCTACCTTAATTTTCTTGCCTTTTTACTGTATATTAGCTAGTAGACAAATTAACGTTCCCTAGGGAAATTTTCCATCTCCAACTACTGGTTCCTATAACCCCTCTTGTGCTGATTTTGGTACCTGGCATTTCTTTTACGAGAACATTTTTACCCTATCCCTTCATATCTGCTCTTTCAGCTCCTTAGAGGAGCCAGCTCTGCTCGGCTGTACTTGTTATTACATTCTCAGTGGATGGATTCAGTGGCGACCCTGCATTTTATTGCAGAATCAGAGGATGGCTTGGGTTGGAAGGCCCTTAAAGATCATCTAGTTCCAACCGCACCTGCCACAGGCAGCTTTTTATGCTGCATTTCCCCTCAAAGTCAAAGCAGTGGCTTGATGGGGTGCTGGGGAGAGGAGAGGGGATGGACAACAATAGGGAAAAGAGAGGAGAAAAAAAAAAAGGATTTAAAGATGCTCAGAGGACAGAGGGACAAAAGCACAGAGGGACAGGCTTCCACAGCAGACAGGCAAATATGCCACTGTCAGGTGCCATTGCAGCCCTGGCAGCAGACCACTTGCACACAGGAGGAGGTGTGAGACAGTACCTAGAATGAGCTATGGAGTTGTTTGCTGTTTCTCAGGGATTACAGCAAGCACTATAATCTGTTACATGCAGAGCCCCACCTTCCCCCCTCCTCACAGATAATGCATTTCATGGATTTGTTGGTAGAAGTACTGAGTTTTCCTTATTTCTCTGAGTCAGGTTTAGCATTCAAAGCCATTTTCCTGGTAAAAATAGGACATGGAGAGATTCAGACAGACTGTATCATCTGGAATTGTTTCTTTCAACTGAAATGGGGAAGGACGGGCAACCAGACTGTGTTCACTGTGCGACTCTGTGAAACAAGTGCCTGCAGGAACCTCTCCCTTAACCAGCTGACAGGGAAGGGTGCAGCCAGTGGGAAGAGCTACAGCTGGACCTTCCCTCAGATGGAGAAAAAGAAGCAGGAGGAATTCTAGGGCTCACCCCTTCTGGTCCTGCTCAGCAAAGGCAGCACACACTTCACCTGACAGGAAGTGTTGGGGAAAGAAGAGACACTAATAACTAAATAAAATAAAACAGCATTGCCAGCCAGTCAGAGGAGGTGATTGTCCCACTCTACTCTGCACTGGAGTGGCCTCACCTTGAGTTTTGGGGGCAGTCTGGGCACCTCAACATAAAAAAGACATCAAGCTATTAAAGAGTGTCCAAAGGAGGGCCATGGGCACGAGGAAGGGTCTGGAGGGGAAGCTGTATGAGGAGCAGCTAAGGGCACCTGGGTTGTTCAGCCTGGAGGAGACTGAGGGGAGACACATCAAGGTCTGCAGCTTCCTCAGGAGGGACAGTGGAGGGGCAGTACCAATCTCTGCCCTCTGTGACCACTGACAGGACCAGAGGGAACGGCCTGAAGTTGTGTCAGGGGAGGTTTAGGTTGGTTATCAGGAAAAGGTTCTTCCCCCAGAGGGTGTCTGAGCACTGGAACAGGCTCCCCAGGGAACTGGTCCCAGCACCAAGCCTGTCTGAGTTCAAGAAGCCTTTGGATAACGCTCTCAGGCACATCATGGGATTACTGGGGTGTCCTGTGCAGGGCCAGGAGTTGGACTTGACAGTCCTGCTGGGTTCCCTTCCAACTCAGCATATTCTATGATTCTATGAAAACAGTTACAGAACTATTTATTACATAAAACTCCACACAAGGCTGCACCTTCAACCCTCCCTTTGCATCTGTTTCGATGCAAATGCATAAGAAGGCACAGAAAAACATGTTGTTTCTCAGATAATATGCAGATTCTTTGGTTCTTCCTTCACTTAACAATTCAGGGGCACAAATGGACTTTTAGGCAATTTTTCATTAGAAAATGTGAAATAGGAACCACTCTACAAGATAAAAACAGCTCTAAGCGTGTTCCACAGTAAGCAGATGTCCTGCAAGACCGTTCCATCAGATGCCTTAAAACATGGAGAGAGATTGCTACAGCTATATCAGTAAGGTATCCTGTGCTTGGCCTTGTTGAACTTGCTGACAGGATGGAGGAACGGGCCCACGTGAACCTCATGAAGTTCAACAAGACTCTGCTACGCTGCCAACTGTGCTAACGTGAACAGCCACACAACTGGCTAGACCAGTATTCAAATCCCCAAACACCTTAAAACCCTTGTAATAAAATGGGGTTTAGCTCATCACAGACATTGCAGTCACTAAGCAGGAGGGACACAAAGGAGAAAGCTCCATATCTCATGGAATCATTAAGGTTAAAAATGACCTCTATCTAAGATCATGAAGTCCAACTTTTAGGTTCCAGCACTAAACCCTGTCCCTAAGCACCACATCCACATGCCTTTTGAATACTTCCAGGGATGTGACTCTACCACTGCCCTCGGCAGCCCCTTCCAGCCTGGCCATCTTTTCAGTGAATAAATTTTTCCCAATATCCAATCCAAACCTTCCCTAGTGCAACTTGTGGCCATTTCTTCTTGTCCTGTCCCTTGTTACCTTGGAGAAGAGACCAACCCCCCCACCTGGCTACACCCTCCTTTCAGGTAGTTGTAGAGAGCAAGAAGGTGCCCCCTGAGCCCCTCTTTCTCCAGGGTAAACAACCTCCATTCCCTCAGCTGCTCCTCATCCTGGGAGCACAAGGCCTGTGCTCCCAGATCCTTCTGTAGCTCGGTTACCCTTCTCTGGACATGTCAGGAATCTGACACCGCACACACTGAGGTCAGTTTACGTGATGTTCTACTCTAGCTGTTGCATGGGGAAAGCTGGCAGGGACACAGTTTCAGGTTAATCACACAGCTTGTACTAAAAGCTGCCTCTGGCCAGAGGTTTTCGAAGATTTTTGACAGACAGAATCCAGTGTGAACTGGTAGCAAGACTTCGCAGCAGAGAAACATTTTCTTCCTTATTAAGCCATGTATCCACAATGGATGCACTCTTTAGGTCTAAAGGAGGGGTGGGAGTGTGCTGGTTTAAAGGTAAACCAGCAGGGGAAACGAACTCAACTCAAAAGAGAGATTATAAATCAGAATAACAATTTAATAAAATAATACAATAAGTACGATTATACAGACGAACAATTGGTTTTAACCCACAAAACCCAAGTGTATAACCCAGCACCCTGGGGCATGAACAAAGTGGTGTTCTTTGGGCCCCCTGAGTCCAGAGGAAAAGGAGAGGGAAAAACCTGTTGGTGAGAGTGCTGTTGCAGTCTTGTCAAAAGTGGTGATTGCAGTTTGGTCGAGAGTGAAGGTTTCAGTCTGGTTGAAAAGTGGTGGTTGCAGTCCAGTCGAGAGTGGTGGTCTGCAGTCTGGTTGAGAGTGGTGGTCTGCAGTCTTCCTCTAGATCCCACAAGTGGTTAAAAAAGGTCCCAAGACTCCAAGATTATATATTCTCCAGTTCAGGCAGGAACGCCCAGTACCTCCCTCAGGGTGGGGGGTTCCTTAAAGGGTGTGAGGACAAGAGTAACTCCTATCTGGCAGGCCTCTTAGCACCTAGTTTATAGCCTGAGGAGTCAGGCTCTATGTGCACATAGTGTAAATGGTTCATTGATAACAGTTTTTGGGAAATGGCATGGAAGGCTATAGAGTACACAGTTTTGGGTTACACCCGTCCAGTGATGAACTGGTCCCAGCTGTCCTAACTAGGACAGGGAGTCAGAGCAATGAAAACCTCCAGGGAGTAAAGAGGACAAGTTGAATTTATTTGCACTCCCTGTGATGTGGAAGCCTGACAGAGGAAGGCATCTACCAGCAAGTAGCTACTCAGCTCCCGAATCAGGTCAGGACAGATTGATGCTCTGTCTGAGGAAGGGGAGGTGGTGCCCTTTCCCAGGAAGCCCCCAGAAGCGTGATGTTAACTGGGAGTACTCCAACCTGGCTTCCAACAGCTTTTGAAGTAACCACTGAGGTAGTTAAAGGCTTCTAGAAATTTATGATCAGCAGAGAATAACGAGCAGGAACAGGCAAGAAACAACAGCACCAGCAAAACAGCAATGCCCAGACCACCACTGGTGAAGGGACTCATAACTATTAAAAGACAAAAACTGAAAGCAAACACAGCATGCTGCTCCAAGGTCCCTCTAACACCCTTCCTCTCAACACACGCTCAAGCTACCTAAGCCAGGAGGTAACAGACATTACTGGAGCGACACACTGTTACACAGAATTAATATATTAACTCATTTGACAGCTGAATGCCCTGTGATCAATACTCAATTATATTTCCAGGCAATACAACGTCAGCCAGAAACTGAACTGAGTAGACTGTGCAGCTACGTAACTTCAGGGTAAAAACAAAACAAGACCAGCAATAAGTGGGAGTTACGTACATGAGCTTCCGCGGCACAGAGTGGAGAGAAAAGATTACATCACAAATGTCTCCACAGCGAAGGAGAAAGAATTGAGCCATGAAGGTCAAGAGAAGAATACCAAAACTGGCTGAAATGACAGGTTCAAATGACAGGAAGATAAGGATGAAGCTCCTGCACAGTAAGAAAAGGGAGAAGCAAGAACAGCAAGGGAAGGGGCAGAAACAAGGACATTAAAGGAGGCTGGACATCCACAGGACACCATTAAATGTACAGTGAGGTTTGTCTCCCAGCTGACAGGTACAGGGCTGCCACGGCAAACCCAAAGCCCACAGAAAGCCCATCTGGGCAGTCAAGGAGAAGAGATGTTTCCAAGAAGGCAAGAGGATCACTTCTCTTCCATGAAGAGCTTACTCACTAAGTCCTCTCTTCTCCAGAGGGCACATGAGGCACAGGTTGGACAAGTTTCATCCTCTTCTTTCATTAGTTGAGAAGGAATAAGCATTCAGGGGCACAGCAGAAGGCAGAAGAGAGCTGGAAGAGGAGAGAATTCCTCCTGTCATTATTTCCCCTGCCTCTAGTTTGCTAGAGGGTCACCAAATACTTCACTCCAACAACTTCCCTTTCGGAAGCACCCATGCTTATACCAATCAGTGCTTTGCAGAAAAACATGAACTATTACTTTTTAAACATGACAGCTGACCCAAAAGTAACATCCAAGCCTGATCTCTGTATCCCACCATTTCCTGTGGCAGCGACTATTCCAACAGCAACATGGACTTGAACTTGCCCAGACTAAGAAAAGACTACCTAAAATGTATTCCTGAACCACTCCCTTCTTCACAGGTGTCCACCAATGCAAGGATACAATGAAAGCACAGGTGAAACTGTGAGAAATCCTAGAAAAACTCTTGAAGATCCATACAAGTATTCTTCCCAGCTAACAGCTTTCCTATTTCTTCTTGGGAGATTTGCAAAATTAGCATCTAAAGGCTGTGTTACAATCTAGACCTGAGGGAAGGCATTTGCTGGATGGTCCTGACTGAATGCACCCCTTTAACACTGGCAAGCAGCGACCTCAGGCTGCCTTTTCAGCAAGGCTGAACACTCAGGAAGCAAAGAGGATACTCCTTCAGCAGGCAGGACCAGCCTGCCGCCATTGTCCAGAGAGCTGTATAGCCTGAGATTCAAGGATAAGGAAGCTGAAAGTCACACATCCGCTTTTCCCCGCACTTCCTCAAAAAACCTTCCCTCAGGCAGAAATAGCACTTTAGCATCTATAATCAAGCTGGGATTTCACCAAAATACATATTCCAGCTAAACATGTCAGGCAATAGTCAAAAACCTTGAAGTATAGCCAGCCACACCTAAGGTGGGCAGCCCTCAGCCTTTGCTAGGCCATGCATCAGGGAAGGAGCCCTGACTTCATTTAGTAAACACTCTGTTCAGTAAATCTGCTGTCTTGGCACACTGGCAGCCTCTTCCACTGCATGCCTGTACAGGCAACATCTCCAGAACACCACTCAAAGGCCTCTGTATGCCAACACCCCACCTACTGCTAAAGGGATTGCAGACACACTCTCAAACTCTGCAGTGATGCTGGCAGGATGCTCGGGGGATGTTTTGGGGAGCAGGGAAGAGGCCTGGAAAGTGCTGTCCTGCTCCAGGGAATAGTGAATGCAGTATTGGATTGCTTGTCCCTAATGGAACTAAATTAAAAAAAAAAATCAACTGTAATCAACTTCTATGTTAATGACACAGAGCCAGGGCTGTTTCCTCTGGAAAGATCGACACGGAAAGTGAAGCAGTATCAATACTAGCAGCATTATCAACACATGACATTTGGAAACTTGGCACAGAGACAACAGTGGGCAGACTCCAGCACAGAGCAGCTCATGGGGCAGGCAAATGAGAGCTTAGCTTTGGCTTAGTTTACCCAGGGGCTTGCTGCTGCTCCTTCCACCCTGCCTCCCCCAGCACTGGCATGTATCCCCCCAGACAAACCTGCACCCAGGGCAGCTTTCTGCTCCTTTAACTGAACCAAACCAAGTCAGCATCAGGCCAGGGAGACATGTGGTCAGGAGCACAGGATGCTCCTTGAGACTGATCTTTCAGACTTCAGCCCTGAGGTCTAAAGTGCCCATAATCTATTTCAGACAGAAGTTAAAATTTATCAGTAGCAACATATCTCTAGGTCAACTGTTGCCTTCATTCCAGCCTGATGTAAATGAACACATAAGCAGCCCCAAGCCCCTGGGACAGGTTCACAAGCAAGGGCAGAGGGAATGTCTGCAGAACCTCTCAGGGCTGGAAGAACAGAGGGACTCACTAGATTTGGTAATGGTGATATCTACAGCCTTCTACTTCTGCAGATTACTAGTCTGTTTTTCATAACAGTTAGTAGGCACTTGAAGTTTCAAAATGCCCAGCTAAGGCATTGTAAGGAAAGTGTTGCCATATTGCCCAGGTTTTCCCTGCTGGCTGCTGTCAAAAGATGGGAGTGCCCAATGTGGATACCCTTTTGTTCTTACAAGACACACTAATTCCTACGCCAAGCCTCATGGGAAGGTGGGGAAGATCTTGTCACAGTAGGAGATTCAGCAGTGACAGCACCAACCAAGCCACGAGAAACAAGAGAAACATGAAAGTTGCTGGCTGACCCACCCCGACCCTCACCTTGCAAGCACAGCTCTCCCCCACACAGGAACCGTAGAGAACCATGTGTCTGACCAGCAGACAAGGAGGGAGAGAAACAACTCTCCTGATCAAACATCCCAGCACCAATTCCCACCCTGATGGCAGCCTGGAAGTACAAAACAGAAGCAGCTTCAGAAACGGCTCAGGGATCAACATCAAATGGTAGTTTTGACCTGCTTAAACACCAGCTCATCAATAGCCTGAAAAAAATCTTCCTTCCTCCCTGATTTCACCTTCTCCTTTGATGTTTCTAGCTACAAATTTCTCAGCTGAGTTCTGCCTCTTCCCAAGGACCTAATTAGAAGAACCACCAGCCAAAAGGCAGTGGCCACAGCTGCACTGGGAAATAAGGCAGCACGTGGCATGGGAGAAGGAAGGTGACCAGAGGCAGGACCTGGCAGGACACCACAACTTTGTTCTATTTCCCAGCCACACTTAGACATAGGTTTGAGTCCAGAAGAGCCCTGTTGTTAGACAGAAGGAGGTAAAGGAGGGGAGTAGCTGGTAGGACTCCTAAGAGAGAAACATGGGTGCAAGCTCTGAATGAAGAGCTTTTGGAGTGAACCTTGACTGTATCTCCCACATCTGTCTGTTAAACAGTTATGATGAACACTGCTATGGGATCTCTTCCTTCTCCCCCACAGATTACTTGCTCTACAGCTGTATAGCTTATCCTGTCATGGCACAGGTGACTCTCCTCTACTCCTATGGTCCCATAACTGTCCCATGAATGAGCTTTCCATCATCTCTACAGTCCTCTCTTACTTTCCTACTCACTCGTTGGGGGTATTGGGATGTCAACACCTCTGCCTCAGATGAATACCCAGAAGGGAGATCTTGGTAAAAGGTGAGGCCACCAAGCTCAAGACTCTGTCAGGAAGCTCGTGGTAAGAGGTTGTGCAAGCCCACCAAGGATGCAGTAGCTTTCAGACACACATAACAAGGAAGAAAGTGCCTGAATTGGCTCTTGGAGACCTGCTGACATGAAAAAAAACCCAGAGATGTCTGGATACTAAACTTTACCCCACAAGGACCTCAGGAAAGAGAAAGGCAGGAAAAGAAATGGAAGAAAAATACAGTAGATTAACATTTGGAGACATACATAGGCCCACTTCTGCATCCTGACTGCCATGATCTTAAAAGTTACATGTTTTGTGTTTGCAAACAGCAGATTCCTAACTGGTTCCAGGCACAGTAACAGAGATTGGACACACATAAACCCACTGCTACTGCCTCAGACACTGCACTGCCCTGCCTGGCCCAGAGCACGTGTCTCTAAATTAAAGATGCAGACGCGACAGAAACCTCCCTTCAGATGTGCATGTGGGAATTTTACAAGGAATAAACAGATACAGCTTGAATTTTAGAATAAACCAATGAACAGAAGAAAACAGAATTGCAGGAGAAACACAGGAGAGGACTAAACGCTTTGGTCTGCTTTAGGAATGGGCATGAGGTGAGGAGGAGGGCTTGGGCAGAAGATCACATGATCCAAGACTATGCAATGTGCTGGGACCAAGCTCCAGGCTCCAGGAAGGGCCACACCAGGAGGTACAGACACAGCTTTTACTGGGACAAAGGGGCAGAGAGAAAGTTCAAGCCTCTTCTAAGGAACTCGAAGCACCTAATCCCCCAGGCAAGACTAAACAACAAAGAGGACTTAAAAAAAGCCTTGCCCCACCTCATTTCCTTGTTGATGAGTTTTGCCTTCCAATGCTGCCCTAGTTAATCCAATCAATCCCTGCCCTTTCCAAGAGATCCCAGTCTCTGCTTTCCAAACAGTGGCTCTTTCCCAGCCTCCAAACAGTGGCTTAGGACCTCTTAGGACCAGTTTACCCTTTTTCCAGGACAGCATAGACAGCATTTCTATTGTCTACTGTTCACTGTATTCTTCCCCTGTTTGCTTGTTCAACCTTAATCTCTCCTCTCCTCCCTAGTGCTAAGTAGCCAGTGTTTCCAGTCTTGGCCATAGGCCTTATTTTCCAGACAAAACCTGTACATCCTATCCTGAAGAAAGAAACGTGGAGCAGATAAAGGTGCGTTACGATTCTGTGCTTGACCTGACATAGCACTGCCAGCAAACTCCTGCCATGTGCAGTGGACAAATTTTTTTCCCTGATCTTTTTTCCTCACCAATTAATTCCATGATGGATCTGAAGGGCAGCAGAAAGCACAGGAGAGAAGAAAGTAAGTACATTACTAATGACTGCAAAAACAAACTGGGAAAATATATCAATTTCCAGCCAGTTGCAAGAATGCTACAGGCAAAATGGATAAAAAAGCCCAAAGCTTAACTTGTATCTCCTAAGCATACTAATCAGCTGCTCTCCATTCCAGCAGCTCTGCCACAGAATTGTGTTAAAAGCAATCTAACCTGTACCAGGATAGATTCTCAACACTTCCATTTCAGTTTCAAATTGCACTAGAAACACAGTGACAACCTTACGCTAAAACAGCCAAGTGGCAGAGTCGACTTCATGAATGTATTTGGGACTTGGGATCAGGGCAGAAACAAAAGAATTCCACCCTGGCACTGTTTAGCTATACCACTGGCAGCCCCTCTGCCCCATCTCCAGCTGTAAATGTCTGTACCTTCAGGAGACAAAGAAAGGTCACTGAAACTGGGCTCAGAACATACCAGGCCTGACCACAGCTTCAAGCAGACAATGCCCACGTATACAGTCTATGCATTTAGTACCTCCAATGTATTTTTATTTTGGGGGATCTGACCAGTTATTTGGCATCCCATGTGGGCACCAGAAATCCAGAACAAATATGTGCAAAGAGTGCTGCAACTTAACTGTCATTTTGCTTAAGGATTTTTGCCTGTCCCAAGCCCAGCATCTTCTAGTTAGTTTTTTTCCACTTAGCTCACTGGGAACAAGTTTAGTCTCTCCTCACCTCTGTGGCAATCCTCTTTTACTAAACTTCATCAGCTCCTCTTTTCTCACAGTCATCTTTTCCAGGAAGATCTCTGATGATCCATTCAATCATTGCTCATATTCCACACCTTTGGCATCAATGCTGAAAAACTGATCTACAGATAAACAGCAACGCTCAGGAAGGACAGCATTTGGCTGCAGACACAGCTATGAGCTCCTAAACCCAGGCTGCCTGTTGCCTTTGAGGTGAGGCCAGTCATGGGTGCTTCTCCTGCCCCTGTGCTAAAGAAGCTCAGTGAACCTGCCATCACATTCTACACCATCACAGCCACGAGTCCTCAGGCAATGCCTACACACCAGCAGAAAGAAAAGCAGAGGCAGAGCTTCTAGAGACAGTTCCTGACTGCTCCAATCAGGTTTTTTCATGAAATAATTACTCTGAACCTTACTCAGAGCTTTAGGACCATGGCAAAATTTCCACTGGGTTATTTTAACTGTTGATTAATTCTCCTCTCCTGGTACTTCTCTTCGGATTCTTTAACGCGTCTGGTCTCAGGCTCCCCACAGCGTGGGTTCGTTTCCCCACTCACAACACTCCATGCATTGACAGGGAAATGAAAAAAATCATCACATGTCAGAGCTTGCCCTTGATTTTAAAGTCTGTGTGGCAGATTAACATAGTGTGCTCTCCCTCCCCATGCTGCCCTATCTGTTGCACAACAATACGTCAAGGAGTTAATCCCACCATCTGCAGCTGCCAGAGCTCCTACACACCAGGAAACCCAAACACCTACAGCTTGGGAGCACTGAGGGAACATAAAGTCCAACCACATCTTCTACAACCAAACAGCCACATATTAAATGTAACCATATTAATTTCTTTTACCTGACAGCCTGCTTAGGCAATATATACAAGATAATTTTAGATTTAGACATCAAAAAGAGCTCCACAGACTGAGCTCTGTATAACACCAGCAGACATTCATTATTTATATAATTTAAGAGTTATTAGCTTGATCCCAGTTACATTCTGATTGGTCGGTTCCAACAACACTTGCACGGTAAGTGGTTTTATAAACTACTGCACACACAGAGGACTAAAACACTAGCATAAATATAAAGCAGGAAGGAGAGTGAGAAGACCCTGGAAAGCTTCCCAAATTGTTTGTGACAGGCATACACTTGATCTCCAGCTTCCAACTTGGTTGGGCAACAATCGACATGCAGGATCAGCAATGCATAACCCTCCCCTCTCCTTTTTTAGGAGCACACACAGCAGATTCCAAAACTGGGAAGCATTTGAAGAATGGAGCTAGAAAAATAATCACCTGGAGAAGCACAAGGCATGAAATCCACGTTGCTCTGGTCTGCAATTGGAGTGGAGAGATAACTCAAGCCCAGTCTCAAGCATCTACTGCAGGTTAACACCTGCTGCACCCAGGGACTCACTCCTGCCCCACACAGCCCTCCCAGCTCAAAGGGCAAGTTATGTCCAGACCAGACACAAGGTGACTTTTTTCTTGCAGCACTAGACAAGTGACTGCCATTGATAAGTAAATGTTTCAGCACAAGGTCTAGACTGGAGCTGCCAAGCAGAAGCCCCTAAAGGACATACTGAGGTGATCCTGTGTCTGCATGAAGCCTGTGTGTTCCTAACAGCCCTTTAACCTTGAATGGATCTTACCAGTTCTACCACTCCAACATTACACAATGAACTATTGGTTTGGGGTTTTTTTTGTGTGGTGGTGTTGATTACACAGTTCAAGAAGCCTAGCCCATGAAAACATTCATTCCAGGTGATGCCCAAGCACATCAAGTCTCCTTCCCTCCTCCTGTGAGCCCAGACTGCCCCGTAAGTGGAACTGGTCCAAACACTGCTTCATCACCTCTTCCAGCAGCCTCTGCCACTTCTGGTGGCTGCCACTTTTATGCTGTCTCAACTGCTCTTCCGCTTCAGCTCACAATCCAGAGCTCCCAAAAGCCCTGAGGCACCAGCAGGATCACCAGCTCTGCCATTTACACAACACAGACACTCCCACAGCATCTTCCCCCCTGGACAGGCCTACATCCACCCCACTCCTCTGCCTGGCTCCAGGGGACAGAGGCACCACACCACTACCAAGCCCCTCTACAGACCTCTGTGATCATCACTTCACTGCAGACCTCCCACAGCATTCTTCATCTCCTGACAAAGCTAGGCTTGACTACTCTGTTGGGGACTCTCTGTCTTACCCACAATGATTCTCACACAAGGCTTTGTGTCTTGTGTCACCCGAGAGTTGTTTTTCCAAAACAGTCTTAGAGCTAGCCCCTCTACTCCAATGTGCATGCCCATTTGGCTCACTTAAATGCAAATAAAACCTTTAAAAAAGAAAAATCTAGATCTAGGCCCCTCTAGGAAAGGCAGCAGCTCTTTAAAATTTTTTTCCAGCCCATCACCTCTTCCCCTTTTCTTTATCTCAAACTTGCAGATCAGCATCAGTCATCCATCTCGGAATGACATTATCCTGGTAGAATCTATTTTAAAGCAAGCAAAATATTTAAAAAATGACAGGGCTCTGACACTTTGTACTTGATTCTCTCTACCCCCCCTGCCAGCAGCACAGGCAGACAGTAAGAAGTCTCATTTACACTGTGTCTGCACTAGAACAAGTGGGTCCAGCCCCATCCACCCCACACAGGGATGAGATCAGCAGCTGCCAGCACAGAGCTGTGGCAAGAACACCCATGACATCAAAAGAAATAACGGGGTGGGGAAGGACCCAAACTACTGTGAGTAGTTCTCTGACACTCCTTGCTCTCAGCTTTCAGAGCTGCCAGACATTTGGCATTGCCTTGATCTTCTTAGGTCTGAGACTACAGCAGCAAACCTTGAGACACACCTGCCCCTTCACCTCTCTGCGTTCAGTATCCCCATGCTTACAGGGGAACAAGGACTGGCATCCTTCCTGTGAAGAAAGTGCTCCCTGAACACAAAAACTACACCCCCCTTCCCAAGCAGTATCTTGAAATATTTAGGCTCACTGTGCCCAAAAAGCTATACCTACTGAGAACACCTGCATCCCCAACAAAATACCATACTAGTTCCCAGAAGAGAAAGGCTTTCACTGTAAAAGAGAGGTCAGCAGATCTTTCCACATTGCACAGAAGATGCTGGCAGAAACAGTATTTCTCTGCATGAAAAGGGCTATGGCATGAGCACTGTGCCTGCTAATTTCCTAATATGGATCACAGTCCAATGGATTGAGATCCACATGCCTACAGACTCATCACTGGGTCTCACTTGGTCTAAGACTGAGTTCAATATTTTTACCCTGCTGACAGGATATTAATTTTACCTAATGGACCAAGAGTTGCCAAGAGCTATGAGCTATTTTTCACATTTTTCTGGCTTTGTTCAGCTTTCCTTTCCTGATGAGGACCTCCCCATTTAGTCCTGCCTTTGCTGAGGTGTCGCAGCACAACTTGAAGAAATGCCAGCTTCATGGCAGATCTCAAACCAAGAGTGCAAAGCACAATCTGGACTTCTCCAGGAGGCAGGACTGATCCAAGCCACTGTGCCAGGAACAATGTTTGATGATAACAAGAAGGCTGTTCCATTTCAGAGGTTTGCAGGTTTGGATATCACCATCCTAAAAATAATTCAGGACAGAAAGCAGCAGCCAAGTCCATGGTGTTGTGGTAGAGCCCCCACCCATGTGAGGAACACATGGCACCCACCAAGTTGTGAGGAACCTGCCCCTTTGGGTGGACACCTTCGGGTAGGGGATAGGGAGATAAGGAAATCTGCAGGATGTAATGTCAAAACACCCAAGACATTGCGGGTAAGAGAGAAACGTGTCGTTGTCCCCCCCCGCCAATCCTCATAAGTGCTCTACCATGCCAGGCCAAGAAGCAAAGATTAGTTAATGAAGCTTTGCTTCCACTGAGGACCTTCCAAAAATCAGAGTCAGCTGTTGGAAACCAATGGCTGATGCTGCTAAAACTGGAAAAAAAAATATTTTTCCTGCCATTCCTGCTATTCCAGTTGCCTTTGCTGGAACCAGTTCACCTCCCCCAAAGGTCAACAGTGTGCAAAATATTGCCAGTAAGACGTGTACAGGAGATATTCATACAGGAGATGTTCACTCCTAGCCAGGATTTGTACACAGCTCTTTCTGAAGCCTGAAGCACACTAGCTGCAAAGTCAGCGCTACAGCCTTCTTCCACGGATGTTACATAATAAATAATGCATTTAAGTATTGTGATGCTGGACTCCAAATCCCAGCCTCACTTAGCCTTTAAAGACTGCGTCAAAATTATTTATAGTGTTTACATTACGGAGGATGGGGGGTGGTACCATCAGATCTCATTTAAAGATTACTTTCAGATGAAGCAAGACTGGTTCTTTAACATTTTCTTCAAGCAGAAAAAGGTGGCAGCCACAGCTGGAGCACAGCAAACAAATCCATAAATGCATATGGACATATAAGTCAAATAAGAATTAGGCTGAGCAAAAAACAAGTTAGCTCTGAAAGATTCCTTTGGCTGCTTTTCCACATACTGTGCTGACCATTTGTGGTTTAATCTTAGAGAAGCTCTCCCTTGTTTGAGCCTGCAACCCTTCCAAGCTTCCAAGAAGCAGGTTTTACTGTAATTACTCCCTGGTTTTTTTTATACTGGCTAAGGTTTTCATATAAGCATTGTTGTTTTTTACACTTACTGCACCAGGAAAAACTGAAGGAGGAACTGGAAAATTTTGTTCTGTGCCCTGTGGAGATGAAAAATATCATTCAAAAATATAGACCTGACCTAGAAAAAGGAAGAGTTATTCTGCTGCCCTCTAATGAGCACTTCTAACATCTGAAAAAGAACACTCTCTGTTCTGGCAGATTTGTTCTGCTCTCTTGCTACAGAGCTGTCAACAATGCAGGCACAGCTGGAGCAAGGCAGCACCTCCTACACAGCGAAGACATGCAGAAGAAACATCTGGATGGACCCAAGATCTGTTCTGTACTTCCCTGAACTTAGAGTATATGGCTGTGCCCTGTTCTATTCCCTTTCCTTCCCTGAACAGAAGGAGGGGAGAGGTTCTAATTCTGACCCTCAGGATGCAAGGGCCACAATGTTATTACAGGTATACACGTACCACAGACACGTGGGATAACGACTTGCTTAAACATCTGTGAGCATTAATGAAAAGCAAAGGAATTCAGTTTTCATGCAAGGTGGATCTGCACAGTGCTCAGGAGACATTCAGTTGAAAGAGACAGTAAGGAAGGCAGAGGAACAGCCATAGAGCAACAGTTCTACTTGGTACTGAGCTTCATCTCAATTTTTACTGAGCTACAGTGATGCAATGGGTTGACCTGGGCCAGCTGCCAGATGCCCACCCAGCTGCTCCCTCCCTCCCCCTCCTCGGAAGAACAGGTGAAGAAAATAAGATGAAAAGTTTGTGGGCTGAGATAAACAACAGGGAGATCACTCACCAATTACCATCACAGGCAAAACCAACTAGACTTGGGGAAAATTAATGCAATGTACTGCCAATGAAAACAGAATCAGGTGGTGAAAAACAATGACAGACACTAAAACACCTTCCCCCACCCTTCTCAGCTCCACTCCTTCATTCCGACTCCTTCATTCCTGACTCCCTTAAGCAGTGCAAGGGGCCAGGGAATGGCATTACAGTCGCTCTCTGCTGCTCCTTCCTCCTCACACTTACCCATCGGGGTCCTTCCCATGGGAGAGCACCTCCTCGCCTCCTTTTCTGTCCCTGGTCTTCACAGGGCTCTCACTTTTTCTACTCCTCTTTTTTTCACTCCTTCTTAATTACATGTTTTTCCAGACACAGCACCATTGTGGCAGACAGGCTCAGCTGTGGCTGCACTGAATGCACTTCAGCTCCTGGACCTGGGTGTGTCCAGAACATGAGAGCTCTGGCCTCTCCTCCATTACCAAAATCTTGCTACTTACATCCAATACAAGTAAACAGCCCAATGCCCTCTATTTTGGAGGAAAAAAATATATGAAGAAGTCATAATAACTCCACATTAGTAGTATCTGCACATTTTTATGCTATTTCCATAAATAAAACCCACTCAGGTACAGGCACTAAAGCAACAAGCACACCTGTATCCACAGAGGAGCATACCTAAGCCCAGCCCACATCTAAGCCCAGCACACCTAAGCCCAGCCCTGCTGTCACAAATCACTGGCATGAATCAAAAGCAATAGCCAGAGGCTTCACTGAGCAAAACACAGAAGTGTCACTGAACAAAGCAATTTAAAACTGGGATTTCTGGCAGCAGAATTCCTGCAGTCTGGAAGAGGCTTTCCATGCCTCCCTATCGATAGGATCACCAGGTTATTTCAACTCAAAGCACATTGCAAAATAACTCCTGCATGCACAGACACAGCCTTTACTCGTGGCAGCTGGGAATGTCCTCCCCATGCTAAAGAGGCACATTCCCGTTACATAAGAACGCTCGGTGACCTGAATTTACAAATAATCTTTGAGAGGAAAATAATAGACATAAGGAAAAACAAAGTTAAAAAGCAGCGTAGCCAGGAAATGCAACAAAAGGAAATGAGCCCAGAGTCTGCACACACACAGCCACACGAGGTGTGAATGTCCACGACACCCACAGAAGCCCAGATTCTTTAAGCAGATCTATTGATTTGCTGTGTGTTCTCCACGCACAGTCGAGCACACAGCACAAGGGGGTCAGGAAACAAGTTTGTGTGTCCCATCTTCCCTCAGACTTTCTGCCACGGGCTCTCTAGAACACCATGTTTCATTGGAGTTGGTTACCAATATCACTAAATGGAACGTTTTCAAGAGTACCTTCCAGCTCACAGTCCCTTCTTGCTTGAACACCTATTCACCTCCAGCAGGATTTTCCCCAGGATTTTTTGTGGTTAGCCTCACGGAATATTTGCAACACTGCTAGTTCAATCTAAACCTGTCCAAATCACCATTTCAAACAACCCAGAATACTTCAGTACCTACTCATTTAATCCTTGCATAGTTATGTTTCCTGCAGTTAGCTTAGACAACGTACACTGAGATTTACAGTGTTAAAAACCTTATTTTAAAAAACAACAAAACCCTCTTATTTCCTCTTATATACCCTCTTATATACCCTCTTATATACCCTCTTATATACCCTCTTATATAAGCCACTTGACTAAAAAGCTAAACCCAAATTAAGTGTTGTTACCAGTTATGCCACACATGAGCATCAATAGTGCCACTTTGAAATGCTAAAGGGGGTAAACAGACCCTCAGCTGACATATGCATTTTCACCCAAGCATAAAGAAAACCTTGACCCATAAATTGCTCACAAAGACTAGAATAAAAGATAACTTGCACAGAATAGAATAATACTATAGATGCCTCTTTGAATGACAGACATGAACACTTGAGATCTCCTTTTAAATACACAGCCTCAGCAAGACCCATATTAGCAGGGCAAAGATTTATCTATCAGTAAAACAGAAATCTGATTTATGTAGCACGGAAGTTTGTGGAAAAAATACCCAAGCAAAATAACCTTCCTCACACAGGCATTTCCCAGGGGTGTCAGCAGAAGAAAGAGGAGGCTGACTTATTCCTGCACCTAAAAAGCATGTCAAGGCAAGTCAGAAGGGGCAACCTGGAAGAGGGAAACCTCTCATCCCATCCACCCTTTACCAGCCTCTACCAATTATCTAAAAAGAGCATCTATTAGACTCCCAGGACATGTATTTCAGAGAGGTTTGACAGCTTGACACTGCCCCATACTGCTGCTGGGGAGAAGGAAAGGGCTCTGACTTCCAGAGCTATCCATCTGCCCTCTCCACAAGCCCTTCTTCACCCCTCTTGGGATTCCGTTTCTCAGTTTATGCAGGGTGAAACTACCCCTCTCATGCCCCACGAGAGGTTTGCATTACTGAGACTTGTGCTGGGAAGTCCCTTTGCCACAGGTGCAGAGCCATTCCACCTCTCTCTTTGTAGCACTTATAATTTTATAACTCAATTATGCCAAAGCTATAGCGTTAGTACAGCAAAGACAAAGATTTCAGTTCATAACGCTCTTCTGCAATGCTGCAGCTCCAGTACTCTCCTAAACAGGGCTGATCTATTTTTGTGTAAGTAAGGATGTCTGACCATTTTAAACTCATTTATTCAGCAGGAGAATACCAGGCTAGATTAGTATCCTTTTAAAACTCAAGATCACACAGAGCAAGACGTGGCATGACTTGCAACTGCCACACCCTGTCACACCTTGCCAGGAAGGCAAAGAGGCACACTGACCTCAAATTCAGTCCCTTCAGGGGCACAAGGGTCTGACATGTTTGACCTAAAAAGCACATGTTTGGGCACTCAACTTTCACAAAGGCCAGAAGAAGGCTTTGCAAATGCACAGAGCAGCAGCTCAGGAGCCTCACCAAAGGAGTCCCCACTCCCTCACTGAGCTGTACCCTCCTCTCCAGCCACCCAGCAGCACAGAAAGGCTGCTCCGGGGCAAGCACTGAACTTCCACCAGTGCTACTGGTGAGCATTACACAGCAGGCACAGCCAAGGAGCCAACCATAATAAGAAAGAACAGGGATCTGACACATCCTTCAAACTCCTAAGATTCACTCCCTGCTCTTCCCACCACCGACAGCCTCCTCCCCTGGAGCAGGCTGCAAACATTTTGGAAGCCTGGGGCTCTCTAGAAAACTTTCCTGTGTTTGTGTAATGCTCAGTATCCATGGCCACTAGTTAATTAGAGCTTTTGGGGCTTTTTAATGTTAATTTTAAGAACAGGGACTTAGCCACAGCTAGAGGGAGGGGAAGAAAACAAAACAGTTAATGAGTTCCATAAATATTAACACAACTGATTCCCATAATCTGGCAGAAGGCGCTCACAACATGGAAAGGGTTCGTCTCCAGAAGGGAAGTCAAAGCACTGGAAATAGTGCAAGTTTCAGAGTTTCAGACACTCATTTACCGCTTTTAAATTAACTGCATTGACTTTAATTAAAGTGGAGCTTCCTACAGCTATTCTCACAGCACAGACAAATTGTTACAGTAACTTTAAGCAGTGTGGATTTTTTACCTTTTTTTTTTTTTTTTTTTTTTTTTTAGTTATTATCATTTAAGGCACTGATGTTTTTAGCTTTCAGTAAGATTCTCACTCCAAATTCTCCCAGGAGCTACCCACAGCAGGTCACTGTTCTCTGTTTCAAGCAGCCCCCACAGCTGTTCACCACTGCTACAGAACTTAGTCAATCTGACTCCTGAATCAAGATCCCACTGACTTTAATTCTCTGGACCAAAGGAACAGAAAAACCCTCTGGCTTCAAGGTGAGTTGTTGAAAACTACAGAATCTGTTTGAGGTGTCCTGTAGACTGAGGTCGTGTGACCTCACTGGAGAGGCTTCCCCTACCACAAACCGCTACCGCAGCTCCTTTCAAACACAGTGCAGTTTTCTAACAGCCTGTTAGAAAACTCACACACCAAATCTGCCCTTAAAAGGTGATCTGGCATTGTCAAGATAAGAGCAGCTCCTAATGATGCAGTCAACAAACCAAACAGATTTCAGTTAAAAAGCAAGGGAAAAGGAACTTAAACTGCTACTAAAGCCATTTACCCAGACATGGTAAATTGCCATCTGTCACTTTATCAAGCTACCAGGATGGCCAACCTTGGGCCTGGGAGAGAGAGTAAAAAATATCACTTTGCCTGTTTAATCTCTGCCTAGCATTTTCCCTTCCCTGGGAATTTTTCCTTTCTTGCAAATTCTGTTACTAGAGGTTTCAAGGACTTTCACACACAATGTCAAAAGCAACACCAGCTCGTGGAGGGAAATTTGCCATTTGAGCAGGGACCTGCATGCCCACTCCTGGGACACATCCTTGACCTGTGCGGGTGACACGAAGGAAGACAGACATCTTGCAGAAGGTACAGGGTGGAGGAGGGGAGCTAAAGCAGGAATTCCCAGCTCAAATGCAAAGCTGCTCCTCCCAGATCCACGCGCCAACCAGGTATTTTCAAAGACGTTAAAATGATTTCAGTGCAACAGCACCAAGGGCATCGCCAGCAGGCTACCTCCCGACACCAGCTTCAGGGAGAGCACCTCACCACTCCCAAAATCCACACAGACCAAAGCTTAGGCAGTTGATAACAAAGACAGACAGAGCAGGAACGCCTTGTCATTTTGGACTGGCGCCGCACGTCACACTCCACGCGCACGTCGGAGGTGCTGCAGCAGCTCCTCACACAGGCTGCTCACTGCCATCCTCAAGAGTGTGGAGCAACCTGCTTACACCCCTTTCCATCTGAGGGGTGTTACGGTGGGGAACAGCTTGGGGAAGGCGTTCTGCACAAAACAAACATAAGACAGGCGTGACAGCTGCCAGCACGGAATGGAAAACTGAAGAAAAGCAACAGCAGCAGAACTGTGAGGATCCAGCAGCTTTCCACACCAGGGATGTGCTGAATGACCAGCACAAGCAGATTTAAAAATTCCCCAAACATGCAATAAGAAAAAGCAGAAAATGCTTAGAACTAATATTCAGAAAGAGTGCATTCGTTAAAACAAACAGGTTTGTTTTTTTTTTAATCCTTCTATTGTTAAACACCCCATTATGCCAGCAGAGGGGAAAAACCCAAAATGCAAACAAAGAGGAAGGTGATCAGGGATGAGGATTAAAGAGGAGGAGCCATAATATTTAAGGCAACAAACAAGCAGAAATGCAATGAACAGACAGGAATAAATTACAGGACACAAAGATTTGCACCCTGTCAAGAGCTCCTGAAGAGTAAAGGGAGCCTGGCCATATCTGCAGTTCTGCCAGCAACACGAAAGTGGATCCACTGCAAGGGTAACCACGAGTCCAGACACTGCAGGAACAGCAATACTGTCAGAGGGATCTCACAGGGATTCTGGTACATCACCCATAAAAAAAAGGAAAACAAACCCAAAACAGGACAGCAAATCATATTGCATGAAGTTAATGCAGGACCACAATGCCAACCAACCACAGCTTCTCTGCTTCTCTCTGACGCTTCAAAAAGAGGAAATAAATTGGACAAACGGGTGCAGAGCCCAAGCAGAAGGAAGCAGATAATGTGACAGACCCAGCAGATATGGAACTTCTGAGCAGAAGCTGAGGTGCAAACCAGAGAGGCACAGTCAGTGACGCTGCAGAGGGAGGCTTGGTAACAAAAGGAACTCGCAGAGAACCTCAGAAAGGGGGAAAGCAAGGCTGTACACAGCCTGGAGACTTTAGAAATTCTATTCACTGCTGTCAGGTTCCTGCCCGGTCTGATTTTATTCTCTCCTATCTCCACATCTCTTCAGGAGGATAAGGGAATTCCTTGTCAGATGCTCAGTAATTTCACTGCTCTACTCCCCTCTGTGCCACTGACAGAGGATCCCATGCCACAAGACAGTCCTGGACTTCAGACCACAACCTCTGTCCAGGCTGATGTCCTACAGGACTCCATGCCCCACACCTTGGTACAGAACCACAGACTCACAGAGTGATTTGGGATGGAAGAAACCTTCGGAGAGCATCTAGTCCAACCTGCCTTTCATTTGTCACTAGACCAGGTTGCTCCAAGCCCCACCCCCATCCAAAATGGCCTTGAACACTTCCAAGGATGAGGCAGCCACAGCTTCTCTGGGCAATCTGTGCCAGGGCCTCACCACTCTCACTCTTTATGTCCAATCCAAACCTACCCTCTGGTACACCTTATGGTCTCTTGAAAGACCAATAACAGGTCCAGGACCAGGGGAAGCAAATGGTTTTAATCCACATTTCACATTTTCCTGGTTCACCAGTGGCACAGGGGGAGCTAGAGAATCTGCAGGAAAAGCTACTCAGGCCACAAACTCAGAAATCAGGATGAAAAGCTAAGGTTTCACTAGCAATTATGAACTTGCTGCTGTTGCACTTCTGCTTTCTCAACAACACAGCTTGTCACAGTTCCCTTCTGGAGTAGCTGAAAATAAAGCAGGAAGCTACCAGTCCAGTTGTTCATATCACTCCACAGCTGGTTCATCATCTACTCCAAAAAAAGAGACTTTCACAGGCAACTGGTTTGCCAGAGCCATGCCTGAACAGGCCCTCGCTTCAATGAGCAAACACTGAGGAAGCAAAGCTAAAGAAAACAAACAAACAAGAAAAAGCAGCAGCAATCCCCTATATGACAGGCCATTATTTCTGACTTGGTAGGAAACATTTAATTCCCATGCTACAGAGGCTCACCCAGATGAGATTTATTCACTCCCATGAGTCACAGAGGTCCCTGCCCGGATTAGATTATGGCAAAGCCTTTGAATTTATATTACGTCAGTGGCTAAGTAAACTACCCTGATAGGAAACAATCACCGAGCAAGGAAGTAACTCATGGACTGAACTCCAGCGCTCACAGGGATGGCACTGGCTTTTGTTACCTATGTGTGTGTGGAAATCATCTGGAATTTGGCATTAACACGAGCTAATGATTAAAGATAAAAAGCAGAGAAGGGGAAAGTAGTGGCAGCAGGTCTTTTTCACAGCACGACACAGCTCAGAGCTCCTGCATTAAAATACTTTCCGTTTTAGACCACTGGCTTTTTATGTAACACAATGCAAGACTCACCTACAATCAATTCCATTTTGGTGACATTTTTTGTTACAGTTCCACCCTCTCCTTCTCATGCCACAAGGATTACTGATGCCAGAACAGCCTGATGAGCTGGTACCTCACACTAATAAGCACGCTGAATCAGCCTTGTGTCCAAGGGAAACAACAGACCATTACCAAGAGCAACAGATACTTCCAAAGGGCACCCTGGATTCACCAGCAACCCCCAGAAAAACAAGGTCTTTGGCTGGCAAGAAACAACACCCCAGTTTATCCTCCCAGAACAAGGGGCCTCTTTCCATCTCCTTTCAGCACCAGCACACACAACCACTCGTGTTAAATGAGATGTTAACCCTGCCAGAGACACTGAACTTTCCAACTTACACATCGTGTCTCCCCCTGTTCCCTCAGAATAACCACAGCCAAAAGCTGGTCACTTACAAACTGGGGAAAACTAAGGGGAAATAATGTAGAGAGAGAGGTGGCCTCCCTTATTGACAACCACAGATGACAGCCCCCAAGCCCCACCACGACGATTCCTTGGTTTCCTGCAGGATTGTATCCCTTTGGCTCTGGGACATCAAAGCAGGTCTTCCAGATGAAGCCTTTCATCCCCTGGAAGTAACCATGCTCTGCTGTTGTTTAGTTAGCCTCTGTGATGTTACACATAGCATTGAATAGCTGTGTGTGTCATGGATTTATTTTCAGGGCATAACAGTGCTCTCCATATCATTCTCTTTTCCTCCCACTCCCCAGCAGCCAATTTGCTTTTCTGGCCACTGTTGAGCTCCAAGTTGACATCTTCCAAAATTTAATCCAATTCCAAGCGCTTCCTCAGCCTAAATTTTATTTGGAAGAGAGTCACAGCACAAGGCCAGATCGAAACACAAAACACACAGGTATCAGCAGTCTTGGATAATCTTTGATAAATCTTGGACGACGTGAGGCACACACGCAGATAGAGGACAAACATACCTGCTTTCTCAACTGCCACACAGCATCCTTGGCAGAAAAAAAAAATCTTCTCTAGCTATGAAAAGCACATGAGATAGAGTGAGCCCACCTACAGTCTGCCAACTTGACCTTCTCAGAGCTTGAAAAGCAAGTGGGAGAGAAGCACGCTTTTGTCTTGCTATTAAATCTTAAAATAGCAATGTGTAGGAGAATCCTACCCTCCTGCCCTGTGCACTAAGCTGAGGGGGAAGGGAAGAATGGGGTGGAGGAAAGGTTGAAGTCAAGCTGAATTTTCTGCTGAACAGGGTCTGAGCTGACCAGAGATGCCAGGAGACAAAGGATGTCTGCCTAGAATCTCTTTTCTAACTCCAGGCTGTCTGCCATTGTATGCACAGCCTAGTTACAGTTCACTGAATTAACACAAAAAAAATGAATTGATTTCCATAATGAAAAAGCCTCTACATGGCTCCAGAGTGAGACAAGAAGAAAGGGCACAACAGCTCGGGAGGATGTAAAAAAAATTAATCAAATCACTTTTTGCCTGTTGAAATACAGTTTTGAGCTCCCAAATGAACAGTTATTTTTAGCTGATCATCTGGAAATTGAGAGGGAATACAAAGCATCAGGGTCAGCATCACTGTCTGCAGGAAGCCAGTACATAGCCTAGAGAGAGGCAGTCAGGCACCACACATCTGCAGCATCAGCACTGCACAGGGACCAGCAGCACGGCTCTATTTATAACCCAGCCGTGTGCAGCTGCACTCTGCAATGAAGGGCTGGGATTGCAGGCTGCCAGCCCTCAACAACACGCTGCCTGATTTAATTAAAGAGATGGCAATGTGCACATGCACACACAGATGCATACATGTCCCAGAAGAGTTACCAACAGTGAACTCGCTGTTTTGAAAACAATGCATTTCACCAAGGTTACTGTGCAGGCAGCAGGCAAATGTGTCCTCAAACAACCCCTCCACTTCCTCACTCTGCTCTGTGACCAAATATGACCAATAGGCAGCTCACCACTGCTAAGGTAACCACTAGCCCTTGAGTGGTTACTGGGTTTGTAGCCAGTAACCAGGTAGCCCTGAACCGGAAAACAAAGTCGCTGTAGTATTTATATGCACGAAGAGAAGAAATTCGTTTAGTTTGCAAACAAGGTATTTGGGAGTCACACACACCTTTGCATCAGGACAGCTTGCTGTGCCATCAGGTTCCATTTAGAGGTGAAACCTGCTTTCACCTCTAGCTCTGCCTGTCAGCGAGCAGTCAGAGGGAGCATTTCCTTGTTGTGGGACTAGAAATCAAAAGGCTCTATCACGTCCTCCCTGCTCCCACTCTCACTTCCCATACTCCCTGCGAGCTGGACACTTCTGCCATGAGTCCTTCAGCCAGGGAGCAACAGCAAAGGACAGGAGGAGAAGACGTGCTGCGGTCAGGCTGCAGTGTGTATAGCACTGTTGGTACACAATGAGCAACTTGCTGACAAAATACTGGGTTACGAATGGCAGCTGCTAGTGAGGCAAAAGCAGCCATAAAGGAAGCTCAGAGATCAGGTCGCAGCCTGGCCCCTGCTGTCCTCTCAACCCCTGGGAGTCTTTGGCTGCATGAGGACACCCCACAGATAACATGAAGCTAGTTCCCCATCTAGGGATCACCAAGCACATCCTTGCTGTTCTGCCTCCACCCCAAACAAAACCAAACCTCTTTTAAAGGTCCTCGCAGGAACATGGGAAGGGATGTTAGGGTTGTATTCCCCTGGGCTTGTTCTGACAGTCATGGCAAATACAGTCCCCAGTGTCTTTGCTCACAACCTTATGTGGCACTCATTCAAAATACAACAAACCTGTCCTGGAGGAAGTGATGCTTCTGGAGTCCAAGTCGAGCTTCTTGACCAGGGTATCAGGGTCAATCTTCAGCCCAGAAAAGACATCAGAAGATGAGAAGTCCCAGTCCTTATCCAAAAGAAACATTAACCAGGAATCAGTATAAACACGACCAGGCAACATTTAGTTAAAAAATCCCCCCCCCCAAAAAATCAAACCTAACACCATCCAGAAGGGGACAGTGGTAGGGAGCAGGTGCCTCTCCTGAGCTGGCAGGGGCAGGTAAGTCACCCCATTGGCCTGCCTGCCCCCCGCCAGGCTCTTCCACACAGAAGGAAGTTTCACAAAGTCTCATTTTGGACTGTTCTGCTCCTAACAGATTTCTGCTTCAACCCGACCTCACCTCACTGAAGTGCATTCAGGAGAGCTCTCCCAGAAGAGCTTCGAACAGCATCCTTAGGAAACGACAGATTTATTACAGGTACAGAACAATACAGATAAGCAACAAATGAGCAGATTAGGGGATTAAAGCCTAAAGCGATGGACATTAAGCAGATTCAGTGACTACTAGCAACTCACTAGATCTTTGGCATCATGCTTTAAGCATGCAACGCCTCTAAGTCCTAAGCTCTGCGGTAGCTACTCTGGTTGGATTAGAAGAATTTATTACTTTAGCCAGCAGTATCTACCAGCACTGACACATAACTTCATAGTGGTATAAACCCAGCTGTATTTGACACAGGCAATTCCTCCACCCTCACAAGGAAAGCTTAGGCACATAAAAAACATTTACTGCTGTTGTGTTCTTGCTGTGAGGGGGCTAGGGAAGGCATCCAGCTTTAATCTGAAGTGTGTACTCATAACATAGCTGGGGAAACCAGACACTGTCTGCATCTCCTACATGATTGTGTGTGCAAACTGACAGCTCCTCTCCACCTGCCCTAACCTAAAATCAAAGAGAACCACTGCAAAATGAGCCAGGCAGCCTCTTCTCTCACCCCTTCTCTCCCAACACTTGTTGGCAATGATCCTCACTGCTGCATCCAAGTCACCCCCACTGCAACGCAGCACAGGCACCCTGTCCCCAGCAGCAGGAACAGTGCTGCCACCCCTCTACATCTGTCACCACCCTGCGTGGGCTCTCTGCAAGCCTGGGGATCGCAGCTGCTGCTGCGGGGCGGTGACACCCGCCCTGGGGCAGCACGCTGGGCCTCCCACTGCACACAGGCAGGGCCCGGTGCTGGAGCGCTCCCCGGGCTCCCCCGTTCGGCCTCCTGGCCCGCCGTGCCCGTGTCACACGCTCCCGCGAGGCAGCAGCAGCTGCCCGGCAGCACCGAGCCCGCAGGAGCAGCACCAAGGGCCCGGCAGGGCTTTCCTAAGCAGGAGCAGCCCTCGGCCCGGCCTGCGGGGCCTGCCCGCCCTTGCCGCCCACCACCGGCGCCTCCCCGCGGCCGGGCCCGCGGGTCATCCACCGACACCGCGCCAGGGCCCCGCGCTCGGGGCAGCCCCGGGAGCCGGAGGGGCCGAGCGGGGCTGCGGGACCGGCCCTTCCTGCGGGAGTGGGGACAGGGGTGTCACTGCGGCCCGCGTCTGCCCGCCCGCGGTACCTTCCCGGGGCCGGGGCCCGGCTCGGACGCGGGGAGCGGCGGCGGGTCCCGGGCGGGCCAGGCCCGGGGGGCGGCGCGGTGCAGCCGCGGGCGCTTGGCTTTCCCCACCATGGCGGCGCGGAGCGCGAAGGGGCAGCGCGGCCTGTGCCACGCCCGGGGCCGCCCCCACCGGGGCGGGATCTTCCGGCTGCACCGCCCGCCCCTGGGGCCGCCCCGGGTCCGGGCACTCGGGAGTGCTCCTCCCTACCCGCCCTGCGCGGGCAGAATTCGGGAAGCGCTCCCTGCCCACTCGTAGCGCTGGGGCGGGATGGCGGCGGCTGAAGTGTCCGCGCTGTGCCGCCGGCCGCCCGCCGGTGGTTGCCGTGTGGCGAGCGGTGGGGCGGGCAGCCTGCCCGAGGCGGCTCCTGGAGACAGCCAGAGGGTGTTCAGGTGCTCGCTCGGCGCCCTTGGGTTGAACCCGGACACTCTGCGACACAGAGCTCTCGGTAGCACCAGCCAGAGACCGGGCTGCCACGGCAGAGCAGAAAACAGCTCGTAAAACTTCATGCCAGAAATTATTTCTGTAGTTGAAACAGCAGAAAATACCCGGCGAGCCTCCAGGGAGCCCGAACACCTGCCAGTCATGGGTCCGGGCTGACACCCCAGCGAAGCAACTCGGGCCCCAGCTGCACCTTTCCACACACAGAACGGGGTGAAATGCTAAGCTGCTCCTCTTCCCTCCAAGGTGAATAAAAAGCTCCAGGCCTGGAGCCACGGTTGTTTTGATCTTAACAAGCCCTGACAGGTGCTCCCTGCTTAATACATCTTCGTTTTCCATGTTCACTGCCCTCCCCGTCCTCCTCTGAGCTGTGTTTCCCAGACCTGACACTGGGCCACAGAAGTGCGCAGCTGGTGACCCTCCCTGTGGGTACCAAGAAAATGAGGGGAGAGGCCTTTGGGAAGGTGCTGGGAAAGAGCATAGAATCATAGAATATCCTGAGTTGGAGGGGACTCATGAGGATCATCGAGTCCAACTCCTGACCCTGCACAGGACACCCAAAGAATCCCACCACGTGCCCAAGAGCATTGTGTAACCGCTTCTTGAACTCAGTCAGGCTTAGTGCTGTGACCCTGAGGAGCCTGTTCCAGTGCTCAACCACCCTCTGGGTGAAGAACCTTTTCCTAACATCCAGCCTAAACCTCCCCTGACTCAGCTCCGGCCGTTTCCTCGAGTCCTGTCACTGGTCGCAGAGAGCAGAGGTTGCTGCTGCCCCTTGTGAAGATGTTGAAGACCACAATGAGGTCTCCCCTCAGCCTCCTCCAGGATGAACAAACAAACTGACCTCAGCTGCTCCTTATAAGCACCTTCACCATCTTTGTTGCCCTCCTTTGGATGCTTTCTGATAGCTTAACGTCTTTCTTATATTGCAGTGCCCAGAACTGCACACAATATTGAAGTGAGGCCACCCCAGAGCAGAGCAGAGCGAAACTATCCCCTCCCTCGGCTGGCTGGCAGCGCTTTGCCTGACAGCGCCCGGGACACCGATGTCCCTCCTGGCTGCCAGGGCACTGCAGACTCGTATTCAACTTGCCCTTGACCAGGACCCCCAGGGCCCTTCCTGCAGATGCTCTCCAGCCTCTCATTCCCCGGTCTACACACACAGACAGGGTTGCCCCGTCACAGGTGCAGAATCTGGTGCAGCCCTTGTTAAACTTCATACACTGGTACGTGGTCACAATCAGGTGTACCCCTGTGCAAATACTACAAGGTTGAAAATACAAAATATTTCTGAGGGTGGAGATCCCACAGCTGCCTGAATCCTCTCTTTTAGTTGGAGTATGTACCTGGGGACACACCTGGGAATCATGGAATTACATAATGGTTGAAAGGGACCTTAAAGATCATCTTGTTCCACTCCTCTACCACTAGACCAGGCTGCTCTGAGCCCCATCCAGCCTGGCCTGGAACACTTCGAGGGATGGGGCATCCACCAGATTTAATGTTTGTTAGGGATAGAAGATTTAATGTTCATCAGGAATAGAAAATAACAACAGGAAAACTTCCTTGCTGTAGGCTGGATGAGCATCATTTAGGAGCAAAGGCCCAAAATAACATCTCTGATCACCAAAATCAGTGACTTTGGGGAACAGCCACTCTGAGAGTACCCAGCTGGATGCCACCCGCCCCAGCTGCTTGAGTTTATCCTGCAAAAACCGCAGCAGTCCTCCAGACAGTGGTGAGGGGAAACACAATCTACTCTAGTAAAAATAAAATGAGGAACGAATAAAAATAAAGGCAGCTGAAAGAAAAGAGAAAGAGGAACGTTTAACAGCTTAAAATGCTTACAGACAGGCTGGAGAGCATACACACCATGACCAAGCACATGTCCCCAAAGGGTGCCCACCTCCTTCAGCTGCAACACTCAAGGCTAAAGCTGCAGGAGAGCATGAGGAACAGCTGGGAGGAACTGGAATATACCAGCAAGCTTCAGCTTTGGCTACAAGGACCAATGGTACGCCTGCTCTGCTCCTGCCACCCCGACTGCAGGGGCTCCCAGCTCTCCCACCGTCTTCCCTCAACCTTTAGTCAGTTGGAACAGAGTGGTTGGACAAACCCTATGAAATAACTGAGGAGGACAGAGCAGCTCGTTAAGGGCCTCATGCAATACGAAAGCAAAATTACAGCTCATCTCACTCAACCACACTTCCTTCCCTCAGATCTGCAACCTCCATCACCAGCAGGAAGCCCCACCAGCCTTCCCAGCTTCATCCGCCCCAGCCCACTCACTCCTGGCCTGGGGGCTGCTCTGAAGCATCCAGCTGTAGCCACCCAAGCTGGGGTGAGCACCCCAGCTCCCAGCTGGCTCATCCTCAGGCCCCATCCCCACCGTATCCTGCATCAGCTGCTCCAGTGCTCCCATCCCACTGCCAGCACTACTGTGTCGCTTTCCTGCTACACCTGGCTGTGAAGAAACCAAGCCAGAGCTCTGCTGTCTTCTTTAATAAAAGCATTAACCCATGGAGCATCCATTAGCGCACAAAAGTTTTTGCTGGCACTGCAATCTCTTTGCTTGCTGCAAAAATAAACCCAGCTCTGTAACTGTAACACAGCAGCAGGTGAACAGCATCAGGGTCTTATGATGCCTCAGGTCGCCCTGCCCATGGCAGGGGGTTGGAATGAGATGGTCTGTAAGGTCCCTTCCAACCCAAACCCGTCTCTGAGTCTGTGATAATGCAACATGGTGAGTCAACATCAGGTTGCTTGGAAGGGAAACCTACAAAGAAATTAGCAAAGCCTCACATTATCTTTAAAAAAAAAATCTACAGTCTCGTATGTTTTCTAAATGACTTCAATTAATAACTTTTACTGTAATGCCTTGAAGAGGTTAAGAGAAAGTTGACAGTGGCTGGTTCCTCTCTGCTCAGGGACGTGCTGCTGCAATTGCTTTGGAAGGAGTTATTGCAGCCGGCACAAGAAAATTTGAAGGCTGCTTAAATAAAGTTCCCCATGCAGCCCTGAGCTTTGCCACTGCGAGGACAGCGCCTGCATCCTCTGCCGTGCAAGGAGACCTCACTACTCCAGCATAAACATTTCAGAGCCCAACCCAGACCCTGAGGGGAGCCAGCTCTCCATCCTCTCCACACCCAAGGGCTGTCAATAGCTCTCAAAGGAACTAGTTTCCCCCACTACCAGCTTTGTGTGCCCACTGGGGTCTGGGATGGTCCCCAGCAGCACTGTGAAAGGTGAAAAGTGGGCAGAAAGAGTGGGTTTTGGGTGGGTCCCTTTCCCAGGTGCAGTGGGAGGGCTGCAAGACCCCTAGGTAGCCCAGGGAGTTGAGACCCAGCCCCCCAAGGCAAGATGCTGTGGGTTTGACCAGCATGAGTGGGACTGGCTGGGTTCTTGGGGGAACACGCCCTCCCACAGTTACCACTCTGACTTCCTCCTTCCTCCAGCAAGACAGAAATAGGAAGGAAAGATTGGGGTACATCGCAGAGCTCTGGATGCCTGGCTGCTTTTCCCAACCAAGCTTGAGAGGGTGAGACCATCCTCATCCCAGACCAAGCACGGGAAAGAGGTGAAGGCTGGATGCCAGGTGAGCACAGCATCTCTATTTTCTGTGCTTCTGTTCCTCCTTTCTGGGGGGGAAGGCAACCAGGCAACAAAGGGGTTATGTAGCTCTGGTGTTTCCAGGGAATTGTTTTGTCATTCCTGATCTAACTTTTGGCCACTCGAGTTCAGGGGGATTGGTGCAGTGTCCCTCCCACAGGTGGGTCAGTCTGTGCAGTCTTTGCAAAGGCAGCTTGCCTAGTCTGTAATGGTTTTGCTTCTGGAGGTAGCATTGAGCCTGGAACTGCAGGTGGCTGTTGTGGGGAGGGCGTCAGACCCCAAAAAACCCTTTCCTCACCACCCCGCGGGCTCAGAAAGCAGAGCAGAAAGGGAGCAGTGTGCTCCTCTCACGCCCTTACACATGGCACTGGGGAGAGCGGCATGGGCTGTGGGCCTGCCTGCAGCACCAGGGCTGGGGGCTGTGCCAGTCCCCTTCCTGGGACCCCCCTCTTCCTCGTGGGGTCTCACTCCCTGCCTGCAGGGTGTGGTGGGAAAGAGGGAACTGACGTGGCAGCATGGCGTGAGCATGGCAGGGACGGCAGCCTGAGGGGGTTCAGCACGGCGTCACCACCCATTGCAGAGACCTTCCTGGTTGTCCCTGCACCCCTGTGGGCCTGGGGAGAGTAGCTGGGAGTGGGAGTAAGAGCCTTGCTCTTCTCCTCCATACCTCTGTGTGCTGCACACATCAAATACTCCTCAGCCAAGTGACCCCGGGGAGAGCAGGTCCTTCCCAACATCTCAGTGGCTCTTGGATGCAGATGGAATGTAGGGCACACCCCAGATGACAGGGAAAAGCAGCCTGGCCCTCATTTTTGATGCTTTTCCCAATGTCACAGCCACAGCTCCCAGCCTCCTGGCAGGTGAGAAGCAAAGATGTGAACGTATGCAGTGACATCGTGCCCTGGGGCCAGCACGGACACTGGAACATGGCTGCTGCAAGGTGTGGGGAGGCCCTACATGGTGCTTTTTGCTATCACAGCTGTCACATCCTGCTTCACACAGTGGTTTTGCACTTTTCTGTTCTCATTCTGGTGCTGCTAGGAGTGATCTCAGTGTGCTGGAGAGCGTGGTGCCCCTGGACTACCCAGGGCAGGACAACCAGCTGGCAGCTCTTTCCCACCCAAGCAGGGCTTTGACCTAGGGAGACCCAGCAGCACAAATCCCCTCTTTCCCTCTCTCACAGGGCAGGGCAAGGGGCCCACAGGCACCCAGGGATCCTGGTGCTCAGAGCAAACGGATGCCACAGACTAGTTAGGGACTTGGTGCCCATAGGGGAGAGCTCACCCCGCAGATCTGTCCTCTGCAGGCACTGGAGGCTGCTGGAAGGAAAGATATATAAAATGTATTCATATTTCCTAAAATAGGACATGGGAATGTATATATTCTTTTTATATATTAAAAATAACATTCATATATTTTTATTTTTTATATTTGCCCTGTAATTTATATGTATTATATATACATGTATTATATATATATATATATATAAATATTTAAAAATACATATACACACACACTGAATGTGATACTCTGCATGGATGGGTAAGTCCTGTGTATGGCCACCTGCCTTGGTGGGATTTATCCACATCACACAACCAAGTGATGGAAGGAACAGCTCCAAGTCAAGTGACATCCGCACTCCCATTCTCAGTTTGCTCATTTCCCTTCTGTACTCAGGGTCTGGGATTGCCCAGTGTCATGGTTTGAGATAGCCCCAAAATCCAATTCCCTAGCTCCATCCCCCCTCCCCCATCTCAACCTAATGTGAGATGGGTTTTTCCAGACAAAACACATCAGACTCAAAGTGGGGGAAAGGGAATATATTACAATGACTGTACAAATAAATACCATATCACATTATATACACGATCACAACTATCTCTACCATGACTTATAGTATTTACAATGGATCAGATCTCTTCTCCCCTCCAAATAAAAGTCCAGGAGGGAAAGAAGGACAGATCCCTTCCAGTCCTTAAGCAGCAGCATCTTCTGAGGCAGCAGTCTGTCTGTCTTCTCCACATGCAGCAGCTGATAGCTGGATTTCTGCCAGCACTCACGAGGGAGGTATCCAAGCTCCCTCGGCCCCCTTGACACAGGCAAAGGGGTCTTCGTGGGCTTCGTAACCCCAGACAAGGTCGTTTCACCACGGTCATATCACGAAGACACAGGGGGGTCTTCGTGACGGTCTGGTATCTCTTGCAGGGCCTCTGTGCCCTGTCTCTCAGGCTGCCACCGTGGCAGCAGTGCGAGGGGGGAGCCAAGGTCAACTCCCCCCACATTCCATCTGGCCGTCCCGGTCCAGCTCCAGGACGCTCCGAGCTTCTCAGCTCCTCTCTCTCTCCGGTGCTGCATGTCCAAAACTCTTCTCCTTAATAGGAGTCCATCTCCCTCTTTTCTCAGAGGGATCTCAAAGGAGTTTTGGGGGGCTGGTACAGTCTTACCCACAGAACTCTGTCTCTTGGCTCTCCTTTCCTCAGCTCTCCTTCCACGAGTCCTTTCTCTGGTGCTGCATGTTGCTTCTGCTGCTCCTTCAGTTCAGGTCTTATCTCTGGCTCTCTGCCACCGTTTCTCTGGTCAGTCCCAGCTGCTGCTCTGGGCCCATGGAGAAAACATCTCCCGGCATAACTACAGACACTTAGTCCAGTCTAAGACTGTTCCAAGTCTCTGCAATCCCCCCAGCCGGGGCTGGGAGGGGGCCAGAGGCCCCAAGGGGCTCAGAGCCCCTTCCTCGTGGCTCTACAACATGGCCACCACTCCACAACAACCAAACTACAACCCATCTCTTCCGGTGAGCTTGTGATATGTTTACATTTTTGCAGGAGCGCCCATTGGGCAGAACTTCAAAACTTCCAGGGGTTTCCACCCCTTGGGGTCTACCACTTTTCTTAGCCTCTGGGGGAAAACAAGGTCCAAACCACGACACCCAGTTTGGAGAGGTGGGAAGGAGCAGCCACTGCTGGGTGTGGTACCTGACATCTCTGTCACTGCATGATGGTGATGCAGCACCAGTGATGCCTGGAGGAAATGCCCAGGAGCACTGACACTAGTGGCTCCTCACTGTTACAGGTGGATGGTGCAAACACCCCAGGAGTCCTGCCAGGATCCTGGACACGAGTGCATGTCCTCCTGTTTTGCAGGAGAACAGATGTTTAGCAAAGCACTGATGGGGAGTTGTGGCTAAGAGACTGCGACACTCATCTCTGCTGTTGAACACCCATTTTATCTATAGCAACAAGATCGCTGCTGGCATCAACACTTCCCCTTCAGCCCTATTTATAAATCCCAGCTTGCTGTTCATCCCAACAGCATCCCCCAGCACGCCCTGAGTGCTGGCGTGCTCCAGCTCTGAGCCCTGCCCACATACAGGACAGCACCCAGCTTTTAACTCATGCACCTTCCCTGAGGCCCCCTTCACATCTTCTGGCTCACAGACCCTTGGAGGGCATTTTGCCCTAAGAGAGATGCTCCACTGGTGGAGTACCCTGGAGGCTTCTGCAAAAGTCTCCTGCTGAAGCAGAGCCCTGATCCTGACCCACCCGAGATACGTGAGAGAAGATCAGAGCTCAGGGCCAAGGAGGACCCTGGTCCCGAGGTGCAGGCTTCTTCCCCTGATGCCACCATGCAGCCCTGGCCAGGAAGCAGAGCCTGGTGGCAATGTGTCCTGCCCTTAGATGGGGTGCTCGATCTCGGCACCCCATTCCCAACCCCAGGTTGAGGGTGGTTGTAAAGCTCTGCAATTCTGCTCCTTCACACCGGTGCAGGAGGATGGACTGTGTGCACCCCTCTGCTTGCCTGAATTTATGAAACAGAAGGGAAAAAAACCCAACATCACAGGCAGAGCACACCCAGGAGATGAGACCCAGGACTGGCAGTGACTGCTCAGGTCTGGGATGAGCCGGAGGGATCATTAAGGGGGTTGGAGGAAATGCTGCTGAGGCCCATGCTGGGGCTCTGCTTATGAGAGTCAGACCAAAAACCTGCTTTGCACTCCTCTGAATGCTGTAAAGAGGCAGACAAAGGCAGAAAGCCCTGTTTGTTCTCTTTGAGAGTAACCCTGCGTCACATATACACTCACCCACCCCCACACCAGGGCGTAATTTCCCTCCATGGCAGAACAGAAGAAATGTTGAGCTTCCTGCTGCTGCTCTCTCCTAGCAGCTGGGTGTGCTTCAGGATCTTGTGACAAGGGCAAGAAACCACTTTGGGGATGAAATAGGCATCCAAATCCAGGCCATGACATGAACCCTACATTGCAACACTTGATAGCAGCCAGCACTGGAGGTGTATTGAGGTTCCCACTTTGTTTCCTGGGTTTGGGAGCTTTTTTAATCCTGTTTTAGTTGGAAACTTGCTCTATTTTATGAGATGGGCCTGTAAGCAGGAAACTCCAACCTCCAGCAAGAATGAGGAGCTCACAGAGCTCTATTCCATCGCTGCCCCACACTTTGGCATGGCAGCAGGAATTAAACATTTGGAAACACTGGGCAGGTGGAATAGCAGGAGCTCACTAAATCTGTGGCTTTTGTTCCCACACCCTCTGTGAGAACTCCTGGCTTGTAGCCGAACTGGAGCCTAATTAGGCACATTTGGGGTGTCGATCACCAGGTGCTACAGGAAACAAGGGCGGAAGCCACTTTTCCCTCCTACAAGCTCAAACTGGCAGAATCTGGAGGTGATAGAAATGTGTTGGGACAGCTAAGCCCAGGGAGTGCATGTCACACAGACAGGGACGTTGCAGCTGTGACAATAAATGATGCCCTTAAAAACTTACCAAGGGGGACTGTGTTGGTGGAGAGGGACTTGCAGAGGATATCTTTGTGGAGAAGGGCTCTGTCCACCCACCATAGGATGGTCTTGCACCAGACAGGGCAGAGTGAGCTCCCAAGCCATGTCATCATGAGAGTTTGGCTGCATGGCCCCAGAGGTGCCTCTTGTTGGCTGTGCAGCTCTGTGGTGTTGGCTGTGGACCTCTGCCAGGGAGACTGGCTCCAGGGCAGGGTGGGCTTCCAGATGGCCCCTGCCATAATCAATGGTGGCCTCAGAGTCCTGGCACATCTCCAAGTCCATACCACAGCTGGGCATCAAACCTCACTGTGCCAACATTACCCACCAATCTACCTAGACCTTCTCTCTACAGTCAGGAGGAAACCAGACATTCTTTCAAGGCTGACCAATGTCATCCTAAGCTTGTCTGGTATCTTACAGAGGATAATGAGCTAAGACAGGACACCTTGACATCTCAGAAGGGGATCTGGGCAGTACTCACATGTCTCAGTGCTTTTTGAAGGTTTCCCTTGTTTTCTCATTTCCGTGTCACTCTGTGCTGTTTATACAGCAAGTTCACAGGAGGGCGTGATGGCAGGAGCTTAGGAGTGGTTATTTTCTTACTCAGGGCAGCATCAGAGCTGTTCTGAAACTGATGACCTGATTTCCAGACACTGTGTCTAGTACTGCTAAAAAGAGTGACATCTGTTGTTCCTTCATGCTTTCTTAGTCCTTTTTCTTCTTCTAACAAATTCCTCTTTTCTCACTTCCCCATGTGCATCCATGTTGCAAGGCCACCACACTATTACAGCAATGACAGAGAGCAGAAGAGAGGCGAATGATTCACACATGAGCGCTCACCAGGAGGAACCTGGCAACACCCCTCTTGGCTACTGCAAAAATTAACCCTGTCCTGGACGGAACTAGGACAGGTCACCACACCAGCAGGCTGGACCACATCACACAGCGTGAACCAGCCTCTCCGCTTACCCAGGAGAAGGGACTGTGGTGGAGACCCTTGCTTGTTAGAAACTTTCAGCAGGGAAACTCATATTAATTCACTACAAGAAATACTTAATTTCCTTGATGAATCAGTCAAATGTAAAGCAAGTTGTAACAGACTTTTTTTTTTTTCCCATGTAACAAGCACACCACGCTAGTTAATTAATAGAAATGGTCCTTTTGTTAATTTTAGTTCCAATTTCCATCCAAATATAGCTCGACACAGAAGTGGAAAAAACATCTAGTACGAAACTAGATGCAATGCTTGAGATTTTACATTGTTATGTAGATATAATTATATAGGGAGAAGAGTAATCTTATTGAGGGGTAACTCTATCAGGGCCTTTCAGTGCCTGAAAGGTACCTACAAGAAATCTGGAGAGGAACTTTTTACAAGGGCATGTAGTGATGGGACAAAGGGGAATTGGATTTAAAGTGACAGATAGTAGGTTTAGATTGGATATTACAAAGAAGTTCTTCCCTGTGAGGGTGGTGAAGCCCTGGTACAGGTTGGCCAAAGAAGCTGTGGCTGCCCCACTCCTGGAGCACATCCCAGGTGGTCACAGGAATGCTTTTGTCTTGCAGAAGATGCTGCGTGACCGTGGCCGCTGCCTCCAGCTGCCAGCAGTGACCTGGGTGCTGCTGCTGGTGACGACAGGTGAGCCCGACCTGCCTTCCCCCCAGCACCTTATGTGGGCAGTGAGACGGGGGGGAACCCAAGTGCGGCCCAACAGCAGTGGGAACACGGCATTGAGAGATGTGCAAGGGACAGATCCTGCACTTCCAGGGATCTGTCCCCCAGCTGAGGGACAGTGAGGCAGGTGAGGACCCTGTCAGGGCCCCCAGAATGGGTTTTATAGGTAGGGCAGGCTCAGGACAGCAAGAGTGCCTGGTGCTGGGTGTCTGAGCATCTGTGGCTGTTGCTGCTGCAGACCAGCCTTCCCCAAGTGCCCCCTATGCCCATTCTGTCTTCTTTCCATTTCAGCCTTTTCCATGGAGTGCCCCAAGATCAAGGCGGGGACGTGCAGGGACTGCATCCGGTCTGGTCCTGGCTGCGCCTGGTGCAAGAAGCTGGTAGGTCCATGTAGCCTGTCAAGATGTGAACCCCCAGCAGTAGCTAATAGGCAGCAGGATGGTCACCCTGCCGGCCTGGCTCTGCCTGGCTGCATTGTGGGAGTGTTTCCTGTCCTGTGTGGTGGATGGGGCCAGGAGGGACCTGACAGACACGATCTTTCTCCATCAATACCCATCAAAGCTTATCTTTTCTCCATCAATACCCTGGAGACCTGGCATGGGGGCTGGGTCATCTCTGAACATGCCTGTTCACCTCCTGCTCCTCTGATTTTTTTCCCTGCTGATGTTGCCACACACAGAATTTCACCAAAGCCGGCGAGCCGGACTCCATCCGCTGCGACACCATCGAGCAGCTGGAGCAGAGGGGGTGCCCACGCAATGAGATTGAGTTCCCAGTCAACGACATCAAAACAGCACAGGACCGTCCCTTAAGCAACGATGTGCAGCTGACTCCCCAGGAGGTGCGCCTGAAACTGAGGATAGGTACGCTCTGCCTGGTGTTCCCGACACCCTGGCACTCGCGGGCTGTCCAGCGTGCCCAACACCCTTCCGCTCGCCCCCAGACTTAGCTGGGACACAGCAACATTGTCCCAAAGGCTGCATTTCCGCCTCTTTTCTTCCCAAAGAGAAGAGGGGTGGGTGATGGCACGAGATGGCACAACACGGCAGCTGATCCCAGCATCCCTGTCCCGCAGGCCAGCCTGCTGTGTTCGAGGCAAAGTTTCGCCGTGCCATGGGGTATCCCATTGATCTCTACTACCTCATGGACCTCTCCTACTCCATGCTGGATGATCTGCAGAAGGTGAAGAAGCTGGGAGGGGAGCTGCTCAGAGCACTGGAGAGCACCACCCCTTCTCGACGCATTGGTGAGCCTGTCTCTGGCCTGGCACAGCTGTTTGCTGCTGGGAAGAGCTGCGGGGCTGGAGGGGGATGAGGGCACTGGGCAGTGGATGTCCTCTGCCCGGCTGAAGAGTGTGCCAGGGCAAGGGACATGGACACGTACACTGTGGCCAGCAGATTGTCTGTGCCCTGTGTCCTCTCCCTGAAACTACAGTCTGGCTGCCGTAGGGTTTGGCTCCTTTGTGGACAAGACGGTGCTGCCCTTTGTCAACACACACCCTGAGAAGCTGCAGAACCCCTGCCCCAACAAGGACAAGCAGTGCCAGCCTCCCTTCGCCTTCAAGCACATCCTGTCACTGACCGACAATGCCAAGCAGTTTGAGAACGAAGTGGGGAAGCAGTTCATCTCAGGGAACTTGGACGCCCCAGAGGGGGGGCTGGATGCCATGATGCAGGCAGCAGTGTGTGGGGTGAGTCCCTATGGCCGCCCTGCTCAGCCATGGGGGCTGCGACCCACACACAGGCTGGCTCTCAGGAGGTGGCTCTGCCCCTCTCCAGCTGGGCTCTGGAAGCCCATGGTGTGTGAGTTCTGATTTGGCAGCAGGGCAGGTTACTCCGGGGAGCGCAAGAGAGCATCTTACCCCAGAGCTTCCTGACCCTGATCTCCTGTTACCCACCTTTCCTGTGCCCCCTGCCCCGTGCTGTGGCTGACATGAGACTTTGGCAAGGGCCACACCACGCCCACTGGCACTGTCCTCCCAGCCCCACTCAGGGACAGGGGCCATTCTCTGTGCCACTTGCAGGACCTGATAGGCTGGCGCAATGTGACCCGCTTGCTGGTGTATGCCACTGATGACGGCTTCCACTTCGCCGGCGATGGCAAGCTTGCGGGCATCCTGACCCCCAACGATGGCCAGTGCCACTTGGAGGACAACATGTACAAAAGGAGCAACGAGTTCGTAAGTACCTGGGGGCTGCTCAGCGTCTCCACACCCTCAGGCAGAAAAAAAATTGTCATGTAAAAAACCCCTGTTGCAGAGGCCAGAACGTCACCATAGTCACCGTAATTTGGGCTGCCGTACCCAAACTGTCCACTCTTCTGCTAGTGGGGGAGATAGTGCTGAGTCTGGTATCCCTCTCCCCACCCAGGACTACCCATCTGTTGGCCAGCTGGTCCAGAAACTTGCCGAAAACAACATTCAGCCCATCTTTGCTGTCACCAGTAGGATGGTGGATGTTTACAAGGTGAGGATATTTCAGATGGTCCAAGTGCCTCCATTCCCTTCCCAAGAGGACGGGCACAGTGTCCTCCTGCCACTGTCTCCTGCTCCGCTGTCACGTGGCAGGGAATGCTCACCTCTTTGCTCTCCACTGGCAGAAACTCAGTGAGATGATCCCAAAGTCAGCAGTGGGAGAGCTGAACGAGGACTCCAGCAATATCATTGAACTCATCCAGGTGGCCTACAATGTAAGTGCTGGAGTTCCCACCTTTCCAATGCTATCACTTGCATTTCCAGAACCACTTCAGGCAGCTGAGATCCCGGCCTGGGGTGCTCCCTGCCCCTTTTCTCTGGGCTGGAGGGAACCCTGACCTGCAACCCCACACCCCCTTGCTCTGGTCTCCTTTTGGATTGGTGGCACTTTCTCCACCATTTTCCCACAGAACCTGTCCTCACTGATCATCCTGGAACATTCCACCCTGCCAGATGTCCTGGACGTCAAATATGACTCCAAATGCAGTAATAACCAGGACACCATGGATGGAGCAAGAGGCCAGTGCGACAATGTCAAGATCAACGATGAGGTATGTGCTCTTGTACTAGGAGCACCCCACAGCTTGCACAGTTCCTGATGCCCATCCTGTTTAATGACAGGAACCCTGGCTGCTGTTACAGGCTTTCTGTCTACATTAATTTAATACCAAGAGTGTCCAAAATGCTGTGGGATGAGGGGGATCCTCCGTTGTCCTGGATGTGCATGTCCTCAGCCTAGGGCTGATACCATCCTCTGATAGCTGGGCTTCTGGCCTTTCTCTATCTTACTCTGCACTTTCTAGGTCATCTTCAAAGTGAAGGTCACAGCCAAGGAGTGCATCCAAAGCCAGTCCTTCACCATCCGGCCCCTGGGCTTCACAGACACCCTCACTGTCCACGTGGACAGCAACTGTGACTGCCACTGTGACGAGCAGCCCAACCCGGCTGCCTGCAGTGGTCAGGGCAGCATCGTCTGTGGGATCTGCAGGTGTGTGCACCACCCAAAACACTATTTCAAATGCTGCCAGATCTGGGGAGCTGCTGGGAGAGAGATGTTGAGCCAAGCCAGGGCCTGGGCTCTGCACCTTTGCACAAATTTTTTTATTTGGGGAAGTGGATTCATGCATTCCCCTTGGAACTCTACCCTGCATTCACAGAGGCAGGGGACACAATGAGCTGCCACTTCTGTTGGTGGAGCCTCTGCTGCTTTCCCAAGGACGTCCATCCATACAACTATGCAACCATCCATCCCAATATCAAAGCATCCACCAACCTACCTAGTGAGCAGACACAGGTTTCTGTAGAAATATCTCAAAATGACACTTCTGGGCTGCAGTTCACTTAAGGCTTTTAGTATAATTATTTCTTCATGGCCCCTCGGTGACAGGGAGAGGAGGAGATTGGGTTTCCTCAGGAAATACTCAGATCTCCTTGGCAAGGTTTGGAAATTATAAGAATAATTTCCGGGCAACCATTTGGTGTTGTGAGTATGACGGGGGGAAAAGCAGCATTTCTGAGGTTTCCTCCCAGTCAGCCACCCTGCTGCAGCATGGATTTAGCACCAACATGCTAACCAACGCTGGTTTTCTGTGGGGCTGTCCCAGATTTGCTCTGCTGCGGTAGAGGTCTGGGCCCCGTGCATGTCCCACGGCATTTCGGGTGGCCGCTGACCTGAGCTCACTCCTCCCCTTTGGCGGCAGCTGCAACCCAGACTACACGGGGAAGAACTGCGAGTGTGACACCAAAGGCAAAACCAGCAAGGAGCTGGAGGGCAGCTGCCGGAAGGACAACAGCTCACTGATCTGCTCGGGGCTGGGGGACTGTGTGTGCGGGCAGTGCGTCTGCCACACCAGCGACGTGCCCGGCAGGGAGATCTACGGCACCTACTGCGAGTGCGACAGCACGAACTGCGAGTTCCACAACGGCTTCCCCTGCGGCGGCCCAGGTGAGGCGCTGTTTAGAAGAATTAAATGCCTTTTCATGTCATAACCTGAGGGCATGGGTTTGAGGCTGCTGGGTCCCACCACGCCAGCCCGGAGGACCTCCTTGAGCATCTCGTGGAGGGTGGCATGGCGAGCGCAGGGTGGGTGATGCTCTCCAGGCACAGGCAGAGGGAGGGTCACCTGGATGGCTGCAGAATCGAAAAGGTCTTCCCCCCCCAGAACGCGGGAAATGCTACTGCGGGCAGTGCATCTGCGAGCCTGGGTACCAGGGCAGTGCCTGCCAGTGCCGTCAGTCGACAGAGGATTGCCTGAACGCCAACAAGAACGTGTGCAGCCTCCGCGGGACCTGCCTCTGCAACCGCTGCCAATGCCGGGGCGGGTACCAGCCCCCCTTCTGCCAGGAATGCCCAGGCTGCACTTCCCCCTGTGGCAGATACGTGTGAGTGACGCGCACGGAGAGGGCACAGGGGCAGCAGAGATCCCCAGTATCCCAGGCAGGGGCAGGCAAGCCCTGCCTGCTCCTGGGTAGAGCCCAGCTGCGGCCAAAGCCAGGTGAGTGGGTCTGTGCCCCTGCAAATGTGAGCTGTGGCTGCTTGTTTTGCAGCTCCTGTGTGGAGTGCAAGGCCTTCGGGAGCGGCCCCTTTGAGAAGAACTGCTCCCAGGCCTGCCCCAACATCCGGAAGTCCGAGAAGCTGATCGAGGGCAGTAGGAAATGCAGGGAGAAGGATTCCCAGAACTGCTGGATGTCCTTCCATATGTTCCAGGAGGATGGTGACGATATATACACTGTCTACATCGAACCTGAAAAAGGTACCCCAGCCCCGCTTCCCCTGCCCTGCCACAGGCAGGCTGCCAGCCCTGTCACGGCAGCCTTGCTGCTTCACCTTGCTGCAGCCCAACGTGGTCTGCCTGCCCCGCAGAGTGCCCGGAGCCTCCCAACATCGCGCTCATTGTGGGTGGCACCATCGCTGGCGTGGTCCTCATTGGCCTGGTGGTCCTGCTCATCTGGCGGTGCCTGACAGAGCTGTTTGACCGCCGGGAATACCGCCGGTTTGAGAAGGAGAAGTCCAAAGCCAAGTGGAATGACGTAAGAGAGCCCGTCTGTGGCACTGGGGTGTGCTGGGATGGTCGTGTATCCTGGGGTGGGGACAGCAGGAGGGGACATCCTTCCCAGAGGTAGCCAGGTAGAGCTGAGCCCTCCCCACTGGCCTGTTGTTCAGACCAGCTGCAGTTTGGAGGGGGCTAAACAGCCTGTGGGCTCTTCTGCCAGTGCTGTCTGTGCCCATGGCACTGGGAGGTGTTGGGCAGGTAACACAGCACAACACAAGCCTCTCACTTCTCTCCCTCCAGGCTGATAATCCCCTCTTCAAGAGTGCCACCACCACTGTTGTCAACCCCAGGTTTAACGAATAAGGCAATGCCTGGCAGCACTGGGACCCACCGTTAAATAAGGAAATGCCAAGCTAAAGAAACCTCAAACTAAGGAAATCTTAAACTAAGGCTCCCACCTCCTCTTCTTTATCCTATGGTTTGTTCCCTTCTTCCACGTCAGGTGCTGGCTGAGGCACTGTGCTATGCCAGTGTCCTGGCCTAGTGCTCGATGGTTGGGTTAGTGGGGATGGGAGAAGGGAACAGACACAGCTTTGCTGGGGATGGGACTGCAGAGCAGGCCTCACCATGGGAACATGCAGCAGCTCCTGGACTGGTCACTGGCTGTCTCATCTCCTGTTGACAACTTTGCCTTCTACCAGGAGTCTTAAACACCCAGCCCCAAAGCCAGCTGAGCTCACAGAGTGCTTCCAGCTTTGACTTTGAGCTGGGATTTCAAAACTGCCATGTCTCTTCTGCTCCAGCAGGATCTGCTCCTAGGCTGCTCCGTGCCCTCCCCTGCTGAACTGGTTTCCAGCACTATGCACTGGTTTCCAGAGAAATCACTGCTGAGTAGGATGTGGAGGGTCCTCCAGGCTGGCAGTCTGCTCTGGAGGCTGCAGTGATGCAATGTGCCCTAAGGGCTAGTAAGCACCTGTACCTAGGGATGAAGAGCAGCTGGGGAACACGCACTGAATCTTTTTCCCAAATCATCAACTGTTTCCTGATGTGCTCCTCTCAGGCCTACCTCAGGCTAGGTTCTGCTTGGGCTCCTGCATGCCTGGCTTGCCTCCATAATGCCTTGAAGTCCTCTGCACAGCAAGGAGGTGAAAGAGCCACTGTTTGATCTATGAAACCTTGGCACTGAGCAGCTGAAAAATTCTGTGCAGATTGGAGCTCAGACACAGCTTCTTCCACCACCCCTCAGGGCATGATCTTCTCCCTGCTCTTTGAGTTGGTCAGACATACCAAGAGCCAGATGTGCAAAACACCTGGCAGTGCCTGGAGCACCTCCCGCTCAGCACTTATCCCAACCACACACAGCAGCCAATTGCTCTCACATTGTGGGGTTGCTCCTGTGAAACAGCGGTACAGTTCCTTATTTGCTTTCAGTTTGGGATTGATTTGCATATGGTTGTATTGTGTCACGTCTTCATTTGCTCTCTGAAGGGGTTTAACGTGAATAAAGATTTAATATATAAAGTTGTCAGAGACTGAAACGGTTAATGATTTATGCATTCTAGGATTGTCAAGGGACTTTTGCAGACTTCTGCAGGACTTTTGCATTATACCTCTGATGGACAATCAAAGCCCATTCCCCCCCCCCCGCCAATCTTGAAAGGCTGGAAAAACCCTTTTGCCAGACCCCTCACAGAAACTCAGCACAGACCCAGGACGTGCTGGAGGCTCGTGGCATGGCCTGTGACACTAACCATGGATATAGTAACTCATAACTTCTTTGAGTGTGGAGGCTTCCCTCCTTCACCCCCAACGGATCAAGGCCACCACTTCAACTGACAGACATGGAAGCTGCAACTACCAGGTTCCATCTCTGGACCCCGTGGGCGGTGACTATTGACATCTTTCCACTCTCAGCTTTTCTTTCCCTTACTCTCCCTTACCCTTATCCTGTCTTTCCTTTCTCTCCCTTCTGCATTTTCCCCCCAGGGTTTATGCCTATGATAGATAATATAGATGACAACACCCAAAATGCTAACATACCTGTTAAAACAAAATTGTTAAAATAAACCCTACCTATATATGTTTTCAGACACCGATTATTCAGTGTCATTTCACTCTAATTCACTCCAAGGGAATTATTGATAAGAACCTGGTTTACCCCCCTCCCCTTTTTCTGGGGCAGGTCATAACAAAAGTAAATACATCTGTCCTTCTAAGAATTAGGTGCAAGGGCAGCAGCTGAAGTGTTCATTGGAGAAACTACAGCCACACCCTGTCATTGCTGCCACCATCTCCTATGGGTACAGTGCCTTGGAAAGATGCTGGCCAGAGAAACAAGCTGTCTTCTACACTAATTTGCCATCTATGCCCTGCAAGGTGCTCCCTTGCAAGCCAAAACCGACTCACTGAACGATGCAGAGCAGTTCTTGTCCCTGCCCACTTGCTGGCAGCTGTATGTAAACCACCTCAAACAAGAGTGACTGTGCTGCCTCAAATCAGGGGTTTATTTTGGCCATTTTGTTGTTCTTCAACAGTGACTGTGAGGGTCTAGGGCAAGGTGTGAAGAAGGAAAGTGTGCCTGATACTCCTTCCAGCACTATCCCAGCCTGCTGCTATTTTTTGGCTTGAGGACCCCCAAGATGTTGGCTTGATTTTGGTAAGAGCAGCAATCTGCAGTATGGGCTGGCACACACCGATCAGGTCATAAAATCATGGAATCACTAAGGCTGGGAAAAATGGTCATTGAGTCTAACTGTTAACCCAGCACTGCCAGGTCCACCAGTAAACCATATCCCTAAGCGCTACATCTACACACCACAGCACTTGGGAGCAGGCTGCCAAGATGAGGCAGACACACACCTGGGCCCCTGGACAGGCTCCCTGAGCACTCTGTGCCCTGATGGGCTCCTCTCACCTGGGCAGAGGGAGAGAGACCAAACTGCTTCTGAGGGGCTGGAGCAGCTGCCAAGCCACATCCCAAGAGAAACAACATCATCCAGCTGAGCTGACAGCCCATGCCTTTGCTTTTATTACAAGAAGCTCCCCTTACGTTTCAGCCACTTGTGTGCCAAAGGGAAAATTTCTAATATTCTTCAGGTAACGGGACCAGCCCCACAAGTTTTCCACACAGAAGTCCGAGTTCCGTGCCAGACGCTTGATCAGCAGGTAGGTGCCAGCCAGTCCTGCCACTCCCATGACAAAGATCCCTCGATTAATTACCTGCGAGTGCAAAGGGAAACCTCAACATCATCAGAGGTTTGCTCCTACCCTGCAGCACCAAGCGAAGTCGTCACACCTGCTCCCACCTGGCGATATCCCACCACCAGAACTCCCCTGGCATCTGAGCAGTGCTGGCGTGCAGGATGCTCCCGAGGGCACCCTTCACCAACCTTTTTCTGCCATTTCCAGCGCTGAAGTGCCTCATGGTAGCGAATTCTGGTGAAAGTCACCTGGGAGGGTTGCAGGAGCGTTGTCACCACCACAAAGGCAGCCAGAAGGAGCTGGTGGCAGCCCAGGCAGTGGGGACACACTGGCCTTACCATGGTGTACAGCGGGACAATAGTGGAAGGCATGAGGGCGTGGAGAAAGTTGTCTACGTGCTTCCGGAAAATGAACCACGTTGAATTCACGTGCTCACGCATCTGCAACAGAGCAACAGTCATGCCTTTGCCAGGAATTTTGGCAGAGCTCCCCCGCGCTTTGCTAGCTCTTCTACTGCCTGTCCTAGAGGTCACACAGAGCCTCCCTAGCCCCAGTGGCATTCCCAAGGAGCTCTGAGGCTAAAGTCTGCCAGGGTGAGAGCCCAAACAGAGTCTTGCAGGGATCTTGCCTGCTGTGTGCATCCTAAGAGTACTGCTGTGTGCACGGCCCGTGGGACCACAGGTCCGTGTGCCTACCTCCACGTAGTTGTACATGGCTAAGTCTGAAATCGCATGGTCATCTGGTACCCTCAGTCTGGAGAACTCAGGGAGGCAGGCACCTGGCAGAAGAAAGCAACAGTTCACAGGCTGCAGGTATCCAGCTGCCCTCATCCTCAGATAGGTGTTCCTCTGCTCTCGCTCCTCCCCAGCCACCTCACTCACCAAGGTCGTTGTGGAACTGGTCCATTAATTCATCAAAGACCAGACAGTCTTCAAAACCCTGGGAGGAAAATTAGGGGGTTAATAGGCATAAGGAGCCACATGTTCATGAGAAGTGCTCCCATGAATGCTTAGCTAGCGTAGCTTTTGGTCCCACTAACTACAGCCTCAGGTGGGAGTCTTATTCCAGGCCACTCTGCCAGGGGTCTTGAAAGAAATCCAGGGGATTGCCTTTCCCAGTAGCCTTTACCCCCTCCCACACAGTCCTCTGCCTCATGAGAAGGTAGCATCACTGCCCTGTCCCCTCTCCTCCCCAGGAGGACACCCTGACTGGAGCTCAACACCTGCCAATGCAGAGGACATCAGGCTGTGGGACAGGCCAGCCCACGAACTCTGTGGACCTACACACTAAAACCAGGCAATTGTGGGTGAAAAGAGTGGGGACCCCACTAACACGGACCAGGGCCAGCCCTGAACCTACCGCATTCATGCCCTGTCCGTAGAAGGGCACAACAGCATGCGCAGCATCTCCCATCAGCACGCACCGGGAAGCGAGGTGGTAGGAAGAGCACTTCACAGATACCATGGCCTGGGCTGGCAGCACGAAGTAGTCATGCTTCAGCTCTTGCCTTCAGGCAAAACAACAGATACTTCACTTGTGGGACCACAAGAGAGAAGAAGTGCAAGTCATGCCACGTCCCGGCTCAGGAAGGCACTGTCAGCTTTGGGATGCAAAACCCAAACCCATGTCCTAGGCTATTTGTGCTGGGAAAAATGTGGGAGCCAGGTAATCTATTTCATTAACTTTCTCCCTATGGACCAAAGGTTTTGTCTGCAGGTTTCAAGCTCTGCACACAATTTGAGTGTTGACATCTTGGTCCTCTTACTGTGAGCAGTGGTGGACGTTGGTCGTTGTAGGAAGGATATACCAGAGAATATCTCAGTTTCTGAGTTAATATGAAGTCCTGCAATAAGTCTTAAGAGGAAAGAAAACTGCCAAACACAGCTGAGACCATTGATATAATCCAAAAAAAGCCCATCCCATAACAGATAGCTGTGTTGCAAAGCAGAAGCATTAATAGTGTGAGCTGGAGCTTCCACTGTGTGTGGAGGCTTCCCTCTCAGCAGGAAAATGAGGATGTACTGAACAGAGACACAGACATCAGAACATGTACTGGAAAGGCCGGTCCTGGTCCCCACTGCCATCAGGGCCCCCAGGAGGGGTGGGATGCTCCAGCTCTGTGCTGTTGCCCTTGTGCCATTTGTCCAGCAGTGAGAGAGTCCACATAGGGGGATCCATCACAACCCCATCACCAGGGCCCGAGGCTAAGTGATTTGTTCCCTGGCTTCACACCACTGTGTTGATGAGAGAGAAGGGGAGATGAGAACACTTACTCTCCGATGAGGGGGATGGCATCTGGGAAGTAGGTCTGGAAAAAGCCCAGCACTTGGTCCCCCGTCGTGAGCTTCTCAAATTCCTCAAAGGGCATGAAGAGTGTGCAGGTGAAGGACTTGTCCTGCCAGCCGGGGAGGAAGGTCAGTAAGAAGTTCAGAGACCACAGAGAGCATGTGGCACGTGGAGCAGCAGCTCATTGCCCAGCCTGTCACCTGGCAATAGCAGTGACCCACTGGAGAGGAAAAGGACGAGTGCCCGGCCACCCCCTTTCCCATGGTGGGCTTGCCCACGCTCAGGGCAGGCAGGGGGCAGGTAGAACCAGACGGTGTGTGACTGGCCAGCCTGGGCCTGGCACACTGTCCTGGTGCTCCTGGTATCCAGCTGCAGAGGGCTGTTTTGGGGGGTTTGGGTGGGCTCAGACGCGTGGGCAGGGAGAGGTGTCACAGGTACCTGCTCAGCTCAGGAGGCAGGACTGGCTCCACCTCAGGCTGTGAAAGGGGTGGGTGTCCCTCCTGGCACCTTCTCTGAACAGGAGCCAGCAGCGTGCCCAGGTGGCCAAGAAGACCAATGGCATCCTGGTCTGTATCAGGAACAGTGTGGCAGAAGGACCAGGAAAGTGATTCCTCCCCCGTACTTGGCACTGGTGAGGCCACCCCTGGAGTGCTGTGTCCAGCTCTGGGTTCCTCAGTTCAGGAAGGACATTGAGGGGCTGGAGCAGGTCCAGAGAAGGGCAACAAGGCTTGTGAAGGATCTGGAGCACAAGCCCTATGAAAAGAGGCTGAGGGAGCTGGGGCTGTTCAGCCTGGAGAAGAGGAGGCTCAGGGGAGACCTTCTCGTTCCCTACAACTACCTGAGGGGAGGGTGTAGCCAGGTGGAGGTTGGGCTCTTCTCCCAGGCAACCAGCGACAGGAGAGGATGTAGTCTTAAGCTGTGCCAGGGCAGGTTTAGATTGGACATTAGGAAGAATTTCTTCACAGAAAGGGTGATTAGGTATTGGAATGGGCTGCCCAGGGAGGTGGTAAAGTCAGCGTCCCTGAAGGTGTTTAAGGAAACCTGGAAGTGGCATCAGTGCCATGAACTAGTTGACATGGTTGTGTTTGGTCATAGGTTGGACTGAACGATTTCAGAGGTCTTTTCCAACCTAATTGATCCTGTGAGTCTGTTATTCTGTGATTTTTGGCCCTCCCAATCCCGGCCACCACAGCCAGTTCATCCCCACCAGCTCCATCCTGTGCCCCAAGAGAGCATGGCCATGGGTTATCACCATGTTGGGCAGTGCAATCATCATGAAGGTGTTCCTCGGCCAGATATGGAGGTAGTTTGGTTCCATGGCAAACTGAAAGAGAAGAGAAAATCACCTTGTATCCTTGACACCAATTCCCATTCTTTGTACCATGAGAAGACACAACAACTACAGGGCCCCTGTCTGGTACCTGATGCTTCAGGGAGACGCATGGGAAGAGGAAAGGGTAAGAAATATGGGAAAAATGGAAAAAAATCTGCTGCTCTGCAGTTGCTGATACCCTTTCAGACATGTTCCCATACCCTCAGGACCTCTCAGAGCTAGAGTTAACCCCAATGCTCCAGGACAGGCTCTCTAGGATTTTTGCAGCCAGCTGCCAACCTCTGGAAGAGGAAGAGATCCCTGCCTTCTCCCAGGAAAGGTTTAACCCCTTTCCTGAACCCCAGGTAAGAAATTAGTTTCTCTAAAGCTGTTCTAGCAGAGCCACCATGAGAAGGGGGCAGGGTGTCCAAGCTGCAAAGGTCACAGCAGCCTCTGGGGCAGGCACACTTACATCTCCATCTTTGGGAGGGATGGTCAGCTCCATGTAGCCATGAGGAATGTACTGCTGACTGTAGTTAAAGCGCGTTTGCCTCATGAACTGTTTTCTGACTGTTGAGAAGGCTCCATCACAGCCCACAATGAGGTCATAGGTGACTTCCAAGGTCTGCTGGTCAGATCTGAAAGCAAAGAGAGTCCCTTGGATCAATCTGATCTTTAAGATCCTTTCCAACTCTAACCATTCTATGATTTTATGATTAATCTTGCTGTAACTCCAGGACAGCTCAGCACCTTTTGCAAAATGACTGGGTCACCTCCAGCGTTATTAATCTTCTGGGGCGAGGGAAGATTGGCTTTCATGGCCTGGGAAGCTCAGAGTTAGGACAAATAATTATCCTGTAGGTTATCAAAAGCATAACTCTGCCAGCTGTACCCAACAATGCAGCAGACAGCCTTGGGGTAACACTGCTGAGCCTGCATGCCCAGGTGGGTTGGGTCATGACCAGAACTTCACCTAACTATGAAACAAGGTCACAGAATTACAGAATGATTTGGGTTGGAAGGAACCTAAAAGCTCATCTCGTTCCAACCCCCTGCCATGGGCAGGGACACCTTACACACACACACACACTAGTTTCAACACTAAGATTGCTCAATTGTTTGAGGTTGTATGAATGATTAAGCAGAAACTAACTGACCACAACACTTGATCCCACGCTTGCCCAGGGATTACCTTTTTATGGATAGCATCCCCAACTCTGCATTGCACTCCACAAGCTTGTGTCCAAAGTACAGCTTAGTGTTGGAGTACTTCTCAGCAGCTGTGAAAAGAAAAGACAACTTAATGTAGAGGGGTTTACTGTCACTCCAAAAATATTTCCAAGAGATCCCTAAATTATAGGGGGTTTTGCCATTACAGGAAATAATTTGCTGGATGAGTGAGGGCCAGCAGGCAGGGCACACTGGGACTGATCAGCTATGGTAAAAACTATTTAAAAAATGCAAAGACTCCTGCAAAGATTTCTTTCTTCCTCAAAATGACATGAGTCATTGACTACTTTCTACCATCACTCCACTGAATTTCAGGATGGGATGAGGTGCCTGCAGTTAATGGGGAAGCGCTGGAAATTTGGCCTGTTCCGATTATATACTTGCCCATAGTGCTCCAATTTCTATTTGTCTCTGTACAATCAGGAGCCATGGAAAATGCCACAAAGCATGACAAGGACGAGGAGGCATGTCCTGCTTTAGCTGGGAAACGGCACAGGTTTTCTTCTTAAAAACACGGCTAGTTCATGTTTGCACTTTCTGAGAGCCAGGTAAGGGAGCTTAGGGCCCAAAATCTGCTGGTTATGGGGCAAAGCCAAAATCCTCAGGGAAAAGGGTGTAGAAATATTTGCAAACAGAAGTGACAACCTACCTGTCAGCAGCTCTTTGTTTAAGTTTGCTCTGTCCACAGACAGAATGTACTGCAAGGCAAACAAACAGGGGGTTCAGAAGGTTTTGCTGAGTTTTGCTCTGCACGGCCAGACAGAAAACCCTCCCCCCTTCAAACAGCCCCACTGAACCCAGGGGTCACGCAATCCCCTTCCTGCATCCTCCCCAAGAGCATGAGCCCCAGACTGCCCATGACACAGAGGCACAAATGCCAGACACAGGCCCCCTGTGCCCTGCAAAGCATCTTCAGTACCTGGTTCTTCTTCCCATAAGGGATAGAGTACTTTTTCCCTGAAGGTGTGTGTATCCTCCTTGCCTGCATGGGAATGCCCTTGGACACAATCTGAAACATAAGAGAACACTTCTGGCTAAAAGTGTGGGGTTTTAACACAAGTTACCAAGCATCACCCCCCTCCTCAGGCACTGCACTTGAGGAAGAATGGGGTGCTCTCTGCTCCTACCTTTCCATGTGCTTATCCAAGTCACCAGGGAAAATTTTACAGGGCTGTCACACCAAGTCACTACAGTTTACTGAGGTTACTCACAAGCTCATTCTCATAAAAATCAGGGGGAAATTATTTTTTGATAGAAGGGACATGAAAAATCCCAGGGTGCTGGACAGGGCAGGGGGTGACAGACGAATTACATCCTGGGACTGGGATATGTGTTGTCAAAGCTTGGGCTCCTCTGCAGAGATCCAGGGGCGAGGACATCCCATCACTACCAACAGCTGGATGTAAAATGGTAGCCAGCACCTTGCAGAATGAAGGTTTTGTGGGAGAATTTGGACATGTCAGTGCAGAAACCAGACCCCTTTATTGCATCCTGCTTTAGGACATCAGCTCTTTTGGGAGTCAGTCTACTCCTGCCCTGTTTGCCCTCACCTCCGGGAGGAAGGAGAGCATGGAAGGGAGGTAAACACTGGTAGGTGTTGCCTGAGTGTTTGGTGTCCTGGGGAAGCACCCACTGCCAGGAGCAGAGCCCAGCTGCCTGGGGCTGGGTGCTGCCTCCAGGCTGGGGGAGATCCTGCTGGCAGCTGTGCCATGGAGCAGGGGAGAGCCAGGCTGCAGGCATGCAGTGGAAGAGGTCTGCCTGGGAGAGGTCTACCTGGGAGACATCTACTTCCACCCTCATGAAAGCAGAGCTACCTCTGCATGCTTGAGGAGCAGAAGAGAGCCTGTCCATCGCCAGCTGAAGTCAAGAGTGTTCTAACCACAGAGAGCCCACCACCAACAGGATCTGCCAGGGTACCTGCTCCTCCATCCCCACAGCTCGGAGGGCTTGGCGTCCTCTGTGAGATAGGGCCAAGTTAATGCTTCTGCCACGGGCAAAGCTGGCCACTCGGATGTCTGCGTGGGAAGAACAGTTGGTTATGGAGGCACTGACACCACAGCCTGGTCTGGGCAGCATCTCCAAACCCCCTGCAGCAACCGCAGGAGAGGCAGTGGGGAGTCCCCATCCTCCCGTTCTGGGTGCAGAGAGGGCAAGTGTCAAAAGGCACATTTAGGTGTTGGGCTGAGCGGCTTCTGGGCCACCTTTAGCCCGGGAGAAGCAGCTGCAGCCCAGTGCTGCAAAGGGAATGCTGGATCCTGACAGCTCCCCAGAGTGCCAAGGGGCCCCTTATCATTAAGAACCATTTCCCCTCTAAATGCAGAGGGCTGAGCGATGAATGCCTGGCAGGTTCTGCTGAGACCCCACAGACTGACACTTTCTGGGACATTGGCAGGTCACCTTCTTCACTCCTGTTCGGATAGAAATGTCTGGGTACCAGCCTGTTCCTCCTCAGAATTGCCTCACTCAGCCTTCCCAGATTGCCTGGCCAGTGCAGGGGGCAGAGCCTCCTCATGCATCTCACCGTAAGCAATGGGCCAAAACCTGGAGTACAGCAGTAAAATCCATCCAACTCAGAAGGCAATCAGAGGCTTTTTGAACCTGTGGAACTTCTAGCAACTGTGAGCCATGCAGCAGAACTGCCCGTCCTGATGTCTATCAGAGCAGGAGGAGTTTCCACAGAGATCACGTGTCAGCAGCGGCTTCTCCTTCCCTTCACTGCATGCCTGAGTTTCACCTTCCATGGTGTCGTTTTCACCTGCTGCTTGACTTGCCACCTCTGCCCAGGTTCTCTTTGTCTGCCAGCTGACAGATACTGAAGGTGAATGATTTCTCTGCCTTTCAGCCAGCACCTTGGCTCTAAGTCATGATTTCTCTGTTGTGGCACCCTGAGGACTTGGAGGCTTCCTGAGAGCACTCCATCTCTCCTTCTGGTACAGCTCTGGACTATAATGCTTCCTGCAGAGACTAAGTTTGAAAGGTGAGGATTTGAATCAATATTTAAGCCAAGGACATAAAAAGGGCATTGTTTTAGTAGCTGAAGGGTGGGTTCTCTCCACACAAGGCAACATACTTCAAATAAGTGCTCCCCCCCCCCCCCCCCAGGACCTAAAGGGAAGAGTGAAAAGAATATCCCCAAACTGTCACACTTTCAGATTTCTTTTTTTCCTGTGGTTTCAGTGAGCTCACACAGTAATGATCAGGCTGAGCTTACCTTCTCTGGCTTCGTAAACATCAACATGGAAACCTCGTCTAGCAAAGAAACAGGCATTTAATGCGCCCACCTACAAGAGAAGGACCAGGAATGGTGGATGAAGTATTCCACAGGTCACTACTGAGATGCATCAAGGGAAAGCAGTGATCAGGGGATGCAGCTCAACATGTACAGGTAAGTCCTTTGACCAGGAGCCTTAGAGGACTTTTTGCTGAAGAGCAGTCCTCTGGCAGATCTGATGTGTCTGCAAAGTCTCCAAGACCAAAGCCACCCATCAAAACTCTTCATATGAAGTCATATCAAGCTCAGGCTTGTTTACACACAGTGACTGAGTGCAGCAGGGTTAATCTCTTCAGCCAGAGATAGCAGGAGCTGGTACAGGCAAGCTCACTGCTCCTCTCTGGACTGTGTGTTTATCTTCCTCAATAGAATTCTGGGTGCTGCAGCATTCCCTTGGGAACACATTGGGGGAGAACAGCACGAATATGTCCTGTTTGTTATTTAAATCAATTTTTCTTGTTTATTTCCATCACTAATTGCTGTCAGAACTACAGACTCTTATGTCATCACTCTTTTCCAAGAAGCTAATGTCCAAAAAGTCAAGAGAGAGATGTTAGGTGCTGCAATGCTCCATGCTATCATAGGATCATAGACTCACAGAAAGGGTTGGGTTAGGAAGGGACCCTAAAGACCATCTCATTCCAACCCCCTGCCATGAGCAGGGACACCTTCCACTAGACCAGGTTACTCAGAGCCCCATCCAGCCTGGCCTTTAGAGTCAGACCACTATGCAAGTAGCAGGGGATGAAAACCATTCCCAAACAAAAGTGGGCAGAGGAAGGCATTTCCTTTTAGCCTGGCATTTACTGAGTCTCAGTCCTTGCAAAGCATTTCACACTGGTGACTTGGTTACAGCTAGAAACAGCCAAGGGGCAGGGGGATCTGGTGGCCCATCAAGGCCTGTTATTTAATGTACCTGGGCACCATTGCTCCACCACCACTCAAACCCCTTCCTCAGAGAAAAGGACAAGAGCCTCCCACAGCAGGAACAAAACCAGCCCCTTTCCGACGCCCCATCATCTCACAGAGGAATGATTTCAAGACAAACATCCAACCACGCTCAGGCAGTGCTTTTACAATCCCAGCTCCCTGGCAAACACAGTCATGCAGCAGCTAAAGGGCATTTCCTACCAGGCCACCTCCGACAACAGCAACTCTCTTCCCGTGTGGGTCACAGGGCTCCATCACCAGGGCAGCCCCTGGGCCGCAGGTGCTCCCTGCTGTGTCCTGTCCCGCTCCCTGTCCTGCCACACCACCCTCTCCAGTGGGGAGGGGAAGAACATGGGAGGCTGAGTCACGCCTGGGCTCCTCTCCCCTGGTTCGTATTAAAGTTTAACTCCCAGCACAGAGTGTCAGCGAGTCAGCCTGGATGAGCCTCGGGGGCAGAGATGGGGACTTGGCGTTACTCAGCCAGGCTTGATCCAAAGGCCTCTTTCAGAAATTGTAAAGCAATTCCACAGTCCTCAAGCTGCATCTGCCAGGCTTTTGCTAGTGCTTCACTGGGCTGCAGCTGCAGGGGCACTGGTGGGACAATGCAGAGTAGCTTTTGGGGTTGCACAGGCTCTCTCCTGAGGCTGAGATGTGAGCCACCCTGCTTGCTCAGGAGCCTTGTCCTGTCTTTGAGGACATCTTTCATCCAAGGAAGCTGTGTGTGACTCAAGCATTTTGGGGTGTGATGCTGGGCAGAGGGTTCATGCCTAATCTGCAGAAGCTTTCCAGGACTTGAATGAGGCTGTGAGACGCCCCTGCAGGCACCATTTCACATGCCCATCCTTGGTAGGAAATGCTCTCCTGAGCCAGGGCTGCACACAGCAAGGTTTGCAAAGGGAGGAGCCAGTTACAGCCTGCACACAATAGTTAAACAGTAGACACTGAAAGCACATGCATTAGCACACACTGACCACCATTTATTGCTCAACCTGCCATGCACAGCCCAAACCAGCAGATTTGGCTCATAGAATCCTGAGGGTAGGAAAAGTCCTCTAAGATATTTGAGTCCAATTGTTAACCCAGCACGGCCAAGCCCACCACTAAGCCATGACCCTGAGTGCCACATCTACACGACTTTTAGAGACCTGCAGGGATGGGGGAGGACTTAACTGCTTCCCTGGGCAGCCTCTTCCAATGCTTGACAAACCTTTCAGTTAAGAATTTCTTCCTAATGTCCAGTCTAAACCTTCCGTGGTGCAGCTTGAGGCCATTTCCTCTTTCAGGCAGAGAGTGAGAAGTTGTAGAGAGTTATAAGAGTCTTGAAAGAGAAAGATCAAATCCCTCCACAAGCACAGCACCATTCCTTGTGGCATGTCCTGGTTCCCAGCCCATCAAGGGCCAGCAACTCAACAAACAGGGTTGACAGGAGCCACAAGCAGCCCCAGGCCCGAGCTTAAATGGGAATGTTGGCCTTGGGGAGAGCGGGGGTCCCAGGTGGGCTGGCTGGGGTTGTTAAAGGCTGTTGGTGCCCATGGGCCCTGGCACTGTGTCCAACCCAGTCACCACTAAAGAGCAGGTGTGGGTTTCTCTGATCTCCACAGCAGTGGAGATCTCCACACTGTCTGATTGACTCACACACCGAGCACAGACAACAGAGCAGGGAGGGCAAAGAGCAAGGTAGGTTTTACATAGTAAATAATTTATTCATTAATTGTTTTCGGAGCACAGACAGCACACCACTAGCTTCCTGCAGTGGCTGTTACTATGTTTTCTTCGTTCCCAATGAAATTTAGGTCCCTGGGTCATCTTAATCAGACTCACTTGCAAACTGCACAAGGCAAACCCAATGTACAGATGTTCTCTGCTTTAAAAACAGGAGAAGGTGGGAAGACATTGAGAAAGTGGTACGAAATCATTGTTCATCTTTCTATATTAAGGACAACCAGGCTGCTGAGAGCATGAAAAAGTGTTACCTGATAAAAACTTTGAGCCTTTTAAGGAGCTGTAAATGAAAACAAAAAGAAGAGGATAGCATGGACATGGATTAAAACCTACCCTCTGAAAACTAGTGGGAAAAGTAAAGGAGAGAAAAGTGCTTGATTTATGTTGCTGAAGAAAAAGACATGTCAATACTCAAGGAAGAACATCAGGATTTTATTACTTTTAGAAGGGCTATGGTCCACTTGCAGAGGATCCCGTCCTGTCAGTATGTGGGCCACCTGCAACAAGAAAGATGTGTTTATTGTGTTTGGTAATAGCAGCAGTGCTGCAGATGCAAGAAGATGTTTGGTCTCATAACTCATGGTGAAAGGCAGCTGAAGAAGAGGAAGGAGACAGCTTAAACAGCGAATTGCACTGATTCCGAAAGGAGCCAGGAGTTCTTTACTGGTTCAGATTACAAACCCATGTAAAAGGGAAATAGGTAGAAATGTTTATCCCTTATAATCCCATTAGGTAAATAATCTGTTCAGGAATTCAAATCCTCTGCTAAAGAAGGCCGTATAGATACCCCTGCCAGCAGGTCACAGGGGCCCAGGGCTGCAGCTGCCTCCATCCTGTCCTTCTGTTCACTAAGGCTCTGAAAGAGCCACAGCACAGAAATAAAAGCTGTGTTCTCACCGATGCAGCAGTGTGTCCCCATGCCACCCCCTGTGCTCCAGCAAAGTGCATTTCTTTACCAGCCTTGGCACGTAAGAACTTTCTAGCACCTAACAAGCCAACCAGGACCAGCTCAGAGGAAGGCAACAAAGCAAGTGAGCACCTGGAGGAGCTGGCTGCTGAGCTCTGTGCAGGGCTCAAGGGCTCTACAGACCCGAGAGCATCATCCATTTCTGCACGTGAAACCGAGCTGCAGGCACAGGTTCAGCTTTATTTCTGATGCTCCTCTCCCTTTGTACTGTTTTTCTCAGCTGGTGAGGTTTTTTTCCCCAAGAATTTCCAATTAGCAAATGTCTCAGCAGTGTTTTAAGAATGCAAATCCTGATGGGAACCTTAGCCTGAGCGTAAAACACATACAACCCCCTTGCTTAGCAGGTGACTGCTGGGTTCACAGGGAGACCCAGAACCCAGGGTAAGAGCCCCTGCAGAGCAGAGCCCCACAGCATGGCAGGGCAGGGGCTCTGTGAGGCAGGGACATGGCTTGGTATCACCTGTAGATCTTGTCTGATCCTCACGTTTATTCCACAATCTGCCTTGCTACCCCACCCTTGCAGGAAGAATGGGCTGGAAGGGTATGTCACAGCTGCCTGCTTACATACCTAGGCTGGGTAGAGAGCAAGCTGCCTATGTCCAGGTCCAGTGGTGCGCCGTGGATGGGGATGGGAAGCCCCTGGGAGGCACTGGAAGCACCCCTGGGGGAGGGTAGTGGTGGTGGTGGTGCACCACGGGCGGCCTGGGACGATCTGCCTTCACTGCCAGGGGAGCAGCAAGCTGCAGGTCCTTGTTGGAGAGAGACAAAGTGTGGGTGGAGAAACCTGTGCCCCCATGGGAAGGGTCTCTGGCTGAGGAGCTGTGGTCCCACTCAACCACCAGTTCAGAAGGTCCAACAAACACTTGGTGACTTCAGATTTCCCCTGATACTCAGAGGCACTCAGATCCCACTCCCTCCAACTTATTCCATCAGTCAGTGCCAGGGAAATGCAGAGTGACAGGACGGCCTGGAGAAGCGGAGGGATCAGGGGATGCATTCTTTCTTTCAGCACAAGGAAAAGTTAGCCTGAAGGTCGTGGGGTAGGAAAAGTACAGAGGAAGGTTTTGCAACACTAGCATCTCCCCTCCTCTACAAAGATCAACTTTCCTTTCTTCTTTGATAATAAATGCCACGGAGGAGAGACTGGACATTTTTCCAAAGCACTTAAGGATCCTAAGGAGCTCTATCACCTTGTTAAAAATAGTTTAGGAATTGGGCATTTAAGGATATGTTCAAATTTACCTACCCCTCATCAGGCACTGGACACATTTTGAAAAAATCCCTACAGGGCTCTACATACTAAAATATATCTAAGAATCTGTCTTTTCAGAGCTGAGTAGCAACTAATTTTCAGTGAGGCAGGAACCAGAGCAGAGAGGCTCCAGGTACCATCACAAAATCTGCGTTTCAGCTCTAATCCATTTGATACTGCCAGGTCAGCATTTACTAATAAATTTACTAATAAAGTAATTTGTAACATGAATAATATTCATAGAACTACAGAATGGTGTGGGTCGGAAGGGACATTCAAGACCCTCTCATTCCAAGCCCCAGCCATGGGCAGGGACACCTTCCACTAGCCCAGGTTGCTCCAAGCCCTGTCCAACCTGGCCTTGAGCACTTGCAGGGATGGGGCAGCCACAGCTTCTCTGTGCCAGGGCCTCACCACCCTACAGGGAAGAATTACTTCCCAATATTTAATCTATACCTATCCTCTTTCAGTTTAAAGCCATTCCCCACTGTTCTACTACTGCTTGCCCTTGCCAAAGGCCCCTCTCCAGCTTTTCCCCTGCTGTTTCCAGCTGGGGACCTGCAGCAGCAGATACTCAGTGTAAGGTGTCTTGTGTTAGTGGTTCAACCCTACAGGCCAGGTCGCTTTCAGAGCTGGACTGAGTCCAGTCTGCACTTGTGAGGAAACATTCTTCCATGGGGTCCTGTCACAGTGCTCCTCACGGCAAAAAGGCTGTGCTGCCTCAGAAACAGGCTCCTGGCGCTGTGGGTTTGAAGGTGTGCACAGCTGTTGGATGTCCCAGACTCTCTGTGTGTTTTGTCCAGGCCCTGTATCCTCCCCAGGTGATCAGCCATTGCCTCGTGTGAACGAGGATGCCCCTCAGGCCCAGGGGGTTGTTACCTGCTGCGTGTGCTGGAGTGGGGCAGAGCCGGGTCCCGTGCGCTGCGCGAACGCCGCCGGCGGCAGAGCCTTCAGCATCATGTTCTGCATCACGATCTGGTGCATCTGAGCGTTCTGCATCAGCATCATCTCTACCATATCTGGGAAGAGGTCACCCCCCAAGGAAGAAAATAAGAGCTTTATCAATGACTGACAAGCAGCAGAGGCATGACAGTGGGGAGTGCCCTCCAGCACACAGACGGCCACTGCGAACAAGGCAAAGCAGCTGACAGGGGCACATTAAGAGTATTGTCATTATTTGCCCAGACAGTGCAAAATTAATGCCTTTGAATGAGACTGTTCATACCAGTTTTCCTCTTTCTCTTCCCTTCTACAGGAAAGCTGCTGATGAGCATCTTCTGTCTGTTCATTCCCCTGCAAGCCCACACCTCTGGTTGTGCTGAGAGGCTGGACAAGGGCTGGGGCTGTAGCCCTCCCTTACTCCTGGATGCACAGACTGTGCTCTCCATTGCTTTGGCCCCAGACCATTGCTTTCCATGTGAGAGGTTTCCTCAAATTTGCGTGACATTGCAGTGCCACCTTGAGAGTCCACTGACTCATAGAATCATAAAGGATGGAAAAGACCTTTAAGTCCAGCCCTCAAACTGCCACTGCATGCACATCAGATCTCCTTACCACAATCTCTGGGATCACAAAGGGTCTGTGCAGTGTAAATAATTCGCCCGGGGGGGAGGTGAAGAGGAAGAGGCGAGAAAAAAAAAGTAGGGGAAAAAAGATCAAGGCGACTCTCCTTTTCCTTTTTACTGGTCATACAAAAAGTATTTTACATGTGGCAGCTTCAGAAGAGTCATGCATGAATTGAGACTATTTTGTTCGTGAAAATAAACTCTTATTCAAAAATCCAGATACTTAAATGAAGAATAAGGTGAGAAATGCTGTAGTTTCATGACTGAAGATTTCTGTGTGGGTTGAAGAAAACGTTGGCTGAAGGCTGAGCCAGGGAAGTCATCCCAGGTTTTAGTTCATGTGTTATTCCACCTATGTTTAGAAACAAACCCTTTTATTGGCATTGCACTATATTTAGATCAGCACTTTCCACTATTCTGTTTTGTTTCCAAACACAGGGCATAATAAAAGCCTGAGGAGATTGAATAGCAGGTTAAGAGGGGACAGAAGAATAAAACCAGATTTTAGAAGCCTGTGCGTTAATTTTGGAATCACCTGTGCACACGCGTTTGACCTTGTTAATATTGCTCAGTGCCATGAGCTGAGCTGTTCTGCCTTCCCAAGCTCCCCTTGAGTTTGTAGCCCTTCTTTCTTTAGTTTTAGTGATAGGAGTTTGTCTGAAAGCCTCTCGGAACTGGTGCCCATCCCAGTTACGGAGTGCAATTCCCACAGCTCCGCCGGCAGCCTGCTCATGAAACAGCCCATTACTAACCAGCTTGGATGCTGTCCCGTGCCCCCTCCCACGTGCCATGACACCTCACCTGCCCTCCCTGGGCCTGCTGATGGGAGCTGGCTGCTACACAGAGAGCACCTCACCTTCCTTAATGCTTCCAGAGTGGGGGGCTGCAAAGGGATGGGCAGGGGGGATCTGCGTGATCACAGGGGATGGCTGAGGCAGCTGCTGGATGATGGTGGCAGGCTGAGGTGGGATCTGAAAAAAAGGAAGGGAAATGGAGAAGTTTGGGTTGGTTTTTGCCAGCTCCCTCATCTTTGGGAAGGGCTGTCATCTGCCTGGACTTCAGGAAAATTTTGGGCATTGTCTCCCATGAGATCCTCGTGGGGAAGCTGTTGAGGTTGTGGGCTGCACGAGCAGACAATGATGTGCACTAGAACCTGATTGAATGGCCAGGTCTGGGCAATCCTGCCACTCCTTTTGCCACCTTGTCCCTAGGGTAAACCATGCACATTGTTAATTTTGGGCCTTATTTGTAAGGTGATTCCCCTTAGCTTTTGCTGAAGGTAGCAAGGGTCCCACACAAGAGCAAGAGAGGTATCTTCCCTTTTGGTGGGATGAGCAATGCCATACAGCTCCCAAATGGTTGTTTTCTCAGACTGGCAAAGTGCTAGTGATGTTTCCTAGGAGACAGTCCTTACTGTCTGCTGGATAATCCTTGGTGGCTCCGCTTGGGGAGCTGGAAAAGGGATCTGGTAGACTTGTGGGGGGACAGCTCTGTGATTATGACAATGTCCTCCAGCTGGTGCAGGTGGCTGTGAAAGCTCTTCCAGAAGGTGCTGCTCCTGCAAAATCAAGTCTCTTCTTAAAGAAAACCTGGTCACAGAAAGGCAGACTGTGTTGTTGTGCTCTCTGGACTGAATGGGATCACGCCCTGGGAACCTGCAGCAGGGCACAGCCACTACCTGCGTAAGCATAAGGGGAGTTTTCCTTCCCACATATCATGAAGCACAAGCAAAAAAAGAATGGGGAAAAAAAAAAAAAGTGCAGAACGAGAAGCCAAAAGTCTGGGAAAACATTTCATTAATGGTTGGTACCCCCCACAAAGTAGGAATGAGTAACAGTTACTATTGTCCCTACTTCGGCTGCATTAAAAATCCCTTCTTTGTATTTTGGCACTACCCCAGAAAGCTTATGACACAGCAGTCCAGGACAAACAGAATCAAGTCACCAACTACCTGAAGCAGGTGCAAGCTTCCTTAGGTGTAGTGAGGGAAGCCAAAGTGCTCCCCAGGCCCCCTCCCTGATGAGCTGTCCCAGCCTCCATATTCCAAAGCAGCAAAGCACTGATAGTGCCCAGCCCAAGAACCAAAGGATAGGAAAACACTGAATCCACATCAGCAGTGGATGTGCAGGTAAATGGGCCCTTTCTGTTGCTTCTGGCCACAGAGAGGGCTTTTACCCTGAGCTCCTGCAGCAGATCTTTCCTTCGCCTCAGGGCACTTTGGAGCATGTCCTCAGGTCTGTTCCCTGAAGGAGGAAAAGTCCATTATCTTCTTAAAGGATCACAAATACAGAGCTATTACAGCACCTACATTATGAGATTAATTTGGAAAATGCGTTATAAGATAGCCTGGCTTCTTCCACAAATGCATGTATGGATAACGACTTTGTGACATGTGTAGTCACAGCTGTTCCACAGCTCTACAAAGGCAATGCACCCTTTCTGAAATGAAACTCTTTAGGTGGCTCTCTAAAGCCCCCTTTTAACCTCCTGGCTTAGGAACTCATTTCAGCCTGAAAGTTTCTAGACGTACTCTGTATATGCAGAGGATGACTGACTGTTGTGACATCAAAACAAACTCAGTTTTGAATGTCAACTTTGCTTTTTCTTTTTTTGTTCTGAATCAACTTCCTCTTCAGTTCTCCCCACATGTAGTTGATTTAGAACTTGCTTGAAATGAAAATAAGGAAGAATGTTTTCAGATACATTGGAGACATGCCTGGCATCTGCTCTGGAAAGCATCACTTCGGATTTTGAAACTGTAAGTTGTTATAGGGATTTTTAATTTTTGGCCATAGATTGGAAGTTTCCCAACTATTTGTCCATCAGCTCAATGAATGGGAGCCCAGGTTACAATCTAGAAGTATCATTGAGCTTTTACTGAGAGCCTTTAACCTGTAGGTAATATAATTATAAACAGTGCCTGTGTACTGGAATGGGATGATCGACTGAGGAACTCCTCCCTGAGAACATCACTAAGCTCTTTCTAAATTATGTCCATAATTAGAACAAATGCTTCTCTTACTTGCAGCTGGGAGAGATGACTCCATCTTTTCCAGGTTCTCCTGTTCATTTTTTAGTCTCTGTTGGTAGAACCATAACAAGAACTGGTTATGAGTCAGGCAGCAAAGCTCACAGGAATTTCTAGCCCTACCTTATGACATAGGTTGGGATGGAGGAAATAAAGCAGAAGTGGAGACAAATGCTGGTCCTCACTACAAATCTAGTTACAATAACAGAAATGTCATGCTTCCAACCGTCCAGGACATTCCAGACCTGAAAATTAATAACATGGTGAATCAGGAGATTTATACATAATTTATGTTGGATGGAAGAGAGATGGATTGTATGAAGAACTTGATAATGCCAAGTTTGGGGTATTTGGTACACTAATAGGCCTAAATGACCCTGTTCAGCTCTACCTGCCACTCATGTGCCCCTTTAATCTCAGCTCTAGGTCTTCAGTTCATACCTGAATTATACTGGATGAGCATTAATCTGCAGTTCAACCCCAGCCATGCTGTGACTGGCCACAGATTCTTTTAACCTTGATCCCAATCTTCAGTCACTTCCAAAGGTGGCAATGGACCTGCCTCACCACAGTGAGCTTGCCTGATGGATCTGGAATCTTGGCTGAACCTGGCCACCATCTCTGGCTCTGCCTCCAGCTAGGCCCCTGCTCTGCTGATGTGTTATTATGCTGAACTCCCTGCTCCTCAGAGAGCAGCTGGCCCTTGTTGCTCCCTAATGCTCAGAAATTAGAGACCTTTCACTCGCACCCAGGCTCCCTCCATGGTTCTGCACGGCTGCACACTGCTGAAAGCTTTGCCTTCCAATGGCTGCTGCATCTAAGAAAAAAGGCTTTGCTGCGGAGACAGGTTAGACACCACTTGCAGCACCCACGCCTCCAGATAAATTGCCTGGTCAGGTGGTTAGAGCATGGTGCTGGTAACACCAAGGCTTTGGGTTTGATCCCTGTACAGGCCATTCACTTCAGAGCTGGACTCGGTGATCCTTGTGGGTCCCTTCCAACTCAGAATACTCTGCTCTCAGATAACACCTCAAGTGGCTTCTGGAGGATATTGAAGCAGAAGATCCACACCAGTGGATGTCGGATGTGCTGAGGGTGGAGGAACAGAGCAGAGTGGAGAACACAGAGTGCAGAATCACAAGCAAGGGGAGCTGGGATTCTGTGCAGCACCTCATATGCTGCCAGCCCATGTTTCACCAGGCAACATGTCTGATGTGACAGCAGACATGAAGTTGCCTTAAAACAACCCGAGGTCCTCTTTATCCAAAATTTACTCCTAAATTTTGCCTGTCACAACTCGAACTGGTTTTCAGCTGATGACATCTCCCATAAGATCAAAGTCTATTTAATTTACCTTAGGTCCATGTAAGCTTGTACAATGTAATTTAAGAAAGTGACAGTAGCTATAGCACCGCTGCACATTGGTCTGCCTCTTCTTGCGTGAAGAAAGATGTTCTCAGTTGGCTACCCCCATTGTACCTCAGTAGAGGTATAATATTTTAAAACACAATGTTACTGCTTAAACAGGCAAGAGCAAAAAGCAGAGCAAAGGTGACTGCTGCGGAATTATTCCCTTACCTTCTCTAGGAGTTTGAGTTTCAGTCGTGTCAGGTGGTCCACCACTGAAGGATCTGCCATCATAGTAGTCTCCTGGAAGAGCAGGCAGGCAAAACCAGGTTAAAAAGCTAAACGAAGGCAGGTAGGCTTTCAGTGGTCATTCTTTCCCCTCCACGATCTTCACAGGAGAATAATTCCATTATTAAAAAACATTAATACAAGACTGGGAGAACCCGCGAGAAGAAGAGAAAAGCTGCCGTTTCACTCCAAGGTAAGAACGAGCACAGGTGGTCACCACAACGTCACAGGCACAGCTTTCCCTGCCATTTCCATCAATACAATTTTGTGCTGCAGGTCGTGATGCCTCCCTCACAAGAGGAAAACTGAGGCTGAATATTTATTTGTCCGTTCTTGATGGTTGCTAGCCTTCCCCTGGCCGTGTTACTAAGCCTGGCCTCCGTGTTGTTAGAGCCTTTTAAGTAGCTCAGAGTTTTGTGCCTGTAACCTGGTTGCTAAGTTTGCAGTGTTGATACATAACATAAACAATTTTATCTCCAGGCGTAGAAGCTTGTGTACCTTCAGTAAAGCAAATGCCCAGCACATTAATGGACAAGAAAAAAAGAGATAAAAGCCAGTGGTTCCTTAACAGAAGCCTAATGGAAGGGGTCAGGTTATGATTTTGCTTATTGACACCTGTTTATCCCACTGTAAGGGGTCTGCACACTTTTGGCATAACCCTTCACGTGAGTTTTCATCGTCACATAGTAAGTAATAACTCTGAAAATGAGGGAGCGTAGCTGGAACTCCTCCCTGGCTAAGTTCAACAGTAAAGAGGCTGTGGTGTAACATCCTTTTGCTTACCATCCCCTAAGCAACCTGTAGAGTGGCTCCCCCTGCCAGCGTAAAACAGGGTAACATTTGTCAGTGACATCCATAAAATGAACGTCGAGGCGTAAGAAACCAAGTAGCAGACACTCATTCTCAGTATCATATTTTAAGCCCAGTTCTGCTCCTAGGAGAGCAAAGTTACACCACCTTTCTCACTTGAAGGCCGCAGCAAAACTGCAGCTGAGCCACTGCAGGCAGCTGGAGCAGCTGAGAGATGCTTCCAAGCTGTGTGGGAGCAGTATAGACCAGCTCCTCCAGCTGTGACCCCCACAGCATGTGTGCCGTCTGTCCTTAAAAAATACACAGGCTAGGAGTCCCTGGAGAGGTCATAGAAACTTCATTATTAGGCAAAAAACCCCCTTTTTGATTGCTAGAGAATATTGAGCTGATGCTCTGCCATCAGCTGGTTTAATACAGTGCCCCCTGAAAGTTAAATTTCTAGAGCCTTCATTGCAGTATAGATAGAGGGTTACAAGAAAGGTTGAAAAAAAGACCCAGGTATAAATATTCCATTAAAAATACAGCACCAGTGTTAAAAAACTGAGTTGACTAAAGGGGAAAGGAAGAGAGAGAAACTTCTTCCCAATGTGACAGGTATCCCGGAGGAGATCCAACACTAGGTAAAAAAAAATGCTTTCCAGTAAATCTGCTAAATGGATTTCTCTTTTCCCCACTTATGGATGCCTTGGTCACAGTGTGATCCCTGCTCTAGGGACAGCTTACAACCTGCTAATTAATGACTTGCCAGGAATGTGCCAGCCAGGCACAGGATCTTGCTGAAAGGGATCTGTAGCAACACTGAATCCCAAATGAGGGATCACACTTGAGCATGAAGATGCAGAAGAGCAAAATCAGACAAATTTAATTCTACCAGGGAGTAACAGCAGGGCTACATGCACCTCACAGGAGACAATTATTCTGCTCTATTTAGCAGTGCTGAAGTCAGAGTTTGGACACTGTGCCTAATTTTAGACATGGTGGCTTTAGAGGGAAAGGAAGTGCAGAAAAAAAATTTAAAATGGTGCATTTACAAAATGTAGGTTCTGAGGAAGACTTGTAAGAACTGGCTTTATTTAATTAGTAAGTGGATAGTGAGAAGAGGACAGGCCAGCAATCTTTAAATAAATGAGAGGATACAATCAAAAACAAGATGTATGGGGGTTCTGTTCGGAAAAGGCTGGGCATTTGGCTTAATGAGAAAGAGGAAAACCTGATAAAAACATGAAAAAAAAAATCTCAATTAACCAGTAAGAAAAATGATGGAGCAGCTATGAAAGAAAAAAAAAATTCACAGAAGTTGTTTACGAACAATATGAAACAATAAAAAACAAATGCTTTGAACTTTGTAGAACCATTAGATACTCCTCAGATACAAGAACGGATTAGATAACCTGGTGAGATCCATACCAGTATTACATTTCTCTGATGTCTTTTATTGATTTTGATATTTTATACCCTTAATTTTAATTACTAGGAGTTCTAAAAGACAATATTAAAAGAATATTTTATTAAAACAAACTGACACACCCGGAAATGTCCAGAGACAATAAACTTCCATGTTTTGGTTCCCTAGAGAGCAGACTCTACCATTTCAGTCTTAGAAGACTGTTTTAATGTGTTAAAGGAGTTAAAAGAATAAAAAAACCCCCACAAATCACCAGAAGGACATATAATTTCCTTCCAATCGATTGTCTCCTTCTGTCAATTGTAATGTTGCAAGTTAACACTTGAGTCAACTGAATTAGATCAGCACTGGAAATCCTGACATTTCAGCAAGCAGCCAGAGATATAAGAAAATATAATGCATCAGTTGTTTATTTTAAAAAAAAACCAAAATTGTCAAAAACCCAAAACTTATCAAGCCCAAACAAACCTGATGGTGGTGAAGCACCTCTCCTACAGGGAGAGTCTGAGAGAATTGGGATTTTTCAGCCTGGAGAAGAGAAGGCTTTGGGGTGTCCTAATTGTGGCCTTCCAGTGCCTGAAGGGAGCTGCCAAGAAAGATGGAGAGAGACTTGGGACAAGGGCTTGGAGTGACAGTACAAGGGGCAATGGAGTCAAACTAAAAGAGAGTAGGTTTAGATTAGATGTTAGAAAAAAGTTCTTCCCTGTGAGGGTGGGGAGGCCCTGCACAGGTTTCCCAGAGAAGCTGTGGCTGCCCCATCCCTGGAAGTGTCCAAGGCCAGGTTGGATGAAGCTCTGAGCAACCCGGGATAGTGGAAGGTGTCCCTGCCCGTGGCAGGGAGTTGGAACAAGTTGATCTCCAAGGTCCCTTCCAACCCACACCATTCTGTGATTCCATGAAACATGAAGTATTCATTTTTAGCCGGAGCAAGAAGTCAAAGCAGCAATTAATTTTAAATCAGTTATTTTTAAATGCATCTTATTTAGCAAGTTTGCCATTATAAATGGTGTGATATTTTATCTTTTTCTTTTAAGAAACTTCTTAGTTCTAAGTTTAAGCTTCCTTTCACTTCTCAGTGTTGTGGTTTAAAACCATCTATAAATTAAGCTCCAAGCAGCTGCTTCCCTTCCCTCCACCCTCTCCAGTGAGAAAGGGACAAAGAGGTGGAGTAAGGCCAACATATACTGTCCACCAGCAACCTCTGCAGTGGGTTAAAACTTAATCTTCACTTTGCTCTGGATGCAGATGAGCTTTCTGATCACTAGAGAAAGCCTTGCTGTCCCAGCCTTGCTCAGCTTTCTCTCTGGAGCACACTGCTCTGTTTTTTTGGTGTCTGTAACGTGGGAGACCAGGAAATTGCTCCAAAATGGTTTATTGTGAGAACAGGAATACGTCCATGTTTCTTCCCACATACTTCTTGCATGGCGGTCGACACAGGCTGGGCAGCAATAGTCCACAGGAGCAAGCTAAGTCCAGTTCAGGACCTGCACAATGTAATGTCTGAATCTGGGGCAAAAGTCTACACACTTCTATGACCCTTCAGAAGAACCCAACTTAAGGGCCAAATGCACAGAAAGGATCAGGGATAGAAAAGGGGGTGCTAGTTCATAAAGATGCACAGATGTCAGTGTTTCTTAGGAAGAAAAACCCAGTGTATTGCGGGTTACCTCTGAGCTGAGCCAAGTAACAAATTTGATTAAAGGCTGTATTTTCCAGTGTGATTTTAATGTCTTCAAAAGACAAAGAAGCCACCATTTTTGTAGGTGACTCTAAGGTTAATAATACTCAACATTAAGAAAAGAGCACCTCATTTCTCCCTTGTTATCCCACAATTATCTCCAGAGGTCACTGTTGCTGCATCTGTGCCCCTGGATGCAGGGACTCTGCGTTTCCTTACGGCTCAAGGAAAATAAAGCAGTGAGACCTTGTAAAACATGAAATATATCTATAAAAGGTGGTCTAGGCCTGCTGTAAAGGGCAACATTTCCACACAGGAGTTTATAATTGAGCTGGATGCTGACACTGGGGTTTAGAGACGTAACAAGAACTAATAGTTTTTGCAGCAGAATGTACCATAGAAAATGACTGTGCCTCAATTTAAAGACATCAGCCAACTAAGGTGAGGAAACAATGAAGGAAGGAGCTGAAGCAGCCGAGCAGGCAATGCCTGGTTGATGTATAACCAGTAATGTTATCTTAAAGACATTCATAAGGTGGTCACTCAGAGCTTTGGGGCCTCCATACAGAGGTGACCACCAGAGACCCTCAGAGACCTTATAAGGATATGGATATACGCTAGTAAGTATTTGGAAACGTCAGGAATATGCAACAGGAATGCGGGGAACAAAAATGAATAATTGTGTAACGCAGACATATCAGCTGGAACTGAGATGTCACGGGGTGCATTTTAGCGAGCTGATTCCTGGGGCACCTGACACGCCGAAATCATTCCAGCGTGGTGCAATAAAAGAGCACCCGGTTTCTAAAGCTCGCAGATTGAGTGCCGATTTTAGGCAGGTCACTCCCCTTTGCCAACACCTCCGAGTCCAACAGGGCCGCCGGCACTGGCCACTGGTAGGGCAGAGATGTAGCCTAAAACCTATATTGTGTAATTTTACTAGTGCCTTTGTACTGGTTTTCTAAAATGCTCGATAGATGGGAATTTTAACGACGTAAAGGGTTTCTCTTATCTGTGAACTGGACTGAGAAAGAGACGTAACATCTGACAAAACCAGTCAAAGCTATTCAGAAGCCTTGGACCCGCTCCAGAAGGCGTGATGCTGTGCCAAAGGAGACGAGGAGGAGGAAGAAGAGAAGATGAAGATGAGGTCTTGTTGAGACCCCCGACTCAAATTGGGGAGGCGTGGCGAGGGCGGTACTGTGGGAGGCACGGTTTCGGAAGTGGGCGTAACAGCATTAGGTAATGCTTTGAATTGTTAATTAGGTAACCAAATAAAAGCAAGAGGCTTTTGTAACTCAGGCACGCGCGCTTTGGGAAATACCCCTGCGCATCACGGCCGCCGTGGTAAAGAGAGTGCTTTTCGCTTTCTTTCTGAAAGAGTCCTAGAGTGTTGTTTTCCGGCACCACAGACGGAAGGGCGCGGCTCCCACGACACCCTCAGTGGCTGCAGCGGCGGCTCCCGGGCGGGAACAGGGAGCGGGAAAGGGCGGGAGCTCCGCCCCCGCGCGCCATTGGCCGCCTCCCGCCGTGGGCGGGGCCGTGGCTGGCGGCCCGTTTGAAACGGCGCGGGCGGCTCCCATTGGCGGCCGCCGCGGAGGGGCGGGGCGTGGGCGGGGCCGGGGGCGCGCCCCAGCCTGCCCGGCCTATCCCAGACGTCATTTAGCGCGGGTGGGCGGGGCCAGACTGAAGAACGCTCTCGCCATTGGCCGGTGACCCTGCCAGCTACTGCGCTGTGGCCAATCCGTGGGGAGCCCCGCTTAGCGGGCGGTCCTGGCGCGGCCCCGGGGCGGCCATGACCGCGGTCCCTCGGTCCCCGCCGCGGTGACGGCGCGGGGGGCGCGGGCCGGGCCGGGCCGGGCCGCACCGGCCTCCGAATGGAGGCGGCGGAGGAGACGCGGCGGCGCAAGCTGGAGGCCGGCAGGGCCAAGGTGAGGGGAAGAGATGCCGGCTGGGCGGGGGCTGCAAGGGCCGGGGGTTGCGGTATCGCGCCAGCCCGCCCGCGGGGTCCCGGCAGCGGCAGGGCCGAGCGGCTGTGCCGGGAGTCTGGGGGGACTCACTTGGGCAGCGCGGCTCTGCAGGGAAAAGTATGCCCGGCAGGCTGCCCAGGGGGCTCCCATCCTGCCGCTCGGACACAGTCCCAGGTGAGCCCGGAGCAGCTGACAGCAGTGCCTGTGCGTTCCCCCACGTCCTGCTTTGCTTTGCTTTGGTGTTAGCTTTTAATTCCCAGCTCTCCCGATTTTATCTGGGATTCGGGTATTTGGGGGAGTACTGCGTTTCCAGGTGAGGATCCCAAAGAGCAGACGTTGTGTGTTTTAGTATTTATTATTGCAGCTACAACTTCCTGAGGAGGGGCAGAGGAGGGGCAGCACCGTCTCTGCTCTGTGGGGACCAGGGACAGGACCCCAGGGAAAGGCCTGACGTTGTGCCAGGGCAGGATCAGGTTGGATCTCAGGGAAAGGTTCTTCCCCGAGAGGGTGGCTGGGCACTGCCCAGGCTCCCCAGGGCAGTGAGCACAGCACCAAGGCTGCCAGAGCTCCAGGAGTGTTTGGATGATCCTCTGGGGCACAGGATGTGACTCTTGGGGGTGGTCCTGTGCAGGGCTAAGAGTTAGACTCCATGATCCTTGTGGGTCCTTTCTAACTCAGCTGATGTATAAAGATAACATTCTCTTAGTAATTACTGTCTGCAGCCATGTGGTTAACGCTTGATGTGTGTTAACCCCCTTAGATAAAAGAAATTCTGCTTTGTTTTGGTATCAGTGTTCAATAAGCTGGTTAGAAATGCCTGGTTACTTTTCTTTTAATTCAGCATTTCTGCTGGGTTTTGAGCTGTTTCTGTCACATTTCCCTTCTGGCTATCTCTTGCCAGTCTGTGGCTACAGCCACAGGTTGAAAAGTTACCTTAGTGTGCTAAGACCCATGTTAACATTTCTGTTAACATAAGTTAACTCTCAGTGCAGAATCTGTTTGTAGTGAGAAAAAATGTGATAGACTTGTCTTGAATAAGTTACCAGTTCCCACCTGTCGCACAGCTGTTGTTTGCCATTGAAAAGAAAAAAAGCACGGACTTGCATTATGTTTCAGGTTACGTGTGCATAGCCAGTGTTGCATTTACTGTTTTTTTGCACTATGTGTTAAATCTCTCTCATCTTCCCATTAAAAAAAAAAGCATTATTAGCAGCCCCATCAATGTTGTTGCTGCACAGTGTCACATACCTGGTATGCTGAGAGGAGAGGAAAGGGTTTAGAAAGGCAGACGGAGTTGTAGTGCTTCCTCTGCTTCTTAAAATGTCACACAGGTCTGTCCCTTGGCTGGCAGGCTGTGGGCACCAGGAAGTTTTCAAAAAACACCGGGATGGATGAATGAATGGAAGCAGTATCCGTTGGGGCTTAGTAAGCACAAAGGTAGTGTGTTAGGGTTTGTAAGGCAAGCACGTGAGATGCACGTTCCTTACTATGCTCATACCCAACATCTGCCATGTGTGGCTGTGTGCTTGCCCTGCTGTTGTATCTTTACTTATATATCTGAAGTTGTAGAGCTGACTTTGGAACAGGTGCATATTGGGCTAATTACTGGAATAAATGCCCCTCAGTGTAGCCCGTGGTGTGTTCTTATTCCCACGGTAGGATGTGGCCATGCTGCTGGAGAAGGTGGGCTGCAGGACTGTAACTTCCTTCAGAAACTTTGGGTAGCTCATGTTTAAAGGCCCTTGTGTAATAGAGCCGTAAGGAAACGTTTCTCCTGTTTTGTTCTTTTGTTTTTCTTTTTTCCTGTTTTCTTTGTGCTGTCCTCCTCTTGAATGCAAGTGCAGTTTTGAAAGGGAGGCAGGACCATGAACAGGTACAGGTTTTCCTTCCTGTGATGCATCTTAGAGCAGCTTAAGGTGATCCCATCTACGGTCTGACACAGAAGTGTTCAGTGTTCATCAGATCAGCTCCCTGAATCATCTCACCTCATCACTGCACAGGTAACAGGGGGACAGCAGGGGACAGGAGTGAGGCTGGTTGGGTAGCCTGTGCAGTGATGGTAACTGCAGTCTGATACTGCTTCAGTGGGGAGGTGTGAACTGCTGTGGGGCTTTTTGCTTACCTCCTCCCTCCCCCCCCATTATTTTATTATTGACATCCTTAGATTTTAGTCTGCTAAGCAATGACTTGGGAAAGAAATATAATGTAAATGTTTTAATTTTAAAATCAGTACTGGCATTTAAGTTATCGCATAATAACAACAACTGTTTTATTAGTTGGAAATTGTAATGATTTGGCAGCTAAGTGCTGACTGTATCAGGTACTTTGGATTCCTGTTTTTAATAAATACAGTAGTAAATAATAAATGCAATACTGATAGCCAAGGTGTAATAATGGAGAAACAGAACAAACCCCAAGTATTCAGTGCTTCTTTTTTCTCCTTGTTTTTTATTAGCTAGTCATGCCAGCCCCCTGTGTCTTTAGTTACAGAGCTCTGTGTGCCATACCCCAGATGTGAGTAGCTTTTGCTCTTCCTGTATTTTACATGTTAGGAGACGAAAAAGGAGTTCAGGTTTTCCAGGAAGTTCTCCCACTTCATCATTTTGAGGAAGCTCTAGAAAACGTTTCTGGGTTTTGTCTGAGGGCACTTGTTGCTTATGTTTGCAGTAGCCAAGAGCTGTATCCAAGAGGTTTGTTTGGACAACCTGTTTCTGTTTGGTTGCGATGTGGTTTTCTGTTCAGTTCAATTTTCTGTGGGTGTTGGTTTTGGTACTAATTTCTGAAGCACATAAAGCAGCAGGTCAACTTCTAACTGACTGTTCCTGGTGAAATGAAGTTGCAGAGTGTTGGTACCCATGGAAAGGTGGTGTTCTGTCATGGAGAGCTGCTTTGGCTGCTGTGTGGTGGACAGTGCTCTTGGGGTTCCTGTGGAATGCTGCATCTTGGCTAGAAGTGAAGCTTTTGCTTTTGCACTTTTCTAGAAAGCAAAGGGAGAGTTAAATCCTTCAAAAGGGGCACAATGGGATCTCACTGTGATGGGGGAGAGGCGGTTATGTCACGCTTGCTTCACATTCACACCCGCTGTTTTGTGTTGAATGACTGAGAGCCTGATATACTCTTACAGTGACACTTAAATTTGTGTAGCTGATTGAAAGCGTGGGAAACCCAACATTGCTCTAAATAGAACTTTTCCCCATCCAGTGATTCCATAAGTCTGAAGAATATTTGACTCCAGCCACTCCACCAAGTCCAGCAGTTCCATAAAATTTTGGCATAGTTGGTTATTTTTGCATGATATGTATTATGATTTCGTGTGTTTAGTGCATGTGAATGGGACAAAATATGTTTTGTTTTCTTTGGCTGTGCATTTAAAAATTCATGGTTGTGTATTCAGTCATGCCAAGTCTTGGTATTTTAATGTCAGATACTCCGTGTCCCTTCATGAAATCGTTAACTGCTCTCCATGGTGCCCACTCTCTCTGCCTTTCCTTTCTCATCTTTTCTGGTTGTTTTACACTTGTTTTCCCTTTTTCCCTGCTTCAGCAGTTTCCTCTATTCTCTATTTTTCTGCAGGTTTCCTCCTGCCCCGTTTTCCCCATGTTATCAGGTTAATTAGTGCACTAGCTATTTTTAACATGTATTGCCATCAGTAAGTGCTAGAGTTAACACCTGATTTCAGAGAACAGTATTTGTGTCTTACTGCAGCTTTATGTACTAGCCTGTTCATTTTGCTTATCATGAAAGGCACAGGACATCAGGTGATCTTCATTTAATCTGCATTCAGTATTAATAAGTATAGAAATTAAAAATAAGCTGTTTGCACCCAAGTGTTTTTTATCAGCTGGTAAGAAACAGCAAATAAACCTTTGTCTTTCTGCAAATACACCTTTTAAACAGGCTGCTCAGTGTAGCAGATGTGTATCTGTATTTCTGTGGAGTAGCTAAGCTGTAAGGTGGAAGTTGCCGTAAGGGGAGGGAACTGAACTAGATCCATTTCACAAACTGAATGAGAAGACACAGACAAAATTTTTGTGTGAGGTGGCTGTTTGACAGGAAAACCAAGCTGTCTAGCAGTGGATTTTCATATGTATTGCAGGTAGAACTTGGCAATGATGTTTACATCCAGTCATCATACAACTATCTGTTTTATCTCATCACAAGGATATAACACTGCACTTGATAAGCCATGGCTTTAACCCTGAAGAAGGCTTTTTCCTTATGAGAAGGATGTCTGGATTTATGCTGTGAGGGAGATGTTACTTGGAAGTGCTCCCTAAACACAATACTAGAGTTGAAAATAACAATAACCCTTTTTAAGCTGTTTAAGGTGCTAGGGAGAGTTGGGTAATAAATTCTGTCAGTGACATTCTTTACAGGTCCCTGGGGCTTTGTGGAGCTGCGATAGCCTGATAAAGTAGAGCATCTGATTCTTCAACAGAAGAAATTAAAATGACCTGGCTTAATTGATTTTCTATTTATGTACTGGAGGCTGCTTTCTGGCGAGGAAGTTTTGCTGTATTCTCTTAAGGGGGTGGCAGGGAAGGAGCATGAGGATTCACTTCCGTTAATTTTAATCTCAAAGCTTACGCTGGCAAGGATCTGTTTAGATATATTTGTAGGGGTGCGCTGGCTTTGGCACCATGACAAGGGGGTTCTCGTTTTTGCTAGTCTTGCAGAAAGACTGCTCAATTATTATTTTTTCCTAATGCTTCTAGTATATTGACAACTTGTTCCTTCGCTGATCTGCCTTGCTGTAATTCTGGATTGTCATTAACACACAAACTTCACTGAGTAAAATTTGATTCTTGTGTTGAAATGAGTCTTTAGCACTGATGTGAGATCTGTTGCTTAATGGCTCAGTCATCCAGTACGTTGTGAGTGCATGGAAAGTAGGGAGACAAAGCAGTTTTTCTGCAGATGTATAGATTTTATCGAGACAGGATCTTCATCACCCATGACTGTGTTAATCTTGTGGTCCTGCTACCTTTTCCTCGCTTACCTCTCCCTCTACCTCTTCCAATCTTTTCTGCACAGTTTGCTTACTTCAGACAGCGAAAAGCAAAGAGCGACGTCGCGCAGCCGCAGAAAAAGGCGGCGCAGAGGAAGGGCTCGGCTGTCCACCCGCATGACGTTCCGGAGGAAGAGCACCCAGTAGCAGCCAGAGGTGTTGGTAAGGGCGTAGAAAGTAAGGCTGAAGACGCCAACCTACTAGAGGCGACAACAGAGGTAAATCTTAGTATTTCTTGCCTTGGCTTCGCCCCATCTGCAGATAACAAGTACTCCAGGTGATTGTGGTACTTGAGTGCGAGTTCACTGGCACTGTCAACGAGCTGCCATTGAGGAGGAATTAAACTGGTGTATTTTCACTTGTAATAATTCACTCTGTTACAAAGTGGTGTCAGTTACGGAGTAAGGCATCTCCATGGTACGGCCTGGACAGCTGGTGATGTCAGGGAGCTGTTAGCCTGCTAAGTTGTGGTCTTTCACCTTTCACTGCCATGGACTTCTCTTCTTCTAGTTACATGGCTGTGACTTCATGTAATGGCAAATCTGGATTAAGAGGTATAGCAGATGAGCAAAACTGCCAGAACTTTATAATGCATGTTATTAGTCTGGTTTTGTATCACTTTGCTGGCTCAAAAATGCTTAATGTTTTCTGAAACATTATTATTTATTCCAGCAAGCTCTCAATAGCCATTGTAAAGCCGGTATAGATGTTATTTATAATGCCAGATTTGTTTAAAATTTGACTCTGCTTGTGCCTAATGTGTTTCAATATGTTTGTACTGATGACCCCCTAAAGGTAATCATGTTCTCTGTGCAAAGATTCATGAGTTTTGGGGAGGTGGTGCCTTCTGCATCAAAAGCATCTCTCCAGCTGTTGGTGTGTTTTCACAGCATACCACAACAGCCTCAAACTAGTGTATTTGGAAACCTGCAATCATGGAGGATACAATTTTCATGTATCATCCTGCTTTCTGTTTTGAGGGTATCCCTGATGCTTTCAGGATATCTTCAACATAATGCAAAGGCTGTTATGAAGCTACACACCAAAGTGTCTGAGAAAAAACACAGTATTTTGTCACTCAGCCACAGCAATGTCCTTACTATATTCATGTGAACTTAAATTCAAAAAGAAACAAAAATCACTTACAGCTTCTAACCAGTTTTTGTCAAAATAGCTGATTTATAAAGCAGCTGGAATTCTAGGGCACCTCCAGGGAGACAGTAATCATTGGGAACTACTTCGTGCAGATTCAAAATACAGGGAGGGCTGTGGACTACCTTTTCCAAGTAGTGCTATAGTCATCTTGGTCTTGTTGGGAATTTAGTGAAAGGGAAACATCTTTCAAGATACCAAGCTACCTTATGGACGTGTGTCAGAAAAAAGTACTTCTTTTGTAGTTACCTGAATGGTTTTAGCATGTTTGTTAAATAATCTCCTGTCAATTTACTAGTATTTAGCAGGAGGTCAAAGATTGCTCAGACACAGGAGCTGAGGATCAAACATTGAATCTCAGTGGTGAGGCTTAGCCCTAAATTTAAGTAGACATTTGTAATAATTTTTGCTTGTTTGTTTGGTTTTTGCTGTTAATTATTTCATTTCACTATGGAAGACCAGCTGGGTTCAGCATTAAAAGTCAGTCTCTCACTGATATGTTATCTCACAACACGGACCTTTCTGGCTCATGTGCTTAGGGTGTTTCCAAAATAATTCTGGGTTTCCTTATTTTCCTTTTTTTCCCCTCTTAATTTTCCTTATTTTCTTTTAAAATGACCACGATTTAGCGTCTGTTTTATTTGTTTACTTACCAGGGAAATGCTGATTTGTCCAACTGGGACGTACTGAACGATCATGCAACTGAAGTAAGTGTGAAAGAATGTATCTTTAGTAAAAGATCCTGTATAGGTCTGTGATGGTTGCTAAAATTATTAATTGGGCATTGTTATCGAATGAGATAAAACTGATGCGATTTCACTATTTTACAGTCTAAACCAGGCACTTTTCTGTCTGTACTGACTGTGAAATTGGTTGCTAAGAAGTTTTAGTGAAATTGTAGACTTTGTCCAGAGAAATTTGAATGATGTTTATAATTGAAAAGTAGGTTCATTCTTAGTTGTTTCATGTGATACAAACAAAAAGTATTTAAAATTAAATACAAGATGCTGTATGTCTTCTGTGAGAATTGTAACAATATTGCTCTTCAAAACCACGGGAATTTAGTTTTAATTGAAGAACTTAACATTGTTATTTTTCCTGTGGATGGACTGTTCTCCAGTCAGCACAAATGAATGTAAAAATTTTGCTTGTTTGGTAGTATTCTGCCTCCCCCCTCCCAAATTTCAGTCAGTTGTTGGAAGATATTTATATCCCAATACATGCCAAAATGGCACATTGCCACCATTTGGTGCTATAGAATCACAACATGCTTAATTTACTTTTGTGCCTTAAAGTATCATGTGAAAATATATTATTTATTAATTTTTTTATTTGAATTTTTTTAACAATTAAAGACTTCATGTATATAGTGTTTCTATTAAACACAGAGTCCCAGTGTTGAATTACTTTAAAAGTAGAATTTGCTTAGGACTTAACCTTGAAGCTGAGTTTATTTTCAGACTAACTGCAAACCAGAAATGATATATTATTTTAGTGAATAAATATGTTTTTGTTTCTTTTATGAAGAAATACAGGATAAATTCTGCTGCAGAATACAGCGAGGCTGATGCTAAGATGTGTCAGGCAAGGATAGCTGAGCTGGAGAACAGACTTCTGGAGAAACAGGAGGCAGTGGAAAAACTCACTGCACAGATGGATGAACTGCAGGACCAGCTCACACAGCACAACGACTCTATGCAGCTTCAGGTATGTTTTATAGAAGTGGATAATGGGATAATAATATTTCACTTTAATCCTGAAAATATTTAGGTGGCAAAACTGAAAAGAAGTATTTTTTTTTTTAGTGTGAAATGCTTTACCTTGATAACTGCAAAAAGCAGCATCCTCTTCCAAAATATTAAAAAATAATATATTGAATTCTCCTTCTCTAGCAGTTCTATGTAAAGGTAAATTATTACCAGGTGATTCCTAAGAATAGCTATTTGCCCCTTTGTGTGGTTTTCTTTTTTCCCCCCTCCTTCTAGGACTGGGGAAACAATGACATTTCCTGTTGGTGAGAAATAAATTGAAAAGATTAATTTGATTAACGTGAAATAGGATTAATGTGTCCCATCTCATTAGCTTCCTTTCACATGGCTGAAGGGAAGAGCTGACAGATAGGACTCATTTTAGGGAGCACTAAATATTCGCTATATACTTTTTGAAAACCTTATTGCTTTTACATCAATTAGAGCTACAATTTTTGAAGTAAAAATGTTAATTTCATTACTGGTATCCTATAGTTTGTTTAAAAAGTCACTTTTGATTAGGTTTGTCATCCTTGAGATCAGTGTAAGACTCCTCTTTCATCACACCTGCCGTTGTCTTTGAACACCTCTGGTGCAAGTTTGTTAAAACTATGGATTCTGTAGCAGCTTTGAAGAAAACTTACTTGGTTCCAAATATACTAGGAATATTTTAGCTTCAAAAGTGCACTTCTTGTGATCCCTGTAGGAAACTACTTTTCAAGAGCAGAATGAAATCATCAGGAAGCTCACGAGCTGCCTTCAACAGACCAAGGAAGACCGGGATGACCTGCAGGAAGAGGCTTTGCGCGTTGCTGCTCAGGTCCAGGATTTACAGCTGCAGTTACATCAGGTGTGCCTCTCCTCCAGTCTCTGTGTCCTTACCAAGAGAGTAAGAACAGGTTTGGACTATGAATGTGGAAACATATTGAGCTGATCATGTAGCTCTTGCTAGTTCATATTGTAGCACAGCAGTGAAAGTGATTTCAGGGCAAGGTGGAGCATTTTTTTTTCCGGCGAAGTCCCGGAAATATCCTCATATTTTCCACTTGATTGCGTAATGTTTTTGGAGGTCATTATGGTTCCTTGTCCATCAGTTAATAAGCCCTTGTTAGGGAACTTCACACAATATTGTTGGTGGTTTGGGGGTCTGTACACAACCATTACTGTAATAACTTGAGTTTGCACGTGATCATTTTTCCTTTGCCAAAGAAATCTCGGAGTTTATACCTGGGCAACTGGAACAGCTCAGCTGTTAGACAGAAACTTGCTGTAGTGAGGTAATGCGACTTGACTCAAAGAAGGAGATTTAAAATAACGTGAAGATGGCTGAGGCAACCCCCTGTGGCACACAGAACCTGCTTCAGTGCAACAAGGTGATCATGGATGTAATCCCCGGATAACGAGAGATACTGCAGCCTTTCATCTACTTTAAAATGTTTTTAAAAAATGCTTTATGTTTTGGTGATGCTCAGTGTTCTACTGGTTGTTCTCTCTGAACCCATATATTTATTGTCTTTGGAGCCTTGTAGTATAAGCCAAAGAGAAATATTTCTGTATACTTACCATTTCAGGTTTGCAGGATAAGAATTGCCCTAGGTGGGATTACATGTCTTAACTGTCTGGATAGGAAAGGAAGGGGGTTTAAAAATTTTAAAAAAGGTAAACCTGGGACTTTTTAATTCAGGGATTATCTTGAAGGAGTTGCTCATGCCCTGGAAAATAAATCGTCTGCTAAATGAAATCTTGTAAAATAACAAAAAAATACTGTTTTCTATTTGCAATTCTAGTTGCTGTTGGCAAAATAGGTGGTAATAGTGAAAGTTACTCTACAGATGTTTGCTGGGATTTGCTGCATAAGCCATTGAAAGACTGGGATAAAGCCTCTAAATAGCACTTGGGGCATACTCCAAATAATTCCAATGATAGGATGCACATTGTTTGTGGAAGCATGTCAATTTTGATAATAGATGAAAGCACTAATACTGTCTTAGGTATTATTTCTTGGCTTTAGCAACATCTTCAGAAAAAGATTTTAAAAATAAGTAGAACACATTTTATGTTACCCCCGTGGTGGAAATGTTTTCATTTGAAGGGATGTGGAGAAAGAAAAAAAAAAAACCAAAACCCTTTAGTAATGAGCTGTAAATCCTTTGCAGAGAAGACTGGTTTCGTTCATTGTCTTCTTACTGGTATGTCCAGTCCATTGGAAGTTCTGCTTCATATTGGAGGAATTCAGTATGGTTCATTATGTTAGATTTTTAGGCTCTTAATATTGGAGAATTCATCATAGGGATGAATCATCTAACACATCTTTACAGTAAGTAATAGTATCTAAAACATGACAAGTGTTGCCTGACTTTTTAGGGAGATTCTTATCTCCCTAATGAGAATGAAAGCCATAGGGCAAATCTGTAGTAGATGAATGCAGTGTATTTTATGCAGACAGTGAGTCTTGTGCATGAGTTGTTTGGATACAAACTGACTTCTGACTGGGAGTACCCTTATGTGCTCAGGTTAACCAGATGCTGAGGAGTAAAAGTCTCAGGAAAAACGAAGGATTAGAAGCCCAGCAGCAAGTGTCCTTGTTCCAGGATCGTCTCAGAGAGCAAAATGCCCACTTAGAGATGCTGCGCCAGAAAGCACATGACCTGGAAGTACAGTTGGAGTCTTCTCAAAAGGTAAAAACATACACTGATTCCTTTATAATAATTATTTCCAGTTTGGTGATAACTCGGACCTGCTGTAGTGACGCAATCGTGAAAAAAGTCTTCTTCTTTAGAAGTAAATCCGTAGGGACTGTGGTTATAAACATTAAAGGAACAGCTTAAAAGGTCTGATCTCTTTTAAGAATATAACCAGCAATGCCATGGATAGAAGCCTTAAAAGTTTAAGTGAATCAGAGGAGGCAAAATTTGACATGGCTGTTCTGTTGGCTTACTCCTGCCTATGGGAGGTATTTTTTCTGAGCTATGAGGTGGAGAGGTGTCTGTAGCTCTGGATGTTATTTTATTTTATTTGTAATTAAAATTGCTGAAGTTTGAGACAACCACTATTTCCCTTCTCTCTGGAGTCAGTGGCATACCATTTAGGCAATTTGATATTTTTATTATCACATTTGAAGAGTCTTTCAGTGGTACTTTCCAATCTCTGTGCTTAAAAATTCTGTTGCGTAGGCCAATGATACACCCCGTGCTTAATTATTATTCTTGAAGGTAAATTAAAAGCATGAGGCTTAAGGAAATTAAAATCATGTCATATTTCAATGGCATATTTCATATGTAATGTTTTGTTTTTAAGAATACCGAAGATAAAGAAAATCTCCTTGCCCAAATGGAAGAGGATATGAAAGGTACAATGCAAGAGCTATACAAAAGCATAGATGAAAAAGAGCAACGCATTAAAAGTCTTCAGGATCTGCTGGCAACAGAAAGATTTGGCTTGTCTGTACTACAACAAACACTTTCTCTCCGGGACTCAGAAATAACAGAGTTAAAGAATGAAATAGCTTTATCCAAAGTGAAAGAACAGCAACATATTGAAAAAATGAAAACCATTCATGAGAAGGATATTTGCAGACAGTTGGGTGACTTGAGGAATGAGCTGGAGAAGTGCTACAGAAGAGAGATTGCAGTAGCCAAGCAGGCATATGAAGAAGAAATTATTTTAAAATACAAGAATGAGCTTGAACAGTTAAAAAAAGAACTCTATGCTTTGAATTCTGAAGAACATGTTCAGAATTTGAATGGCATAATAATTGACTTAAATATTAGTCTTCAGGAGTCTGAAATTAATAACGAAAATTTGAGGAAGAGACTTGAAAACCAAGAAGAGGACTTTCAGAGAGAGAAATCGGAAATTGAGACTAAATACAAAGATTTAATTGATGACCTTAAGTGTCAACTTTCTGATGCAGAAGAGCAGGCTAAGGAAACCCAACGATATAAACAAGAAAAAGAGTCCTTGAATGAAGAGATTCAGAAACTGAGTTCTTTCATCCAGGAATTAAATGAAAAGCGACTTTATGAAGCTGAAAAAAGTATAGATGCAGGGCAAAAGCGTGATGGAGAGATTGTCTCCAATAAAAAGCTAATGAAATTGAGGGAAAACCCAATTTTATCAGGGGTGTCAGAGTTGCAGGTAGCAGGGCTTGAGGAGATGTGGGACAAACCACAGCAGTTGGAAGGTGGAGACGAGCCAGTGCACAAAGAACTGGAGTCCCAGCGTGAGTCCTCAAGGGATCAGTTAGAAGAAATTAAGAATTCAGAGATCACAGAGAATAATGGAAGTAGCAAAGGAGATAACCTGTCTGAAGGACACTTGTCAGAACTGGGGCTCTTCAGTGGTGATGAAGGCATGTTGGCTAAATATCTGATTTCCACGGGAACACCAGAAGACTCCTATGCATCCAGCACTTCAGAAGGTCATGCCATCGAGGAGGGTAGATGCAGTACGTATGGGCCAGACAACAGTGTGCTTCTAGAACCCAGCACAGGTTTTATATCTCCTCCATTAAACTCTAGCCTTGATGAGGGAACATGTCCTAGTGCCTTGGGTCAAGAAGCTTTTGAAGAGGTGGGAGCAGAGGCGTTTGTTTCGTTTGTGCCAGATAATCGCCTGCAGGAAAACAAACTAAGAGACCACGGTGACGTAAAGGATGGTGAGACACTGTGTTCAGCAGAGAGATGTGTGAAGCTAATTGAGCAGCTCCATCAGACGGAGTCAGCCTTGAAGATAGCTTATCAGGACACCCAAGAAGCTGTTGGAAAATGGGAAAAAGCAATGTCTGAGCTCTCTCATGTGCAGGCAGAACTGGAGGAAGAACATGCAGCACGGATCTGTTGTGAAAAAGAACTTCTGGAAAAAATGGAGAAGGAGAAAGAACTCGAACATAAACTCATGTTTCTAGTAAAGCAGCAGGGTGAGGGTGGAGGCCAGCCTCACTGTGCTGTAGAGTCCCTGGCACAAGTGTCAAAACCCTCTATCTGGCAAGAAATGGTGAAGGACCTCCAAGAGGAAAGAGAAATGTTGATGGTGCAGCTGCGAGCTCAGGAGCAATTAGTGAAAGACGTTCAAGAGCAGAAAACGGCTTCTGATTCTGTGACAAGCGAAGTGCAGTCTCTCTTTGGCCGTCAGTTGGCTGCTTTGCAAAGTCAAAGGGATCAGATGCAAAGCCAGCTTGATGCGCAGAAGGCTAAAAACCAGAGAATAGCAGAGCTGCTCGGGCAGAAAACTGTATCTGAGGAGATGTTGCTAAAAGAACAGGAGTTGCTCAAAGCTGAAATCAATAATAAAGAACAAAATTTAGCACTTTTATTGAAGGAAAAAACAGCCTTAGGAGAAAGATTATCTGCCGTGGAGGAGGATTTGGTGAAAGCAGAAAAAGCACTAGTGGAGAATGCTGGCATCATTGAGGACCTTGAGAAAAACATACGTGACCTTAATGCTGAAATGAAAAACCTCAAAGAAGTACAGGAATGTGAAAGACTGGGCTACGAGGACAGGTTAAACCTTTGCAACCAAGAAATTCATAAACTTACTGCTGAAATAAAGGAAAAGAGTACTGAATACAGTGAGGAAAAGAGCCAGTTGACTGAAGAAATTGCCCATTTGAAAGAGGCTCATTTGAATCTTGAGGCTCGCTTGCGGGAATCCTTTCAGGCTGCACAAGCTGCACAGGAGGCTCAATCCAAGGTGGAGAAACATTACAAAGAGGAAATGGATAAAATGGCCACTCAGCACCTTGCTGAATTAACTGAAGTGAGTTTGACACACAAGAGAGAGGTAGGAAACCCTGGTAACTGCAGGAGTCGTGAGATTTCGTAATGCTTAAGGTTGCCATTGCAAATGTGTGTATGCCTGTTTTCAGATAGAAGAGTTAAATGCTGAAATAAAAGATAAAGTGGAAAAACAGGAGAAGCTGGAAGAAAAAAGAAAGGAAGAGATTGCTGTAATAAAAAAGGTAAATGCTGTAATTGGGTTTATTTTGGAAAAATAAACTCGTTTTGCATTGTCATTTAAGCAGCATAAACATTTTGGAGACGCAAAAATGTATTAATTTTGTTTTTTCCTGTGATGTCTTTGGTTTGGGGTCAGGAGGAGGGGAGAATTCTGATTCAACAGTTAGGGCTAAACAACCATACTTTGAAGAAAGAAAGCTTTTCATCTGCCTGTTCTCTGCAGGTACATGAACGAGAGCACGATCGTGAAATCTCTGAACTGGCTGCTAAACACGAAGAGGAAATGGAGAAGCTCCGTGCTGAACTGAAGGAAGAGCAGAAGCACCTATTGGATGAACTTCGGCAGCAAATGGCAGCCACACACAAAGCAGAGCAGGAGCAAGCTCAGCTCCAGTCCCAGGTAAAAGGAAGAAACACAGTGATTACTGTAGTACTGACCTGAGGTTTCATGATCTCCAGGAGGCACAGAAATCAAGGAACCTTCTCCTTTAATTTCTGTGGGAATTGCGTGTGCTCTTTCACGTAGTGCTGCAACTGAAGAAACAGAGGTTGTCTCTTGGTGGGTGGTATTAGATGTTTCCTAGAGGAGTTCTCCAGGGTCCTCACTGCTGTTATATTTTAACGTTAATTCTGAAGAAAACTTAATTGCTTAAATTGATGGGTTTAAGGAAGAAAAACAACTAATTTTTCAAGTCTCGGTAAGTTTAACAAGTGAATTTAGGAACAATACTAAGCCCCACCCACTTTTAACTATCCCATTAGTATAATCAGGAATGCTTTCTTGCATATGAAGTATGAAAACTTGACTTTTTTCCTCTAGATATTTACTGGGTCTTTTAACACCTCCACTAAATGCAAAGTGGAAATGGAAAGAATATGTCCAGCGTTAGGTCTAATTACAAGTTGTTGGTATACTGGTTAGGTTAAGAATTGAGAGGTTTGGTTGGTCTGTTTTTTTTTTTTAATGAAGTGTGATGAATTTTATTTCTACTTTTCCAATACCACTTCAGAATTTTAATTTTTTTAACAAATTATAACCAGTAGCAAATATAAGGAATTTTTTTAATAGGCAGTGAAGGATTGGGGTGAGCTGGTGTGTGACAAAAGTCAGCTTCTTTTAAGTGTTCTTTTAAGGGTCTCTGCCACAAAGAAAACACTCTCCAAGTACAAAGGCAAAACTTAGCTGTGTTTAACAGCTGAAACTGAAACCGGTCATGAAAAAAGCGAGCACATTTCCTTAGAGGGGAGGGAGAAACCCTTCTTTTCCTCCATCACAGACACTGCACAGCCTTGAACTGGAAGCTTTACGCCTGACCTTAAACAATATGCACACTTCCCAGCTGGAGCTTACGCAGGCAAACCTGAGGAAAGAGAAGGAGACTGCCCTCGTGGAGCTGCGGGAGATGCTCAACGACAAACGTGCGCAGGAGGTGGCGATCCTGCAAAGCCGCCATCAGCTGGAGTGGGAGAAGATCAGAGAACAATGTCTGAAGGAAAAAGAAGACCTGAAGTCAAAGCATCAGCAAGAACTAGGTATTAAAATTGGGGAATAATGGCCCAGTATTTTCTCCCTGCACAGTTTCCTGACTTGGTGTAGAGCTGCCCTTTGAGTGACAGCTGGTGTTGCCTTGAATAGAGACAGGGGTTGGACTGCCACGTGCAAGGGTGCATGTTTTACATGTGAAAATAAAGTTGTGCAGACACAAGTTTAGCTTTTTTTCATCTGTATGAGTGTTTTGCTGTGTACTAAACTGAACTAGTTGCTTTCAGGAGGCATTAGACCAAGCTCTCATAAAGAACTAAATCAGTGCAAAGAGTAGAGCTCTTACCCCTTTTGTTTCTTCTGGAGTTTTCTTTCCCTAGGTCAGTACTACCACTGTCTTTCCGAGAAAGCTTCCTGGCTTTCCCTCTCAGTGGTTTCAAAAGGAGGATAAAGGAGTCGGAAAGGAAGCTCAGTGACAGCCTGTAGTTGTGTGTCCTTTGGGATCTGTTTCATATAAGAGTGTATTCTGGCATCAGCATGAGGAAAGCTGCACTTTGCAGTCCTGAAGGCCTGCTGATGGTGCTCTTGGCATTGTTTGGGAAATTCGCCTCTTCCCAGGTCAGGAGACCATTTCTGACCTATATGGCAGAGCTTGAGGAATTTCTGGAGAAAGATGAGTCTTGCAGCAATTCGCTAGAGAACTTTACAGAATCACAGACTGGTTGGGGTTGGAAGGGCCCTCTGGAGATCATCAAGTCCAAACCCCTGCTAGAGCAGGTTCACCCACAGCAGGTTGCACGGGATCATGTCCAGCTGTGTTTTGAGTGTCTCCAGAGAGACACTCCACAGCCTCTCTGGGCAGCCTGTTCCAGGGCTCTGTCACCCTCACAGTAAAGAAGTTTTTCATCGTATCCAGATGGATCCCTGGAGATCACCACTACCTGCAGGCCTCCAGCTAGACTCTGCGCTGCTGATCACACCCCACTGAGCTCTGAAATAAGGTTTAGGACCCGTTCCTTTAGTTGTCCTTCCCGAAGAGGAAGAGAACATTCTTTTAGGGCTGTTTCTTTTTGACCTAAGAGTAGGAAACCATTTGTTACCACCATGCAGTGAACTGATGGCACAATGGGGCTTGGGAGCAGGAGGAGGTCTAGATGCAGTTCTTAGTATCAATGCTGTTGATGTGCCTTTTGGCAATGTAACTTAATATGAATGTAACCATTTGGATGTAGAGGCTGAGAAGAATCTGGCATCAGGTGATGCAGGAGGCTTGGTGGGAAGTTGTGGATACTGTTACCTGGGCAGCTAGAGGACAGACGTTTCTCTTCAGAGAGGCAAAGATTAGACATGACCCAACTTGTTTGAGTGCTGGGACAGTGTCTTGTAGCTTAGATGATATTTCTGCCTCTCCTGGACCATTAGCTGGGTAGCTGGCACCAGCTTAGTCTCCAAGTTCTTGTTTCCCACAGAAGGAATTGAAACATAGTTGCATGTTATAAATTATTGAATATTATAAATAAGCCAAGGCAACAGTGCTTTGATGCTGTGGGAAGGTGGCTGATAGGCCTTTACAGGGTACCTGCAGACCAAAAAAGGGGCTGAACAAGAAGCTGGAATGAATCTGGGGAAGAGCTGGGGAGGAAGAAGCCATTGGTGTCAGAGATAACTGAGCAGATAATGGTATCTGTCTTGCAATTTGTTTCCTAGGCATTCATAGAAGAAATTTGGTGTTTCCTACCTGCTACTGCTGCCTGCTACTCCTACTGTGTCCCTGGAGACGATTCTGTGATCGTAGTGACGTGCAGGGAAACGCTAAAATGGCATCACTGAATTCCTATCTTTAGGATTTTATTTTCTTTTAGTAACATGTTCTCTGTAGAGCTAAGCAGGCTTTGCTAAATAAACTGAACTTTACCTTCTGAATTGCCTTTGCAGCTGTAACTGCTAGATGCTTGTTTTCTAAAATGAAAGTGAATTACTGGGATATAACAGAACAGCAGGTTTGGATAGAACCCAGCACCTTACCCTGCTGTGTGCCTGCCTATTTAAGTCCTTGAATTTGATGTTGAAAATTGTAATCTCATCATATTTCTACTTATCATTTAATCATAACATTTTATGTAAATTTATTAATAAGTACTTTATTTCACAGCTGACCAGAGAAAGAAAATAGAATTGGAAATGGAAGAGGCACATCTCCAGGCATTAGAGGTACAAATTCTGTTCTTCCTACAAGAAACAGTAAAGCTCCTTTCAGAAAACAAGAGCTGGTACAAGTCCCGTATCTGCTACACATTTATTGTAAAGAGCAAATAAATGGAGAAAAAAAAAGTAATAATTTACGACACATGTTTACTTTAATAATGTTGTCTTACTCTCTTAGATCCTCAAAAGAGCCTGGGAATTAGAGTCTGACACACGTTTAAAAAACATGTGTGAAGAGCTATGTGAAAAACATCATACCGAGATGATGGAACTGCAGAAATCTCTGGAAATGGATTTAGAAAAAGTCAGAGCAGAGCTGGGGCTTCTTTCTGTTGAGAATGAACAGTCTAAAAGTAAGTACTGTGGTCTGGAAAGCAGTTGTTTTACTGAACAGTGGCACAGTCGAGTGTTTTGCAACATGTATAAAAGCAAATACAAGATATATGCGTGTACTGTTACTTAAAAGCTGGGACGGTGGCATGACTGTCTAGAAAACAGGTTGTAAATGAAAAATTTTTTAAAACCGAGGTAGCATTGTTGCATTTTGACTTCCACAGAATATGAGGTAGAAACATATTAAAGGGAGGTGCTGTTTTGCTTCCAGTCGAAAACCAGTTTTGACAGTTTCTGGATTAATCAATATTCTGATTAATATTAATAGAAGCTTCTTCTAACAAAAAATCATGTTTGGATTGTGAATAGTTAAAGCTCAATGGAACAAAAGTTTCAAAAACTGGCTGTCTCTTGGCCAGCAGTGTGGGATGCAGAGACCTAGAAAGCACTGCGTGGAAATGTTTGGCCTTCAAATACTTTGCTATTGAAGTATTTCCGTGATTCCCTGTAAGCTAACATGCAGGCTGGAGACATACATGTGTATTTTTGTTGCACAAAAGCTGGGCAGGTTATTCATTAACCAGGATGATGGAGTAACAGAACTCATTTTTAATTTTAGTAAAATGTATAGAACTGGAGAGGCAACACCAGTTAGCCATTACAAAATTACAAGAACAGCTGCAGGCTGAGCATAACCATGTCCTAGAAGAGATGAAGATGAAAAGCCAAGAAAAAGAACAGAATCTTCAGAAGGAGGTAAATTACATTTCTTTAGTTGTTTAGAGTGGTTGAGTACTCTCTGCATAACAAAAACTAGACCATATACATATCATTTGGGTGACCTGCTTGTATTTAGGGATATTACTGAAAAACCAAAATGCATCTCATGAAGCAGGTAGATCCTCTGAGTTTCCATAGGAGTTCAAAACCTTTGGAATGCAGTTGCCTTTGGGCCATTAGGTGCTGTCTCTTCCTCTGTATTTATATGCTTAATTTTCTCGTTCTTGTGTTGTGTTTTTATCTAGCTAACGCTTTATTTTTTGCCAGTGAAGATAAATATGGCATCAGGAACAAATTCCTCCCTCTCAGAGAAGTGGGTGTAATAGTTAAGTACTACTGAGTATGTGATACTGTCAGGAGCTGAGAGTCTGCTTGTCACTAAGTGTTTCCACCTATTTCTGACACAAGTGTCTGTTGCATATAAAATAAGCAATTAGAACAGAATTGTTTAAAAAGTTGTGGTTTGTTGTTTTTTTTTTTAACGTGTTTTCTGTAGCTGGACCAACTTCAGGTCAAGCATGAACAACTCCAGGCTCAGTCACAAGAAGAAATCCGGCAGCTTTGGTCTCAGCTCGACAGTACCCGAGCGAACCGACAGGAGCTAAGTGGTATGTTCAAAACTGACACATTTGATCTTTTGCCTCTTCTCCACACAGAAGTACACATTATTGACACAAAATTCTTCTAAGTATGTACCAGAAACACACAGGTAGGCCACAGTGTCCAGGTGTATTAAATAAAACAGCCGGTTTGCAGTCTAGTGATTGGAGGTGACAGGTTTTTGCTTGAAATGAAGATGGACATGTGTCAGATGTGTGTGCACAAGGAGATGTGTAATACATGAAAGAAGAACTTTTAGAAAAATAAAAAACCTAGAGACCATGAGTTAACCTTGACTCTGCCTCTGTTCACCTTGTGTTGAGACTGTGACATGAGGTTCTTGACTTCTGCTGGGGTAGTTAAAACAGAAGGCACATGTAATGTGCTTCAAATACAATTTCAGATTTTCTGAATAATATAACTGTAAATCGCTTTTGAAGTATATTAGGGTTTTGTGAGGTTATTGTTTGTTTGTTTGGGTCATACATTAAAAAAATTTCTATCTAGCCAGACTTGACTATTTCATAACTTTATTTTGATATTACAGAATTATAGCACATAGCACTTTATAGTACTTACTGGAATATTTCTTCTCTGTAGCTCTAATCTTTAACCTTTCAAATGTCTTTCCATGTTTCTAATCACTCACATTCCCATTCTTTGGACGCTTTCTGTTTCTTCATCTTACTTGAAGATGGTGAGACCAGAATGCAGGCCTGTGGTCCAGGTGAGGATCTCTCTTTTGGTGTGTGAGATCTTAGTGTTTGTTTTGCTCTGCTGTTCTTCACTTGAGTGATCATTTGACAATGTGTTTGGATTGATGGGCGACTCCTGGTGGTGGATTCAAATCATAGCAGCTGGATCATGGATTACTGCTCTGATGTAAGAATGACATGTCAGTTCAAAGATGTTAAACACTTTTTTAGGGGGTTTATTTTGTGCCAGTAGACTTTGCTGGTTAGGCAAAACCTACCCATGGCAGATTGAACTTCCTTTACCTATCTTATTGATGATGTTACCAGTCCCTTCTTGTCACTTGATTTCCGCTTCCACCGGTCCCCGTGCCTGGCAACTGCTCCCTTTGGAAGCAGGCCTGAGCCATGGACTTGCTTCACGGAATCGTGGAATCATGGAGAGGTTTGTGTTGGAAGGGACCTTAAAGATCTTGTTCCAACCCCCTGCCATGGGAAGAGACACCTTCCACTAGACCAGGTTGCTCAGGTCCAACCTGGCCTTGAACACTTATTTCTTCTCTTACTCTTTCTATTTGAATGTTCATTGTGAGAATTTTTTCCTTCCAAGTGTGCATTTTCTGGCTTGCTGCAAAAAAACCACAGTGTGACAGTCAGCTGTGTTGCTCCTGGATGGCATCCTCTGTTTCTGTTTCTAAAGTTTCTCTTTTTGTGTAATATAAGCAGCTGCTTTTCTCCAAGCAAGTTCTTTCTTTTCAAAGAATTTCACCAAGTTCTTTCTGCCTGAAATGCAGTTCCCTCTTCAGTTGATTCTTTGGGGATTCAGTTAACTGTAGTTATTTGGAAAGCTGAGCTATCTGGAAAACTCTTCCTCATGGTTTTTGTCCTTTTTTTTCCCCCACCTTTTAACTTTCTGGTATGTTACTGCTGCTTTAATACAGAAGATGGGGCAGAAAGCTCTCAGAGGGCTGTTGAATAGGCTGCAGTGCTGGCCATTGTCCTTGCTCCCTGGAAGGAGGACAGCTTGCTGAACCAGCCTTTGATAGCTGCTTTCTGCTGCATTCCTGTTTTGTTGGATGGTTCTTCTTAATTCAGTGAGTTCAGCTTCTGTTGGTGCACACGATGAGCAGCCAAACCATCAATGAAGTAATCCAGAATTGATTTTATTATTTTTATTTCTCGTGATTTTTGTTTTTCTGCTTAGTTTGTGCTAAAGTTTGTTCCGTTTGGGTAGTTTTGTCTGGAGCAAATTAAATGACTTTGACTAATTCACTGCTTCTGGGTGCTACAACAAGCAGGTGAGAAGTTTAAGCAATAGTGCAGGGCTCTGCATGTTACTAGACTAGAGCTGCAGGAGACGAGGAGGACTAGCAGTCTGCTGATAATTTTGATTCTCATCGTGAGGATGGTTTCTCTGAATGCAGTGTAAATGAGAATGTGACTTCAGAGGAAGAAATGTTTTGTCTTTCAGAAGTTCATTTTCTTACGTAGCTTGTGGGATAACTTTTTGCTGCTGTCTAAGTGTCCCGGTTCCAGCCAGGACAGAGTTATTTTTTTCAGTAGCTGTGAGGGGGCAGAGCCTGGAGGTTATTCTGGAGGCTGTGAGGTTATTCTGTACCACATCAGGTCATTGCTGTGGGCAGAGGGAAGGGACTCTCTGGCTTCTGAGAAGAAGGATGTGGTGGAAGGGGGAAGCTGCCCACCATTTGTTAATTGTCACCCGAAGTCCACCATGAACATGTTTTCCATGTGAATCATCCTCTCCTTTGTACACTTTTGTTATTAATATTGTTGCTGTTAGTTTTCTTACCTCATTGCTGTTTCCAGCAAATTATTCTGATCTCAACCCATGATCTTACCCCTTATGTGCCTCCCACTGGAGAGGGAGGAGAGGGGAGCAGCTCATGGTCTTTTTAGTGGGAGTACTAAATTGGGGGATACCATTCCTGAACCGCAACACTCAGCAACTAAATCTGACCTTTACAGAATTACTTAGCCTAAAGATATGTATTCTTAGTACTTGTGTTGGTTTTGCCTCCATTCCAGAGCTAAAAGAGCAGCTCCTGGCTCGTGCATCACAGGTAAAGGAAATAGAGCGTTTAAAACAAGAGTTTGAACAGCAGCATCAGCAAAGAAACAATGAGCATGAAGCTCAACTGGAACAACTGAGGCTTTATTTTGAGGAGAAGTTAAGAGTTGCTGAAGAAAACTACAGAGAAGAATTGACTTTGTTGCATCAGAGACTGCAAGAACTGAAGGACTATTCACTATCGGAGTTGGAAATGAGTCAAGATCAAGCAGGGGACATCAGGTGATCTATTCTTTTTCCTTTCATCCCATGCAATGACAGCATGCTTCCTTTTTATTTTTTTTAATACAAAAGAGGATGTTAGCCTCTAAACATTCTGAGATTGAGCATTAGGTAGTTAGAAACGTAGTGATGGATGTGATGAGGGCCCAGCCCTGAGCAGTTGTTGTAGTTGCTTTTTGCCTACTTTCAGTAGTACACTGCAAGTCATCAGGTTAACTTGACTCAATTCATGACATGTTACAATCTTAAAAACTTTAAAACCCTTTTCTCAGTTCTTCTGTCACAGTTTTTGAAGATACTGCTGACAAAGAGAGAAGAGTTGCACTTGATCAGCTAAATCAACATCAGGTAGGATTTTGATATACTGAAAGTTCTGTTGTTCATTATATGACCTGTGTGAACATAGATGTCTAATTCCTTGCTCTTACAAAGAGTTAATTAATTTCAGACGTTTAGTGAGGCTTAATTATTTTTGACAAGTATGTTTTATTGACTTAAAATAGTTCTCAGCCCAGCAGGACAGATCAAACAGTGTTCTGTAATTTTATGTGTTTTATGTGCTTTTTGGCTTATCCTGTAACGAGTAAGGAACTCATCTACAAAGCTCTTCTACACAAGTGCAGAATTGTTGTTTCTCTTCTCTATAGTCCTGGTAGTAACTGTGCCTTTCTTTGCTGTCTGTTCTCTTCAGACCAAGATGCTAGCTCGGTCCCTCTTTCATTTATGCACCTATTTTCGTGCACCTTGTTGTAATTTAAGATCTCGACATCTTTGCTCAACTTGTTTCAAGTTGACTAAGTTTCAAAAAGGAATTTTCCTTCCTCTCATTGACAGATTTCTTTCATGGTTTCTTGAAAGCTAAAGATCTCTTCCTAACCCTTTACTTGTAGGAAGAACTTGCCTGTCTGCAGCAACAACTTAAAGAACAACACAGGCATGAATTAGATTCCTTAAGATCCTCCCTTACACTTCAGTATAAAGAGGACCTGATGAAAATGAAGGTGGATCTGTCAGACAAATGCATGACAGAAATTGAGGCAATGAAGAGAAAGCATTGTTTAGAACTTGAGCAGCTCCGTGCCCAGCTTTCAGAAGAACATTTTAAAGGTAGGATGGTCTGATAGAGTGGGAAGGAAAATGGTAAGCTGCTTGTGTGGCATATACTTTTCTTTAAACAGATTTATCTGTTTAAATTTGTTATTATCGAGCACTTATGGGCATGTTGAGTTGTACTTCCAAAGATGTGGTGATCTGAAGTTGTTTATTCTGTAGTAAAAATGACTAAAACTGTAAAAGGATCAGCTTTCCATTTTTGATGCCTAGAAGGGCACTGTCACACAAACACCTGGATTTAAAATCCGTAACTTACAGTTAGCTAATTAACACATATTGTTATAACTATAATTCAACTGTATGTTGGTTGAAAGGATCAGTACAGTTTTTTAATGCGCAGTTATCTTTATTTATTTTTAATAGTAGACAGTATGTCAAAACTGCTTAAATTAGAACGTTTAGAGATTGTCCCATCTGGTTTTTGGGGAAATGCTTTATGTAAATAGTATGTACAAAAGAGAAGATGAAACTTCCATAAATCTGCTGTTACACTGCCCAAAAAGAAAGTCAACTCCTGTGGCTGTTGCAGATAAGGAGGGAGGACTGGCCACAGGATTTATGATTGTTCTGTGTGTGTTGATACTGATAACTTCCATAGGTGGTGATAAAATAGAACAGAGTATAAAATCATCCTGATATGGGATTCTTGTTGTCCTGTAGTTAGCCTGGGTAAAGCTGACAATATTCAGCTTTATTTCTGTGCATTAGCAGGATCTGTTAAAATAAAATAAATTCCAGAATGTCATTTCATTGTCTGGTTTGGGTTTTTATTTTACTTTTTTTTTTTTCTTTCCAGAGATCACCAAACTGCGTCTCCAGAGTGCTCATGATGCAGCATGCCAGGTTGAAATGGAGGTGGCTGAGCGAGTGTCTGTGCTGGAGGAGGAGCACAAAGCCAAGCTTTCTCTCCTCAGCTCTGAGAAACAGCATATTGCAGAGCTTTCAGAGGAAATAAAGCGCTTAAAGGAAGAGATTGTAAAGCAGAAAGATTTTTCTGAGCAGAATGAGAAGCATCTGAAAGAAGAAATGGAAAAGGTTAATTTGTGTTACAGAACTGTTTGGTGTAGATTTGGGCAAGCTCAAAGATTTGGGATCTGTTGGGAGGGCCAAGGGAGGCAGAGGCAGCACTTCCCTTTAAATGTCCCTGGGTTAGGGATAGTGGCTTCAGCTTTAAGTGGACTTGCCTGGATACACACAAACGTTGGAATACAAGTCTGTTTTGGTGTAGCTCTTGTACCTTCCTGTTCAAAGTCTTAGAGTTGAGAGAATCCTACGTAGTACCGTCCCTCTTACTGGTTAAATCAGCTGTCCCATCTGAGGATAACCTTAAACTGGATGTTAATTAGTTGTTTAATTTGTTGCAGTATTTGAATGCTAATGAGAATTAGATAGATTAAGCTCTTATTTCTCAAGTCTTCCTCTCCTCCCTTTTTAAAAAGATGGATAAGTGTATCCTTTTCCAGACTTAAAAAACGATGAAGAAAACCAGGGAAAGTCTTTTTTTTTTTTTTTTTTTGCCTTCTTTTATTGAACAATCATTTGCTCAGAAGCTTTGGCTTCTGTTTTTATGCTACATGCTTTTTATGTGGCTTTTGTGTTATGTCCAAGAACTGCCCTTGTCATGAACTTGGACACTACATGGAAAATACCACTGGAATGTAGAAGGAGAAGTTTAAAAGAGAATTTTATTCATACCCAATATAAATACCTAAGATGCCCATAGCTGTATAAGTTGAACTCCTGAAAAGAAGTGACCTCAAGAGAAAACAAAGTGACCTCAAAGAGAAAACATATTAATGCTAGAATTTTGCCTTAGTTTTTTCTTATCTTCCTTACCCCAATTATTTCTCAAAAATGCATTCAATTTAATGCATGTCAATTCATAAATTGCCATTTCAGCCTTACTTTTATTAGGAAGGGTTACTTCACTACAAGAATTGAATCTCTTCAGGACCTTAAATGCCTGAGAATGTTCACTTCATGCACTATGCACTTCAGTTTGGTTTTGGTGTTTTATTCTTTTTTTTTTTTTAATAACTGCATTCACAGGTAAAATATGAAATTGGTGAGGATCACAAGAATAAGTTAAGAGAAGCCAGAGAAGAAGTCCAGAAAATAGAGACTATGTACAAAGAAAAAGAGAAGAAGTGGCAATGTGAAAGTGAGGCCCAGAGAATCCAAGCAGAAGAGAAGTTATCACTGCTGTGCGTCGAGCTGCAAAACAGAGCAGAATCTGAGAAGCAGAGTTTGCAAAAAGAGTTTGAACTTCGTGAAGCTGAAATGAATCAACTTCGAGATCACCAAGCTGCCAGAATTCTGGAACTGGAGAAGCTGGTGAAGGAGCAGCAAAACAACTTGCAGCAGCTGGAGGACAGCCTTGTGAGTGCGCAGGCTGCGCAGAAAGCCCAGCAGCAGCACGAGGCTGACCTGCAGGCAGCCAAAGCCCTCATGGCAAAGGAAATGGAAAAGGCCACACTGTGTCTGCAGGAAGAATGTGCACTGAAACTTATGGAAGCACAAAACAAGTAAGTCCAGAGTGTGTGAGCAGTTTCCCTTACCGGTTCACTCGTTGTTACGGTTACTTTTTCTTATTTTAAACTTAATGAGTGGTAGTGGTGTAGATTTGTCACTTGATGGCACTAACTAACTTACATATGTAAGGCTTGCTGTCCCAAGGAACAGGAATGCTGTCTATTATGGCTTGCTCTATAATTTTGCTTTGTGTAAATGCATTTTATCTAGTCTAGCAGAGAAAACATAGTCAAGTTCTGCCTATTAAGAGTACAACACAGCTGAAAATCATATGCCAGGCTTTGAAGACAGGAAATGTGACAGGACATATAAGTAGAAAAATTCTCTAAATATTTTCAAACGATTCAAATGAATTTGAGCAAGCTTTTCGTGGTGAATGAAGCTTGTGCTAACTACTGAATGCTGAGGTTGATATGGCCCCCTCTGGTATTCTTTAGTTCTGGTTAGATGTGAAGGCTGGAACTACTGGTTTTCTTCCCTTTCCTGCACCTGTTTTGTAAAGTGTATTACAGAAAATATTCAAGCAACCACATGTTTGTATCTGCATGCATTGCTTCAAATATATCACTTCTTTCCTCCCCAAACACATGCTCACAGAACAAGATTGGAGAAATAATGACAGTAAGAAAACACTGAAAGCAGAAACTTAACTTTTAGATAATTGGTTGCTCTTTAGTTATTGGTGTCTGCATCCAGAAATACCATAGTTACTGATTACAGCAAGTGGCAGCACTTTAGACAGTTAATTTTCTGCATCAAGCTTTGAGCAGACCACAGAGAGATGAGTTTGAAGGAGCCCCCACGTATCCCACATAATGCTTCCATGGTGGTTTTATGTCTGTCTTTAGCAGAAGTTTTTAGAGGTGTTTGTTATGACAGTGCCTTGAGGGCAACATATTTGAGAGGTAGCAATGTATATACCTAGATGCTCTCATGTGGCAGTGTTTTAGTTTTAGTAAGTTAATAGGGGTCTCTCTAGTAATAACCAGATACTACCAAGTGACATTGCAGAAACCTTTAATTATGTGGCTATGAAATCGTTGTTGTGGCTTGCTTTGAATTTAGTTCTGGTTTTGAGCATAAAGGAAAACTTGTGGAGGCAAAGTAGGATCTATTTATTTTCCTTTCATTTTTATTTATTAGTTCAATTATTAAAAAAAACCCAAGCAGTGCCTTTTTGACAATAGTTTCTTAACTTGGAAATAATACAGGTTTATGGAGGAACACAAAGCTATGACTCAGAAATTCACAACTGAGCAAGAGATTCTTCTCCAAGAACTGAAAAAGAAACATGTGGATGAGCTGGAACTCCAAAGTCAGCACCTACAGGAGAAGCATAAGCAGCAAATTTTGTCTCTGACAGCTGATTTTCAAACAAAACACCAAGCTGAAATTGAGACTCTTAAATCTATACTGGAAAGTAAACAGCAGATTCAGCTTGAAGGTTGTGTTGCTGAACTACAGACAAAGCATCAGGCCCAAATTGATGAGTTGGAGGCTAAGCACTTATCAAATCTGGATTCCTTGGAGTCGTCCTACCTGTCTGAAATTCAGAATATAAGAGATGAACATAGTCAGACTTTGGAGAAGCTACAGCTGCGGCACATGGAACAGCTCCAAGAACAGGATAAACTGCATCAAGCACACCTGGTCCAGGAGATTGAGATGCTGAAATTAAAGCATGCTGAAGAACTTCAGCTTTCCCAGAATAATTTGAAAATTGAACTAGCTACTGTTCATATGGAAAAGCTTAAAGCCATGGCTGTTGAAGCAGAAGAAGCTCATAAGGTGAGTCAGAAAGAAAACCTGGCATAGAAGGTGAAATTTCGTGGTAAATTGTGTGGGATCACCTTTTCCCTTGTTCTCAGGGTACATTTCTATGCCCTCTTTGTGCCAGCACTGACACTTGTGTGTGGCTGTATTGAGAGCTGAAATAGGAAACTCCAGCTGAAAATTAAGCCCATCTGTTGCCTCCTGCCCCAAATGCTCACTCTAATGAGTTTTGTATCTCAGCGTGTGGAAAAGGTACAAATGAGGTAAATCTTTCAGCAGAATTCAGACCCGAAAGTCTCCATTTTGTGGCTCAGAGCTTCTCTCCCTGACAGAGTTACCATGTAATTCTTCTTGGTGATTAGAAAAAAGTAAATGTAATCCTGGAGGTTAAGCCGCATCTCTAGGAATCTAAAGATCCTCCCTAATAAGTAAGGGATTTACAAAACTTTTACTAGACAAAAAAAATAAACCCATTTAAATGCTGTAGAGGGTATCTATATGTATGTGTGCTCATCATTCACGAGGCAATATTGTTCCTGTTTACTTAGAAAAGCTTTGATACAGGAGGAGAAGCTGGACATGTGTTGTACAAAGAGGTTGCAAAGATATTTGTAATGATTTCTTCCCCCCCCCCCTTTTTTAATTAATGCTTACACAGGATGATTTGAACATAGCTCTTCAAAATCAAAGGCAGTTGCTGGAAGAAGAAAAACATCTGGCTCTGGATCTGTTGCGTGAGGAAGTATTGCACATGGAGGAAAAGCACAGAAAGGCACTCCAAGAGCTTCAGGATCTTCATGAGGCAGAAATTAGGAAACATAAGGAAGAGTACTCCAGGGAGCTGGAAGAAGAATTGGGGAAACTAAAAGCACAGCATGAACATGAGCAAGAGGTCAGAATGACGCTAATACCTAAAACCAAAATAATCCATGCTTTATCTTAAAGTAAATTCAGGTTTTATTAACCTTAGAAATAAGATGCTTCTGGGTTTTTTTTAATAGTGCCAGTAGATATGAAGAGACAAATTTAACATTTTTAGGCCTTGCTTTATCTGAAAGGACTTAAGGGAATTTGTGTATGTGTATTAAACTTATTTTTTTTTAAAAAAATTTAAGCCCGTGTTTGCAGTACTCTCTTTATGGGGCTGGGCTTGCTTTCTTTTGAGATCCTGTCATATTTAATTCAAAATTTTAAAGCTGCCATTTTGATTTAAAACTAGTAGGGAATAATTTAGGTCATTAACCATTTGTGGAAAGCTTTTTAAGTAAAAATTCATTGCTAACATTTATTTCTTCTAACACTGATTTCTTCTTTTCTTAGAGAAATTATAGTAGGTACTACTTTTCCAAATGTGATTTCTCAGTGAGGCTGAGAAATATTCCTATTTGCTCTTAAAGCTTTGCCATTTCTTCTTGTTGGGAATGTTTATGTGTAAGCTTGATGTTTACTTTGATACTGAATGCTAAAAAGATTGATTATTACGCTAAGTTCTCTTTAAGCATCGAAATGGAATTAAGATCTTCTGTTCATTCAGTTTTTTATGCAGTCTGACTTTTGTGCATGCAAGCAGCCATGAGTGACGAAGACTTTTCACTTTCCTGTGTTATATGCTACATTCATGTAGTAGGCAAAGTCACAAAGAAAATGAGCTTTATCCAGCTATAACCATGAAAAATATGTTAAAATACAATTAACTTTGGCTTTTTCACTTACTAATTTGAAAGTTGGATAGTGTTCCAAATAACTCTCAAATCACTTTTGGAAGAATAGATTGCCTAGGAAGGTAGTCTTGTTAGTTTTCTGGGAGGTTCTAATGGTTACTCAGTCTTTAAGCTCTTCATTCTAGAAAGAGGATTTATGACCATTCTGATGACTGCTTCTTAGAATAATAAGCAAAAAACCCCAAATGAACAAAAAAATCCTCAAACCTTTCTCTGTTGTATCTCATAGGATAATTGCATTAAATATAGCTGTGTACTGTTTGTTCCCATTTGAACAAGAGAAATCACTTCTTAACAAAATATGCTCTCCCTGTGTTTCTCTCCTCCTCTTTCCTCCTTATTTCTTTGAATTTCTCTTGGGGAAGTATCTGTTGGAAAGAATAAGGAATACTTTATTAGTCTGATCTGATAATCTCGTGAATACAGGGTTGATATCTAATGCCTAGTTGCTTCTTATCTATTTTTATCAGCTTTCTTTTTTCTGTACTCAGCATGATGATAGAAAGAAGCCCTGTATGACCTTGAGGACTGTGAACATGCTTTTAAGAATTTGGTTGAGCTTGATGGGTTTAGTTTGGTTTTATTTTTTCCCTAATTCTAATACTATGGTCTAAAATACTTTATATTCCTTACTTGTCTACAGCTGTATGCTTCTGCATCGGCCTCTGAAGTAGAATCTGTGAGGAAAGCTCTTCTGGCTCAGTTTGAAGAGGTAAAATTGAAGCAGCAGCTTCAGTTCCAGGAGGAGATTGAGCTGTTGAAGTGTCAGTCAGAAGTGCTGCTGGAACAGCAGATTGCACAGCTGAAGGTGGGCTCTGGTGAAAATGCACTTCTGAGTATGCACTGGGAGAATGTTCTGCTGAAAAAGACCAACTGGTGTAAATTTCTGTTCTTCAGTGTCTAAAATGACGCTGAGTTAAATCTTTTTCTTGCTTCACCATGTTAGAACTAGAAAGGTAGCATTGGAAATAAAGCAGTGTGATGTGAGCTGTTGTATTTACTACAGGGTTGTTTTCAGGTTCTGAATTGGATATGAAATGGTGCCCTTCAAACAAAACCAAAAAATCAGTGGAAAATATTTGCTCTAAGCAACATTCCTTGTGTACATGTTCAATTTGTCATTTGAGACATTTTCTTCTTAGTGTCTGCAGAGACTTTGCCCTTGGCCTGTCATCCTGTGTCTACTGCACTCTTGTGTGTTTGGCAAAAACATATTCAGTGTTATCTGAGCTTTAACTAAGTCTGTGATGACAGTGAGCTCTTCGTGTATGAGATATTTGTTGTTCTTAATCTCTGCTTTCACGGATTCATCATTTGAGTTCTAAACTTCCATCATGATAAGCATCTTCAAGATGTTTCCTGCCTCTGACTTCTGTGTAGTCCTGACCATTCTTTGACTTCGCTCTGTCTGGTGCAGCTCTCTTTTGAAACAGAGGACACAAGTGTGTCCTGAAAAGCTGCTGCAGGTGTATTTGACATTTCTGTCCTCAGCTGAACCCCAACCTTCAGCTCACAGAAGCTGGGACCAGACTGAGTGTTATGCAGATACTCCAGAAGTGGTCCCTGCTTTTCTCTCTCTCATGCTGCCCTAATTAGCATTTGGGACACCAGAAACCTCACTTTTTGTTGAAATTTTGCCAGGGCTAATTCTCCTGCTGGCTCAGCTGTCTATGGATTCCCCCCACATGAGCTTAATGACCGGTGTTTTGTCTCAGAAGAGACTGGCTGGATCTATTTGGAATGTCAGGCTGAGCTGCATTGTGTGCTGATACATATTTTTACAAGTCCTCCCCTGCCCACTACCCGGTGCTCATTTATGCAGTTGTCTTCATGCCAGCCAGTTTCCTTCTTTCCTTCCCTCTGCCTTGCCTAGCAGATTTCTAGTATTCAGAATTCCTCTCTATGGTCTGATATACTTTAGGTGGATCTGAGAATAACAGGCAGGCTGTTTCAGAGACTGTCTGCAAATTCAGCGTTCTAGGTCGAGGAAAGTCCTCCTACTCCTTTGTGTCTGTTCACTTTTTACCTTCTTAACTGCTAAGTACAGTGCAAGGACTGGCTCAGTCTTCTGCAAAGGATCAGGTGACTACATGTGCTCTGCTCTGAAGTCTTATTTCTTGCTCTGTTTTCTTGACTTGCCAGTGTAAGAAATAGTTGGCTATCACCTTGGAGTGCATTGGTGTTCATAGACAAAATTGCCAGAGTTTTTTTTATACTGTGATCATTTCCCAGTTCTGGTGTTGCAGAAACAATCACTAATCCGGGTTCCTTTTAGCCTCTTAGCTCAGCCTCTTCAGCATGTTCAGAGAAGGGCAATGGAGGTGGGGAAGGGTCTGGAGCACAAGTCCTCTGAGGATTGGCTGGAGGTGTTCAGCCTGGAGAAAAGGAGGGTTGGGGGGACCTTCTCACTCCCTACAACTCCCTGAGAGGAGGGTGTAGACAGGAGGTGGAGATCAGCCTCTTCTCCCAGGTAACAAGTGACAGGACCAGGGGAAATGGCCTCAAGTTGCACCAGGGGAGAATTAGATTGGGTATAAGGGAAAATTTCATCACTGAAAGAGTGGTCAGGCATTGGAACAGGCTGCCCAGGGCAGTGTGGAATCATCATTCCTGGAAATGTTCAAAAAAAGCATGGATGTGGTGCTTAGAGACTTGGTTTAGTAGTGGGCTTGGGAGTGCTGGGTTAATGGTTGCATTTTGTGATCTTGGAGTGCTTTTCCAACCGAAAGGATTCTATGATTCTGTTTGGAAAGGGATAGCAGGACCTTGTTTCACCTCCCTTATTTGCTGATGCAGGAGTGGGCAATGTCTAATAATCCCTTCCTTCAGAGTGCTTTCACAGAATCATGTAGGTTGGAAAAGACCTCCAAGATAATTGAGTCTACTCTGTGCCTGATGCCCACCTCGTCAACTCAAGAGGACTGAGTGCCACATCCAGTTGTTCTTGAATGCCTCCAGGAATGGGGACTCCATCACCAACCTGGGCAGTCCCTTCTGTGAAAGCCTGAAAACCCTTTCTGTGAAGAAATTCCTCCTGATGTCCAACCTGAACCTCCCCTGGTACAGCTTGAGGCCGTTTCTTCTTGTCCTGTCCTTTGTTCCCTGGGAGCAGATCCTGACCCCACCTGGCTACAACCTCCTTTCAGGTACTCGAAGGGAATGACAAGGTCTCCCCCGAGCCTCCTCTTCTCCAGGCTAAACACCCCCAGCTCCCTCAGCTGCTCCTCACAGGACTTACCCTCCAGACCCTTCCCCAGCTCTGTTGTTCTTCTCTGGACTTGCACTTCAATGTCTTTTTTGAAGTGAGGGACCCAGAACTGGACAGAGGACTCAAGGCGCAGCCTCAGCAATGCAGAGTACAGAGGGATAATCACTGCCCTGGTTCTGCTGGCCACACTGTTCCTGATTTTGATCATAGTTTGAGCATGATTTTGTTGACTGGGGGTGTTGACTGTGTAAGTCACTGCTGGTTAATCCAGGAGGTAAAGTGTGTACTTCTGGAGAGTACAAAAAAAGTAAGGGGGGATGTTTGATTGGGGTTTTTCTGGGAGGATGGTGGTGGTGTTTGTGGTTTTGGGGGTTTTCTTTCCTCTCTCTGTAAATCCAAGTGTATGTGATTTCTGCAGGATGAATTTGAAGCTGAAAAAAAGGCATCACTACATGACAAGGAGCAGATGTTGATTCAGGAGAGGGAGAAGGCACAGGCTGCTCACCAAAAGGAGCAAGAGATGTTATCAGTCCAGCTGCAGGAAAAGACAGCAGTAATTATCCAGGTGTGTGGAAAATATCTTAAACCTAGATTTTAAATGTGCTTTTGGGGTTGTTTTTTTTAGCACAGTGATCTCTTCTGTCTCAAGGTGTATATTGAGGGACTGCATGTATAATTCTTGTGGTATATTAAACTGTTCTGTTGGACCTTCCTGTTTAGGGAAAAAACAGGAGTAACACTTGAGAATTTCCCTACTGGCAATGCATTATTGATTCCAGCTCTTCTTGCAGGATTTGATGAGGTGTCAGAAGGTTGACACTGGAGCAGAATGCTTTTCTTTCCTTGCAGTTTCCTCCCCAATAGATATTTTGACTTATTTGTTTTTGTTTACTTAAGAGACAGAGTTTCTAACAAAATGCCATTAATTTGTTTGGCAGCAAAATCTGGAGGTAGGGGGTGGGTATATACATACATACATGTATTTTTGTTTTTATATACATACATTTTAATTGGATAAAGGTGTCATCTGAGCATACTAATATGAGGAGATAAGTAATTTTTCCAGAAACTTGTTTTCAGGTAGGGTTTATAAAACAAAGTTTAGGCAAAGTGATTGACTTTGTTGCGTTGTCACTGCATTTCCACAGCTGGAGAAGAAAGTGGAGTCTTTAAAGCATGAAATAGAGGAGACCAACTCTGAACTGGAGACACTCCTTCAGCAGCAGGACAGGGAAAACCAAGAAGGAGGGAATTTGGTAGCCTTGTTGAGATCTGATATTGAGCAATCCAAGGAGGAAAGGTTTGTTCAGCTTTGGTTACATAATGTTTACTGCTTGGAGTTTTTTTGTTTGCTTGTTTTCTCACTTCTCACAAAGAAATCAATAATCAGACAAAATTAAGCCAGCTCAAATTAATAGTTTAGGATGATATGCTAGTTTTACTTGCAATTTTTTTCAAGTTTTTTTAAAATTACCAACCTATCTGGACATGGAGGGCAAGGGGTTCTTATCTTGCTCTTTTTTGTGCAGTCTGGTGAAGATTTTGGCGTTTTGGGGTTTCCACTGTCTCTCATCTTGGAAAAATCTAAGAAATAGAGAAAGCCTCTTGTTCACAAAACCTCTCAGTGCAACATGGATTGTTTTGATGTGTCATGGGAATATGTGGGTTGGAGAAGCTGTCATGCTGAATAAGCTTTAAGAAGAATTCCCTCTCTCTCATCTTTAGGAAACTGGCTTACTGTTTTACTTAAAACTAAAATGTTTTCATAAATACAATTTTTGTTGTCAGCTCTGCCAGAGCACCCCTAGTTATTTTGATGTCACTGATGCTATAGTAGTAGATGTATACTCCTTGCTGGTACTTCCATGGATGTGGAAGACTCAGATGCTTGGGATTGCAGTATGATCTACCTGTGGAGAAAACAAAGGTGTTTTGCTGAGCCAGCTCTTCGACAATTACCTGAGTTTTTTTGTGAGTCACCTGAATCATCTTTACTGATAATTGTCAAACTATGGCAAAATACCCATTTTAGACTGTCAGCTTTTCAGTAGGTTCAAGAGTGTCTTTCAGATCAAGTGCATGCAATTTTTGAAGTGTTGGATGTGCTTTTGTTCTAGGGAAAAACTGCGCGAATCTTATCAGCAGGTTTTGAAGTTGCTTATGGAACTGGTGAAGGCCACAATAGCTATTGAGGACCTTATCTGTAGCAAGATTGGTCTTTGTCTTAATGACAGCCTGGCTTCTGGAGATTCTAGAGAAGCTCACACTATTGTGGAAGAAATGGGATTTATGCAATATTTCAAAGCCAGAGAAAACCATCTAGAGAAAGGTGAGTCCAAATCAGCAAACCTGGATACATCGTTAGCTCATGTTCTTGAAAACTGCCTTTTCCTTTCCTTTTGTGTGGATGAAGTTAAGAGAGAGGATATCTCTTGTTGCAATGTTTCTGTGTCTTTCAAAGCTGCTCCACACTTAAGACAGTGCCTATCAACTACTAAAACGTTGTTGGAAAAGCCTGAATGGATTATAGGGCAGGAAAGATGGACTTGGTGAATGCGGAGTTTCAGGTCCTGATGTACAGAATAATAATCCCAAACGTTGTGAAAAGCCCTGGTGATTTTTTGAAGTTGAGTTGTTGATGTGTCTGAGGTTTACCTTGTACATCTCCAGGACCACCTAAGGTCACTGTCTGATGTCAGTTGTTATCTGAGTGACTGGTTTTGTTGCTAGCTGTCCTTTTTTTGTGTGTGTGTTTTTAAACAGCTTGCTTGTTTTCAGTAGAGGAGCTGCTTGATGAAACTCTCACAGAACACAACCAGCTGTCTCCAGAGGCTGACGAGGGGTCTGAGTTGAGCCAATACTTATGTGAAAGTGTTTTTGCAAAGCCAGAATTGGCATGTGAAAATGAAGAAATGATACTGAAAATTTGTCATCGTTTGCGCGCTGCAGTGGAGAGACTTCTGGAACTGGTTACAGAGTCAACTAAACAAGTAAAGCTTTTCAATCTATGTAGAGCAGCCTGGTCTAGTGGAAGGTTGTGCTGGTTTAAAGGTAAACCAGCAGGGGAAACGAACTCAACTCAAAAGAGAGATTATAAGTCAGAATAACAATTTAATAAAATAATACAATAAGTACGATTATACAGACAAACAATTGGTTTTAACCCACAAAACCCAAGTGTATAACCCAGCACCCTGGGGCATGAACAGAGTGGTGTTCTTTGGGCCCCCTGAGTCCAAAGTAAAAGGAGAGGGGAAAAATCTGTTAGTGAGAGTGCTGTTGCAGTCTGGTCAAAAGTGGTGATTGCAGTCCAATTGAGGGTGGTGGTTGCAATCTGGTCAAAAGTGGTGATTGCAGTCTGGTTGAAAAGTGGTGGTTTCAGTCTGGTTGAAAAGTGGTGGTTGCAGTCCAGTCGAGAGTGGTGGTCTGCAGTCTGGTTGAGAGCGGTGGTCTGCAGTCTTCCTCTGGATCCCACGAGTGGTTAAAAAAGTTCCAAGATTCCAAGATTATATATTCTCCAGTTCAGGCAGGAATGCCCAGCACTTCCCTCAGGGTGGGGAGCTCCACAAAGGGTGTGAGGACAAGAGCATCCTCCTATCTCACAGGCCTCTTAACACCTAGTTTGTAGCCTGCGGAGTCAGGCTCTATGGGCAGATGGTGTAAATGGTTCATTGATAACAGTTTCTGGGAAATGGCATGGAATGCTATAGAATACACAGTTTTGGGTTACACCCATACAATGATGAACTGGTCCTAGATGGACTAGTTTCTAACTGGGACAGAGGTGTCCCTGCCAATGGCAGGGGTTTGGAACTGTGTGGTCTTCAAGGTCTCTTTCAACCCAGACTTTTCCACGATTCTATATATAACACTGAAAATGTGAAATCAGTTTTAAGGCTATATATTTGGCCTTCTAGCAGATCCTGTGGGAAGGCAATAAGTTGGTTGCCCTAAGTAGGTTTAAACTAGCATTTTAGATTCATTCGGTAACTTTGAGGGGAGGTTTTTTGACAGGGTTTTGTTGCACTTCATGTCAATGCTTCTCTAACATCAATAAACAGGTTCAGGAAAACTCAGTCTGATGTTAAAATGTTGTGGGAATATGTGGATAGCAGCATACAAACATCCTTGTATTTATATACTGTTCAATTGTGATAATTGTTCAGAGGTTTTGGGCAAAGTCAACTTAGTACTAAAATGAAACTTCAAAACTTGGGCCTTATTGCATAGATGGGTTTTTGTTGAAATGTCTGCAGTGTTATTACGCTACATGTGCATCTGAGATCTGATGCTTGGGGAAATTTTTCACTTGTAGCTGGAGAAAATGCATGAAAACCATGCGCAGTTTGAAGAGGAGTTCAGCCGCCGAAATCAGGAGACTGCCCAGGTGGTGAGTCAGCACCAGGAGCTGATGGAGTGCCTCAGCGAGGAGAGCGAGGCCAAGAACCAGCTGGCACTAGAGCTTCATAAAGCAGAGGGTAAGAAAATGAAATTAATGTAATTTAATGAGATTTCAGTGTCCTTTACTCATAGCTCATTCCTCCCAATACCAGTGGTGCGACTTGATGATCCTTGTGGGTTCCTTCCAGCTCAGTTTGGTCTGTGATTCTGTGCTTTCTATGTCCTGGATTTCTTGGGCTCTGAATCTAACATCTGATCTTCCTTTCTGGAGGTTCTGTTTCTTCAAACCTCAGCCCTCAGCAGAGGATGTGTCAGGATGTTGTGAGCTCATCCCAGGCCATCAGAAGCTTAATGATCCCCATTTGAATTCTGTAGACTTGGAGACATTCTGTAACATGGCAGCCTTGTAAAATCTGTTAAAAGGTATCAGTTAATGTATTCTATTTCTTGAGGTACTTCAAAAAGCCTAACTACAGTGTAAACTTAAGTCATCTTTTACTTCTTCCTTTCCATGTCACCTTCGGTCATTTGCCAAAACTTGCTTACTCATGTTTTCAAGCTGCTTTTTCCCTATAAGTTTGTCTGTGTCTTTATTTGCATTCTGACTTGGGATTTTAGGCATTATCGAAGGCTACGTCGCAGAAAAAGCTGCATTAGAAGAGGCCTTGAACCTGAAAGAGGAGTCTGAGCGTCGCCTTGTTGTGGAGCTGGAAAACATGCGGGAACGCTTCCAGGAGCTGACCCAGGAGCAGGCAATTCTTGGTGAGGAGTGGGTATGGCACTTGGAGTAGAAAACAAAGTTGTCCCCAGTCAGGGCAGGCTGCAGTGTGTTTCTGTAATTAATCAGTGCTTGGTTTGATGACCTGGTGAGCAGCTCAAACTGGCACAGATGTGAGAGGGTCTTCCTATAAAAGCAGCAAGTAAAATAAAGCAGCTGGTTCTTTGCTTGTAAGATGATAATGCTGTTAGTGAAGAGTACTGCTGTAGCTCTGTACTTAGTTAGAAAGGGATAGATCATCCTCAGTGCAATCACACAGCACCCACTGACAAGGGATCAGACCCAGCCAGCACGGGTTTAGGAAGGGCAGGTCCTGTCTGACCAACCTGATCTCCTTTTATGATCAGGTGACTCACCTGGTGGATGAGGAGAAGGCTGTGGATGTGGTCTACCTGGACTTCAGCAAGGCCTTTGACACCGTTTCCCACAGCATTTTCCTGAAAAAGCTGGCAACCCACAGCTTGGACAGGGGCACTCTGAGCTGGGTCAGGAACTGGCTGGAGGGCCGGGCCCAGAGAATGGTGGGGAACGGAGCTGCATCCAGTTGGGATCCGGTCACTAGTGGTGTCCCCCAGGGATCAGTGTCATGCCCAGTTCTGTTTAATATCTTTATTGATGATTTAGATGAGGGGATTGAGTCCATCATCAGCAAATTTGCAGATGACACTAAGCTGGGGGGGAGTGTCGATCATCTGGAAGGCAGGAGGGCTCTGCAGAAGGACATGGATAGGTTGGAGAGTTGGGCTGATTCCAAGGGGATGAGGTTCAACAAGGCCAAGTGCCGGGTCCTGCACTTTGGCCACAACAACCCCCTGCAGCGCCACAGGCTGGGGACAGAGTGGCTGGAGAGCAGCCAGACAGAGAGGGACCTGGGAGTGTGGATTGACAGGAAGATGAACATGAGCCAGCAGTGTGCCCAGGTGGCCAAGAAGGTCAACGGCATGCTGGCCTGTATCAGGAACAGTGTGGCCAACAGGTCCAAGGAAGTGATTCTTCCCCTGGACTCAGCGTTGGTGAGGCCACACCTGGAGTGCTGTGTCCAGTTCTGGGCCCCTCAGTTCAGGAAGGACATTTTGGTGCTGGAGCAGGTCCAGAGGAGAGCAACTAGGCTGGTGAAGGGACTCAAGCACAAGTCCTATGAGGAGAGGCTGAGGGAGCTGGGGCTGTTCAGCCTGGAGAAGAGGAGGCTCAGGGGAGACCTCCTCACTCTCTCCAGCTCCCTGAAAGGAGGGTGTAGCCAGGTGGGGGTTGGTCTCTTTTCCCAGGCAACCATCAGCAAGACAAGAGGGCATGGTCTCAAGTTGTGCCAGGGTAGGTTTAGGTTGGATATTAGAAAGAATTTCTTTACAGAGAGGGTGGCCAGACATTGGAATGGGCTGCCCAGGGAAGTGGTGGATTCTCCGTCCCTGGAGGTTTTTAAGACAAGACTGGATGTGGCACTTGGTGCCATGGTCTAGTAACCGCAGCGGTAGTGGATTAAGGGTTGGACTTGATGATCTTGAAGGTCCCTTCCAACCCAGCTGAATCTATGATTTTATGATTCTATAAGTGTTAAAGCAAATAAGAGGCGTGTTTTAACTCCACTTAGTTGCAACAGGTAATTGGCACCTAATTAATAACTGAAATGCTGGTTCTTTGGTACTGCAGTTGAAAGAGTTGGAGCTTGAAGGCTTTTGACTGCTTTTAGGACTAAGGAGATAGCTTAATAATGACAGAAAAAAATAAACTTCTCCTGGAAGATTATTTGAATTGTGATGATGTGTACTCAGTTTTAGACATAAGCTTTTCCCCTGCTCCCCAGCCTTGTCCTGTCCAAACACACACACATGGTCGGTCAGGATGACGGGAAGAATTTTAATGGTCAAGGACAGAGACTGTTTAGGTTTTTAAAGGAAAGTATATGGGTTGAAAAAGCTGAATGAGGTAGTGCTCTTGCAGAGGATAAGGTGAGGCAAGGATCTTAAGCTTTTAGGGTGACTCACTGCAGGCCAGAGCCACTGAAATACTAAATCATATTCGGGTAAGTAGGTGCAAGTAATCAAGTAAGTAGGTGATATGATGTAAGCTAATTACAGGGAGCTTGTGTAGGGAAGTGGAGTAGTGTAAGGGGAAACTCTTTAACATAGATGAAGTCTACTAATATTCAAAAAGAGAGAACTCGCACTGCAAATGAAGGAGCACATATTTTAACAGTGACAGCAGTGATTTAATAAAGACCCTGAAGAATCTCAGTGTAGTATAGCTGGTTTACATATAAGATAACTTTTTGATTAACAGGAGAAAGTTCAGAGTTATGTGATTCGCACTGCAAAGCAACTCAAGACTAGGTTGTGCTGCTTCTTAATGGTAACTCTGAGAATTATTTAAATGGCATTATATAGTTTTGACTTCTTGAACTTGCAGCCTTAGTGCCCTTCTAGTACTTCTGTAAGTGAATTTCTCTGTATCATCTTCCAGTAGAAATTTTATTGTTTGTGATCACTGCCTTTCCATTTCTGGTAATGCCAACATTACGCTACCCTCAGCTGTGTCAGCACAATGCCACTCTCAGCTATATTGCTGAGATCTTTTCTGACTGAGCAGACTGTGTAACAGGGAGTTGTACACAGGGCAACATGCTTAGGTCAGAAATAAAGACAGCAAGAAACAGTTTTCTAGTGAAAAACTGTTGCCTGCCTCTCTGAGTCTCAACTCTGCCATTGTCCTGCTCTTGTGGTTCTGCATTTGACCTTTAAAGCATAGTACAATCAAAATACTGATGTTGTACATAGAATCATAGAATTATTTGTGTTGGAAGGATGCTTTAAAGGTCATCTAGTCTGACCCTCCTGTAGTAACAGAGACATCTTCCACTTGACTAGACCAGACTAGAATATTTTCACTTAGAACTGACTTAGAGCAATCCATCCTGACAACTTTTGGTCAGCCCAAAGTTAAAGCGTGTTATTAAGGACATTGACCAAATGCCTCTTGAGCACTGACAGGCTTGGGGCATCCACCACTTCTCTAGAAAGCCTGTTCCAGGGTTTGACCACCCTCTTGGTAAAGAAATGCTTGCCAGTGTCCACTCTGAATCTTTCCTGGTGTGGCTTTGAACCATTCCCACACTCCTATCACTGAATACCAGGGAGAGAAGACTAGCATCTCCCTCCCCACGTTCCCTCCTTGGGAAGTTTCGGGAGCAGTGAGGTCACCCCTCAGCCTCTCTTTCTCCAGCCTAGACAAACCTGGAGCCCTCAGCCTCTCCTCACAGGACAGACCTTCCAGCCCTGTCGCCAGCCACTAGACCAGGTTGCTCAGAGCCCTGTCCAACTTGACCTTGAATGTTTCCAGGGATGGGGCATCCACCACCACTGTGGGCAAGCTGCCAGTGTTTCACCACCCTCATCATGAAAAATTTCTTAACTTCTATCTAGTCTGAGTCTACCCTCTTTAGTTTGAAATTATTACACCATGTCATATTGCTACTAAATGCATAGTACCTAAGTTAGTATTAATAGTTGTGTCTGTCTCTGAGCTCTCTTCCTCAGGGGAAAGGCAGCAGAACATAAACTGGTCCAGGGGCTGTGCTTGCTTTACAGCAATGATTATGGCATTAAGTAACATATCCCATAGGAAATGCAAAATCATTCCTTGGTGTTGTTGAGCACAAGTACGACTGTGGGTTATGGAAATGTGTGACAGATTGCAGGACCTGTGCCGGGGAGTCCTGCTGGGCCAAATCCTGCTTTAGATCCCCTGACAGGAGATAAAAGGAAGATTTGAGGCATTGATTATTCCACCTCTATATAGTGAAAATTGCAAAAACATAGTATTGATTGTCTTAGAAAATGCAGAAGTGACTGGCTAAGGATGTTGCAGCAAGCTTGCAGGGTTATAATGTAAAACCATTTCTGTAGTAACTCTAGTCCTATTACAGACATGAATCAATGTAGATCATCAGGAGCTTTGTGTCATAATAAAGATGAAATGCAATTATACCAAAAAGAAAAGGTAGGCCCTATCTGTATTCCATACAGATTTTTAGTGATTTTAGAAGATAGAATGGATCACAATGTTCTATTCTTGTCTTGTACATGTCTGTGTATTTCAATTTCTAGGAACACCTGCTGCTAATGTAGCACAAAAAGAAGGTTCAGGTTTGTAATAACAAGTGTGGTTTTTTTTTCTTGCTGTGTTGCTGTAACACTGTGCGAATAAATTGATAATTTTGATTTTATCTTAACAACGAGGAATAGTACTTAATAAATAGGCCCAGCAGGTTATGAAAAGTGTTTGAGGTGATGTAAGATGGTGAGCTAAAAATGTACAGCAAGAACTGAAGGAAGTCTAAGGAAGACTAGAGAAATGTAACTGAATGGATTGGTAGGTCAGAAAAAAGGAGAGCAGAATGAATTATGGGAGGAAAGAGGAAACCCAAAATAAGCAAGAAGGATCTGTGGAGTTATACATTGACTTTGGAAGTCTATTGCTGAAGTAAAATTTGTAGGTGCCAAATTGAAAAAGGCATTTTTATTTTTTTTTCTCCTAAAGTATGCACACTTAACTCCTGAGTGGCTGACATTTAGATCTGATACATTCTTAGTTGCCACGATTGTTTTGTGGTCCACTTAAAATATAATTCTCCTATCATTTTTAGATTAATTTTATTTACACACACATATATATATATATTCATAGATGTGTTCTCTTGTATATTCACTGTCTCTTGTTTCTAGACTTTTCCCCCAAAGAGTGTGAGCTGGGTAAACCAAAACCCTCAAGTGAATAAAAAGTTACCGGGGTAAATTCCTGTTGGAGTGAAAAAGCTGCACTGAGCTGTCTTGCCTGTTACTGTATCTTTATTCCTTCTGTCCATTCAGATCTCCCTCAAACACTATTTTTATTTAACCTATTTTTGGTGACCACCTCACTGTCCTGAAATTTGCTGCTGCCCTCTGAAAGAGAGGGGATGTATAACTGAGCTGGTTACAGTGTATTTTGGGATTGACATTCTCCTAGCAGCCGCCCAGCTCTTGCCAGCAGCTCGTTACAACTTGAACAGCTGCTTTTGCTGCAAGTGCCGAGTCCTAAAATTCATCCCCTTTCTCCCACCCCAGCCATCTGTAGTACTCTTCCTCTGGCTTGGAATTGTTTGTAGTAGGTGGAAAACGTGATAAATATAAATCATCTTGTTTGGAGTTGACATGGCTTATTCCTTGAAAAGCTGACGCCTCCTCCAGTTTTTGATGTGGAGTAACTACTGTGAGTAGAATAGCCTTGCTAATTAAATGCACTCAGAATGGAGCTTGGCATTTGCTAACGATTTTGGGAGTGGGGAGGAGTGTGCTGGGGCATTACTGAAGGGGAATTGCATGATTTGAATAAGCATTAATAAAATAGCAGGTTTTGTCTATAAAGGAACAGATCTGTGAGCTGGTGATCTGTTTGTGTTGCTTGAAATTCTGTTTGTACAGTTGGGGACATGTGCTTAAAAAAAACCAAAAAAAAAAAAGATCAAAAAATTGGTCAAACAGATTGCACTTACTGAGATTGCCAAAATCTGATACCCACTTTCTATTAAATACTGCTGATTCCAGGTAAAATCTGTTTCCCTAATTATTTTTTTTCCATTAACTTGCATTTCTGTCTGAGGGGGTGACTGTGACTGGGTAACTCAGTGTTATCTAATCAGTATTTTGTTCCTCAGAAAGCACCAGTGTTCCTTTGGAAGCTAAAGGGAAGGCATCAACCATGTTTCGTAGGATATAGAAGGAAAAATTCCTGTGCTCGTTTTCCCAAATGTCAGTTCTTTTCTCACAGGGTCTGTCTACGTCCATGACCTTCCTCTGGGTGCACAAATAACAGTGTGCATCGGACCTTGCCCTCCTCTCTGCACCATGTGTAACCAAATACACTAGAGTGCTATTTTATTCCCATTATTCCCATCTCCAGCCTGCCAAAACCCAGCTCTTGGCAAAAGATATCCTCTGTTGTGCAACTGTGGCTGGGATTGTCTCCTAACGGAATTCAGACTGTTGGCTTTTTTTCTGTGTGTTTCAGCTGCTTGCTCTGCTGCATCTCATGATACGTGTGATATATGATACATCCAGTACAGCTGCGAGGGGGCTGGGAGAGAAACTGGGGGAGACTCTTCATTTCATGCATTCTGCTAGAGCCTGAATTACATCCAGAACTCAATGAACTTATGAATACTTATTGTGATTATTTAGCACAATGCTAGAAAAGGTAGAGAGTGTGGCCCCGTTGTTTTTATATAGTCCATGGCTCCTGGTAATTGTACATGTGCAAAATGAGTGCTTGGAGGGGAATGTAGTTGGAATGCAGTTGTAATCCACAACTACAGTATCTCAAAGACAGGAAGTACTTACCAGGACGGGCACTTTTTGAGATTTGTAATCTGTGTGGGATTTGTATTTATCAGCCAAAAGCAAACTTAAACTGGCAGGAGGAGCCCAGTACCAGTGTACCAATGTGTAAGGGAGGGCAGGGCTAACATGCTGTGTAGAGTGAGTGCAAAACAAAGTGGTTTCTGTTTCCTTCAGCTGGAGGTGCCATGCTCTCATATTGGCTGTGCAAAGGGACCAAGGAGCAATTTTATGTCCACTTCAACTGGTTTCAGAAGGTGGCCATGGGTGCTTAGCAAATTGGGTCAATGGTTAAAGCATCTGGTACAGTTCCATGTGTGCTGAATTTTTATTTGCTCGATTAACCTCTTAGTTTTTACTTGCGTATCTTAATATTGTCTTAATGCAGAGAAAGTATAGTTGCTACAGTGAGACCAGCGTGACTAAATCCTGGAATCACGGGGTTGCTGTGGCCCTCGAGAGCTCATGTAGTCCATACTTTTGTCCCAAACCAGAATCTACTTTCCTTGTTTCTCTTTGTCCAGCCTGTTTGATTTTCAGAGCCAGAGATTTCGCAGACCCTGCACATTCTGTTCCATTATCCTCACTGTGGTGACATTTTCCCCAGTGTTTAGTGTAAATATTGTTGCATCATTCCAAACCTGTGACACTTATCCTCTTAAGCATGAACATGGAAATGTTGCTTATTTTCAAGTGTGTAGAGATGTAATTAAATACCTGTGGATAGTGAAACCCTAGAAAAAAATGTTGTAGGCAGGCTGTGGTTGTCCATTCTGGAAAGTGGGCTGGATGACCACTTAAGGTCCTTGTTGGATCATAGGCTTACCTTTGACTGAAAACATTTAAGGTGATGATAGGACATTTGAAAAGTAAAATGATGATCTCTTGCAGGACCTTGCTTTGATACAAAATAGGCTTCTGTTTTTCATGCTCAGCTTACTTACCTATGTTTACATAAAAGTAGCTTTGCTTCGTGAGCGTTCACAGTAGAGTCTCAGTTTTGGTCCCATAAACAGCGTATTGAGTGCATCCAGCTGATTGAAAATTCAGTTTGTAGCTATAAATTAACTCTTGATAACTTAAATAATTTAAACTATATACATTTTCCTATTTGTGGTAATGCTTTTGCAGTCTGTAGACGTGCCATCTTTTTCCCCAGGTGTTTCTTCCCTTTGTAATCTGAGAACTGGACTGATTTTCTGTAAGCATGATTTTTCTGCAGGTTTTAATTCCCACTCTGGTTCAGAGAAATACAATAACTTTGCTTTCTCATAGCAGCTGGCCTCAGGGTTGGGCTGGGCACCAGTGGCCACTGGAAAGATGGACTGGGTGCTAATTTACCAGTATAGATGGCAGGGGCAGTATATCCAGCATGACACGAGGCAGGGAGTAATGGAGAAACTGGATAGTGGATGTCTAAGGAAGATCTCAGCATGAGAGTGTGGAGGAATCAAGAATTCTGTATTGGCTGGCTCGATTAAGAGAGTTGGGAAAGAAGGGTGGCAAGGATTTAGGATAGAGCAGCAAAGGATGGGACAGTTGGAAGGGTTGGTATGAAAGATTAGGTGGCTGACAGTGGTGTTTGGGGCTTAAACCTGGGGATGGAGCACCTCTGGAATGGAGTGAATTGGGAGGATTGAGGACTGGTGTGGTTTGGAAAGAGCCTCTGGGGCAAGAAGAGTGTGGAACTGGGGTTGAGAAGGCAAGGACCTAGCGAGTGAACTTGAAGGATTCCTGATCAGGTGAGATGGGGCTCTCTGGAATTAGGAGGTCTCCAGGAGTGAAGGTGAAAGCTTTCTAAGGGTCTAGAATGTCTCCAACCAGGATTCACTTAGGGATTGAGAACAGATAGCCCTGGCCTCCTTTATTAAGATGGCTTTTGGAGACCCCATGAGCAGTCATGCATCAGAATTCCCGTTGTGTCTCTTCTAGCCCATCTCAGGAATATTTTTCTTTGTTTTGATGCTGTCCAAAATACCTGAAATTAATCTCATCTGAAACATTTGATTTTTGTGCCCTGCACTGACAAACTTTTGTTATTTTTGTGTTCTTGTTCAGGTCTACTCAAGGAAGTAGAATTTTTATCAAAGGAGAAATTAGAGCTTCAGTGTCAGGCAGAAAAGGACCATTCCAACTTACGCTCTCAAATGAAGGTTTTGGAGGTGGAACTGGAAGAACAGCTGCACAGTAACCAGGACCTGGCTACACAGTTACTGGAGGTTGCCGAATTAAAACAGCAAATTCAAGTTCTTGAAAAACAGCTTAAAAACCAGCGGCAGTTCATGGACGTAAGTGAGCCTGTGACCACATTTCCATGGGTTTGGAGGTGATAAATTCTTCTCCTGGTTTGTGACTGCGACTTGGAAGATGGTTCCTAAAATGGGATATTTGTAGTTTTGTTTGAAATTAAGACTTTGGTATTCTAGTCTCATAAAAGAAATAAAAAAGTTAATTTTTTCAATTCCCTCTCTGTAGTATTGCAGGGTAATTCTTCCTTTTTATTAATTGATAGTTGTAGTTTGTATGTACACTGAAGTCAAAAAGGTGGGTTTTTTTTCCTTCTCTGTAATTGTAGATATGCTTTCAGGACTACTAGAAGGTGTTAATTATTTTTAAATGGACAGTTTCTTCACCACAAAAACAACCCCCAAAGCATTCTTGTTCACAATATTGTAATGAAATGCCAAGTTTCTTTCTCTCTGGCTGGGTGTACAGGAACAAGCTATAGAAAGGGAACATGAACGCGATGATTTTCAGCAGGAGATTCAAAAACTGGAAGAACAGTTAAAACTGTCAGCAAAATCACAGACTTCAGGACAGCCCAGAGAATACAGAGTGAGTAAAATAACACTTAATGACCAAAGGAGTTTGTTTACTGCAATTAAATAACAAAACCTGTGTTTTCTTGGGGATATGGCTCCTGGGAGACTTTTTTTTTTCCCCCTCTGTTGTTGCCCAGAGAGCAGATTTTTCTTCCCCAACTGACTGAACTACTTTTAGGCAGTGAGAATGCACTTATATTATTTGTTAGGGTGATGGAAAGAACTGTTGTATGTGCTTTACAGTAAGGTTTCTCAGCCTCTGAGTCTGATTTAAGTGAACCGAGGAGGACAACACTAGAGACACTCTGCTCTACAGAGCACATCTGAGGGATGACTTCTGGGTTCTAAATGTATTTATTTTTTTCCAGCTATAGCAGTTATAATAGAGATGTTCTTTGTCTGCATACCTTGTCCTATTTAGGTTTATAATGAGCTCTTGTTTACACATGTTCATTTTTTTGATGCTTGGTTTCAAACATTAACTTTTGCTTTTTTTTTTCTTTTTCTTTTTTTTTTGGTTGGTTGTGTTTTTTCACATAAATGAACATTATACAGAACTATGAATTGATTCTACAGGTATGGAAAACAGCATGAACATCTCTTTAACTTTTCTTTCCTTTTACTTTCAATCCTTTCTAGATCTGCTTTAGCTTTTCTTCCTCCTCTTGATATGTCAAGGCGTGACTTGGAGCTAAGGCTACAGGTTTTAGGGTGGCAGAATTCTTTCAGGGAGTGAGGAACTGCTTTCAGTTTAATTTCCTTTGCATAAATAGTTTGTTCTCCTGGCTTATTGCTCAAAGGTATTACAGGCAGTTATTCACTGTACCAGAGCTTTTTGTCATGAAAGGAGAAGTTGAGGTTTGGAGTATATGGAACAAAGATACTGGAATGGTGGTGATACTGTGCCTTAGCCTTCAGCTTTTGTTTGTGACCTGGTGCTTACCAAAACTTCAATGTGTAAACTACTTAGTTACATTTCTATCTGTTTATTTATGTATAGTTTATAGAATTGTGTACCTCAGTGTTAGAAAAGCTTGTCTTGTAAGAGCAACCGCATCTTTGATAGAGCAAATTTTCCATGCTGGAGGGCATGGCTGAAAAAATTAACTGCTGTAGCTTTGCAACCCCTTTCAGAAAGGATGAAAACTTAACTTGGAGAAAGACACACTAGGACGGTAACTAAGCAAGTGACATTTGTAGGTAGGGTGAGGAATGCAGGCATTCCATGCCAAAAAGGAAACATCAGGATTTGTTTGGTTGTTTAATGCAGCTGTAACATCAGGAAGTGCTTAACTCACTGCAAACCACACCAGTTCAAGTGAACTGCTAATTCCTGCATGTAGAAGCTATAACAAGCTCACAGTTGCCCTCTCTGCTGTTCACTGGGCTCGAGGTATGTGGGAGTGGGATTATTTTGGGGAAAGAGTGCTGGCTGGTATTTGGGAGCTGCAGTGTGCTCCGTGAGGGTGAAGGTTGTGGAAGTGTTTCTTTCCTTAGCTACAGGATTGCAATACCACCTTCCTAGCAATGTGGTGTTAAAATCACACTTTTTATGTCTGAAGTGTCATAGTTTTGGGATTCTATTGTCAAAATTTTATAGCATTAGAAAGGTTAGACTTCTAGAATATTTTTCTATACCCAAAAGCTTTACTGTAAGGCCTTAACTGTGTTATGCTTAACAGTTAGTCAGTTGCTGATGAGATGAGAAGACAGTAAGATACATACATAATTAGGGAAATGTTTATGTGCCTGTAAGCAGTTGAAAATATGATGTTAATCACTTTTGGTTTTCTTAACCAGCCTCTGACACTCTCCATACTTATTTATTTGACTCTTTTTCTCTATTTGGCTAGAGCGTGTTTTGCTGCTTTAGTAGTATCTGTATAATACTTTGAAGACATAAAGTTCTGTCTTAATGCAAAGAATTTTTATTTTATAATGTCCAAGTGCGATTTGCATTAATTCAGACACTTACTGATGAACAAAGCATTTATTTTGTGAAGTCTCATCTTCCTTGCTCATTGGTGTTGACCAGGTTATTTCTCCTTTCCAACTGCTTTCCTGCCTGAGCTTGCTTTCAATGTGCTTAATGACTTTATCACGCCTTGAAGTAGATTCTGTCACACACCCCCACCAAAGCTCCTAGCCTTGCCTTCACCTTGATTACTGGGATGAATGAATGACTGTTTTCCTGCAGCTGTGTATGGTTGGATCTCAGTGAGCTCAAATTCAAAATTGGTATCCTCTTCATATTTAAATGATTTTTGGAAAAAGAAGTACCTGTCCTATGTTGACTTCTGGGAATCTCTGATTTTGTAAGGCATTGGGTATGTTACATTGCATATTTGTCTTTCGGTTCTTGGTATCTTCCTTTAAACAGGAATTCCTTGGAATATTGGAAGAGGGTTCTGAGGTTACAGAAATAAATCTAATGCTGTTCATAATAATTCATGTAGTCTTGGTGTTTTTTTTAATCTTAAAACAAACCCCCCACACCACAAGGCTCCTTTGAGAGCATGCCTTCATCTAGTATTTTGTGAGAATACTGCAAATATTAAGAGAGAGGAATCAAATGTCTACCTAAGAGCTGCTGCCTTTGGAAAACAAGATTTCAGAAAGTTACTTTTACTTTTTCATCCTTTCTGTCCACGTCTAGTTTTATTTTCACCTGGGATTTTAGCACTTCTTTAGACTGTAGTAAAACTCCACTGCTTTGACATGAAGTCACTCTTGCTTCCAATTGAAAGTTTGTTATATTGCCTGAATGTATGTACACTGTGATTTCTGTATAGGTAGAATCTTTGCAAGCAGAACTAAAGGAGAAGATGGATGATTACAATAAGCTGTTATTAGAAAAGGAGCGAAAACACCAGGAAATTACAGCTCGTGATAAAGAGATAGAAAAACTGGTGGCACAGATCCAAGAGCTGAAGTGCAGCGGTGCTGAGGTCTCCAATACTGTACATTCACTGGAAAAACAGCTGCAGAAAATGAAGAAAGTGGAAACTGAACTCAAACAAGTAATTTTTAAATCCTTATTGAAGTGGGGTTGGCATTATGTGGCAGTGGCTTTGTAGGGGTTATTGGTGGTGCTTGTGACTCCCCACACCCAGTTAAACTGGTGTATTAATGGCAGGTATCACAGCCACAGTTTTAAATAAACTCTGGCTTTACATACTCCAAGTCCACTATAGAAACTATGTACTACTTGTAAGTAGTGTATGCTTATATACTACTAATAAGACTTACTCCAAGTCTTACTGTGGAGCTTGCTTTTAATAGTTGTCATGCTTGTGTGGTTCAGAGCTGCTCTTGTGCTTGTCTGGAAGTTTCTGAGAAGGTGATGTTACTGAATATTAAACACTGAGGGTCTTCATAAGTCCCTATGTCTAAAGTCATATTATCTTAATCTGTAGCCCTTCTTGCTCTGTGTCTTTAAAGCCAGATCTGTTCACCATGATCTGAAGTTTTCAGTGCTTTGTTACTACTGCAGATTTAATCACAGCTTAGAGTTAAGAATTACATTCCATTTAGCAAAAGTATTTGTCTTTGACCAAATATTTGAGTAACTTTTTTTTCTACCATCTTAAAGTAAATGTTCAGTTTCCTGCCAACAGTTTTCCTTGGTTGAGTATTGTTGGGAGCTTTGTAGAGATCTTTTTGCCCACGATCACATAATAGGAGGTTATAGAGAAGGTGGAGTCAGACTTGGAGGTGCATAGTGAAAGGATGAGAAGATATGAGTATAAACTGCAACAGGGGGAATCCCAATTCAGTGGTAGGGTGAAGGGGTCCTACTGGGGGCAGCCAGATATTGAAAAAGGGGGCTCAGAGTGGCAGTGATGCCTCTGCCGTGTCAGAATGCCCTGAGCAGAGCCAAGTTGGTTCTTCTTTGAGTCAGATGCTGGACCAAGGAACTCTAGAGACCTTTCCCAGCTTGAGCCTTTCTGTGGTTTTATCCACACATACAAAAGCCATACCCATTCGTTTTCTGCCTGCCTTGGATTGGATGGAGACTGTGGTGCTGCTGTTGGCAAGTTTTTTTTTTTATTAGAAAAAATAAAGGAGTAAAACTTCAGTGAGCTAAAACATTGAATTGTTTTGAATTCCTATTTCTTTATAGGCTGTTGAGATTATGTGCTTTTCCTGTACTGGGTTTGTCAGGGACGCTGAAGTGTTTTGGCAGCATTGTTCTGGTTAGGAAGGTTTCTATATTGACAGCAATTAATTCTAACATGATTTTTTTTTTTCAGGATAAAGAGGCATTGCAACAGCAGCAGTACAATAACCTGATCCAGATCTCTGCTCTGCAGTCTAAGCTGGATGAAGCAAGGCACCGAGTGCCAGTGGATGGCAGTTCTGCCCCTGTGCTGAAGGAGCAGCTACAGGCAGAGCAGGAAGCACTTCAGGCCAAGGAGAGAGAGGTGAGAGCTTTAGTAGAGTCCTGCAGACTCTTGAGTTGCTCTTGTAATTGCATAAATATTTTGTACACACTTATAGCTGTGAATTTAATTCATTCAAAACCCGAATGATTTAATGTGTTAATAAATGTGCCTTCTTACCCAGAATTCTCTGTGCTTTGGCCTTAACTAACCTTCCTTTTTCTTACTTTGTTTTGTATTCATCTCCTTTCCCACTGGAAACTGTCTTGTGATGGTTCTCATCACCTTTGAGACTGATCAGTATCAGTTGTAAACTGATTTCCCTTTCCTTCCAAAGTTGAAGTGGAGTAGAAGGTAGACAGCTTTTTGTTTGACTTTGAGAATGAGGGATAGCTCTTGTCACATTATTTGGAACTTCTATTGGATTTACATGCACGGATGCATACAAAACCCTGCTGTATGTTTACATTATTATTATTATTATTACATAATTATTATAATATCTATGATAGAGAAACATCCGGTCCAGTTCAGGATGTGCAAAGAAGAAAAATGGGATGATCCTCCAGTCAATTGTACACCATTCTTTCAAGAGCAGTAAGATAATAAAAATTGATTTCTTACAGATGGGATTTCCATGTCTCTTATGAAGTTTAACTTCAATAGTCAGATTCCCAAAGCCCCTATACCTTGCTACCCATTATGGCAAGAGATGATAAAACCTGTGGATGGCAAAATCACACTGCTTCCACTGCTCTTTCAAACACAGGAATATGTGGTTATTGACTCATCTGTTTGATGTCTCTTACTGGGATTGGCACTTCAAGGCTAATTTTTGTCTTCTGGGAGGAGGAGAATGGTGTTTATGTTAACTGCTTGTGATTAAGTTGCACATCCAATGCTAATATGTCTCCTATTGTTACTGCAAACTACATCAGTCAAGCCTTGGTTGTTCACAGTACTGGTTAACATATCTCATGTGAGCAGTTAGATTTTTTTTTTTTTTTAAAGAAAATGGAAACCCACCTTTGCAGTACTTTGGTTTTACAGATGCGGAGCTGGAACACAAGTTTCTCACTCTGTTTTTATGTCTCAGGTATTCCATTAGTTTAGGTTGATTAGAGTTTAAATCATAGAAATTGCTTAAGTTACTTGTCATTAAGTAAGACAATGAATGAACTTTTATCTTTTCTACTTAAATAAGAGGACTTAATTGAAACAACTATGCATTTTCTTCTTTTTTTTAGATTGCAAGCTTGCTAGACCAACTACACCAATATAAAGATAACTTGAGCAGTAAAAACGAGGAGATATTGCAGCTGAACTTGCAGTTAGAGATACAAAAAAACCTTAGCACTTCCAGCATCAGCCAGCTTCAGGTAGAGAATGCACACTTGAAGGTAGGTTTCCTTAGCTCTAGCGTGCACTGGCTAAAATGTCAGAAACCTTCTATCTTGAATGTTATAGTCATCATCTCATGATGTTGTAAACAGATAATTGATTTGTTTCTCTTGCCAGGGGAATATTGCATTACTGTTACAAGACTAATGCTGGGTATTTTAGAACCAAAGCCCACCAATATTCTAGATTCATACTTGTAGCATTATCTTCTACATTTGATTTAAATCAGAAGCTTGGGTAATTTTCTGGGTTGTGGCAGTCTAATCTGGTGGTACAAACTCAAATAAAATAGCTGTAGTTGTGTTCCTGAGTTCTTCAATGTTATAGTACAGAGGAGAATGTTTAAATAAAGCCCCTAGTTCTGTTCTGCCATTAGGTTGAGAGAGGAAGTCAGTCCTTTCTAATGAGATTGTTGCTTTTCCTGGACAGGAGGATCTAACAAAACTTCATGTGCAGCAAAGTCAGAACCTGGGTATTAATGATTCCTCAGCTTTGTCATTCCCACAAGCACTACTTGAAGAAAAGAATCAAGAAATCGATCACTTGAATGAGCAGATGAAGAGACTCCAGCTTCAGCTACAGAATGCTCTCGAGAATAAAGTAAGAGTGCTTACTGTATGTTCATTGCTTGATTTTTGGGGGGAAGCAAGGTGAGCAGAATCTTCTGGTAAATGAAATCTGTTTGATAACTCTCTTAGGAAAGTAGAGATTATTTTGAGTAGCTACCAGCTGAAGCGTGCAGTTCTTCCTGGTGTTGAACGTGTGATTCAGAAGAAAAATGTAAACTCTATGTGCAATAGTAATTGTGTCTACATGCAGTAATATTCAGTCATTACCCTTTTGCTTAGGTTGTGGAAGACCAAAAATCTGAAATTGAAGAACTCAAATCACTGGTCGAGCACCTTCGCGTTGACCAGGAGAGGCTGCGTAAGGACAAGGATGAAGAGGTAGAGCAACTCCATGGAGTAATTGAGAAGCTTCAAAAAGAACTGGCACAGTTTGGACCAGTTTGTCATGAAGATAGTGACAACCAAGATGACTTCTATCAGGTTGCATTGGGAAAGCCAGTGGAAAACCTTCAGAATGAGTTGAAGAAGGGACTGGTGGATTGTCAGGATGATCCCGATCCAAACGGAAGCAGTGCATCACTACTCTCCAAAGTGAGAGAACTTCAGGAGGAACTGGAGCTTGTCTCAGCTGCTAGACAAACTCTGCAGCAGCAACTGGAAGAGAAGGAACTGCAGTTCAAAATGGAAGTGGAAATTCTGGAGAAAAAATGCCAACAGTTGCGAGAGTCATCAGAGCAGTATGTTGCAGAGCTAACCTCTCTGAGAATCCAGCATGAGGCACTTCAGGAAGAATACAGCCTTTCCCAGACACGTTTGTCTCAGAGAGAGGTTGAAACAAAGATAACTGAATCTCGAGTTCAAGAACTTGAAGATACTGTGAGAGAAAAGGAAGCAAATATTCTAGAGAAGGAGATGCAGATTAAGACAATGGCTGATCAAAAAGAAGCTGACACCACCGAGCTGCAGTATTTAACAGAAAAGGCAGCAGAGCTGCAAACTGAGTTGGAAAAGAGAGATGCAAGTCAGGCACAAGATGTTTATAGTCTTCAATTAGAAGTTTCTAGACTGGATTTCCAGGTGCAAGCACTGAATCAGAAAGAAGTAGCTTATTTGAGAGAAATCAAGGAACTACAAGGTAGCACTGCAAAACTGAAAGATCAAATCAAGGCCCATATGGAAGAGCTTGAAGCCTTACGATCGGAAAGAGCTGAAGTTTCGCAGTTGGAGTCACACCAGCTAAAGGAGCAACTAGGTCACAAAGGGACTAACTTTCTCAAGCCATTCTGCCAGAGAGAAAGAAAAGGAGTAGTCCTTAAAAAGGGAATGGAGGAATTAGAAGAACTGGAAGCAAATAATGATCAGTCATTCCCAGTACTGGCTTCCCCTACTGCTAAACTGGTATATGATTTGTTTCTTAATAGTATTTTTTTGTTGTATAAAGCCTTATAGTTTATCCTTCTGTGTGCTGTAAGAAAGGGAGAAGGTGAATACTGTGACATAAGGATGGCTGTGGTGAGTCAGTTGAAGGGTCTGTCTGTCTCTGTCCTTTCTCCAGCAATAGCTACAAATGGATGCCTGGAAGGGCTAAGAATAGGGCAAGCACCCACAGAAACCTTATCCAGCTTTTCTGAGCTGATGTGGTTTTGACCATGGATCCTAAGGTATGTTTTGGGTGTAGATTACAAGGAGATGGCAGTGGGGGAGCTGCAGGGGGCCCAGGGCTGCTCCATGCTGAGCACAGCTATGTCTACCACAGGACACAGTCAAGCCCACTATCCATATATGTGGCACTGCCTGAAAAAACATATTTCAGAGACCAAAATGCTGGACAGGCAGTGAGGAGTAAGGGGGGAAAAAAAGTGTGAGAAAGAGCCCATGGAAAAGACTATGCTAGAGCAGAGGTAGAAGCAAGAGGAGTTTGGGATCAATGAACAAGCCTGGGAGAAAAGGTGGGAGGGAGCTCTCTCAGTATTTGTCTTTGTTTCTTGCCATCCAGCTGCATTTGAGTGGCAATAGATTACATACGTATTCCTCAAATACAATCTGTTTTGCCTGTGAGAGTAGTTAGTAGGTGATATCCTTTTCTTTTCTCCATCCATGAGCTCTTTCCATCATATTTTTTCCCTCCTGTTCTGTTGAGGAGGGAGACTGAGAGCGCAGCTGCAAGCCAACCAAGGTCAACCCACCCTGACCTACCAAGACTGTGTTTGCCATCCTTTATGGCTGTATTGGAGAACTACCTGAAAATACTTCATGTCTCTTTTTTTTTTTTTTTTTTTTTGTTTTGTTTTGTTTTTGGTTGTTTTTTTTTTTTAGAAATCTGTGACTCTTTCTTGTAATTATTCTGAATCTTTCCTAGAACCATTTGCTCCAAATAACCTGATCTTATTAAACTCAATCACTCAATTTTAGAGAGCAGTAGGACCCAGGTGACCCTTTTTTCAAAGAGCTGTCATGCACTGACTTACCGTCTTTTAAGGCTGGCTTATAGAGGTGATAAGTGTTAGTAAGAGGGCTTGTATGAAAAAAGAGTTTGAGTGCTTATGTGGATTTTGGGGGTCCCGATTGGCAGTATGATATGGATATAAACATTCAAGGTAGTTGACTTATTTAAAGAAATTATAGGATAAGTACCATGTAAAATGATGTGTTAATTCTTAAAGCAGAATGAAGAGTGTAGCTGTGCAAAATGTGACCATTCCTGGTGCTTGTATTTTTATCTGCCTAGAAGTTCTAGTTTGCATCAGTGCTATTTGCCTGGGGGATACTGTACATTCAGGGTCTGTCCTAGAAATCCCTCAGGAAAAGGAAACAGGTGGGAAGAGTGTTGAATGACCTATGCAGACTGATATACTTCAGACCACTGAATGTGTCTGTACAAGGCAGCAGACTTCTGTCTGATGGCTACTGGACCATGTTGCTTATACAGGTAGGGATTGTTAGATCCCCGTTTAAGGAACACAAGGAACTTAGGGTTCAGTGAAGAGAGAGCTGGTAAAATTTTGAGGGACATAACGCTTTGCTGGAATTCTGAGGGCAGTTAAATGATTTAAAAATAATTTTTCGAGTAGAAAATGTCTTAAAATGAAAGCTGGAGGAGCAGTGAGAAGAGGGAAGTACTTGCAGCCAGCACTAGGCTTAAAATAGGCTAGGACTTAGCTAAGAGGGATGATTAACACAAAAGGATTAAGGTGATGGTCTAAGATGAGAGAGAAAACAATTATTCACTGTATCTGACAATGCAAGAGGTATGGAGGATGAAATTAAATTTCCATGTTGACAGGTTTAAAATAAACTAAAATATCTTCTCAAATAGTGCATCATTTAGACTCAGCCACAGAATTGAAGAGGTCAAAATTTTAGCTTAAAATTACTTAGATGAAGCGCCTGAAGGAAAAAAATCACCCAATTTTAAAAGATCTTTTTTAAACACATTTCTCAGCTTGTAAAATCATATTCAAATTCCGTTAAACAGTTAATATGTGTTATTTCATTGTAGGAAAAAGATGTTCTGTTTGACTTGACAACTCACAGCACAAATCCAAAAACTCAGATTAAGCAATCACAAGAAAACATCTTGCTTCAGGAGTTGGACGTGATCTACAGCTCTGAAGAGGATCAAGATTTGAAAAAGCATTGCCAGCAAATGCTGGAAATGCGTCAAACGCCTGACTCTCCAAAACACAATTTGGACATAGACAAAGACATTTCAAAAGACTTTCAGAATTTAGTTGCAAGTATGTGTTCCTGGGGCTCGCCTGAAATCATGAGAAAACAAGATTCAAGCATGGAACTTCAACCAGTGCTTCACCTGACGCCCTTTTCAGAAGTTGAAAACACGAATTTTGAAATTATGCACACAAGGTCATCCCTGCAAGGAGATAATTCTGTATCACTGGGATATTCTAGGCTGGCTGACAATGGCAGTGGGGATGCAGTGGTGGGAGTAGACAGAAAATCTCCAGCTTTCTCTGAAAGCAGCTATTCTGTTGATGATGACGAAGACATGCGGAAGAAGATTTTAGTAAGTGTTATTTCAAGTCTGGTTTAATTCTTATTAAACAAGACTGCTCAGCTCTGTCCCCCTGGGGTCCTTGATGGGCCATTGGCTCCAAGGAGTAGAAACCTACACAGTGTTGGGGGTGTTGTTGTAGTAATGTTGTTAATTCCTCTCTTACTGTGATAATAACTGATAAACTTGATAAAGTTTATCAACTTGATAAAGTGTGATAACACTTCATGTACCAGAATCGAGCTAAAACCTGTAAAACCTTTGCTACCACAGTACTCAGTGTACTGAAACAGCTCCCCACTTACAAATATCTGTTGTTGAGTGTTAGCAGAGTCTCTTTCAAAATTGGAGAATAGAGGGATTTTTTTTAATGGAAATATTTTATATATTATGTATGTGTATATATATATATTTATATACTGTCTATATCCTGTGATTTCACAGGAAAATAAAGTCTGTACTTAAGAAAATTTATTTTCAGTTGTATATTTTTGTGCCTTGCTTTTGAGGGGCAATTAAATGTAAATACATGTCTGTTTCTTAAGACTGTTAAAAGAGGGAAAAATTGGGATGGAATGGCTTCCAGAGAGCACCAGGGTTGCATTCATCGTGGTATTTGCTATTTCTAATATTATGATCAAGTAGGCATTTGCTAAGATCTGCACTAGTAACAAAGTTATCATGAATGCAGAAAACAACAGCTGGACTCAGAAAACTAAATAAATGTGAAAATTTTATTTCCAAGCAGATGAGAGAGGCTGATAATCTGACTTTAACCCCTTCTGATTTACAAGATGATGTAAGATCAAGAGCATCTGTGATGAGCAGTGGATGTGGCAGCAGTAAGTTTAACTTTGTAGATTCCTTTCACCATATGTTAACTTTATTATAAAAACATTATGTTTTTCCTCTTTCTCCCATTTTCTTTTACTTTTAGGTCTCTTATTGGAAAGCTGTGCCTCTGGCAGGGTGTTCTTTGTTTAGAAACATTTGTATATTTGTGCCTGCTTTTACCTTCTCATCTTTATATACTGAAAAGGGGGCAGGGGGCTTGAGTCCTGATTTTTAACTACAACACTTTGTCTGGTGCTAAACACAACTTCTTGCCTTTTAACTTGTTTAAGTTAGTTAAAATCTTAACCAACCAACTTGATCTGACCCTGCATTCAGACTGGGAGAAGATATCATGGTTATTTTGCGAGTGGTTGTTCTGGTTTCAGGTTCTTTTCATATTTATAAAACTTGTGGGCGTGGGGGGGTTGTCTGTTCCTTCAGATGCCAGCTCAAATTTGGCAGCTAAACTAAAGCAGGAGCTCCAAACATCAGACCACCTAGATGCCAGTGTCATGTCTTATCTCCGGTACTGTGGAGCGTTCCCAGATATTATGGAATCAATGACAGAGAAGGAAGTACTTTCACCACAGCTGAAGGTAATGTATGATTAATACAAGCAGAGCAGCAGATTAAAACTGGACAGCGAAAATGAAGTGCTAACAGGAAAGGGAGCTGGCTGCTACATTTACACTGAAAACCGCTCTGTAATGCTTTAAAGTTTGATTTGGTTATGGTTCTTGAGTCATTTTTCATCTCTTGTGGCAAAATTACTGGCATTTGCTTGTGCTTGCTGCAACTGAACTAGTTTTGTTAGGACAGCACTGGTGATGTTTCAGAATGTGGTGGTTCAAGGGCTGGTTGATCTGTTTTATGGGTTTGTCTTGGAGGCTTCATAGATAGCTGTTTCAGGAGCAACCATAGCTAGCTGAGATCATACTGCCCTGCCTGTTCTTGTCATTCTGATGTGATGGAGAGCTGTGGAAACACCTTTGCAAGGTGTGGAGGGATATTTCAGAGTCAGTTCAAGGAGCATGAGGAATACACAGAAGACTGAGCAGTGAGTGCTCACTCTAGACAGAAAGGCAAGCTGAGGAAAGTGTGTGCCTGGCATTCTTTGGTTTGGTGAACAAGCTGAACAAGCTCTCAGCCATTCCAAAAATTCCCGCTGTGGAAAGGGAGAAATTCTCACCTATGAAGCTGATAAGTGCAGTAGGTTATAGTGAGTTCTTGAGTAATAAGAAACTAGAAGAAATACACTTCCTAGAAAGTGAGTGCTGCCTCCTAATACACTTAGCAGGTTCTTGCAGCTTGCTCAGCACAGTGTAGGAAGATTTGTGCAGTGCAGTAAGGCAGTGCAGGGGCAAGGCAAGCCTGAATTCAAACTAACTTCAACTGACTGACACAAAACTCCCAGGATGAAGGAGACTGGGCCTTCATCGCTGCTCGAGTCAGAAGGAGGAACCTTCCCCTGCCCTCTGCAGGGGCCCTTCATAACAGACATGATGTTCTAGGGTTGGAGAAGGAAGAGCATGTGGAGTAACTGGAGTGATCCAGGAAAAGCCAACCATGCAAAGCTGGTGCAACCACCCGCTGGCATTAGAACCAGCGCTACCAGAAAAGCACATAAGGTGTTTATTAATTGGAGATTCCTTACTGAGAGGCACTGAAGCACCCAGTGAGGGCCGTGGGGCACTGGCACAGTTTGTGCAGGGAGGTGGTAGATCCCTAGAAGCATTCAAAATTAGGTTGGATGGGGCTTTGAGCAAACTGAACTAATAGAAGATGTCCCCTGTGCCCCTGGCAGGGGAGGTGGACTAGATATGGTCTTTAAAGGTCCCTTCTAACTGAAAACCATTCTATGATTCTGTATCTAAAAAAATAATAATTCTGTAAAACGTAGTAACAGATTTATTTTTTTATTTAGTTTCTTTTATGGATCATCAATCTAGACTTTACTGGCTGTAAGATCTGAGTGCATATTCCAGTACTAAATGTTTTGTTTAAACTCTTTACTTGTGCTTCTGATGTTATTGTTCACTAAAGGTTCTATTGGTTCTTGAAGTAATCACTATTTTGGTTCCAGTGATGGAAAAGCAACTCAAGTTGGCTCAAAAGTTAAGTCATTCGAATAAGTGCAAGGAAAGAATATCAAGAGTTAAAGAAAAGTACTCTATGTTGTTGTTGTTGTTAAAGTGAGTAGCAGTGAGGAACAGCTTCACATGGAAGCTGGCATATTTCTAATGAGATGTGTGTAAGAAAAGGACCTAGATCTCCAGTGACCTTCCTTGAAAAGAGGCCAGGAAACATCTGTGCATGATGTAATAGTTTGTGAAGAGGGAATTTATTTAAAATATATTATTTGGCCTGACAGTGTCAGAGGAAACAATTTCCACTGTGTAAATTATTAAAACTGATTATTTTGGGAGATGTTATTTGTACATAATTGGCTAAATTAAGCCAAAGTTGTCTAAATACATAATTCAGTTTTCTGGGGGTTTAGCTACATGGCTTCAGACTCAACAGAATTTCATTTATTCCCAGGAAGGTTAGCTAAATAGTTCAGAAACAACACAGTGAAAGTACAGCCCTCTGGCATAATTGTATATTAATAATTTATGCTTAATTGCATATTGGTGTGTTGATGTACACAGCCACCTTATTTTTGTAGTGCTATCCCATTCTGTTCTTACACTCTCTCAGGATGCTGATGCCTGTTTCCATCTCTGGTTTGTTTGTTTTGGTTTTTTTTTACCTTCTCAGACTGTGCTGAAGATGGTATACGAGGAGAGCCGCAAAATATTGGCTTTGTCAGAAGGTCCCTTTGGTTTCAGGGAGCTGAAGGACGTTCCTCAGACCCAAGCGGCGGTGGAGGGCTGGCGGAAGGAGGGCTTAGCCCTGCTGGATGCAATACAGTCCCTGAGGGATTACCTTGGCAAGGTGGCAGAGAGAGGAGACAAGGTATGGCAATCAAATATCCTTTAAAGCAGGGTAACCTGTTTTTTTATATATAGAAATGTATATTGTTATGAGGTTTGTGTGTGTGTGTGTTAGGAGTAAGGGACTCTTTTCCTTTCTGAGACTCAAACAGTACTCTTTAAACACTTTTGGTCTGCTGAAGTTAACAGGTATACTCTTACACAGTAAAGGTATGAAAGACACTGGGTTAGAGATTGAGAGAGATGCCATTTAAAAAAGAATTATTTTAACAGGAAACTTCAGGTGTTGCTGCTGACTGGAGAGGAGAACTTCTGCAAGCAGTACAGAGCGTGTTTGAGAAGGAGAGAAGCGTGTTGCAAATTGACTTGAAGTCTCACTTCTCCAATCCTGCATCTGGTGATGCAGGTTCATTAATGGGAAAACCGGAGTATATAATGAAACAGCAAGTAAGAAAATCTCTTAAAGTGTTCTGCCCATAAATCACTTCTTTATTCCCTGTTATTTCTTTTAAAGTTGTGGGTTTTGGTTTTTTTTATTGCTTCTGTTGTTAAATCTTATCTTGTGTATTAAAACAGATGGTGTGGGATCAATAGGCTTTTAGAGTCTCTGTTTTCGTACCATTTTTCCCAGACTTTGCACATTGTGCTACAAAGCCTATTGGTTATTTTAGCTGACTTCAGAAAGACTGGAATAGTGAGTAAGAAATATTTGACAGAATTCTTTCCTTCCCTCCCGTTTATCTAGAACTTCACAGACCTCTCTTGCCAAGGATATATATCGAACTAATTCCGAGTCTGGGATTTTTTTTGCTGATAATATTTAGTTTTTAGGTTGTGGCCAGATAGTCTGTAGTAACTGTTATGTATTAAACAATGTAAAGCAAGTGAAGTGGGGGTTTTCTTACATAATGTTAACATTTTTGAATTAATATGAAGCATAAACTTTATACAGTGCTTTTGTATAAAACTTGTACTGCTGCTGGAACCCTTTCCTTAGAGTTTATCTTTGCAGAACACATGGAAATAGCCTTGTGGATTGAACAGGCCTTGGTTTGTTTCCAGGAGGAGCAGAGGCAGATGGTTGTAGAGCACCTTTTCTCCTCGGACCGGAATAGCTTGCTCTCGGAAATCCAGGACCTCCGAGCTCAGCTCCGCATGACACACCTGCAGAACCAGGAGAAGCTCCAGCAGTTACAGGAAACTCTTACCAATGCAGAAGATCATGGGAACAAACAGGAGCACCACCTTCGGAGGAAAGGTAACTCTTATTATCTGTCTGCTGTGTCAGTTCTTTCTGACTTCTGCGTCAGTTCCTTTTTGCCTTGAAGGTAAAAAGCAAAAAAAGATGTTTTGCAAAGAAGCAGGTGCTGTACAGTTCTACAGTTTTACTAATGCACTCAGGTTGCTACGATGTGAGCAGAGGAAGGGATTTTTCTTTCTAATATCAGTAGTAAAGACAAATCTGTGAAAAGCAAAGACAAAGCCAGGCAGAGAGGGACCTGGGAGTTTGGATTGACAGGAAGCTGAACAGGAGCCAGCAGTGTGCCCAGGTGGCCAAGAAGGCCAGTGGCATCCTGGCCTGTATCAGGAACAGTGTGGCCAACAGGTCCAAGGAAGTGATTCTTCCCCTGGCCTCAGCACTGGTGAGGCCACACCTGGAGTGCTGTGTCCAGTTCTGGGCCCCTCAGTTCAGGAAGGACATTTTGGTGCTGGAGCAGGTCCAGCGGAGAGCAACGAGGCTAGTGAAGGGACTCGAGCACAAGTCCTATGAGGAGAGGCTGAGGGAGCTGGGGCTGTTCAGCCTGGAGAAGAGGAGGCTCAGGGGAGACCTCCTCACTCTCTCCAGCTCCCTGAAAGGAGGTTGTAGCCAGGTGGGGGTTGGTCTCTTTTCCCAGGCAACGATCAGCAAAACAAGAGGGCTCGATCTTAAGCTGTGCCGGGGAGGTTTAGGTTAGATATTAGAAAGAATTTCTTTCCAGAGAGGGTGGTCAGCCATTGGAATGGGCTGCCCAGGGAAGTGGTGGATTCTCCGTCCCTGGAGGTTTTTAAGACAAGACTGGATGTGGCACTTGGTGCCATGGTCTAGTAACCGCAGCGGTAGTGGATTAAGGGTTGGACTTGATGATCTTGAAGGTCCCTTCCAACCCAGCTGAATCTATGATTCTATGAAACTTTAAAATAGCCTGAAGCAATAGAAGCCTGTATGCAAGTAGTGCATACAGGAAAAAACCCAGCAAGGACAGTAAAATACCCCTGTTTGTTTTCAGGAAATTGTTTATATATATGTTTGCTAGTATGGAATCACAGAATCATTTAGGTGGGATAAGGCCGTTAAGGTCGTGGAGTCCAGTCATAAACTTAACACTGCCAAGCCCACCCCTAAACCATGTGCCTGACTAAATAAGCAAGCCTGGTTTTCACTGCAGGTTCCCTTTAGATAATAAAGAAACCAAATGCAAGTGTCCTTGATCAAATAAACATATCTCTTCAAAGCAAAGCACTGCTTTTTCCTTGTTTTTGCTTTTTCCTTTACTATCATTCAGCATTCAGCCACTTAAAAACTTATTAATACCAACACATGCACTGTCCAATAGAGGGAATTCTCTGGAAATCCAGAAGTTTATTGCTAATTTTGTTTACAATAAACATATTTACATTACATAATACTGCAGACATAGGTACATTCATTATTTTTTAAATACTTATCAAATGACAACCTCCAAATTTGGGGAAAGTTGTTTCTAGTACTGAACAGAGCTGGCAAAAGATAGGTTTTATTTAGTGACTCGTGTCATAAAATAGGTCTGTAAGTGGATAGGTTTGCTTGGGGTTTAGAACCCATTAGTAACAGGTTACTTACAGTATATCACAATCATAGAGTCATAGTCTCACACAGCTTTCATGTTCTGCTCGCTTTGCTTGGTCCATTAGCAGCAGAGCTGCAGTGTGTTTGTGCATCTTTCCTTTCATGTTTTGAAAGAAATTAATTCCCCAGACAAGTACACTTTAATACAGCTGACTTTCCCCCCCCCCCCATTTGAATTAGTGTGACATAATATTGTCAATTTATCTATAATATAAGTAAGTGTTAATGTTTTCTTGTCCTAGTTGAATTATTGGAATATAAGCTTCAGCAGGAAAGATCTATTGTAAGTGACTTGCAGAGCACTCTCTCCGAAGAGCAGAAAAGAGCCTCTGGAACATGTGATCTCCTGAACCAAGAAAAAGCAGCCCTGAAATCAGCACTTCATGAAAGTAAGCAAGAGAATGAAAGGTTGCAGAAATCCCTGGAAGAGCTTCAGAGGGAAATAAATCAGTTACGGTGAGAAGTAGATTTATTAATTTATTTGATTTATCAGCAGGTCTGAGAGAGCTTTGTAGTAATTGGACACACAAATGGCTTAACACTTGGAAACATAGGGAGGAAAACTAACCTCTCTCACTTTTCTGGGATATGTTTTCTTTACTAGCTTCTGTCATCCCTGGGTATGTTTCCTTCCCCACTCCCTTCCTAGTGTATGCCAATGTTTTTCTTTCCTCTCACAGGACAACAGCTTTGCTCTGCCAGGACAAATAACTTCTCCCTATCTTAGCTGTTACTAAATAGAGCAATTCTTCTAACTTGGCTTGCAGGGAGGTAAATGATTTCAGATGCTAAATAGTTACGGCTTGAAAACTGACTCTCTTTAGAAAGAGCAGAGGCCACCTTCAAGAAACAAGTCAATAGACCAACTCAGAGAAAACAACCCAAAATGTCATGTTGGCAGTTGCTGGTGAAGGATGTTTTGTTCTGAACACAGATATGTCATTTTGAACTTGGCAGTTTTGAACTGGAAAAGAAAGGAAAGGATTTGGCAGCTGCACTTGGAGACTTGCAGGCTGAACAGCTGAAGGAATCTGAGCTCCGAGGTTGGTTTGAAGAACAACAGCGTCAGCACAGGAAAGCAGAGGATGAAAAGACAAAGGCTCTGGAGGTAACGCCCAGTTTCCTTGGGGCATGACGTTAACTAGCAGGTTATTTATGCAATCTTTTTTTTGTTTAGTAACTGTTAACCTCTCCCAAACCTCTTCTGAATGTGCACAGCGCATTTTTTTCACAGAATTAAAGCTTTCATTTACTTTCATTAATTGCACATGCAGAAATAAACCAAAATTGTAAGCCTTTCCCCCCACATCTTCTTAGTGTTTTTCCCTTTCCCATTTTCTGTTTTCAGCTGTTGTGTACTGCCCCTTGCTGAGCAGGGACAGCCAGATTCTGCAACTGTGGAACGACACCCTTAGTTCCAGAGCAAACTTGCCATAAGGGTGTGACGTGTATGATCATTGAGATTATAAAGAAAACCACCCATTGATACATAGGCTTGGCAGAGAGCAACTGGAGCCTTCCCAATATAACATTCATTTTTGGAGGTTAAACAAAGTCTTGTTCCCTTCTAAATTGAACAGAAAACAAGTGAACAGCTTTCTCTCCAAGACTGTGATAGCAATGACTCAGTGCTTTTAAAAAGCCTACAGTGACTGGAAAAGGAAGAAGATTTAACATAAACTATTTTTTAAACTTAAATCCCCAAACTAATCTCTATCAAAGAACTCCAAACAATTCTAATTAAATGTCGCGAGGAAACACAGTTCTGACTTATTTCCTTGTAGCCTGGCTTCTCCCATCCCCTTTCTGGTAGGTGTTTAGGTTTGTGGATGGGTTTTGTTGGGATTTTTGTTATTGCTGCATGGTAGGACATGTTGCTAACATCCTCCATCTTTTTGGGAAGCTGCTCATGCAGGGAGGGCAGAGACCAGGAGAAAAGTGCATTGCCCCAAGGGTAGTTGTACAGCCGATTAGTCTGGCTTTCACAAATCATCTCTTAAAGCCCTGTTATGGAATGGGGCTGCTACCACTTGGCATCTGACCTGGCTTTCTAGGAGAGGAGAGGGAGAGGTGGTGCTGGGAGGGAGAGGCAGGGTAAACCCCCCTCCTAGGACAGCAGTGCTATGTCTGACTGTCTGCAAGTGCCCTGGAACTGCCCCTTCAGTCTCTGCCTTTCCTTCTGAAGAGAGGCTGGCTCCCAAAATGGACCTAGGGATGGATTTTAAACTGAAAGAGGGTAGATTTAGATTAGGAATAAGGAAGAAATTCTTCCCTGTGAGGGTGGTGAGGCCCTGGCACAGGTTGCCCAGAGAAGCTGTGGCTGCCCTATCCCTGGAAGTGTTCAAGGCCAGGTTGGACAGGGCTTGGAGCAACCTGGGCTAGTGGAAGGTGTCCCTGCCCATGGCAGGGGAGTTGGAATGAAATGGTCTTGAAGGTCCCTTGCAACTTAAACCATTCTGTGATTATTTTTGTCAGTCTCTATGCTTTAAAGAGATGGGCTGCAAAATCCCAAGGTTTTACATCTACTCTTACTGCTTAGATTTTTCTTTTTAAAACAACATGAGTTATTGCTGCTTCAGATGTCACTTATTAATGGGACTGAGTGATGCAAAGAATAGTGATTTCCTAATGAGGCTTTTACTAATTGAAGAAGAAATAATGTACTGGCAAATATATTAACATGACAATCTTTGGGTTTGTTACTTGGTGCCAGGTTGCTAATGGGCATTTTTCTGTCACTCATAGTTTTAAATTCATCTTTTAATACCTGAACTACTCTATTGTAAGTCTTGAATATCTTCCTGGTTAAAACAGGAGACTGGAAATTGCCGAATGCCAGCCAGCCCCACAAATGAGTGCTTGTGCTGGAATATTGATGTGTTCTCCCCTGTCCTGCCCAGGAGCTGCAGGCTGCCCTGGACGTGCAGGCGGTGCAGAATCGGCAGCTGGTCGTGTCCTTGGAGCACGAGAAAACAGTGACCGATAATCTCCGCAAGGAGCTGCAGATCGAGCACTCCCGCTGTGAAGCGCTGCTGTCCCAGGAACAGACCAAACTCCAGGAGCTACAGAAAAACTTGGATGCTGAGAAGAACCGTTCATTGGAGCTCCTGGATTCCTTGAACCACGAACGTGTTTTGACAGAGCAGTTGAGCATGAGAGTGAAAGAAGGTGCTTCCTGTCAGCACAGGGAGCTGCTGCTGGAACAAGCCTTCGTCCAAGAGCTCCGAGCCCAGCTGGAAGAAGAGAGGTCCCGGACTGTGGAGCTAGCTGCTCTTATTGAGAAGATGCACCAGAAGGCCATTCAGTCCAAAAGGCAGCTGGAGGCTGAGGTACAGATGTGCTGTGAGGAAACCCAGAAGGAGAGGGAGGTCAGTGACAAACTGCGAGCCACGCTGGAGTCTCTTCAGGCTCAAAAGCAAGAGGTGATCCATTCCTTGGAGGCCCAGAAGGAAAGAGAGGCCAAGATGAAAGCTGACTGGGAACAACTGCAGTCGCTCTTCAAGATGCTGAAAGAGCAAGATAAGCATAAGAAAGAGGAGAGGGAGAGAGAGTGGAGACAGCAGCAACAGACAGAGCTAGAGAAACAGAAGGACTGGCAGAGAGATCAGGAGAGAATGGTGAGAATGTCTGTGTGAGTCTTGCCTTAGATTGAAAAAGCCACCCGTTGGGATTTAGCCCTGTGGATGATGTTCTTTAATTGAAATGTTTCCCTCTGTTAAACAAAGCATTCTGGAAAACGCATTAGATGAGCTCTTTTCCTGCATTTCTCAGTGCTGTTTTCAGGGGGTTGTGTCTGGGTTGTTGACAGAGGTTGATCTTTATATCTTTACCTGTGCTGGGAATTGCTGGTTATTCACAGGTGGAGAAGAATAGGGGTTAAACTATACAGGATGGGACTAAACTGGGTTTCATGCCATTGCCCTTATTTTGAACTGGGCTCCTAATCATGGCTTGTGACAGTATTGGTTTCATCCTTCTAGTTTCTCAGCTCCTTCACTTGTAACAGAGGAGAGAGGTTTGCAGGCTCTGTGGAGACTTGCCAGTAGGAAGGTGGATGGAGTTAATGCCCACTCCAGTGTCATTAAATGGCTTCTTGGTGGCCCCCGAAGGCAGTGCTCTAGGCCTTCCCCCAAAAGCGATCTGTGAGTTATGGAACACCCAGATGGATATGCTGGTTAGGTGTGATGTCTGTGTATGCATAAGATGCAATTAACTACTACTTACTCTGTTCAAATAGCAAAACTTGGAACGGCAGCACCAGAGGGATGAACAAAGAATTAAAGAACTGCAGAAAATGCTGGCAGTATTAGAAGAAAGAGAAAGAAATCCTCCAGCTCCAAACTGTCAGCAAGAGCTGTTGTGTACCTCAAACAAAGATGGGAATGCCAGACAGGCTGTGACAAAAGAAACTGGAAAACCCCATTTGCAGCAGCAGCAACAGCTGGAGAAGATAAGGCAGCAGTTGCTCTTTGTAGCTGTGCATCTGAACGAGTTCATCTATAAAACTCTAGATAAGTGAGTTCATAAAACAGTGGTTTACTTTCCATCCTGCTTCTTAACCTGTGTCGGTCATGGCTGAGAGCCCTGTGCTCTTTTAATTCTTAAAAATTAATGGAACTTGCTAATTTCTGTGTTTTTGGTAGTTTGTGTGATGAACAGTGCATGAGTAAAGCCTCAGAACTTAAAGGTCATCCAGTAGGGAGAAAGAATCAAATGTGCTTTAACATTATTACAAATCAACCTGATACTGAAAAGGTATTTCTTTTTAACAGAACGGTTCACGATTGGTCTGCATCAAATGATGAAGCTGTGGCCTCTTTACTACAGACCTTAAGGGAACTAAAATCAGATTTATTGTCTCCTGCATCTCAGGTAAGGAAAATAGCATGTATTTGTTGATTATCACTAAGGTTTTCTGTATTCTTTGGATTGCAGCACACATGTAAGTTGATTGATAGATAGATAGATAGATAGATTGATTGATTGATTTTCCTCCCTCCCATTTGTTTTTGAATAAAACATTCTGAGGAAAATTCTGGTTTGCCTTGGCAATGGGAAAGAAGGTGTACTCCTGTACTCACACTACCATTCTATTAACAAGTTTTAATATCCGACTCTTGCTGTTTTGTTGTATTCCAGGGTCTGCTTCTGACAGCAATTTTTTCTTAGATATATAGCATGTCCAAGGATCACAAGCCCTGGGATGTGTTGCTGCAGTGTCTTAAGCATCCAGAGACAGTTATTTTTCATCAAAATGTCAAGTACTTTCCAAAAAAGCACAATAGTGGTTTGTCACCTTGGGAGGGCTCTTCTGACTTATATTTGCAGTATTGCAAATATTTTACACAAGCCTAGGGATTATCAAAGACCGAGCTCAGGTCTATTGATACAAAATACATCATGAAAACATAACTTCTAGATTCCATCTGATTCCCCATATAACTTTGCACTTTTATGTCTTTCTCTTGTAATAGACAGAGATCTTTTACCACATTTCAGCCAAAATTTAGGGATTTAGGGCTAACAGTCTTTGGCTTCTGTTTGATTCAGATTTCTATTCTCTCACCTGCTTGATCTCTAGAAAACACAGCTTTGAGAAGGAGTTATGGACTGTCTGATACATGAAGATGGTTTTATAGCTTCTGCCCTCCTGTGCTCTTGTAGCACAAGTCTAATGTGTGACAAGCTGCCTGGGCATGTTGTAACTCTCCCTGTGTCTACCTGCTTACAAAATACAGTAAATATTTTCCTTCTGTCAGCTTTGCAGTCACATAGCTACATAGACTTCTCTGCTCTCTTTTCCGGCTTGGATTTTTTTTTTTCCTCCACAATCACCTTTTCCTTCAGTCTCCTTCCTGAGTATCTCCTTCCTTTAATGTACTGAACCACATGGTCTGGAGACCAAAGGGAATTCACTGCTGTTATCTCTTTGAGTTTTGATAAATGGGGGAATAATGGACAGGGAACCTGGCAGAATGACAGAGTGAAAAATCTCTACCCAAGTGAATATGGAGTCATCTGGTCAATCAGATGCCACGTGGTGCAGTGGATATCAAGTGCATAGATGAACCATGTAGAACTCCTTCAGATATTTCAGCACAACCTTGTTAGGCTGTAATAAGTTGCTAGGAGAAACTGGGCTCAGTTGTGTATACTTCTCTAATGTATAGATTTTATTTCAAGGGATAAAACATTAACTGCCTTAAATTACTTTTATTTCTTTTATGATCTACACCATGCACTGATGTAACTGTTGACCATTACATTTGTAGTTGATACAAAGAGGGTTATGAAGGCAGAACTTTCATGAAGAGTTGGACCTGGAGTCCTGAGTCTCATTCTTACAAGAGATGACTTACCACAAAACTTAATTTCACAGAATCACAGCATGGTTTGAGCTGGAAGAGACCTTAAAGCTCATCTCGTTCTACCCCTTGCCATGGGTGGGGACACCTTCTACTAGACCAGGTTGCTCCAAGCCCCATCCAACCTGGTCTTGAACACTTCTAAGGATGGGGCAGCCACAGCTTCTCTGGGCAACAGTTTCTAAGGATTGAATGTGATTTTTTTTTTAAGAATTTATTTCTGGAGATGCTTCACAGCTTGGTTTTGCTGTATGTACAACTTGTTTTTGCATGTACACAGTCATCTTTCTTCACAACTTCTGTGCTGCCTGTGGATATAGAATAAAGTCAGATGATGTGTTTCCCTTTCGAAAGGTTCAGGAGACTTTAATTAAAGGGAATGGGATCCCTGCAAGGCTGATCAGAGAAGAGATAGCTTGATGAACAAAAATTCCTTACTTCTTAAGAAGGGCTTCTCATGCAGTTCAGTTTCCTATTGTGCTGTTTAACACCTGAATGCCATTGCTGATTTTCAGGCTCATTATTGTTATGTTTTAATTTGTCATAAAGTTGGGGTTTACTCGTTTTGAGATGTTTGATTGTGGAAGTAATGTGCAAAACCCATTGTGGCTCACTTCCTTTTGATTTCTGTTTTAGATCAGATCTACAGGTGATGGTGACTCTGTTCAAGAGCTGGAAAGAGAGGCTTGGCAGCGAGAGAGGAACGTACTGCAGAACGCACTGAAACAGGCTGAATCCCAACTGGCAAAAGCAAATGCTGAAATTGAAAACAAACCAGTGGTAGAAACTTCCAATCCTAAGGTAAAATGATGGGGATGGCCAGAAAAGGGGCTGTCTGGAGCTTGGAGAGCCATCAGTGTCATTTCAGGAGATGTCATTTCAACCTGATTTGCTGGGGATAAAAGGATCTATCAGATGATGGTATTTATCTTTCACTTATTGCTGCAATCTTCAATTGCTGTTTTAAAAAATGATTTTATAGATTAACAGTTTTATGTATCATTTTAAATTAGAAACTTTCCCCATATATACTTCATCAGAGAAGTTCCTTTGGAACTTCCTTGGTGGCAGACAGACTCTTGCACCAAAAGTAACCTGGATCTTTGGACTTTCTACTTGTAAATGAGAGGGAAACTCAGATTTCTTGTCTAAGCATGAAAATAGAAAACACCCATTATTTTTAAACCCCACCCCACTAATCTTAAATACTTTTTAATCTTGGTTGTAATCAAGTCTGATAGGCATCTCTCCCCACATGATTTCTGGCTATTTTTTTTTTGAAGCCCATTTTATTTTCTTTGTTAAAGAGTTAAGCTGTTTTAGAGTTTTGAGTATCACAGTTTTGCTTGAAAGCAGTCAGGACATTTAAGGCAGTCTGGCACTCCAAACTTGAGTGTTCTTTACCTGTGTACAGAATTGTATCAACCTGGATGTTTGACCTGAAGATGGCTTGTTTGTGGCTGGGTTTTTGCAACAGCAGCTGTGACAAAATCAGAAATTTTCCTTTTCTTTCTGCAGTTACAGAGATTATACAGGAAGTACATTCGAGCAGAGAGCTTTAGAAAGGCTCTAGTTTATCAGAAGAAATACCTCTTGCTGCTTCTGGGTGGATTTCAGGACTGTGAGCAGGCAACCCTCTCCCTCATCGCCCGTATGGGGATCTACCCCTCGCCTGCAGACCTGCAGCTCTCTGGGTCCCGGTCCCGGCCTTTCACCAAGTTCAGGTGTGCGGTCAGGGCCATCATCGCCATATCAAGGTAAAGCAAAAACACTCCCTGTCTCTCATACGTGGTGTTTCCTTGGGAATTTCAAAAGTTGATAGCTCCTGTGGCTTGTCCTGCATTAATGTTAAGCAAAAGCAGTCTCCAAAGCCGTTTCAAACATGACTCGTTGTCCGAGTTTGATCCATATTAAACTAAAGATGTATAAAAAAGGTCTTTAAGGTGAAAGAGGGTAGATTTAGATTGGATATTGGGAAGTATTGGGCTGTGAGGGTGGTGAGGCCCTGGCACAGGTTGCCCAGAGAAGCTGTGGCTGCCCTGTCTCTGGAAGTGTCCGAGGCCAGGTTGAAGCAACCTGGCCTAGTGGAAGGTGTCCCTGCCCATGGCAGGGGGTGGAATGAGCTGAGCTTTAAGGTCCCTTCCAGCCCAAACCATTCCATAATTTTGTGAAAAAGCTGCAGTATGTTTTGGAACCAGTACACAGCCATTACAAATTGAAGTCCTTTCAGGGCTGACCTCCTTGGTCTCCCTGGATAGTTTGTCTTGTATCAGAACGTGATCTGTCAGGGACGGTTCTCTCTGGAATCCAGCAGCCTGTGTTTCCTTGGGCGTGATTCTGTCATGCTCTGTCACTACCAAATGGGTTTTCTTAGCTGTTTGTGAGACAATATGCCATCTTCTAATGGCTTTTAAGTCCATTTAATAAAAAAGAAAGTAGTTTTAAATGTAATAGGCGGTTATTTCTGAGCGATTTCCTTGTCTAGTAAAAACGATTAGTAGCAAGTTTCTTTCAGGAGATGACACAATGTCTTTGACGTGAATACCATAATGATGGCAATATCAGCAGTGACCTCCAAACTCCTCTCAGGTAGGAAGAGCTGCCACAGAGCTCTCTCTAGAGATTGGGAACAGAGAGGAGGAGCACAGCCAAAACAGGCAAGCCTTTCCGGCAGGTCAAGGATCATTGCAGGGTAAAATGGGATAAACCTACATTCCAAAGACTGAAGTTAAAGAATTCTCCCTTCATTCCCCCAGGGATTGTTACTTACGTTGTTTAGTGTGTTCTATACCAATACAAATAATATTAAAATTTACTGTATTTTTGTGTATTTTTAATTCTTGTACAAATTTGTTCTCTTACTAAGGTTAAAGTTTTTGGTGAAAAAGTGGAACAAAGTCGGCAGGAAGAGCGCACAGGGTGAAAGCATTTCTCGCAGTGTAGGAGGTAACACAGGTAAGTGTTTGGACAAGTGCGTTGTTTTTATTGTAATTTCTCTTTAGTGATGTGTTTCATTTGAAAGTGTCAAAATCTGTTTATTTTGTGGAGCAGATGGATGGATGGTCTGATGTAGGTCAGTAAGGACTTGAGTTACTTGAGGAACAGCTGACTGTTCCTTTGAGTTACTTATGGGTGTCTTTGTAAGAATTTCAACCAACATCTTAATACATCACCCAGTACTTTGAACTGTCTCCCTTAATGTAATATTCCATTACTTGTGCCTTTTCAACACTAAACAAAATTCAGATGAAGTAGTGTATTTTGCATTACCTGATACTACATAATTTTCATTGTTTCTAAATTGCTGGGAATATTTATTTTTAGAAAAAGCACCAACTTCTTGCATAAGTCCACTGTCGTGTGATTCCTAGGAAACTTGAATGCTCAAATGCTGAACTTTCTAAAACCTCACTACAAAATAACGTCAAACTTCTGTTAAATCTGGTTTAAAAAAAAAAAAACAAACAAAAAACCCCACCCAAACCAAACCATAAAACCAATTAGCTGTAGAAAGTGTATTTATCTGCATTCAAACCCAAACTTTACTGTATTCTGCTGTGGTTCTCGTGGGTGTATTGGATGTGTTTCTGACAGCCTGTTCTGAATGGTTCCCAGCGCATGTTTTTTAACCCTTTCCTATTTGCCACAGCCTCTGGTACTCGAACAGAAGTTCTGAAAGAGCAGCAGCCCCCGGCTGTTCCCATCAGCTCTCCCCCTACCCGGGACAGGGACATGAGGCTGTGCCACAGAACCAGCATTGCAAGATTTGGGAGCCTCTCCCCCCGATCCTCTTCCCACTCGCACAACAGGTCAGTCGGACATCCCATAGACAGCCTTCCATAAAAATGGAACCACTCGTTAAAGGTGGTACTTGAACCAGAAGAGCAGTTTGTTTTCCTAGATCTAGTAAATGTTTTTATTTCTTTCAGGATGATACAGGAGAATAAAGCTTCTTGTCTGCTTTAAGCATCGTGTCTGATGTTCTTGGACTGAGAGCATTCCTAGTGGTGTTCCCCAATTTAATTTGGGCAGAGCACAGAATTTACAGAGGCTGTGTCTGCTAGCCTGCTCTGAAGGGCAATTCTTGTTGCCTTTGCAGGAGTTGGCATGGGAGGTAGCTGGTCTCAGTCCCATCATCTTGGAATGTGTTCTTTGTTTCTTAACCTCATGGCTAAATTAGAAACTCCCAACGATCAGGCAAGAATTTTCTTCAAAATGAAGAAAAAAAATAGCAGCAGAGAAGTAGCTGTGGTGATCTAGGGATACGCAAAGACAGGAGATTCTCCAAATCATTGTAGGTTTTTTTAGCATTGCTGACTGATGTGGGGCACAGACAATGCTTGCCGTGACAGCCAGATGGTGTTGTGGTTTGCATGGAATTTAACAAAACAACTTGGAGAGTTGGAGACCTGCAAGCATTTCCCAAAAGACTTAATTCTGCCCCACCCTGTTCCTCTGTCATGACACGTGTCTGGGCCCTGCCAAGGAAAGTTACATACCGCCCATGTGGTATGTAACAGGAGGTAAATAACAGCAGCGCTGGCTGATGCTCAGTGTGGCTGAGTGAGTGGCAGCTCAGGTCTGATGTGGATCCGAGGTAGGCCAAACAATGCCTGTTGCTGCTCTTGTGTCCTGGCAAAGCTATACAGAAGGAAGGGATGGATAGGAGCTACCTCCTGCTAATGGAAAGGTGCAAGGAAAAGGAGTAAATCCAAACTACAAATAGCAGTGTCCCTTATGTCTGCTAATATTTGGAATTTGTTGTTAATGCCCAGAAGGGAGACCCATCTAAAGGGGCCCCTTTTTCAACCTTGGCCTTCAAGGTAGTATTTTCCCTGCTGAAGAGGAGCATGCACACCTTGATGCAGCTCCTCCTTGATCCTCCTGTGCAGAGGGTCTTGTCTCACTTGGCCATTTGGACTCACTTCTAACTGCATCTTTCTTACCCAAGGGACTTTGTGTTGTGGTTAAATAGAGAAAGATTCAGAGATACTCCAGCTTTTACCAAAACATCCTTTCTTTTGACTCCCCTGTATACAAAGCTACCCAGTCTGTATTGTTGAATACATAACTTTTTGGTGGTGGTGGTGTTTACTATTGTTCCACTTTTCTTTGCCCGGAATTCCTGCCTGTACGAATTTAACTTTACTGTGTATATTTGAGACTATAGCATGAGAAGAAAATAATTTGTTTTCCTTTTTAAGATTGCATCCGTCCCCAAGTTCAGCTTCAGAAAAGTCACTTGTGCCACCTCACGATCCCGAACGATCACTCACAGAATACATCCATCGCTTGGAGGTTATCCAGCAAAGACTGGGGGGGATGCAGCCAGGTAAGAACCACCTTCTTGCCCCCACAGCTCCCAGAAGTCTGGGTTGATTTTTGCAAGGTTCTGTTGATGGAGAGGTACAGAGACAAGGCAGATGATCAATGTGATCAAAGCAATGTCCAATTTATCATTTAAATCAGTTAACTTTTATACAGTTTAGTTTGTTCAGGGTACACGCTCACAACAAGGTGATTGGATAGCTCAGTCTGTGCACGCGTCTCGTGTCTCCAGTTCGTTGGACCTGATGTTCTGTCTATGTGACTTGAAATCATTCTTGGCATGCAAAGCCCTTCCTAATTAATCTGCCTTTAGGGGCTTTCCGAAATCTGCAGGTGTACCTTTATCTCTAGTTTCTCAAGGCTTTCTTACTATAAACGTACTGTATTCTCAAACCATATAACTAGACACACAGCTAACAAGTATAAACACCGCATATTTTCACACAGTCTGTAAGTATAAACATTACAGCTTACAGCTTCTGAAGCAATGTCAAGCAAGGCCTACAGAATGCAGAGAAATTGTTCAGAGAAATCTCTTTACTCCGGCCACAAGGTTCTTTGTACATATTGCCCATAAAGAACATCATTTTAGTGAATAATTATAATTATTGGTAGGGGATGACTAAGTAAGTTTCTGAAACTTTCGTGAATCATATCTAAAACTAGTCCATTTCTCAAAATAAGTTCATAGTGAAATTTTTCAGAGATAAGGCTGAATAATTTAATGTGGTTTCTGTCCCCACTCCTGTTTCCAAGTCTAAATAAACGAGTGTTGCAGTTTAAATGAAGCTTTGTATAGGGTTAATTTGCTTTAGAGTCAAAGACAGCTGTTGTAATAGCTGAGCAGGGCTTTCTCTGCAGCACAAACTTCCCTTCCTGTCCTTCCCTCATTTATCACTTCCTTATGTTCCATAATAGATTAAAAAAAAAAAAGATCTGGAGGCTGGTAAATCCAGCCATCTAGTTCTAAGCTTGATCAAAGAGCACACAAAGGATTGTAGTGGACCTTAGCTTTGCTATTTAAAACACTTCCACCTATTTTCTGGACTGCAGTCAAAAGCTGACCAGGTCGATATTTAGCTGTGGCACTGAGGGGATGTAGAGTGTGTTTGGATTCCTTTCCACACTGCACATACACACCTTACATTTTTCTTTGCCTAAGCATAACCATCATCACCTGCTGTTTCCCAGGTGGGCTTGCCTCCTGTAATTGTCCTTCAGCCTTTGCCCAAATATATCACTAAAGTCAGCAGCTGCAGTGACAATCCACATAGAAGGGTTTGGGTTGGAATAGATCTTAAAAATCATCCCATTCCACCCCCCTGCCATGGGCAGGGATACCTTCCACTAGACCAGGTTGCTCTAAGCCCTGTCCATCCTGACCTTGAACACTTCCAGGCATGGCGAGTCCACAGCCTCTCTGGGCAACCTGTTCCATGAGAATAGTTTGGGAACTTCGACATTATTCTCAGCGGGGCTTTACCCAGAAACTCTATTACTATGACTTTGTGGGAGTTGGGTTCTTTTCCACAAACACTGCAGCTGTATGGCAGATACAGATAGATAAATAAATTTTAAACTTGAAACCTGATAGCCTTTACTGAAGGAAGGTATTTTGCTTCCAAGTGCGGAATAAGTATTCCATAACTGAGACACCATGAATAGAAATTCTGTGGAAAGTGCATATAATTTCTGTCATCTCCATGTTACCAGGACAATGATGTCAGGCATTACAGAGTGACATTGCAACCTTTAGAACAGTTCTGTGAGCCAAATGACTTCCTAGTTTCTAATGAACTTTAGGACATCTACTCAGTGACAAGATCTTGCCCAGCAACAGAATCACCACAGGAGTGCCAAAGTCGAGCTGTCACTGTGGGTAAAGCAGGTCTGTGATGGAGCACTGGGCCCAGTGTGTAAAGGTTTGCTTTGGCAGGCGTGTAAACTTTCAGATCCTCTTTTGGATTGCTCCTAAGTGGCTCGTGAAAATGGGAATTGCTTTCAGTGTAGCTCGTGTGAAGCACGTTGAGAAAATTACATGCTGCTAACTGCACCCTGTCGCTTCATAACATAAGCAGTTTTCTAATATTCATTTGTTTTTTTTTTTTAAATTTAGGACAAGTGCCAGGCTCTCCTCGTCAGAGAAGCATGAAGAAGTGATGGGAACGCTTATGAAATCTGTCCTGGGAGTTACTGCTTCCTTCTGAGCTGGTCCTTACTGAACAGAGGCACTTGCAATCAATCTCCTGTGCAACTGAATAAAGGGCAGTGCTTTTACAGCAGATTTTTATATGACTCTTTTTATTATATTTTAGTACTTAAGAGGGACTTTTCTCTGAGAATGATGTTTTACATTCTCATGTAAAATTACTCTAAGTTAACAGCTGAAGTGTGACTGCATCACTGTATTGTAAGCTGCAAAAAGTCTCTGTGGTGTTTATTTTTCTAGAGTGTATAGATGGATTCCTTGTAAAAAAAGTTATTAAAATGGCATTTCATTAGTGAATTCTTACATTGTATGGTTATTTGTTTTCACCTTACCTGTTTACTCATCTTGCTGTTCCTGAAATTGTTCGGGCTTTAATATTTCTGTAGGATCATTCTGACTAAAGGAACAGCTCAAATACTGTCACGAATATCAAAGATACCTGTAGCCATCTGTGAATTTAGGGTTTGCTCCTCTGGTCTGACAGTAAGTAAGTTCTCCCTCCCTCAGTCTGTCCTATTTACTCTGGACACTTTTAGCTTCCTTTCTCTAGTTCAAAAGGCTCATAACTTCTATTTAACTCTCTGCATTTTTGGCCAAACCTACCAAACAAAACCTCTGAACTGTATCTACCTCTAGTGTAAGTGAAACTCCTGGTTGCAAATCCTATCCTCTGTCCAGTATCTTGTGTGCAGGTACCTTCACGGGGGCAGTTCCAAATGTATATGAAGTTGCTGGTCAGAGGAGAGGAAAGAGGCATTCTGGTGGTAAATCCATTTCCAATCACAATGTCTCAGTGCAAAAATGAGAGAGATTCCAAATATCATGCTGAATAAGACTTCTTTCTGTGATACTTCTGTATTTCTTTAGAAAAAGTATAGGCAGAATTATAATACCAGAAGTATTTTAAACCCCTGGAAACATGATCTACCTTTGAAGCAGATGTGGTATTTAACTTTGGAGCATCAGAAAAATCTCTTCTGGAGGCAGATTATTCTGCTGCAGCCTGTTACAAGATTTTTGTCTACAGGGAATTGACAGTTATATATTGGTGTTTGTCTCAGATTGTTTTATTGCTTATTTAACTTCTTTTATCCCATATTGGTCCTAGTAAGCCCTTATGTATCTGTCAGGTAGATCACCATTTAGTTCTCTGGAAAAAAAAGGTGGTAGAGATAGAAGATTGAAGATAGAGGAGCCTGGCCTCCAAGAAGTGGGGTGGGACATGAGCCTGATTGAGGGGCAGGGTAGGGCGGAGGAGCAGTTTGTGGCCTGTGAGCAGTGCCAAGAGTGTCTGTGCCATGTGGAGGAAATGCTGTGGAGCTCCAGGATCAGCCCTAAGTGAAGGAAGAGTCTGGATTACATGGGGCCCAGCTTGATGGACTGCTGTACCTGAACCGTGCTGGACACAACAGAGATGCCGTCCTGGCTCTTCAGCAAACTGGTGATTTACTGCCTGTGGATGTTGGTAAGACCTTTCCCAGTGCCTCCTCATCCTTTTGCTCTAGAGTTCTAAACCAGTTTGAACTGACAGTTTATGCTGGCTCAGTGCATCATAATTCTTTTAAAAATCAGATTCTAGGAGTCTTAAGACTCAATGCAGCATTGCCAAACTGCACACTGAATGGTGCGGGTGCCCTTTTTGCTTAGCACAGCATGAGTTTATCCTCTGTTGGGAACAATGTGCATTTCTAGAGCAGAGTTCAGAACTGGCACTAAATCAAATCTGTAATTGCATACTCACACCTGAATGTTCAATGTTGACTGTAAGCAAGGCTGTGATACCAGAGGGCCTTTGCTCAGAGTGAGCCACTCAGTACTGACACTGCAAATCCAAATTAATGACTAGTTTTAAAAACTGACACTTTTAGTTGGACATGAAAAATTACCTTTTAAAGGGTGGTTGGCACATCATAGGGATAGTTCTGCTTCAAGGGAATTTGGCTTTGCATTGGCACATTTTTTAATCAATCTACAGGGGGTTTTTTATGTCCCAAGACATGCAGGGCTCTTCCCAAGCCCTGGCAGGGCAGTCTTTCAGGATCTGAGCTATAGGTGTTACCTGTGGCTACATTACCATCAGCTCCCTGATACTGCAGATGGCTTTCTGAAGGACAGTGGAAGCAGAAACATTTCTGCCTGGTATCGGGGGTGAAGTTTTAAGCAGTGTGGTTTTCCCAGTTCTGGTGTGATGTGCCTGTGCCCTTGGAAGGGCAGTCGCACAGGGCACACTCTCCCATGTTGACCTCAGTAACATAAGCAGAGAAATTGGAAACCCCATATGTGATACCAACGTGAACCCAATCACCCCAAGTGGGGTAGCTGTTTTGCACAGAAAGCAGTTGTTAGCAGAAAACTTCTCCCCAGATTTCTTGCCTGTTTTCTGGTTCCAGGAAAGTTATTCTTACTGTCAGAGCAGTCCTGGTAGGACCACAAGCAAGGTCCTGGATTTGCCTTTGCCCGAGTAATTGGGAGGCTGCAGGAATGCCAGAAGTTCAGCATGCCCGTAGTGTCTTGCCACACCCACTCACACCGGGACTTGTGGTTGCATGGGGAACCAAACCAAGTGTTTCCTCCTGGTCTCTAGCGCCCTTTGAGAGGTGGTTGGCTTTAGGAAAGACTTCTTTATTTATTATTAATTAATTAATTACAGTCCCAGGCACCACTTTACATCTCGGCTGTCATACTGGAATTCTGTGGCATGAATATCTCCATATCCTATCCTGGGACACGCCGTGGGTTGGGTTGGGGGGGGGGAGGCGGAGAGGAGGAGCCCGGACTTCACGCTCGGTCACAGTTCCTATTTTCTGTTTGGAGGAAAGAAGTGGGGAGGTAAAGGGCAGTTTCGGTACTTTCAGAAAGTGATCTCAGCAGAGCAGGGACGAAGGAAAGGGAAAAGGAAAGAGGAAGGGAAACAGGAAAGGAAGGGGAAGAGGAAGGGAAAGGAAGGGAAAAGGGGGAAGGGTGGGAACAAGTAAGGAAAGGGGGAAGGAGAGGAAAGAAAAAGGGAAGGGCGAAGGAGAAAGGCAGCAGCTGGATGAGGCAGCGGGCGGGCCCTACTACGGCCAGGCCCCGGCCCGCCCCAGGCGCGGGCGGTGTGTCCCCGGCTGCGGCGGCGGCTGCGCAGGGCGGGGGGGCCGGCGGCCCCTCCCTCTTTTCTTCCCTCCCGCCCTTCTTCCCTCCCCTCCGGCCCGGCCCGGGACCGCCGCCGCCCGCCCCCGGCCCGCCCCCGGCCCCACCTGCGGCAGCGCTGGGCGGCGGCTCCGGCGGGGTCCGCTCGCTGCTCGCCCGCCCGCGCCATGGCGGCGGAGCGCGGGGGCTGCGCGCTGGAGGCTGTGCCGCTGCCACCTGAGGTGCGCGAGAGCCTGGCGGAGCTGGAGCTGGAGCTGTCTGAAGGTGAGCGGGGCCGCGTCTCGGCCGCTCTGCGGGGCCCGGCCCGGCCCGGCCGGCGGGGAGGCCGCGGGCGGCTCCGGCCGCCCGCCCTGGGTGGTGCGGGCGCGGTGCTGCTCAGGGGGACCTGGGGCCGGCGGCGGCTTCGCCCCTCGGCGGAGCCCGCCGGAGCCCTCGGCCGGGGGCTGCGCCGCCCCCCGCGGGCCCTGCGCTGGGAGCGGCGGCGGAGCCTCCCTCGGGAGCGCTTCCAGACGGCCGGTTAGCGCGCGGCTGGATGCGCTGGAAAGACAGTTGGTTTTTAGATTTTTTTAGTTTTAATGTCTGTTCCTAACTGTAGCTGAAACCTTAAACCTCTCGCTTTGGATCTCTCATTAATTCCCAACGTTTTTGTGCTTCCCTGTGTATACGGGCAGGAATATGGTGATGTTCCCTCCATTTCTGTAGAGCCACAGAATTACAGAATGGTTTGGGTTGGAACCTTAAAGCTCATCTTTTTCCACCCTCCTGCCATGGGCAGGGGCGCCTTCCACTATCCCAGGCTGCTCCAAGCCCCGTCCAACCTGACCTTGGACACTTCCAGGGATGGGGCAGCCACAGCTTTTCTGGGCAACCTGTGCCAGGGCCTCCCCACCCTCACAGGGAAAAATTTCTTCCCAATATCCAATCCATCTCTCTCCTCTGTCAGTGGGAAGCCTTTCCTCCTCCTCCTGTCACTGCAGGCCCTTGTCCAAAGTCCTCCTCCAGCTCTCTTGGAGCCCCTTTAGACAGTGGAAGGGTCTTTAAGGTTTCCCTGGAGCCTTCCTGCTCCAGGCTGAACACCTCCAGCTCTCCCAGCCTGGCTCCAGAGCAGAGGGGCTCCAGCCCTGTGCATTAATGAGCCCTTGGTCAGAGGTGGCAAGACGCAGTGCCGTGCAAAGGGTCACAGTGACCATTCTGTGGGTTTTCAGCCCCCAAAAGGAAACATTCCTTCCCTTTCACCTCCAGGCTGGTGTTTAGTGGTAACAGCCCTTCTGTGATTGTAGTGGGAGTTGGACATGATATCTTGGTGAAGGGCTGGGGAGGATTTTTTTTTGCTTATTAGTCCCCTGGCTTGGCCTGTCCTGCAGACAGGCAGGTGTAGGCACTTGGTGCAGGAGAGCATGGCAGGGCAGAGGTGACCGAGGCAGCATTTTCTGGGAGCAGATACTGAATTTTCCTCAGTTACATTGTCAAGCTGCACATTGGAATAGAAGAGCTAAAAACCTGTTAATGCCGTCCACGGTCCTGGGGGTGGGAGCATTCAGTCCTCTCCTCAGGTGTTGCAGTATTCAAATCGGCATGTTCAGGTGGGCAAAACCGGAGTTATTTCACCTAAATACACTGACTGAGGTCATGGTTTAGGAAATGATTCACAGGTCCGCTGTCCTCGCCTCCAGTGTGGAACCTCTGGTGCAGCAGCAGGGGAAAGGTGTAGGATGGCTAACTTTGTTGTCCAAGTGTAACCTGTCACTGCATGCCTGCCGGTGAGGTCAGAAGCAGTACCTGGCATGCCCTGGTGCTTGTGCAAGAGGAGTTCCCCTGAGCTGTGCTCTGCTGTGTGTGCAGCTGGGACCATGTGCTCTCACGGCGTGGCCACACTGGGCACAGTGGCTCTTCCTGTGTGCCTTCCTGTATGCCTGCGTGCAGGTCAGCTGGGGTTCCTGGGGCTGGCTCCTGGGCTGTGCAGTTCCTGACTGTGTGTTTGTTTAACTGATGGAGCATTTTTTTAACAGATAGGTCTGCAGCATGTTAAACCTGTGAAACACCTGGAGTGATTGCAAAGTGTCCTAGTGCAGGGGGTCTGATACGGAAAGTGTGTTGCTGTGTAACTGCTGGATTAATTGATTGGATAAAGTGGTTATGAGAGCTCAAATTTCTTGACCACTACGAAGACCTAATTTATGAGCTTAGATGTGAGTCCTTTTCTGCTTTTCCTCAAAGAGGAAAAGCAGAAAGTATTTGCAAGTAGTTCTTCGCCACCCGGTGATATGTTACATGCTCGCTTGAGGTTTGTGTGTGAAGCTTTTAGTGGACCCCTCTGTCATTAATGCTCAGAACTTGCTCATTTGGAGAGGAAGGAATAGCAATTTAAGATTATGCTGCATATGCCACAAGTTAGAGAAGGTCAGTACTTGGAAGGATGTTCCCATCATCTGAGAGGAAGTATGAAGGGAGAAAGTTCCTTTCTAATTTGTGTACGTACTTTGTTAATTGAAGTGTTATATGTACTGTGCTGAGGCAGGAGTAATGTCTGTTCTCTTTGCTTACATTATTTTCACCTATAAATAAATCAGGAAGATGATTTTACCCCAAGTTGTTGTAGCAAAAGTTGGGAAAAGCATTTGTGTTTAGATGTAGAGAAGAATGGAGACACAAGTACATTGGTACTTTCTAAAGGCAACTCAAAATCCTAAATAAAGCATTTGACTGAGAAGAGTTTTGGATGGGGATGGAATGCCAGGTCATGCTGCAATTCCAATCACGTGCACTTTGTTGGATCCCTCGCATTTCCAAGATCCTAATCTCTTGATTGGCATTGTTTGTATTCTTCATGTATCGGAAAAATAATAGTTGGGGATAAAAAAGTTACCCTAGAATGATGCTGCTGTGAGGCCTTGTTACATCAGCACTGTATTTTCTTTCTTGTTGAACAAAAGTAGTGAATTTTGTTAAGAAAACTAAGAGATGTGCCACAACCTTTTGGGGAGGTAAGGACAATTTTGAGACCTTGCCTGGCACCTAAGCTGAGCTGCAGCTGATGGATCTGTAGACTAAGCTTGCTTACCTTAAGACTGTAAGATGCTGCAGCTTTCTGATGCAATGGAAAGATGCAGAGTTCCCTAATGAGCCTGGCAGGATCTGTGTCAAAGCATGACGGGGGTGCTGTGCAGCTCCAGTACTTCATGTTTTTTTATAAGTCACTGTAAAACACTGGTAGAGTTTTTTATTGGTGGTGGTTTTTTGTGTTCTGAAAGAGAGCTAAGATTATAAATGGTTCTTTAAAAAAAAATAATTCCAGTTGGCAGTGGAGATTTCACAGGGAAAGCATCAATGTGCTTTTTAAAGCCCTACCTGTTCTATGATAGCGCATCATACATTTCTGTGTATTTTTATGTATCTAAGTGTACTCGTGCACTGCTTTTTATTAAGGTATGATAATTTTAAAGAGCAGGTCTCATTTAGACGCAGATGTAGCTTGTATAATTTGTACTTTTATGAAAATCACATTTCAGTTGAAAGCCATGCCTTGAAACAACTTTGGACTGTTCTCTTGTGCGGAGAGAACTCTCTCTTCTCTTGTCCTCATTTTTATTCTTTTCTATTTCAGAGCTTTCCCAGTTTTTCTGCTGCATTTTTTTCCATGGCACATAGCTATACTTCGCTTGCTTATGCAATGAGATGCATGTTTTGGGTAACAGAAAAGCCTGAGAGATCGTGAAGCCTTTCCTGGGCCAAAATAACTCCTGACGTTTGAAGACCTCTTTCTGAAGAGAGTAGGGCAGCATTTGAGCAGCTTCACTTTTACTCCCCTAAGCCTTGGGGTTGTGGAATTGGGTCATCTTTTGCTTCTTCCAGGTTATTTATGGTGGAAGATGCTTCTCTTTTTCCTTGCTCATCTAAGGACAAGATACATAGGAGTAGAAGTAGTCAAAGATAAAACTGTGTTAGGTGTCCATGTAGGAACGAGGACCTGCAGTCAGCTTGTGATGGCTTTGTCTTCTGGAATTGCTGGTGGTGGCAGTGACCTCAAACAGCAGTTCAGGGACTTACAAGAACATATGACTACGTTTGTTTCTTTTCTTGGAAATTTTTGGGCTTGTTGCTGTCTGGGTCCACTGAGGCTGGGCCATTTGGATGCACAACACTGGATTTGTGTTCAGTAAAATCTGAGTGAAAGCTGAGAAAAGAAAAATGTGGGTGTACAGACTCTAAAGTGGTGTTTGACCAGTGTGTTAATGGTACAACACTTTTTGTCGTCTGAGTTTCTGAACAGCTTTAAATGTTAAATGTGTGGATTTGGGTTTTCTTCTGTTTGCAACGAATTTGTAGGTGGGTCTTAGTTTGGACTTGATGATCTTGGAGGTCTTTTCCAACCTTAATGATTCTATGAACTAAGCTGAAACTCTAAACAGAGATTACCTGCTGTAAAGAGGCTGAAGAGATTTTTTTTACTAGTTCAAATCTGTCTTGTTACTCCACAGATTGCCAGATGGGGAATGCTGCTCTCAATGGCTTCTGTCAGACAGGCTACAGGCTTAGTCCTGAGATAGAAATGTATTGTCCTTACCATCTTAATTATAATCTTATTCCTTGATTTATTTGGGGTGTATATTTTGCAGCTCCTAACACAATGCTCTTAGGTTTCTTCTGAGCCTGATTGAGTTTTAGTGGCAAATGATGCAGTTTAGATGGAGTGGTCAGTGTGCAGGTTCCCCAGCAGATGTTTACATCTGCCTGGGCTGAAAGCTGACTCTGACATGATTTTCATCCTAGTTTATTTCCTATTTAAGAAAGGAAGAATTTGTGTGTGTGACAAGGAAGCTTTCTCTGGGCTTTTTTGTGTTTTGGTTTGGTTTTTTTTTTTTTTCCTTTTGTGGGACTTGGGTTTTTTTGGCATGTTTTGAGTACTGCAGGTAATTCCTGAGTGGAAGAAGGTATCAGCTATGAAGTATTTCCTGAAAAAAAATTAAAGGTGTTTAATGTCTGACATTTTTGGCTACTGGGAATATTCCAGCAATGCTTCAGCAAATACTTTTGTAATAAGTCTAGTTGTTTTTTTTTTAAATAAATTGATAAAATAGTACTTGTTTTTGGTCAAAACACCCTTCTTATAAAACCTAAAGGTAGTGGTGAGAGCTGAAAAGTTTAAGTGCTTTTGTTACACTGGCAGTATTGACATGGTACTAAATTTCTGTATGTGAAATTGGTGAGGAAGAAACAAACACAAACACTTTCACATATTATTATTCTTGTGATAAAGCATGGTATTTGGGAGGTTTTTTTCTGGTCTTAAAGTGGTGGTTTTCTGTTACGGAAGTCTTCTGCTATCATTTTAATACTTGGAAATAAATATGATCTGAGAATGTCAGTGGGAAGAACTGTTGGGACTGGGGAGACAGATGGCAGTCTGTGAAACTTAACCTGCAGCATCCTTCTTGCTTTATTTCTGGGCTCTCCAACAGCAACTGTTAATTGTGTGATAGTACCTGGGGCTTGCCAAATGCCCATGGGGACTGAGTAAGCCTACAAAGCTTGTTCTCACAGGTCCTGGCACCTGGCTGATGTCCTTCAGGCTACCTTGTGTCCTTAGGCCTGGTCTGTGACTGGAACAGTCACGCTGTGTCCACAGGGAAGCAGGGTCTTGATTTATTTAATTACTGCTTTATTTATTTATTTATTTATTTCAGGGCAGTCTTGTGGCATGGGGTAGTTACCCTTGCAAGCCATTTGTGGTTACCATATGCAAGGGATCCTTTTTTTTCAAATGAAAAGCGTGTTCCTCAGAAAGGGGAGCACACTGTCACTGCTCAGTCGCCGGTCGGAAATGTGCTACGGCAGAGGTTTTATCCAAACCTCGCTATGTCCTCAGTAGAATTAATTCATAAATTAGAGATTTAAGAGAGGTGGCAGTTACCAGAGGTGACATGAAGAGTTCAAAGTCCTCTGAACCCTTCTGCATTGAGAGAGTAAAGCAAATTGACCCATTTTCTTTTTCTTGCCATGTCTGATGTGCTGAATGATCAGAGCAGGTTTTTTTTTTTGTTCTCCCCTGTATTTTGAAAGGTAGTGAGGAGCAGTTTAGGGGCTCTTGTTGAGGTGACCTAAAATATTAGCACCCATACTGGAAAACACTTGTACTGGTGGAATAATACGACTGTTCATGGTTTTCACCTGTAAAAAACCTTCACTTTCACTCTCGTTCCCATTCCCCCATCATCTGTTCCATCACTGTTATTCTGCTGCCCCCCCCCCCCCTTTTTTCTTTCCCACCTTCTGGAACATGGGAGGATGATGAGCAAGCTGTCTAATCTTAGCTGAGAGCATCTTTACACTTTTTGCCTTTAGCTATTTCATTAGAAACACTTTTGGGAGTAGTGAGGATCTGCAGAAGGACATCCACTCTTATTATGTTGTCTGTGGCTTTCAGCTTAGGAGTGATGCTGATGCACTTAAAGGCTTAAAAAATGAAAGGACTAAATCTGTGCTGCTACCTTTTATCACTGAGAGGAAACAGCAAATGCCCAACCAGGAGAACTGGGAGTGCTAGGTCATCAACTTCCTTTCCAATCAAAGCTGAATTTCAGACTCGACCAGTTAGGTGTAACTCTTGTTATTCTTTTATATGTTGCTTTGTCAAGGAAGGTTAAAACCTGTGCAGAACAGTAGTATGATGGCAACCTGTACTTTAAGAAAATTAAATTAAATATATTTTTTCCACGTGTTCTCGTGCAAAAATATGTTTTCCCTAAAATCATAAATGCACATATTTATGAAGTAAATAGACCTTTATAAAATTAACATTGATCACTGTCCTGTGTTCTATCTCCCCATCCTTCCCCCATACTTAAATCAAGTTCTGTCAGTCTTGAGAACATGAAGTGACTTTTTTTTTTTCCCATTTGCTAGTTAAAATGCTGTTGGGGCATTTTTTTCTTTGGGTTAGTTTAGGGTTTTTTAAAGGAATAAACTATTCTTCTGAAGTGTGATTTCATTGAGGAAGGGCTGTGGCATCTCTTGGGCTGAAGAACGGTGTGACACAGAGGCAAGATGCCCAAGGTGCTTGCTTGGTGACATTTCATAAAGCTGAGTTACAGATGGATCGCCCCGTTCTGTTACTGGAAGAAAGACTTTTTTTAAGTATGCAAAGAGAGAGGTGAAACATTTCAGTCTCTCTGATTACATGACAGTTATTTGGTTATTAAGAACCTGTGTATTTACCTTGGAATAAGTATCAAAGTATTTGACAGTTTCTTGGCACAAGGTTTGTAGCTCTTGAGGAAACATAAACTTGATGCATTCTCCTGAGTTTTCTTGAAGTGATGATTGCAAACCCAGGTTTGAAGGTCACACAATCATTTAGGCTGGAAAAGACCTCTGAGATCATGGAGTCCAACCATTACCCCAGCATGATGTGCAGTAAAATTGAATGTATGGTTTTGCTGTGCTGAGATTGAAGAAAGCAGTTCTGCAATGCAGAATTCAGGGGACCAATTGAAATGTGTGGCTGAATCATTAAAGCCTCCAAAACTTCATCATATCCTTCTACCACTTTCTCACAAATCTGTGGATTTTTGTTGTTGTTGTTTTCCTGTGTTGAAGCTTGTGCCTTGTAGCCAGTGTCTGCAATTTACAATTCAATGAAGAAAGAAACAGCTCTTAAGAGTCATCCCTGTCTGTTGTTACCTTTTGAAGGTCAAGACATTCCTATTTTATTATCTCTGTGTACATCCCTTTAAGAACTTGGAGGGACTTCCAGCAACTCATGAATCTGATTGGGCCTCATCCCTTCACTAGCAGGGACTTCTTGTTCGGTGTTCCTGCTGGATGCTGCTAGTGTCTTACAGAAATCTGCCTCTTCTAGAATTTGTTATTTATGGACACTGAAAATAAACTTATAGTTCGTGTTGTGATATTATGAAGATAATCATCTTTTATTCTGGCTTTTTTTATCATTCACCGTGGCTCAAATATTTGATTTTTTAAATTATTTTTCCTTTTACCTAGTTATAGCCAGATGGCCTCAGAGCTGGATTGGGTTGAGGGCAGAAGGATGAAGGAGGATGCCAATAATTCAGCTTAGCTGCAACATGAATCTGTACCCGAAATAAATTTTTCTCAGCATCTGCCTGTATCTGTGTGGCTGTTTCTTCCATCTGTCCTGGATCCAGCCTGGAATGAAATGCTGGCCTTGCTGGTTGTAGCTGTGTTTTGTCCTTCTAAAACTTAAAATATGAAAGCTCTCACGAGTCATAATCAATATGTTACTGCCCCACAGCTCTGGGATTCATCAAATATAAGGAAAATACCAGCCAACTCAGTGTTTTATCAGATAGGGTTTGAAAAGTTATTTGCTTACGGAGAAATGAAAACCTGTTATGGGAGGTGGTTTGGGTATAACTGGAGGAGCTTCAGCTCCGTCCATACCATCTTCCTGTCATTAAGCCAGAATTCTGTCAAAGTCCCACACTGAGATTTCCACCTTACGTTATAAGGAGTAGGAAATGTGAAGAAAATGCTGGAACGTGTTGTTGCAAAGAAAACCTGTCAGGTCATGTTGCGAGAGCACAGGGGGAGGCAGGGTTAGGAAGAGGGAAAATGTTTGTTTGCAGTTACATGTTGCCTGACAAAACTACTGACGTTTCTCATTTGAGTTGTTTTTGTATGATTTGGTGAGTTACTTAATTTTGCAAAGAATATTCACTGTTTTCAGAGATGGGAGCTCAGTAAAGATTTTTCCCTTTGTTTTTCTTTCAGAAAAGGTATTTGAAGAAAGCCAGTATTTAGGTTTGAGCATTTTTTCTGATTTTTTTTTTTTTAACCCAAGTTTTCATTTGCTAAGTAACAACCACTAAGAAAGTTAAACTTTGTAAACCAGCTGGTTGATGTTGTAGTACATGTTATAGGAATTACAATGGTTGTACTTGGGATGCTCATTCTTGCTCTTTGCCTTGTTTCTACTGCTCTTGGGTTAGACACTTGCATAGTAAAATTTATGACCTTGAAACTTCTTAGCACTCGAGCTGATTAACCCAGAATCACTCCTAGCAGGAACTAGAGGTCTTCTTTCTTTTTTTTTTTTCCCCTCTCCCCTTGCTGTGGTGCAAGTGTGTCGAGAGCATCACTCTGGAGTTCTTCACAGTTTGACTCCACGTAGTCTCAACTGACTTTTGGGCTGCGCTTAACAGTGCCCCCAGAAACACCAGTGAGGTAAGGATGAGTTTGGATTAGTTTGGCTTCTGTGGGCTTTTGTGCTGTATTTTTACTGGTTGTGTGTTTGTCTGCCTTGAGCAGTTTGGCAAACTGAGGAACGGTATATTTTGTGGTGTTCAGATCCAGAACTGTAGCTGGACCTGTCAGTTTGAGCAGTAGCACAGGAGTCGAGGTGGTGCACGTTGTTTTCCCTGCTCTCACTTTCCAGCTACAGCTGCCTTGTTGGTGAGGTTTTGGGTTGCTTTTCATGAATAATTCAATAAACAAGTTGTTTAAAAGCATTGATATAGTAATCAACCATTGTGATCGTGTGACAGATGAAGGAATGTGTTAAGGAAATGAGGATTTTTTAATCTCTTTTGATTAACTTAGTGGTTGGAGCAAATTAGATCTATGATTCTAGACTTTTCACAATGGTGAGGCCAGGATTAGATGTATCAGCAACTATTGCTTAAATGAGTGCAAAGTCATAGTTTTCTTCAGATTTGGGTTTTAGCAGATGTTGGCACTGTTCTGATTTGGTGTGGTTTTATTTCCATAGGGCATCAGTTTATAATTTATTGGTGCCTGAGACTGACCATTAAAAAATGAGGGTCTTCCCTTTCTAACAAAAGCTGTTTTCAGGTGCCCTTGAGAATGTTTAGGTTCTGCTAATTGAAGGAAGAACTTTGGGTGCTGGGAATACCTGTAAACAGAGTTTTTTACAGGAGGCAGGGGCTGCTCCAGAGACCCTGGGATGAAGATCTACAAAAGGTATCAATGTAGTTATTGCCCTTTTCTTTTTCAGTGATTTTTTTTTTTCTACCTCATTGTTACTAACAGTAGCTTGTGGCACAGCACACACTAAACTACAAGCCCCCTCCTTTACACTCATATTCTGTATTTGGTTGTAGCTATGGCTCGATATTCTAATTTTATGCTACTGTTAAGATTATAAATCATATTTTAGTGATAAAATGGCTGTGTGTAAATCCTGATCTGTATTACTTTGCCTAGCAAGTTGTATGGGCCTTAAACTGTGAGATAAGTCTTCGTTGCAGAGTCTTTGCAGCAGGGAGTTGTGATGATGAAGGTGCTTACAGGCTGGTTGGAGCCTATGGAGGAGGAGTAGCAGAATGATTAGTGAAGCCAGTAAATGGTAGATAGTAAGAAATAAATGGGGTCTTGTACTTTCATTTGAAATGGAAGCTGTATAAATTAGATTTGACAAACTCAGTGACTTACACAACTGCTGTATTGCTGATCCTTCTCCCCTGTGTCCTCTGGCTTGTATCCAGAGGGGAAAAAATAATTTTAAACATACAAAACGTGTGCAGAGCTAATATCTGACAACTTGTTTTTGTGATCATTACTTGTTTTCTGTGCCCTCCTGCACCTCACTGCATCTTCCATTGGGCAAGCTCTTGCATCAGGGTTGCTTTTACCATTTATTTGGGTTGTTCCCTTTTTGGGTCAGGCCAGTTTGGTCACTGTTGTGCTACAAACAGATTTTTCCTGACTGTGGAAAGAGCCTTTTCTTGGTTTTATCCAATTCTGTCCAAAGTCTTCAGCACAGGTGATAACCCACAAGCTTTTTGGAGGCTTTAGCTTTCTTTAAAGTGAGTATTTGTAAGTAGTGAGGTGAACTAACAGAGACTTGGTGCTTAACTTTGAGCTGTACTGTGCAGGGCTTCAATGATGTGTTGGTGCAGCTGGTGCAGTTTGGGAAGCCCAGTAAACTGACTCATGACAAGAGGTAGCCTTGCTGTGTTCAAACAAGCAATGTTTTGACACTGCAAAAGAAAGAGAGATTCTGAATCGGTGTGAGATAATTCCTGGGGTGCTTGAAGGGACTGTGGGATAGACTGATGATTCATGCAGTATTGATGTTATCAAAATTGTGTTGATCACATGAAGTAAGTCTTCAATGCCCTTTTATAAGGGAAAGTGTGAACTTCAAAACTTGAGAATTTGTTTGTAGTCCTCGTCACTGGATATCGTATTTGGGAGAATGACTGCAGTAAAATTGTTACCTGGTGCTGTGTAAAGACCATTACCTAGTTTACAATTATGACTGTTCACTAGAAATTAATATTGTTGTGTGTAATTGGTGTAAGTATCTTCAGCAGACTGTGGTTCAGACTGATTTCAATAGAGATATTTCTGTAAGCACAAGACCAGAGGAGGTGACCTGCCCCACCTCAGCCCACTGTTCCCCCCTCCAAAATCATATTGACATACTACCTTCAAATGATAAACCAGGTGATAAAACAGTAACGTTTGCAGGTTTGTGGATTTGTAGATATTTTTAGCAGCGATGATGTCACATGTATTTAATGGAATTAAACAATTAAATTGGTGTTTCATGGTAAATGCCAGTGGGTTGTATTTTAAGACTAAGGAAACTTATGTTTAATAGAAATCCATTTACCAACCTTATAGGTATTGGTGTTACTCCTTTGAGATTCATCTTCAGGTTTTGGACTTCTTTCTCTAGATAAGTGATTTATTTGGTTTCAGGCATATCCAAGTATTTTCAAATTCTTATGGAATTGCTAGCTTGTGCAGTCTACGCTTAACTGGCATGAGCATTTAAAAAAATAAATATTGGTATGTTTACTAGAGAAATTTTTGGAAGAAATTGAAATGGTTTTTTTTCTATAAAACCAGGAGGCATCATTATTCCACTTATTTCTTGTATCATAGCATAGATTCACAAAGTTTGGGTTGGAAAAGACCTTTAAAGCTCATTTACTTGGAGAACCAGTGCTGAAGCAAACCTTGATTAGTTCCTAACCTTTCTTAGGTGCTAATTAACAAATGTTGGCTCATCTTAGGTTTTTTAGGCGTTTCAAGAAGTTTCTGATATATCAAGGCTTTCACAGGACCCTTGGAGAGTCTTGAATACAAGTGAATTTATTTGCAGGGATTCTGAGCAGCAGGTCCTTGACTGAGGGCTGCTGAAGTGAGGCCTAAAAATAGAAATAAACATAAAAAAATGTCATTTGACAGAAGAATGTCACCTTGATATCTTTAACCTCCTTTTGGTGTTTCTGTACATTTTAATGAACGTTGACACCATGTTAATAACATCCCTGATTCCCAGCTTCTGCAGGAAGGGACTTTACTTGTGGCTATTGTAGTGAATTTTTTTGTGCTCACAGCGGAACAGGTAGCAGCAGGATCTTAAGGAAAATCTGCATGCAGAGTATTGACTTTTAAATTACTTTCTCTATTTTTCTTTCCTAACTGCAGTGACTTGTAGAGTTTTTTAGGGAGGTTGAATCAGGCTGACATGAGTAAGCAGAATTTCTTGATTTCAGTCTTTATTCTTCTGGAAGCATTCTAGAATTTTGGGGAGAGGGAACCGTAGCAACTGGAAAAGGTTTAGAATTTTAAACTCTTTAAGCGTCTTTCAGAATTTGGGAACTAAAGTTGTTTCCTAAATTTATGAGTTAATCAGTACAGCTGTTGAAAAAGCACTTGAGTATCTAATAGAAATATATAAGGACTTGAAATTATTATCCACTTGTGCCAGGTTTTGAGTATTTTAAACCCAGTGGTTTATGGGTTAAGTCATGTACACTGGAAAAGTTGACAAGATAATTACAGAAAACTAAAATGCCTTTGTTCCTGAGAGAACTTCTGAGGGAACATCTCATTTCTGAAGCACAAGCTATGAAACTGTAGAGAATATAGGATTATTGGCATTCAGTGGTTTTCTTGCATGCCAATGCGCATCCTAAGAAAACACATGTAAAAATCAGAAAAGCTCTGCAGTTTGGGAGTACTGGAAAGTTCAAAATTGTGGAATTTTGGCTGAAAAATCGAGCTGTTAATGGTATGCCAGGACAATTCTCTTAGGAAAGGGGTTACATTTCCAAAAGCAAAACCTTGTTCAAAAAAAAAGATATATATATTTGTATATATATATATATATAAGTTGATGGGAACTCAAGACACAGGTTTTACAGCTCTCTTACCAGACTGCTGGAGAGTCTTAATTTTTCCCGGAATAAAAAGCAAAATGCTCATGAATTAACAAAAGCCATGGTAGAGCAGTGGATAGTGTCTCTGGTGGAATTTTTTTCCTGGTCTTTTCAAAGACTGGAGAGAGAAAACTGGGGAACCGGAGAAACCTAATCTAATTCGATAAATGGGCAAGGGGAGTGAAGCAGCATTTGTACAGGTCATGTCAGTTGCTTCTACATATTAGATTAACAGGAATTTAATTGATTTAAAATTCCACAGCTGTTTATAAAATGCATATAGGCCATTAACTTGTCTTCTGATCATCGGTTAAAATGAAGGGGCTAATTATAGCTATTTGAAATCCTTAACTCTAGGAGTGTCTGTATTTTCTCTATTAGCAATGTAAGGACTTTTTTATGCCAGTCCAAAGCAGTGTAGATCCCTGAAGCATGTGTCTGTTGTGAACAGGAGTGGCTTTGTCTCATGAATGTTTAAGCCAATTATTCAAACAGTTTAAACACGATTTGAGGTGTCAATTTAAAAATGCTAGTATATTCCATTTATTGCAGAAATCTTCACAGTGTTAGTGGTAATTCAAACAGTCACCACTCTAAGAGGTGGCGTTGAATCATAACTCTGTGTTGTGTAGCAGTTGTTATATTGGGGGAAAATAGCTACAGATTTATAACTTCCATCTTTTCTGGTGACAATAAAAAATAATTTATTGCATAGCTTTGTGTTGTTTTCACAAAAATGCAGTATACAGGTTTTATTAGTCATTTAAGAAATAATAATAAAATGTTAAAAAATCCCAAATCCTTTTGATAAGCACTTCTGAAAAACAGATTTTAGTTTTTTTGGTAAAGAAGTGAACTTCTGTTCTGGAAATGGAGTTCAAATAACTGGCTGAGTGAGCTTAGATGGGGCAAGTATTGCAACATGAAATGGTGGGGATGTTATCTGTGTCATGTTGCCCTTTCCCTTGTGCTGCCTTCATCCCTCACCTCCTGTGATCCCCATCCAGGAGCTCTTGTGTTGCCTGGAAGCCCATTTGAAGGAAAAAGCAGGTAGCCCTTTAGCATAATCCTTTAAAACTCACAGATTTACTAAAGTGACTCTAGCCATTTTAACGTTTAATTAATTTAATTTTTTTAAATAATAAATAATAAACCACTGCAGTTTAATGTGCTGGTGTTTAACTTAGCCTTTCAGTCGGCTGAGAAAGTGCTTGTGCAGCACTTGGAGGGGTGACGGTGCCAAGGCATTTGGAGACAAGTGTCCAAACCTATTGCTTTGAACTAGGCCAGTTTTGCTGCCAGTGAGTTTCCTGTGTGGAGACTTTTGTATTCCAGTTGCCAAACTTTAAATGCAAGAGATTGAGTAAAAACTAACTTACCAGTAGCTTGCTTGATTCTGCACAGATCTGGAAACTATTTTAATGCAGTTTATACAAGGTGAGAGCAGATCCAGGCATTGTCTTTGAAGATACTGACTTCTGTGCAAGCAGTGGCATCTCTTTTTGGTTTTTTGGGGTTTGTTTTGTTTTTTAAAGTTCTTGGGTGGTCCTGCTTTCTGTACTGCATCCAACAGGTTGTTGCTGCTTCACCAGGTTTCAACACCAGCGAGAGTTGCTGCTGGGAATCCTGGGGCTAATTTTGAAATAAATCCACACTCAGACTAAATCTGAATTTAGGATGAGGTGACTTTGCATTCCATGACACATCTGAATGAGACCATTTTGAGTATAAACAAATATAGATTATCTGTTTTAGGATGAAAAGGTTTAAACAGGTGATGACTGCTCCTTCACACGTACCCTCAATCCGCGCCACCATCCATGGCCTTCTGCTCATGTGCTCCTGTGTTCCGAAGCCTTTTCTATCTTAGCAATAGAATTAAAAAAACAAAATGCAAACCTATTCAGTGTTCTGTTCATTGAACAATGTGTCTTCAGTGCACTGGATGAGTCAGAGGTCTTGTTGAAAAATAAATTTAGTCATGTAGATTTTCCCAGCACTTGCACACAAGGGACTATGTTGGGCTGAATGGACAAGCTTGAGTCTGATATTTTTGTACGTCCGTGTTTGTCTTTGTAACTGTAATTGTTTGTCTGGGCTTGCATTTTGGGCACTCAGGGTGGTGTGGTGGTACTGGGTAGCATTGCATTGGTGTGGTTTTTTTTTTTGTACTGGGCTTCCCTGTCAAGGCATCAAATACGTGATCTTTCCGACGTTCATAGATGAATACTGTTTTAAGGGAATTGCTTGTAATCTTTTTATTTTAATAAAGAGATTCCAAGTGATTAAGTGATTAGTAATTACTTAATAGTGCTCAGTGTTAAGGAGCTGTGGTGGAAAAAGCTGGTTGTAATAGAAGAGCTTGAGGGAAACAGAACTGTTTGGTGTCAAGTGGAGGAACTTCAGTGGTTTTTCCTTGAAACTAGGTTTTGTTGAAACTTTTTGTTTAATTGAAACTTTGTTTTCTTGTGGGTTACTCTCACTGGGGTTTTGGAGGGGCCTAGTGCAAGTTTTTATCTTAACTGTGCTCTTCCGGATCGTTGTTATGTTGGTAACTTAAGGTATTTTACTGCAAAATAGTATTTCTCAGGCCTTTGATTATGGATATCACTGCATGGGATGATCTGGAAACACATTTGTTTTGTTTTGTGCTGGAGTTGGTTCACTTTTTCTTCCTCACGTGTTTTGTTCTTAAGCAACCAATTTAAAAATGATTTTTGTGTTCAAGACTTGATGTAATAAAGATGCATTTCACAAATAAAGGTTTTAACAAACCTTACTTATAGAAAATACTGCTAATTAGCCCCTGCCTTGGCAGCAGTGGGGGAGCTGTGTGTTACATTCAACCTCAAAACAGGTGTTGATTGGGGACTTGAGCATCTGAGACCGCAGACACCAAACCTGGCTTTCCTTTGGCTCTTTCTAACCAGATAAATGAGGAAAAGGTGCAGTTGGCAGAAATCACAGAATCACAGAATGGGTTAGGTTGGAAGGGACCACAGTGGGTCATCTGGTCCAACCTCCCTGCTCTACGTTTTGTTGCCAACATTTTGTTCTTGCTGTTTGGGGAGAGCTCCAGTTCCTGAGCAAATACACTTAATAAGCAGTGTTGCAACTAGAAATAAATTGTAAATAAGTTTAGCCACCACCAGGACCCATGCTGGGGCTTCCCAAGTGTGCAGGCACTGAACTGTTCTGGTCCTAATAGGGATTGATGTTTTTTTTTCTCCTGCCACGAGAGGATGTTTGTGTGCACCAGCTGGCTTGCTTTGCTTCCTGCTTCTGTGAATAATTCAGCTGGTTTCTTTTTTTCCAGTTTATCATTTTGTAGTTCAGCCAGGATCTCTGAATCACTTAATCTGTTTGTGATAACGTCAGATGACTTACGTGCATCCAATATATCAGTGAGGTCTGATTCTTTAGTAAAATTATATTGTGTTATGCTATTTTGTAGCTTTAACATGAATATTGATAAAGATTTTTTTTTTAAAATATGCTAACATTTTATTTTAAAAAGTCAAAGTGTCTTCATTCAACATAAAATTTTGCCCCCTTCCCCCCATTCTCTCCCTCTCCCCCCAGTTATTTCAAGATTAACTTTAAATCTTTCCTCTAGAAGCATGATTTTACAGTGCATTTGAGGGTGTGCTGACGATGTGTTAGGAAACTAATCAAACCTGAAACCCAGACCTAGAAATCCATTGAAAAAGTGTCGTAGTTTACAAATTGAAATAACTTGTGTATGGACTAGACATTGCAGGTTACCTGCCTTCTCTTTCTATGTTTTGAATGTACTCTGTGAATTTTGAGTGTTGTGCTGCGATTTGAGTGCTTTGGGGTTTGCTGGTGGGTTTTTAAATGATTTTCATGGCCTGATAAATGAGTTGGATTTTCCCATGGTCATGGATTTCTGAATTAGGTGGCTTCAGTCTTTAGTGTGGTGCATCGTGCCTTAATGGCATCTTTGTGGTTGCTACCACAGTTTGAATATGAGCTTTTTGTAATTAGTAAATATGAAATGCTCAGTTGCCTGTAAAATGTTTGCAGCTGATGGGGTAACTTCGTGGATATAAGTGGAGAGAGAAAAAAAAAGTCAGCATAAAAATAGAGCTTCATACCAGTTTAATAGTCTGAAGTGTATTCATTGTGTTAATTTATCACTGTGCCTTACATAATGAGTGTGTGAAGGATGTGAAAGAAAAAAAAGGTTCTTTGGATGAAAGAGGGAGTTACAAAAACTTAACAGCTTCAAACAACATTCCGTGGTGTGTGTATCTCTTTTGTTTTTACACACATGTTCCTCAAGGCAAGGGATGACTTCATGATACGAGGCATTTATTACCAAGTTAAATACAAATTTTGTTTTGCGATTGGTTATTTTAACTGAGTTATGTAGAGAACATTCTCCCTACCCACAGCATTACTGGAGAGGAATGTGTATTGCATTTGCTGCTAAAATGTACTTTAGAAAGTTTTTTTCTTTATGGTTCCCCCATTTCTGTATCTGGTTGTTTCTAGATTTGCATATTTGGAGGCAGTTTTCATGGAGTCTTTTGGGTAACCGCAGAATTGCTTGGTTCGGACAATTATTTCTGGCCTCATTCATTATAATGGTTGGTTAGTACATGTCAGACAGTTATTCTACTTTGATATTGTATCTTTGATGGATCTAGGAAGTAATAAACAAAAACTCTGAATATTTTCATCTCTACAGTACACTGAGATTTTGGTTATTTGGAAATAGCATTTTCATAATGGTGTTTGAAGGGGGACACATTGCATGCATACAGCATCCTTTCTAAAGCTTTTCATTTTGGTGTCTTATCAAAATAACTGTGTCAGAGAATAATTTTTGGCTTGAATTTTAAAAGATCCTGTTCATTGATATGCCTGACCACTCCTAGTCTGGTTTTTTCCAACTTCTTTTGTTGGCTTTTGTGGAAGCAGACAGTACGTTCCCTGTGGACCAGATGATTCCCATCGCTCCCTCCCTGTGCACGTAGCTTTCCTCAGCTTCTTAAGGGGGGTGGGGACATTAATGATCTCCATAATGATGAGAAATGAGGGCTGTACCTGGTTTGATAGATGCTGTTCACCTACAGGTGTACATGGAGCTGGCATCTGTCGGTCTGGTCTGTGCTCTGCAGGGAGCCCTGATGGCAGAGAAGGGAAGTGGTAGAGTTGGAGCTCTTCCTGTCTCCCTGTGGATGGGGCTTAAGGATTTACTGCAGCAGTGTAAGAACAATTCATTAATTGGGCTTAACTGAACCTGGAAACTCTTCTGTTAAGGCTTCTTTTCTGATCCAATTATTTAACCTTCTTTTAGTCAGATGCTGACTCCTGGCAGATGAAGCAAGTAAATGTTAAAGGCCAGGCAGCTCCAGAGTTAAAAGGGACCAGCTCTCTCTTCTCCCACTGTAAATGCACAGTTCACAACTGTGGATTGTACAGAATAACCTGGAATGCACTGCCTTTGCACGTCCTCTCAGGACTGCATGCTTCACTCACCTTGGCTTTTTTAGTTTGTAAATGTAAGTGGTGCCTTTGTCCTGCAACTGCTTTGAAACTTAGAGGTGAAAAGGTGATATGTGTCAGAATAGAACTTTCTAACTAACATTTAGCAGTGCTGTGCCAATTGCAAAACTCCTAATGGCTTATCAGACTAAATCTATTAGTTTTGATAATGCATTGTATAATTTATTAGGCAATTAATGGTGTTGAAAAATAGAGGGTTCCACTGTGTAACTGGGCACAAAGTGGAAGATGGAGTTTTCTACTGTTAACATATTGGTAAAATTCTTTCCCTTTCTGTTATTAAGATACAATTAGCTAGTCAATATTTGCCTTGTTTCTAGACCTTGATGTTTCAGTGGTTCCATTGTGTATGCACAGCTTTAATGAAACTCTACAATTAAGTAGTTGTGTGTTTCCATACTGTTGCTTTTACATGCAGACAAGTTTTTGTACTTTGATAACTTAAATTCTCTCAAAGGGATGAAAGTCCTGCTACAAATTAAGAATTACCAATAACATACATTTTCAGTGAAGTTGTGCTAAACTTCCAACCCTGCTTCAAAGGCATTGTGATGTTCTCAGCAGGTTTCAAATAGGACCTTTGAAATGGAATTTCTGATAGGTTAGTCAAGCACATCACCATACGGAATGATCAGATGTCAGTTATTTCCATTTTAAACAGATTCCTGTGATATGAAAGATTACAATCAAGATGTTTTCACACTTAGCTCATCCTATGCCAGCTAAATTAAGGTGTCAATCGATGTAGTAGATGTAGTAGGCACAGACCTACCAGAGCCTTTATCTCAGGGATGGCAGCCATTGTTGCCTTCGGTATAGTTTGAAGGTGCAAAATCCTTTCTTTAATTGCAAGTAAGGATTTTCGTCTTCTAGTTCCTTTGTTATCTGTTGTTCAGTTTGGCTTTTGCCTGATTGATACAAGTGAGTGTGGTGTCAGAGAGAAGAACATGTAGCAGGTAACCACATCTTGGAATGGGCACTACTGGTAGGTTTGGGAGAGTTGTTCTGGTTCCTAGATTTAGGTGGTGATTAAAGCCTGAGGGTTAGTAAAAAGGATTGTGAACTGTCGCTGTCAGAATCTTTTGATGGGACACCTGGATGTGCCCTGGCTTGAAGCTCACAGGTGTGCATATGGAGAAAATATATCCCAAATCACTTCCAGTCTTTCCAAATGTTTGCTAGGTCAAGGCTTTAAGCACATTTAAACAGTCATTGTAGGCTGCACGATGGTCTTCTGGGAAAGAGAACAAGAGAACTTCTCTGACCAGAGAAGCTGTGGCTTTCCCATCCCTGGAAGCGTCCCAGGCCAGGTTGGATGGGGTTTGTGGCACCCTGGGCTAGTGGAAGGTGTCCCCGCCCATGGCAGGGGGTGGAACGAGGTGAGCTTTAAGGTCCCTTCCAATCCATTCTATGAGTCTAGGATAATTCTGTGGCAAGTCCACAAAACTTTCCATGAGTGATACAGTTGTGGTGGTTGTGTTTTTTTTTAAGCGAATAATACCTCAGTCAGCTTTGTCAACTCTGCCCTCTAATCCCAGTGAGGACTGTCTCTCTTGCTTTCACTCCTTTACTGGATATTGTGGCACTTCTCACCTCTGTGGCAAGTACTCACGCACGTGAGATCATACATAATCTTATACCTCTGGGGTTAGTCCTCTCATCCACAAATTCCTCAGTCCCAGAGAGAAGGATTAACAGGACATTTGTTCTGCAGGGCTCTTGTTGTAGTGGACTTGGCTGCGCTGGGGCTTCCATTTGTGACTTCAAGTTTAGGCATGAATACAATCATCCTGCTGTATTTAGGCACCACACCTTATTCTTTCTGTCTTAGAGATCTTTTCCAACTCTTTTGTTTCTGTGATTGTGTCTCAGGGACCTGTATTGGCTGCCATGATGGTGTAACAATTGACACACCTTTAAGTTCAAAGCTGGGTAACAAGAGGTGTCTGACATGGCTTGAGATATGTCATGTGTGACTGAAAATAGAGATCTGACTTAAAATAATGACTTAGTATTCATTGCAGGAATTACATGTGGCTGATGCACAGCAGCAGCCCCTTAATGAACAACTTTATTGTACTGCCATGCTTTCTCCATTTTCGGTCTTTACACATTGATAACAATTAGCAAGGGCTTTCTGAAGGCTGCTCAACTGTAAATGCATCTTACTGAAAAGATAAACGTGTTTATAGGAGTGTGGATTTGTTTTCAGTCTCTGCTTACTGCAGTTCTCAGGGCTATATTTGAGGGAACAGCATCCTTGAGATTTTTGTGACAGAGGTGATTGTTTAAATGGTTTTGTTGTCCTTTATTACAGGTCAGATGAACTAATTTCTCGGTATTACAAAAATATTTACCAAGGTTGTTTAAGAGGTAGAATTAGCAGTGATTCTTGCTGAATTGATTCTTCCAACTCCACCAACTTTTCAAAGACAGTGACAGCCTATTCCAGAAAGATGGGGGTTGTACATTAAGTATTTCCACAGGTGACATGTGAGTTATGTTCTAGACTGGCAATTTGCCTTCCTTTCCAAACCATCCAGGAGCCGCCTCTGCAGGCAGAAGCCAATATTTGTGCCCTTGACTTCATACTGAAGGAACTGGCAAAGGTTTCTGCAATTATTTGTCAAGAGTTGATGGACCTGAGATTGTGACTGTGCTCACCAGTGGCCAGTTCTTAAAGGTTTCATCTTGCAGAGTTAATACAGCTTATGTTCATCCATGTTTAATGCACAGTCAGCTCATTTAGAAATGTCTCTGCTCTTGACCTCTGCAAATTGGGGCCGAGGAGCCATTTCCTTATCTGTAGTGAATGCCAGGCTCTCACAGAGCCACCCTCAGCTCTATTTAGGGAATTTGGCATTAAACTTCTGTTAGCTATAGTGCTAACATTGTGGAATAGAACCACGCCTGGGTAGATTCAGGGAAACTGCATAATAGATTCTTGTGTGCTCTAATGAAGAATATGCTCTTTATAGGTCATTTCAAGAAATGCCAACACTTTCATCTCTGTCTAATTTTCTTGGAGCCTCTGACATTTTTAATATATATATAAATATAATATAGACATACATTGTCTATACTATAGATACATTTTATATATTACATATATAAATAAACATACATCTATATGTTTTATAATACTTCAGATATTTCAAGCAGAGATCTATTCCAAGCAGAGATCCAACAGCTCAGGCTTTTGCAGGCTTCCCAGCTGCTCTGCTGAGGCTGTGGAACCTCAGGTTGCTTTTGCGTAATGCAGTAACTCAGGAGAAAGTGAGGCTGAATGACAGCAGCTGTGGCCCTGGCGTCACCAGATGTGGCTAAGCAGCTCTTTTTGGAAGAAGTGAGGGCTCACAAAGAACCCCATATGATGGGTTAATCCCCCTGAGGCTTTGGGGGCGAGGAGGGGGAAGCAGTTGTCAGGAGCAGTCCACCCCCAGGCTTTGGAGAAAGGAACAAAGCCCAGCTTGGCTGGGCAGCACAGCCCGACCTGCCACGGCGTTGCAGGAGGAGACAGAGATGCTTCTGACTTTGTCCTCTTCTTAACCTCATTCAAGGAGAGTCCTTCAAGTCAGCATTCCAGCAAAATCAAAGAATTTCCAAGTGCAGCGAGATGACAAAGGTTGAAGTATTCTGGTTGAAAGGAGCCTCTTTTCAGCCCTGCCTTTTGATCGGTGCTTCCCTGGCCTCCCTGTCCCACTGGGTGGTACCTGGCAGGGGCTGAGCTGCACAGAGCATTTGTTTAAAGGTGATGTGAAGGATTTATGAAGCTGTGAAAATTGCTGCCCTTGAGCTTACAGTATGGCCAACTGGTGTAAGGTACAGTTTGGATCCTTAAAGAATGTGCTGAGCTTTACTTCTGGTTTAAGATAAACTGTTCTTCCTGCTGGTGCTTCTTGTCTGTTGGATTGGGGTTTTTTCCCTCCACCACTGAAAATTATGCATCTCTTCTGATACCCCTTTTTTTCTTTCTTCTTAAAAAGTGTAATTTGTCATTTTGCTTGGACATTTGTGGTGTTTTGTTTTGATCTCATTCTCATTTTGATATAATTATGTATATATATTTCTTCTGCTAAAAATTTTTCTGCTCAAGAAGAATGGTAATTTCTGTCTTGTGTCCAAATTTTATATGAAATATTTACGCAGGTTTATGAGTAAAAACTGGCTGATTGTAGTTTGAAATACCTGCAATGATTGAAGCACTCCAGGATGTGTTTTTTTTTCTCACCTGTTTTGAACAGTGTCTTTGAGCTCCCAGTGCTTGTTCTGGCACGCTGTCAATAGCTTTAAATGATGCATATGCACTTGAATGGAGGCTGGGGATGAGAGAATGAAGTGAATTTGTTAGCAGTGTTCTCTGATGTAGGGGGGAGCTGGATGTTTGAGGAAACGGAGACTATTAAGCGAAAAACCAAACTCGACCTTTATGGATTAAGAAAACTACTTGAGAAACATTTTAAAACAGAGTAAAAACTTTTCTGTGTAAAATCTGACTGAGAAAAAGGGGTTCTACCTGGTCGGAGGTAGGCTGTTTTACTGAACCATATGTATGTAACTAATGCCTTTTTTTTGTGTGTGTGTTTTTTTTCCTCCTACATAGTTTGCTTTGTTAAACTCTTTCACCAATATGTTGCTAGAAGAATGTGCTTGAAGCAAAGATCCAAATGTGTAATTTCCAGGCAACATGAATTTATTTCTTCTTTTCTTTAGGAGACATCACTCAGAAAGGATATGAAAAGAAGAGGGCAAAGCTGTTAGCACGGTACATACCACTCATCCAAGGTGAGAAACTGTATGGAAGTTACACCTTTGTGCTTAATCTGTGAAACTGTGTAATGGAAAAGCTCTCACTAAATAAACTGGATGAATTATAATAGTGTCTGATATGGCATCTAACCAGCAGTGGGAAGTGGCTGTTACAGAGAAGGAAAGAGCAAGGGAAAAGCCTGAAATTGTTTGGGTTTTTTTTAACTTTTATATGAAATGTTAAATGGTAACCTTCTTGTAGCAAACCTTAGTTTGACAACTGCATCTGAGACTTTAAGACAACTTTAGAAATTAGTAAAGTTATTGCTAAAAGCAAATTGGCTTCCTTCATTAGATGGAAATGCTCAGTAGTCATCACTGTCATGCTCTAATGCGCTTTTTTTTTTGCACGCACCCTCTGCCTCACTCCATTTCCCCTTCCCTCCCTGTACCCACTCTGTTTATTCAAAATACTGTTTTATTATAAACTATTACTTCTGAAACTGGTTATTATCAGACTTGATTTTGGCCATAACTTAAATGCCCACATTTTTTTTTATTTATTTTTATGCTAGGACACCGAAATCACCTGGGGTTAGAGCTGTTGTGCTTCCATTGAGCTTTGGTGTTCTATAATCCCCCAATTTTTCTGTAGCTTGAGAGATTTTGGTTAGGACAAGGGAAAATGAGAAGCAACCAGGTTGAGTGGAAGAAGTAATGGGACACTGTAAATAGTTAGAGATACTTTTGAACAGTCAGAACATAATCTGATGTTTCATCATGGGGGTTCTTAGCAAAAGTTTCTTTTTGTGGTTTTGGTTTTTATTTATTTTGTTTGTTGTTTTTTTTTTAAGAACAGGTGTAGCTTTTACCTTAGCATATTTATAATCTCTGTAGACCATGCAGAACCAAACTCATTGCTATAAGACGGCTCATTCCTTGGATAGAAGCAGTTTGGATTTTTTTGGGTGACTTTTGACAGTCAGCAGTAACCTCAGCTGCCACAGCTTCTCCTCCTTACCCCAGTTCTCTGGAAAGAACTGTCTCAGTTTTCTGTTCAGAGTGCCCTGTCCTCCAACTCAGCTTAAAGATTCTGAGACAAGGTGAAATATGGATTTTTGATATGGATTTTGACTGAGGATTTACAATTACAAGGAATATTCTGACAATGCCTTCTACTAGAAAATCACATCTTTGTATTTCTGTCTCTTGTTAAATCTCTCGTCTCTGCCTTCACTCCTTTCTGTTGAGAGCGGGGTTTTATTTTTTATAGTTTTTTTTTCCTTCCCAGCCCTTAAACTGAAAGGCTGTTTGCACAAATTTTTCAAGTTCTGAGCTCTCCAGTGTTGCTTAGACAACTACAGCACTTTGTCTTCCATACTTTTTAAAGCAAGTTTTAAAGCTGGGTTGCAGTGTGAAGCACGTTTGTTTCCCTTTTCTGCATGACTACTGCTGGCCCCATGTCACACCCTAACTCTTGGGGTCTTAGAAGCAACAGTGACTCTTGTGCAGAGTTTCCAGGGGTGTTGGACTGACTACAGGCAGTTGTCCACTCTAGAAGCCTGCTGTGATATCTGTATTTCCAGTGGTGTTTTGTAACACCTTATTGAGGTAACATGCTCATTCAGGAGCTCACTAAGCTGACGTGGTGTACGAAGTTACAGATGGCTTTGGAAGGAAAAAAAACTGCGTGGGGAAAATATATTAGTAACACTTTTTTAGAGTTGTTTTCACTGAAGCTTCTCTTTCAAACTGGAGGTGTTCAGGAGTGTTTCATTCAGGCGGAGTGACTTCATACAGTCTGGGTTAACACCCTAACATCCTGGACAGTGTTTGGAAGAAAGCATGTCTTAAGGAGATGGCAGTGCAGATCCATGGTCTCTTGATTTGTCTGTGATGGGATATTAGGCTGAAGCAAGAATCTTGGGTCCCTTTAGATTTCAAGCTGCTTAAAAATTTCTCCTTGTTCAGCCAGATTTTCTGTAATCACCTTAAGAAGTAGTTTAATAGGCAGCGAAATCCTGCTTGCTTGATACCATGTTTTCTAAGAAATACCAGATTACCTGATTTTTTATTTTTTTTTTTTACCAATTCTGCCTAGTTTAGCATTAAGCTGACAGGAATCTAGCTTTAATATGCTAAAAAAAATTAGTGGGCTGTCTGCCTCTGAGCAGGAAGAATGATATTCTGTCAAAAAGACAAAATTTGCTTAAAACATGAAGCTAACTGCTTATTTCAATTTCCTGACATATGTTCCATTAACCCAGTTGTAAGTTGGAATTTGGTTAATTGGCACAGCTTCAGCGTAGCTCAGATTAGAGTGTGAGAGTCCCAAAGGCTTTGAGCCTGCTGAAATCTTCTATCATTAACAATTTGATTGCAGCATTCCTGATAGGATTCATAAAATTCATTATCCATGAAGTTTTTGCAGACTGATGAGTTCTTAGTCTGTGATGTGACTACCTTCAGAACTGCTAACTCACGTCTTTCTGCAGCTTTATGCCTTGGAAGCATATTCATGCAGTTCTGGAAGTTTAGCTTTTCATGTTATACCTCACCCACCGCCACCTAAAAACTAATCACATGGCAACTCCTGCTCTTCCAGTGCCATGTAAAAGGGATTGGGTTGCATTTCTGCTGCCCTGTGTAGCTGAATCTGTGGGGAGCCCAGTTATTACCCAGACAGTGTTAAATAACTCCACAGAGCGCTTGGTGAACAGAAAAAGACAGCAGTGGCTGCAAAGCACATTTTCAATTAACAGGAAAATTAAGCAGAACACATCACCATTCAGGAGTTGCATTCCTTTAGGCTGTTTTGTGTTCTAAAACTCTAAACCGGCAGTGATGAAGAGTTAGTGCAAATGTTAAGATTCCTCTTAGAAACCATAAAACCGTGTAGTTACGTGAAAATACTAACTAAAATGAGTTATATTTCACTAATCCAACCAATGCACTGTGCAAAATTAAAACCAAGTGTTGAGCCAATAGCAAGCCTTAAACAGTAATTAATTATTTTAATGAAGTAAAACTTAATAGTCAATAATTGGCTTCCTCAGTCAACCTCTGTGTGCAAATTTCAGATAAAACTCTGAGGAAATAATTAATTATATCCGTAGGCAACCTGGCATGCTGCTTGGTGAACCTTCCCCAGTGATGGATAACATCAGACATGTGGCAGAGATGGATTTTGAATGTGGATAGAGCTGGGGTGAAAGAACCTTCAGGAATAACCAGATAAAATCGGAAGCATTTACAGAGACTGTCCTGTCCTGATGGGCACCAAATCCTGTACTCCCTTCTTTCCTTGAGCCAAGGATACTGTATACTGGAGTATATAGTATAATGTATGTAGTATATATACTGTGTATATATATGTATTTACTATATATATACACACACTATATCTATATACTTTATATAGTATATATACTGTGTATGTATATACTATATATACTTAGTTGTCATCACTCTGTTGAATTTCAAGAACCTTTTGATGGTTCCTGGCAATGACAGGAGGTGATTTAGAACAACCTCAGGGTCCTGGCCATGCCCCCTCCTGGCTGCTGCAAAAATCAACCCTGTCCTGGGCAGAACCAGGACATTGGAGCATTAAAGAAATCATCTTGGGGAGTGGAGTGTCATGTTGGATGTGAAATAAAGAAAATTTCTCCTGCACTCCAGTAGGAACTGTTGGTAACTGCAGGCTTCTTCTTGGTGCTTGCCATGCCTTTGCCTGAATTCTGCTGATACTGCAGACACCTGAAACCATTTCAAAGCTAATTTAACCAAAAGGAAAGATGAAATATGAACTTCAGAGTTTAGGACAGAAGCCATGAAGGTGGTCTCCAGTTCCTTTTGTTAAACAGGAGTTACCCTGGAACAATTCTCTGCTACTGTGGTAATTTCCTGCTCACCTACCAGTTGTTTCTTTAAAAAAAGCCACACACAGGTATTTTCTGGAGTTTTAATAGCTTGGCCAGTGTACTGTTTCTTATCTATCTATCTATCCATTTACAATATATAAAAATAAATTTTATATGTCTTTACATATAAAAATATAAATAAAACAGCTGCACTGTTATATGCATATAGTATTTATAGTATATGTAGTTTTTTAACCACAGCACAGCAGCCACTGCTGCTTATCTGTTAGATGGGAGCACCAGCCAACTTTTCCAGCTCATGCAGAGTTTTCCCCTTTGCTTAAACCTAGTTTTAGTTAACTACATCCTGGCCAATTCCTTGGGTGCTGTCTGAGCAAGAAAAGCAACCACAAATTCCCAGTTCTTTTCCATTTGATGTGTTTTGCTGAGTTGGAGATGGATGTTGGGCATTAGCTGAGGGACTTCTGCTCTGAAAATGTGCAGGTGCTGCTTGATCCTCCCTGTTTATGTGTATTTCTGCTGAAACTCCCTCTGGAGAAGGTGAGATGCAAGGTTGGGAAGGGAGACAGTCCTGTGTGGATATTGCTGGCTCTTGCCCGTAGTACAAATCTCTCCATCATCTCTTAGGCAGGACTCTGGGAGAATTAGTTTTGATAAAGCTTCAGCAAAAGATGCCTGGGGGAGATTTTTAGAGGAAAAGGAAGATAGAGAGTGGGGAGCCTTGTTGAAAGGAAAAGATGACTGCGCTGCAAAGAAAAATCATACCTCGCTTGGCTGGAAGGGGAGACATTCAAAAGGATCTCTCTAAAGCAGAAAGACAGACTCTGTGAGCTGAAGCCAGTGGGCAGTGTCTGCCAGGAGTGTTCATTTTGCATCCTTACACTTTCAGATGCTCTGTAGCTTACCGTGCTGTTCCTTATTCTTCCCAAAGCTCATCACTTCCAATTAACTGGAAGTGGTTTTTGTTCTGCCATTGTCTCGGGCACATGTTTTTTTCCATCTCCTGGGTGTCAGTTCTCTGTCTTTTACCAGGAATGGTGATGTTACCATGTAGGTGCTGGTCTTGGGCTTCCTTTCTAACAGAACTCTTGCCTTATGATGGTCATTTCCTTAGTCTCCTGATTTCTTTCTGATCTTTTTACAGTATTACTGGTTATTTTCAAGTTGCCTCTTTTACTGGCTAAATGAGCTTGCAGCTGCAGTCCTGGTGCTAATTTACAGAGCAATCCCTGGAAATTATTTCACTAGATTTAGTTAGTGCTAGGGAAACTCCTTGCTGAGTGACTTCATTTCTCCTCTGGTGCCAGAGTGATTCCACTCTCACTAAAGTTATTTTCTTTTGTACTTTTCTCTTCTTTTCTTCTTTAGCCCTTCTGCTCCAGCAAAATTAAAATGTTACCATTTTCAAGTTTTCATTTTTAAGGAAAGTGATGATGAAACCTCCTCTAGTTTTGGTTAAGGCTGGCATGTCCCATATTTCTATTTTTCTTACATTTTCATTATTTTATGTCTCTGAAAAGTATTTCTGCGGCTACCAGGGATACATACCCCTTCTGTTCCAACTAAAAGACTGGACCAGGTGATCTTCAAGGTCCCTTCCACCTGGGTTGCTCTCTGATCCTATATAACTGTGATTTTTGTTTTTACTTTTTTGTGGGTACTTCAGCCTCGCATTCAGTTAAAAAGGGGTGAGTTTTACATACCCTATAGCACTCAGTGCCTGTAGTTCCTTTTTTAAGGGATGTGCAACTTACTCTTGTGTCTTGGAATCTGCAATAGCTTTTATAATTTCTTATAATTTATAGGAAAAAAGTGTAAGTACCTCCCTTGATGCTACTCCTACTTTATATTACAGGTGCAATAGCTATGATCAAAGTATGTCCAAATTTTGATTGGCTAATTTGGTTGGCTCTCGGTGTAATTGGTTTAAATGAGATATGTGAAAATGTAATGTGATCCTGTGGGCTAGTTGAAAAAGATCTTTATAGTGTCACTGCTCACAGTTTCCCAAAATATCAAGAGATTGCTGTTGATGTGCTTTTTCAATTCAGTGTGGTTTTTGGTATTGCACCTTTATGACCGAATCTCATAGCATATTCTTTTGAGACCTTGAATGTGGAGACTGGGCTAGTAGATTGACTATGTATTTTGTTCAGTTTTTTGGTGATAAATTACTTTTTCCTGAAAAGTAACACTCATCCTGCATCTGTCTGACTGTATCTGTTCAGGTACCACAAATATTTTTGAGCTTGCTGTCAAGGGAAGAAACAAAATGTTGGTGATTTCACTCTGTGAATTTAAAAAAGAAATCATTCAAAGAAACCAGTCCTTGGGCAGGTGGTTCTAAAGTAATCTGAATTTAGGTGGTGAGGTCCAAGGCACTCACCCTTTCTCATGGTTCGTTTGGTGATTGGTTGGTGGTCACCACACAAGTAGTGGTAAAGGCTACCTAGGTAATATAAAGCTTAATAATGATTTTAAGGGGGATGTATTCTGTATGGATCTTTATGCTACAGAATATTGGGTTGAGGGTTTAGAAGCTGGACAGTGACTGACAGGCAGAATCCTCTTATGTCAGGAGAGCTGGGCTGCTTGTGAAGCATCTCCTGAACTGCTGCTTAAAATAGACTGTTATTTTGAGAAGTTGAAGTTCTGACTAATGACATGTAGGTATTCTCCTTACGTGCGTTGTCATAGTGTCTAAATAAGCATCTCTCTTGCTTCTGGGTATTTCCGTTGAGACAATTTAGTTAGCATTTGGGTTCACTGAGTTGAATCCAAATCTTGGCTTGTATTTGGACTCATTGAATTTATTACAAGTGTCTTTTATGCTTTTGTGGGTTTTGCTGTTGTTTTGTGCTTCCTTGAATGGAAAGTAATAATGCCCTTAAAATTGTTTCATATGGTCCAAGTGGAAACTTTATGAGCTGGAGTTTACTGCCTTGAGTAGAGGAAAATGTTGTAGAATCGTGGAAGATGCCTTTTGTTATCATCATTATTTTTAACTTCGTGAATTTCTGGTACCTTATTCTGGGTAATAAATTACACTGGGTAGACCCTTGTTCAGTCCCGCTGACCTGGAAGGTGTGAACACTTAGATTATTTTTGGATCCTGAAGACAAAAATGTGTGCATCAGGTGATATGTTCTAGGATGGGGTACGACAGTAAAGACTGATGGCATTGAACTATGACCTGGAGCGAGGACTGGATACTCTATAACTGAGGTGAGGCTTCTCCAACCAAAACGTAAAGTGAGGGCCTCAGTCCTCCGATTTCAGTCTCTAGAGGAATAGTTTTCTGCCTTAAGTTTTCTGTGAAAAGATCTGGAACTCTGCATATATGTTTTATGTAGAACTTGAACATCTCAGGTCATTTTTATGAGAAGAGTTTGCTTTCTTCCTTTACAGTTCGGAGGGAAATAACTGTATCTAAAATCCTGTTTAAAGAAATCTGGAATTTTGGAGCTGCACTTGAGGTGTCTGTTGTCTTTTGTTCCTTTCTTATTCCCAGACCCAGGGAATAAGGTAATAATAATAGCTGCAGAAAGGTTTGATACTGTACAAAGAGTCTGGAGTTTCCTCTCTGGCCTCCCTCTTCCCCTCTTCTCTCTGCAGAGCTGTTTAATGTGTTATGTTTTGAAAATTTGATCTCTGCCTACCTGATGCCAGGTGTCTTTAGTTGCACATCCTCCCCAGCAGTGCCAGCAGAGGATTTTCCTTGTCCTGGCAACTCTTCACTGCTCTTACAGTAAAATCATTTTTGCTTGTATAAATCAAAATTGCTAGAAATGTCTGTATTAGTCTTGATTCTCCAGTGTTTGTGGTTGGAAAAAGACAGTAATAATTCAAATACTAACTTTAATTTCATCCTGTAGAAGTGAATTTTTCAGTTAGTTGGAACAAGCTTTAAGACTTCATTCTCGCTAGCTTTGGGTAAATTAAAAATGGACAACATGTGCCTTTAGTGTATCCTTCAAATATTATTTTTGTAAAGGCTTCATTCAGTGTGAATGAAGGGAGGTAGCCTCATTATCCATCTGCTTTTGCTGAAGGCTAAGGTAGTGATTTGCATAGTAGAAGAATAAATGAATGAGCTCACCAAGCTTGCAGAACGGGATTTTTCTGGCACACAATTGCGTAGCCTAAGAGTGAGATGCACTGTCTTACTATTTTTACCAAAAAGTGATGTTTTTCAGAATCATCATTGGTATTTTTGCACTATGATATGAAACCTTCTTTGAGAAAGCGAAAAGGAGGACTTAAACTGAAAAAACAAGTTGTGGTTTCTAACAGTGCCGCTGCTTTCACGCCTCCTCCCAATTTAAAGGGAAGTTCTGAGGTTCATAGATACGTATTTCATCAAAATACACAGTAACTCTGATTCATAACAGTCTGTTCCATAGTTTTGGGAGGAGGAAAGTGTTTCTCTATTTGGTGTTGGTAAGTTTTCGTGCGTTCCTATGGTTGTGTGTAGTCATTTTCTTCCCCGCTCCTCCTGCCCCCAGTACTGATGTGGTCAACCAGCTGGTGCTCAAGTTGCACGTGGCTTGGGAGCATCCTGCATGCAGGTTGTCATCTCCTGATGGATTGTACCAGTCAGCTCATTTTCCACCTGATTTTTTCCCCCCACGTCGGATCACAAAGTAGAAAAGTGGCTCTTACAAGTCCTGATTCCAAGGCTCTGTAGTTACTACAAGACTGGAAACAGTAAGAGTAGGGAGTTGAGTAGAACATGAATCTCTTTTTCTGCTTGCAACTAACAACCCTCCTGGAGGAAAAAAATAGCACACAAAAACATTCTTCTTTTGTTATCTTCTTCACCCAGGGTCTCTTTTGGTGAGATCACAAAAAAAAAAAAAAAGATGTAGATATGCTGTTGTCCAAAAACTTCATAAGTGTTCTAGTTGAGGGAGCCTCCCAGCCCAGCTGCCTGTTCTGGTCTCTTTGGCATCACCGTAGTTATTGTGTTATCCCTTTTTTTTTGCTCAGGCTTTGAGGAGATGATTTGTCTCAACCTTTTTAATGAGATCTGAAGTTGTTGTTTATCGTTTCCATATGAACAAATCTCGCTGGACTGTTGGCTTGTGGTTTGCAAAGGAACTGGCCCAGATTTTTCTGGAGTGGTGTCTTCAGCTCAGTGAGAGCTGCTTTCAGTAAATATTTGCATTTTGAAAATGTAATTTTCAAATTTTGAAAGTGTAGTTTTGTTTCAAAAATGCATTGTTTTCAAAAGGCTTTAGGGCAGGTAGGAAAGCAGAAGCTCTTCAAGGGAAGGAAGGAGTGAAATGAAAGATATTATCAGCCCTGTGTGGTACTATGGGCTGAGTAAACACAGTAAACTTGGTGCAGCAGGTCTTAAATGGGCAAGGGAAGTTTCCTGTTAAACACAGCACTAGGCTAAATTTGTGATAGGATCATGCAAACCCCCTTCCAACTGCATTGGAGTTTTCACATTAAATTTATAAGTGTACATGTATAATAAAACTGCAAATGTTAAGTTCCTAGTTCATATTTGTATAGTCTTTGATGTATCAAGAGTCAGCAGGGATTCTCCTCATTTGGGGGATCGAGAATTGATGGGGAATATTTAATTGTTACTGTCCCCCCCTTGGATTTCTTATTTCTGACGTGCTGGAATGTAAAGGTGAGATTCATCTTCCTGAACATTAGCCAGCCTAAAGGTGAGCAACTGCTCTGCGTTTATCTGGAGCCCTGTTCTGGTAAGGTGCAGAGGAGAAAACTAGAGAGTGGTTTGGTTCCTCTTATTTTTGTTATCCTAAATGGGAGTGGGAAGGTCTGTCATGATTTCTTGAGTACGTGAAGCACCCAGCCAACCTAGATTACAGCAGCAGCTGTCAGGGATCTGCAACTGGCAGTCATTTTGCCCTCAATATCTGCAAAGGTTTTATTAGAGAATTAGAGCATTTTTGTAAACTGTGAATCTTCTGAGTATTGCTCTGTTAAATGGGTACAGATTAAATTGGATTAAAATGCAGTTAGAGGATGAGCTTTTTTTTAAAGGTATAGTCTTAGGGCTCCTGTTGAGCCCTAAGAGTAGGTGCGAGTTAGGTGAGTGGGTGTTGAGGGTGGCAAAAGAATGTAGATGTGGGGAGCAGATGTTTTATTTGCAAAACTGAATTTGTACTAAAATAAAACTGTGTTTCAGGTGTGGATCCATCCCTGCAAGCAGAGAACAGAGTCCCAGGCTCTTCCCAGGCCACTGCTGCTGCATCGAAACAGCAGAAATCCCGTTCCACCAACTCGAGGGACGAGCGCTTCCGATCTGGTAAGGGGGAGAAACGTGGCTGAGGCATCACGTGTCTTAAGAGGAAAAGTGCCTGTAAAGTAGTACCTGCACCTACACAAAAAGCTGGAAGTGCTTTGGAAGAATGGAAGAGCTGATGAATGTCTTTTGTTTCCATACATGAGAGGTTTTGTTTGAATCCAGACTGGAGGAAATGCTAGAAGGGAAAGAGACTGTAGACATACCTTCTGATGGGTTTCTTACTGTGAATTTTACCATGCTTTAACAGCTTTTTCATGTTTGCTGAGAAAACAAGATTGGGTTTCCAGTCTATAAAACGATTATTTAAAAACGTTGAGGACTACAGTGTGTGGGTTTGTGGGACTTTTTTGCTTGCTTGGTTGGGTTATTTTGTTAAGGGAAGGTTATGTATTTATTGTATCTCACTTTCAAATATTTCCTGGTTTAAGGCAAGTGCACAAAAAAGGGAAATGTCACAATGGATATTCTACTTCATTTTAAATGGACACCACAGGGACAGACCTGTTTTGGAAACTTGTGTGAAAATATCAATATCCTCATTGCATCCTGTTTCCATTGTTACTTTTCAGGTGGTTGAAGTGCACTGTTTCCCTGCGAAATTCCTGTCACAATAGTGAGGAGAGGCAGGTGTTTGGAAGCTTTTCTCTCCTAAATACCTTTGGACTTGTAGCTGGATATTTTTCTGTTTGTTTTCCAGGGTAATTACACGTCTTGGGTTTAGGGATGAGAAGTGCAAGTCCTGACATGCACTGCACATCCTTAACATGTGGTTGGTCTTGCATCACCTTGCCTTGCTACTGCCTGGGCAGAGTGGTTACTGCATGGTATTTGCACTGCTGATGTGTAAAACCTTGCTCCAGAAATGGAGCTGATGTGCCTGTGTACATTCCTTAAGGCTAATTGAACAGTGAGAGTCATGAACATTACAGATGTGCTGTTGTTAAACTAACAGAAATAAAAATCTGCAAAAAAAGAACACAACTTCAGCAGGAAATCCTTGGGAGGTAGTCCTTGATGGGGACTGCCACATCCTTCTGTGGTTTCTCATCACTGCTCCCCTAACTCATGTTTCATTAAATATTCCTGCCCAGAACAAGTTCTTCACTTGGAAATCTAAGAAGTTCTTAGTTACAATACATGTAATTGGATTTCTTTTTTCCTTTACTGATATGTGACAAGGCTTCATGTTCTCAGATGGTATCAAAACCAAATAGAGATGGTTTTGCTTGACTTAAGTTAAACTTATGTCGATGAAAGGTAGCATAGATATGGCTTTCAGAAGCCAATATCTTTTCCCCTTTTTCCTCCCTGTTTTTAAGAAAAAAAATTCTTCAGATTTGTTGCATTAGTGATTGGCTGCTTTATCTCAATGAAAAGACACTGTTACCTTTTTTAACTCGGCTCTGTGCTGACACGCAGTTGCCTGTTGTGAGGGATAACCAGCTTCAGGCCCCTTCTCTCAATCTCATGCCTTATTTATTCTTTAGGCTGCTGGGGGAAAAGGAGGGTTTGTTGTTTCTTCTTTTTTTAGCTTTCCTTTTGGTCTTTATTTGTTGTTTACCTTTCTTTGAATCTTGCCAGTTCTCCTGTGTCTTGAGTAGCTGGTGTGGGTGGGATGCAGCTTTTCCTAGAGCGGGATCTCTTTCTGATGCAATTATAGGTACTTTAGAACCATCAACATAAATTACTTAAAATAAGCAAGCAAGTGAAACAATTTTGCCCTGTTATGCAATTAATCTGTCACTTACTTGCTGTAAGCACTTTTTTTAATAGTTTCTCAGAGGAGTTGTCCATTTAAATGAACTATATTTTTTTATCATCCCCAGATTCTTGTCTTCAAACAGTAAATGTTACACAAAAAATTCCAACAGTGAATGCTAGCAGTAAATACAAGCCTGCTGTCCTGGCTTTAGCTGGAATAGGGTTGTTTTTCTTCTTAGTGGCTGGTACAGCACTGTGTTTTGGGTTTAGAATGAGAATATATTCATGTTTTATTATTCTTGTTCTAATTCTATTATTATCATCATCATCATATTTTATTTTATTTAGATTATTACTATTCCTATCTCAACCCACGAATTTTACCTTTTTCCAGGTCCCCTCCCCATGCCACCCAGACAGTGCTGGTTGCTTTACCTGTTGGTATTTGGAGATCTGTGAGCAGCAGGGACACTGGGCAGCCTATAAGTGTCATTTTTAATTCAACCAGCTGTAGAAATTCTTCCTCCTGTGCCTAAGGCAGGGACAAGAATCGAAGGCTGACAAATGAGTAGAGGCTATAAATGGGAATAAAAGGTGCTCTTCTACTAGCTGGAGAGTTTAGGAGCTGTAAGGGTTTAGGTGATTTATAGGCCACAAACTATTTAGTGTTCCTCCCCCATCCTTTTTTAAGGGCACATGGAAAGAAAGAAAATGAGAATAGGTACATAAAACAGAAGATTGTGTAGTTTACTACAACAGAAGGAAAAAAAATTTTGAATCAGTTATTAATTGTTGATGGTTGTTTGCAGCTTAATAAAGTGCAAAAATCTTAGAAATGTTCCTCCAAGACTACTACTTCTGCTTTTGAAGGGCAGTATATGTCTTTTTTCCTCACTTTGGTACAGGTTTTCTTTGTGTTAATGAAATGCTGGGCTTCTGTTCATCACTTTCAGTGAGCACCGTTGAGCATTTGTGTTCTCTGTTCTCAGAAATGTGACGTCTTTTGGTCTGATTTTAGTGACTGTTTAATTCTCTGAAGAAAACTGAACTCCACAGTTCTTACATGGTAAATCACTTTCACAGTAAATTTTAAAGAATTTAAGTAACAGGCGGTGGTAGAGAGCTTCTTTTTGCAATTCCAATATTCAGTTAACTTTTAATTTATACTAATTTATGAATTTTTGTACCCTAAGCGTTCTGCTTCTTTGAAATAATTTCATTCCTTTTACTTTTTTTTAATTGAAATCTGTTTCATCATGTCTATAATGGAGAAAAATTTTTAAAGGAAATGCAGAATAGGAACAAAGCGTTCCAGGGAAGTGAAAGCAATTACTTCATTGATTTGGCTGAGAGAGGATGTTCCCACTCAGCTGTTGTCCAAGGACGAGATATTAAAAAAGATTTCAAGCTGGAAATAGATCTTAATGAGCATAGAGGGAGTGATGAGTTAAATTGGTGCCATAAAAATAAAACATGGAACAGAATAAAATTTCATCCTGACTGTCTCCTGGTTGCATTTTTATCATTTAATCCAGTCTGTTCCAGGTTTTGGAGTGGGAGTTAGGACTAGAGAAAGAGGTGGTGCTGATTTTGCCCTCTGGAAATGGAATAAAATGTAGTTCCCATGCTTGCTCCTGCAAATCTATGTGATGTTTTGACCTGCCCCGCTCTACTTTGTTAAAAGGCATCAGCACACCCTACAACTAGGCCTTTTCATTCCCAAAATGCACAACTGCCTAAGAATGCTTTTATTTTTTTCTCTGCAACGTTATTTAATGACTTAATGTACTTATATACAGGCTATGTTGTGTGTTATTTTACTCTTTGGAAGACTTTTTCGGAAGAAAAACAATTTGTTATGTTCCCCTTCTTCCTAGGAGATGTTAATGTAACAAAAATGTCTTTTAAATGAAATATAGATCATGAAAGGGAGCGCATCTCATAGTTACTGTCTCTTTCTAGAAACATTCAGCTTGGTTTTGACTGGAAGTTCTGCCATGAAAATGTGTCCTGCAGAATGGGCATTTTGCCCCTACTTTTAAGGCTGCAAAACCAGCCTTTAATTGAAGTTGCATCCCACTTAAACTTTCTGGAATTTTGGGACACAAAAGGTTTGCTTCTTGTTATCCGTGGGAATAAACTTCAGTGGTGGGCAATTACAACTAGTACTAAAGATCAGGAGAAACCAAGACTTGACAAAAAGCCCATATGTGGGGAAGGGAAAGGGGGCAGGGAGACATAGGGAGAGAGGAATTAATTTTAATTCATAAAACATCTATTAACAAGTCCTTGGTGTAAAGGGCAGCAACAAAAATCTAAAAGGGGGCCCAAGATAAAAAAAAAATCTTATATCAAGAGATAGAGGTTCTACTGATTATTTTTTCTTCTTCTTAATATTTTTCTCTCATAACAGCATCATCTTTGAACCTTGCCTGTTAGTTGCACAAAAAAGTTCTTTTTTGAGATAAGCATCTACACAGGTGGGATGGTATATTTGCATATACACATATTTTAAATACAGCTCTGAACAGATTATCTGGGGGGAGCTGCAGACTGAAAAGTGACATTATTGCTGCAAAGAACTGGTTGGTGTCTGGCACCATATGCCCAGGGCTTCTGGTGATTTTTAGGATTCATTTGGCCAGACTGAAGGAAACAGTTTGTTAGGAAGAGTCCTGTGCTGAGTATGACTAAAGGGGGTTCAGGGCTAGTACCAGAAATGGTACTTCTTAAACAAACAAACAAAAAATATGGTGTTTTGCCTGTAGTCATCACCAAGGTAAATCCCTGTAGGCACAGGGGCAGTGTAATTCTATTACATTATATGTTACATGTAAGTTGTGTAAGTCTGTGTCTGTCGCATACACTTACATACCTACAGATAGTTTCATACCCACAAATCTATCAACCTGTTACATCGTTGCATCTTAACAAAAGAATAGATTGATACTTAATGAAAGAGTACATGTTCTCTTTCAAATTGAATACTTAAAATCTGAAATTCTTGTATAGCGGCTTCCATGTAAAAGAAATGTGGTCAGATCAGTGCATAATCACATACTCACTCACTTTTGGGCCCTGTCTTGCTTCTGGACAGTGTAAGTGTACATGTGTTGCGTGTATTTTTCCTGAGTTTGAATCTTAGGTGGTAAGTTAAAGTATATTTTTGGTCTGCCTCATTTCTCCTCAACATCTGTTCACTTCTCATGAATTTTTTTTCTACGTAAGTTTTAGCTTATGACTCCTGTGCTGGTTTAAAACTCAGAGGGAAAACTGATGCCCCCTTTTCCCCCTGCTCCTTCTGATAATGGAGGAAACTAGGAAAGATTATAAGTTACAATTTACTGAAAAATCTCAATAACCACAACAATACCGATCTCTTCTCTGTGCTGACCAGCGACAGGACATGAGGGAACGGCCTGAAGTTGTGTCAGGGGAGGTTTAGGTTGGATATTAGAAAAATATATTCCCCCAGAGGGTGGTTGGGTACTGAACAGGCTCCCCAGGGCAGTGGGCACAGCACCAAGGCTGCCAGCATTCAAGAAGCATTTGGATGATACTCCTAGGCACAGGGTGTGACTCTTGGGGATGGTCCTGTGCAGGGCTGAGGGTTGGACTTGACGATCCCTTCCAACTTAGCATATTCTGTGATTTTGTGACTGAATTCCTCTTTAAGCTCAGTTTTCACTTAAAAATCAGAAAAGGCCCATGAGCCTACTGGGGTAATTTTTGCTTTCTGGAAAGTTACAGAACTATGTGTCTTTTCCCTGATTCTTCATACAGAATCACTAAGGTTGGAAAAGACCTCTAAGATCATCAAGTCCATTAGCTTCTTCTTTCTGTTTTTTTAATACTTGCATTCTTTGTGAGACCTTCAAGTGTGCATCTTGGGCTTCTTTTCCCATCATGGATTTTGAGGGTGAAGAGTCAAACACTGTTGCCAGTTTACAGAATCTGTGTTATAACTTCCCCCCCCCAAATGAAAAATAACTCATAGTTCAGAACTAACATACTGGGTATTCTGTAACTTCAGTGTTTATTTCAGGGTGTTCTTCTGAAATGCTGCTTGCAGAGCCTTTTCAAGCTGACTTAATGAGAAAAAAATGTGTCAACTTGACCCTGCGTATATCCTCCCTTAGCTTTGGAGAGCATTGCTTCTGCCCTGAATTCGAGCGCGAGGCAGGGGTGTTGATTCAGTGCTACTGATGAACTGAATCTCTTAACCTTTTCTGTTTGTTTGTTTTCTGTATAGATGTCCACACTGAAGCAGTACAAGCAGCACTTGCAAAATACAAGGAGAGGAAGATGCCTATGCCCTCGAAGAGACGCTCTGTCCTGGTGCACTCTTCGGTAGAGACGTACACGCCCCCAGGTACCTGTTGTCTGAACACAGAGACTTAACAGAGCTGCCTGGAGAAGCTGTGGCGGCCCCATCCCTGAAGTGTTGGACAGGGCTTGGAGCAACCTGGTGTAGTGGAAGGTGTCCCTGCCCATGGCAGGGAGTGGAACGAGATGATCTTGTAGGTTCTGTCCAACCCAAACCATCTGGGGATGGTCCACCTTGCCTGCTGAACTCAGTAGCAAAATATAAAGAGCAAATGTTTGTTGCTATGTTGTTAGTAGGTTGCACTAAACTTCTTCTATATTCACATCTGTGTTTCCTGAGAGTCAGGTCTTGGTTGGATTCGTGCTTTGATGTTTTTCCTCACAGTTTTTAGTGTCTCACCTAGAGATACTGTATCTGCTGAAGGTCCACATGAAGGAAGTCAGGGTGAGCAGGTGACCTTTATGCATTACGTATGTTCTCTTACATCATATCTCACTTGGAGAAGATAATCTTAGCAAGCTGTCAGAGCTGGAAATACCTCATTTCATGTTGCAGAAGATTATTTTTTTAAAAGTTGAAGAAAATGCCAGAGCGTTAAGTTGCTGCTTTAATTGCAGAGCGCTCATCAGATGGTTTCAACTGTGAGCAATTTGAAACGGTCAGAAAATCATATGCTGTGATTGTTCAGACTGTTTAGGGCAGAAGACTTCCTTTAATTTTTAAGGGGAAAAAATAATCTTCCTGTTGTCTCACAATGAATTCTCTAGAGGTTAAGAAAATCTTTCTCCGTATAGCATGCTGTGCTAGCAAGCCAAGTGGTTTGGGGCCAGTGTCTTGTATACAGAGAGGAATTTCCTAAGCTCTTTAGTTCTGGGGATGTTCTCTTGTCTTTTGTAATGTGACCCAGGAGCAGAAGCACACTGACCTCTGCTGCCCTTCTCCATCATTTCTGGTTCTTACCCGTCTTTAAAAAAGGAGGTCTGGTGTGCTGCCCTCCTGCTTCCTGAGCTGTATTTCTTCTTTCTGTTCTTTCCATTTAAAGGAAATTTCAGGCTTTTTTTGCTAGTCTCACAATTTAGTATTATTGATTTTGTGGGTTCTCCAGGGATTTCATAAGTTAAAAATAATAATCTTCTGTACTGTATATGGCCTTTATGACCATAATGTTTTTGCCTGGAAGATATGTTAAGTATCTTAATTAAAGTATCTTTTAAGAATGACTGTTAAAAAAAAAGTTGAGATGCTGTGGGGACAGTGTTCGGTTCTGTGGTAAAAGCTGGCTTGCACACCTGTGCAGGGGCATGGCAGGTGGGGCATCCCAAATAATACCAGCCTGTCACAGACCCATCTGCACAAGCCCAGAGGAGCACCAGGAATAGCAGCAGGCAGGACCCCAAGTTCAGGACTCGGAGAAGGGTCACCCTGTCCAGGCTCTCCTGGGGCTGTTCCTGCAGAGCCTCAGCCCTCCTGGCCAGGTGTGAAACCTGTCAAGACCAGTCAGCAGTAGAGCACCTTTTGGACTGAGGGGGATGTGTGGAGGGGTGTGGGATGTGGGGCAAAAGTATTTTGGAGCTGCATGAGACTTGTTACGGGATGTTTAGGTGAGGAAGCACAGATGGGGAAAGGGGTAGACTTCGGGAGGAACAAGTACAGGGGAAAAAAGCAGGGCAAGGGGATGAAAAGGGCTGGTGATGTGTAAGTGGTACATGTGCCTGGCCATGCCCCCACACCTGACCCTGCAGTGTGTGTGTGCCTGTCTGACCTTCATGCTTCAGCCAGAGCATCTGTGAGTAAAGTGTCTCTGGGATCTGTTGAATTCTTTCTTAGAGAGGGGCACTTTTTATGAGATCCCTTAATCTCTGTAAGAGAATGGACCACTGGATGAGTTCTGTATCCTGGGAAATCAGGACATTCAAAAATATTCTGGGGACTTGCTTCAGCTACATAAAATCATAAAAATATGTGTCTTTTTATGGGCCTGCCTTTATTTGCAAAATTAGCTCAGCAAGAAGGATCTGAAGTTGCAAACAACCTAAATAGTGCTGAGCATCTAGTCTTGAGCCATTAACCCTCTACCTGAAATCCTTGTATTGGCAGGAGTTAATGCAGTTAAAACCATGCTTTGGTATTAATAACTGAAATTTTGTTACAAACAGCTACCATCAGGTAGCAGGAAGGAAGCATTGGATTCATGTTCTTTATACTGAGAGGGGTGAGGCCCTGGCACAGGTTGCCCAGAGAAGCTGTGGCTGCCCTGGAGGTGTTCAAGGCCAGGTTGTACAGGGCTTGGAGCAACTTAGTCTAATGGAAGGTGTCCCTGCCCATGGCAGAGGGTTGGAATGAGATGGTCTTGAGGGTCCCTTCCACCTCAAACCACCCTGTGAATCTGTGATTCTAGGCACAGTATTAAATTCAAACACAGCTCCTAACTGGCAGTAATGGAACTGCTTTCATCAGTCATCCTTCCAAAAATTTTAACATACTTTTGGTGTTGTTCTGTTGAGTCTCTGATCACTCCCACATGGATTTCCTGTGATCAGAACTCGAGCAAGTTCTGAGCCTTGATGCAAGTCTGGCTCAAGGGTGGTGGCTTCTCTGTCTTGGGTCAGCTCCCAGCCAGGAAGAGCTGGAAGCCAAGGATGTGGTATTATGTCACCACACACCACAGATTAACCCCTGCAACTGCCACAGGGCTACTACTGGTGTGACCTTGCTGTTTCTCGGTGTAATTATGTTTTGATATTACAATGCTTTTACTGTAATCCTTCGTTTTTATATGCAGTTAATATTGTATGTTTAAAGGGTTTGAGGTTTTTTTCCCCTCCACTCATGTAAGACACCTGAAAGCTTAGAAATATTAGTGAGACTTCATTAGCCTTGGATCTGGGTAAGGAGATATTGTCAGAGTGTGTATTCTGTGAGAAAACTGCTTTTCCTGTAGTTTAATTTTTTTCCTCCGAAGTGATTTTAGTTTGTAAACGTGGTGGTTTGGTTTGGTTTTTTTTTTTTTTTTCCAATCCTTGGCTGTTTGTAATCCTGTCTTGTTCCATATTCCTGTAATTGTTTATTTTTGCGTTCTGTCTGAAAGAAAGGGAAGGTTGCAAGCACTGGGGGACAGGTTTGGTTGTTCTCCAGGAGCAAATGGAGTCAGCTGCCAAAAGCTCCAAACATGGCAGCAGACCAGAAACATCACACAAGGCGTGGACCCAGGGATGGGGATGCACCACAGCTGTATCTCAGAGATCAGTTGTTTGGGTATTTTCATTGAAAATTGTCGTGCTTGGTGAGGGAGGTCAAATAATGAGAGATCTACTGTTTTAACTTTGAAAATGCCCGTTAGCTTCTTATGAAATGGTTTCTGGTTTTTTTGTGGGTTTAGGCTGTTAAAGAGCAATTGTTCTGAAGCTATTGGAAATGCACATATTCTTGAAAAGCAGAAAATTAAACAGCTGGTAACTGAAATACATTACCCAAGATGAGAAGTAGTTTTTAATATGGCTTCAAAGATTTATGTGGAATTGTATCTAGCTGAATGATTGTGTTCAGAGGATTAAAAACATAGCCAAAATTAAGGTTGCAGAATTCCTGATGTAACCCAGCCCAGATTTCCAAGTATGGAAGGGACTGTTAGAGTATAGTAACAGACACCTTATCTTATATAAAACATATAAAGGATCGAGTTCTTAAAATGCAGCAGTCTCTTTAGGAGGACAAGATTTCTTTCTGTAATAAGAGTTTCTATATTTCACTCAAAATCAACAGGGATGTGTTTGCTTGATATTTAGAATGACCTTTTTATTTGTTGTTGGATGGATAATGAATATGGAAAGAAAACTTCAAAGGGAAACTTCTGGAAAGTTGTAAATAACTGAATGGTAATTAAATTAGGAGCCCTTTGTCAGACTTCTAACAGCAACAAAAATGCATCTAGGCTGAAAAGATGCTTTACTAAGCATTTCTATGTAGTGCTCATTAATACCAGTTTATGTGGTTAAAATTCGTGCTTTCTAATTACTCTTTCGTTGAACTTTAGAGCACTGCGCTTTTTTTACTAGTTAGTTCTCAAAATAATTTGTCAGAAGAATCGAAAAGTGAATAATTCCCCCCAAAGAAATAAAAAAGGAAATACCCAACAAGAAATGTAATGGGATTTATTCAGGTGGGATGAGATAAAATTTACCTGTTCAGAACAGAAATATTTTTTCGGTGGAGTAGGGGTGGAATGGGATGGGATGGGATGCACACTGAAAGTGGTTGGTGTGTGCAGTAGGTGCTGGAGGGAGAAGGCTTGTTTGACTCTTATGTCATTCCAAATACTGGAGGTAACTGAGACTTTGCTTCAAGTGTGTTGTAGCTCTCGTTTGCACAAGTTGTTGCGTTAACCCTCAAAAGGGCAAGGAGCAGGATTTGTGTATGTGAATGTATCCCCCTTGCTTTGATACATTGCATCTCGTGTGCAGCACATGAGAACACTGCGCGGAGAACATGGAACGTGGCGAAGCTCCATGTTCCCTTGTGTTGGGTCATTGCCACGTTACATGCCTGTCGTGGTTATTTTGATCACAGACACATCGTCAGCATCAGAAGATGAGGGCTCGTTACGGCGGCAAGGGCGGATCAGCTCCACTCCGTTCCAGAGCCATTCCAACGTAGAGCCCTGGCTTAACCGGGTCATTCAGGGCTCCTCCACCTCATCCTCTGCATCTTCCACCTCATCTCATCCTGGAGGGAAACCTGCTGCTTCCAATACCGCTCCTGCCACCGCTGCTGCCACTGTGCTTGCAGATCTCATGGCACACACCCAGATAGGTCAGTAAACCTGCCTGTGTGGTTGGAATAAAATCAGATTTCAAGTCCCAAAGCAGGGCTAAACACAGAGGTCTTCACCAGGAGATACCTGTAAATAGCCTTAAAATGTGCAATTCACAGACCAGGTATGTATGACGTATATGTATTTAATATAACCCAAACCAGTTGTTCATGAGATCTGAACATGCATTCTTCTTGGTAAAATGCTTGATTTACCAAGAAATCAACGTTCAGTTTTACTATTCCAAGGCAGAATGTCAAAGGAATGCTGTTTTTGGTGCATGCTTTCCAGTCTGCATGTATTTACCCTAAACAATGTCAGGTTGTGTATTTCAGACGTGATTCAATTGGTAAACACCCAAAAGATTGGAAAAGCACCCAGAATCTTTGGGAAATCACAAAATCAGAGGTACTGATTGCTAGGGAAATTTTTCCTGTTTGTAGAAAACACCCCTTAAAGAAACCTAAATTTTCACATTCCCGTTTCCAAGCTTATTTATAATGAGAAATTTACAATGTTGTTTGACATTGGTGGATGAAAGTAAGATGGAATACCTCAGCACTTCGCTTTGAACCGTTCTGGATTTCACATTATGGATTAATAGGAATCACGTTTAACTCCTTAAAATTACAAAACTTTCCTTGCTTAACTGGATTGATGAAATTCTTAATATAGCTGTAAAAACTTGCAAGATACAGAAAATGTAACACAGCATCCTGTTATGTCTGATGCCTCGGGCTGGATAAATACACATCAAATTTCACAACCAGCTTCCTAAGACCTTTCCATTAGGACTGTTTAATTAACAACATTGTATGCAAAATCAATGCCTTGTTAAGAGTTCGGAGTCCAGCATTTAAGCAGCTGAATGTTGAACTGTATTCAGGTTTGAAATTTCATTAGTGGGAAATAAATAAACAATTATGTGTCAGGAAGGAAGCTCAGGGATCATTAAGAGCTAGTCTACTAAAAGTGTTCATAAAGGTAAAATTTCCAGTGCCTTTGACAAAAAAATAGATGCCCTGCTGCATAAGAAAAGTCTTCCTCATTTCTAGAATGCTTGCCATGTTCCATCGGTTTTCATTCCTAGCTTGGTAACATTCATGCATGGCCAATATCAGTTCAGTTGGGACATTTTTCCTGTGTGTTTGTAGTCTTCCTTGCTCACAAAAATATGAAAACTCAGTTCTTACACTGCAGACTTTTCTGATTCTTGATAAATACTCACTTTCCAAAAGGGGCTTTGATTTGTCCTGGAGCATAGAAGAAGAATTAATTTATTTTTTCAGATAGTGTGCTGACATCAGCAATCTAAAAGGCATCTTGCATATTTTAATTACCCTGCCCTACTGAAATATTCTGTGTTTTGGTTGTGTACTGAATAGCTATTCACAATTTTGACATGCTGGAGAATTTAAATTTAGCAGCTTGTTCCCTTGCAGTTCATCCTCTCCAGCCTGCATTTTTAATGGTGAGCGCAGACTTAAGTCCCCAGGCAGTAAACTGCAGGGTGGAAGTGCAGGGTTACAGTATTTAATGGAGTCAAATAGGAATGTGCATTATTTTTAAGCTGTTTGTCTTTCACTTACAGCAGCAAGGACAACATCTACATGTTGTTTAGGGGACTTTTTTTTTCCTTTTAGTTTAATTTTTTTTTTTTAAATTAATAAGGCTGGTAGTATGTCTTGGTTTTTTCCAAGGTCACCATCCCACCTGTGGAGTATTTCCCACCTTAGCTGTTAGAGTAACTGGAAATATGGATTATCATGGCTTTTAATTCTCTGTCATATCTCATATGTTCTTTCTTGCATTTATCTCTGTCTTCTCATCACTAACGGAAAGGTCCTTCAGTCTGAATCCGATTAACTTTTTTCCTTTAGTCACAAGTCTGCAAACCCTTTTTTTTGTGACTTCTCACCACTTCTCTTTTCCTGTGTGCCACACTGTCTCTGGATTATGCAGACTAATTACATGGGGTCTCATGGGCATTTATTAATAAAATGCCCAAATAATTAATTAGGTTAATGTGATTTTTATCTGAGCATAAATCCACACATAAATCCATACAGAAGGCATTCTCTGTCCATAGACAGATGTTGCTAGTCACTGCAGGGTTTGTCAGGTGAGAAGTGGGGACTTGAGGACTGATACTGCAGCATGGGAACCAGGAACACTTGGCTCTGTGGCCTTGTCCCTGGTTAAGTTGTGTGCTGGAGGAAGTCTGTGGTTTGGGAATTTGGAAAAGCTAGGGGGAAAAAAACCCAAACAAACCAAAAAGCAACTCCAGAAGTGTGTAGAACAAAGAGCATTTCAACTGTATGTATGGGCTCTCTATAGGTCCTGTACTGTGGTTATCCAGGTCAGCTTTACACACAGCTGTCACCCTTGTGGTTACTGGTTGCAGGGCATTTCTCTGAGGGATGAAGTGACACTTTGTCCTTTGTGTTCCTTACCCTCATGAGAGGAATTTGGGGTTCTTGCTTAGTGATCTCTGCAATGCAAATATTGGCATTGCAGTGAGGTCCATTGGAAAGGATGGGAATGGAGTTAAATTTTTCTCCTGGCAATCCCTCTAGAGCTTCTTAGAGCTGGACTGGTGGTGTGTGCATCAGCTCTGGAAATCTGGGACCAGTGCTGTGACCACTCACTATTCTAGTGCTAATCACTGCCTCGGAGTGGGAGATAATGTATGTATTCCACAGCACTGTCTGGATCTCCCTGTGCCTGGAGTTCTGGCAGGATTTGTGACATGCTGTGGTGCTCCAAGGGCTATGCTTGCAGAGGCAGCTCCTCCAGCCTTGGGCAGCAGGGTATTCTCCAGCTCTTCCCTACTGCATTCCTGTTTTTACTCATCAGGATTCTGAATATTTCAGGCCTCCGATTCTTGCTGTCTGTCGTTCAAACACGTCTCGCGAGTACTGCCATTTCCTAACCTGTTCCATTCAAAGCCATTCCATAATCTAGGTTACAGTTTTGGAGTGATGAAAACAACTTTTTTCATGGGCAGTTAGTGATAGGACAGGGGGGAATGGTTTTACAATAAAAAAGAAGAGAGATTTAGATTAAATATTAGGAAGGAATTCTTCCCTGTGAGGATGGTGAGGCCCTGGCACAGGTTGCTCAGGGAAGCTGTGGATGCCCCATCCCAGGAAGTGTTCAGGGTCAGGTTGGATGGAGCTTGGAGCAACCTGGGCTAGTGGAAGGTGTCCCTGCCCATGGCAGAGCTTGGAATGAGATGAGCTTTAAGGTCTCTTCCAACCCAAAGCAGCCTGTGATTCTGTGACATTCCCTAAGCATTTCTCTACACCCAGGAAACAGGGCACAGCTCCAAGCAGAGCAGGCTTTTGCCTCCAGGTTGTTATAAGGCGGTTCTCAAGCCCCTGTGAGTCTGTGAGGATTTGGGAAATGCCCTGCTGTAGGAAGCAACTTCAACTATATTATTTCTTAAGCCTGCCTGATGAGCTCCTTTATCTGTCTTGCATTTCTCCAGAGAACCACTCTGCACCCCCAGACGTGACCACTGGCCTGGTGGAACACCTGTACCACGAGCGCCCACAGGTAGCGTCGGTGCGAGGAGTGCCCAGAGGCTACAACAGCAGCATTTTGGAAACTGCAGATGGTGATTGCATTATAAACCTCCTACCTTTCCACCTATGTCTCTTTATATATATATATATATATATGTGTATATATATATGTTTGCATATTTGTCTTATTGCCTCAGAGCTTTAAATTTTGATAAATATCAAAACACCTACTTATTTACATTTTATTTAAAATAAATCTATCGCATATGAAAATGAAGATCAGCATTCAGCAAGGTTTTGTGTTGTGACTGTTTTTACATAAATTTTAAAATATTGAAAGATTCACTTATATTTTTCCCAAGTCTTCTGACCCTGTCAGAATGGAATGAAAGTTAAGATGTAGTAAATACCCAGACTCCTGGAGTAAAGAGCATTCCTCACATTTCTGTTGGAATCTCATGAAGGGGTCAGTGGTTTGAAAAGCTAAAATAAAGTGTGAGGTGTCTGCATCAATCAATTAGCAAAGGGAACAGCACTGTTTGAAAACAAATAAAGCTGTTTTCTTCCAAACAAGGTACTCATCCTGAATGACTTTTCCACCTGAAAGCTGTATGTTTGTTAATATATGGCAAATAATAAATCTTTTCCATTTGGCAGGTGTCCCAGTGAATAGCAGAGTGTCCTCTAAAATTCAGCAGCTGCTAAATACCTTGAAAAGACCAAAGCGCCCACCTTTGAAAGAATTTTTTGTGGATGATTTTGAAGAACTGCTAGAAGGTTAATTTTCTTTCAGATACGCTTTTTACTCTTTGTGCAAGACTGAACTGTTACTTCTTAGCAAGTGTTGGTTTCTTGTTCTCTTCCCAATGGAAAAGAAATCATGGTAGAATTGTTACAGTGAAGAGAGAAAGGTCACATTATCACAAATGAAAGATAATCTTCAAATCAGCCTTCCTACTCAGTTGTGACATTCCTGAGCCACTGCCACTAGATTCCCTCTACTACTGGTTTGATGTTTTCAGATATGAGATTATTGTGATTCTAGTCTTCTGCTGAAGTTTCTTCAGACAGGGTTGGGTGGACTTCCATTGAGGTGCATGTAATTGTGCAGAGCATCACTTGGAACCATTGATTTTACTTACTGCCTAGATTGAGGGTTAGCTAACTCCAACTAGGACTTTGGTTTGCTAACTAAGATCAAGATACTTTACTTTCTGGAGCAGCTTGGAGCAGGATTTTAACAGAAGGCCTTTATTTACAAATATATTGTTACAGAAGCATAGTGTCATTTTGCATCACCTGTTGAGAATTCAGTGCAATAAAAATCAATCCCCAGACGTTGCTGGAGCCATTATCTCTGATAACCCACCTTGACTCGGTGGAGGCTTTCATTGAAATAGATTGGAGACCAAGCAGCAGAAAATAGCAGCTTTCCAAAGCAGAGAGAAGTGAAACTAGACATTCAGATTCTGGTCCTTTTATAATGTGGAATCAGAACCCTGAAGTGATGGTCATTATTTTTTTGGGAAGCCAGCAGATGATTAGCATAGCATTGTCATAAAGCAGAGAAGTAATGATAACTGTGAGGAAGAGGAAGAATGGTTCATGGAACAGTCTGTGAAGTGTAACTTGCACGTTCTGTAAGGATTGACATTTGCCATTTACTGTGCTCTGTTTTAGTGCAACAGCCTGACCCAAATCAACCAAAGCCTGAAGGAAATCAAATGAATGTACTTAAAGGGGAACCCTTAGGAGTTGTGACCAACTGGCCACCCTCCCTTCTGGCTGCCCTGCAGCGCTGGGGAACCACCCAGCCCAAAGCCCCATGTCTGACGGCGTTGGACACCACTGGGAAAGCCATTTATACCCTTACCTATGGTACGTGTTGGCACTGACTGTGAGGAGGAGTTAGGGGTTCCTGGTGGAATAACAGTTTGCTTTACCTCAGATGGACTGCCCATGCTCATGACAGAGGAGGTTTGAGGTTGCTATTGGAATGCGAATTATTAATTCACTGTATGCGAAAAATGCTTTTAAAAAAGTCAAGGCAGGGAAAAAGTTTATGGTATTGATTCTTTCCAAGTGGCTATTTTTAAATCTCAAAAGAATTGGTGGGGGGGGGGTTTGGTAAAAGAACACTAAAACCAGAACACTGGTGTAAACTGGGAGGAAGAAACAGATGACTAATAATGCACTCTTCAGAATCCTAGAAGAGACATTCTGTTTTAGCATCTTCTTGCACATCCTTATAGAGAAGACTCGTACTTCAGGAGCATATTCAGAATGTTATGGAGGGAAGTGGAACTTGCCTGTATAAATGAACTTAGAAGTATTATAGTAACTTGCATTTTTTTGGGACGATTTTTTTTTGTCCTGAAGGACAACTCGCTCCCTGCATCATTTCATTGTGTAGTATGTTAGAATGTTAAACTTTGTTGTTTGCATTCTCACAGATGAAGGATGCAGGAAATACAGCTCAGCAGCTGCATTAGTTTAATTGCTGTACAGTGGAGCTTTGAGAGTTGTTTAGAATATCATGTTTAGTTTTTACACTAAAAAAAAAAAGGAAAAGGTAAACTGAAAGGAGCCAACCTCTAAATTGTACTTATCTCTCTGCCAACTGTTCTGATACAGCCATCATGGTTAGAGCATATGTAAGGCACTGAGACTTGCCAATTGAATGTTAAAATTTTAGTTTCTATTTCTTAATTTCTTTTTCTTTAGGCAAGCTGTGGAGTCGAAGCTTGAAGTTAGCCTATACGCTGCTAAACAAGCTAACCACGAAGAATGAACCCCTGCTGAAGCCTGGAGACCGGGTAGGCTGCATTTGGAAGTGGTCCCTATGGATGAAATAGTGAGGAACAGCTTTAGCTGAAGAAAGCCTTGTAATAATATATTGCAATAATATATTGTGAAATAATCATTACTGTGACTTGTAATAATACATTGTCCCCATATTTAGTATTTCTGTTCTTAATTATAGATGAACCTGTATACTACTGTGAAGATTTTGTTCCACAAATTTAAAAGCAGTCCCCCCTCTCTGATGAAAAAACACACATGATCTTATTTTAATGTGTTTTTTGTAGGTAGCTCTCGTATTTCCTAATAGTGATCCAGTTATGTTTATGGTGGCATTTTATGGATGTCTCCTGGCAGAACTTATTCCTGTCCCAATAGAAGTTCCTCTCACAAGAAAGGTAGGCAAATACATTCAGCATTTTTATGGTTTGGTAAATAAATGATGTCTTTGTGTGGGGAGGGTGTCTAAATCCTACAGACCTTTGGGACCCCTCAGAGCCTGCACGTTTGAAAGCATCAACTGAACTGCTCAGTGTACAGTCTATGCTTGGAATTATATTTAATATTTACTTTAGGGAAAGGGGGAAATAGTAATCATATACTACTATTAATAATAGTATTAAGTATTTTGGGATACATAATCATAGAAATTATTTTGTTTAATTATTTTTGAAAATACATGCGGAAGTATTTCTCAAAATGTATCCCTGAAATGCTGTTTTTTCAGCTCTCATGCTGAGTAATGAGGCAGGCAGAGACACCATAGTTACTGGAAATACAGGTATAATCCCACACACGTTGAGATTATTAGGGAAGAGGTAAAGCTACAGGCTCTGCTCCTCAGTGTGTCAGGACTCAGAAACAGCTTCAAACCAGGTTCCTGTTTTACGAGAACTTGTAAACATCCCTGTTGGGTTGAAGAGGGATGAATAACCACTGCTTGTGACACTGCTTTCCTTGCCAGATTTGCTGCCAAATCTTGACTGGCACTAAGCAAAACTAAGCCTTCTCAGTCATTTGTCCTCCATTAAAGGTCTCGTGGGATAGACATTTGTTTTTTCCTGTGATAAAAACTGGCTTAATGTTTTCTAAACATGTAGAAGTTACAGTAAACTGTACAAAAGCTTCGTCATTTGTAATTTTGCTGTAACTTGGTTTCTCTGCAGGATGCTGGCAGTCAGCAGATCGGGTTTCTTTTGGGTAGCTGTGGAGTAACACTGGCTTTAACCACTGATGCCTGTCAGAAAGGCCTCCCTAAAGCTCAGACTGGCGAAGTGGTGACATTCAAAGGTGTGGTTTTGTTTTTTATGGGATAAAAAGTGACTATATTCATTGTTGCTGTCAAACAGCAGCTCTGGGGTTTGCATGCATGGTTCTAGCTTACACGTAAAGAACTACCTTCATTCCCTCCTCTTGGGCAGGGGCTGTTCCAGCCTTTGCTTCATTCCCGTCGTTATCCCTGAATACTGGGGCGAAAAGCCCTGATTTTTGGTACTGTGATGACAGTAACTTTTCTTTTTCTTTGAAGGCTGGCCTCGTCTCGTTTGGTTTGTGATTGATGGGAAGCATCTGGCAAAACCAACCAAGGACTGGCATCCCCAAGTCCGGGATGCCAGCGCTGAGATTGCTTATATTGAGGTGATTTAGTGTAAATGCCTAACTTTTATGGATACTCTCGTAGTTTATGTGACGTTGGTTTCCTTTAATCTCTTGATACAGTTAAAGAGATGACTATAATATTTTTAACTGTGAAACAAGAATGTTTCCCTCAAGGCTGCCAGGCAAGCTGTCGTTTGAGTGGCTGTGTGGAATCAAGTTGAAGCCTGGGGTTAATCAGCATTTTCAGATCCCTGGGACAATTTGTTTAATTGGAGTAGAGAAGCAGATTTCCTACGATACTAGTGTATTCTCTGAACATAAATGTGTTTTTGTGATGGCTTTTTGACTTTTTAAAAAAGCTTGCTTTGTTTTTATAATAAAATGTGCTTTCAATTCACTACTGTAAATCTCCTTGATTTTGTTGTTAATCTAATGCTTGTGTACCCTTTCTCTTCCCAGTACAAAACAAGTAAAGAGGGCAGCACAGTGGGCATTACTATATCTCATGCTTCCATGCTGGCACACTGTCACGCCCTGACTCAGGCATGTGGTTATTCAGAAGGTAAGTTAGATAGGTGTAACTTTAAAATTACACTAACAGCTTTGAATCTGCAGAAAATTCATGTTGCAATATCATGTTCACTGTCTTCAAAGAACTGCAGATACACTGTAGTGGCTTTAACTGCAAAAGGAAAGACAAGTTTCCTCATTCATACTGGGAGTGATGTGTGAGAGTAAGCCACTTGTGAGATAATCAAGAGATCTTCCTCTTAGCTGATCATGTCCCACAAAAGAGCACCTCCATAGGGATGTGAATATAGTGAGAGATCTGCTTGTTTTCAGTCATTTTCCCAATGAACCATCTGCATGGAGTTAACCTGTGCTGCCATTAACCAAAAACTTTCCTGCATGCATCCATCCTACATCAGTGATAAGCAAGTTTCACCTAATCAGTACAAGATATCCCTCGAAAATCAGGTTGAATCTTTGATTTAAAATCTTTGATTCTTATTTTTTTTTAATTTCTTTCAGAGAAAATATTAAAGAAAATTTAGTACAGCCATGGTAATATTTCTCACTGGATTTAATTCTTTCAAATTATGATGAACTTTTTCAGTTCAGCTGAATAAGTGTGCTTCAAAACTAAATTTTTGGTCTGCGTAGTTCATTGGCAGATGTTACACACACAGGGGTGTTATAATTAATCAAGGTCTTAAATACCTTGTAATAATCAAGTCTGTAATCATAATTCAAAGATGATTGCTGTAAGTAAAACAAGCCACTTGGAGCTTAAGCAGCCTGCTTGTTACAGACAAACAGGCACAGCAACAGAGCTTTGGTTTCTTAGCAGCTGGAATTTTCAGAGTTGCTTTAGAAAATATTTTGAATTCTTAAGTATTCTTATAGATACACTTTTTAAATCTGATTTTTTTTTTCCTTTGCTTTCAGCTGAAACACTAACAAATGTCTTGGATTTCAAAAGAGAGGCTGGCCTTTGGCATGGAGTGTTAACAGTGAGTATTGGAAGGAATGAAAAAAACTGCAGCAAGGGTAGTGCACTGGTGTCAGAATGAGGCCACAAGCTCATCAACTCTCAAACAATTTCTGTTTCAATATTTATGTTTTTCAGAATAAAGTGTTACTTTTTCAGTACCTTGTGTAATTTATGTTTTCATGGAGTATACACATAGTTTTCACTAATATTTAACTGTAAGAGTTATGCTGTAGCTGTGATAATGTTTTTTTTTTTAAGCACTGGTACATGCTGTCTATTTTTTGAGCCACTTGAAAGCTTTTAATCTTCTCACAGAGTGTTATGAACAGGATGCATGTCATCAGTATTCCCTATGCATTAATGAAGGTTAATCCACTTTCCTGGATACAGAAAGTCTGCTCATACAAAGGTAACTTAAAAGTATTTGTACTTCACCCACCTTTTTGGATTATTCAATACCAAATGAAATTGTTTGTATAAAACGCCTGTGTATGTCACTGAGTACTCCATTTCAGTATTCTGTGTGCTGATAGTTTCACTGATGATGGCTTCTTCTGAGAGACCTTTAAAGAAATTGTCTTTCTCAGTATTTGAATTTATAACAAACATTTAAATTCTATAATCAAGTCCATTTGGAGACACTGAGTATACACATCACAGTAGTTGAATATTTGGCATTTGTATTTGTTTCCTACATGTGTATTTTTTCAAAAATTCTTGTAAATATACAAGAATACTTGCATAATTTTATAATTGACCTTCATTCTGTTCTGCACACGCAGCATAATTATATTTTTGATTTCCAGCCCGTGTAGCAGTAGTAAAATCCCGGGATATGCACTGGTCACTTTTGGCTCAGAGGGATCAGAGAGATGTCAGCCTGAGCTCGTTACGGATGTTGATAGTGGCAGATGGAGCCAATCCATGTGAGTATGGATGTGTTTCCTAAATGTCAGTCTTGCCAAGATCCTGTGTCAGAGATGATGCTTGGGAAGTTAAACAGTTTGTTCTGTAGTAAAATATTATTTGTGTGCCAGTGATGCCACTGCTGTTTGCACTTCTTGGCTATATTTAGCTGGGTAAATTCATTTTTTGAACTTCATGTTTTCATTAGTGTTATACTCTTACATGAATTGACATGAACTGATACCTAGAAGATCTGTAGATACAGATATAATCTATTTTGGGCCAAGTGCTAAAGGCCAGGTAGAGTTGTGAAGTGAAGGCATGTCAGAAGCATTTGATGTTTGATTTTAGATGCTGTGACCTCTGCAAGAAACAATCAAATAGGAACTATATAAGAAGCTGACATACAGTTACCCTTAGTGACAAAGTATTCTGATCCCTGAAGGACTTTCCATGATGATAAGTGTTAGTGAGTGCTGCCAGAGAAGCAATATGCAGTTGGGAATTTGATTCAGTGAATTGGTTGTTAGTCACTGGGAGTTCTTTTTCCAAATCTACCATTTAATAATAGGCTGGAATGTCTTTCAGACAATTTGAAAGTATATTGGTTTTGTGCACGAAAATGACAATATTTGTATATCTGAGCTGAGTGTGAGCATAGACTTTGAATTCCTGCAGCTCAAGCTTTCCTGCCAACAGCAAACTGTTTCCAATCATGTAATTCTTCTTTTTAGGGTCCATATCTTCCTGTGATGCATTCCTGAATGTATTTCAATCCAGAGGTTTGAGACCAGAAGTAATCTGTCCTTGTGCTAGTTCTTCAGAGGCACTAACCGTTGCTATTCGCAGGTAATTCCCTTTTCTCAGAAGTGAACTGAAGCTTTTCTTGGCTGTTGAGCTGTGCCATGTAATCACAGAATAGCTTGGGTAGGAAGTTGCTCCAAGCCCTGTCCAGCCTGGTCTTGAGCACTTCCAGGGATGGGGAATCTCACGTTTAAGGTGTAGTCAGAAAAGACCATGACCCGCATAAAGATGCCCAAAGACCTCAGCAGAGGAAATATGAAACTCACAGGTATCTCCTTCACTGAAAGGCTTTTTGTTTTCTTTAAAAAGTTTAATATTTTCTAAGAGTAGTCAGACATAAGGTGTTTTTGTCATGGTTTGGGAAAGCAAGGTCTCATCCTCTCAACTGATGTTGCTGGAGGACATTTTAAAATGCCCCCAAAACAAGCCTTACTTATTTGGGAGGAAGAAGATGCTGAATCTTCAATTAATTGCTTATATACAATGTCTTGTAAACAGGGGGCTAAAGAAAAAAAAAATATTTGTAGCTGATCTGAAAAATACCATTGGATTTCTGGAGATAGCAAGAGATGCTCTAAAAAAAGGAAATACTTTGATTATTAATAGGTGTATGGATGGAATATGCTGGAATTTTTTGATAGTGGTTCTGATCAAAATGTGCCTTTTTAGAAAATCAGTTTCGAGAAAACTTGAAACAAAGAAGTTGGAGATTTTGGAGAGTTTTGTTCTAGCTCTTTTATCATCTAGTTACAATATATTACCAGTCTTGAACTCTTGTTTGTTTAAAGTGAGAAACCATTATTTCTCTTTACCAAGCCTGAGAAACTGGTACAACATTTTTCGTGACCATATCGCCGTTGGTCTGTTGATTCGTATCTGACTGGACTTTCTGTTTTCCAGACCTCCTGAACTGGGTGGCCCCCCTCCAGGAAAAGCAGTGTTATCCATGAATTGTCTGAGTTTCGGTGTGATCAGAGTGGATACAGAGGAGAAGCTGTCGGTCTTAACTGTGCAGGATGTTGGTCAGATTATGCCTGGAGGTAGGAAAGCATTTCATGTAGGTTTAAGCATATTCCACATAAGTTATCTTTACTATTATACTTGTGCTAATGCAATAAATAAAAATGTTAAATACCTTCAAGGTAGTATGACTTATGTTTTGACACGTTACCTGAACACATGACAATTAAGTGCTGTCTGAACTGGATTATTCAACTTTTTCAGTAGAGATTAATCCACAATAAATCTGAATGACCCTAGGTGTTGGTATGGGAACATGCTTTTGGCTGATCTGCAGAGTTGTTTTGCTACTCCCTTGTTAGCATTGGTGCTGACTGACCTACACCCATGCGATAACATGCAGAAGAATATAACAAAACATAAAACATAGTAAGAAATGACAGCTTTCATCCTGGCCTGATAGTCTGTGGAATGGAATGGAGGGGAACAGAATGTTTCATTTGAAAGGGACCTCATCTCAGACCCCGTGGAAGTGATGGAACAACCAGTTCTGGAAACCATTTTCTCATGCATGTGGAGGACAAGAAGGTGATCAGTGAAGGTGATCAGCATGGATTCACCAAGGAGAAGTCATGCTTGACCAACCTGGTCGCCTTCTACGATGAAGTGACTGGTTTGGTAGGTGAGGGAAGAGCAGTGGATATTGTCTACCTTAGAAGAAGTTATAGAGGAGACCGAGTCAGGCTCTTTTCAGTGTCATGCGACAGAACAAGAGCCATGGGACACAAACTGAACACACGAGCTTCCCTCTGAACAGAAGGAAGAACCTTTTCCACTGTGAAGGTGACTTGGTACCAAAATGGGTTTCCCCATTTGTAGAGTCCCCATCCTTGGAGGTACTGAAAAGCCATCTGAACGTGGTCCCGGGCAGCTGGCTCTAGGTAGCCCTGCTTGAGCTGAGGGATTGGACCAGATGATCTCTAGAGATCCATTCTAAAAGCAACCATCCTGAGAGTGCCAGACTGGGTTTTCCAGCAAACTGCTCAGTCCAGGATTAACCTGTTTCCTAATGACATCTGTTTGCAACACAGTGCTTCCTGAATTAGGTAGAGCTGGGTTTTGTTCCTGAGCCCATTAAGTGGATTGAAGCAAAGAGACTTTGTCTCTTCCCTGCTGTTATCATTTGAGACTCTGCTGCTAAGTCATGCATCATTTGGAGAGGAGAGCACTCTGAAGAAGATTAATAAAAGTGCCAAACCAGACCAAAGGCTGTGGCCAGTGGGATGGAAGACTGGACACTTAGTGCTGTCTGCTTCAACTTTTAGGTTGGCAGTGTAACATTCCGTGGTGCTGTCTGCCTCAAGATACCTCTGTCTTTTGTCCTGACCTGCTCTGGTGTACTTGGAGAGGATGAAATATGGATTTTTTTGAATTCTCCTCACCCCTCAGATTTATTATGTAGTTACCAAAGAACCTCATTGGTTCTGGTCATGCCCTTGGCACCTTTGGCTTTGCTATTCTTGGTCTCCTTATGAACCTCATGCCTTGCTGAGCTGTGGTTCCAAAGCCCTCCTCTCTGTAGAGCATATACTCAGGGTAAAGACGGAGAGCCAGCTCGTGTCATTTCAGCAACAGTCTCTTCTCTGTACACCAGGGCCCCTGATACAAGTAAGAGGAGGCAGACAGCTTCCCACTGCTGATGAAAATTTCAGCCATCATGTAGCAAGTGGCACTGATCTTGTTCAATTTACCTCATTATTCCCAGAAGCACTTTGCAACCTCTAAGGATGGTGGTTCGGTTATTTTTACTGAACTTTAATTCACATTTAGAGCTTCCTCCTGCTACCAATAAAAGACTGAGCAGAAGCTCTGCCTTTCGTACCAGAACGAAGGGAAAGAAGCCCCTCTGAAGTCAGGTTGGCAAGGCAGACCAATGGGAATACAGCCACTGAAGATATAATGACTGAGTATTTTTGGGTGGCCTCAGTGTGAAACCGTAAGTGCAGGGAAAAAAAAGGTATGGTGACCCAATCAGACTTACTGGCTTCTGAATTGGTTCACCTGAACATTCAAATTCAGGGTGTCAAACTTGTCTGCAAAGGCCCAGAAGACGTTCAGCTGTGACTGTCCCTGGAGGTCGTATCCGATGACTGCACGCACGGAGGAATATGTTGTCAGCAGAGAAGTTGTGTGGCTTCTCTCAGGTTTTTGTTTTGTGTTAAGACCATTTGAAGCTGTTTTGAAAGTCCATAATGAAATTCCAAGAAAGGCAGTAATTCCACCTTCGCGGTTGGACTTGATGATCTTAAAGGTCTTTCCTAGTGTAATCAGTTCCCTGATTCTGTGGCTGGCATGTGTGTCTCAACAGAATGGTGATTTTTCTGCTTCAACTACTATACATGTGGCATGGACTGCTATTGCTGTCTGGTTTGAGTGTCCACACTACTGCTGTCCCCTTGAAACCCCACTGAAATTCAGCTGTGCTCCCCATCTACTTAGATTATGGGTTACTCCAGGGACATGGAGGGAATGAGTTTGCCTGCCCTTCAGGTAGCCATGAATCCTTTGGTGTACTGACTGAGTTTAAATTCATTGTTGATCCAGTTTTTATTCAAAATGCAAGATTGATTGAAATCTTCCTTTGAATTAGTTTATCCCATGGAGATACTCCTGGCTTTGTTTTAGGCTTGCTGTCTGGGCAAGTGTGCTTGACTACACTAAGGCACAAAGCAGCCTACAGCTGTGGTGCACCTTAAGCTACTCTTCATATTCAACTGTTAGAGTTGTAAGTCATCTTGGTTAGTATTCCATGGAGCATCTGCTCAGTGGCAGGTTAAAGTGTGCCTTAGGATGTTGGAAGAGCTCCCTGTGTGCTTGTGGGTAAGTAATTTCACCTCAGGATGAGTCGTTAATGAAACACAAACCCCTGTCCTTGTGAAATGCCTAATTGAGCAGTGAGAGGGAATCTGTGACAAAACCCTTCTCCTTTGTCTAATCCCTTGAGGCATTGTCTGGCAAATCTAAGGGACCCTTCTGGATTAGGGTGCCATTAATAGCCAGTGACAACACTACCATAACTTTCTACATGAGTAAGAAGCATTGAGTGACTTGTCTGACTGTGAGGGGAGGACACTTAAATGTGTATCATTAAGTGCCTCAAGGTGATAGGACTTGTAATTGATGGCTGTTGCCCTTATAAAATACAGTAGCAAGTGGCAAAACTACTTGTAGGTTAAGCAGAATTTGGGCAACTTAATGAATTAACTTCTTTAAAACGCTGGTTAGTGTTGGGCTGTCAGAATCTGGGCAGATGTGCTTCAATTTGTCCACATGATAAAAATTCCAGCAAAAGTTTCTCTGTACATTTCTTAAGTCAGAACATACATAATAGAGTTCAGTCTAGAGGATAATGGATATCTCTGTTCCCTGTGACTGTCTCTTAAAATAATCTTCCAGAGTAGAAAGTCAGAAGGCTAGCAGGTGTGTGCCAGATGAAAAGGAATTAATGACCTAAGGAAATAAATTACTTATTTTCAAATGAGTCTGCATGTACATTCTAACAGTGGATATACTTGTGCCTGGTAAGATTTATGCACATCACGGAGGATGTGCCCTGTCCATTCTGGCTTGGTGTTTGGCATACAGGAGAGAACATACCACCACCTGCTCGTTGCCCCTCTGCTGACTGACGAGTCGTGCTCCTAATCTCCTCTTGGTTTTGTGGTTTTTTTTCTTTAGATTGCTGTGCTTTCACCAAAGGCCTAATTTGAGTCAGATACCATCCCTGAAGACTTTGTTCCATCTTCTGATCCGCACTGAACCTGGAAGTGCTTACATGCCCTAGTCTTTCACGTACTTTGTGACGCAGGAGCTCACATTCCTGGATTTCATATGGAAATGGACAAGCCAAATGGTTTTGATCTCATTTCCTGTGAAGATCCCAAGCACGCTTTATTTGGGAACCACCTGGTTAAAAGATCGTGGATAAAGTGTCCACTTTCACCCTCATTTTCTTTTTCTGTTTGTTTTGAGACACTGAGCCCACCTGCTTGGGGCATCTTATTCAACAGACCCATCACCACCAGGGTCATGTCTTGTGTCACTGCTGTTTAACCCATAGGCCACTCTTGATGACACATGCCCTTCACATTCATTATCTTCCATGAATGTCCATCACAAGAGCCTCAAGGGAAGTTCAGGCATCCATGGAGAAATCTTCCCATCAAAGATAGCATGAGAATTCTTAAGAGAAAACCTAGAATGCATTCCACTGCAATCTTCTCCTGGAGGGATGACATTTTGCCTCACCTGTTGACCACCTTTGGCTATTTTGCGTGGTTTCTGTCTGGGACTGACATTGCTAAGTTTGGCTTAGGGCAATCTTCAGTTCATTTTTTCAAATTGAACTAGTAAAGATGGTAGGGAGAGTGCCAAACCTCTTCTATTCTGCCTGGTTTGTGCCTCCAGTTTTCATATAAACTTGCCCTGTTATCTGTCATCTTGGAAGTGTGTTGTGCCTTATGCTTGAACCTGGATGTGGTTGCTCAGGGTATTCAGTTAAGTTTGTCTCCCTGCTACTTCCCAACTAATCATTTCCATTCTTTTACAGGGATCCTTCTCATGTTCTTAATTTGACAGGAGAGTAGCACTCTCAAATCCAAAAGTTCTATATCCCTATAGCCCCTGCTCATACAAAGCCTGGTTCCTAGAAATAGTGCTGCTATAGCAGGTACTTTCTTACACTCAAGCAGGAAACTTTGGGTTGCTGCCAGATCTTGGGTTTCTGCAAGAGGAACTTTTGCATATGCAATGTCACATTCTGGACTGTGACTGTATTCAGTACCTTTTCTAGAAGGCCGGGGAGGATGGTTCCAGTTCCCTAAATGTTGGGATGCTCACACTGTCTCCAGACCATGGATGTCCTGGATGTCATTGTTTCCTCTTTTTGTCTCAGAAGACGTTTGCACAGGTTCTGGTAGTTACCACAATGCATCTTCACTGCAGAGGAATCTGGTTCCTTCATCTCAGTGCCTGATCTATGGAAGGAGTTGTTGCAGAACAATTTGGTGAAAGCTTTCAGTCTTTTTTTCTGAAATTTGTCTTTTCCACTCAGTCCTTAGAATTTATCATAGTTATCAATTCCACTTGGCTTCAGTCCATCACACAATGGCACAACAGCCTACCACTGCAGAACAACTTCTCTTGAGACCTGTGCCAGTGTGTACACTTGGGATGAGATGTTTTCTTCCGATTTAAATGTTGTACTTTGAATGCTTGTGTGATCACCTTTAAAGTCTAGATTTATGTTCATCCTTAGCTAGGAAGTTGGCTGGCTTTATGCCTGTTTCCCTTTCCAGAGGAGCAGGGAAAGATTCGGGTCCTTGCATTTGACATTCCCGTGTGCTGTTTTTCTCAAAGACTAGGGTTCTCTGGAAACTCTGCAAATACCTTCCACAATGATTCTAGAGGCATTTTATTCTGGTCTTTTAGTATTTTTCTTAAGGCTTCATGCTTCTAGATGAGAGTTTTGACTAGAGACTGCAGTGCCAGGGTAGCTGTTGTATATGGATCCACTGTGAGACACTGGAAGTGGAACAAGAGAGCACTTTCTGACCCTCATCAGCACCTTTGTTCACAGCCTTCTGCCGTGCAGGCCTCTGGCATTCTTCTTGCATTCCTGCTGTGCTAGTCTTGAAACATCCAAAGCTGAATCCAGTCTTTGGTAGGGCATCAGTGTGGTCCTTTGCACAGCAGGATTCTCATCCTCTGCCAGGATACTCCTTGGCAGGTTTAACTGCTGAGAGTCGCCATCTGCCAGAATGTACATGTGGACTCATTTGAAGAAAGAAAGCTTTCTTACCAGGAATCTGTGTTCTTCGTGACGTGCAGTCCACATGTACATTCCCATCCCATCTGCTTTTCCCTTCTCTCTAATTCTTTTTCAGATGCAATGCTGTTGAGAGAGACTGAAATGGTGGTAGATGCACTCTCTTGTATGTTACACACGAAGCAGGAAAAGGAGAAGCGAGAGTACAGGCTCCACAGGTACTGCATCAGGGCAACCTTGCAGTATAACCTGGCAGGGCAGAACTGTGCCTGCTGTTAGAATGTACCTGTAGACTACCTGTATCATACATTGGTTACTGGTAAGTTTTTTTTTTTTTTTTTTTTTTACTTGATTAGAGTGATAGGATTGTCCTTGGGCTCCATGGAGGGAGCATGATTTGGGCACTGTAGGCTAATCCCTTGGTTTTTCCATGTTTGTGAATGTCCTGAGGGCTGTACATTTGTGTATGCCCACAAATTGTTGTGCTTTCTCCTGTTATTAGCACTTCTCTCTGCATCATTGCTTAAGTGTTACGTACAGAGTTCTGATACTAGCTCAAGTTATTTCCTGGAGTAATAAATTATTTTATCTGTTTCAATTTACCACTAAGTTTTAAACAGCCTTTTTTCCCATTTTTTAAAGCCCCTAAATTGCAAAATGTGGGTTTTTGCATGACTGACTGATAGTTCATACTGTAGAATTTAATTCCAGCCTTCTAGTTCGTATACATAATATCCAGCAACTGAAACTGTTGTTCTGATTTGGACTTGGAGCTGCACCAGGATTTGAGTAGCATCTCCTTACTTGGTCACCCGAGCTTATCATTGCATGATTCCAAACAATTACTAATAACTGCTAGTTGTTCTGACAGGTAATTTTTATGAAACCAAGATAATTTAGGCATTGATCTACTGGTAGAGTGAATGATTATCTCTCCTGTTCACACCTGAGATGTTGACAACTGAAGACTTCTCTTTGAAAATGTTCCCACAGATCTGTTTTACCAGCAGTTCTTGGTCCATGCTGGCAGCAGAGCTGGCTTCGTTCTGTTTATTTTGCGTTGACCTGCATAGACTTACTGATTTCTTTTTTAATCTTGAATCTAAAGTGCTAAATCAAACTCCCTTGCACTGTGGTACTTTGGATTCAGCTGCAGCTGATGTGAAGGCTGTGAAACACTGTAAGAAGAAACATTGCCTTTGTGAACTTAATCTTGGAGAACTCATTACACAGCCTATCCAAAAGCTACAGAGAGCTCTCTTACGTGCTGTGTTTTTCTGTAGCTGATAGATAATTGATATTAAAATCTTTTACCTATCAGCAGCAGAGCACTTGTGTGTGTAAGCTGCTGGAGCACACTAACACTGGGATTCTGTGTTCTTCCTCCTTGCAGCCAGCGTGTGTGTTGTGAAGGTGGATGGGACTCCTTATCTGTGTAAAGCTGATGAGGTTGGAGAAATATGTGTGAATTCAGGAGCAACGGGGATAGCGTATTTCGGCCTCCTGGGAATCACCAAGAATGTATTTGAGGTTCGAACTTCCTTGTAATGTAAAGTGTGATTGTCACATTTCTAGTATTCCTTCTTGCAAATAGACTTATTTGTTCCTTAGAAGTCCTTTTTTGGGGTTTTTTTGATTAGAAAAAGCCTTGGCTTGGATACACTTTCCTTCATTCATAGAATCATAACAACAAATTCTGTCTCTTATAACCAAAAATACCAAGTAGCATCTGCAGTCAATCAGCTGCTTCTATATTCCATAATCCAGTGTTTTGCCTGTGTGAGCATTTAATTCATTTTAGCTCTGAATTAACACAGAAGTCTTATGTGCAGTTACCTGAAGGCATTTTGGTCTTTCTGCCCATATTTTTTCTTCCAGTGGTACTCCAATTTATGTTTTCCTTTTGTGGCAATAATGAGTGCCCATATCAGTCCAGTGAGTGTCTGAATCCTTCTGTGTTCTTCCAGGCCATCCCAGTGACAGCAGCTGGCGTGCCTGTTTCAGACCAGCCCTTCACAAGAACAGGATTGCTTGGCTTTGTGGGTCCTGTAAGTGTGAACAAGCCCCGGGGGCCCTACTTTGTCCTGACTCCCAACTCTTAAGTGGTGCCCCTGAATTCAGCAGAAGTACGTGTTGGGGCACTGACCTCCTATAGATCTCGAGAGTATTGTTGGCTTGAGTCAGGCATGTATTGCCAGGAGTGAGGAGGTTTTCCCCTCTGTTTCTAATCCTGTTTCTGTTTCTAATCCTGCCTTCTTTTCAGGACTATTTGGTGTTTGTGGTAGGGAAGTTGGATGGCCTGATGATGGTCAGTGGCCGCAGGCACAACGCAGATGATGTGGTAGCCACCGCCTTGGCAGTGGAACCCATGAAGTTTGTCTATCGGGGAAGGTGAGTATATCAGAAACTTCAGCCCTGCTGATTGGGCTTTGTTCCTTTTTTTTTCACCCACAGACAATCAATAAGTAACACAGCATACACAGGAGCAATGCATGTGAGTTTTTACATGTGTGGTTTGTAGGAAAGGTGGCACTAAGTGGTGATATACCCTGTCCCTGCTAACTTGAAAGACAAATATTGACACCCTTCTTCGTGCACAATAGATTTTAAATTGCTTTCACAAAGTATAAAGGTAGATCTTTAAGTGTTTGTTTAAAAATTCTTTCAAAGCTTCTCTTAAGACACTCGAAGCTCATGTGCCAGATATAAGACACCTCTGTCCTCCGAGCCTTTTGGGCAGAGTGGCCGAGGGAGGAACTGTGCAGCATGTTCTAAAGAGCAAACAGCTGAAGGACCTTCAAAGATAGTGTGTGATGTATCACCAACCTGATTGCTCTTCTGTGGTCAATGACCTAATGTCCAGATGGAAATCGGTGACTAGTAGGGTCCCTCAGGGGTCATGTTGGGACCAGTCCAGGCTGGGGGATGAACAGATCAGGAGCAGCTGTGCTGAGAAGGACTTGGGGGTGCTGCTGGATGAGAGGCTGGACGTACCCTGGCCATATGCACTGGCAGCCCAGAAACCAACTGTGTCCTGGGCTGATCTCACAGCGTGGGCAGCAGGGGAGGGAGGAATTCTGCCCCGCTCAGGTGAGACCCCACCTGCAGAGCTGCCTCCAGCCCTGGGGGCCCAGCACAGGAAGGACATGGAGCTGTTGCTTCTGTTGAGTTCAGAGAGGCCACAGAGATGCTCTGAAGGCTGGAGCCCCTCTGCTATGGAGACAGGCTGAGAGAGCTGGGATGGCTCAGCCTGGAGAAGGCTCCAGGGAGACGTTATTGCAGCTTTTCGAGACCTAAAAGGGCCTTATAAGAAAAATGGGGACAGAGTTTTTAGTGAAGCCTGTAGTGAGGTGATGGTTTTAAATTGAAAGAGATTAGATTCAGATTACACATAAGAAAGACAATCTTGACTGTGAGGGTGGTGAGGCACAGAGAAGCTGTGGTTGCCCCAGCCCTGGACACATTCAAGGTCAAGTTGGAGGGGGCTCTGAGCAACCTGATCTAGTTGAAAATGTCCTGCTTATTGCAGGGGGGTTGGAAGTAGATGACCTTCCAACACAAACTATTCTATGATCCTTTAAAAATCCAGCTTTCTTTGGTTTTTGCTCACTTGTGCAACTGACATAAATAATGCAGTTGAGCATAAAAATAATGGCACATACCTGGCGGAGGCATTATTAATATTTTATCCTAGGAGATGCAAGCCTAAAACTAATATAATTCCCGAATGAGAGTTCAGTATTTTTCTGTGCAAGCATATGCTGGTCAGTAATTTGGCACAGTCATCTTTCTGAAGGGATGTAGGGGCCACAAGTCCAGTGTGCATGATGGAGTTCTGTAGGCAAGGTTTGCACAGCCCTTGCACGTATGGAACTTGCCTGTCAAACACGTGCTACATTGGTGACTGCAAATCCACCTGACCCCCACCAGAAATCAATTACAGTAGTGAACCTACATGTGTTCTATTTTCCTGTGATTTTGTGATGACCTGGCATGAATAATGCTTGTGTGTGTGAAACAGTGCCATGAGAGGTTGCAGCCATCCCCACGTGATGATAACCCATGCTCTGTTCACCATATGTTGCATCCTATCATTCTTCTGTCCTTTGTGTTTTAGGATAGCAGTGTTTTCTGTGCCCGTTTTGCATGATGATCGGATAGTGCTTGTGGCAGAGCAGCGCCCTGACGCCTCAGAGGAGGATAGTTTTCAGTGGATGAGCAGGGTTCTACAGGTAGTCAGTCTGTCCTTTCTCTTTTCCAGGTGAATAAGGCTGATGTATGAAATGAGAACATTAGAGCATCTTTTTTTTTTTTTTTTCCCATAAGCCAAACCTATCAGTGTAACCACAGAGAGCTATAATGAGCTGGGTTTTTTTCAGGATGTGTTTCAGGGTTGATAGTTAACAGAATTATTGTAAAAAATAAGATTTTCTTTCAGAATTTTTTTTTTAACTTCCTACTTCTAGGATTCCCTGAGTCCTAAGGGTGATGGGGGTTTTTGGGTCAATGCTACATGTCTCTTCTGATTTCATACTGAGAGTTAACTCTGGAAATGTTTGAGTGTACTTAGTGCCAATATCAGAACTGCCTCTGAAAGCTTTTTGTGTCACTAACAACCTTATTCTAGATCTCCAAGTGTAAGCATTAAAAACGTTTTTCCCTTGATTACTTCACTATATTTTCTTGGGGGGTGGAGGGCAGGAGGAAGGGGAATTGTGGTAGACTTACATTTGTGGATTTCAGAATTAATTAGTTCTAAGAAAGTAAAAATTGAGAGAGCTATTATGGAAGACTGGTGAAGGGACAACTGAAAGGAAGGATACAGAGAACAACTTAAGGGAAGTTTGCTCTTAAAAGTAAGGCAGTTAGGTAATAATGGTTTCTGTCTAATTTCAGCTTTCTAATCTTTTTGGAGGGAATATCTGGTAATAGAAAGGCTTTTTCGTGGGAGAAAATATTTTTATTTCTCTTTTTAGAAGAGAAACAGAGCTGAAACAGACACTTAAGTTTTAGGCAGCAAAGTTGCTTCCCTCTCTTTTTTTGTGGTTTTATGTTCTACTGCGCTTTTGTGATTGTGCCATACATGCTAAATTTGCTGTAATATAATTTTGGCTTTTGAAAATCTCTGCACTCTTTGCCCACTTTTAAGAGACTTTCCTAATCCCTGATGTGCAGGTGGCATCCCCTTGATAGAGGGCACAAGCAAAGTCCTGGGTCTGCTCCTGCTCCCATTGAAGTCATGGCACAGCTTCTATGAGTTCAGTGAGTGCAGAATTGGACCCTTTATTTGCAAATTGTGGTGCAAGTAAAAATTTTAATGTTATAAATGACTTGAATTCAAATTTTTGCTCTGGCTACATCCCAGCTGATAATGTGGAATGTATTTTTTTTTTTTAATTTCTATCAAGGCAATCGATAGCATTCACCAAGTGGGTGTATACTGCCTTGCCTTGGTGCCAGCCAACACTTTGCCAAAGGCTCCACTCGGAGGAATTCATATTTCAGAAACGAAGCAGCGCTTTTTGGAGGGTGCTCTGCATCCTTGTAACGTCCTGATGTGTCCCCATACCTGTGTTACCAACCTGCCCAAGCCTCGACAGAAACAACCAGGTGAGGAAAACAGAGCATGTGCTGGCTCCGCCAGACCTGTGTTAGATGTGGCACTCACAGGGGTCTGCAGGCTGTGCTGATTGGTGCAAGTCCCTTACGTTATTTGTCCTCATTTTGCACCTCTTCTTTCCGAAATGCAGATGTTGGTCCTGCCTCAATGATAGTAGGAAACCTTGTAGCTGGCAAGAGGATTGCACAAGCCTCAGGCAGAGATGTGAGCCAGCTGGAGGATAACGACCAGGCAAGAAAGGTGACACTGATGTCCTGGTATGACTAAATATTTGAATTAGCTTATTCAGAGTGAGAGAAGACCAGGTGTGATATTCTGCTGAAAGTAAACCTGAGGCATTTTGAGTGAATCTGAGTGTCTCCTTTTTTTTCCATTTCAGTTCCTGTATTTGGCAGATGTTCTTCAGTGGCGAGCTCAGACAACTCCAGATCATCCCCTCTTCCTTCTGTTGAATTCCAAGGTGAGATGCCCTTTAGGTCATACTTGGAGATTGAGATCAAAACAAAAGATTGTTTTGATTTTAAGAAAATTCCAGCCAGAAGTCTTTTCCTAAAATCCTTCAGGTTATTTTAATGAAGCATACAAAAATTGCTAGTTAGTAAGCAGCATCGTTTTTCCACTCCTGGAATTTTATGCCATATGTTTCATGCCACATCTGGAATTTCAGTATACATTCTGCCTGGCTTAAAACATTGCAGTAATTGCATTACCTGCTGAAACACAACTTTTGTGATATTAATGGAAGACGCAATTCTGTCTTCCTCTCTGAACACAAGGGTAACTGGAAGTCAGAGCTGGAGGATTCGCTGATTAGAAGATCTGCAGCCTAAGTAGAGAGCCCTTGAGACAGCTTTGGAGTCATCTTTTCCAGTAGCACTGTCACACCTTTTAGGAGATGCTGATGCCTTGTCCTGGGCTAGGCTCTGCCCCCAAGAAGGATGGCACTTATAAAATGGAAGCAACAGCCCAGTGACAAACTGGATTTACCCTGTGCTGTGCTGCAGACAGCGGGATAGGGAATGTGCTTCCAGAAGGTCCAGCAGCAATCCTTGGGAAGTCAAGGATTTGCTTTTGTGGTTCTTATTCAGAGAGGCAAAATGGTTAGGACATGGTTCAACACTTCTGACTTTTTTTGTGAGACCGTGCTTTAGCAAAAGAAACTGTTTCAACATTGTTATTGTTAAAAGTCTCAGAATTGGTTTATTCTCTCAGAGTTAAGAGGATTTTGAGGTAAGTTTTCTGGTATGAAGAAGCACCTTCCTGGGTCATTTTGTTCAGGCAAGTTTTACCCTTGACAAGGAGACTGCAAAAGGAAATACAAAACTTGGGCACAAAGAAATTACCTGTTAGCGAAGACCTGTCTTAAATAACTGGGGACTACAGTGCTGTGTGTGTGTTCACAGCTCTCCATGAGAAACCCTTTTGTTTTACACCTTTTCATGTCAATATCCAAGTCACTGAGCTGCTGCTGTTTCTATTTCAACAATACACTGTGTTTACTGTTATGGTTTTGCATGATGTATAAAATCCTCTAGCCCTGTAAAAGCTCATGGTACCAGCAGCATGGTTTCTCAAACGTAGAGACAGAGTCTTTAGCAGCATTTGCTGTATCGTTAAAATAAGGACAGATGAAACACTGTACCTGCAGCAGGTACTTTGTGTAGAAGAGTTTGAATAAAGGTTTCTGATGTCACTTCTCTCCTGTGCAGGGCACTGTAGCCAGCACTGCATCGTGCATCCAGCTGCACAAGAGAGCAGAGAGAGTGGCAGTTGCGCTGCTGGAGAAGGGGCGGCTGAACGTTGGCGACCACGTGGCCCTGGTTTACCCTCCAGGTAAGGCAATACAGACAGCAAAAGCCACAGTCAGCACCAGAAAAGAAAGTCCTGCTCATGAAAATATATCCCTACCCATTTAAAGTTTGTAGGATTGAAATAACTTTTGCTACGTCTCAAATGCAAAACATTTTAACCCTGTAGAACCGGGCATGGCCAAGAGCAGCCTGTTGATTTGAAGAGACCCTTGTGAGAAATCCTTACATCTCAATAAAATAAATCACCGTGTGTTTTGGTTTTGGTGAAAGAGTTTGGCCTGTTGTCCTGATAAAAATGGCTTTAGTTTCACAAATATCTTTTACAGGAGTGGACTTGATAGCAACTTTCTATGGCTGCTTATATGCTGGCTGTGTCCCCATCACTGTCCGCCCACCTCATCCACAGAACCTTGCTACCACTCTGCCCACTGTCAAAATGATTGTAGAGGTAGGTATGAGACATTCCTCTCCTCACGCTTTTGGGGAGTGTGGATTGGTTGATGCATCCTGATGAATTGCTTTGCCATGGTCGGTGTAAAATAAGCTAGGGAAAAAAAAAATCAGTCTGCTGAGTCAATGATGACATTTTTTTCAGAAACTCGTTTGAAATGGTCTTTTATTGTTGTGATTCATTTTGCTTTGTTTCCAGTGATTTTCTTCATCTGTTCATCTTGTTGGTTATCTCCTCTGGGTGGATATGATATCACTTGGAGCATCCATTCCCTGGTTTTATAAATGGTTTTAATGCTGTGCCTTTTGCAGGTCAGTAAGTCTGCGTGTATACTGACCACCCAAGCCATAATGAAACTGCTCAAGTCTAAGGAGGCTGCTGCAGCTGTAGATATTAAAACATGGCCCACTATTTTGGATACAGGTACACTAGCCAAAATGGAAATAGTTTTAAGAGTGGTGTGTTTATTTTGTTACACCTTAACTGCTGAATTGAGTGGATGTGTTCTGCATTGCATTAAAATGGCTGTCCAAGAAACTATAGGAAGTATCTGGTGGTAATGCTGTAAAGATACATTTCTTTGTCCTGTGCTTGTTTCTCAGAATAATAATATGGTACTTTTCTCTTTTTATTTATTTTAAATAGATGATATGCCTAAAAAGAAGCTGGCTAGTGTTTTCAGACCTACTTCTCCAGATATGTTGGCATACTTGGACTTCAGTGTGTCTACTACTGGTATATTAGCAGGAGTTAAGGTAGAGTAACAAGAGAGATAGTTACGCTTTGTTTCCTTGTGTTTAGGAAGGAATATGTGATACCCTTTTTCTAAAAAGGGTCCCTGAGAGCTCCTGTTTTCCTCTTGCAGATGTCACATGCAGCTACAAGTGCCTTATGTCGCTCGATAAAGCTCCAGTGTGAGCTGTACCCATCCCGACAGATTGCCATCTGCCTGGACCCTTACTGTGGCCTGGGGTTTGCACTGTGGTGCTTGTGCAGGTATGTCACTGCAGCCATGGGCCTCCTCACGTGAGCCCAGCCTTCTCCAGAATCCCAGGGAGCAGCTGTGGATAGAACTGTCAAAGAAACCCAATTGAACCTTTTTATCAATAGTTCAGAAAACACCTTCTGTGGTAAGAAGATCCACTTCAGTCAGTTAGTTACTCAAGTAACTTTGGGTTTGCAAGTGGAATTAATTGGATACCAAACTCAAGGAAAAAAAGGACTTCACTGTCTATCTCACATTGATTAAATAAATCCTTTTAAAGTCTTTTGAGATTAAACCATATGTTTTGACAAGACCCTTAAGGTGTTCACTGCAAGATGGGTATGCACTAAGAAATACTGCCGAAGGAAGCAGTTAAATGTCTCTTAAAATGAATGAGTCCTGAATTGATTCAACCATGTAACTGCTCTAATGCTGCACATCTCACAAAGCTGCAAAATCTTCCTCTTTTTTTTTCCTTTTAAAACATGCCATATGCTTTAACTAATCCAAAGATTTAATGTTATGTTAGATGTTTCTTTTAAAAAATGCAGAAACTGAAGGTTTTGAATACAAAGTTGTTTTATAAACAGGTACATTTACTGTAGTTACACCTGTCCCTTCTCTCTCTAAATTTCGCAAGTGGAAAGGAAATGCACTGAAGAAAAACAAAAATGCAACTTTGGTAGCATCTGAGGATTTATATCATCAGTAAAGCAAGTCAGGATGGAGGGAGAAGAAACCTCAGTGAGGAAAGAATTAAAATATAAACTTAAAGAAAGATGAAACCAAAAAAATTAAAAGGTGGTGTGATTCTGATGACAAATTTGACTTTCTGTCCACTCATGTTAACCGGTATCCAGGTTAAATATTTCACATAAACACTGTTTAAAAACTGAGACAGCCATGGCAAAGGCTAGAAGACTGCACTAAATCTTGAATGGTGCAATACAGGTGTTAAACACTCATTTCACTCAAAGCAAAAGGTGCATTTTCCCATGAATGACTCAGAAAAATATGCTCAATATCCAGCTGTAATTGGAATGATGGTGGTTAGGAGCTGGAATTGGGTGGTGAGACACTGGCACAGGTTGCCCAGAGAAGCTGTGGCTGCCCCATCCCTGGAAGTGTCCAAGGCCAGCTTGGACGGGGCTTGGAGCAGCCTGGGCTAGTGGAAGGTGTCCCTGCCCATGGCAGGGGCATGGAATGAGATGAGCTTTAAGGTCCCTTCCAACCCAGGTCACTCTGTGTTTCTGTGATGCCTCAGACATTAACATTTTTGTGTCAGTTCTGTCTGTTGAAGGCATTGAATGTTTGCCTATAGCTCAGCACAATTTACTGAACAGGACAAATATACTCACCTTAAGGTTTGTGATTTAACTCAGTCCCATAGTTCCCAGCTGACTAAGAGATTCTTGCTCTCTTGGAGAAGAGAAGCTGAAGTTCAGGTCTCAGTTTTCCTGTATTTCCTTCGTTTTGACTTCACATAACTTTTGGCTTTTTTTTTTTTTTTTATGGTGGCTCGAAGTTTTCATGTTTCTACTGCTTCCTCTCCCCAGTGTATATTCAGGTCACCAGTCCATCCTGGTCCCTCCTCTGGAGCTGGAGAGCAACGTGTCTCTGTGGCTGTCTGCTGTCAGTCAGTACAAAGTGCGTGTCACCTTCTGCTCATACTCAGTCATGGAGATGTGCACCAAAGGGCTGGGGACACAGACCGATGTTCTCCGGGTGAGTGGACTCCTTTTTTCAACATGCTGACAGAGACATACATGTATCTTTCTAAAAATACTTCATTTGCAGAGGACGAGTTCGTATTTCTGTGAGACCCTTTCGTTATTACTTGATTTTTGGGGAATGTTGAGATTGCTGGAAGATTCAGCTCTCGTGTTTCTGGTGGAGGAAAAAAAAAGAAGTCTTATGTTTTCAGCTTTACTTGTTTGTGCCACGTCTGTGCTGCTGGGTATTTCTGAGATTTTGGGAAAAATACATAGCAAGCCTATCAGCTTGTTTGTGTCTGAGACAAAAAAACACCACCAAACAAAAAAAACCTTAAACAGACAAAACACACATGCCAACAGAAGAAAAAAGCCCAAAACCTCACCAAACACAAAAACACCTCTCTCCTAAACAACAAAAAGCTCCCCAGTAAGTCTCACTTGCTTTCAGATCAGTTAATACCAAAAATGTAGAGTTCTAAAATGGATATAATCTTCCACAACTCTGGAAGTGTTCCAGGCCTGGTTGGATGGGGCTTGGAGCAACCTGATCTAGTGGAAGGTGTCCCTGCCCATGGCAGGGAGGTGGAACTAGATGAGCTTGAAGGTTCCTTCCCACCCAAACCATTCTATATGATTACATGATGATATACTTCCTAACAGCAGCAATTGCACCCTGATACATCCATTTATTTTTGAGGGAAGTCTCTTAACTCAGACTTAATTACCTTGGAAGAGGAAGGAGCGTTCCCACAGCTGTAGTAACTCAGCTGCTCAGCACTTCCACTGGGAATGTGTGGCAGCTCATTCACAAAAAAGTGGCTGCATTGTGCTTGTTCTCAATACAAACAAAAAACCTTGTTCCTCTGTTCCCCTGGACCTCACCAAGGGGAATCCTGGCCCACAGGCAATGGCTCTAGGTTCACATTCACACTGGCAGGAGCTAATGATGTCTGGAACACTGCTTGCACCTGAACTGTGCTGTGCTGGGAGCCAGCCCTGTGACACAATGACTTTCTAGGGGGTTTTCAGCTCAGAATTCTGAGTGACTGTGCTGCAGTGACACGATGTCCGTGTCTTTAGTGTTTAACCAGTTCACGTCCTATTCCAGTGCTTTTGAAGTCCTTCTGTTGCACAAATTAAAACTGTTTATTTCTAGAGTTGTTGCCTTCAAACTTAAAATGTTGTTTTCTTCACCCAACCTCTCAGATGAAGGGAGTTAACCTGTCCTGTGTCCGTACCTGCATGGTGGTTGCAGAGGAGAGACCGAGGATCACACTAACCCAGTCCTTCTCCAAGTTATTTAAAGACCTGGGCCTCTCTGCTCGTGCAGTGAGCACTACCTTTGGGTGCAGGGTCAACGTAGCAATTTGCTTACAGGTGAGATTAAACTGCTTATTCCTTTCACAGAGTCTCCGGGAACTTCATAGGAAATCATGTTCAGCCCCATGGATGTCTTTTTCTAATGAACTAGAGCTCCACTGCTTCCTAGCTTCATCACCAAGTTAAATAAGCTTTTTAATAAGATGTTTAATAAGATGTGGATTATGATAATTTCACTCCTCTGTACTAATTGACCAGTTGATTTGCTTTTCTAATCCAGAGGTTCACTATTAAGAAACTTGTTTCCTTCCTATTATGCAGGAGCAGTATTAAATTAAATAAACAGCTTCTTCTTCATAAATATTAAATGTTGCAAGCAGTGCTATTTCAGGTTTTGTGTTATTCAGATCCTGTCTGTTTGAAAAATAGCTGTATGTGTAATGTGGAATTAGATGGAAGACAGAGTTCCTCAAATAAGACCCAGGAAAACTGACAAGGTTGGCCTCCAATGAGTATTATCAACATGCAAATACGTTTGTCTCACCTCATGTGAGAGCTGGACTTTTTTTTTAATTAAAGGTATAAAGTTGGAAGATTTGGGGGGTATGCCCATAAAGTGCACAGCCCTGCTTCACAGACTAGAGGTAATGACATGCTGTGGGCCAGAACCACCTTTGACAGTTTGGTATTCAGCTGATAATAATCTCTTATGTGTGATTTAATGAGATTAAATCTGACTTTTCTTACTGAGATGCTGCTTTTGCAGTCAGGAAATGAAAAAAAAATATATTCCAACACTTACCTGAAACTTCAGATACTAAGTATGGACTAGAAAATGGGAAAGCACCCTGGAGTTTGGATGGTCTTTGAGTTGATAGTGCTCAGCTTTCAGATGAGGCAGTATGTAGCTTTGTATGTCTTAGGTGAGACATGCATTAAATATGTGTAATTGTAAATTTAATTTCCAATTTTATTGATATGAATTGCACATAATAACATAGGATTCTATGAAGATTGCTACTGTACTTCTGCAAAACTTAATTTTTCCTTTTTATTTTTTTGGTTTCTGGTGCTCATTAGATCAAGAAAAATCCCTTTTATCCTCTCAGGATATATTATAATGTTCTGGTTTTCCTACAGGAGAGACATTTTGGGACACGAGTTTCTTAAATATGTTGCCATTTACAATTGTTTCTTTAGTTTCTATAGTTTCTTTCACAATTAAAGGAGGAAAGGTTTTTAACAAGCCCTAGCTAAATGGTTACAAAGAAATATGGCCAGAGTGATTTTATGAGAAAAATAGGAAGGATACACATGAAATCAAGATGACTGTAAATTAAGATTTTAAACACATCGAATAAAACATGTCAGCTGCCCAGTGTGAAAGATCAGCTTTCCGAGTTGCCTGTGTAAATAAGAATTTTAAAAGCCAGTTTGGGATGAGGGAGGGGAAAACAGTTTTTCTGCAGAGTGTTGAATGGCAACATGAAAAGTACTCAAAAAAACCCCCTGTGAGTTGTGTAGGACTGCTGGGCAGTTGAGCTTCCCCTTCATATTCTGCCTTTTTCATCTCTCTTTTCCATTCTTGAGCCCTTTTTCAGTGGGGGGGGTTTTCTAACCCCTCACCTGCATTCTTCCAGAGTGATACTTGTATTAGATGTTTTAAAATTCATTGAATTTAAATGGATGTAGATGAATGGCCAAACTTCTGGTACAAATTAGCATGTAGATAAATACAGAATGTCTTCCAGCCCTGCTGGACTGAGGAGGTATTTCTGAAGCTGCAAGCAGCCTCATAAAGGGAGGAGGGATTTGTGATAGAACAATGTATCAGCTGCCTTAGCCCTCTTCTTGTTCGTTAACTGGAACCTGCATGTTTCCCAAGAAACCACCTAAGAGTGTCAAGCCTTTAAATAATCTGAAATGGAAATTTCTTTTTCACTCTAAAACAGTATGAGTTTTATTTTCTGTCTTACTGTGTGTATCTTGTGTTTCCAGTGCCTCTTTGTTTGTATTTTCTTTTTTTTCCCTTTCTCTCTGTTTCACACACTTTGATGGCCTCTGTTACTTCTGTTTGTGGTCCTGCTGTCAGCCAAACAGGCTGGGCAAGCTGGCTGAACAGGTATAGTGCTGCATGTGTGCTTGTCATGTCCTGAAGTCCATCTGGTTCTGCAGTGTTAGGGATTAGGCCTACACTGGTTTATACTTACATCCTTTGCACTTGCTGTGTGGGTTTTAGAGCAGGTGCTTACCCTAATAGAATCTTTGAAACTTAATTTTAAATTTAAAAAATTTTAAAATCTTAGACTTAACCTGTACTACATACTTCACTTGTGCATTCATTGAGTGATTCCATAAGAAGACTGCTTTAGAGCAGTCACTGTAGAAAGGGGGGCTATTTTACTATATTTCTTGTAGATTAGGGAAGTGCTGTATAAGTGTCAGTAAAAAAGGGAGAGAAATTTGTGAATTTATGTGGCTGTGAGAATGAAAGCAGGATCTTGTGGCTTCTGTTGAGTTTATTTCTTCCTCCTTATTCTTAGGGAACAGCAGGACCAGATCCAACAACAGTCTATGTGGATATGAGAGCACTTCGACATGACAGGTACAGACTGTTAAAGCATTAGCTCTTTAATGGCTGTAGAGGAGAAACCTCAGACTCATTGCATTGCTTTGTTGAAATGTCCTTGGCAGCAGCCAGCTGACTCCCTGCTATATTATATCTGTGGCCTCTTCTCCTGCATGGCTCTCTAAGTATCCTTCAGATAGTGGAAAAAGTACAGTTAGAGTCTCCCTTAGTCTTTTTGGTTTTTCCTTCAAACCAAACCAAGTACCTTCCCTCAGCCTTCCCTGGGCTGCATTGTGTCACTTAATTCCAGTTGGGCTGCTCACTCTTTACTTTCTGTGATTCCTACCAATGCTCTGCCACCATTCAATGTGACAAGTAGAGGTCCAGGAGAATCTTTTTTAGAAGGTGAATTTAAAATGCTGGTGGAACTGCAGCCATAAGGCTCTGTTGGAAAAAGTCACTTGTCTCTCCAGAGAGCAGAGTTACAGGTTCTTAAAAGAAATGTGCTCTGTGCTAATAGAGAAGTCTTCAAGACAGCTGAAAACTCGTAACTGTCTTACTGTGTTGTGAGTAACTGAGCATAATTGATTGATTCATTACAGCTTGGTCAGTGCAGCTAAGGGAGAGGGTAACCATGGGTATAGTAGAACATACCTATTTGACTTCTATTTAAATTCTTAAAGCCCTGTACAAATGTATCCTCTTATTTTCTCAGGGTGCGTTTGGTAGAGAGAGGCTCTCCACACAGTCTGCCCCTTATGGAGTCTGGGAAGGTGAGAGACTGATCCTTCCTCCTTGTAGAATCACAGAATCCTAGAGAGGTTTGGGTTGGAAGAGACTTTAAAGATCATCTCATTCCAAATCCCCCCCTGCCATGGGCTGGGTCATCTTCCCCTAGACCAAATTGCTCCAAGCCCCATCCAGCCTGGCCTTGAACACTTCCAGGGATGGGGCATCTCTGTGCCAGGGCCACACCACCCTCACATGGAAGAAGTTCTTCCTAACATCTAATCCAAACCGACTCTTTCAGTTTAAATTCATTATGACCCTCATTGTGTCCTCATGGCCCTTAACCTGGGCTGTGAGCTGCTCCACCTGGATCCCAGTACAGAATACATGTGATGAGCTTTGCTAATCACAGTGTATCCAGGAGAGGCACTAGAGGGAGCATGGTGTGATCAAGTAGCTAAAGGGAGGCCTGGTGCATGACATGAAGCAATAGGACACATTGCTATCACCGAAAAAATCAGAGGTCTTCATGTGGAAGGCATTTTCTAGGTGTGAAACCAACTCTGAAGCTGCAAAACAGCTGCTCAGGGTTAAAACGATTAAACAAGTTAAACAGCTTGGTAGGACGAGGTGGTTGATACGCGTGGTGCAGAGAGGAGTAGCAAGGGAAGCACAGACTGTTGACTTCTGTGGCTCTGCATTATTAACTTTTGATGAATTAAAGTTTTTTTCTGCATGCTTCTCATTCAAGATTCTTCCGGGAGTAAAGGTCATCATAGCACACACAGAAACCAAGGGACCTCTGGGAGACTCGCACTTAGGAGAGGTAAAGCTTTCATGCTGTTGTGCTGCATCTGTCAGCAGTGATGTGATAAATCAATACCTCCTGTTAGAGAAGTGCCTGCCCCTAGGTGGGACGGCCATGATGGCTTTGCTGTGCCACGTGAATGAACCCCACAGAGAGCTGGCACTGTTTACATACCTGTACTGTGTAGCTGCATAGCTCCCCCCTCCTCTGCCAGACCAGGGGACTAGTCTGTGTCTGCCTGACAGCTGGAACAGGTACTGGTGCACTCCCATCAGTGGGCAGCAGCAAGAAGGTAATTTGCTGCTCGCTTTAACCTTTGTTTTATATACATCTGGATTGTTGTGTGATAAGATGCCCAGCTAAGGGGTTGAACAGGCGCTCCTGACCTGTAAGCCAAATGCATGGCTCATTTTTCCTCTTTACCAGCCCCCAACTACATGTATGTAAAACTCCTTTTTACTCCTTTTCCCTGGTCATTTTCTGTGAGGCAGAGGTTAACAATTTTAATAAAACCAGCATTTCGGAGTGGTCAGAACTGTCAGTGAAACAGATCTTTTAAATCAATAAACGGCGCTGCCTGGCTCCGGCAAAACAGCCTGTGCTTACACGGGAACGATTCCGGTTTGGGTTTGTTTTATCCCCTAGATATGGGTGAGCAGTCCACACAATGCCACTGGTTACTACACAGTGTATGGAGAGGAAGCACTGCACGCTGATCACTTTACTGCTCGCCTGAGCTTTGGGGACACTCAGACCGTGTGGGCTCGGACCGGGTACCTGGGCTTCCTGCGCAGGACAGAGCTCACTGACGCCAGCGGAGGTGAGAGGAAACACCTTCTACCTACAGCCTGAAACTCCTTGGGATAGCTGAGCTAGCAAAGAGTAACCTTTCCTTCAAGTTTCTCCTGTTATCACAGGAGAGTGCTGAATTGAGCAGGAATTGTTCTATCATTCAGCAGGTTCGGGACACGGACAGATAGCAGTGATTTCACAGCCTTTCAGAATTTAAAGGTCTAGAGGAGAAACTTCTCCATAATTTTTCCAGTATAGAAAATAAATTGTTAATCTTGGGGTTTTTTTTCAAATCTAAGCCGAGATGTCTGAATTTGGGAAATAGGGCAATTTGTCTTAAATCTGCTTACATTTTCTGCTAAAGCAGAATACAAAGCAGGTACAACTCTTGATTATAATATATTAAAAAAAATAAATCTCTGAACATCCTAAGGATGGGAGTTTGAATGCTTCTAACTTATTAGCAAATGTATATTGCTAATTTTCTGTGATTGGAGTGAAACGAATGATGGTGTCTACATGGATAGTGTCAGTGTCCCAACTGCTGCCACTGGATTATAACAGCAAGTTTTTGTGCCTTGTAGCTTTCTGAAAAATTACATGTCCTAGAGATTTTTGTCACCGTGGAACAGTGTCAGTTGTGCTTTAGTTTGTCAGCATTTGCGAGGCTGTGTACAGTGAATTAACATAGCAATATGCATGAAATACAGCTTCCCAGCATGCTTTTCATCTCCAGTGACATGACTGAGCAGAATTATAAAATAGTTCACAAAGAAAAAAGCAAAGTTGAATTGAACAGAGCTACAGAATGTATATGGAGAGTGTCTCCTTCAAGAAGGGCCTAGGAGAGCTTTGCTTATTTAACCTGGCAAAGCTGAGGCTGCGGAGAGAACAGAGTTGATCTCACTGCATAAACTGTGGAAACTCAAGAAGCTGAGCAGAATTTTGCTGGCATGAGGTCAAGTGGGTATAAGCTGGTGTTAAAAACAAAACAAAAAGTGAAATTGGGAAGTTCAAAAAGTGTTCCTGTCAATCAGAGGAGAAAAGTTCTCTGGTAAGTAGGACAAAAAGATACTTTTGGATTTTGATTGGGTTTATGAACTGAGATGACACTACACGAGAGAAGGGACAGAACTGGATGACCCAGAAATTCTTTTCAGTCTGGTTTCAGTTGCTTGGAGTCTACAGGCAGACGTGCTGCTTGAGCTCTTCATTCTCTCCAAATGCTTGATGCGTTATAGACTGCTTTCCCTAGGAAGCACTGGGAACATTTTAGAATGTCAGGAATGAGCACGTACATATGGCCAGGTCTGTCCTGTAGATGTGATGGTGTTTAAATGTGTGTGCTGTATTGCAGAGAGACACGATGCCCTGTATGTGGTGGGCTCTTTGGATGAAACACTGGAGCTCAGAGGAATGAGGTACCATCCCATTGACATAGAAACCTCCGTAATAAGGGCACATAAGAGCATTGCAGAATGGTAAGAACCTCAGCATTGCTTTTCTGTATCCTTTTATTTCTTCTAAAGCAGAAGAACTTGTAACTTCCCTGGCTGTGTCAGAATGTACACATTGTTTACTTGTAAGCTTTGAGAGGTCTTGTCTTTCTTATAATAATCTCTTTTAATAACTAGCTTCCTTTGAGTAGGTATTTTTTTTTCTCCCTGTTAATTACCTGTATCATGCCAACAGTGCTGTGTTTACGTGGACGAACTTGCTGGTGGTGGTTGTGGAGCTGGAAGGCTCGGAACAGGAAGCGCTGGACCTGGTGGCGCTGGTGACAAACGTGGTTCTGGAGGAGCATTATCTCATAGTGGGTGTTGTGGTCATTGTGGACCCAGGCGTCATCCCCATCAATTCCCGTGGTGAGAAACAACGCATGCACTTGAGAGATGGATTTTTAGCTGATCAGTTGGATCCTATTTATGTTGCCTACAACATGTGAAAACGGGAAACCACATCAAGGCTAAAGCACCAAAATCCAAGGGACTTTCCTCATAATAACATCAGAATCCATGTTCTGTGTTTTTAAAAGCTGTTGAAGACCTTAGGAAAACGGAGATACTACTCTTCACAGACCTTCATCTCCCAAGACTGCATTTGCTTTCATAAGTCGATTGTAACAGTTACAGCTGTCTTAGGATGGAGAGTTTACTGGAATTCCTGAAGGAAGCTTATTAGAACTATCATGGACCAATTTTTTTTTTGGGGGGGGGGGGTGGGGTGGGAATAATTATGAATGTCAGTACTTGATGCACTGCATAAAAGGACATAAAGCGGGGTGGGGAGAGAACACCAGCTGTGAGGAGGACTCCTAGAAGTAACACCTAAAGTCGTGAGTAACCATCCAGAGTTCACCTCCGTGTGACTGTTTGCAATATATCGGCAGTTTCGGGGCTGGGACTTAACCTTCAAGATTGCACACACCTCTACCACATTCTCTACTGAAAGGAATTTTGCACATATTTGGAGATTTAATAATGCAGCCTTTTTATTTTAAGTCACTGACTCATCCCTGTTCAGAAGAAACCAATCCATTCCAATCCCGGATTCAGTGTAACAGTTAATGCTGCTGTTCAGCTTTTTTGTACCAAGCAAAAACAAATACTGCAACTGTAACAGTGTTACTTACGGTGCCATGCTGGACTCTGTAATGCTACAAACTTTATAATAAAATACAAAGTAATATCTAGTTTTAAGTACTTGATGCAGGAGCCTTCAGTGTTCTTGCTCTCCTAACTCCACGTCCAAGTCACCTGTTTTCATAGTGTCAGCTGTTAATTCCTGCCCTGCATAACGCCAAGGATTTGAAAATTCATTCCAAAGCCACTAGTCTCTGAATGATTTGTACAGATGTTTACAAAGCATGGGCTTACAACATGTTTTCCCTGAATATCCTGTGCTAAAACTTACAATAGCGACTTTTTTTTTCCCCACCATGGAAAAGCTATTCAGTGTTAGTCAGCTTGAGCTGCTGTGGTACAAACTGTCTTTATTTTCTTTGGAGTTGTATTTAGACTCTTTTGTTCGGGCTAAAATACCCGGTTGGTTGAGTCACAGTTGACTAACTAAGGTTTTGAAGTTTCTGCCTGATCTAATACTGCAGTGAACCTGATGCAGAAAGAGAATAGGAAGTTATTCAAATACTTACTGTGTTTGAAGGTAAGCACGAGACTAGCAAATAATTATTTTTATAGATTTGTTAAAGACTTTGAGAGCTACATGCAATTTTTTTAGTAATGCACAAGTGTGGCAAAAGGGCCAGCTTTTTCTGCAAGGCGATTCTGCCTGGATCAGTGCCTAAGAAAGATAGATGTCAGTCCCCTGATATATCAGATTTACTTATGATTAAATAAACTCTGAAATCTGCAAGAAAAAGCTTTCCTATATAGTAGTTATCTGCCCTGATGGTGTTTACCTGTGGTGTATTATACAGCTGCATACTCCTGACTGTAATTATGTACAGAACCTGTGTAACTTATTCTCTGAGTACAGCAGCCTCCAGCAGCGGGCTGTGGGACACCCCTCCTAACAAAAGAGCTGGCAAAAGGAGAGAACTCCCTAACCCTCATCTCCACGTTGTAGTTTTTTAGCAAATAAAGCATTGTAAGACTTTTGTATTGAGAGATACTGATGACAGTGAGACGAGTTGCCTTGTAAAGTTAAATCTTAAAACAAAAAAAGCTCATTAAACATTTCAAAACAGCTTGTGACGATCTGACTTGATGAATGTTGAAACTTGGGCCTGTTAGATCAAAACCTTGGCTTAGCACAGTTTGCACCTGTGTTTCGGGCAGTCTAGTGCCTTAAAGAGCTTTTTCTGTGAAACTTCAGGGCGGGGGCAGCGAGCCTGGGCTGGGCCTATATGACATCACTGTCATGGGGCCAGCTGTGTATGATGTCACCACCACGGTGCTGGCTGGGCCAGGCCTGTATGCTGTCACCACCATGAGGCCAGCAGGGCTGGGCGTGTATGACATCACCACCATGGTGAGGGTGGGTCTGGGCCTGTATGACATCACCACCACGGTAAGGGTGGTGCCAGGCCAGTGTGACATCATTGCCATGGTGCTGGCGGGGCCAGGCCTGTGTGATGTCACTGCCACGGGGCCAGCAGTGCTGGGCCTGTATGACGTCACTGCCATGGTGATGCTGGGTGGCCTGGGCCTGTATGACATCACCACAGCAGTGCCTGTCTGATGTCACCACCACGGTGCACGTCACATCACTCCGCTAAGCACACACCTGGTGATCTCTGGGCTTCGCTGCTGCTCCACGTGTGGCCGAGCCTTTCCGGGGCCTCTGAGCTCCAGCCCCGCGCAAGGACGCACAGCGAGGTCCAGCCGTGCCCCTGCTTGGTTTGCAGCCAGGCACAAGCCAGAATTTATACCTTCAAGAAACATTGTAAAAGGCACCAGCCCAGGATGAAGAGAGGCCTGATGCCAATCCAGGCTGATGCCGACCAGGGCGAAAGCACTGGCTGGGAAGGAAAAGCCGGAGCAGAAGCAGCAGGACGGAGGTGACAGCCTCCAGCAACATCACCAGGCTCACCCACAGCTGCTGTGGCAGCACGTTGGAAGGCTGTAAAAATCCCTAAAACAGCTGTTGTGCCCTCCTGCAGTGTGGGTCATGGGAGGTAGAGTGTCTGGTTTAATTTTTATCCAAATAAAACGTTGTGCTGCCCCGGCGTTACTCCAGAGCGCGTTTCCGACTGGTGTTCTTCCTCTGACACAAGGTTCAGGGCAAACACTTATTTGGGGCACAGCAGCTGTGTCAGACTCTGCTGAGGCTGCCCACAGTCAGCATGGTGTGCAGAACACTCCGTGGTTACAGGGTGTTCCATCCTGGGAATGGGGCTCTGGCAGGGGATTTTTTCATGTCCTCTGCATCTTTTAACACAGACTTTCGGGGGTTCCTGGCCAAAGCACCTGCTTTTACTCAGATTTAAAGAAGGATAGTTATTTATGGAAACAAATTAAACTGTAGTGTCTTAAATGAAGGCAAAGTTTTTGCTTGAAAAGGCAAGAGGGGTGAGGCACCTACAGAAACCATTTGTACCAGCAGTAGGTTTAGGAAACAGGCAGGAATTGATCCTGCAAAATGTGACTTGTGTTTAAAAGCAGTGCACATAACAAGGCATCTTGGAGCCTTTGCTGTTCTTCCCACTGTTGATTCCAGCAAGGCATTGTGCCTGGCATCCAGAGAGTGCTCTGTGTGACATGCATTTAAAGCAGGAGGGGTTTTTAGTGCCAAAACATCTTAACTCATCTTCCTCAAAGCTAATGAGATCGGGATTCAAAAACCTATAATTCATCTTAAACGGGTATGACATTTGAAATCCCAGCTCGTAGTAAAGGTACAAGGATGATTTTTGTTGTTGTCCTTTGTGGTTTTTTTACCTGATTTGTGGGAATAGAAAATGTACTAAGAAGGGATTCTAAGCCCTGTCTCCTGAAATAATGTGCTGCTGAGGGAATGGGGCAGGAGGGCTGCTGTTGAAGCAGAATGTTTCAGATTTATTCTGGAGTGAGAAACTGGACTCCGGTGAGTAGTAAATAACTTTGTAAACATTAATAAAGCTGCCTTTATTGCAGCAGTGTTCTTTGTGAGCCACCACTTCACACTGACTTTTTAGAAGCTTTATGTCATTTTGGCAGCAGTACTATGAGATTGCTTTAACGCCCTTATTTATTGCTAATTGTTACCCAGGAATTTATTACAGTGGAAAAAAGGAAGCAGTGTTCATTTTAAGTGCACGTTGCAAGCGTTCTGTACCAAGTCCCTGATTATTTTGATGCTGTTTCCCTGCCATTCTATGAAAACAGATACTGTGCACTTTAAGGATCTCTGGATAGGCTTCTGGTTTGGTTTCTATAGAATATCCACAACTCTGTTTTAAGGGCAAAAAGGGAAAGCTTGCACATTTCCCGTATATCAGTGTATCAGGCCAGAAACTGTGTTAGTAGATGATAGAGCTGGATTACATCTAGGAACTAATTTACAGCTGGCAAAACTGCATGAAATAATTTTTTAACTTTTTTGCACTTCAGCATTTACTTGATGCTTGGTATATTCTTGCTTATATGTTTATATTCAGCCAGTTAATATGCTTTAAATATTTATCTGGTCAGATATTTCAAATGAGATGTTTCCAAGCCAGAGCTTCTCGTCATGGCCAGTTCTAATTGGCCAAATTTTTGTGTTTGTATGTAGATTTCGTGTTGGTTTTGTGTTGTTTAGGAGGAACTGGGTACACCAGGTTCTATTTCCAGTTTGGTTATGCCAGTGCCATATAAGCAGAGTTCTGTCTTTTTTTGTATTTCGGTACATGTTCTTAAAATAATATATGTCTTTTCCTCCAGTCATTTCTGGGATTTTTAACCCTATTCTTGCCTGAACATAGAAGTTTTCTTTTGGAAGTGATAAACATTGCTATTTTTCTAGCATTCCTTAAAACTTACCTGGCAAAGTAACTGCAAAATCATGATTTGTCTTTACTTCTGCCAAATGTGAATGACAGTGCTATGGTTGGTTGTGTTCCTTCTCTGGAGTCTGTAAAAGTCCACATCTGATTTATGGAAAAAAACATATTTTGGTTTCCTTCTTAAATTATTTTTCTTGCTGTCAGTATGCAAACTCCGATATTGAATGATTCAGTCTGGATGCACTTCCATCAACAGTTAACAAGATGAAGAATATTTTTTTTTTTTTAGATATGCTAACAGCAACAGTCAGCACTCTCAGTAAGATTAGATCCTGTGTGGAAGAATGTTTTGGGGGGGGGCTGTAAGTACTCTTACAGTGCTGGTAATTTTGTCTCTGATCCAGGGATCCCTTTCACAGATGCACTTCACCTGAAGTTATCTGCGGAGAGAGTAAAAGTGCAGATTCTAATCTCCCGGAGCAAAAAGTAATGGTATCATTCTAAATTCTGAAAATGCAATTCAGCAGAGGTAGACTACAGCATGGATGTACAAAATCTGCCCTTCTGTCAATTTTCTAGCTTCAGAAGTGAATTTGAGTCTTTTAAGCATCTCAAGCCCTTCCTGTTACTGTACTTTCTTCTCTTTGTTTCACTTTTAGAAAGTAGGTCTTATCTTGAACAGAAGTCTGTAATATATGAAACCTTCCGTTGGTGTCCTTCCTGGTGGAAAATTCATTGGCTTCCTCTTTATAGAGAGTCAAAAGCATAACTGACAAATGTGTCCTATGTCAGGTAGGCTCTGCTGGTGTGAAGCTGCTGTTTGATCCTTGGGGGAACCTTCCAGGGCCCTGAGGGTCCCACAGCGCAGAACTCAGAGCTCACTGTCACCAAACCTGCCTTTCTGCAGGCTGTCATTGATGATGGAAACATGGATTTTCTGAGCTCTCCCGACTGATGCAACATCAGATCAATGTAATCAGTGCCTGTGAGGTCTTGTACACACCTCGGGTATTGTACACAGCCCCCTCGTTTGCATGGGGTTTTGTAGGCTGGGCACGGGGCTTGCGCGGTCCGGGGGGGGCCCAGGCTGTGAGCAGAGGTGCTGGAGGTGGCTGGTTGTGGCTGTCCTGTGTGTGTGAGGGGAAAACAGGCCCGAGGGATCAGCAGAGTTGTTGGCAGAGGACCAGCGTTGCCCAAACTGCTTCGCTGGCCTCCCCCACCGTGCCAGTGTACAGCTGTCCCCACAGTCCACGGTCTGAGCTGAGCCACCACCTGTGTCAGAGGGACAAGGAACACAAGGGGAGCAGAGCTGTGAGTGTAAGCTGCAGTGCAGGCTGGGTGATGGTGAGGCCTGTGGCTGTGCTGTCTGTTTCAGGAATTTCAATTTTGCCGGCCCGGGAGGTGTGCCAGGGGCTCAGTAGCCTGAGCACCGCACCCTGCAGCGTTTGCAGTCAGGGTGCTCACCTCACAGGAGGACACATACTCTTCCTCTCTGACAAGAGGCACCAGCTCCACCTTCTCCTGTGCTGGGTGAAGCCTCTCTGAATTCCCAGCAGTGGTGTGGCTGAGTAAGGATCAGCCGTACTGCCAGAAACATGGGTGCAGTCCTGCCGTGTCACTCCCTGCTGCTGCTCTCGTGTCGCACCGGCTCTGCCAGCGTTCAAGCTGCATGTTACAGCTCGCTGCTGCTGCAATGCTGTGCAGAGCTGCTGAACAGGCCTGGTCGTGGGGAAGGATTCCTCATCATGTGAGCGCTGCTGGTGCAGGGGGGCAGAAGGCAGGTGAGATTTGGAGACCCTTGTATGGAAGCATCGCACCCTCAGGTTCAGGCTCCAGAGAGGGTCATGAGTCCTGTCTACCCTTCCCAATCTTGAGGATGCTGTCTGCCCCCATTTGTTGTTGTCACACAGTGCCTCAGCTCCGTACTAGTGCTGAAAACAGTTGAACTGTCTCAAAAAATGAGCGCTACCCTGGGATGGCAAAATGGCTTTTTGTGCCAGGTGAAGTATAAGATGCTGTCTCTTGTATGCCTGACTCTACCTGTGTCCCCTTGCAGAGCTTGGGGGAGACAGGTGAGAGCAGCAAGATGGTTCCTGTCCAAAGACATGTCATTTTGTGCATGAAATCGTTATAAAATGGGGAATGAGGTAAAAACAATGACAACTGTGAGCATCTTTGTCATGAATCTGTCACTGTTGATGTTGCTGGCCAGGAATGCCCAACTCACAGGTGTTGATGAGCTGGACAGCAGGTGCAGACTGAAAAAGGCAGAAGCATAGACTCTGGGGAGGTTGCCCTAGGTTTAGTTTAGGCTTTGTAAGGGCGCACAACTGCAAGCCCCTGGATGACTCCTGCAGAGGTGCCTTGTGCTCCTTTGTCCTCCCAGATGTACCTGCCAGTGTGGACAGCCAGATGGAACATGGTGGTGGTGACAACCTTGAGCTGTTTGGCCAGCCACAGTAACACCAGGGAGGAGGTGAAGGGTCGATGCCCAACAAGAAACCCAGGGCCATGAGCTATAGCAGTGCTTCAGGCTGCATCCTCCAGCCTCCCGCTCTGATGGTGCAGGTCACAAAAGGACACATTTTTCACCAGAGACCAAAACCACATTTTATTTTTGCCATTTCCACACACTCAGGAGGCTGTGCCTGGTCTGTGGTCACACTGGGCCAATCCCCCCATCCCTTCTGACTGAGCCTGGACACCTTACCAAGGCACATCCCAGGCCCAGGAGCTGACCCCAGCCCAGAAGCCTCATACGCTGTTGCTTCCAGTTCTGCAGGCTGCCAAAAGCAGGGAGAATTGATCAACAAGAGGAAAGCCTGGGCTGTTAGATGGTTATGCTTTTAGACAGTTACGCTTTGCCTTGCAAGCCAAGGGTGTCTCAATTTGCCAAGAAATGGGTGGGCTCTACTGAGTCCCTGTGAGGGGCCAGGAGCTGGGTTTCCTGGGTGAATGGCATGCACAGAGCCCACAGGAATCACTGGGAGCCTTCCTGTTCAGGCCAGTGGGCTCAGAAACAGGCTTCCATAACCAGCCCCTCTGCATCACCTTGTCCTTCAGCCCTTAAATTTCCCTTATTCCTTTGCAAGCAAGCTTGGATCATAACGTCTGCCTGCTTCCAGCCCTGGGCATGTTCCTGGCTTGCAACAGCAGGGAAGGAGCTTGAGACAAGGCACTCACATGCTGCCTCCAGCGCGGTGGGCGCTGGCCGATAGGCTTTCCTGAGCTGTACAGGTTTTTCTTTGTTTCACAAAGCTGCAGAACTTATTAAGCTGCTGAAGTCTAGCACAAGCTGAACTCTAAGGAGCCTGTAGTCACACCCACTCCTTTTCCCAGAGGAGTGATGCTGCCTTGCATCTCTCCAGCATGAGCAGAAGGGGCTCGCCTGCTTTCCACCAGCTTACTCGTGCTCAAAGAACTCGTGGCAAGCGGCAGTGACCATGGCAATGAAGGCTACAAACTCCTGGAAGTCGCACTCAGCGTCCCCATCACTGTCCAGTGCCTCCATGACTTTGTCCACAGTCTCTTGGTCTTTGATTTCCTGAAGGGATAGAAATAGGCAGCCAAAGCTGGGGAGGACCAGAGTGGGACCCAGATAGTAACATGTCCCCCCTTCTCCGGTGCTCTCGTGGCTGAATCTCTGTTCAGACACATCGTTTCCAGTCTGTGTTGGGGCACTGCCCTGTGCCTCTGGGAATTGCAGCCACAGCTGTGCTGCTGGGAAGAGACCTCTTGAGCCCCTTGGGGCTAGGCTGTCTCCCCATCTCAGGGAAGGAAATTTCCCAGGTATCCAACCCACACCCCAGCCTGCCATGCAGGCTGTTGCACTTGTCCTGCTGCTCTGCAGAGCTGGAGCAAATGATTTAGCACCCTGATGTGTGGATAAACCACTTCCCCTGCTCTTGCTTCCCGTGGGAGACAGAGTTAGTGGAGTGCGGAGGCTGCTTAATGCCACCTGAGCCCAGCCAGACGAGCTGTGAGGAGGACAATACTTACACTGAGGAAATGGGTCAGCTCATTGTTAATGAGCTCCTTCAGTTCTGATTTCTTCAGCTTGTGCTTGTCTCCCTCCTTGCCGGAGTACTGGTGGAAGGCATCGATGATGGCGATCATGCCCTTCTCCAGCTCAGACATGGTAACGGCGTGGCCCTGAGGTCAGAGGGGGTGATCAGGACATTAACCTGGGCAAGCTCCAGCAGCCACCTCGATCAGCAAAACCTGACCCCGTGCTTAAAGCATTCTGCTGGGAAGGACTGACAGAAGCTCTGGCTTCAGGGGAAAAGCTTATGAGAGACTGTGACTCTGCTTTCAGGGGCTCTCGAGAAACACAGAGCCACAACACAAGGAGAGGGGCAGGTAAGGGTTCATTTTGCTCACAGAGCTTCAGAACAGTTTTGCTGTCCCCTCTGTCACAGGCAGCCTCGCCTATGCCTTTGCCTGCAGGCCTGTCTCCAGCCGAGCAGTCAGGGGAACCAGGCAGGAGCCAGTTTTGATGAGTGCCAGTAGGACGAAATAAGCACCTCTCTAACCTCCCTCCTCCCTCACTTGATCTGGGGACCCTCCTGGGACTGATAATCATTGGGATTGCAGCGTTTCCTGCAGATTTCACAAACAGAGAGACAAACCAAAAAGGGAGAGATGCAAAACCACCTTCCAGAAAGCTGGGAAAAAAACTAATGGCACTCTGTTCGTTCATACCCCACAGGTAAAACGTCTCCAGCCCCGTGACCTGGCTCCTGTTTCTCCACCACAAGGCACTGAATCTCATCCCACCGCCTTATTCTCCAGCTGACTTCCTCCCCCATGCAGCAGTCAGTGTCCAAACAGAAGGACTGTTTCCAATCAGGTAGGAAATTTTCTCGAAGCACTTCATGCGTGCATTCTAAGAGCCCTTTGCATGCTCACGACCTGCCTCCTTCCCCGTCCGCAAGGCTGAGGAGTGTTTCAGCTCCTCACCGGCTCCGCAGCGCTCGGTGCCCCGGCGCTGCCCCCGCCCGGCATCCCCCGGCCTCTCTCACCTCCCTGCTGCCGGCGGGGCTCTGGCTCAGCGATGGGCGCCCCAGGGATTCGCTGCCTTCTTATGCCGGAGGCGGGGAGCCCCTGGAGCCAATGGCAGGCGAAGGCGGGGGTGTCCGGGCCGGGCTCCGGGCCCGCAGTGCTGCCCGCAGTGGCGCTGACCCACGGCCGCCCACGTGGGAGCCGCTGTGGCCCTTTGTCCCTTCACTGTGCACCCCTGAGACTCGCCTGACCGCGTCTTCTCTGCCCCCTCCCCGTGCCTTTGCGGGGCAATCACGATTGTATCGGGCTCTCAGTGCTTGATGGACAGGGCTGGCGGCAGCAGCCGCCCCTCCTGGATCCCTGCTGGGGAAAGAGTGCCGGGTCCGGGGTGTGCCTGCCATACCCCGGCGAAAAGCTGCTTGGAGGGGCCGTGGGTTCTCATACGGCTGTCACTCGTCCAGTGACTGTGACACCACCCTTGTGACTGGGGGGGCAGGAATCTCCTGCCTGCGTGTACCCGCTGTCCGTGTCGCAGCCACGCGGGGGGCTCCCAGGTCCCCTGCCAGCCCCAGCAGCCACCGTTAACCGGCATTATATGCACTTTTGTCTAAACCCAAGAGCTGGAAGTTTCCTTTCCACCAGAGATCCCCCTTTCAGGCTTGTGCACAGACCCGATGGGGGTGACGCTGTGTGGGGACTGGCAGGCAGGCCAGCAGGGAAGGAGGATGTGGAGGGCAGTAAGTGACAAACAGCAAGAGCAGCAAGCAGCATCTTTCACCTAGACTGTTCCCGGTGGCACAGGACAAGCAAATGGTCAATAAACACAGAGAACATGCTGAATGAAGAAAGCAAGTTTCACTGTATTTCATTGCGAAGTCACGCTGTTTCCCAGGAATAAGATGGTATGAGCCAAAGTTGAAGCTGTCTGATGTTACTGTTGTGGCATGTTGCCATTTACACCTTTTTCAGTTCAGCACTCGATCTGGCACTCGATCAGTAACTGCTTTATGTCGGAGGCCTTTGTTGGATTTCAGGCTCAGTGTGACTCAGAACGCAGCACTCCTGCTAACTAAGAAGACGGGTGAACAGTGCCCATGCTGAAGAGCCCATTTTGTTGCCACACTCAGCTCCTGCAGAGAAATGTGGAAAGGGTAAGAGCCTTATACATATGCTAGGGGGGTGGGATGAAGGTCTGGACCTCTTAAAAAAAAAAAAAAGTCCCTTTGAAGAGGCAAGACCAGGTTGCTGGACAGACACATTTCCTGGCAGTTCCTGCGTTCCCCAAATCTACTGAGACACCACCTACCATGTTACTTGAAAACTTTTTCATGTACTGGTGTGAAAGAAACCCATCTACATTGATCATTTGTTTACATCAGCTCATGGAAGCTTTTGTAACAGGTTCAAACACTGGTTTGGGAAAAAATAATTTCCCTAGCATTAAGTCTGAGTATGTTGACTCTAAATATTTATCTGGCCCCTGAAATTCTTGCATTTATGGCATTGCAAACTACACCAGTTATCTGTGCTCTGGTTGGACTGGCAGGGACAGCAGGGATGCTTTTAGGCAATGGTGTTTCTAGTGCAGAGGTAGTTTGTCAACAGTCTTGCACTATTTGATTTTTTCCATGGATATTTGCATTCATGTAAGAGCTGGCTATAAATGGGGCTCTCTGTCAGCAGGAAAGAAACACTATTTTTCTCTGCTGATGGCAATTTGATCTGGTAGATCTGTTAGCTCGGTCCTTAGCCAAGAAATGCATTAAAGCACATAATTTCTAGTCAGAGATGAGGTCCTAGCTCAGCTTCTTTAAACCATTTTCTGATGCCATTCTGGAAAGTGACCTTTCATTAAAATGGAACAGAAAAATTAGCATTTGACAGATCAAAACGCAAACAGTCTTGAAATACCCTTTCCTGATGATTCTTACTGTCCATTTCACCCCCAAATCATTCTGACTTCTCTATTTTACAGGTGTGGTCTGGAATGATCTGCTGCTAAGTGGGAAGGAGCGGTAGGATCAGGTGGGAACACCAAAAACCTTGCTCCTTTCCTGACTCTGCTAATGAGCAGCTCCAAGGGACTTCCCTGATCCTTGTCCAGCCTCATATCCTGGCAAACACTGGTCTCCTGGGTCCTCCCTGACCCAGCCAGTGACAGTCCAGGAGGTCTGGGCATGGGTGGGGGGCTGTGTTTTCAGTGCTGCGCAAAGAGACGCTTCTGTTATTTTAAAATTCATGTCCTGATCTTTGATCAGGAGAGTGTGACCTTGGGGCTCCTTTCCTCAGAGTCAGTGCTTCCTGGCCAGCACTTTGGGCTGATGTGTTTAAAGAAACAAGGGGGTTTTACAGTGCCCAAGGCCGAGCAAAACACTTCAGCCCTCTGCCTGTCTCCCTCTCTGTGGTAAAACACAATGTGGGCTCTTCATACCAGGCTCAGAGAGACAAGCCAGCCTATTTCTTTGTCTCTCTGATGTGTGTGGCGCCAGGCTCTGCCAGACTACGAGACAAAGGCCAGCAGTCATTGAATTGGGAGAAAAAAGCAATGAAAGCAGTGGAATTTGGGTGGGAGGGTGAAGAAGCTGCTTCTGCCTCTGTAGCGCTCACAGTGCCAGCACAGAGAGCAGCGTTGCAGGGAGCAGGTTCCCCAGCTCTGTCCATGGGCACTGAGTCCATGTCTGAAGCTACAAACCCAGCAGCCAGAGGTGAGCTTGTTCCTGGCTGAGTTCAGCTGAGGGCCAGACATAGAAAAACTTGTATAAAAATAATGCTGAGATAACAGCAGTTTGGCAATTATTAAAAATTTTGGAGGCAGGCGGGTTGTATAAAGACAGAAAAATAAATCCAAGAGGTTAATCTTCCACCACGGCCTTTAGACAAACATTACCATAAATTATCTAGAGATTTTGGCATCTGCAAGGAAGTGGAGATGCTTACATGGAGCTCATCTCAGCAGATTCATTATGACAATTCTTTTTGTCTTAAACCAAAAATAAGCCTAGTTTATAAAATAAATACCAAATTAATTCTTTAATTCACAAATAAAATTACTGCATCCTTTCCAAATAATCCCTGAGGTGATGCTGGACATGAGTGAAGAGCTATTTGCTAGCAGAGGAGCAATTTAAATTTGACTTGTAGTGTGCATTATATACTATAAGTATTAAGTATTATAAGTAGTAAGAGACAGGCATGTTTCTGTCCTGGGATGCTGATGGGTGCCACATTTGGGAGTAGCTCTTTCATCCCTGGGCCCCCTGAGGTCCCTAGGAGTGGCTGTGCCAGGCAGTGCACGGACGTGGAGGGGGTTTTCCACCAGCTGAGCTTGATCTGGTGTCACTTCTGTGGCATGAGGGAAGCCAAGTCACTCTGAAAAGCAGCAGAAAGAAATCTTATCACTCCATTTAACGAAGTCCATGATAAATTTGCACCCTCACACATACACAAATTCCCAGCCCTTTCAACACAGCAAGTACAGCATCTCTGGGATTTACACCCCTGTGTGCCTGATGGCGTTTGTAGCTCCTTTTCGGAGCCTTCCTGAGCCGAGGGGCTTTGAAGGGCTAAAAACATGAGCTGGGTACCCAGGTTTGTTATCGCCATTAACGATGGGAACCACTGGCTGGGCTTTGTGGGTGCAGGGAGGTGGGGACAGTCGCTCTGGGGGTTGGCGCTGTCCCCCAAAGGGACGGGAGGGCTGTCGGGGTGTGCAGTCTTGGGCAAGCAGCGCGGTCCGTGTGGCCGGGTCAGACGTTCGGGACACGGGATTCCGCCCCCCGCCCTCAGCCGGGAATGGCGGGCGGGGCGGGAGGAGCCGTGAGGGGACGGCCGGGGGCGGGGCTTCCGCCCGGCCTCGCGCCCCCATTGGCTGCCGCCCGTGAGGCGATGTGGGACCAGGTGGCTCCGGCGCGGCCCCGGCGGCGGGAGCGGGACCGGGATCGGGACCGGGACCGGGACCGGGACCGAGACCGAGAGCGGCGATGGCAGCGGGCAGCGGGTGGGTCCCGGTGGTGGAATCGGGATTGGGCGCGACGGTGGCGGCGGGCAGCGCGGTCCCATGGGGCGGAGCGCGGTGGCGGCCGCGGCTCAGGGTGCCCATGTCCCCCAGGGCGGTTCGGCGGCGGGGCGGCCCTCGGCGCTCGGCGGCGGCCACGGAGCTGCCGGCCTGGCGGCTGCGCTGCGAAGGTGGGCGGCAGCGCTGGCGCTACCTGGGCGATGGCGATGGCGATGTCGGAGAGCCGCGGGCGCAGACGGCGCTGGAGCAGCACAGCCTCGGGCTGGACACGGTGCGAGGGGCCCGGGCGGGGCGGCGGGGCCGCTCCCGGGGCGCCCCGCTGAGGTGCCGCTGTCTCCCCGCAGGGCGCGGCGCTACGGGCGCTGCCGGCGGCCGACTCGGCCCGGGAGGCGGCCCGCAGGGGGATGCGGTTCTACGCGGCCCTGCAGGCCGAGGATGGGCACTGGGCGGGCGACTACGGCGGGCCGCTGTTCCTGCTGCCAGGTAGGCCTGGGGCACCTGCCCGGGGGTGGGTGTGTGCAGTTCGGCTCTGTACAGTGCCGGCCCGTCTGGTCCTCCAGGTCTCCTCATCACCTGCCACACGGCCAAAATCCAGCTGCCAGAGGGGTTCCGGAAGGAGATGATACGTTACCTGCGCTCTGTGCAGCTCCCGGACGGAGGCTGGGGCTTGTGAGTAGCAAAGATGCTTCTTTGAGGGATGGCCTCTCCAAGGTCCAGCACTTGGAGCTGCTGTCAGATGTGCCCAGGCTCAGGGAGGGGGGCTCGGCACCTGTGATAGCTCTGGGTGGTTGGACTTGGTTTGTGCAGCACTTCAGGTACTCTGTTTGTCACAGAGATGGCCAGAGCATCAAGTCTGGCCATATCTCCTCTGTGTCACTATATGCCAAAGCATCATGTGCAGAACAATGTTTCTTCCTGGATTAGTTGGGTCCCCCTTTTTCACAGTAACCCCCGGCATTCCACTTCGCCCCGACATAGACAGCCCTGCGCAGTGGGTTATGTCTGGCTAATGCCAATAGCTGGCTAATGGCCGTGGTGTCTCTGTATATGTGCCTGACAGGCATGTGGAAGACAAATCAACGGTGTTTGGCACAGCACTCAACTACGTAGCACTGAGGATCCTGGGGCTCGGACCGGATGACCCTGACATCGTGCGGGCCCGTGTCAACCTGCACAGCAAAGGTCAGCCATGGGGCTGGGACACTGGTCAGAGAGGTCTGGCTGGACCTGAGGGCTACATGGAACATGAAGGGCAGCATAGAACATGGGGGGCTTCCAGGTAGTGGAAGTACTGTTGCTCTTGCTTGCCCTTGGTGGCACCTGTGTTTTCAATTAGTGGTGGGAAGCTGTGTTATGTTTTTGTACCATTGCCTGCTTACCCTGTTTCAGGACGTGTGTCCCAGCCTGAGTAGTGTGTTCCCAAATATGGGGAGAAGTGGGCCCTGTGATGGGGAAGAAAGAAGGGAGCTGGCATGGCTGCGTTAACCCTGTAAGCTGATACTGTTCTCTGCAGGAGGTGCTGTGGGAATCCCTTCCTGGGGCAAGTTCTGGCTGGCTGTCTTGAACGTTTACAGCTGGGAGGGAATGAACACGCTTCTCCCGGAGATGTGGTATGTGCCCCCCTCGCTGTGGAGGGAGGAGATGTTGTCAGTCCTACCGCCAGCCTCGACCCAGAACTGTCTCAGGCACTGGTGTTTGCTGGGATAACTCCAGCTATGGTCTGGAACTAGAGGTGGTCAGGCTGCTTGTCAGCTGGGAACCAGCAGCAGGCCGGCCAGTGGGTGGATAGCACTGAACTCTGCACCCAAGGGAGGTGCCAGAGCTCAGCCCAGTTAGCATTACCCACAGGATCCCTGATACATCTGTGCACTCCCTGCCTGTCACCAGTATCTTCTGGCCAGCCAGAACTGGGCCTTTAGCAGAGGGGACAGCCACATGTAAGGCTACCAGCCCTAACCCTCACTTGTACCCTCTCTGGTTACTCAGAGGGCTGCTGGGTGTCAGAGAGGGAAAGTGTGTGACATTACCTCTGGGGGAAATCAGGGGCTGCACAGGACCAAGGGCTGCTGGTGCTTTGTCATCAAATGCCAGTAACTGTCAGTCTGGGCCTCTGCCTTCAAAGTCCCACGTGACTGAACTGGCTTCTCCCCTCCCTCTTCTCTGAGCTCAAGGTCCTCCTTGCCCTCTGTCATCTGGGCCAGGAGCAGTGTCTGCTGGCCCTGGTGTGGAGGGAGCACCCCTGCTGGGGGGATCTCAGCAGGATCAGGCTGTGTTTATATCCCCTGGTGCAGGGGACAGGAAAAGGTGTGCCCTGCTCTGGGAATTCCACACACCATCTCTTCGTGTTGCCTTAGGCCCTCCTTGTTCCTCACAACCTTCTCTGTTGCAATCAGGCTGCTTCCCACGTGGTTCCCAGCCCACCCATCCCGGCTCTGGTGTCACTGCCGCCAGGTTTACCTTCCCATGAGCTACTGTTACGCCAAGCGTTTGTCAGCAGAAGAGGATGAGCTCATACGGAGCCTGCGGCAGGTAAGGAAGGAGCTGATCCTCCTGGACAAGGATACATGGCTCCATGACTGCCTGCTGCGCTTGGCCATGTCCTTGTGCGCCGGCCTCTGGCTTGCGAAGCGGCATCTCTTATCCCTGCGTGGTCACTCTGTCAGACAGCAGAGTAACTGCTCCTGGGTGCTTGCTCCCAGCTTTCCAGGCTGATGCCCTGTGTTGTCTCGTGCCAGGAGCTGTACGTGCAGGACTATGCCAGCATAGACTGGCCAGCGCAGAGGAACAACGTGGCTGCCTGTGACGTGTACACCCCGCACAGCTGGCTGCTGGGTGCTGCCTACGGTGAGCACGGGGGGCCCTGTCCCCTGCCACTCTCTGCTGCTGCTCGTGTAGCTGAACCTGCCTTGCACCATGGGGGCTCTTCAGGGTCTGCTGGCAGCTACTGCTGTATGCTCTGGAGCTGGGATGGAGACATGGATCATGTGATCCACGGGCTTCTCCCTCCCTGAGAGCATCAGGGCCTTGTGCCCAGGTCCTCGGGCTGCTCTGGGGCAGAGCAGTTCTACGCTTTCCTCAACTGGTCGTGGTGTGAGCCAGGGTGCAGCCTGCCACAGCAAGTGAATCTGGCTGCACGGGGTGGGTTTTTGTTTTCATTGCATGTCCCTTTCTTCTCCTGTAGCCATCATGAACATGTATGAAGCCCACCACAGCACTCACCTGCGGCAGCGAGCCATCACAGAGCTGTACGACCACATCAAAGCTGATGATAGATTCACCAAGTGCATCAGCATCGGACCAGTAGGACACATGCTGTTAATCCTTTAAATATCTCGCCCTTTGTTATTTAGGGACCAGCTTGTGCCCTTCCCCAGAGCTTTGCATTTGTGGCATGTAACCAATAATCACCAGATCTTGCTTAACTCCTGATCTTTAAGAGTGTAAGGCCAACAGGGCACAGGAGATGCAGAGAGCATGGGGATAGCTGGTGAGGGGTATCTGTCCTTGAGGTCCAGAGAAATGCTGTGAGGAGAAGCTCTGGAGTAATGTCATGGCACCTGCCCCACTAACTCAGCTATGCTGGGCGATGGAGCCATTGGGATCAAGGCTGGGACAACCTCTGGATGGCTTTGTGCTGGGTGGGAGGGATCTATGTCTCTGGGGCTGGAAGGAGCTCTGTCCAGAGCAATGACAGTTCTCCTTGTGGCAGATTTCCAAGACGATCAACATGCTGGTTCGCTGGTTTGTGGATGGGAAGAACTCCCCAGCTTTTCAGGAGCATGTTTCCAGGATCCCGGACTATCTCTGGTAAGGGCTGAGTGTGACCCTCCTGGCACGGCACAGGGCTCTGATCCCTGTGGATTAAGCACACTGGGGCTGCCGACCTGCTTCCCGCTGTGCCTGTGCTGTATCACTGTGCTCTCTCCTCCCACAGGCTGGGCCTTGACGGCATGAAGATGCAGGTGAAGTGCTGTAGGAGTTCATCTATGACTGAAGGGACCATGGCATGCTGGGGCAGCCCATGGAGTAATGGGATAGCGTGTTCATCCCGAGCCTGAGCTCCTGGCACCTCACCTCTGGTGCCTGATGGCCTTCTCTGTCTCACTGCCACTTCCACCAGCTGTGCCAGGAGCGAATAGTACCTGTCCTGCTAGTTTGCCTCTCTGTGGCTGTGAGCTGAGGGGGCAGCTCTAGGCCTCCATTTCCTTCATTCCCACACGCTCTGGGAGAAGGGAAGAAGAAAGCCAGGCCCCTGATCCTGCATGTGGTCTGAGCTCTGCTTCTCTCAGAGCCGTTGTGTCCTGCTGCTCCTTAGCGCTGGCCAGAGCTCCTGCCTTGGCTGTGCACAGAGCAGGCTGAAGCAGCTGTCTTATTTCCTGTTCCCTTGCTGTCCCTTTACCTGCTGCATCTGTCCCCTCTGTGCCAACATATCGGCTGTGATGCTGAATGGCATAAAACTGAGACACAGGGTGGAGGCAGCTAGTGGGTGTGATGTGGGAAGGATATGCTGCCCCATAGACCCCACATCTGGGTCAGGGTGCTGGCTAGCACCTGCCTCTCACTGTCAACATTCTCTCTTGCAGGGCACAAATGGATCCCAGCTCTGGGATACTGCCTTTGCCATCCAAGCCTTCTTGGAGGTAATGCACCCTGCAGTGCTATGTGCTGCCTTGGGAAAATGTTTTCCTCTCACATGTCCCCGAATACCAGAGCTCCTGCTATGCACTCTGTTGGAGCTCTGCTGTGTCAGTTCTGGCCTGGCATCCTGTGACTGAGCTAGGCAAACATACATCTGCTCAGAGCATGTTTGGTGGCCACAGCTCCTTGTTGAGTGCTGACTGTGTGCCTCTTTTTCAGGCAGAAGCTCAGGAGATGCCTGAATTCACATCCTGCCTCCAGAACGCCCATGAGTTCCTCAGGTTCTCCCAGGTGAGCAGAGCCCTTTGGTGGGCTGGTTGTGCACACTTGGCTTCTGCTCAGAACCCTGTTTGACACATCTGTTGCCTTCTGAAGAGCTCTTCTGAAGGGCTGGACTAGCGAAGTTCTAGGGACAACCTCCTGTTTTCTGCTCCCTGTTTTCAGGGAACCATCTTTGCAGCTTGGTGAGGACCTTGGCCAGGCCCAGGGATATTTGGGTTGGCTGCCTGAGCTTAGAGAGGCTGCAAAACTTAAAGCTTAGGCTTCTTTGCCTTTCGTCCTCTCTTTTACCAACACATTTGAGGCACCGTTCTGGGAAACCCAGGCCCCTTGGCTAGTGACTGTATGAGCTCAGTTCTGCTGGCCAGGCCAGTGGCTCAAGGTGGGGGTCTCTGTCACCAGCAGCTTGGTGCAGATGCAGTCAGTCTTGTTCACAGTGTTGCCAATGGGAGCATTCAAAGCAGATGGTTCCCTGTCAGGAAAGCTTCCAAAGGGGGGACTTTAGCAACACTTGCTTAAACCAGGCCAAAAGGTGATTTCTCTTGAGCGCTCTCTACTCCAGAGCTGACCTCTTCTCTGTCTGCTTCCCTCAGTGAAAGACAGGTGCTGTGCACTTGCACATTGTTCTGCACCTGCAGTGGTTTCAGCCTGTGGTCCTGCAGCCAGGCACTTCCAGGCTGCCCTCACTTGTTTCTTGCCTCCTGCAGATCCCGGAGAACCCACCTGACTACCAGAAATACTATCGCCATATGAACAAGGTACGGTGACTGGGACTGGTCTCCGAAGGACTTGTGACCAGGTTGGGGATTTGGGCAGGGGGGACAGGAATGAGGGGCAACACTTACCCCCCTACAAGGTCAGGGGAAGGTGCTGAGCTCACCTGATCCATTTCCAGGGTGGCTTCCCCTTCAGCACGCGGGACTGTGGCTGGATTGTGGCAGACTGCACAGCAGAGGGGCTGAAGGCGGTCATGCTGCTGCAGGAGAAGTGTCCCTTCATAGCCAATCTCGTGCCCCCCGAGCGCCTCTTTGATGCTGTGAATGTGGTAAGTGCTTCAAAAATTAGGGCCAAGGGAAATGCAGACAGGTAAGCCTGTAAGAGAAGTCAAGGCCTGAGTGGTTGTTAGATCTGGTATTAGATCTGGTTAGATCTGAGGCCTGGTGTGGCAACGCTCTCTTGGCTGTGATACAGAGCTGCCTATGTAACATAATGTGATGTGATGGCCTAGATTGGGCCTGCCTGTCCCTGTGGTTTGAGACCTTGGTTGTCTGCCAGCCCCATAGACCTGTGGGTCAGACTTTGTCCTCATACCTGGCTTGGGGGCCAGACTGGGGTGGTACTGCCTGTGAGCTAGTCCCAGCTCTTCTCTGCTTGTCTGGCAGTTGCTGAGCATGAGGAACTCGGATGGAGGCTTTGCCACATATGAAACCAAGCGAGGAGGCCACTTACTGGAGATGCTGAACCCCTCGGAGGTGTTTGGTAAGGGGAGCTGTGGGGGCTGGTTTTTCTGCCCATTGTGAAGGGACAAAGTGTCCTGGCCTCCCCATGCCCAGTGGGTGTCTGATGTAGGATCAGTGTGCTGTGGGTCCGAGGGAGAGGCTGGCAGCAGCTGACCCACAGACTCCCCACAAAGGGGCTGTGGCACTGATACCCTTCACCTGCTGGCAGGTGACATCATGATCGACTACACGTACGTGGAGTGCACGTCGGCTGTCATGCAGGCACTGAGACACTTCCAGAGCGAGTTCCCTGAGCACCGAGCCCTGGAGATCAGGTGAAGCTCTCAGATGAGAGCTGGGCAGGGGAGAAGACAGGCTGCACTTCTCAAGATGCCTGCCATGGCCTCTTGGCACAGCCCCTGCTGAGTCCTGTTAGGGGTCTTGCCTGGATCTCTACACTGGCATGGGGCAGCCCCGGTGGTGGCCAGCCTGGATACTGGTGACTTCTCCAAACTAGAGTGCCCTGCAAGAGTCTGGGGCCCCGCCTGTCCCAAGGAGCAAGGCATAGACTGTTTGGGATCAGGCTGGGAGAAACTGGTGGATATCTGTCTGCCTCTTGACTTAGCAATTGTCTTGCTCTTGCAGCCAGTTGCAGGCTGGGTCCCTGCTTGCCAATGCCATAAGGCAGAGAAGCCCCAGCTGGGGCACATACACCCACGTGTTATACCTGCATATATCCTGAACCATGTAGCTGCCTGTCTGCATGCTTTTGCCTCTTGTGCCCTCCAATAATGGGACCCGTCAAAGCCTCAGAGGGGCTGATGGAGCTCCCAGTGAAGCAGACACTGAGTTTGAGCTGCTTGTGAAGTGGGTGGCTTCTCTTCTGTCCAGGGAGACTCTGCGGAAGGGCCTGGATTTCTGTCGCAAGAAGCAGCGAGCGGATGGGTCCTGGGAAGGGTAAGCTGTATTCTCAGTGCCCAGTTTTCTTCTGGCTGCCCCAGAGTGAGAGGGATCATGATGGCAGGCATTCCTGACTGGTAGGATCTGTGGGAGAAGCAGGGGCTGATCCTCCTCTAGCTGCTGTGCTTTGCTCTCCATTACTCTCCCTGCAGCCCAGGTGGAGCAGGTACCTTGTTCATTGCACAAGACCCTGAGAAGCCTTGGGGGTCAGGGTGGTTCCAGTTCTGCTGACACCTGGGTTAGCTGGGAGCAGGTGTGGTGGGACTGGACATGGCTGTGCCATAGGGGAAGGCAGGCTGCAGCTCTGTGCCAGGCTCTCTGCTGTTATGTGAACACAGCCATGTCACAGCCTCCCTCTTCTGGGGCCTCGCACCCCTGACAGTGCTGCTCTCCCCTTCCTCCTAGGAGCTGGGGGGTTTGCTTCACCTACGGCACCTGGTTCGGTCTGGAGGCGTTTGCCTGCATGCAGCACACATACCGTGATGGGTGAGAAGGGGCTGTCTGGGTGCCCTGCCCCTACCTGCCTCCTGGGTCAGGGCAGGACTCCATGGTGGGGCTAGGGGGATGCCCTTGCTGTGCATGGACTCTCCTGCCTCAGGGACTGCTTCTCCCAGGAGCAATATGGCCAGGGCACTCACTGTGGGCACAGCTTCTCTTTACAGCTGAGAACCGTGGGTGCCCAAATGCTCCCTGTCCCCAATCCTGTCTTGACTCTGTGCCCCGTCCCTGCAGGGCTGCGTGCCGAGAGGTGGCCCAGGCCTGCCAGTTCCTCCTCTCCAAGCAGATGGCAGACGGCGGGTGGGGAGAGGATTTTGAGTCCTGCGAGCAGCGCACGTACGTGCAGAGTGCTGAATCACAGATCCACAACACCTGCTGGGCCCTGCTGGGGCTCATGGCTGTCAGGTAGGAGCAGCCTCACCTGGCCCTGAGTGCTCAGGGAGATGGGAGATGCAGGCTGGGTTGTGGGGCCTTGGGCTTGGCTGGTGTGGGCCAATGCAAAGCAAAGGTTTTGATCACAACTACAGGCCTCCAGCCTGGGAAAATGTTCTGGTGTCCTAGGATGGTGGGGGGCCCTTTCCAAAGCATTCAGCATGCCTGGGACAAGCTTGGGGCAGCCTGAAGGTGGTTGAGTTCCCCAAGCGCATGGATGGGGTGTTGCAGATAGTTGGGATGAGGGTGCTCACACCTCTCTTGTGCTTTGCAGGTACCCTGACATCGACGTGCTGGAAAGAGGCATTAAAGTGTTGATTGATAAGCAGCTGCCCAATGGGGACTGGCCTCAGGTACATCTTTAGTCTTCCCAAGGGGTTCCTGAACACCCTGCAGTCCTGTGTCACTCATACCATTCTGCTCTCTGCTTCTCTCCTAGGAGAACATTGCCGGGGTGTTCAACAAGTCGTGTGCCATCAGTTACACTGCGTACCGCAACGTCTTCCCCATCTGGGCGCTGGGCCGGTTCTGCCGCCTGCACCCCGACAGCCCCCTGGCTGGGCAGCTGCGAGCTGGGCTGGGGCCCTGGGGAGGGGCAGGGCAGGCTGGGCAGGAAACCGTGTCTGCCTGAACCTAGGCCACTGGGGCTGCCAGGGCCTTGGACTTGGCTTGGGTACCGGCGGCTCTGTGGGACCACGGGGGTGTGTGCTGCGTGGGATGTCTCAATGCTGACCTTAGCATGTGGACTGCTCCCTCTGCCAGGGAGGGGTGCTGCCCTGGTGCTGCAGAGCCTCTGCTTGCTGTTCAACCTCTTCTAAACATTCCCTTTTTAAGGTTTTTCCCAGGTATATTCTCTGTCCTGGGATAGGGAGTGAAGTGCCTTTTCAAACCATTTGGAAGATCTTAGAAAGCTGCCAAGCTGTGTTGTGTTCCACGTCTGGACAGACTCTCATCCTGAGTAGAGCAAGTCTGCCTTTATCCTCCCAGGCTGGCTGGCTGTACCAAGAGTGTGGGATTTGGGGCCTCGCCATAGTGCCCAGTATTATGATGGGGGACCCTGCACAATCCCTGCTGAGCTGGGCTCTGTACTGTGGGTGCCAGTGGCAGCTTTTAAAGCACTGTCTGGAGCCTGTGCTGGGAGGGGAAGGGCACCTGTCCTCCCCCACATGTGTGGAAAAAAGGAGTGCTTCACTCAATTTTCTTATGGTTTTGTCCCCCAGCTGATGGCATCTGGCTTCCCAGCACCTCAGAGGTGAAGTCACCACCATTGTTCCCACTTTGGAGAAGGGGCGGCTGAAGCAGGAAGCCCTGAGGTGGTTGGCATCAGGGCACAGCCTGGGCCCCAGGGCTCCAACCTTCCCCCAGCACAGCAAGTGCCTCTGCTCAGGCCATGGTGCCATTGGACATTCATAGCCAGAGCTGGAAGACTGACAGTTTAATAAATTGCTAATGGTGAGGCAAGAGGATTTTAACTGTGTTGTTCTCCTTACTGTCTGCCCAGTGTGGGTCCCAAGCAGAGGGGAGCTGGCACAGCAGCCTCATGTCACCTGGCTGGGGTTCCCTGTCCCCAGAGATATGAGCATCATCTCCACCAACAAGCAAATCATGCTGGGAGTCTGTGCCTCTTCAGATGCTTTTGGCCCCAGAAAAATATAATGAAGGAAGCAGCTGGCTAAAGGGGAATGATCACTTCCTTTATCCTGCTCCTTACACTTGTGCAGATAAGCAGCATAGAAAAGCCTATTTAAATAAATTCATCTCAGGCTGTGTCGACAGCCCTGGTTGCCTTTTCCAAATTCTGGACACCTTTACACCTGTCTGTGAGATTACTCTGCATTTAAATCTCTTCTTGCTGAAACTGAATTATTCAAGCGTCACACTGTGATGTGTCTTGAGAGGACATGACTGTTTGGATTTCACCTAGCTCTTGGCTTTAACCAAACTAGGGTTGCCTTGCAAATTTTTTAACCGTAAAATGCTTAATGTAATTAATTTTCTGTCCTCTCTTGGAATTCCAGGAACTCTTTTTTCAGTTCTTTCAGTTTCAGAGCAGGAAAATGTTCCCTCTGCTTTGCAGTGGGGGACTCGTGGTGAGTAGCATTACATCACATACAGCAGAGATGCTGGGCAGCAAATAGATGCTCTCCGAAGGTAAACCAAACCTGTTAGCTTAGGGGTTCAGGCTGCACTTTGTTTTTGTCTTGTTTCTGAGTGAGAGATTATAAAATTTGCAAGGTAGTGTTCAAGTTCAGTACAGTACAAGACTGTAATTATGATTCCTAAATAGAGTGTGAAAGCTGTTTTCCTCTGCCTGAGCTAAAGGCCATTTGAATGGATTTTAGGTCTTGATGGTGTTTTTTCATGTTTTAAAGCTGTCTTAGATACTCCTGTGAGTTGAAGCCTTTTGGCAGTCAGCTCAGTTTTCTCAGGTGTCTGACGAGTGGGTCCCTGGTTGAGCCTGGGCAATGACATGACTTAGCTGAAATTACATTCTTGGGGTACTGGTATCTTAAATACCAACTGTGAGGTGCTCTGATGTGTCATGGCTCAAAGGCCAGGCTGCTCACAGGCTGGGACACTTGGGTTCTCTAGTCTCCCTTTCATATTCAGCACACCAGAACAGGAACGTATTAAAGTTGCTGAGATTTTCTGAATATTGACTTTCCTCCCTCACACCCCGAGAAACCCCGACCTTAGGGTTACTGTGTGATGGTGATTTCTAAATCTGTTTTTTACATAAGAACAGACAAAGTAAACAACAGCACCCAAGAAAGAGCTGATGGCCCCCTAGCCCCAGAACTTCAGGCTTTTGACTTCCAGGAACCACTGCTTTTTAAGGGAATTAGAGAAGAAAACCCTTAGGAATATTTTGTGCAAGGTTGCTATCTTGCCTTTCATTTACAACAAAGAAATCAAGCTACATTTGAATGTTAACTTGCTTCCTCCTTTTTTTGCCTATCAGTTGTTCCCAGCCACAACTGGTGTGATGTATTTCTGCACTTCTTTCACCTGTTATCAGAGGCTGAGCTGGTCTGTAAGTCCTTCTCCCCATCAGCCTAGTTGGGTGTCCCTGTGCTCTGCATTTTGTCCTAAGGAACATCTGTGGGTTTAGGGGTGAGGATCATTTTGGAGCTGATCCCTTGCTAAGGGAGAGCCAGGATTATAACAGAGGTGGTTCTCAGCAGGTGCTCTGGGCACCTGTTTAAAAGAGCAGGCTGTGGGCCTTATTGGGAAGGAATGTTTCTTGTTCTTTGCCTATTGCTCTTCAGGGTGGTGCACAGGAGTGGTATTAGGGTCTGGAGGGGATGGGATGGGACCTGCTGAGATTCCTGGGAATCATGAACTTGAACTTAGCTGTCTTGAATGAACCAGACACACTTCTCTGGCACTCCCTGAAACCCGAGAGCTGGACAGCTGCAGGTTTTCCTGATACTCTCTTTGTGTCCCACATCCTTTCTGGCGAGTGCTGAGGATGTGGCTCCCCACCAAATCTGAGCTGATCTCTTTCAAGGGTGGTGACATCCCAGAAATGGAGGGGGGACACCCTGGCTGAGCTCAGCTCAGAAATCAGGGGGGAACCAGAGCTGAGCTCAGCCCAGAGCTGGGCATGACCTCAGCTAAGCACAGCCCAGAGCTGGGGGGGGGCGTGCCCTTGCTGCCCTGGCTGCTGCAGGGCCCTTGGAGCCACCTGGTCTAGTGGAAAGTGTCCCTACCCATGCCAGGGGTGTTGGAACTGGATGAGCCTTAATGTCCCTTCCAACCGAAACCATTCTGTGATTCTATCAGGAGAGGGACAAGGAAGGAGGAGGCTGCTCAAAACTTCTACTCCACAGGATCCCCTCTGGGCAGGAAGGCTTCTGTCCCCCCAGAACAGTCACGGTTGTTTTGGCAAGGAGGACAAAGAAGAAGGAAGCTGCTGGCTAGCCACCCCTTCTACCCTATAGGATCCCTTCCAGGCAGGAAGGCTCTCGTTCCCCAAGGACAGGAACTGTGTTTTTCATTATTTAAATGATTCCCTTCTTTCACTACTTTGCCAGACAAAGTAAACTGTAGATAGATGTTGGCAGCCAATTTTGTCCATACCTCAAAGCAATTCAGTAGGAATTGTCCCCAAGCCTTTCCAAACTTCTGTGAAATCCCAGCCATAAGCAGCTGTGAACTGTGTTCATATAAAACAGTGAACCCTCTCTGTGCTTCTTACCTAACAAAAGGAACACACAGGAAAACGTGTGTCTTAATAGTGTTAAAATCTGCTCCAAGCTGCAACTTTGGACTGAGCACATGCAGGAGAGGTCAAACAGATACCGGATATATTCAGTATAATTTCATGGAAACTGTTTCCTCCAGGAATACTCTGACACTCCTCCCAGGGATCTCCTAGAGTGTTTTGATCTCTGATTTCAGGACCTGAGATCCCAGGTGTCAGCCCCACACCACTCCCAGGATGCTACCTGAGGTGATTTTTCTCCTTTGGAAAAAATCCCAGCTTCAGAATCTATGAAAGGCTCACCCAAGGCATCTCGTGGAGTCTTTTGATCTATGGTTTTGGGACCTGTGATCCTGGGTGGCAACCCCAGCCTCCTCCAAGAAAGTTTCCTGAGATTATTTTTCTGGTTTGGGGAAATCTGTTTCCGTTCCTCAGAAATTGTAGCTCATGACACAAAAAGAGAGACACAAATGCAGACCAGTGTTTTCGTGCTATAAAAAGAGCCATTCCGTGACTCTCAGATTCCATGACTTTATGGCCGGGGTTGGAAGGTTTGTCTGCCAAAGCATCCTGCTCATTGGCTCATCCTGTGCATCCTGGAGAGATCCAGGTAGGCCTTTTTGGCAGCTGGGCATTAGCAGAGCTTAAACTGGGGGCAAACTCAGCTGAGATACCCTGTGAGGTGCTGTATGCTCCTCTCTGCTGCCACGGGAGGGTTTTTCTGGGTTGAGGGTGATTCTGGGGGTGTGAGGGGGTGCCACGTGTACACAGGTCAGCCAGTCCTGTTCCCCTGGGTCCCTGCAGTGCCCCCCAGCAATCCTGCCTCCACGTGTGGATGCTGGCCAAGGCTGGGCTGCAAGTGAGGCAGCTGGTTGTAAGCTTGCCTGGAGCTCCATGTCAAGCCCAGTGGTGTTCCTTCAGGACATAGCAGTGCTGAGGGGTCTCCTCTAAGCCTCTTGTGGTGCAAGTTGCTTTCCTGTGGAATGAATGTTCTCTGTTACCGGAGAGTAATGAGGGAGCTGGAGAAAGAGCTTGGTAGCTGCTTTGGATCACTGACCAGCAGTCCTGGTTAAGTGGAGAGACTTGCCAGTTGCTTGGAAATGAGCAAATGGAAGGCCCTTGTGCAAGAAGGGTGGGAAGGATGATGTGGGGAACTACGGGCCTGGCAGCCTGCCCTCGGTACCAGGGAAGGTGGTGGAGCAGATGATCCTGAGTGCCATCCCCAGGCACATGCAGGACAACCAGGGCATCTCCTGGAGGGTGGGAAGGCTCTGCAGAGGGATCAGCCAGAGATGCTGGGGCGGGGTGGGTGTTGAGGGGTTCTGTGGGGATGTTTGGGAGGATTTGGTGTTGTTGGGAATGTTGGGGAGGGAACTGTGTGGATGGTGAGAGGCCTGGGCTGAAACTGGATCCAGTTTGAAGGCAGACTCTGTGGTTTTGCAGAGCTTTGGTTATGGAGGGCAGAAGGAATATCTAGGACTCTTTCTGTCAGTGGTCCTGGTTGTCATCCAGGGCAGAAGAGGGGAGAGCTATACTTTACTGGCCACTTATCTACCTGTACTGGAGGGAGGATTAGTGTTTTTTGCAATATCCCTCTTTGTGTGAGGTGCTTTTGTAACACTGAGTGAACTTCCATTCCTTGACAGCTTTTATACCTTAATGAAATTCTTACGTTATTAGCTCTTAACAGAAAAGTGTTTGAAAATCAAACAATATCCAATTTATTTATTTATTTTTGCCTCAGTTTAGTGTTTATTTTTTGCAATTGACTCTCAATGGACCCTGTTAAGGCAAAGGAGTTGCTGGTTTGGGGTGGGAAGCAAACTTGCAAATCTTTTACCTTTCCAGGTTGTGCCAATGAACTTGGGAAGTTTACAGCTTGATTTGACACTTCTTGCGTTGAGCAATGGAAAATAATGTGGATTCCTGGTTTCCTGAATTTAGGATTATTAAAGGCCAGATTCTTCTTTGCCTTCACAGAAAAGATGTTTTTGTGCTGCAGGTCATCACTTGCATGCAAAAATCATTCCTGGAGGAAGCAACAGCTTCTGCCTTCTGACAGCTGCCAAGCACTGCCACCAATTGCTCTAGCTGCCACTCCCAACAGCCCCCTGCAAGAGCACAGACATCAGTGCCCATTGGCTTTGGCTGCCCTGTGGCAAAGAAGTCCCCCAGGGGCACAGCTCTGTGGGGCAGGAGACGGGCACCAGCCCTGCCAGGACTGGGGGCGGTGGCAGGTCTCCTTGGGTGAGGACTTGCCAGAGCTGCTGATTTTGGTGCAGCCCCGGGCAACGGGATGGGAGCAGCATTGGTGCCCTCGCCCCCACGTTCCTTCTGTGTGTCACAGCCCCGTGTTCGGGAGGGCCACCAGCCGGCACTTCTCCCGAGGAGCCCGTGCCAGCTCGTGTGGAGGCCCCGTGGCCTTCCCGCTGCGGCTGCCTCGGCAGCTGAGGGGGCTCCTTCTGCTGCCGTGGGCAGGCACAGCAGGGGAGGGTTTGCTTAGTTTTTCAGCTGTGCCTAAAGTTTGTGTCCAGCTGTCTTGGATGCTTTGGAGAATGGACTCCTTCCCACCTGGGGCAGGTTGGCCAGGCTGGGGGAGGCCCCATGGCATGTGGCAGTGTGTCACAGGGCCCTTTGTGACACGTGATGACTTAGTACTGGTGGTGAGGTGGCCACGCCTCAGTGCTCCTCAGAGCATGTGGCAGGACAAGCATGTGACGGAGCCCCCGTACAGCCAACTCCTTCCCTGCTGATCCAGAGTGTTTTGGAAGCGTTACTCTTGCAGGTGCCCTCGAGGCAAGACTGCAGGACTTGGTGACCCGCAGCCTTCCGAGGTTTCCCCCACCCTTTCAGCAGGTGCCTTTGAGGCTCAACCGCAGGACTTGCTGACCTGGAGCCTTTACAAGAACTCTTCCATCCTTGTGGCAAGAGCCCTTGAGACCAGACTGTAGCTCTTCCATGGCTCCTCTCCTGCTGGTGCCCTCAAGGCCCCACTGTGGGACTTGGTGATCAGTAGCTTTTCTCAGGTTTTTCTGTTGCAGTTGCCCTTGACGCCAGACTGTGGAGTGGTGTGGAGACGCCTTAGCCTGTTTGGGATGAAGAAGGTGAAGGAAGGTGCTGGGGCTGCCCCAGCTCGGCAGCCTGAAAGAGTGGAGTGGTTCCAGCCCCTGCAGGAGGGTGAGTGGCAGAGCTGGGGCACATGGCAGGTAGCTGCAACCAGTTGGGCCTCATCCCATCCCATCCCATCCCATCCCATCCCATCCCATCCCATCCCTTGTGGACAGGGCCAAGGAAAGGGAGGGGGAAGGAGGGCCCAGGGCTGATCTCCTGGCAGCTCCATGCACTGGCCATCCCGGGGCTGGCCCTGCCTGTGGAGCGCAGGGCTGGGCCGTGTTCTCCGACCTGTCCCGCAGCCCCTCAGCTCTGACCGCGCTCGCTCTTTGCCAGATCCAGGCCGGGACCAGACACAGGAGCAGGACCGCGCCCGGGGCCGCTTCCACAGGGCAGCACAGGTACCTGCAGCCACGGCCTCCTGGGCTGGGCCTGCTGTCCCTGCTCAGCCTGGCACCGCTGTCGGAGCTCTCCAGGGCACATCCCTGTCTTCCCTGGCCTTTGTTCTCCTGCAGACATTTAGCAACCTGATAGGACCTCCGTGTAGAGAAATGATCACCATGTTGACTAAAGGCACGGCAAAGCCTGACACCATGCTAACTCAGAGTCTGGCTTCTGCTCCCAGTATGGATTTCTTTGGGGAGAGAGTTGTGTCCCGTCGAGATGAAGTAAGCAGCCTGCGGCCAAGATTTGAGCCCCCCAGAGCTTCTGTATCCCACTCAAGCTGGGCCCCCTCAGCGTTTGAGGCCAGCCCAGAGTGGTGGGAAGGGAAGCACTTGTCGGGGGAAGCTGGGTAAGTTGCTTGGTCTGGCAGCTCTCCAGCTCTCTGCTGTGCCTCCTCCAGGTGCCGGCCTTGGTGAGGAAAATGCACCAGAGTCTCTCCTCCAACACACCTCCAGATGACAGGCTGTTTATCAACATTCTGAGGCTGACTGATGTGTACCCTGCTGATGTTGTGTTCACCCTCCTGCGCTGTGCCCCATCGTGTGACAGGTACAGGGCCCCGGGGCCTTCAGGGCTTGGGGCTTAGCAGCCTTTAGAGCCCATCACCCTGTCCATCCCATCCCACGTGGTCTACCAGAGGGACAGTGAGTTCCGGGACCCTCTGACGCCTCTGTTTCCCAGCCCTGCCATGTCAACCCCCGATCCTGCTGCCATGGTCCCTCCCTGCTCCTCAAGGCACTTTGGCTGGCACCCCCCTGACACAGAACTCTGGCCCTGCAGAGCTGCTGCAACCATGTGGAAGACCATCGCCTCATCGGGAATGACAGTGGAGAAGGTGCTACCAAAGCTGCTCTGCGTGATGGAGGACTGGCCACTGCACAGCACTTCCACCTCTGACGGGGACAAAACAGATGTCTTTGCCCTGGCTGTGAGTTTCTGGAACTGGCCTTTGTTCAGCCCCTGATTGCCTCTCTGGTGGCTCTCCATCCTCCCCCACCAGCACGTCTCCTTGCCTCAGGCACTGGGCTGGAAATGTGGTTAGGGGCAGGTACAGGGGCAGCAGGCCAGGTGCTCCCCCTGTGTCTCCCCTGGCCTTTCCCTCCCACACTTGGGCCTTGCCGCATGGATATCTGGGCACTGAGAGCTGTCTCCGGCTGGTTTCCTTTTTGCAGGCAACCAGGGTGATTTGGGAGATCCTCCGCCTGCCCTGGTGCCCAGAGCCACTGGTGAAATATTCCCCCCCACTCCTTGTGCATTTGCTCTTCCAAGTTTTCATCAGCACAAAGCAGATGCCGGAGGAGGTCAACGCCTTCTGGAGGGGATGCCGGGAGAAACGTGGCCTTCCCGCCAACCCCAATAGGTGCTCCATCCCACTCCTCCCATCTCTGCCATGTGCCAGGGGTTGGAGCCAGAGCTCTCAGCATGGCCTGGGCTTTGCTCTGCACACAGGTTTGCAGGGCAGACTGTGAAGGCACTGCTTCGCCGTCTACGGTGTCTACATTTGGTGATGGCAATGGAACGGAAGCGTGGCTGGGACACACTCCTCAACACTGACACCCACCACTACGCAGTGGGTCTGCTGGCCAGGTGAGACCCCCTTGTCCCCGCTGCCCCTGTCATTTCTGCCCTCTGCACGGGACACCCCACGCAGTGCCCGTGGTCATGGGCCAGAGGGCCTTGTCACCCAGGGATGGCCGAGCAGAGTGGCAAAGGCTGGGAGAGGCGGGTGCACAGGAGGAGCCGCCTGCCAGAGTGCCCTGGTCCCCTGCCGGGGTGCTGGGGAAAGACCAGGCCTCTGGGAGTGAGTCCCGGCAGAGGTTTGCCCACCTAGCTTATGGTTGATGTTGCCTCTTTCCCCCTGCCAGGGAGATGCGTCGTGCCTCGAGCCCCTTGTGTTCCCCGGTTGCCCTCTGCCTGCTGGGGCTGCTCATCAGGGAGAAGCCACGCTGGGAGCTTCCCGCCATGGCATTCCTTGTGGAGGTGAGCCTGATGGCGAGTGCTGCCTCGCTAAGCTGCCTCCACCTCTCTGCCCTCTTGCAGCCGCAGTTGCCCGGGACGGTGCCACGCCTTGTGCTGCTGCCTGGGCCCAGCCCTGTGCGGGTCTTGGCTCCTGCTGGCCGGGCACCTTGTCACTGCTCCGTGCCTTTCAGATCCTGGACTGCCTGGACATGACTGACTGCGGTGAAAGCATCCTGGAGATCCTTTCAAGGCACCTACAGAGTGAATGCAAAGAGAGACGTCGCCTGGCACTCAGAGGCCTCGTGGTGCTGAGCAAGGATCCTGTGATGGTGAGGAGGGGGCAGGGACTGAAGCCATGCTGGAATCCTGGGGCTGGGGAGTGCAGTCACTTGGGCTTGGCTGGGCTTCGGGAGCTGTGGCAGCTGCTGCCAGCTCTGCTGCCTCCCGGCTCAGCTGCCCGAGTCCCTTGGGACAGGCCTTTGGCTCAGCACGTGAGGCTGCCCCACCAGAGTGGGGTTGTTGCTGCAGCCCTTCATGGCTTCCCAGCACAGCCTTGTGTTCCTCACAGGCCAAAAGAATGTGCAGCCTCTCTGAAAGCCTTGTGGAGCTACTGCAGGATGCAGATGTAGAGGTGGTCGGGATGGCCTTGCCGATGTTCATGAATATGCTGCAGAACAAAGACATCCTAATCTCCAGGCCCACTGCCCCGAAGCTGGCTGAGGCTCTCCGGCCACTCTTTGACAGTGTAAGGCTCTGTGCTCCCCACCAGGGGTGCCGGGTGCTGGCAGGAAACTTTGGGCCTTGTGGATTTTCAGTCCTATGCCCAGGTGGGCCTGGAGCAGCTGGTGCTGAGGTCTTTTCCTCTTCCTTTCCATCAGGACAACAGCCATGTGCAGGTCCTCTCCATTCGCCTCTTCCGAAAGGTGATGGAGTTGGTAGTGGCTGAGGGAAAGAAGCCCCTGGAGAGATATGTGATCCAGAGCCTGTTCCCACTCTTTTTGCACTGGCATGAGGAGAAACAGGGACTGGCAGAGGTGAGGACTTTCTTGACTCTGGTGTCACTGCGGAAGGGGGCTGGGCTGCCTCCTGCCCTGGCACGTCGAAGGCTCCAGTCTCCTCCTGGCCTTGGTCCAGGGATACGGGTCCTGTGCCCTGGGCAGCGGTGCCATCTCCTGGACTCTGTTGCTCTGCAGGCCTCTCGGGAAGCGCTGCTTGGTGCAGCCAAGTTTCTGAAGAGGAGGGATCTCAATCAGCTGCTGAAGACAGAGCAGCCATTGAAATTTAGCGAGCGCCTGGTAAGGACGGCCCCGAAGCCCCAGTCCCCGAAGAGGCCAGTGCTGGGCGCAGGCAGCGCCCGGCCAAGGGGCAGAGCCCCAGCCAACCCTTCCCACCGTGCCCTGCTGCTCTCTGCAGCTGGAAAAGGACAAGAGAAGAGTGGCCGAGTACTTACACCAGGCCCTGCCATACCTGGAGAGCCCACAGGAGCCCCTGCGAGAGGCGGCCCTCAAGTTCATTGGTGAGCCACAAGGTCCCTCCCCGCCCCGCTGCAGCTCGGCCCCAGCCCCGGCTGCTGCAGCGGCAGCAGGATGCGGCCCAGGGATGTGCTGGGGAGCCCCGAGTGCCCTGGTGGCTGCCGCCCTGTGCCAGACCAGCCCTGGGGCGTCCCGAGGCGGGACGGCCCCGGGCTCAGCTCTGCCAGGGCAGGAGGGTGCGTGGCCGGGCCGGCAGCGCCGCCGGGGGGGAGCTGTGCCACCGGGGCCCTGACAGGGTCTGTGTTCCCAGGGATCGCTGGGGGGTACCTGCGGGGACAGCCCGAAGAGCTACAGGTCATCTGCGAAGGTGAGTGAGGGCAGCGCGGTGTCAGTGGGGGCTGGTGGAGGAGCACGGAGCCTGGGCAGGGAGCTGCAATCCTGTCCCGGCTGTGGAGGGCTCTGCTCCCTACACGGACAGAGCAGAGAGAGATTTCAGGGGCATGAGGGGTTTTGGTGGCCAGCACCTCCTGGCTGATCCTGTTGGGCCCTGCTCCCTCTTGGCCATGACAAGAGCTGGGTGGGATGGTCCTGGCTGGAGGGGCTCCTCGGGTCCCCACCCATCCGGGCTCTGACCTTGGCTCTGTTCCTCACTGTTTCAGCCCTTCAAGCCATGAGAAAAGACAACTGCCCCTCCTACACAAGCGTGATGGTTCAAGCCCTCTTTGACCAAAGAGCTGCAGTATTAAATTCATCTGCATCGAGACAAGCGGTGTCCCTAGAAAAGCACCAGATACCATTCAACAGGAGACCACCTGGAGACCAGAGGAAACCATCTGGAGCTCCAGGCACTGATGCCAAGCCCAACTGAGCCTGCCAGGAAGGCCTTGTGGCTCCTGGCCTGTCCTTCCCTCTTGACCCATCCCTGCCTCCATACTGCTCCATCCCTTTAGCCTTCAGACCCAGCCCATTCCCTTCTCGTGCTCCCAGCACATCCCTCCACTTCTCCTTCCCTTAATAAACAGTTGGGTTTCTCCCCCCTATCTGCATCTTTGTGGAACTGAAATGGCACAAAACCTGAGCCCTGGAGCACACGGGGCCTTTCTTTTTCCCCCTTGTGCCGTGTGCAGAGACAGAGAGGGACAAGGGCAGCTCAGACTGGAAAGGTCCCTGTCCTGAAAGTCCAGTTCCAGAACACTGTGGCATTAAAGATCTTGGTGGGCACACTGAAGGCCAGTGGTAGGACAAAGAGCCTGAATATTAGCAGAGCCAGCTTCAGTCTGCTCTGAACCGAGCTGTGAAGGTTTCCATGGCAAGCATCCATGGAGGGCAAAGGAGCTTGGAATGTTGGAAGTTACTCAAGAATAGCTTCCTGAAAGCACAGCAATGGTCCATCCCTACAAAGGGGAAAGAAGAAGGCAGAAACAGAGACCACCATGGCTTAACAGTGAGTTTTGTGTGTGCTTGAAAGCAAAGGAAGAAGCAGCACACTGCCTGAGACACAGACACGTGTCCATCCCAGTGTAAGGAGCACTGCCAGGCAGTGCCTGGGTACCCTGCCCAGGTCTGGTCCCCACAGTTCCAGAATCACAGCCCCTGCATCAGACACAGTCAGAAATCAAAGCAAAGGAGACCAGAGGGAGGGAACCGTTCCAGTCTGTCTTGGGCGTTGCTGCAGAACAGCCACCGCTTCTTGCTCCACCTGGATCTGGGCTTTGCTGACCTCAGAGCCAGCCAGGTTGTGCTCTGGTGCCCAGAGGCTGTTCAGAGAGGGCAGGAAAAATGCTCCATGCAGAGCGGAGAGTCCCGGATGTTGCTTATAAGAGCATCCTGCAGGAACAGGGATCTGGCCTCTTGCTGAAAACACTCCGGGTTTGCTGCCAGGCCTGGAGGCAGGAATTCAGGGCTGTGAAGATGCCAAAGCAGCCCAGCTGTGTCTGCAGAGGGCCTGGGGCTGGGAGTGTGAACCTACAGCTGGAAACACACTTGGAGCAATAGGAGCTGGAGTGGCTGTTCTTCAAGAAGTAGAAGGAATTCAGCCTTGCCAGGGTTTCTGAAGTGTATATTGGTGTTCCCCAGGAAAGCGACAGGTTTGGTAAATGACTTTGGAGACAAGGGGTTGTTCCTCAAGGAAAGTGCTTCCCAAAGAGTTCCCCATGAGGTTGGTCCAAAGGTGTCCCTTTGGCTCTCCGTGTCCTTTCACTCCCTGTGGCCCATTGCACTTTGTGGAGAGGCAGGGGAAGGGGGAAGGCTGTGAAGAGCAGGTTTGCGTTCTGCCTGTGCCTGCGGAGACCAAGCCAAGCAGCTGCCAGCAGGCTCTGTTAACCACCTTTCAGCAGAGGTCTGAGCAGGAGCATCTCTGTGCAGCTGAGAGCCCCAAAGCTGTCTGGGAGAGCTGTGAATTCAAAAGCCTTTATCCACACCCTTATGCCATCTTACCTATCTGGGCTTTTGAATTCCCAGATGTATGTCGGTGTAGAGTTGTGACAGCCAATAAAGATACAAAGAGTCAGTTATGTGCAGAAAAGATGTCTGAAATTTATTTTTCTCATCTGCTTTTTTATACCCCTTGCTAGCAGCAAGCAGTATCCTTATTTTAGGTAAGCAAGCAACAGCGTTTTCATTGGCTAGGATCTATGTGCGATACATTTGGCAGAGCTCAAGGCCTTATTGCAGGTCCCACATCCTAGGCCTACCAACTTTACAGCCTGCCTTTGTTTTCTCCATCAGGGCTATGTACTGACTTCCTTATCATCAAGGATACACCCAAAAGTTTGCCCAGTCAATATCTTCATCCTGGGAGCTAACAGACCTGCTATTAACCTCTTCACCCAGAAATGTGCCTTTGCCTCTTGCTTGGTGGAAGCTGCTCTGGGCCAGGGCCAGCACAGAGCTGGGGTGCGTGGGCCAGCATGATGAAGAATCCTTGTCTCTGATCTTGGTGTGTCCCCAACCTCAGGAAAGGGTTGGAAGGTTTGTCTGCCAAAGCATCCTGCTCATTGGCTCATCCTGTGCATCCTGGAGAGATCCAGGTAGGCCTTTTTGGCAGCTGGGCATTAGCAGAGCTTAAACTGGGGGCAAACTCAGCTGAGATACCCTGTGAGGTGCTGTATGCTCCTCTCTGCTGCCACGGGAGGGTTTTTCTGGGTTGAGGGTGATTCTGGGGGTGTGAGGGGGTGCCACGTGTACACAGGTCAGCCAGTCCTGTTCCCCTGGGTCCCTGCAGTGCCCCCCAGCAATCCTGCCTCCACGTGTGGATGCTGGCCAAGGCTGGGCTGCAAGTGAGGCAGCTGGTTGTAAGCTTGCCTGGAGCTCCATGTCAAGCCCAGTGGTGTTCCTTCAGGACATAACAGTGCTGAGGGGTCTCCTCTAAGCTGACAGATGCCTCCCACCTCTTGTGGCACAAGTTACTTTCTTGTGGAATGTTCTCTGTTACCGGAGAGTAATGAGGGAGCTGGAGAAAGAGCTTGGTAGCTGCTTTGGATTGTCAGTGTAGATTTGTGATGGCCGATAAAGATACAAGGAGTCAGTTATGTGCAGGAAAGATGTCTTCTTCCTCTTTATTTTCTCATCTACTTTTTTATACCCCTTGCTAGCAGCAAGCAGTATCCTTATTTTTAGTAAGCAAGCAACAGCATTTTCATTGGCTAGGTTCTATGGGCGATATATTTGGCAAAGCTCAAGGCCTTATTGCAGTTCCCACATCCTAGGCCTACTAACTTTACAACTTGCCTTTGTTTTCTCCATCAGGGCTGTGTACTGACTTCCTTATCATCAAGGATACACCCGAAAGTTTTCCCAGTTGATATCTCCATCCTGGGAGCTAACAGACCCGCTATTAACCCCATCAATTCCCCCTTTCTGTAATTGTGCAAGAAATATTCCCTGTGTCGTCTTTTGCAGGGCCCTTTGCAAACATGACACAATACATGGTAACATTACTAGCACAACCACGACTATTATCAAAACTAAGACCCCTGTCTTGAGTAAGGACAGTAACCAACCCGAAATGCTCCAATTAGGCAACCAGCCTTCCAGGCCGAAAAACCCAGTTTCCTGTGTGATCTTCTTTGTTCCTGAAGCGTGGCAATTTGTCTGTAGATGGATTCAGAGTGATCTGAGATATTTAAACAACACATGCCCTCAAATTCCTGACAACCATGTCCATGTGCTAATTGCAAAAAATCAATAGCAGCACGATTCTGCAGTGTAGCATGCCGAGCACTATCTACATCCGTGGCAAGCTTATACAAAGTATCTGAGGTCAAATTTGCTTGTTTGGTCACCCAGCACGCCAAGGCATTGATTTGCTTTAACGCTTCTGCTGAGGCAACTTGTGGCAAAAACTGGGAGGCAGACACAATAGATGCCTGACTCCACAAAGTTAACGTGTCCCGACATTTAGAGTCAAGGGCCAGTGACCGTTTGGTCAAAACATGACTGTAGAGATGGGAATGATTCAACAAAAACTTTTCTGTGGGGGTAAGCAAGCCTAATTTACCAAAGGTACAAGGTCCTCCAGTGGGCTTCGCCGGAATACCTGGCCATGCCCGACTGCCACAAATCAAAAAGTATCCTTTCGGGAATTGGCGAACAACTGTTACACTAGGTGAGGGTCACTTGTGTGTATATAAACACCAAGCAGATGCATTCCGGTAAAAGGGCATATCTGGCAAGTCTTGTGAAAGAGTTTCTGTGGTAGCAGAAGCATCATCTCTCTTACTATACTTATTAACCAGCAGTGTCACACCCGTATAATCAAAATAAAAGCAAGCAGCAGCAGTTAAGGTACCCAAAATACCCAGCTCCTGCGGTGCAATGCCTACTGGTAGCTTAACAAGCCATTTGTTTACATTTGTGATGCAGCTCTGTGCAGAAGCATTACAAGCCTTTGTTGCTACGTCAGGTAATCGTGTAACATTAGAAACAAGTTTCACTGCATCAGTTATTTACAGGTGCCCCAACAAGGCATGTGTGAAAAGGTAGCTCTGGTTTCTCCAAGGAGGCACAGAAGGTAGTCTGGTTCAGTGCTTTCATCAGGGTCACCCAGACGTTGTGGCTGTTCCACCGGCTGAGTCGTTCGAGCTGTTCCGTGTAGGAGTCATCACTGCTGGTTCCCCCAAGGCAAAAAAGGATGCACGCACCGAGCAGGAATCCACTGCGACCCATCATCTGCAGAGACACAAGCATAACCCTTTCCCCAGGTTTTCAGTTGATGAGGGCTGGAACACTGTCCAGACACCAGGTCCTGTACCTGAACGGGAGCAGGAGCGGTCACGGGTTGACATGACACTAATGAGGAAAAATGCAAAAAGAGAGCAGGAAAATGAGAATCCAGGGGAAAACTCAAAAAATTTAAAACATAAACAGCTTTGTCTAAACGGGCTTGAGGGGGCTCACCATGCATTCCCCCTTTCTGTTTCTGAAGCAGATGCTTCAGAGAGCCATGCATACATTCTACAATAGCTTGCCCCGTAGGAGAGTGAGGGATGCCAGTAACATGAGACACTCCCCAGTCATTCAAAAAGGTTTGAAATTTCTGAGAGCTATAGGCAGGGCCATTGTCAGTCTTCAGCTGCAATGGGACACCAAGGGTAGCAAAAGCTTGTTGAAAATGACGAATCACATCAAGAGCACGCTCGCCTGCATGAGCAGTAGCACAAACAGCATGAGAATATGTATCAATAGAAGCATGCAGAAATTTGAGACGTCCAAATTCTGGGACATGAGTAACATCACTTTGCCATACCTGTAAAGCTTGCATTCCTCTAGGATTGGTTCCATAACAGACAAGGACATTCTGACTTTGGCAATCAGGACAGGCAGCCACAATAGAACGAGCAAGGGATTGTGAAATGCCAAACTGTCGCTTGAGAGCAGTACTGCCTTGGTGAAAAAATTGATGTGAGAGGAGAGCCTGTTGTCGCTTGTCTGGAACAGGCCCGATCTGGGCAGATGCTACGAGAGAGTCTGCTCGAGCATTACCCTCAGTAAAAAATCCAGGCAGTGAAGTGTGACTGTGAATATGAAAAACAAAGTAAGGAGCAGTACGAGACTGTAGAGTTCGCCACAATGTTGCCATACCTGTAAAGCTGATCATCACCTCTAGAATACTTGGTAAACGCCATAATAGACAAGGACATTCTGACTTTGGCAATCAGGACAGGCAGCCACAATAGAACGAGCAAGGGATTGTGAAATGCCAAGCTGTCGCTTGAGAGCAGTACTGCCTTGGTGAAAAAATTGATGTGAGAGGAGAGCCTGTTGTCGCTTGTCTGGAACAGGCCCGATCTGGGCAGATGCTACGAGAGAGTCTGCTCGAGCATTACCCTCAGTAAAAAATCCAGGCAGTGAAGTGTGACTGTGAATATGAAAAACAAAGTAAGGAGCAGTACGAGACTGTAGAGTTCGCCACAATGTTGACAAAACCTGAAAGAGAAGATGATCATCACAATCAGAAGAACTACTTGATCTAAACGCTGTACAAGTCCCGCCACATAAGCCGAATCTGTAACAAGATTAAAAGGCTGAGGAAAAAGTTGAAATGCCAAAGTAACAGCACGGAGTTCCACAACTTGTGGAGACCCGGATTGCTGAACAAGTTCATGTTGCCATCCTGTGGGTGTATACCAGACCACAGCAGCTTTTCCTGTTTTCCCAGAACCATCTGTAAAAAGAGTGAGTCCTTCCACTAGTTCCATAGGTGACAGCAGCTTTTGTTCAACAGGTACTTCACTAAAAAATTTCAGTAAAGGGTGTGAAGGTAAATGATAAGCAATTTGTCCCTGAAAATCTGCCATAGCAGCTTGCAATTCAAAATACCAGGATTGTACAGGTAAAACAATACAACTAGGATCTCTGCCAATTAATTCAATGCACCGTTTTCGTGCTTTCATGATAATCTCAGCGAGAAGTTCAAATAGGCCAGGTGCTGTTTTCCAAGATCTTGAGGGTAAAAACAACCACTCAAGAATGTGTAGAGGATCGTCCCAGGCCTCGTTCCACTGAACAAGGATCCCACAGGGGAAGTTCTGATCTATGAGAACAAAAAGCTGAACAATTTGAGACAAATCAATGCGAGAAACAAATCATTCTGTTAACAATGTTTCTACCTGCCGAATGATCTGAACTGCTTCCTGAGTTAAGGATCGTGGTTCCAATGGATCTGTGGAATGTTTGAGCAGTGCAAAAAGAGGTTGCATTGCGAATTTGTCAACCCCAAATAAGGGCGTAACCAATTTAACGAACCTGCTAATTTTTGAACATCAGTTAGGGTATTGATAGGCAATTGTAACTGAATAGGCTGAGGCTTTACTGTTCTTTTAGTGACAAGGAGGCCCAGATATTTCCAAGGTTCTGCAGTTTGTATTTTCTCTGGTGCAATGACAAGACCAAAAGATTGAAGCAATTCTTTAGCTGCATTTGCAACTGCAGACAATGTTTCTTTTTGCTCGGCTAAGAACAGAATATCATCCATAAAATGGAAACAGTAACATTTTGGGAACTGAATTCTCACCGGAGTTAAAGCCTTTGCACCACACCACTGGCAAATAGTGGGTGAATTTTTCATCCCCTGAGGCAAAACCTTCCATTGATATTGCTTTGCAGGTTCTGCATTATTGACAGAGGGTACTGTAAAAGCAAATTTTTCTTTGTCAGCCTCACCTAGAGGAATTGTGAAAAAACAATCTTTTAGATCAATTATTATCAGCCAGTCGAGGGGTATCATTGTGGGTGATGGGAGTCCTGTCTGCAGAGCTCCCATCGGTGCCATGACAGCATTGACTTTTCTTAAATCCTGTAAAAAAATCTCCATTTCCCAGATTTCTTTTTGTATAACAAAAACAGGTGTGTTCCAGGGACTGAATGATGGCTCAATGTGGCCAGCAGCCAATTGCTCTTGGACCAGATCCTGCAGGGCCTGTAACTTTTCTCTGGACAGGGGCCACTGAGGTACCCACACTGGGGTGTCAGTTAACCCTGTAAGTGCCAGTGTAGACTGTCTATTGCCCTGCAAAAGCACAGTGGCCCCAGTTAAAAATCTGTGGTAATTTTAACTCCCCATTGAGCCAGACAACCCCTTCCCCACAGAGTTAGAGGGGCAGGAGTGACATATGGTCTTACAGTCACAGCCTGCCCTTCAGGATTACAAATCAGGATGAAATGAACTGCAATGTAACACTGTGTAGTTCCCCCCAACCCCACAACACCTGAATCAGAGGACACCAGAGGCCAAGAGCTTGGCCAATTATGCATGGAGATGATGCTTATATCAGCACTGGTGTTGAGCAATCCAGTCACCTTAACAGCAGAAGGTGAGGCTTTCCCATTAGGCAGTTCACAAGTCATCTGTGGATGTTTGTGTGAAATAGTCTGTGACCAAAATACTTGCGGAGGTCCTGTTGATCCAAATCCTCCAGCATGTCTCCCCCGGTTTTCTGTCCTGGGAACACAACTCACAAAAGGCACAAGTTGAGCAACTCGAGTTCCTTTTGGAATAGTAACAGGAGGGTAGGGGGTAGAGACCATGGCACAGATTTGTCCTGTATAGTTTGCATCAATTACCCCAACATGTACAATTATCCCAGAAATTGTGCTACTTGAGCACCCGATTAACAAAGCACTCAATCCACGTCCAGTAGGTCCCTTAGCATCTAAGGGAACCTTGACAATATCTGTAGAAGAAATTGTTACTGTTGCAGAGGTGGATACATCCATACTGGCTGCTCCGCTGGTTTTCCCCGTGAGCTGGTAGCAGGGGGGAGCATCGGGGGGGTGCATACGGGTTGTACTGTGGGCAGTGAAGGTACTTGTGTCTGAGCGCGCCTCCTCCTCGCGCTGGCTTTCCCGTTTCCCTGGAGAGGCTGTCCATTGGCATGAAACTTAGAGCGACATTGTTCAGCAAAGTGTCCTAGCTTCCCACAACGGTTACAATGAATACCAGGAGGATTAGGTAAGACCTTTGGCTTTTCCCTGTTGCTTTTATCAGGGCAGTTAACCTTAAGGTATCCTTCTCTATTACAGTTATAGCATCACGGGGTAGGATGCAAAATTGCAGCAAGGGCAGTCATTTGGTGATCTATAGTACCCACTTTGGAACATGCAGATACCATATCAGCCACAGACGGGTCTCCTGGCAATGCATCTATAATTTTCTGACAATTTTCGTTTGCATTATCTTTTGCTAACTGCTTTAGGAGAGCCTGATGCAGGACTTCATCATCCACCTGTTTCTCTAATGAAACTGCAATACATTCAATAAACTTTAAATAAGGTTCCCTTGGTTCCTGTTTCACTGTTGTATATCTAGGACGAGGGGAAGCAAGCTCCATAGTTTTAGTCAGAGCTAACATTCCCACCTGCTGACATTGTTGTAACACAATAGGATCCAACTGAGCCTGGAAATCGGGGCTACTAAAACAATTTTTTCCCAGTAAGGCTTCCACTCCTACACCCAGTCTGGGGTCCCCTGGAGGGAGTCTCATATTCTCCATAGCTGCTCTTTTTGCCAGTTAGAATTAAACACTTCGTATTGTACAGGTTCAAATAAAACTTGAGCTAGATGGTCAATATCATAAGGAGTGAGCAAATCAGCATTAATTGCACGAATCACACACATAACTTCAGAAGAATTCACACTGTATTTTGCCACATACATTTGCAAATCCTGAATAGCTTTCCAAGCAAATACATAATGTTCATCTTGCTTGCCAGAGTTAGGAGCTGCCTGAAAAACAGGATAAGCTTCTACTCCTGACTCTATTCCCGGAAAAAATGCAACGTCCTTCATAGCTTGTGAGGGGTGCCCGATCTTGTCTAACAACTCCCATTCCCCTCTTTTTGCAGCTTGTACACGCACCGTCTCCCAAAACCTTCTAGGATGACGTGGCATGACTGTGACAGTGGTGACTGCCGGCAAAGTCCATGGATCAGAGAGCGTTCGTGTCTTTCGGCTCTGGGACCCCTTACGTACAGATTGTAAGGCTCGACTACAGACGGAGGCATTTTCAGCTTCCTCCTTGTCTGCATCATCTGCTGGGGGGGCATCCTCATTGTTTTCATCAGTGTTCTCGTCCTCCTCCTCCTCCTCCTCCTCCTGTGGTGGAGGAACAGAGGACACTTGCCTTTGCTTAGCTTTAAATTCCTCTACAAGTTCCACAGGTGTGTTATACCGGTAAGGGACTATAGCAGTAGGGGATTTGTATTTACAAAGAGTTTTAACTGGATTGTGGGGTGCTGGATAGTGAACTTTCAAACCTTTTGGGGTTTTTAGAGCCGGACTCTTGGTAGATTTTTTTGTATGTGTATCCGAACGCCACACTGTTTCTTTTTTATCTGCTAAAGCAATCAGTTCATTGTCAGAGGGGGAGGTAGCAGGCGGCGATGCCGCAGCAACTGAAGTTCCTTCCTCCCTTTCGAGTCCTTCTGTATCTGACAGAGGCTCTGTTTCAGGCAACTGAATACCTTCCGAAACTTGTTCATTAAGCCAGTCTTTTAAAGTTTCAACTAATATATGCCAGGTGGCAGGCAAACCTTCTACTTCCTTAGCACTCTTAGCACCCTTATAAACCTCTTTCCACAGTTTATCCCCCACATTCTCCCAAGTCTTTACTCTAAATGCAACTGATGTGTTAGCTTCAAAACCTTTCTTTCGACACCATAGCAGCAAATGTTGCAAATCATAATCTTCAACAGTTACACCTTTCCGCTTCAGGAAGTGCTTCCAAGTGGACAGCACCAACTTTTCCTCTTTAGACATCTGATTCCCCATTATCACAGTCTTTGTTCTTGGCGGCTCACCTTTTCCAGGTGTCAGTAGTTCTCGGGTCCGGACCAGGCAGTTTCCTCACTGCTCTCAGGTATGCCAAGCTCCGTTACCATCATCCGTCGCCCGATGGTCAGTATTGCAGTATCGCGTCGAGGGTCACCATATGTCAGTGTGGATCCGTGATGGCCGATAAAGATACAAGGAGTCAGTTATGTGCAGGAAAGATGTCTTCTTCCTCTTTATTTTCTCATCTGCTTTTTTATACCCCTTGCTAGCAGCAAGCAGTATCCTTATTTTTAGTAAGCAAGCAACAGCATTTTCATTGGCTAGGTTCTATGGGTGATATATTTGGCAAAGCTCAAGGCCTTATTGCAGGTCCCGCATCCTAGGCCTACCAACTTTACAGCCTGCCTTTGTTTTCTCCACCAGGGCTGTGTACTGACTTCCTTATCATCAAGGATACACCCGAAAGTTTTCCCAGTCGATATCTTCATCCTGGGAGCTAACAGACCCGCTATTAACCCCATCATTGGATCATTGACCAGCAGTCCTGGTTAAGTGGAGAGACTTGCCAGTTGCTTGGAAACGAGCAAATGGAAGGCCCTCGTGCAAGAAGGGTGGGAAGGATGATGTGGGGAACTATGGACCTGGCAGCCTGCCCTCGGTACCATGGAAGGTGGTGGAGCAGATGATCCTGAGTGCCGTCCCTGGGCATGCGCATCTCCTGGAGGGTGGGAAGGCTCTGCAGAGGGATCTGCCAGAGATGCTGGGGTGGGGTGGGTGTTGAGGTGTGGGAGACGAGCAAGAGGAGAAATTGCAATATTGAAGATGGATCGAGGCCCTAAAAGAGGTGACAAGAGATGAAGATGTCATTTAAGACTACAGAATATTCTCAGAGGCAATGGACTTTATTGACAGAGTTAGAGTTTAATGCTAAAATAGAGTTCTTATGTTGTACCCCATAATTTTTGTAAAAATTCCCTTCAACTGTTTGTCCCCTCGTATCCCTGTTTCCTTATAAACCCTCCCCCAATCCTTATGGAGTTGTAAACCCCTCCTATACTTTCCTTTTTTGGGCAGACCCTCCTACCCTTTCCATATTTGGTATGCCACACCCACTGTTCTAGCAACTTCTCTGCTCCCCCTATATGAGGGAGAAACCATAAAGGGTTCACTCTTGCTGACCTACAACCTGTCTCAAAACTCTGAGTGAATTTCCCTGTATCCCTAGCTCGGCTGTAATAATGCTGAAATTTTTTCCCTAGGGTATGCCATCCTCCCCTTTCCCCATCTGTTTCTTTCGGGATGGGGGGAGTTAGGGAGGGGGTGGGGGCAGAGCGGAGCCGCAGGTGCTGGGCAGCGCGGGAGCGGGGAGAAGGGGAGGTCTCCTGGGGAAGCACGGTTGCCACAGGCATGGCCGGGAGTCAGTTGTTCGGAGGATTTTTTTGGGTTTGGTGCGGACCGGACTGAGCGGGGAGTCTGTTTTTGACTGTCTGCTTTTTCTTTGCCTGAGAGGAAGTTTCTTTTCCCCATGGGACCCCTTGTGGAGAACAACTGAGAGAAAGAGAGCAAGCCATCTCAGAGTGAGGTATTCTGCCTTCAGGTGGCTGCGAGCAGCTGTTGAAGTGCCGGGACAGTCCCGCCTTCCCACCCCACTCTCCAGGTTGCTGCGGGTTTCTCCCTCCACCTGGGGAGCTGGGACTTTGCTTTGTTTCTTCTGAAAGGTTTTGATTGCACCATTTGTTGTTTATTCAGATTTGGTTAATAAAAAGCTGTTTCTTTTCCTTTTCCACACTTCCACCGGAAGTTTCTTGATTTCTACGTTGTAATCGTGTTAAACTAAGACACCTTGCCCTCACATTCCTTCTGTGTGTTTGGGAGGGCCACCAGCCGGCACTTCTCCCGAGGAGCCCGTGCCAGCTACAAGGAGGCCCCGTGGCCTTCCCGCTGCGGCTGCATCGGCAGCCGAGGGGTCTCCTTCTGCTGCCGTGGGCAGGCACAGCAGGGGAGGGAATGCTTAGTCTTTCAGCTGTGCCTAAAGTTCGTGTCCAACTGTCTTGGATGCTTTGCAGAATGGACTCCTTCCCACCTGGGGCAGCCTTGCAGCAAATGTGGATAGAGCCTTCCCAAATCTTCGTTCGCGAAGCCTAGCCATGATGATGATGATGATGTTGTTTATTCAGATTTGGTTAATAAAAAGCTGTTTCTTTTCCTTTTCCACACTTCCACCGGAAGTTTCTTGATTTCTACGTTGTAATCGTGTTAAACTAAGACACCTTGCCCTCACATTCCTTCTGTGTGTTTGGGAGGGCCACCAGCCGGCACTTCTCCCGAGGAGCCCGTGCCAGCTCGTGTGGAGGCCCCGTGGCCTTCCCGCTGCGGCTGCCTCGGCAGCCGAGGGGTCTCCTTCTGCTGCCGTGGGCAGGCACAGCAGGGGAGGGTTTGCTTAGTTTTTCAGCTGTGCCTAAAGTTCGTGTCCAGCTGTCTTGGATGCTTTGGAGAATGGACTCCTTCCCGCCTGGGGCAGGTTGGCCGGGCTAGGGGAGGCCCCAGGGCACGTGGCAGTGTGTCCCAGGGCCCTTTGTGACACGGTGGGATGGCACGGGGCAGGGCGTCACAGGGCCCTTTGTGACACGTGATGACTTAGTAGTGGTGGTGAGGTGACCACGCCTCAGTGCTCCTCGGAGCGTGCGACGGGACAGACGGGACAGAGCGGTGCTGTGCGGAGCCCCCGTGCAGCCAACTCGTTCTTTTCTGATCCGGAGCGTTTTGGTGGCGTTTTTGTGCTGCGAGTGCCCTCGAGGCCAGACCGCGGGACTTGGTGACACGGAGCTTTTGCGAGGTGTCTCCAATCCCTGCGGCAGCTGCCCTTGAGGCCGCACTGCAGGACTCGTGTTGCGTAGGCTTTTCTATCTTTCAGGTGCCCTCGAGGCCAGACCGCGGGACTTGGTGACCCGGAGCTTCGGCGAGGAGTCTCCAGGCCCTGCGGCAGGTGCCCTCGAGGCCATTCTCTGGGGCTTCGTGCCCCGGAGCTTTTCCCTGGCGTCTCCAATCCCTGCGGCGGCTGCCCTTGAGGCCCGACTGTAGGATGGCGGAGAGACGCTTCAGCCTGTGCAGGTTTCTCAGGAGGAAGAAGAAGAAGGAAGGCCCTGGGACTGCCCCTGCACAGCAGCCTGAGGAGGTGGAGCAGCCCCAGCCCCTGCAGGAGGGTGAGTGGCAGAGCTGGACCCCAGAGCTGGTGGCTGCAACCAGATGGGCCTCTTGCCATCTCATCCCTTGTGGACGTGGCCAGGAAAAGGGAGGGGGAAGGAGGGCCCGGGGCTGATCCCTGGCAGCTCCATGCACTGGCCATCCCGGGGCTGGCCCTGCCTGTAGAGCGCAGGGCTGGGCCGTGTTCTGCGGCCTGTCCCGCAGCCCCTCAGCTCTGACCGCGCTCGCTCTTTGCCAGATCCAGGCCGGGACCGGACAGAAGAACAGGACCGTGCCCGGGGCCGCTTCCGCAGGGCAGCACAGGTACCTGCAGCCACGGCCTCCTGGGCTGGGCCTGCTGCCACTGCTCAGCCTGGCACCGCTGTCAGAGCTCTCCAGGGCACATCCCGCTCTTCCCTGCCCTTTGTTTTCCTGTAGGCCGTTCGGAAATTCGTGGGCATTCGGCGTCCAAAGACCAGGATCGCACCAAGCGAGGTCATGGCACAGCCTGACCCCACGCCCAGTGAGCTCACGGCCAAGGCTGACGGCGCAACGTCCGAGGGCGAGGCAGACACTGACATCCCAGCCGTTCAGTGCCTGCCCAGTGCTCCTGGTCTGGACATTGCTGGGGAGAGAGTTGTCTCTGTGGAAGTAAGCAGCCTGTGGGTAGGGATTGTGTGGCCCCTCAAGCCAGGTCTGCTGGGCCCCCTCAGCCTTTGAGGCCAGCAGAGTGTGGTGGGAAGGGAAGCGCTTCTGGGGGATATTGCTCCCTCTGGCAGCTCTCCAACTCCCCCAAGGCCCCTCCAGGCCAGACTTTGGGACTTGATGAGCCGGAGCGTTCCCAAACCTGCTGTGTTACAGGTGCCTTCAAGGCACTTGTGCAGGACTTGGTGAGCCAGAGCTTTTCCGTGCCATCTCTCCCGCAGGAAGCCATGAAGCCAGAGAGAGACACAGAGCAGAGACCCCCCAGGGTGCCCAAGCTGGCCTGGCTGAAGGAGGGGGAGGAGGAAGGCCCTGGAGCTGCCCCATCCCAGCAGCCGGAGGAGGCGGAGCAGCCCCAGCCCCTGCAGGAGGGTGAGTGGCAGAGCTGGGCCCCAGGGCTGGTGGCTGCAGCCAGATGGGCCTCTTGCCATCCCATCCCTTGTGGACAGGGCCAAGGAAAGGGAGGGGGAAGGAGGGCCCGGGGCTGATCCCCCGGCAGCTCCATGCACTGGCCATCCCGGGGCTGGCCCTGCCTGTGGAGCGCAGGGCTGGGCCGTGTTCTGCGGCCTGTCCCGCAGCCCCTCAGCTCTGACCGCGCTCGCTCTTTGCCAGATCCAGGCCGGGACCGGACACAGGAGCAGGACCGCGCCCGGGGCCGCTTCCGCAGGGCAGCACAGGTACCTGCAGCCACGGCCTCCTGGGCTGGGCCTGCTGTCCCTGCTCAGCCTGGCACCGCTGTCGGAGCTCTCCAGGGCACATCCCTCTCTTCCTGCCTTTCTCCTGCAGATGGTTTGCCAATTCACCAGGTGCATTTGGAGGGAAGAGACCATCGCCATGGGTGCTGGGGGCATGGCAAACTCTGACCTCTGCAATGCCGAGACCAGCGCTGCCCTGCTGGATTTGCTTGTGGAGAATGGTGTCTCCAGTGCCGAGAAAGTAAGCGGCCTGTGGCCAGGGCTCCAGCCCTGCAGGGATTGTGTGGGCCCTCACGCCGGCTCCGCTGGGCCCCCTCAGCCTTTGAGGCCAGCCCAGAGTGGTGGGAAGGGAAGCGCTTGTCAGGAGAAGCCGGGCAAGTTGCTGGCTCTGGCAGCTCTCCAAGTCTGCCCCGTGCCCCCTGCAGGTGCCAGCCTTCGTCAGGTACATCCACCGGTGGCTCACGGCCAATGTGTGTGCTGAGCGCAGACTAGACAGGACTCTTCTGGCTCTGGTCGAGGCACACCCCGTGGATGTGGTGGTGACTCTGCTGCGCTCTGCCCCATGCTGTGACAGGTATGGGGCCCCTCTGCCTCCAGGGCTCACCAGCCCATCATCCTGTAGAGCCCGTCCCAGGTGTCTGTCAGGCCAAGAGTTCCCGGAGCCTCTGGCATGCCAGCCACGGATCCTGCTCCCATGTGCCCTCCTTGCTCCTCAGGGTGCTGTGGCTCTGTCAGTTGGGAGCGGGAAGTGCCCAGGCCGTGGCACTGTGGCTGAGAGCCCGCTGACACAGAGCTTTGACCCCCCAGAGCTGCTGTGAGCATGTGGAGAGCAATCATCTCCTTGAGAACTACTGCAGAGTCGGTGCTGACGATCCTTGCCCTCGTCCTGGGAAGCTGGCCAGCCTGCAGCATGCGCACCTCTGATGGGGATGAAACGGAAGTCTTTGCCCTGGCTGTGAGTTTCTGGAACCGGCCTTTGCTCAGTGCCACGTCACCTCCCCGGCAGCTCTTCATCCTCCCCCAGCGCTGCATCTCCCTGCCTCAGGCACTAGGCTGGCAAGCTGGCTTTGGGGCAGGTTCAGGGGCACCAGGCCGGCTGCTCCTGCTGTGTCTCCCCTGGCCTCTCCCTGCCACGCTCGGGCCCTGCCCCATGGATGTCCGGGCACTGAGCGCTGTCTCCGGCTGGTTTCCTTTTTGCAGGCAACCGTGGCACTCTGGAAGATCCTCCATCTGCTCTGCTGCACACGGGCAGTGAGGGAGTGTTTCCCCAACCTCTTTGTGCATCTGCTCTTCCAAGTGTTCTTCAGCACAGTGCAGATGCCGGAGGAGGTTGACACCCTGTGGAGGGAGTGCCGGAAGCAACGCAGCCTTCCCATCAAGCCCAACAGGTGCTCCATCCCCCTCCTCCTGTCCCTGCCACGCCTTCGGGGCTGGCCAGGGCTCCCAGCATGACCTGGGCTTTGCTCTGCACGCAGGTTTGCAGTGCTGACCCTCAAAGCCCTGCTGCACCGTCTGCGCTGCGAGAGCGTGGTGGTGGCACTGGAGCGCAAGTGTGGCTGGGACACGCTCCTCAACGCCGACACCCACCACTACGCAGTGGGTCTGCTGGCCAGGTGAGACCCCCTTGTCCCCGCTGCCCCTGTCATTTCTGCCCTCTGCACGGGACACCCCACGCAGTGCCCGTGGTCATGGGCCGGAGGGCATTGTCACCCAGGGATGGCCGAGCAGAGTGGCAAAGGCTGGGAGAGGCGGGTGCACAGGAGGAGCCGCCTGCCAGAGTGCCCTGGTCCCCTGCCGGGGTGCTGGGGAAAGACCAGGCCTCTGGGAGTGAGTCCCGGCAGAGGTTTGCCCAGCCAGCTCAGGCATGACAGTTCTTGTTTCCCTCCTGCCAGGGAGATGGGCTCTGTCTGCACCCCCTGGTGTTGCAGCATTGTGTGCTGCCTCCTGGAGCTGCTCAGCGAGGAGATGTGTCCCTGGGAGCTCCCTGCCATGGCGTTCCTTGTGGAGGTGAGCCTGATGGCGAGCGCTGCCTGGCCGAGCTGCCTCCACCTCTCTGGCCTTGTGCAGCCGCATCTGCGGGGGAAGCCCAGTGAAGGGAGCTGGGGCAGAGGGGGGGCTCCACTGTGTGCCCTTGGCCCCTTGCTGCTGGGGTGACACTTGTCCCCAGCTGTGTTTTGGGTCCTTCTGCTGCCAGCACTCGCGCTTCCCTCATGGCTCCTCAAGGCCAAGGAATCTGAGGGCTGGGTGGCACAGAGGAGCGGGCGAGTGGCCTGCGCAGGGCGGGGAGCCCAGGGGCTCTGCAGAGCCACTGCTGCTTTTGGGCAGGGCTGCCCGGGACGGTGCCGCGCCCTGTGCTGCTGCCTGGGCCCAGCCCTGTGCGGGTGCGGGCTGCTGCCGGCCGGGCAGCCCGTCACCGCTCCGTGCCTTTCAGGCCCTGGTCTACCTGGACGTGAGGGAGTGCGGCGAAAGCGTCCTGCAGATCCTTTCAAGGCACCTGTGGAGCGAGTGCCCAGAGATGCGCCGCCAAGTGCTGAGGGGCCTGGTGGTGCTCAGCCAGGATGCCGTGACGGTGAGGAAGGGGCGATTGGCCGCTGCAATGCTGGGGCTGGGGAGCACAGCTGCTGCCAGCTCTGCTGCCTCCCCGCTCAGCTGCCCGAGTCCCTCGGGACAGGCCTTTGGGCTCTGGGCCCCGCGGCAGCACGTGGGGCTGCCCCGCCGGAGCGGGGTTGGCGCTGCAGCCCTTCGTGGCTTCCCAGCACAGCCTTGTGTTCCTCACAGGCCAAAAGAATGGGCAGCCTGACTGAAAGCCTCGTGCAGCTCCTGTGGGACGCAGATGGAGAGCTGGTCCGGAGGACTGTCAGCGTCCTCGGCTTTCTGTTCTCCGATAAAGACATCCAGCTCTCCAGCCCCACCGCCCTGCAGCTGGCTGAGGCGCTGCAGCCGCTCTTCGACAACGTAAGGCTCTGTGCCCCGCAGCCACAGGCAACGGGTGCTGGCAGGAAACTTTGTGCCTTGTGGATTTTCAGGCCTGTGCCCAGGTGGGCCTGGAGAAGCCAGTGCTGAGGTCTTTTCATTTCCACCAGGCTGACAGCAGTGTGCAGCTGTCCTCCATCCTCCTCTTCCGTGCGGTGATGGTGACAGGGGAGAAAGAGGGAAAAAAGGCCCTGAAGCCACACGTGCGCCAGAGCCTGCTTCCACTCTTCTTCCACTGCCACGATGAGAACCAGAGAGTGGCAGAGGTGAGCACTTGTGGGCTCTGGTGTCCCCGTGGCAGGGGGCTGGGCTGCCTCCTGCCCTGGCACCTGATGGGCTCCAGCCTCCTGCTGGCCTTGCTCCAGGGACACGGGTCCTTTGCCCTGGGCCGTGGTGCCATCTCCCAGTGCTTGTTGCTCTGCAGGCCTCTGGGGAAGCGCTGCTTTGTGTGGCCGGCTTCCTGAAGAGAAAGGACCTGCAGAAGATAGTGAAGAGGAAGGAGCTGTGGAAGTTCAGCGAGTGCCTGGTAAGGACGGCCATGAAGCCCCAGCCCCAGGCTGGAGCAGCCCCCAGTCCCCGACGCTCAGAGTGTGGGGCTGGCACTGTGCCCCTGCCCACTGCTGCAGCCGCCTGCGGGACAGCGGCCTGCACCCCACACACTGCTGCCTTACCTGGGGCGTGCGGGCAGGGGAGGCCAGTGCTGGGCGCAGGCAGCTCCCGGCCAAGGGGCAGAGCCCCAGCCAACCCTTCCCTCCGGCCCTGCCTCTCTCTGCAGCTGGAAAAGGAGCGGAGTCGAGTGGCCGAGTACCTGCGCCAGGCTTTGCCATACCTGGAGAGCCCACAGGAGCCCCTGCGAGAGGCGGCCCTCAGGTTCATGGGTGAGCCACAAGGTCCCTCCCCGCCCCTCTGCAGCTCAGCCCCAGCCCCGGCTGCTGCAGCGGCAGCAGGATGCGGCCCAGGGATGTGCTGGGGAGCCCCGAGTGCCCTGGTGGCTGCCGCCCTGTGCCAGCCCAGCCCTGAGGCGTCCCGAGGCGGGACGGCCCCGGGCTCAGCTCTGCCAGGGCAGGAGGGTGCGTGGCCGGGCCGGCAGCGCCGCCGGGGGGGAGCTGTGCCGCTGGGGCCCTGACAGGATCTGTGTTCCCAGGGATGGCCGGGAGGTACGTGCGGGGACAGCCTGAAGAGCTGCAGGACATCATCGAGAGTGAGTGAGGGCAGCGCGGTGTCAGCGGGGGCTGGCGGGAGGAGCACGGAGCCTGGGCAGGGAGCTGCAATCCTGTCCCGGCTGTGGAGGGCTCTGCTCCCTGCATGGACGAGAGACAGCTTGGGCAGAGCAGAGAGAGATTTCAGGGGCACGGGGGGTATTGGTGGCCAGCGCCTTCCGGCTGATCCCGTTGGGCCCTGCTCCCTGCTGGCCATGGCAAGAACTGGGTGAGATGGCCCTGGCAGGAGGAGCTTCTTGGGTCGCCACAGATCCAGGCTCTGACCTTGGCTCTGTTCCTCCCTGTTGCAGCTCTTCAGGGTCTGAGGAACGACACCAGCCCCGCCATCTCAAGCCTGGCGCTTCAGAGCTGCCGTGTGCTCGAAGCTGCTCAGAGAGCTGCATCCCCCCAGCTGCAGCAGCCGCCAGACTGGCTGTGCGGGGCCTGCAAGAGCTGTCCTGCTCTGCGGGGCAGTTTGTGGCTGTGCTGCCTGAGCTCTGGGGAGGCTTGATGTGGGAAGCGGTGTCTGCTGGGGCCACGTGAGCCTGTGAGGAAGACCCCCGCTGTGGAAGCACTTCCCTCTAGTCCAGCACAGGAATATAAAATTCCTCTTGCCACACACAGAGGCTCAGGAGTGTTTTTTGGTGCCCAGTTTGCACAGGGCATTGGGGAAGAGGGGAAAAAGGGTCCTTGTGCTCAGCAACGCTTGCCCAGGTGTGCAGTGAGAAGAGAAAGAGCCCTAAGTCCCCTTGGCCTTTGGTGGTGCTGTGCTGAAGCCTCCAAGCTTGCAGCAGAGCAGCTGGGCAAAGGCTGGAGCTGTGGGGATCCCTGAGCCAAAGGTCCTTGGAGATGGCCAGAAGCCCTGTCCCAGGCAGGAAGTGCCATCTGTGTCCTGCCCAGGTGTTGGCCGGCTGCTGTGGCGCTTGCCCGGGGCGTCTGCCGTGCCTGCGGCAGAAGGGCTGGAGGCCTGGGCGGGAGGGTGGGGACAGCGCCAAGGGGGCCAGGCTGGCCTGGCTGGGGACAAGGAGGGCAAGGGGTCCCTGGCGGGGCACGACCGCTGGGTGCTGCCTGAGGAAGGCACCTGCCGAGAAAAAGAACTGTTGCAAATAGGGCAACAGGAGCTGAGGCAGGTGCAGGAAGAAGCACAAATGGCTAAGCACCTGCCTGGGATCGATACTATGTGACACTGTTACCGAGAGAAGACTAGTACAGAAAAAGACTGCTTTATTGTTACCGGGGTTTACCAAAGAACTTGTTCAGACAGTTTTATTCCAAGTTTTTCCAATTTCAATGTATTTTCCTCTCACGGATATCCCATTTTTCCTGTTGGTTCCCATCTGCTGCATTGCAGATACTCTCCCCGTTGGCTCCCGCTGATTCCATGTTCCCTCCTTCCTTCCCTGGTTGGCTGTTTCCCATGTCAGTCCCATGCTCCGCCCTTTTTTCCAGCACCTTCCTCCCCCTCCCCTATAGAAGTCCAAGCCCTGCTTCAATAAAGTTGTGATAGCACGGTGATAGCTCCACTGCGTGACAGGGTGTGTTTCCATCCTCTACTTCGCTCGAACCCACTTGCTGTCGCAGTCCCTCTCCTAGGCCAGACTGCGGCAGCTGCCGGCCAGGGGCAGGGGCAGGGCCGTGGGCCAGCCCGGGCCCCCGCGGCTGCCCAGCCCACGGGGCTGTGTCCCAGAGCCCGCTGGGCCAGAGCTCTGGGCCCGCGGAGGTGCTGCCAGCACGGGGAGGGCGCGGGGCTCCTCGGGCAGGGCTGCGCGGTCGCTGCTGCCCAAGCCACAGGCAAGAGCAGCAGGCTGTGCACAGGAGCAGCAGCAGCCACAACGCCTGGGCCTCCTCGGGAGTCGTCCCCCGGGGGCACAGCTCTTTGGGCAGGAGAGGGGCACCGGCCCTGCCAGGACTGGGGGCGGTGACAGGTCTCCTTGGGTAAGGACTTGCCAGAGCTGCTGATTTTGGCGCAGCCCTGGCCAATGGGGTGGGAGCAGCATTGGTGCCCTTGTGTCATAGGTTTGAAAGGAGATGTGGGAATTTTTTCCCTAGGGTACCTCGTCCTCGCCCCCCCAGTCTGTTTCTTCTGGGATGGGGGGAGTCGGGGATGGGGTGGGGGCAGAGCGGAGCCGCAGGCGCTGGGCAGCGCGGGAGCGGGGAGAGGGGGAGGTCTCCCGGGGAAGCACGGTTGCCACAGGCACGGCCGGGAGTCTGTCGTTTGGGGGGTTTCTTTGGTTTTGGTGTGCACCGGACAGAGCGGGGAGTCCGGTTTTGGCTGCCTGCTTTTTCTTTGCCTGAGAGGAAGTTTTTTTTCCCCACGGGACACCTCGTGGAGAACGACTACAAGAAAGAGAGCAAGCCATCTCAGAGCGAGGTATTCTGCCTTCAGACGGCCTGTGGGAAAAAGGACTTTTTTTATTTTTTCCAGTGCTGGCTGCGAGCACAGGTGGCTGCGAGCAGCTGTTGAAGTGCCGGGACAGTCCCGCCTTCCCACCCCACTCCCCAGGTTGCTGTGGGTTTCTCCCTCCACCTGGGGAACTGGGACTTTGTTTTGTTTCTTCCAAAAGGTTTTGATTGCACCATTTGTTGTTTATTCAGATTTGGTTAATAAAAAGCTGTTTCTTTTCCTTTTCCACACTTCCACCGGAAGTTTCTTGATTTCTACGTTGTAATCGTGTTAAACTAAGACACCTTGCCCTCACATTCCTTCTGTGTGTCACAGCCCCGTGTTCGGGAGGGCCACCAGCCGGCACTTCTCCCGAGGAGCCCGTGCCAGCTCGTGTGGAGGCCCCGTGGCCTTCCCGCTGCGGCTGCCTCGGCAGCCGAGGGGTCTCCTTCTGCTGCCGTGGGCAGGCACAGCAGGGGAGGGTTTGCTTAGTTTTTCAGCTGTGCCTAAAGTTCGTGTCCAGCTGTCTTGGATGCTTTGGAGAATGGACTCCTTCCCGCCTGGGGCAGGTTGGCCGGGCTAGGGGAGGCCCCAGGGCACGTGGCAGTGTGTCCCAGGGCCCTTTGTGACACGGTGGGATGGCACGGGGCAGGGTGTCACAGGGCCCTTTGTGACACGTGATGACTTAGTAGTGGTGGTGAGGTGACCACGCCTCAGTGCTCCTCGGAGCGTGCGACGGGACAGACGGGACAGAGCGGTGCTGTGCGGAGCCCCCGTGCAGCCAACTCGTTCTTTTCTGATCCGGAGCGTTTTGGTGGCGTTTTTGTGCTGCGAGTGCCCTCGAGGCCAGACCGCGGGACTTGGTGACACGGAGCTTTTGCGAGGTGTCTCCAATCCCTGCGGCAGCTGCCCTTGAGGCCGCACTGCAGGACTTGCGTTGCGTAGGCTTTTCTATCTTTCAGGTGCCCTCGAGGCCAGACCGCGGGACTTGGTGACCCGGAGCTTCGGCGAGGAGTCTCCAGGCCCTGCGGCAGGTGCCCTCGAGGCCATTCTCTGGGGCTTCGTGCCCCGGAGCTTTTCCCTGGCGTCTCCAATCCCTGCGGCGGCTGCCCTTGAGGCCCGACTGTAGGATGGCGGAGAGACGCTTCAGCCTGTGCAGGTTTCTCAGGAGGAAGAAGAAGAAGGAAGGCCCTGGGACTGCCCCTGCACAGCAGCTTGAGGAGGTGGAGCAGCCCCAGCCCCTGCAGGAGGGTGAGTGGCAGAGCTGGGCCAACAGCTGGTGGCTGCAGCCGGCTGGGCCTCTTCCCATCCCATCCCATCCCATCCCATCCCATCCCATCCCATCCCATCCCCTGTGGACGTGGCCAGGAAAAGGGAGGGGGAAGGAGAGCCTGGGGCTGATCCCTGGCAGCTCCATGCACTGGGCATGCCAGGGCTGGCCCTGCCTGTGGAGCACAGGGCTGGGCCGTGTTCTGCGACCTGTCCCACAGCCCCTCAGCTCTGACCGCGCTCGCTCTTTGCCAGATCCAGGCCGGGACCAGGCACAAGAACAGGACCGTGCCCATGGCTGCTTCTGCAGGGCAGCACAGGTACCTGCAGCCACGGCCTCCTGGGCTGGACCTACTGCCACTGCTCAGCCTGGCACCGCTGTCGGGGCTCTCCAGGGCACATCCCGCTCTTCCCTGCCCTTTGTTTTCCTGTAGGCCGTTCGGAAATTCGTGGGCATTCGGCGTCCAAAGACCAGGATCGCACCAAGCGAGGTCATGGCACAGCCTGACCCCACGCCCAGTGAGCTCACGGCCAAGGCTGACGGCGCAACGCCCGAGGGCGAGGCAGACACTGACATCCCAGCCGTTCAGTGCCTGCCCAGTGCTCCTGGTCTGGACATTCCTGGGGAGAGAGTTGTCTCTGTGGAAGTAAGCAGCCTGTGGGTAAGGATTGTGTGGCCCCTCAAGCCAGGTCTGCTGGGCCCCCTCAGCCTTTGAGGCCAGCAGAGTGTGGTGGGAAGGGAAGCACTTCTCGGGGGCAACTGGGAAAATTGCTCCCTCTGGCAACTCTCCAACTCCCCCCTGGCCCCTCCAGGCCAGACTTTGGGACTTGATGAGCCGGAGCGTTCCCAAACCTGCTGTGTTGCAGGTGCCTTCAAGGCACTTGTGCAGGACTTGGTGAGCCAGAGCTTTTCCGTGCCATCTCTCCTGCAGGAAGCCATGAAGCCAGAGAGAGACACAGAGCAGAGACCCCCCAGGGTGCCCAAGCTGGCCTGGCTGAAGGAGGGGGAGGAGGAAGGCCCTGGAGCTGCCCCATCCCAGCAGCCTGAGGAGGCGGAGCAGCCCCAGCCCCTGCAGGAGGGTGAGTGGCAGAGCTGGGCCCCAGGGCTGGTGGCTGCAGCCAGATGGGCCTCTTGCCATCCCATCCCTTGTGGACAGGGCCAAGGAAAGGGAGGGGGAAGGAGGGCTCGGGGTTGATCCCCCGGCAGCTCCATGCATGCCGGGGCATGCCGGGGCTGGCCCTGCCTGTGGAGCGCAGGGCTGGGCCGTGTTCTGCGGCCTGTCCCGCAGCCCCTCAGCTCTGACCGCGCTCGCTCTTTGCCAGATCCAGGCCGGGACCGGACACAGGAGCAGGACCGCGCCCGGGGCCGCTTCCGCAGGGCAGCACAGGTACCTGCAGCCACGGCCTCCTGGGCTGGGCCTGCTGTCCCTGCTCAGCCTGGCACCGCTGTCGGAGCTCTCCAGGGCACATCCCTCTCTTCCTGCCTTTCTCCTGCAGATGGTTTGCCAATTCACCAGGTGCATTTGGAGGGAAGAGACCATCGCCATGGGCGCTGGGGGCATGGCAAACTCTGACCTCTGCAATGCCGAGACCAGCGCTGCCCTGCTGGATTTGCTTGTGGAGAATGGTGTCTCCAGTGCCGAGAAAGTAAGCAGCCTGTGGCCAGGGCTCCAGCCCTGCAGGGATTGTGCGGGCCCTCACGCCGGCTCCGCTGGGCCCCCTCAGCCTTTGAGGCCAGTCCAGAGTGGTGGGAAGGGAAGCGCTTGTCGGGGGAAGCCGGGCAAGTTGCTGGCTCTGGCAGCTCTCCAAGTCTGCCCCGTGCCCCCTGCAGGTGCCAGCCTTCGTCAGGTACATCCACCGGTGGCTCACGGCCAATGTGTGTGCTGAGCGCAGACTAGACAGGACTCTTCTGGCTCTGGTCGAGGCACACCCCGTGGATGTGGTGGTGACTCTGCTGCGCTCTGCCCCATGCTGTGACAGGTATGGGGCCCCTCTGCCTCCAGGGCTCACCAGCCCATCATCCTGTAGAGCCCGTCCCAGGTGTCTGTCAGGCCAAGAGTTCCCGGAGCCTCTGGCATGCCAGCCACGGATCCTGCTCCCATGTGCCCTCCTTGCTCCTCAGGGTGCTGTGGCTCTGTCAGCTGGGAGCGGGAAGTGCCCAGGCCATGGCACTGTGGCTGAGAGCCCGCTGACACAGAGCTTTGACCCCCCAGAGCTGCTGTGAGCATGTGGAGAGCAATCATCTCCTTGAGAACTACTGCAGAGTCGGTGCTGACGATCCTTGCCCTCGTCCTGGGAAGCTGGCCAGCCTGCAGCATGCGCACCTCTGATGGGGATGAAACGGAAGTCTTTGCCCTGGCTGTGAGTTTCTGGAACCGGCCTTTGCTCAGCGCCACGTCACCTCCCCGGCAGCTCTTCATCCTCCCCCAGCGCTGCATCTCCCTGCCTCAGGCACTGGGCTGGCAAGCTGGCTTAGGGGCAGGTTCAGGGGCACCAGGCCGGCTGCTCCTGCTGTGTCTCCCCTGGCCTCTCCCTGCCACGCTCGGGCCCTGCCCCATGGATGTCTGGGCACTGAGAGCTGTCTCCGGCTGGTTTCCTTTTTGCAGGCAACCGTGGCACTCTGGAAGATCCTCCATCTGCTCTGCTGCACACGGGCAGTGAGGGAGTGTTTCCCCAACCTCTTTGTGCATCTGCTCTTCCAAGTGTTCTTCAGCACAGTGCAGATGCCGGAGGAGGTTGACACCCTGTGGAGGGAGTGCCGGAAGCAACGCAGCCTTCCCACCAAGCCCAACAGGTGCTCCATCCCCCTCCTCCTGTCCCTGCCACACCTTCGGGGCTGGCCAGGGCTCCCAGCATGACCTGGGCTTTGCTCTGCACGCAGGTTTGCAGTGCTGACCCTCAAAGCCCTGCTGCACCGTCTGCGCTGCGAGAGCGTGGTGGTGGCACTGGAGCGCAAGTGTGGCTGGGACACGCTCCTCAACGCCGACACCCACCACTACGCAGTGGGTCTGCTGGCCAGGTGAGACCCCCTTGTCCCCGCTGCCCCTGTCATTTCTGCCCTCTGCACGGGACACCCCACGCAGTGCCCGTGGTCATGGGCCGGAGGGCCTTGTCACCCAGGGATGGCCGAGCAGAGTGGCAAAGGCTGGGAGAGGCGGGTGCACAGGAGGAGCCGCCTGCCAGAGTGCCCTGGTCCCCTGCCGGGGTGCTGGGGAAAGACCAGGCCTCTGGGAGTGAGTCCCGGCAGAGGTTTGCCCAGCCAGCTCAGGCATGACAGTTCTTGTTTCCCTCCTGCCAGGGAGATGGGCTCTGTCTGCACCCCCTGGTGTTGCAGCATTGTGTGCTGCCTCCTGGAGCTGCTCAGCGAGGAGATGTGTCCCTGGGAGCTCCCTGCCATGGCGTTCCTTGTGGAGGTGAGCCTGATGGCGAGCGCTGCCTGGCCGAGCTGCCTCCACCTCTCTGGCCTTGTGCAGCCGCATCTGCGAGGGAAGCCCAGTGAAGGGAGCTGGGGCAGAGGGGGGGCTCCACTGTGTGCCCTTGGCCCCTTGCTGCTGGGGTGACACTTGTCCCCAGCTGTGTTTTGGGTCCTTCTGCTGCCAGCACTCGCGCTTCCCTCATGGCTCCTCAAGGCCAAGGAATGCCAGGGCTGGGTGGCACAGAGGAGCGGGCGAGTGGCCTGCGCAGGGCGGGGAGCCCAGGGGCTCTGCAGAGCCACTGCTGCTTTTGGGCAGGGCTGCCCGGGACGGTGCCGCGCCCTGTGCTGCTGCCTGGGCCCAGCCCTGTGCGGGTGCGGGCTGCTGCCGGCCGGGCAGCCCGTCACCGCTCCGTGCCTTTCAGGCCCTGGTCTACCTGGACGTGAGGGAGTGCGGCGAAAGCGTCCTGCAGATCCTTTCAAGGCACCTGTGGAGCGAGTGCCCAGAGATGCGCCGCCAAGTGCTGAGGGGCCTGGTGGTGCTCAGCCAGGATGCCGTGACGGTGAGGAAGGGGCGGTTGGCCGCTGCAATGCTGGGGCTGGGGAGCACAGCTGCTGCCAGCTCTGCTGCCTCCCCGCTCAGCTGCCCGAGTCCCTCGGGACAGGCCTTTGGGCTCTGGGCCCCGCGGCAGCACGTGGGGCTGCCCCGCCGGAGCGGGGTTGGCGCTGCAGCCCTTCGTGGCTTCCCAGCACAGCCTTGTGTTCCTCACAGGCCAAAAGAATGGGCAGCCTGACTGAAAGCCTCGTGCAGCTCCTGTGGGACGCAGATGGAGAGCTGGTCCGGAGGACTGTCAGCGTCCTCGGCTTTCTGTTCTCCGATAAAGACATCCAGCTCTCCAGCCCCACCGCCCTGCAGCTGGCTGAGGCGCTGCAGCCGCTCTTCGACAACGTAAGGCTCTGTGCCCCGCAGCCACAGGCAACGGGTGCTGGCAGGAAACTTTGTGCCTTGTGGATTTTCAGGCCTGTGCCCAGGTGGGCCTGGAGAAGCCAGTGCTGAGGTCTTTTCATTTCCACCAGGCTGACAGCAGTGTGCAGCTGTCCTCCATCCTCCTCTTCCGTGCGGTGATGGTGACAGGGGAGAAAGAGGGAAAAAAGGCCCTGAAGCCACACGTGCGCCAGAGCCTGCTTCCACTCTTCTTCCACTGCCACGATGAGAACCAGAGAGTGGCAGAGGTGAGCATTTGTGGGCTCTGGTGTCCCCGTGGCAGGGGGCTGGGCTGCCTCCTGCCCTGGCACCTGATGGGCTCCAGCCTCCTGCTGGCCTTGCTCCAGGGACACGGGTCCTTTGCCCTGGGCCGTGGTGCCATCTCCCAGTGCTTGTTGCTCTGCAGGCCTCTGGGGAAGCGCTGCTTTGTGTGGCCGGCTTCCTGAAGAGAAAGGACCTGCAGAAGATAGTGAAGAGGAAGGAGCTGTGGAAGTTCAGCGAGTGCCTGGTAAGGACGGCCATGAAGCCCCAGCCCCAGGCTGGAGCAGCCCCCAGTCCCCGACGCTCAGAGTGTGGGGCTGGCACTGTGCCCCTGCCCACTGCTGCAGCCGCCTGCGGGACAGCGGCCTGCACCCCACACGCTGCTGCCTTACCTGGGGCGTGCGGGCAGGGGAGGCCAGTGCTGGGCGCAGGCAGCTCCCGGCCAAGGGGCAGAGCCCCAGCCAACCCTTCCCTCCGGCCCTGCCTCTCTCTGCAGCTGGAAAAGGAGCGGAGTCGAGTGGCCGAGTTCCTGCGCCAGGCTTTGCCATACCTGGAGAGCCCACAGGAGCCCCTGCGAGAGGCGGCCCTCAAGTTCATTGGTGAGCCACAAGGTCCCTCCCCGCCCCTCTGCAGCTCAGCCCCAGCCCCGGCTGCTGCAGCGGCAGCAGGATGCGGCCCAGGGATGTGCTGGGGAGCCCCGAGTGCCCTGGTGGCTGCCGCCCTGTGCCAGCCCAGCCCTGAGGCGTCCCGAGGCGGGACGGCCCCGGGCTCAGCTCTGCCAGGGCAGGAGGGTGCGTGGCCGGGCCGGCAGCGCCGCCGGGGGGGAGCTGTGCCGCTGGGGCCCTGACAGGATCTGTGTTCCCAGGGATGGCCGGGAGGTACGTGCGGGGACAGCCTGAAGAGCTGCAGGACATCATCGAGAGTGAGTGAGGGCAGCGCGGTGTCAGCGGGGGCTGGCGGGAGGAGCACGGAGCCTGGGCAGGGAGCTGCAATCCTGTCCCGGCTGTGGAGGGCTCTGCTCCCTGCACGGACGAGAGACAGCTTGGGCAGAGCAGAGAGAGATTTCAGGGGCACGGGGGGTATTGGTGGCCAGCGCCTTCCGGCTGATCCCGTTGGGCCCTGCTCCCTGCTGGCCATGGCAAGAACTGGGTGAGATGGCCCTGGCAGGAGGAGCTTCTTGGGTCGCCACAGATCCAGGCTCTGACCTTGGCTCTGTTCCTCCCTGTTGCAGCTCTTCAGGGTCTGAGGAACGACACCAGCCCCGCCATCTCAAGCCTGGCGCTTCAGAGCTGCCGTGTGCTCGAAGCTGCTCAGAGAGCTGCATCCCCCCAGCTGCAGCAGCCGCCAGACTGGCTGTGCGGGGCCTGCAAGAGCTGTCCTGCTCTGCGGGGCAGTTTCTGGCTGTGCTGCCTGAGCTCTGGGGAGGCTTGATGTGGGAAGCGGTGTCTGCTGGGGCCACGTGAGCCTGTGAGGAAGACCCCCGCTGTGGAAGCACTTCCCTCTAGTCCAGCATAGGAATATAAAATTCCTCTTGCCACACACAGAGGCTCAGGAGTGTTTTTTGGTGCCCAGTTTGCACAGGGCATTGGGGAAGAGGGGAAAAAGGGTCCTTGTGCTCAGCAACGCTTGCCCAGGTGTGCAGTGAGAAGAGAAAGAGCCCTAAGTCCCCTTGGCCTTTGGTGGTGCTGTGCTGAAGCCTCCAAGCTTGCAGCAGAGCAGCTGGGCAAAGGCTGGAGCTGTGGGGATCCCTGAGCCAAAGGTCCTTGGAGATGGCCAGAAGCCCTGTCCCAGGCAGGAAGTGCCATCTGTGTCCTGCCCAGGTGTTGGCCGGCTGCTGTGGCGCTTGCCCGGGGCGTCTGCCGTGCCTGCGGCAGAAGGGCTGGAGGCCTGGGCGGGAGGGTGGGGACAGCGCCAAGGGGGCCAGGCTGGCCTGGCTGGGGACAAGGAGGGCAAGGGGTCCCTGGCGGGGCACGACCGCTGGGTGCTGCCTGAGGAAGGCACCTGCCGAGAAAAAGAACTGTTGCAAATAGGGCAACAGGAGCTGAGGCAGGTGCAGGAAGAAGCACAAATGGCTAAGCACCTGCCTGGGATCGATACTATGTGACACTGTGACCGAGAGAAGACTAGTACAGAAAAAGACTGCTTTATTGTTACCGGGGTTTACCAAAGAACTTGTTCAGACAGTTTTATTCCAAGTTTTTCCAATTTCAATGTATTTTCCTCTCACGGATATCCCATTTTTCCTGTTGGTTCCCATCTGCTGCATTGCAGATACTCTCCCCATTGGCTCCCGCTGATTCCATGTTCCCTCCTTCCTTCCCTGGTTGGCTGTTTCCCATGTCAGTCCCATGCTCCGCCCTTTTTTCCAGCACCTTCCTCCCCCTCCCCTATAGAAGTCCAAGCCCTGCTTCAATAAAGTTGTGATAGCACGGTGATAGCTCCACTGCGTGACAGGGTGTGTTTCCATCCTCTACTTCGCTCGAACCCACTTGCTGTCGCAGTCCCTCTCCTAGGCCAGACTGCGGCAGCTGCCGGCCAGGGGCAGGGGCAGGGCCGTGGGCCAGCCCGGGCCCCCGCGGCTGCCCAGCCCACGGGGCTGTGTCCCAGAGCCCGCTGGGCCAGAGCTCTGGGCCCGCGGAGGTGCTGCCAGCACGGGGAGGGCGCGGGGCTCCTCGGGCAGGGCTGCGCGGTCGCTGCTGCCCAAGCCACAGGCAAGAGCAGCAGGCTGTGCACAGGAGCAGCAGCAGCCACAACGCCTGGGCCTCCTCGGGAGTCGTCCCCCGGGGGCACAGCTCTTTGGGCAGGAGAGGGGCACCGGCCCTGCCAGGACTGGGGGCGGTGACAGGTCTCCTTGGGTAAGGACTTGCCAGAGCTGCTGATTTTGGCGCAGCCCTGGCCAATGGGGTGGGAGCAGCATTGGTGCCCTTGTGTCATAGGTTTGAAAGGAGATGTGGGAATTTTTTCCCTAGGGTACCTCGTCCTCGCCCCCCCAGTCTGTTTCTTCTGGGATGGGGGGAGTCGGGGATGGGGTGGGGGCAGAGCGGAGCCGCAGGCGCTGGGAAGCATCTTTTGAGAAATGAACACTTGAAAACATTTTAATAATTGTAACTCTGATAATATCTTGTTATGGCTTAACTCCAAATACAGAAACTATCATGTAAAGAAAATAATCAGAGTATCATAGAAATACATAATCTTCTTACTGCTCTTATTCTGCTTCTTATCATTGTTACTTCACTAAAGTATAGAAATATTACCAGTTCAGAAACAGTTACACAGGTGGCAACGTAGTTAACCAGTATATAGTAATTAATTTTATACTTTAGCGTTCCAGTTACTACAAAGTTTTTGTGTATGTTTTTTTTGTGTCTATGGAAACCATACCCTAATATTTAGATTTTCACTGCTCTCTTTCATATATGTGACTGTTTCAAGCAGTATTTAAGCAATTATGAGGTCATTTCAATTCAAAGACCTAATACATTATATAATTCTCTGCTCCTATTGCTTTGTCTACCGACATCAGCAGCTCAAGGTATGTGTATTTAGTTGCTTAGAGTATTCCTATTTGTGAAGCATTGTATTCATTTCACAAACTTCTTACAGATAAAGCTGAGATAGCTCAACCAAAATAACTTTGGAAATGAGAACAAGCACATGTTTGAAATCCACAAATATCTCAGGTTATAGTTTTATTAAAAAAAAAAAAATTGAAACACAGTTTGGTTTAATGAATGGCTCATTAGTGGTTGAGAGATCTGTATCTCCCATTTTGTCACTAATTTATTGAATGGTTGTAGCTAAATTGCTTTCACTTTTACTGCTGCTGTTTACCCATCTATTCCCCTTTCTCATTCTCTTCCATTTCATACTGCAAAGTCTTTTAATGTGGTGTAATCTGAGTTCTCAAAGCTATAAAGCTTCCAGCTTACATTCTAGTACTGTAATAATTTGACTTCAGAGAAAAAAAATCATTTAAATGACTTCCAATTCTCCCTCTCATTTGTCTCAGTTGTCTGTTTTGCTCCCAGCTGATCTTCTATTGGGCAAAAATATCAAGTTTGTATCTGTGACGTGAACCAGACGTGGTTAAAAATAAAAAAAAAGTAAGATACTAAATTCAAATAATTTTGCCCTGGGTAACATAGGGCAAAACATTCTCTTTTTGATTACGCTGATCCTTTAAAACTACTTATTAGGTAAATCTATTGTAAACTTCTGTAGCACTTGTGTACAATACGTATTTGGCCTTATAAAAAATTAATCATGGAACTTAGCTTCTTCAAAGTGATACTGAATACTGCAAACTAAGGTCAAATGTGACCATACACCTGTTGTGTAGAATTCTGTCAACTGACTTACCTGAAAAAAAAGAATGTAAGGAATTGATTCAGTTTTAATAAACGAACACCATAAATGCTAACTTAATACCTTCAGATACTCTTTCCTATACTTGTCTTGCATACATTTTGGGAGGACAGAATGATTTCTGTACGTGTATCAGAGCATGATTCACTGCTAAACTTCCTGACAGCTACTGCTAATCAATTCTGAGGAAAAAAAATACCACTGTGTCATTTTTAACTCCTGTAGATTTGACTTGCACCCTAATGGAGATCAAAAAGTTAATTGCTCTAGTAATTGCAACTTTGATCAATAGGAAAAAAACTAAATCTGTCATTTACAAATGTTTTTCTTCATTATACCCCGAATTAAGTCACCTTACTGTTCTGGAAGGTGTGAGGCCTTTCATTGTGAAGAAGTAACGCATCAAGTAGTTTTCTTGCAGCTCTCAGATAGTAATTATACTCAAGTATTTAATGTATCACAGCAATTATTTTCTGCTCTTCAAAGTTTCCTGTCATTTTTCTGTAAAATGCTGCATTACAACACGAAGGAGGAGAGAATTTTAAATTAAAGCATATTCTTTATTATTATTTTTAATCAGTAAAGAATATTACCATCTTTCATGATTTAAAAAAAAAAGACAAAAAGAAAAAGAGGTTTTTTTCCCAAAGAGCATTGGACATCACTTACAAAGGACCAAGAAGAAAATTTTGAAGCAATAAGGTGAAAAAGAACAAACAAAACATTTAGGATGAACACTAGAAATGTTTTACTAACGTTGAAATCTGCTAAATTCTAAATAGTCTCCCCGAGGAAATGGCTGCAGCCCATTAAACAGAAATTGAGAGCATATCAACACTTGATAACATATCAGAACAAACAAGTCAATATTAAATGTAATGACAAAAATGTTTGAGTGTTCTGTTTTTAAATATCTGAGAAAAAAGGAGGGAAAAATACCCACTTGTGGCACATGTCAGAGCTTCCAGGGTGGGTGGAGTGAATTGAGCTGCATACCCAGACACAGGCACTGGGATGCTCCAAAATATACCTGTGCTTGAAGACAAGCAAGTCTCAAAAGAATTGATCTCAGCATAATTTCATAATTTCATAATTTTGTTTTGAAGAATCATTTCAGGTGAATGACTTCAACAATCATTACATCAGATATTTTGTAATTCTATCTATACTGCAAAATTTTATCTTTCAGTGTGTATGCACAGTCATTAACTTCTTCCAACTCTTATACTGTGCTCTTTAATGTTCTATTCTCTGTAACAGAAATTTACATTAAAAAGAAAATGTAAAAAAAAATCTTGAATTATAAAACTACTGAAGTGACACTGGAAAATCAACTTTTTAATTGTAGTTTTACAATCTGTGGTAGTTAACTTCCATTAAAAAGAAAAGACGAAAGTCCGGCTTCAAACATTCCTTTCAAGAAAGTGTTATTTCCTTGTGTCTTATTTCTAATAGAACCATAAGAATCCTATAAAAAATGAACACCAATACAACAGTATTATGCTTAAGGGAAGCCAGCCCTCTAACACGAACAATTATTTTTCTGGTAGTGATTTTCATTGACCCTGAGGGATGGTTTTCTTTTAATTGCACCTAATGAGTTGGCTAGAATATCATTTCTCTCATTTCCACACAAATTAGTTGTTCTATAACTAGAATGCTGAAGGGGTGAGAGAGAGCATAAACCAGCTCCAATTTCCACATCACCAGAGCTATCAGCAAAAACAGCACTTTCATTTAGGAAAGGTTTTTACAAGGTTGGAATTTTACTATAAAATAGTACAAAGTGACTTTAACACGTAATTTCTCAACAGCATGTTCTCAAATTTGTTTCTTCTTCTCAAAAAATTTCTTTTTTGCAAAGAAGAAAAAAGGAAAAAGAAAGGTGAATGCACTTTTAGAATAATTTTAGATTCATTTATATGTTGCAGGATGGTGTCTTACTACCTCTTCAAAGCAAGGCATGTATTTTTTTTTATTGCCCCAGCGCAGAGTTACTGACTCAGAACCAGCCATATCTGGAAATATCCTCACACACTGAAGACTGTTTTTACTCCAGTGAAGCTGCTTTAAAGTAGACTAGCTAAAGATCTGATTCTGATCAAAAATCCATCAAAAGTCAGTGAGGCAGCAAGATGCAGGGTTAAAAACCTTAACTAGAATCACACAGAAAATGTGTGGTAGCCATGGTTTGAATCCAAGTAATTTTAGATTTACATCAGCATTGCTGGCACCAAATCTAACATCTACTACTTTGCATAAGGATCAAGCAAAATCACAATAACTGAAGAACAAGCCAAAAGTTCACACTGATCTCTCAACATTTTTCTGGGGAGCAAAATTAAATGATAACAAACCCCCTGAAAATTCAGTGAGGACATTTGAATTCATACACCCAAAAATATCTTGAAATACAAGGGAATTCATGTAGGAAATAAACTATGCCCAGTAGAAGTTTTTTTACCTACTCAAACAGTGGCTTTGATGTGAAGGTACTGGTGAAAGACATTAATCCTGTGGGATGCCAACCATTTTGTTTTAATCGAGGGTTTGGAACTTGAAATGTTGGGTGACTCTTGGAAAGAGCCTGATATCACAGTATAAACAAATCTCTGCTCCTATACCTTTTAATTTCTCTTCATAAATTATGTTCTTGTTCCTAAATTTCTAATGAAAACCTGTAGATGATGAAGGCATTTGTGGCAGCCTGAAATTTAACATCACTTGTTACAGCTTTGCTTTTGGTCAGGTATCCCTTGACTCTACTGCTTTCCTTAATTAATTTACTATGGTTTTTCAAGGACCTGTCTTTATCAAAATACCACTCAGATTATTTAACTTCATATCCCTTAAACTGTGTGCAATCAGGTGTTATGATGTTAAGTATCCTACATCTGGCAAAAGCAGAGTGTACAGAAGTAATTGTCTCTCCCACCAATTTATCTTCTAATAAAGAAGAAAAGGAGCATCAGAGAACTGTGTTTATTACATTAAAATAAATTCTTTTTTTTTTTCCAATCAGCATAAAAAAATGTATGTTTTGTCTCAGGGGAGTAATACTTGTTAGGTCACTAAAGCCATTCTCTTTTAATTGGTGTCATATGAGGACATATGACAAATGAACTTGCCTACTGTTCATTTGAAGCAAGCATAGCAACAATTAAAAAGTGCAATTTCTCCAAGAGTGGAGGAATATATATATATCAATATATAAATAATAAATATAGCAAAATTACATTTACCTCTGGACTTCAGCATAATTTTTTCCATTGCTTTAGGACTGCAGTTACAACTACTAAGTGATTCAGAGGTTTATATTTAACTTTAAATCACGCATTTATACTGAAAAATAATCTCTATTTCTAGGATTTGCTGGATTCTCTTTGAATTTGGTTATGTCTAATTTACATTGGCTTTCTCTAAATAAGGGTATAAAATCTCCTATATTACTGGCACACAGTTTCCTCCTCTATTTGATCAGTGTCCCCTTGTTTTTGTTAGAGCCTAGGAACAGAAACCACTGATCATGACTTTTGACTAAGAATACTCCTCTGTGTAGCAGCTATCAGCTACCAGTTCTTTGCTTACTAAATAAATATTCATCGACATTGTATTTAAACTTATTTAGCTTTCCACACTCTTTATTCCTATTTGTAGTACTGTCTGGACACGATATATATAAAATATCTCACATTTTAAAGTTCTGCTACAAATACTGCAATACAGATTACCACATCAAAATCTTAGAGGCATTTTCCAGGTACAAGTTACATATGTGTGTGTATATATATATATTTTTGTGTGTGTATAATATACATAGATATAATATGTGTATATATATATAATATATATGTGTGTGTATATATATATGTATATATATGTGTGTGTGTGTGTTAATGAAGACCCTGGTTCTATAGTGGTCTGTAATAACATTTCCTATGTTCGTTTCTCAGATGAATGTCTGACTTTTGCCATGCTTAGTTGTGGTTTGTTTTCATTTACTTTTAGCTTAAGTGGTATTGAGATATTCCCAAAATTTGGGTGGGTGAAAAAATGGCTAAGAAAAGATTGATGAGAAAAATAAAATCATACTGTGAATGAATAAAAACAAAGGATTATTGTAAAGGCTTCTTGCAAATTTGCCTATCCTTGTTAATTGTTTATGGAAAACTGAAGATTTTAAATGAGTGTGATTCAAGTTTTGGAAAACACGAGAGCATCTGGGAATATATGTTTGATAGATAAAGAATCAACTGGAAAAACAGGTTTAAGTGGTTGTATGTATGAAACACTGTATTAGGAAATAAGATTAGAGGTCTCCCTCTGTTTGAAGTGGATTTATCAGATGAAATATTGTTCACTGACATAAGCAGTGATAAAATTGTGATCAAACTGCATCTCTTCAACTTACCAGGTTTTAGAAAAAGTGGTGATATGAAGCTACCTACCTATCAAGGACATGATGAAACTTTCCAGTTAAGTGTGTTTAGGGAGAAAGTGGGTATGAATTTATTCCAGGACACAAGTGGGATTACACTGATGAAAAATGGTGTCCTACTGACTTGTCAGAGACTCGTGTGAGTGAGATTACCACCTGCCTCAGGCATGATAATGAGGCATAAAAACTTGTCTTGTAATATTATTTATTTATGAAGAAAAGCAGGGAAGTGAAAAACAATACATGACCCTAATGCAGTAAAGTAAGTAATGCACTGTTTTGAACAGTATTCACCTGTGACATGATATTCAGCAGATGACATTTTTGATACAGGAGGCATCAAAAGACGTTTCCTGCCTTTGACAGAGTTCAGCTCAATCATTCCCAGCCAGACACGGTGTCCTTGAGGCTGGCATTCTTTGAGGCATGATTTTCTCCTGGGAATAAATCTGGGCCTGCAGAGTTTAATTCCATGCCCTGTGTCACACATTTGTCACTGTGTTCATTTCTGGTTGGCAGCAGTGCTGCTGCACAGCAGATCTGGGACGGTCAGGCAGCACCTTCCTGAACAGCAATCGTGGCACGTTTGGGTTCTGCTGGGACAGATGTCCTTTGTGAGCATTTATGCCTCTCTGTTTGGAACATTTTTCCAATACTTTCACTTCAGGAACGCTGGTAGAAAACCTCTGATGTGAGCTGCAAACTCTGCAGTTCAAGCAAATTGTGAAACATTGCCCCCAGCTGTCCACTGCAATACGTCAGGAAGACTGAATGCAGGTACCCACAAATGCTGTCATTGGCTCTCTGAGAAAGGGTTATCTTCACTGGTCTCAAAAACTCAAAAGCTGGCAGAAGACTCAAGAGGGAGGATGGACCTTGGTCTCTCGTTATTTGAACTAAAATATAAAAGCCACGGAATATCTTTCCTTCTTTCAAAGAACTTATCGAATTAATGAAACTATGATCCTCCCATGCACTCTAAAGTTTCTTTCTTACAGCTATTTCATTTTTTCCCCCTTAAAATCAAGAAAACATCTGAGCAGAATGTGCTTATTAAAAATCAAGCTGTCTGAAATATTTGATAGAGTTCAAAATTGCAGAACTTCCTCTGTCTGAAGAGGTACATTCATCAGAGCTGAATGCTCCATTGATCCTTGTTCAAAAGGCACAAAAGAAGTCAAGTGCCAGTTACTCAGAGACTGGAATTGATCAATCCCACATATAATTATCCTTTGAAAACAAAAATGAGAAGAAAGTGAGCCTTTGATATCACCGTCTGGGCTGCACAGGGGCTTATAAGTAATAATGGAATTTTCTTTAAAAGTTGGTATCTTATGGCACAGAGAAGAACAGGCACAGTAAATCAGGAGTCCTGTTAGCTCAATAGTAGCTCCAAAAGCAGAGGGACCTCCCCAGGTAATGATCTGTGTTGTTAAAGGTCATCAGACTCCATTTGTTTTGGATCTCCCTTTAGAAAGTTTCATTTCGTGTCTTGGGGTTTTTGCATATGAAAGGAAAGTAAGAGTTGTTTCCTATTCGCCTTCTCATACTTCTTTTGCTGAAAAAATAAAATACACGTGATGTTCAGGCGTAATTAAAATGAATTTAAATTTCAATTTAGACCTCCGGGTGCTGTTCCACAGTATTTCTGCTTATTCATCCCCCTACAGGCATGACCTTGACCACGAAATACATAGAGGAACTCTTAGAGAAATTCACTGATGAGGAAAACTTGCAGCACTTCATTGCTAAGGTTACCTCGTGTCATAGCTCATTTCTGTAAGCCAAGCCTTGCTGCCTGTGATAATGAGAAAAGAGGTTTGCAATCCATAGGGAATGCCGTTCCTTCAGGCGGCTCCCAAGAGCAGTGCTGTGCTGAGGAAAGGCAAAGCTCCTTCAGCATTTTCAGGCAACCTCAGCTGGTTTTGGTAGGGTAGCAGATAAATTTTGTCCCGTTGACTGGCATAAAAGGAAAGGTTTCTCACGCTTTTCAGTCTTTTTGTTAGAGATTAATCTGTGCAGAGAGAGAGAGAAGCAAAATCTGAGTCACACAGTGAAATACAGGTTTGTGAGGGAGCCTCAAGTAATCTGCACTTTAAGGTTCCTGCACCTTTTTTATGTTCAGAGCCAGTGTAAAAAGGCAGCTTCAGGAAGCATCAGGGTAGCTCAGGCCCAGCCACACTTTTGCCATGTCAAGGTATGACTGGTTTATGTATATTTTCTAGCCCTAAACCCGCTCCACTGAATCACTTATAGTTATATCTAATTGTAGGCAGATAAGCTCCACTCAAACTGTTGATAGCACTGTACACACTTGTTGAACGGGAAAGCTTCCCATGAGAGAGCTCACTCGGTTTCAAGGGTTATTCTAATAATTTATCTCTAATCATTATCATATTTCACGGACTTGAGAGGTGGTAGGAATCTTGTGGGATACCCGCTGCTGAACTTGGAGAAAATAACAAAAGCTCTGTGATACACAGAAATATTTTCAAAATAGATTGAAACCGACTACTTGAGAGCACAATTTTTTTACTTTTTGTCTTTCAAAGCGGGTGAATAGCTCATTTTTATTGTCACTGGCTATCCAAAAGGACATCTGGTGTGCTGAGATGTCAATGCAGTCTGACAGTGCACTCCAAAGAGAGTTGGTCGCTGTCTCTTCCTGTGATATGGAAGGAGAAATTGGAACAAACTTGTTTTCTAGTGCTTTTCTAAAATAATGTATTTTCTGGCACAGTGTTAGAAGAAGTATGATTTAAGACATCAGCATCTTGCAAGGATTCAGCCTGAGAATTAAAATATATTTTACTTAATACCCCAGTTTATACATTGAGATAGCATGGTAAAAGATTAGTGAAAGAGGATTGAAAAGAGGTTAATTTACTACAGGCACAGCTTGGATTGCTAACAATAAATATGATTGATGAGGACTGGCTCATAAAGAAGTAGAGCTGTAGTCAGCACAGACCTTGCAAAATAACTTCTAGTTTTTCTCAAGAGGGAAATAGCTTTTTTTTGTCCTACTTCAGCCAATGGGACTCTGAAAGCTTTATGATAAAAGTCTTTCATATACTAACTTTCTCTTTCTTCACAGTATTCTTGTTTCAACTCAAACAGAGGTTTATAAGAATAAACACTGAAAACAAATTTTGAAGCACTGTTGAATGATTCATTAGGGTGCATACATTAATTTTTAACTCCACGTCCATTTCTCGAGAACGCTGAACTACAAATATTATAAATAGGCAATAATTTGTGTGAAAGGGAAATGTACAATGTAAATAACAATTACCACCTGACAGTTCAGAGCTGTATTACAATAGATGTGTCTAAAGATGCCATCCCTGAGGAATGGCTGCTCTAGGAAACATTAGAAAGGCATCTTCTCCTTGGGTCCTGCCAAAGAGCACCTGCAGGGAACAGAACTGAAAATGTAAACCTGTACTTCGCTTTTGCATTCCCCAGATCTCTATGTTCTCCACAGACTAGTTTAAAATCCAGAAGTTAATGTTGTCCTCTTAAGAAACCTTACTGAAACCTTGCTGAAATTCAAAAACCTTTTCTAGTCTGTGGAGAAGGAAGAGAACCATCCCTGTCAATTTGTGATTTATTCATGCCAAGGAAAGCAATTCACCAGTAATAGCTCTCCATATACACACAAACCCAGCTACTATAAGCAGAAAAAATAAAAATAGAAACAAAGTGCCATCAGCTGAGGGCACAGGCCAAGAACCAGATGGTTATTTAAAAAAAAATTATGAAGGCAAAAGCAAATCATTTTATTAAAAATCATTAAAATATTTTGATCGGGATAATTACTTGCATATGTTTGTAAATATCTGCTTTACATTATGCATTTTACTTGTAGACTGATACATCCACTCTACTTGGAGTCTCTTTTTTTGCTAATTTTAGGTGCTAATACTCAGGATGTTTTGCAAGTGTTCTGCAGAATGTCTTCTGTACATAAAGAGATACATATTCCATTTTTTATTTTGGCCCAGTATATGCAGAACTGCACAACTGATTAGAGGCACAGTAATCATATCACACTTTCTTTACCTTTGTCTGAGGTCTCTGATTTTTAATAATGTTAATGAACCTTGAATCACGACTGTCTTACTAAAACCAGACAAAGTACAAACGCAGCACAAAACTTTCCAGATTACTGAAGAAAAGGTCAGAGACTAAGACAACAAACTGATGGCCTGATTTCTATCACAATAATAAGATTTACCTTTTATTTCCTCACCAGTCCCTAAAAAGCAGTTTGCAGCCTCAAGCTGACGCTGCAGCACACAGCCCAGAGTGGTGATCTCAGCAGGTGGAGTTCCACGTTGAATTAGAGGTGTAGCACAAGTGGGTGCACGTGAACTCTCTGAGATAAAACCAGGTCACCACGTTAGCCCAGCAGTGGCCTCAGGTGACACATTGGTTGATGGCTTGGGCCAAGAGCTGCAATAGCACTCCTAGAGCAGTCTGTGGTTAGGGTGATCCCAACACCAGTTCAGACTTTAAGGTGAGAGATGCAAAAGAAATGTAAAAAAAAAAAAAAAACGCTTAAGAGACCCCAATATTTCCTTGTCAATTCACAGAATTTAACTCTGGCAATGGGCTTGGCATCCAAACAGACTGAGAAAAGAAAATACAGTGTTTACCAACAACACACTCTATAGAACAAGCAAGGACACAGGCAGAATACAGTGAATAAATAGAGAAACCTGAGTTTACCTTTAAGCAGTTGCTCTAACAAGTTAAGACTAGACTTAATTTACAGCTGAACAAGGGTAAAAATGGATTTTGTGTAAACAGGAAGCTGAATGGCTGTACATAGCTGAAGTGCCCTCTTGTAAAAGCTATGAAAAGAATCCCAAATGTTGACTACTATTATATTATCCAGATGATAACAACCTACAAGGAGATCAGATAGGAAAACTCTGGGATTTGGCTCTGGAGAAAACCAAAAGATTGTAAAAATGGAATTTAGCTGTCATTCAACTTCAGTGAAAGATATAGAAGTCACATAATCAAAACCCTGAAAGATCAGCTTCCACAACAGCTGATGAGAATCTGTGGTGAAACATTTGCAGACTGTTTCTCAAAGGGACATATAGTATGTACAGTAAGACTGAACAATGCTGCTGACAGGCCATGAAGATTAAATTCTAGCACTGCAAAAGAAGCACTCAGGAACACACTTTTTTTCTGACACTGTTAGGGAGTTCAAGCCCAGAAAAGCAGCATAGCTGGTCCAGAGTCTGGTGAAAACTGGTATGTGCCATTTAAACAAGTGTCCCATTCTGAGGGCTCAGAGAAGTATTTTATACCAGTATTTATAAGGATTAGTTTGTGCAAACTATATACTTTGTCCTGAGCTCCTGGAAAAAGTGGCAGAGAACTAAAAAGCTTCAAGCCTGAGAAAAGCCTGAAATCTTCATGTTCATCTGCAACGCACGAGTACCAAAACGCTGCCCTGAACTGGCTCATTGTCACAGCCATGCACTTTTGCATTTTGGAGCTTTGTTTATTTTAAGGCAGCCACAGGTTTACTCTATAAGTCTGCCTAGTTATACTGTAGTCTGTGCCATTTCAGAGGAAACTTGTTTCTACTCTGCCATAAGAACTGCAAAATTGTTAAAGATGTAAATGCCTCACGCTACGGAGAGTTGTTACATCAGTTTGAGCTGCTGACAACACTTACAAAATCCCCACACTTTCCATGCCACTAAAACCTCTCCAACAACAGGCAAGTTCCTATTACTGAAGTAGGTCAGAGCCCTGAGAAATGTTCAGAAAGAGAAGGAAACAGGTTGTCCAGAGAAGCTGTGGCAGCCCCATCTCTGGAAGTGCTCAGAACCAGGTTGGATGGGACACTGAGCAATCTGGGATAGCGCCCTTACGGGCAGGAGGGTTGGAAAGAAATGATCTTTAAAGTCCCGTCAAGTTCAGGCCATTCTATGATTCTATGAAACAAGGCTGGTTAGAATAAAAATACAACCAACTCACCCATGTATAAATAGCAGCTGCTTTCCTAAGAGACTTATTTCTGAAAATGTACAGGCCTGTGGTATTCTTAATTGTGTTTGTTCAGACATGAGAGGGTGCATTCCAGTTTTCTGAAAGTAGTCCCCGAGTTAAACCAAGAAATGTAACACCTCTTAATTCAGGAGTCAGAGAGCAGCACTTGCACACTGTTAACAAGAGAAGACAAATCTGAAAGGAAACAAAAAAAATCTATCAAATTCACAAGGGGAAATTTCTGTTGACTAATGTGGAAATTGGACAAGTACAATATAACAAAAATACTCCAATGTGCTGTCTTTATTCTTTCCTGTGATTATGAAAACAGCCTTTCCAGGCAGTTGCAAAAGGTTGTGTTCACACTGTCTGTCTGAAGGGCAAAGCCTGGTGTGTGAGCCAGATCTCACTTCTCGAGCTGAGCTGTTCCCAAGGAGTTAATGAGAGCATGTGTCCAAGTCTAGCCTAAGCATGCACAACCACATATGGGTTTCTAAGATTAAAATTTGCACATGAATTCAAACTTAAACAAAGAGACAAAATACAAATAATTGGAATTTTTGACCTACAAAACCTGTGCAAATAGCTACATACAGAAAACTCACTATCTGTAGTATATAGAACTGCTATGATAAAGGCAATTTATGATTTAAAATAGATAGTTCAGGATAAAAAACCTCCCAGCACCTAAACTAGAAAACAGTTGCATATAGGAAACATAGGCTGTTTTAAATGTATTTCAATGCAAACAAAACATACACACCCAATCAAATTCCAGAATCCTTGCTGAAATGACCCTTTCAGTCCCAAAACACTGGCCCTGTGGGACAATGCTGCTTTTTTCTTCCCATAAAATCTATTATTATTATTTTAATTGTTGGTTCTTAAAGCTAACTCAGAAAGTGATGCATTTTGTCTTGTTTGCATTCTGAAAAAAACTCGAACCATTTATATACCAAGAATAAAATGTCTGTTCTTCAAATTAAAATTATGTGATTGCAGACTCAACCCTGTGCTCTCTGCATGGAAATCTCTCACTGAAGCAAGTCCCTCTGTTTATTTGGCAGCAAAAGCTAGATAGGATTATACCCACATTGCTTTTGGAAATGAGTCTACAATCTTTCTGCATGAAATAAATGAGAATTCCAATCTTTCTGTTTATATGGCTCTGTTTTTTCCCACTTTCTTAACTAAATAGGGCCATGCAGGTGAGTTGGATGATATATTGCTGCACTTAAGCTTTCAAAATCCTTCACAATTTTTTTTCCTTACTTTTAAAGAGCAGATTTTTCTCCCAGATATGTGTTAGCAGCTTTCCCAGAAGTCATAATAGTTATCTGCTTGTAATAGATTAAAAGGTTTTTGCTATAGAGCAGAAGTTTTAAGGAAGAGGTTTTGTGTTTTGGAAATTTTAGGTGCCTGTGTTCAACTACAGTTTGTGACACCAGTGCAATATGCTTCCTGGAAATTCTGTGGCTAACTGTGCCAGATATTGTGATCCATCTGAACCCATTCACAAATAAATGTTTTCAGCAGTTTAAAAACACCCTTTCAACTTGGAATACCATGATTATATCCCATGCAGTTTTCCAGATAAATAGCAGTCTTTCTACGTAGCATTTTAAACAGAAATATGTGTAAAAGTATAAAGTGGGTACAATAAAAAAAACCGAGGAAGTTATTAACCAAAGTTCAAAATGAGGCTATTTGTGAATAAAATACATAATATTGCTCTTTTTTACCTTAGATGAACTCAAACATAAGCTCTTTTTTACTGCAACATTGAGAGTTTGGAAAAATCTCCTAGGGAAATAGTCCATAATAATAAAATCCTCTCTCCCAGCCCCCTTCTTGAATGACCTGCTGGCATGTCTCTCTGTTGTCTGCTGAGTCCCAATCTTCTGAACAATACCTGAGGTTTCTCAGACAGCTCAGAAAACTGAAAGTGAGAGAAGAATTTAATTTAATGTTCTTGTCATCACACTGCAGCAGAAGTGCCTCACAATGAAATAATGCACAGTTCTCACTTCACTACCTACCCCATAACTCCAAGCCTCTGCTGGAAATCCTCAGGGCCCCAAAACAGTCAGGTATCACTTTTAATGTATGTGCAGTCACATTCCAAACAAATAGCTGTGCTCAAGGAACAAGCTAAAAATTCCTCTGAATCAAAGTATCCAAATCTGTACTTAAAGTCCACTTTGGACTGCAGAAGAGATATTCCTTGAAAAGATTGTCTACACAGCCCACCACCTGTGTTCAGACGTTCAGCCTTCCTCCAAAACCATCACTCTTTCTTTTTGCAGGGAGCTCAGGGCAGTACCAAGGGCAAGACTCTCCTTTTTTATGGCACAGCAGTACTGTGCTGCAAACAGAATTAACAATTGAAATTTTTCAGTCAGTCTAACTGTATTGTTGCCAATTCCTGTCACAGCAACCACATAAATTCAGCAAGCACGAGGGGATCTGGGACCACAACAAGCCCAATGTGCAAACAACAGACCCAGTTGGTTCAGAGTTTGGATCTCAGGCTAACCTTGAACTATAATTTCACGTCAGATCAACTTTTCATTTGTCAAAAGACACGTTGTAGCTCCCCATGACGTGGTTAAAAATATTCTGTAACATCTTAGTATTAACTAGGAACATTAAAGTAATTATAAACTGTTCGCAAATTACTTTGTTTGTAATTTTAAAACTTTGTTTTAAACATTTAAGCATTTAAGATCTATGGCCTTGCATATAACCATTCCCACTTTATGGTGCTTTCTTTGTGGTTCTAAACACTATTTCTCACACAAAGAATATCTTTGAAACAGAAAGTTCCCAAGTCAGGTCTAATGCTTTCAGGATGATTTTCAGTGGTGTTCAACACGTGACATTTTCACTGTGATTGGTACAAGGACAGGACCAGTGGATCAGATCATTAAATCTCACTGGTTATAATCTAGGAAAATTCTGATCTACTTTATCTGAGGAAAGACTTACCAGTTTCCTATTCTCTGTTTCTTTCAAGAGACAATAAGATGATATGGATAATTCTGGCACAGAGAAAAGAATAAGCATATTGACATTTATTCTAGCAAATCACTACCTCAAACATCTGCAATTAAGTCTTTAGATTTACCAGGATAAGTGTACTTTCTTGAAAAGTGATTGTTTCCCCTTTGTGCTTAGATATGATGCTAAGAAACAAAGTGATATCTGTGCATGTGCTCACTAACTCAATATGCCATATATTCATTTTCCTTTAGTTAATTCACAGTGATGATACACCATTCCTTTACTGACAGGTGATATTATTAAATATTTAGCTCACATAGTAGATAATTGGAGTATTTCTGCTCTATGTGTTAATTTACTCATGCTGGTGATTCATGCTGATCCACATGAGAAAAACTGTAACTAAATTCACACTTTAAGCCACAGGAATCAGAAGCTGAATCTGAAAAAAGAAATTGCCAACTAACCCACACAGTTGCAGAGAGATGGAACAAAGGCACCTAAGCAATTCATCACATTGGCTTCATGCACATTTTAATTTTTTGTGCACTTCCACTTGGGATGCACAGTACATTGTTGGACTGCATCATGTTGTTTCTTTTTTTCAAATTCTAACTCTTTAAAAAAATAGTATATTGCTTAAATTGAAAGTTAACTTAGACATTTTAAATTGAAGATGTTTGGGGACTGATTTAGAATTCTGCATATGACCAACATTTCATCCAACTTGTGCTGCTTGGAACATCCATACAGTAGCAAAGACTTCATGTGCTATTAATCCATGAAAAAATTAGGCTATTACTTAGAGGAAAGAGCTAGTCTAACAATATATAAATTCTTAAATGAGTTTCTTTAATACTGTGTAACAAACCAAAATCAAATTCTCCTACTTCCACATTTACTCATTTTCTTTAGGGTCCCTGTGTTATATTATAGCTTGAACATAGCTCAGAAAGCTGTCTCTAAACAGTATTAAAAAATTGAATGGATCTTAATTCTATAAAACTGCAAACCAAAAACCTCATCCTACACATAGTCCAACACACTCTGTATGGCACAGATGAATTTGAGTGTTATATACCTAAAACTGACATCCATTCTCTTCAACCAGAGCGTGGCCTATTTCATGTTCAACTATAATAAGTGTAGCAAGAAAAATAAACACTATAAGAACACTCCAGGCATTTATTCTTCATAGTAGGAAGGCAAATCTTTATCTGTTCAGCATATTGTTTTAAAACTGGAGGCCTAACACTTTAGGCAGGTGCCACAGTCTCTCTGCAAGGGCTCATAGCTCCTGACAATGGCACAGCAAAGTCTCTTCACTTCATACACATTTTCATGGTAGTTGAAGAGACAACTGCAGTTTCATGTTTTGTTTAGTTTTCATCTTATCTTTTTTTCAGGAAGAACAGCTATATTACATGTATTAACATTTATAGGTTAATATTTTTTTCCTATTTCTCGTCATTTGCAGAAAAACAATACTGATATTTGAGTTATATTTATATGCAGCTTACACTAAAGCTACATTGGCATGAGGGCTGTGGCAACCTTCCATATGAGGCCAGGATTCATGGAGTTGCACCCATGTAGCAGCAAAAGACTGACACTTTGGGGGGAATTGGAATTAGGAAAATGCAAAACAAACCTTTTCCTAGAATTCTTCAGTAACACCATCCACAAGTTGACTATTTATAAGTTGGTCTATATTTTTCAATATTATTTGGAAGTGTCTGTGATACCCTCTTGCTGTTCAGACACTGGAAATATTAATCTCACGTAAATGACCTGGTGAAAACATGATTTAACAGATGACTTTCCACAGGGATGCTGTGAGTACCTCACGTTGCAGGTTAGCTGTCCCTCTGTGTATCAACGGTGCAAAACAGAAGATAAACTGTTTCTTCCTTTTTCTCTCTCTGTTGAACAGATATCAGTTCAGTGTTAGTCTGGGTTTCTTTAAGACTGAAAGAGAAACCAAAACCTGTTTTAATTCTTTGGTCATCTGCCCCGTGGAGGGTATTTTCATCCTTTTCACACACATTCTGCAGTCATGGCTTGTGAACACTGTTAATCAACACAACTACCATCTGCCGCTTTATTTTCATCAGCAGGCTGATATATTTGTTTATGTATTGATTTTTTTCTTCAAGTTAACATCCTTCTATCTAACAATCATGAACCTGATGTTTCAAATTTAAATAACTGCAGAGTCACTAATCAAAAAGTAACGCGCGATAGTAATTTACAGAGAACACAAATATAAGCTTGACCATTTATACGCCTCTGTGAACTACAAAGTGAGGATACAGCACTCATTATCAAAGATTTTTAATTTAATTTGTGATAAAACAGTAAACAATGAAACAAACAGCTGCAGGTGCAGCTGCTGCTTGGTAGCCACTTCAGTTTGCCTCTCCCTAACATGTATATGAGATCACGTCCATAACTTATAAATTACATAAAAAGATACATTAAAAAAAGGGAGAAGTCGTGTAGTTGTGGAGGGGGAAGGAGAGAGAGAGAGAGAGATGTTTCTTGGGAAGGCTGGAATTACTTACCAATAAATTGTCATTTGAAAAACAGCAGGTGATGAAGGGTAATAAAAATTGTGTAAGAGTTGCAGTGAATACAAACGCTGGGGATACATGGGAAGTGTCTGTCCTGCAATGTAATGACAATTAACTCCAAGGTAAATGTGTCCAAACTGGATTCCCCCATTTTCATAACATTCTTTGAGATGATAATGCTCTCAAGAAATGGAGAAACAATAGAGAACTCAAGTGTTGAAATAAGCAAGCAATACTGAGGGGTTTAGTGGTTTCAAGCTTAGCTGCTTAAAAGCACTATCAGTTGTATTCATAGCCTCTATTTGGGGGATGTTACTTATTCATTCTTCAAACAATTGCATGAAATAAGATTTGATATAAACCATATACAAGCATTTTTAGAATTCCATACACAGGAATGCTTAATTCTGGGTTTTCAGTGGATTTTAATGTGGTTTTTACAGGTTTTTCATAGAGTCTGTACAATCCAGAAAAAAAATCAAATAAATGTTAAAAAACCTGTTGAAATGCTTCACAAACATCAGCTATTCATTGGGATTAAAGATTCACTTGTGAGCCCACCTTTTAGCAAACTGAAGCAACGCCACGGGGTCATTAATCTGCCACGGTGGTGGCCCCATCCCAGCCCGAGCTGTGCACTGTGCAGCACAATGCTTACAAAAAAAGTTCTACAGTTTGCAGATTTGGGTTGTCTTTAAGCTGTATTACCACTGATTCCGAAAAATCCAATATAAAGCTCACAGCCTTTTGGATCTTTGAGCAGCAAAGGTGTTTATTGACAGCGCCGGGAGCAAGCGTGGTTTGCACCACAAAGAACTCGCTCAAAGGTTTCACACAAAATCAACAGTTTTTATACAATTTTCACATATGATTAAATGCATATTCATGTGATTACAACATCTATCTATACATATTAAGAACAGGGGAAGTATAGGTGGAGCTCAGGTGGGGCTTGGGGTGGTGCTTCTCTTGGCCCTCAATTTTGGTGGTACATCCGCTCTTCCTCCCGTGGGTTTGGGGGCTTCATCTCATCTTCCTCAGCTTGACCTTCCTTCTTTTCTATTGGAGAAAGCCTTGGCTCCAGGCCTGTTTCTCCTATTCAAATGTCTAGTTTACTAATTTATTACTCTGTGTGTACTACTCCTATTCTTTCTATAATAAGCCCTTTGGTGCAGCGAGAAGAACAAAACATGATATTAACCAGTGCTCCTAAAATGTTCTTCTAGGAAAACAGGTATTGGGCTTTCTTAGCAGGCCAAGATATCTCAGTTAACTCCTTTAGGCCTGGCTCCTGTTTCACCACTGTGCACAATTAGAGATAAAATATGACATCTTTAGAAAGCCAGATTATAAAGATCAGTTCAGTTTAAGGTCAACTGGAAATATTTTACTGCGGTACCACATGTTTAAGCTCTTCAGATAAACAAGCAGCAGCTCAAAGCAAATATAATGGTTAAATGAACAGCTTTGGGATGAGATATGTCAGAACCTGAGTGAAGTATTAATGTGCTGGAGACAACACTCTCCATATGTTCCATATGTCCAAGCACAACAGCGTGCCAAGACACCACAAATGTCAAGGAACTAGGATAATATAAAAATCTGTAAGTAGACAATTATGTAGTATCAGACAGCTGAAAACCCTTTGATTTGTTCTAACTAGGAAGCTCTTAATTCTGAGAAAAACAGAGTACTCCAAGTCCATCTGAAGCAGGAAAGCTGTAATGCATAACTGAAGGAAAATCGGTGTAAGCTTGAGCGTAAAAAAGAAATATGTTTGGGAAAAAGGTATTCCCTTGCTTTCCTCTTTCTGAAGGAAAGTAAAGCTTCCTAGACAGGGTGTGAGATTGAATCATAAAATAAGGGGAAAAAAATAGAAAAATACTTGTTATAATAAACTTTTGCATAGCACCCAGCTGCGTTTGGTTTTAGAGGACTGACTGACTTGCTCTTGACTCTCTGTTACAAGTTTGTTGATTGTTCCCTTTGGAAGTAGAACTGCTTTTTTGATTAAAATAAAGTAAAACAGCTTTTGCATGTTTTGTACTACAGTTGTTCTAAAAATCCCCAAACAGCAAACTATTTCTATTTTTGATAATTCTAATTCAAATTGACACAGGGATCCAAAAAAGTATGTATATTACAGCAATTAATAGTTACACATAGTTCTACACAAGCACAGCTGTCAGAACTACAATTCCCTCTGTACTAAGGAAAAATATATGAGTAGGACCTGCAAAAATTAAAATTATTTTAATAATTAGTGACAGTGATAAAATGTAGAGCTAAGGTTATGTTCTACAGTTGCAAGCCATAAAATCAAGCCATAAATGTAACTATATTAATTCCCTGTTTCTTTTTTAGCCTAAAATAGTGTAAAAGCATGGAAGTAACTGCCTAAAGGAGAATGCATGCATGAAATAATGCATTATTTAGGTCATGAATTTCTTTCTACAAATTTGTATGCTGATGGTATTAGATTCAAGAGTCAATCTAAGCTGGAAAACAGAGGTCAGGTTTTTTTGGCATGAGTTTCATGCTTCATACTTTTTATTTTTCTGTCCAATATACAATACACACAGTCTTGCATGATCAGCTTCCAGTAATCATCTTTTCATCCTTTACCTCAGTCTTTTTTTTTTTTTCTTGGAATACTTGTTATAGTATTAGAGGTTTCTAAGTCAAAACAACACATCAATAGCTTCCTACCTCAGAATATTTGTTAGCTACCTGTTATCTAATCCTACACTCAGTTCGATAGATTTATTAAAATGTTTTTTCAAGGAGCAGTTTCATTGCACTTTTGGTATTCTGGAGTGGATATTGTCTATCTCCCCTTCATCCTTATTATGACAATTAATTTCCGTTTTTCTCCGATATGCTTATTTTCATTTCCAGCAGTTATCCCGTCTCCATCCTCGTGCTCCATGTTATCATCCTTACTGAAAACTGAGTTAATGCATTCCTTTAGTTCAGGTGCAATATCTTGATCAGCTCCAATCTCATCCTTACTGTCAAAGCACGAGCACACCATTTTATCTTATGGCGAAAATACCATTTTATCTTATGATGAAAATACCATTTTTATCTGTTTTAATTTCCCTCCTAAAATATAATTGTGTTTGTCTTTTGACAATTATTGCTTAAGTCTCACGGTCCCTCACCTTTAAGATACAGCTTTCTGGGACATACATCTTTCTCTGTGGGCTGCTTGTAATTTCCCTTATATCCTTTCTGAGACAGCAATTTTCCCTTCAGGGGTGCCCTCCCACTCCCTTCTGGAATACAATACAAAATGTTATCAATGCTGCACCTTCACAGCTACGTCTTCGTTGTTTCATACTGAAATAGTGCCTCTCCCCTGCCTATAAGAGGCCAATAAATCTGAAATATCGTGCACCTGATGCTGTGGCTGACTCTTTTTTCTGGCTGAAATCCTGTGCCTTGCTCCCTCCAGGTGTCTTGCAGCTATTTCGCTGTAACAGGCAGTTTATCTTAAAACTGAATCAGCCTTTGCTGCTGCACGGAATGTAACATTTCGGTTTGAGCTGATGGTCTTTCTAATGGGTTTGTTGCTTGATTAAATTCCCAAGACAAAATAAGTTAGCATACACAAGATATTTCACTGTGAGAAGCTCTGGAATTAAGGGAAATTTTTGTGAGCATAATTCAGATTGCACTGAATTTAGATTTTACTGCAAGTACCTTTAGGTCCTAGATCTCATTTGAGTATTTATTCTACTTTTGTCCAAGTACAAAACATTGACTAGCACAGAAGGCAAAATATCTTCTGGGTTTTGTTGGTTTTGGGTTGTTTTGTTTGGTTTTTTCCATTTCTATTTTTAACTTTAGGGTTGTGACTTAAGTGCAATTCTGCACCACTAAAGAAAATATTGCCCATACGTTTTTAAAACAAATAGCAAAGGAAACTGCCTAAATAAATATCCAAGGGCATTTCCAAAATAAATGTCACATGAGTAAACACAGGAAGATCCTGTGATTTTCTCTAAAGGTCCATCACATTGAACAGTGACCCCCTAGGAACTGTCAGTTCTACTGGTCTCAAACCAAAGTACAACACTGTACCCTCCTTCCACTCCCCTGCCACCCTTGTCACTGCACTAACAGAGAAACCTGATTTTCAGATTACACCTTTCTGAAACACTTCTTTTCAAGGTAAATTATTAGTGTTTTGTCTCCTATTTTGATTTTTGCCATAGTAAATCTTTATAACTTCAGATGCAAGCAGAGATGCCTTCACTGAGGAGCTGCACCGTGGGAAATGAGATGTAAATAAACAACCAAAGATACAGCTACAATTACTTGTGTTTCTTACAGTTTGTAATCCTGTATTGCTAACAGAACATCTGAAAGTAAAGCTAATTAGAAACAACCTGCCATTATTATATTATCTTTAAAGAGAGGAAAAGACCAACAGAGAGAGAAGTGGGGAATTCCACAGCAGAGATTTCTAGGCTGTTGCAAAGCTCAGCTTTGAGGGATCAGAATCTCTTTAAGCTTTTGGCCATAATTAATAAAGATCCCCCAGCCAGGCAGAATGCCTGCAGCACTGGCACCCTCCTGCCTACCTCTCACTGCTCCAAGCCCCCTGCACCTGTTCAGCCCCTCCCTTGCCACTCACTTTCTGATTTCAGCCCCGACAATATTTAGAAATTGTGTTAGACAGAGAATTCCAGGGTGCCCTTCTCCTGTTTATCAGAAACAAATGAACGGCTGTCTGGTCCTGAACATAAAATTTAACTGTAAAAGTTAATTTCTAAAATCCTACTCATTTTAAAAGAAGTCTCATAAAATAGTGAACAGGGAGCCTCAGATTAGAGAAATCCTGCAGCAATTTTTATATATGGAAATATCATCCATGTGCAGTCTGTAATTAAAAAAAAAGTCTGTGGTTTATTGTTCTTTTTAGCCTTTATAAAATATCTTTGCATTTTCATTTAGCTTTTATTCCTCCAAGAATATATTCTTCCTAGGGCCTCAGAAGGAAGTTAAAGGTTTGCTGTTATGCAGGAAGCAATTAAAAAGTTGCTAAACAGAAAAACCTGTAGGAAGAGAAATGCCCAGAAAACCTATAGGAGGAAAGAGGAATACCTCCTTTCAAAACTTTTTTTCTTTGTACAATCTCCTTTACAATTTTCTATATTTTGAGAGCTATTTTTTTGCCAATAGTGCTCTTATAAGATTTAATTTTAGAATGGCATACTGAGAATCCCATGCCTCACCACGTAAAATCATCCTCACCAGGTATTTGTACATATATCTATATCTGTGTATATTTCAATATATTTTCTAATGTTGATAATATGTATTTATTTATCACTTTTGTGTGAATTAGAGAGGAATGCTGTTTTCCAGCAGGCTTGCACAAAAGTAACAAACTTTCAAACAGAAGTCCCTCTTTAAAAGGCAATTTGTGTCTTAGGAAAGATATTCCCAAAACAGTGTTAGGTATCTTAGCATCTATAGAAGCTTTATTTAGGTGGAAAAGCCAGAAGTTACTTGCACATCATTTACTTTCCCATCGATCTGACAACATCCACAGATGAGGCATGTAGTGGAAAACCCAAGGGCACCACAATAGATGCAAAAATCCTTCTGGATTAGTTAATTTAATGCACATCAGCAGTTTAAACTAAGCTCGCTGACTTTATGTACAGCTAAGTCACATCTACCACCTGTAAAATGAATTTTTCAACCTCTGCTAGAGGTCCCGAGGCATAATCTGAACCCAGGGAAGAAAAACATAAGATGAAAGCATTCTAAATCCAGATTTTGGATGTTTGTATAATCACCTTTTCACTTACAAATCACCTCTCCCCCTCCATTCTGCCCCAAAGTGCTGAAGGTGTGTTGGATGCCCAGACCTCATAAAGTTGAAGGTAAGAACTCCCTCACTATTAAAAGTTCTCTGTCACTTTAAACCCGACACTTTTAACAACAACTAAACCCCAAAGCGTTATTTAGTCCATGAGAGACAAGGACACGATCCCAGGAAGGGGTGATTTAATGAATCACTGTAGAATGAAGCTGCAGTAATAATCCTGTGTTTTTACAGCTCCATCACTGCTGGCTCTGGCTGGGAATTGTGAGCTGGAGGTGATTTTTCAGGAGGTCTTCAGGGGTAGAGTGCACAAGAATTAAATCTCCAGCTGTTGTTGCCAACTAAAGGTTTTTATCAGTCCCAGGCATTGAAAAGATATCTATTTAATATGATATTGCTGCAAAGTCTTCAACAGTTAAGGAGAATTTTACACTGAAGACTTTTTTCTGCTATAAAACTCATGAATAAAACAAGAGTAGAATGACAAGCATGTTAAATCAATATTATAATTAACAGGGGCCAATTAGAGAGGTTTTGCCTATCAGCTTCAAACATTTTTTTTCTATCAAATAAAGACCTTCCCAGTGACAGAATTTTCAATACCAAAGATCTAAATAGAAAAATCCTATAATACAAGTTTGCCTTGCTTTTTAAAGCTTTTTTTTCTTTACAATAAACTGCAGCTCAGATACCATAACACCTTTTCTTTAAAAATCATAGATTTTATTTTTTTTTTTAAAAAGCATTTTAACAGGTTTTTTAACATTTATTTGATTTTATTTTTTTTTCTAGAATGTATAGATTTTATGAAAAACCTGTAAAAACCACATTAAAATCCACTGAAAACCCAGAATTAAGCATTCCTGTGTATGGAATTCTAAAAATGCTTGTATATGGTTTATATCAAATCTTATTTCATGCAATTGTTTGAAGAATGAATAAGTAACATCCCCCAAATAGAGGCTATGAATACAACTGATAGTGCTTTTAAGCAGCTAATCTTGAAACCACTAAATCCCTCAGTATTGCTTGCTTATTTCAACACTTGAGTTCTCTATTGTTTCTTCATTTCTTGAGAGCATTATGAATATTATGAATATTATGAATATTAAGAATATTATGAAAATGGAGGGATCTAGTTTGGACACATTTACCTTGGAGTTAAATTATTATTACATTCAGGGTGGGGTTTTTTTCACTGACTTCAAAAAATGCAAAGGCAATGAAACTGAAGAAATGAAAGGGTGCAACCCATAAATAAACACCAGTTTCTTCTTTAAGTCTTGAGGATATTTCCAGGAGCACAGAATTATTTTCAGGTTTTACTTCCCTACAGTGTATTTCCACCATTCTGTCAACCAGAATCACATTAACAGATTTTCATCAGACACCAACTGTTCCATCTCCACTGACAACACAACTGCTTATAGGGGCACCCAAGACACTTAAAATGGAAAAACACTGAATTTCATTGCCTGTCTCCTGCAGCCTGACCTTCAGTTACTGTGCAGAGGTGCCAAAATCATATAATACACAATATCACGTGTTGCTTTCTCTCTTAATTTATAATTAAGTCACACTCTGAAAAGCTCATAGAGTTTTGATAAAGTTATGCCACTCTTCTTCCTTCTCAAATTTAAGATCTACTTCCCTTTTAGGCTCGTCTGGTCTTTTCATCCATTTCCAGTGTCAACTTCAACATTTTAGCAGGAGGATTGTCTTCCAAGGACCTCAACTAAAGACATTTACTGCTCATGTTTGGATGACTAGTTCATTAATATTCCTATGTCCTTCATAGAAAGTCATTTTTATGTTCTAATCATCTTTCCAGAGGCCAGAAACATAAACCAGGTCATTATGAGTTAATTCAAATAAATGTCCAGTGACTTTCTAATTTTCATTTCACACTTGACAGCCTCACTGTCTGTTTTTGGCAACAGTTCTACTGAAATACCCTTATTAGATATTTTGGGGAGTTTTTTTCATCTTTCTGAAGCCATGCCTAATCAAGAGGGCTGCAGCATGAAGACATGTCACCATTTCACAGGAAAATGCCTGGGAGTTGGAATTATCTTCCATTTAAAGATCTCTGCTCTAAAGCTTCTCTGGGATTTGCAGTGAAGAAATGCAGGACAGAAGAATTTCAATAAACATTTAGGCTTAAATTTCATTTCAAGTGTGCTGTGAGTTGTGTTTATTGGTAATGTTATGCTAAGGAGCAACATCATTTGGAAAAAAAAGGAGTGTATTTATGACTTACATAGAAAGCATAGACCATATAAGGATTTTCAGGCTCCAAGTTTTGGTACCTACTGAAAAAAACTGGTCTTGGAATTGGTCTTGGTCTTCTAGAATTAGTACCTGAGGAAAGGATTAGTGCACTCTGCTACTAGAGTATTTTATTTTCCTTCTGTTAAGTTGAACAGTAAAAACTCCTTTCCTAAAAGGATCTTAGTGATTAATGACTTAATGACTGCTATAGTCCTAAAACAAGCATATGTTATTCTATTCAGAAAGAATAGAATTTTGTTTTGGTAGTGTTGCTCCTCTAGAATCCTTATAATTAAAGTATATCTAATGAGCTCTTTCTTGATTTTGGTTCACTAAATTACAACTGACAGAGAAATTTCCAGTTTTGAGGTACACTTCGAGCTTTACCTCCAGGTTTAGGATTTTTTGCTTGTTTGTTCGTGAGTTGTTTCTGTTTGTTTGTTTGTTTGTTTGTTTTTCTCTCCTAATCTCACTACAGGCTGGAGAGATGCAAAGGGTTATTTCCCGGAGCTGTGCATATCTGATATTTCCACCTTCTGCTCTCTGGGTGCACCTCCAGAGTTCATAGGTTATCTCAGCAATATGCTGCACTGCCACATTTCAAATAGTGAGATAAACTAGGAAAATCAAGGAAGTGTGTACTCCAGCTTTGTTGTTTTCCACCACAAGTGAATCAAATTCTGTGAACTATCCCTGATGGATGGATACAGACACAGTTTAACAAGTCACACCCAAATCCTCATGAATAAGATTTAGTGTACCTACTAAACTATCCAAATTAGGAGGTTTGAACGAGGTACTCACAGTCCCTCCTGGCCATGGATAGAACTAGTGCTTTCAGATTGAGAATTTAAACCCAAAATTGTTTTGAATGTTTAGACAACTTCTTCTAATCTAAACATAATCTTACATTCCTCTGAGAGCTGTATAGAAATATAGTGGTTATGTAAAATATAACTCATTTAATTCCTTTACATATCCTTTATTTTATAACATTCCTACCCAAGTTACTTCTAAAACAAAGGAACATAATTTGTTTTCATTAATTCTATCCTTACACTCCCAGGTAAGCCTTTAATTATTCAATGATGCCTGTCATCCTGTTTGGTTTCAGACTCATCCAATTAAGAATGGTGGTTTGCAACTGAGGCTCCTTGAGGATTTTATTTTCCCTGAACACGAGGGGGGATTCTGTTGTATCTAGAAATCATCATATTGTCTCAATAAGCCAAATTCCTGATTTATTACATAATGATACCCAAGTAGGCCGTTCACACAAATTTAATTACTGCTTACAAGCATAACATGAATCAGTGTATTGGTTTATTATTATTCTGCTGTCTGCATTTTTTTCTGTTTAAGCAAACATTACACTGCTAAATTTTTTACAGACACTCTTGTGGGATAAAGTTCCACTTAAGCTCTACATAATTATTTCACTATCAGCTTTACATTCTGTGTTTTTTTCCATTTTCATTTGTTTCTTATAATCTTTTATAGTCCTTACTTTCTAGATTGCTGTATTCCAACCACTGTCATGTTTCCGTGGAAAAAAAGGGGTTTCAGTATTTTCAAATTTTTAAATCTTTCCTCTATTCTCTATAATCCTTTTTTTTCCCCCCTATTGTTTGAAATCTCTGTAATAAGATTTCATTATTAATTCATAATTAATTTCAACATTATTCTGAAAAATACTTTGACAAGAATGGCTTCATTGATTCATACAAACTTCTTACAGTGTAACCTCAAGGGCAGATATATAAATGAACAATACTAACATGAAGGTTTTTGATATAAAAGTTTGGACACAACTATTGCTAATATTGTGTGTTAATACTCTATTATTCAGATTTAGATTCAAGATCAGAAGCAGAAGAATTGAAAACTCACTTGAAAAGACTTCAAGATGTAAATATGCAGCTGTCAAAAGAAATACTCCCAGTTCTGTTTGTCATCCAATTCTGTCCTCCCCCTCTCATCTAATCATTATAAAATTAAGGATCCAGGCTTCAATGATGAATTAACCCTATAAGTGGAATTCTAATTAAAACCCATGGAATAATAGCAAATTATGCTTTGAGCTTTCTTCTCTCTACACAGTATAATGTTTTGTGGAGTTTAGTTTATTCTAAAGTCATGCTTTGTTTCTGATCAATGATGGTATATTCAAAGACTAGGATATAAATCAAGGTCACAACATCAACAGCCCATGTTTTAAACCTGAACATACTTTAAGAAAATAAATTCCAAATCCCATTTTTTCTCCCTTGCCAGTTTACACAGTCCATCCATTTGCATCGTGCAAGACTTTACAGGAATATTGTCCTCAGCAAAAGAATTCGAATGAAGAGAGAGGTGGGGGTTTCTCTGATATGAGAATCAGAGAAAATAGCTTTTTAAGTGGCAGAGAGCAAATGTGATCACCCATTATGATTTGCTTTCTATCCACATATTTGCTTTACTATTTTTTTTTTTGTTTGGATTAACTACCATATTTGACATCTCTCTTGAAATTTAAGCCTTCTCATGGAATTTCTAATTTTTACATAAAGCAGCTATTCCAAGTTTCTCTACAGCATTCATATTTCATTTCAAACCTAGCACAGAGTTTCCAAGTATATATTCCTAATTTCAGAGGGATGCATAAAGCCATATATATCTTAGAACCCACTCTGCTTTAATTTAGATATTCTTTTGCCTATGTAGTATATCCAACAGTGATGTTCAGGAAAAAAATGAAATGGCCATAAAAGATCAATGTACTTTAGAAGCAATGGGAACCAAGTGACATAAAAATAAAAATAAATCAATGATTTACACTTTTGAGATACAGACACTGAGCTTTATGGTCAATAAAACTCTATAACTTCATGTCTTTGAAAACTGTTCTGTTAAATTAAGGAAATGTACCATAGTGAATATTTCTCTACATGTGACTAATGAAGAGCAAGTTGCTCTGCTGAGTAAAAATTCTCTTTTCTGCTACCTTGTGGTAAGTTCTTGCTGGCTTCTTTAAATAAAAGGTTGAGGTTTGGGTTCCATTAGTCTTCCCTGTGAAGGATAAGGCTGCAGCACAACATTGGGCATTTAGTTCTCAAGATATCAAGATTTCCATCAAGGAGATTTAAAGCAAAAGGTGCATTCACAAGAGGTTTGTTTATGTGTAAACAGTCTTGAAATAATTTAGTATATATAGAAGCCTTATTTATTGTGAGGTTTATCACCATAAAACCTTTAGGCTCTCTTTCATGCCTCTAGAATGTGGAAGCTCCCTGCCTCCTGTGAAAAACTTGTTCTCCGAGGATAAGTAATTTTCAGGAAACTTCTATGCTCATTTTATTCCAGGCTGAGGAACCAGATGGCTTAGATCTACTTCCTTATAAAAGTCTCAATTCTTTGATGCTTATTAGGTTTAGTCCAGCAAAAGCAGTACCATTAACTAGTACTGAAATGAGGAATGGCTAGAGACAATGCAGCTTGTGGAAGGATTCTTACTGTTGTGCTGCTAAAAAATTCATTTGACTCTTCATTAATTAAAGACAGCACGTAACTTCTTGTAAACTACCATGACAATACAATGAAATGCTGTCCGGGACAAATAACAGCATAATACTGAATTTTTAAAGTACCTCTTGTGAGAGCACTGTGGCAGGGAATGTAAACTGTGATGGAGCTGCCATATGGTGAGCTTGTAGTGCCAACATTAACTGAATCCCCCAAACCAGCATTTTGCTTTTAAACAGTGGGGAAAAAAAGAAAAGCTGCTTGTATGGAGAAAAAAAACAAAGCCAACACCAAGTAATGTCAGAACTGATCACAGTATAAGTTATCTATACTGATATCAAATATATCAAATCTCCTTTTCTGAGGAGTCTGTCTTTGCAGGTGTTTTCTGTCCTGAGTGTGAGGTATGTACAGATACTGTCAGGCAGGGAAGGATTACAATACTTGAGTCTCCAGTGCTTTTGCTTTGCCTCCAGCACTTTCTGCTCTGTTGCTTCCCCTTCCCCAGCTGACCAAACGTCCCCTCAGCAGCTCTTCTGCAGAGGACTCCCCTGGGCCCCAACCCTGTGGTTTCCCTCCCTCTGCTGTGGGCACATTCTGCAAGGTCAGAAGCAGAGACATATTCAGTCTCTATCCTGCAATGTCACAATCACCAGATCTAGAGAAAAGCATCAGTTATATCTCTGCATATTATGGAAAGCACTGTTGTCCTGGAATGGGTCCTGTGCTGCATGGCAGCATTTGTGTCCCAGCACAGCACTCAACTTCTGGGATATGTGCCCTCTGCAAACATCTGGCTGCAAAAAACAAGAGAGCTGGTCATTACCCTTAAGCCTAACTGAGCAGAACAAGGTCCCTCAGCTTTTCTGGGCATGCAAGATATTTAGATGATCCTGTGAAGCCCTGACCTTGCTGTCCCACTGAGTCACACAGAAGAATTTCATTGACTCTGGTGGGGTTTTATCCAGCTCTTGATAAAATCATAGATTTGTTTATTTGAAAATGCATCTGTTCTATGAACTATCCCTAAATACATCTCCCACCGTAAACACTGAACCCAGAAATATTTGTGGTATTTCTTAAGCCTCAGAGTGAACAACTGGATTTAATTTTCCTCATGATAGAGTAGAATATACCAGAACACCTTTGGCATTTTGAAGAGAAGGGCAGCACAGCACTGCTAGCTTAGGAGAGAGCTCCTCCCAAAATCAATGCTTGCTTCAGATATGTCCAGAAAAGAATCAGTTGCTGTTTCTAATTTTCTCCAAATCAAAAGGCTACAGAGGACAACAATTCCAAGTCTTTTAAAAATGAAAATTACTCTACTGATATCTTTCACCTGTCTGATATATATTAAGAATCCTCTATTGTGAAAAACTTAAGATACACATTACAGGATGATTTATACATGTGCATTATAAGAAAGTCTGATTTACAGGGACAATGAAGACAGTGTTATCTGCTCCAGAAAACAAGAAACTAGAAAAAAGCCTATTAGGACACACATTCAACATACAACAGACACTATGAAACAGCTCACAAATTCGTACATTTTAGTCAACCAGAGAAATGTTGGATACTCAATTCTAGAGACTCCATTCATACAATTTTTATCAGCTTTGCGTGCATATCAATGTGTGGAAAAACATACCAAAAAGAGAAATATTTCTCTTTCAAATAATAATTTCTGGAGGAGGGAGGAAGACTGAGACTTCTTGAATAATAAAAAATAAATAATAAATAAATAATAATAAAAAAAACCCTTTCAAAAATTTTCTGAACTGTTTTCCATAACTTAAAGATCATGAATTAAGGTTCAGTTTGGATACCCATTACCAAGTTTCCTGAGTCCACTAAACTGGAACATTAAGTACCTTGAGAAAAGCCAGTCCAATGACATTTCTGTTTCAACATGAGGCTGAGTCAGAAATTAGGCAGAATTAGGCGATTTAACTGAATATTTTAGAATTTTAAGGGAGTGTTGGTTTGGCACAAGGGGATCCTGTATTACAGGAAGTGTTTCATGCATCTGTATTTGTTCCAAAGATTTTTCTGTACACTACATCCATATTGTTAATGCAAAATCAGCCCTGGGACTGCCTGGAGGCACTGGAAATTAAATCAATTCCATTTTATTCAGAGGAAGTAAATAAGTAGGGATAAAGCTTTAGAAAACCTACTGTTGTGGGTAGGTTCAAGAGAAGTAGAAATGTCCTAAATATAAGAAGATTTTTGCCATCCATCAGACACTTGTGAGCTTGTGTCCTTCACAAACATTGGCTTTTTCTTTCACGTAAGCAGTGACCATTAGGACAAAATAATTTTTTCCCTCCAGATTTCTTTCCTTTTGATGTGGGCATTCCCCTCCAAAGAGTCTGTTCAAGGATATTTTCAGCTTCATGGTCTCAGAGGTCGGTGACAGATGAACATATCCAGCCCCAGGGTAGAGACTTCTGCTCCCACAGTACCAAACAGTTGGGGTAAGCAGTAATTTTCAAACTGTGTCTCAAAAGCCCTTTAGGGAATAGAGAAGACATCAAGCAGCATTACAAAGGAAACAAATGCAAATAAAAAGCAGAAACAACTGAAAGCAGTGACTCAGCTCCCTGGATTAGGGCTAAGAGGGGTGCAGCCTCCCTGTGTTGGATATCTCTCTGAGGCAGGAGCTGCTGATTTCATTTACACGCTGGTGATTTTTTGGGGGTGTTTTCTAGGTCAGGGGATTAAATGTGTATTGTGGCAGCCGGAAATCACACCTGGTTGTGGTTCTGCTGGGCTAAAAATCCTGGTGTCGTGACTCTAAATGCTGCGTGGAGACAGGTAAGCCAAGATCTGGACATTTGGAAAGGGTGTGAAATCCTGGTGTAAAGGAAACAAGTGGTGTGGCCTGTAGGGTGGTACCAAAGACAGGAACTGCTTCGCTTTTCATGGATATAGAAGAGGGCAGAGGCTCAGTTTTATCATCAAAGCCCCCCGACTGTCACAGCCCCTTTGCTGTCTGTGTTTGCATGGCCACAGAACTTGCCTGCTTGGCCTTGTGGGCTCTCTATCAACTAAGGAGAAAAACTGAGCTTTGGGGTAATTGGGTTCAGCATTTTTGTCAGAGTTAGGCAACGTTTGGGGGTCTAGGAACACAAGGAATAAGTCAGCCAAAATGAAAACAGAAAAATCAGGCGTAGGAGAGACCCGATCCTGGAGGAAGATAGGGAGGAACAGAATTTATGAAGCTGGAAGTAGAAATTATGCTTTTTTTACCCATATCTGATAAGCTGTTTTCTTTTCAGGATTCATAACTCGCATGGGCTTTGAGGGAATGACAAATAGAGGCAATGCTTGGAAACCAAAACTGAAAAAAGAGTTCTGTGAACTCCTTAACTGGAAACTCTTGGGTATAGGACCCCTATAATCTGAACACACTTACAGAAGCTTATTTCTTGTAGGAAAATAAGCTGCAATTCATAATTTTTTTCCAAATGCGTAAAACAGTCAGCAAATTTCCCAAAGTGCATATTTATTTTACAAAAATCAGAAAACTGTAGAGTGAAATCAATCAGGTATCAATCTTGTTATATTTTAGGTTTTCCACCACTGAGAATAATGGGCTTCCAGTTATTAGGATTGTTTTTCTTTGGAGCATTGAGGAAAACATTTGTATCTAGAGTAAGTGATGAACACATTCTGATGCTGGAATGCTCCACATTCTCATTGAAGTTATAGAAATAATAAGATTCACAAAACTGATTCTGGCACAACGTAAACAACAGTTTTGTGTTAAGAATGGGTTTTCATGACCTGTTTTTCCCTGGGTGTGTGCATGCACTCAGATATACACACCAGCACTTAAGGCTCTGATACATATTTATTTTTAATTACTTTGATACACCTCTGAATATTACAGAGCTGGGTAAGAAACTGCAAATACTTGCCAAATCCCAGTGATTTAATCAGGAAGGAGGTTCAGTCTCTGAATCAAGGGTAAGACTATAAACACAGCATCTTCTTGATTTTAATAAAGAGACATAAATAAGCTCCTACTCAAGCTGTGTGCGAGCTTATAGAATATATTACTTTTCTCTAAACTATACCTCATTTTTGAGCATGGAAGTTTTTGGCTTAATGTTTCTTTTTTTAAGTTCAAATTAAATCGCTTTCAGGAATAGACAGAAATTAGACAAAATATTTTAAAAGACGGTTCTTTCATTTTTATCCATCAATAGCGAAACATCATGAAAAAAAAGCAAATGAAACTCATATTTCTATCAATGGGAACTACTCAGCATTCCAAAACAAAGGGAGAAAAGTGGAGAAAACCACCAGGAGCTGTACATTTGTGATTAATACTGAAATATCAAATCAAATTTCTACCTTAATTCTACTAAATTCACAGTGTCACTCTAGAATCAAGCTCTGTATCTGGTTTCCCTGCAGTCAGTGGCTAAACACCAAAACAAGTTCAGACTGAGAGCAATTTAAAAAGTAAAGTTCATTTCTCTTTTAAAATGCAAAGTTCAGTTCTCATAATTCAAATGGCTACACACCAGGCATCAGCCCTGTGCTTTTTGCAGGCCAGGAACAGATGTAAGAGATTCCATGGGCTGACTCCATTAATCATAACTTCTGAAGAAATGAAAACCCTGTGCTTGGATATTCTACTGCCCTTTCCTGCATTTATTCTTTTGACAATTGTTTTTTCTCAAGAAACCATTTATAAAGCTCTAATTATTCACAGTTCCTTACATAAAGTGAGCCTGAGGCTTCTAAATGCCCACAGCTTTTTATCATTTCACGATACCCATCGCGCCGTTTCACAGGGACAAAAAGCTGAAGAGCCAGAAAGTCAGAAGCAGAACTTTCTGGACCCTGAAGTACATAAAAAAATTGGAGGACTGCTGCAAAACCGGTACCTAAATACTCCCAAGAAAGCTCTGTAAACTGTTTATTTTCTCCTAGTCACATCAATCCTCTTGACCCACCTGCAGGGTGACCAGTTTCCCCACCAATTTATCAATGAGAATCTATTCAAGTATTCAGAGACTTCAAGTGTCATTACATGATAATTGTGACTAAGGAAAGCTTTTGCTTACACTAACTGGGGCAGGGGAGGAATTCAGCCCCAGAGAGCTGCCTGCAAATGCCTCCACAATGCAGAAAATCATCAAGAACCCTACAGCAACATTTCCAATAGGGTGAAGCAGTTTTCTCAAGAGCTTGAAAGCCCCTCTGTCACAATGCTATCCCCTCACTGACATCTATTAAAATAATGTGCTATACCATCTCTTGTCTTAAATATTATTTATTATGAAGCTAAGGCTCTGCCAAGTGCCTTCAGGCTACCTTCAGTCTAATTTTTTAAGCAATTTCTAAAGCAATATGTGTGGGAGAAATGTCCCTAGGATATCAATACATAAAGAAAACAAACAGCACCTTCTTCAACCCAGCTCAGCATAGAGGAAGAATTCTTGGACCTTTGTGCTCATCACGCTTGCCAGAGGCCAGCAGATGTTGGTTTGAACACCACAAGCAGGGGTAGGAGCCAGGTCTCCTCTGCTCTGGAACAGTGCTTTAATCCCAAACATTCCTCCAACAGCATCTTCTTCAGCAGCAAACAGGTCAAAAACATCTTCTTTGGGAGAAAAGAGGTCAGTCTTCAGGTCAGAGAATCTTGCAAGAGGTGGAGGCTGTTTTCTTGACACCGGAGAGGAGCTGAAATCTCAGAGGGGCACTGACTTTCAAGCACCTCTGTATCCTTGCACAGATAGATCCAAGGAACCTTCTCTGGCCCCTTGGGACCCCATCCTGAGGTGCCATGCCCTCCACTGGACACTGTGCAACAAATAGGCTGAACAGATTGTGTTAGGGAGGCTTGTTACTCATCCTGTTTCAGTAAGGTCATTTTCGCACACTGAAAAATTATCATTAGGTAATTTAGATGCATTAACTCTTGGCTGTAACTTCAATGTCTCTGAAATGGAATGGCTAGTATGCTCTATCTGAAGGGACTATTAACTCAGATTAAAGAGGGAACTTGGCAGGTACAGCACATACACAAGATGAATTTTTATTTTGAGGCTAAGAGCAACAGTGAAAATTCTCATTTGCCCAAAGGTGATCCTATCGGATGACATAATGTCAGATAGCATTAAATAGCAGTTGAATATTATCTGACACTATTTCACCACACTTGCATAGCAGCGACTGAAATGATAGAAACAGACTCATCACCTAAATGGGAACACCCTGGAGTTATCTGAGAGTGTGAACAGGTGTCCTTGAGTGTAATTAGCTCTTCACAGCCCTTTTGTTCCTTTAGACTGATCTGCCTAGAATTATCAACTTAGAGTGGCATATTGCTGCTGAATAGATCCCCCTACATCTGCCATGCCCATCGACCCCAAATCATTCTCAGTTTTGGGAACCAGCTTGAGAATTAAGAAAAAAAAAACCAAAATAATGTGTTCTTCAAATATTTCTTAGCCTTGTTTAGAATCATAGATCATAGAATCATAGAATCAGCTGGGTTGGGAAGGACCTCTGAGATCATCAAGTCCAATCCTTGATCCAACCCTGCCGCAGTTCCCAGCCCATGGCACTGATGCCACATCCAGTCTCACCTTAAATACCTCCGGGGATGGTGACTCCACCACCTCCCTGGGCAGCCCATTCCAATGCTTGATTACCCTCTCTGGAAAGAATTTCTTTCTAATATCCAACCTAAACCTCCCCTGGCACAGCTTAAGACCGAACCCTCTTGTCTTGCTGATCGTTGCCTGGGAAAAGAGCCCAACCCCCCCCTGGCTGCACCCTCCTGTCAGGGAGTTGCAGAGAGTGAGGAGGTCTCCCCTGAGCCTCCTCTTCTCCAGGCTGAACAGCCCCAGCTCCCTCAGCCTCTCCTCACAGCACTTGTGCTCCAGTCCCTTCCCCAGCCTTCTTTCCTCTAACAGGCTGGCTGACAACTTAGGCTGAATTTTCTAATGGTTTCTACTTTTCACACCTAAGATAGTTAGGAATACACTTCACATCCCATTCTCCCCACCATTCTTTTTAACCTATTTTGAAAGAGAGCAATCAAAGCATCATATAGCAGATGTAGCTGAATATTCAAAGTCTTGAACAGAGTGGGAAGAACAAAAAATAAATCTCAATTTATGGCCAAAATCTAGTTTTCCATCTACACTCAATTCTCTTCCCATTTCAACCTTTATGTGAATATAAAGAGGGTTCATTTTAAAACATTTAAAGAGAGAGACATAAACCCCTTGACTTTTTTCCTGGATTCAACTCTGATAAGCCTATTATGTATTGTCAAGGTAAGAGCCAAGCCACAATTCCAATATACCTTTTGAAGCTACAGATAAATGTACTTCGATTTAAATCTTTAGGTTAAGGTGCCTTTAGAGATAGTATTTAAACTTTTGTCCCCTCCCTGCTACCCCTACTCCACAGAAAAAACATAAAACACAAACCAAAGAAGAACTGATCTGTAAATTTCCTTTAGTAAACATCAACCTACTTTTCAAGAGAAAAACAAAAGTGTGTATAAATTCTACTACAAGAGATCTGTCAGGGAAGGGAGAGTTCTTCTCTACCACAGGATGAGATAGCAATGAGATTAAATTTAGAAATGTAAGGCCATGTTTTACAGTAAATATACAGAGGAAAACGAAAATTTAAAATGTTGCAAATATGAGATACCAGAATTACCAAAAATAAAGAGGAAAACCAAAATGACCAGAAACACCTGGCAAATATGTTCATCTGACTTCTGCCAACGTGGCTGGTGCTGAAAATAGAAATATTATTTTTTTTGATTTCTTAATTTCAAAATATTTTGGTATTAATTTTACTCAGATTTAACACACTGGTAAAGAAGATACTGGAGATTTGGCTCTCTTCTTTGTGCTGTGACCATGGTTTTGATCACAGTGAATTTATCATGAACTGTTGGGGAATTCAGAGCAAACTCTCCAAGGTAAATGTGCCAGGCTTCAGAAATGGAAATCAGACTTCAAGTCTGTTCGGTTCCATTGAGAAAACTGGGTAAAAAGAGCCTGGTTAGTCCATACAGACTATAGATTTTATCCACCTTGAAGAACTTCCACTTTCTGCTGTTACAGTTCCTTGGGAAGATTCCCTGTTTGTAGCTGTGGTTGCTAAACCTTGAGTTCCACAAAAAAAAAAAAACAAATCAACTGTAATCCAGCCCATAAAGGAGAAGGCAAATCATCTACTGTTTTCAAGTAGCTATAAAACAGTGTGTGTTAGCAACTCAGAAAGCCATTAAATAAACTTGTTCCCGGGCTTGAATTCCTCAAGGTCCCATTTAAAAGAAATTAGGAGCTTTTTATATGCAGAAAACTCCAAAGTGCATGCTAAAATAATGTCTCAAATATTATATAAATTTAGGAACGGTTGGTTGACTAGAACAGCTTTGCCAGCAACGCATTTATAAATGTATTGGTTGTTATTAGGAAGTACTGGAGCTATTACAGAAGTATACAAGTGCATTGATAAATCATAGCAATTACACAGTGTTTTACATCTTTACAGTGCTGTGCAGAAGTGCAGTCCCCAAATATATTTCACCATTAGACTTTTATTGTTTAGTTAGGTGTTTTCCTCCCACTGTTGTGCCAAGCCTCACAACTGGCTACTCCCTTAGACTCATCCACCTCCTTCCAGCTGTTCCTCAATTAAGCCACTCTCTCATTTAAACCTCAGTGACATCTCCTTGCTTGTTGCCTCAGCCTACAAACTCAGCCCACCTACTGTAAGGGAATCTCCCACAAAAATTCTCAGGATGACAAAAGATAAAGTTTCCTGGGAATTCTCTGCCTTTATCAGAAAATACCGATTCACTGAATCAAGTAATTTTCAGAGCATACAAGTTATATGGGAGAGACATTTTCAGGCTGGGATAGAAGTTTCTTTTTAAAGCAGGAAACTTCAAAATCTTAAAAATTATGAGCCAATTTCAGGTTGCAAACTATTAAACTTCCTTAGGAGAAATTAAAAAAAAAACAAACAAACCTCTTGTACTGATGCCTAAACTGAGTTTCTTCAAAATTTTCTGAAGGTTAAATCTTTGTTTCTACGACATACAAAGACCAGCTTTTTTAATTAATTTTCCTAAGTATTCCTTTAACATAAAAGATTAAAAAAAAGATGAGTAGGTTTCTGTTGACAAGAATGAAAAATTATGTTGTTTGGCCTTTATTTACAACAGGTAATCTCTCAGACAGATGAATACTAGAGGTGACATTCACTCAAGTAATACTTGGTTCTGTGAACAGGATTTTCCTTGGAGTCCCTGTGCAAGCAGTAGGTCAATAAACACATATTTCTCAGATATTTCTCATTTCAAATGGCTTTGGCAGAGTTGTCAGAGAATCATAGCTCCATAGAACCACATTCTGGAAAAGATAAGCCTTGTCTTGTCCACATTCTTAACCCCTTAGAGAAAACAACACTTGTTTTGAAACTATTTCACATGAAAAATCACTACATGAATACAAGAACCCTTGATTTCAACTGCATGAGACATTTGGATTAGTCTACATAGGGAATTGCTCTGTGTCAGCAAGGAAGACACAGTATAAATCTAGAGGAAAGCTCACTGAATTTCTAAACTAGGCTTGAGACAGAATAGGGTCAGTGCATAGGCCTCTGACAAAATGAATTTGGCTAAGAAAGCAGGAAATCTCCCAAGGGATCAGCATAAACAAACCTGACCAAATCAGCTATTATCTTCACAACTCTTCTGGGTTTTTTCCGGTAAAAATTCTTGGCAACCAAAACGATACAAATCCAAACAGAATCACTTATGAACAGCTGTGACATATTTCTTTACCTAGAATAGAAGCTGAAATGGAAATCCTGTTCAGTATATAGAATGACCAATATGAGATGAAATGCTGATGACAGAGGTTTTCAAACTCAATGGGAAAAAAAACGCATATTCTGTAAGTCTCACTGCCATTTAAGTAGTTTCTCTGTGCCTTCTGCATTTATAACTGTGATTGTGGAAGTTGCTCCAAATTTGGCAACTAGCTGACTTAGAATAAAGGATAAAAATGTCTTGTTTTACAGCAGAACTTCTTTGTGTACAGACTACACAGGTCAACCAACATGTGAAATGGAAAATAAATCTCCGCAAACTGAAACACTGAGATAACCACAGCTATATACCACCCCTATCATCCTTTTTTCCTCAGAAAAATCTGGAAGGTACTGAAATATAGACCAGAGCTTGAATTTGATGTGATTTTCATCACAATTGTGAATTCATTCTGTTACATGCAACAGCAAGATTCCTGTTAAGCATAATGGGATCGTTTCGAGGAACCTGAAGAAATAGGATCCCATCTCCCCTCTTTTTGAGAATTGCCCACATGTAAATCTAGACCAGATTCGCACAAGGAGGCCTACCCAGAACAATCTTTTTTGAATCTGTAGGACTGAAGACTTCTCAGGGATGCAGAACTCCTGCAAAACCTCTCCTGGGATTCCCATCATGAGCTGTAGATGCTGTACTTCTCTCACCTTATTTTGTTATATCTGTTTGATCAGTTGATGACCCAAATGCTACAAAACTTCCTGTCATATACTGATAACAGCTTTTGATATATAGAAAAATAACTTTGCAGAGCCAGAGTAGCACCCAAAAGTTTTAAATGGTGGTGGATGTTGTCCCCTTAAGCCAGTAAAACCTTCTGGGTAAGATCCCCTGCCTTCCCCCTCTCTGACCCAACAGCAAACACTTCCATTACTCCACTGATTTGCCAGTTCAAATATGAGGAAAAACAAACCAAATCCCTGCAGTTAGTAAATGCTGATATCATCAAACCCATCATCCTTTTATCTCATGGGAAAGGGCACTGAACAAGCCTTGTGCCATTATTACAAAGTGCCCAAGTTCATAATTGTCGTATAACAAATTTCCTGTCCTACTTTTAGCTATAAGGTATCTATTACTTAATTGCAATTTAAGTGAACTACTCTCCCTGCCTGCTGCTACATCAGTCTTCCAGCTAAATTATGCCTTTGCTTAATTTAAAGAACTCCACTGATAGCAGGTGCTAGGATAAGGAGGGCTTATTCATCCTAGAGAGACAAGACTGGCTGAGAAATTGCAAAAGATACAAAAAAGTTAAATGCAATCAACAGAGTAAAGTGTGTGGGGGGGGGAAGGCTGAAAAAGAAGGGAGGGTAGAAAACCAGACAAGGACTAGAGGATTGAAAAAGCACCTGTTCAGTGCTTTTCTGACCCACTCCATGCAGTGTTTCTCTTCCAAGTGCCAGCTGCCCAAGGCTTAATATTTTCACAATTCCAAGACTCCTCTTAGGTGCAGACACTTGGAGAGAGTTGAAGTGAGAAGTCAGTGTCAGATCATGAAAATACAGACCCCGCATCTCTAAGGTTTGCTGAACACCAGGATGTGCCTTTACTGCCCACAGAAAATGGCAGATGCTTTCATCTCATACTAACTTGCTTTAGTTTTAGACATACTAGACCATATCTACTGACTTTTGGAGTCTGCTTAGGGAGATAATATTGCTGACAAGCTGAATAATAATCTAGATAATTAAATGACAAATAGGATGGGAACATGCAAGTCTGAGTTGATATGGGTCAGGCTGGATTTCTCTGATTTTAGAATGAATGCCATAAGCTGAATAAATCATTTATATCAGCACTATTTCCCATCAGAGACATCAAAACTCATTAATCCTTGTTAAGTAAAAAACCCCTTCACTGTCAATTCCTCTCTTGTGTTGAAAAGCAAGTTCAGCAAAAGTGTTATTGAACCTCCATGCACCTGTGCAATAGATACAGTAGGAATTCTACCATATATTGGAAAATGGAGTGACCTTTGGGACAGCTGAGATTAAGAAAAAAAGCATACATAGAAAAATATTAAAAAGTCCTTTGGAAGATGATGGATATTTTTTCCTCTTCACGTTATCTTGATAAATGATAACCTACATGCTGTTCTTGATTTGTGCAATAGTGTTCTCAATGACATACGTGTCCTATCTGATAAACTGTGATCAAATGATGCTGGCCTCAACCCAGAGCTTTTCCTTGATCTTCCTGAAGCCTGCTCCATTTCTGTTTAACTTAGTATATCCAGCACTGCATTTCAGCTGTCAGCAACAACTGAGCAAGACAGAAAAAGGCAACTGTTGGTGCAAAGTTGAAGCTGCTTTTACAGCCCCGCTGGACAGAGCAGCAGAGAGAAGGGTGCCTGGGAGGAACAAACTGTTCAGCCCCGTGCTGGAACAGGGAAGTATTGACAGACCATCCAAAACAAGGCTTAGTGTCTCAGTGGACACATTAAACAGGACTGTGTGGGACCTGTGTCAGCATTCCCACACAAAGCACAGAAGTTCTCAAGGCCAAGTCACTTGGCTTTGCATTAAACAAGGCAGAGACACTCAGAAGATCAGTAATATTTAATAATCTGAGCAATGGCTCTCAGAAACTAATATTTAGTGTTTTCCTAAGCCTGAATTTCTGATGATTTTTGTGTTATTCCACAATCTTCTCTGACCTGGAACCTTCTGGCAATAACAAAGTGCAAAATACTCCAAATAATGAGCAGTATAGAAAAGGGAGTGATGCTGGCTGATGTTTGCATGTGAATTTAATTGAACATGAAGACATCAGTAGAATCACAAAGCTCTTTCATCAGTATCATTTTGCTGAGAGAAAAGTGAGAAGTTTTCTGGCAGAAGATTCCATGTAGCCAACAGAAACCTAAATAGCAGTGCTTGTTCACCTGAAACAGCATTTGAGACCTGTCAGCTTGACACACAAATGTTTTGGTTATAAATACCTCAGGAAATGAGAGAAATGTGGAAGTGTCAATAGACTTTACTGTGAAATTATGAGCTTATCTACTGCGCTTTCAACTCCTTTGCTTTCCATAACAAAACTGTTTATGAAGAAAATTGTCTTAAAGAGCTGATAAGAAGCATTGAAACCACTTGAAATTTAACTCTGCATAGTAAAGAATGGCAGCCTTAAATTTCTTACCATCATGTAAATTTTTGTTGCTTTAGATTTTTTCCTTTCATAGAACATTCTTGCCAGTGTTCACAAAGTTTATAATAAAGGTTTATAAAACCTGTTTTTCTGAGTTTCGACTTCTGGGGTTTTTTTGCTACATTTCAATAAAAAGAATGAATTTTTTTCCATCATAAATAATAAGAAATAAAGAAAAATATATACGGAGAATAAAAAGGGTCATTTGCAACCTGCCAGGAGCAATGTCTAATAAAAGCTTAAAATTTATGTTGTAAAATTCTTTTAAAACACTTGAATGTGTTTAAATGGCTAATGGATGCAGAGGTGAACAACCAAAATTGTGCTTCTCGAGTGAAATGAGGCACTTACCGGAGGGAATTTTTGCAATAGAAAGACAATTACTTTTTTTTATATCCTTCTTGGAGTAATAAGGTTACTCTAATAAACCTGAACACAGAAAACACTTACTTTATCCTTTATTCCCTACTGAATTCAATTCACTACGTTCTGGCTTAAAGTAACTAAAAAAGAAGGAGTTTTCACGTACAAGTTTTCAAACAAATTACTTGTTCTGTGAAAGGAAATTTTCATAATGGCAGTAGTAAACACTTTGGTTCATAAAAGCTTTCTAGGTCTCCACCTATCAGTAAAAAGCAGTTGGAATTTTAAGGGAAACTTCTGACAATTTTTTTTTTTAGCTTCCACAGTACTTTACAGTGAAGTTCTCCATTATGCATTTTTTGCTGTATAAATATTTGATATAAAACCAAATCATGTATATATATATGAGCCTTCTCCCCTTGAATTTATATTTTTGACAGAAGATGAATGACCTTTTTTTTCTAGTTTCATCTTTTAGTTTTATTTTTAAAAAGAATACATTGAAATAGCCTGGCTGCATCTATTTTCCTCCCTGTGAGATAGGAAATCACTGGCACTCACATCTGGAAACACAAGACAAAATGAAAGTTTTGTGATGCAAAAAAAAACCCCACAGGGAATGCACATTTCCAGCCAAGTAGATTTTTCAATGCAATTAATTATTAGAAATAAATACAGAGTTTGAAGCATGGTTCATTTCTTTTTAAGTTGATTTCTAGTAAGAAATAGGAAACATATTATGAGTATACTGAACTGAGAAAGAAATGGAGTTTTAACTTTTTAATATCTTCTTATGCTCCTGAATTTCCAGAAATGGTCCAACAGCAATTGCATTGTTCTGCAATTTTGTGCAGTCTGTCCCTCTAGGCATTAGTCTGTGCAGTTAAAATGACAGATGAGTTGCCAAATTCTTGACATTCCTTCAGTTGAGGTTTTGATTTGGGACATGAGGGAAACTGACCAAGTGACAGGACAAAGTTGGGTATTAACAGCAGGTTTAGAAGTGTTAGCAGGTAAATTAGGACCTGATCCATCAGCCATTTTTGGGGAAAACTGTTCTGTGTGTTCCCAGAAACCTGAGTTTGAGGTTACACTCTGTTATGCTGTCAAATATATCTTTAACCTTTTCTCTTTTATTTTTTTCACCCTTCTGTGAAGGAAACCCTGAAGAATTTAAGTTTGCTGTTGTTGTTGTTTTGGTTTTTTTTGTTTTAAGAAAAGAAATACAGAGGAACACAGAAAGTTATTTCTTAAGCACCATCTGACATTAGTTCAAATTACCAAAAGTGATTGAGGTTGGGGCTTAGAAGCCTGGATCTAAATAGAAGAAGCTGAATTGCGGCTGAAAATCATTATCTGCAAAATATGAAAAGGTCTGAGCAGCTTGTGCAGCTGGGCTGACCACAGTTTACCCTTTTCATTACTCAAGCCCTAAAATATTTAGCAGTGTCCCAGAATATTTCTCATGGCATCTATAAAAGGAGATTGAAACAAGCAACTACTGTTGACTGCTATACCATGAAGTCCTACATGGAATAAAGCCATCTGGTACCTGCATATTCAGTTAATAGCTCAGCTTCCTATGTAAAGTCTTCAGTTTGTTATTTATAGATCATAAGCCAGAAAGATACACCCATGCATATATACACACTCGTAAATAAAACTAAAAATTGAAAAGTGAGGGTACCCTGCCCTTTGGCAGCCTCTAAAAATAATGCAAATTGACACAACACACTTGAGAGTTTTGTCAAAGTTACATTCTGCAATATCACTGCTCTCCTGCAGTCACACACACGGACACGGACGGCAAATGGAGCCTTTGTATTTTATTTTATTTTTTTTTAAATTTTATTTTTCATGAGGCATTTTCTATTTTTTGTATTTGAGATGGTCAATTAAGGAAAAAACCCAGATACCTGGTGGTCACTGACCAAAGGCTAAGGAACAGATGAAAAGTTTTGTGTTATTTATTTTCTCCTTTTACAGTTTCAAGCTTTCAGTCAGCTATGGAAATGGCATTCATCAGCACTGGGCATCCAGGAGTAAGTCTCCTAGTGATTTCCTCATTCCTTTTACCACATGAAACCACTCAGAAGAGGCTTTTACTTTTTTTACTCTGATTTATTTTATCTCTCTTTAATTGTTGTTTAAACAAAAACATGTTCTGCTTTTTGTTAAATATTAAAAAACTGAAGTGCTCTGATTTATTTAAAGATTTCTCTGTTTAGCCAAAGGGTTTTGCCTGGACAAAGTGCAGATTTTCCTTTTTCTCAAGAATGATAACATTGTAATTTCTTCTGCTTTTCCGAAAATACGAAAAAGTAAGAGTCAATAAAATTTATTCTTTGATGAAAACCATTGAAAAGACTTAGGAATTGACAGAAGAATTATTTCATGATCTCTGCTTTTGTTGCCAATTGAAGCAATAGTAACTGCTCTCCTGAAAATCCATAAGCAAGTAAAGTTACTGAGATGAATTTATTAAATCATATAAGTATACACGACAACTTGTTTTCTAGAACAGCTTCCTAAAAATTACAAAAATCTGCACGGATTTTTAACCGACAATAATTTAAGTAGGAAAAAACTTACACACTTGGAAGCCTTCAGGGTGACAGTCACAAACATTTTAAAGAAGACACATAACACCACCTCAGCAGCACTGTCTTTAATACCCCAGGATATGGAAACATGGAAGGGCTGCTCTATTTGTGGATTTTAGTAAACTTTTTTGTCAGTTTTGAACGACAGAGAACTAAAGTTATTCAAGGGCTATAACTGGGGACAAAGACCTGTCCTCCAAACATTTTTGTGCTTATAAATATGCTAATCTTGCTGTGCTTTGCAGCTTTTCCTTTACAGCTCCTGACGTGCTTTGATGTGCTGTCCATTTAGCTGGTTCAGATAATATTTTAAACAGGAACTTAAGAGCACCAGACAACACTGTCACTGTCTTCAAAAAGAAGCTTTTACTGCTGTAACCACAGTTTAATAACCATGCCAGGGAGAGAGGAGTTCAAAGCAGAGATGGGGAACTTGAGACCCCAGTAACATCTGGTGCCTTTCTCGCAGGTTACAGAAGTTAAATTGCACAGCCCTTTGGAGAATCACTTCTATTTGCTTCAATATCCAAAGATAATGCAAGCCACAGAGAATGACAGAAAGGTCAGGGATCCTGATAAATCAAATATTTAGAACAGTCTATATCTTTCTACAGTACCTCTCAGCTCTTGGGCAGAAAATAGCAAGACATTTTTTCAGCTCCAAGGGTCTTTTGGACTAAATACCCCTGCCACCAAATTTATTCCAGCATGAATATTTACAACACCTGGATGTCTGAAAGCCACCAGCCTTCAGAATAGGTAAATAAATCTTGGTAACTTAACAAATTCTATGGCATGGTGGTTTTATATTACTTCAGTGAGAATCAGATCTGATCCAGGGACTTCTGCAGAGAGAGAGATCCTTTCCTTTGAGTTCAGGGAACTTTGGATTAGGTTCTTGATTTAAATTTTAACTTTCTTATTTTTAAATAACATCCAGTATTTAGAATTTTCCATGCTGTGTAGGAATCACATAAAAAGTATGATTCAAATGTATCATAGGAAAAGTAGTCCCCTCCCTTCAGAGACAGTGGTTAAAAAAAAAAAAAAAAAGAGAATATTATTTTCTAAGTTACGCCTCCAGTGCCAAAAACCATGAACTATACAAATTGTCTCAGTCAGTTCAAACCCAACCAAGTACATTTATCTTTTTTTCCAAGGAAAGAAAATTAATAACATCTGGTGCTTTCTACTTCTCCAATTGTGCTTTCTCTCTTCTCTCACTAAGGTAAGTCAGAGTTGATAAGAAAATCAGACAACAGAGAGAAAAGCAAGAAGTTCTTCGTGTTTCCCTCATTTCCAGGTTGGAGAATTTATTATTTTCATACAGCCTCCTTCCCCATTTGTGGGCCTCTCCTACCAGAGCAAACATTCAGCTTCAGGCTCTCGAACAGGCCCCAGGAGAAGGACTGTGGATGATTCTCAGACTCGTTCCTTTCTTGCAACAGACAAAAGCCCATTTATTTTTCCAATCAGTCCTTATAGCAGTACTTGCATAACATTGCATTTTTGCTTCATTGACTCTCAGCTGGCACCAAGGAGCATCCTCCTTTTTTCTGGCCAGTTCCAAAGCTAAATCAGTCATACTCTCTCCAAATTAGCCTGCTCAAGTCTAGTTGGTTGATTCTTATGTTTCTAAACTTCCATCTACAGAGAAATTTCACCTCTGGGAATTCAATTGGCCAAGGATTATTCCTCATTAATTTCTGTTTCTGATTTTAAAGGCATCACAGAAATTAGGTCTTCATAGGGAGATTCCTCCCTTAAGCTACAGACCACTAAATGCCCTGTGTTTTCATCACATCCTGACAACACCAATCCTTTGAGGTGCATAGTATTGTGCAATTAAAATCTAGTTAATAGTCTCGCTCTGATTACAGTTCTGGACTGGGACCTTGAGTTGTGAAATTCTTGTCTAGAGTGAATCCCTTGAAGAATTAGAGATCTTATGAAAAAAAAAGAACTTCAAATATTTTCTAAAAGCCTTTAAACTACACTTTCATATACAAAGTTATTATAAGATATGAGCTACAGTATGAAGAGCTTGAGAAATGAACCCTTTCCAACTTCTCTTTTTTTTTTTCCATTTTCAGTCACTGTGACTCTAGAGGTGAAAATAGACCTCTTTTTGAAAATAGATCTCTTTTTGAAAATGGATCTCTTTTTTTTTTATTCCCCAAACTGATACCCGGAATTAAAAAATAATTTACCATATTAGAATGAATCTAGGTCTAAGTTCTTCTATTTCATAGAAGATTTACTGGCAAAAGCTCATAGAGGAGAAAACCTTCTGTGGCTTCCCTACACGAGGGAGGTTTAGGTTGGATATTGGAAAAACGTTCTTCATCCAGAGGGTGGTTGGGCACTGAACAGGCTCCACAGGGAAGTGGCCACAGCACCAAACCTGACAGAGTTCAAGAAGCATTTGGAAAACTCTCTCAGGCACAGGGTGTGACACTTGGGAATGGTCCTGTGCAGGGCCAGGAGTTGAACATGATGATCCTTGTGGGTCCTTTCCAGCTCAGAATATTCTATGACACACAGGAAATGAATTTCAAACAAAGTGAAATAAAATTAAACCCCCACGTTAAACTCTTCAAGGTGCTATCTTGCTTTCAAATACACAGAAGCTGTAAAATAACAACAGTCATTTTTCTTGTTGTATTACCACAGACACCACATGGGTATTTATCAGTCCTTTGGTGCAGACACAGGAATGTGAGCACTGTATCCATGTGGTTCTTACTACTCACAAAAACCACATTCCATGCCAGGGCTGGGAACTGCATGACATGGGAGTCAAGGATTTATTCTCACACATACAATAGTTGACACACAGCATGATTAATGTAGATCCAATGGAATATCTACTTTATTTTATTTTCACAAACCAAAAGGTACTATATATTTAAAGTGATTTTAATTGTTGAAGTGTTCTCCTTGTTTATTTAGAAGTTAAATGAATTAAAATTCAGGTTTCTTTCATTTTTCTTTACAGTTTCAGTTAAAAAACTGCAGTGCCACTTGGAATTCCTGCAGTAATCCATGAAGAGTGTAACAGAAAGGGTAAAATAGGAGCTAATAGAAATTGGTTTAACTCTAATTAAATCAATGGCTCATTCAATGAAACACCACCAGGACACATCCAGCTCAGCTGGAAAAAGGAGTTCACAAAACAAACCTAGCCTGGGGAATTCCTCACTACAGCAAAAGGCTTATAGAAATACATGGTGAACTAGAGAATTTTTTTTAATGAGAAGCCTGAAATACTGTTTTCAAACGAATCCAAGATTCATTTACATATTTCAAGTATGCTGCTGTACAAGAACAGCTACAGATTCCCTTTGTCCTCACTGTGCTCCACGTTGTTATCCTTAAATTTGATCTTGCGTTGATCAATGTGAGGCATGAGAGTGATCAAAGGCATCAGGATGCCTCAAGGACAGACTTTATGGAAATCCGGGGAGATAGGTTTGAATAAATTTTATTCGTATCTCTTCATGTTCTTTACATTTTTTTCCAGGCAAGAAGGTAGATTCGCACACCCCTGGCTGCAGGGAGAAGCAAACCCCTGTCACCCAAACTCCCCGTCTTCTATACGGGAATGGCACTTTGTCATTGGCTTGTAAAACCACAGCAGGGACTAATTTCTCTATTTTCTTCTGGTTTATTGTGCAGAAACATTTTGATTGCTGACACCTAAGGTGACAGTATTTTGTCATAAATTTTTCTCCATTTTGTAAGAACAATGTATAGTGTATATATATATAAATATATATATAGTATATATACATTATGTGGGCCCATTCCTACAAGGGTCAATCACCCTGTTCAACAGAGTTCAGATATTTTTATCAAACCTGTTCAAAGCACTTAATTCTATTCTTATGTTAACCAGAAGTAGACATGTTCAGGATAGGCATGTATTTGACTTCCTTTAGGTTGTGATTTTTATGCTTTGAAAATGTATTCACTGTCTTTTCCAAGCATTCCCAGCCATCTGATATTCCAGGGGCATTTTGCTTTCTCATGGTGCAATATGTCAATGTCAAAAGACCATCACTAAAATGACATGAATTTAAATAGTTTGTTACATCCTAAAAGCTACAAGTCCTTTCTGTATACCATTGACATACAACTATAGGACTGCTAGTTTGTTCTCATTTCTTTAGGAAGTTGGGAAAAAAAAAGTAAAACATGGGAAATTAAAGAAGCAGGATGGTACCGAGTAAAATGAGATCATTACAACTATTGATATTAAAGGGTAATAAACCCTTTTGCCATCACAGGCAGAGAGAGATTCAGCCTTGAAAGAGAAACAAACACTTAACAAAGAAAATAAAAGTTTCTATATTTATAAGGGCTGAAACAATACCAGAGGCAAACATAACACAAAATAAAGTTTGACACCACCTCACAAGACTATCCAAAACCTTATTTTGACAGTCCAAGCTGTTCACAAAACTTTTAAGAAAAGTATAATTTCAGGACTTTCTCTATTCCTCCCCCTCTCAATGTTAAAAAACCACCTAAATTAATTTTTTTAAAAAATATTAAATAACTGTATAACTAGAAATTAAAATTAAGATCCATTCACAGTTCTCATCTTGACTTTCAAATACATTCAGCTACCCATGAGAAAACAGAGATCCAGCTTACCTGTGTGGGAAATGTCCCTCTTTTTAAATTTAGAAAGATGGCATAAACTCGGGGAACAAAGAAACAAGGAGGAATTTATTCAATGCGTTGGGTCTTTCTCGCATCGAGTTTCCAGGGAAAAAGACACTTTTGGTTTAAATTCCATACATTTTATAGTTTCACAAAATCCCCACCCTTTTCAGATCAGTTCGGTGTATTCACAATTGACTGCTGGGCATCCTCTTTCAAAAATGATAGATCTTCCTTTGTTCTTAGCCCAGAGAGAGAAGAAACTCTTGTGTACAAAAATTCTCATGTGGTCCCAAAAAATTCTAGTTTTTAGGAACTTTTATATTTCCTTTATCCGGCTGAAAAAGTCTCTGATACCCAGTCCCAGTCTGGGACTTGAATATCTTACAACTTCGCGATACACCTATAAAAAACTGTATTTTTATTTCTCATAACAAGATAAATCATCTATAAATTAAAAGAAAGGAAAAAAAACCCCAAACATCTCCCCCAAAACACATGGAAAAAAGAAAATCTAAACCTCAGCACAGCTGACCCTGCAATGGACAGCAATAGAGGGAACCCCCAGGAATTCCATCCTGCTAAATGACAGCACATTTCACTCCCTTGTACATAGTCCTGTACAAAGCACTGGACATTTGCCAGAACAGCAGGCAAAGCATGGAATATAAACATTGATCTTAACTAGAGCAGCAAAGTTCAGAGCAGTGACTATTCCCTACTCTCTCCACCATTATTTCCTGCTGAACACACTCTACCCGTTTTTACAACAGTAACTGTATGAATATCTTAAATCATTCACCGAAGACCTCTCTGAACAGCCTCTGCTATTTAGAAAAGATAGAGCTTTGACTATTTTCTAGGAAAAAAAAAGTCCTGTAAGTGGCCTAGGACACAGTTCATTGCTTCTATGCATCCGACACGATGGGGTGGTTAAGGTGAGATGGAGTGGGCACATTAGTTCTATAATGTCCTAAAGGCAGGAATGGCAGAGAGGTGAGATTTTTTTCCAGAGGAAGTTTCACAGTAAGACCACGACCTCTATAAAACGGGATTTTAAGCCCCTATTGAAAATGCATCCGCTGTCCAAAAAGAAAATAACACAAATGAAGAAATTCCCGTGGGCTGCTTATTGATACGGGATTTTCCCTAGCAGTTAATCTCCCTGAAAGGCTGTTCCAGCAGTGATAATGACTAAAGCAGCTCTCCACACACATTAACTGTTGGGATAACAATACAAATTCAGTTGATAAATGCTAACACTTAACTTGCTATTTTCTGCCTCCACAGAAGACTTAATTATGTCTCTAAGTATCTGAAGTAGTAAATAACCATTTTAAATGGGGCACTGCTTCAAATTCACCATTTGTCATTAGTTTTGGGGATTATTCTTTTTTTATTTTTTAATAAGCCCCTCGTTTTGTAGCTAAAAGTGAAATCATTGTTCACTGCAACCGAGAACCCTGTGATTGATCTGATATGAAAACAAGAGGGAAATACCTTGAAATGATCCCGAGATATTGTTCACTCCCTGTCCTCGTGAAGTCCCTGTCACGTGCTCTTGAGAGCAGCCAGCGCTATTTCATAGTTTGGTTACTTTATTAGGCTCTTTCAAGCTCAATAGATAAATATATGAGCACAGCTACACAGTTCTGCCAACTCTTCAAAAACTGTTCTGTAAACCAGAAAGAAAAATCAGGAGTGTGTGACCTCCCCATAATCAAAGCATTTAAGTGAAAAGAAGGTACTAATGACAAACATTCATGTGATATGATGAAAGGGAATGCACAGAATGCCAGGTGGATTAGCTAGACAACTAATCAAAATTTGCAGCCACATGCATAAGCATTAAAAACAATGAACCATTAAACGTAGTTATCTTGATATTCCTACTATCTCAGCACTTCTCTAATCAGAGAACTCAAAGATTACTCACCCTGCTTAATTCTGCAAGGGTTACTTCTTGTCTGGCTAACATACATCAGCAGAATAGATAAGACAACATTTGTATCAGACTCAAGCATTTCTTAATTCTCAGTCTCAGTCACAATGGTGTTGAGGACAGCTCAAGTGACTTGGTTGAGTCACTTGATTTGTGTTTTGATTCCAGAAGTGTCATAGCATAGCCTAAATGGCAACAGTTCAATCCTAAATTGCCACTGAAAGCAATGACAGTATAAAATGCATTTATGACTGAAGAGAAGTAGAGGTGCCAAGTGTCCGTTTAGCACATTTATCATCCAAAAAAAAATTGATTTTGATTCTCTGATTGAAAATATTTCCTTAAGTGACCTGGCCAGTTGAGGGAATTGTATTTTAAATACTTCCTGATAGAAGATTAGGAAAGAGATTCAGGCACAGAGCTTAAGTATACAGTTTAATGTTTCCCTTTCTCTGAGGAAACCAGTAAAAAGGAAAGTGAAGAAATACTTTCCAAACTGACTATTTCAGGGATCTCAGTTTGAGCTGCCAGGCTACACATTTTGATTCATTAGGCATGTTGAAAAATAATTGATTCCACACAATTCCATTTTTTCCAGTGGACCATTTTGAGGAGGAGGATACTCACACTTTGGAACAAAGAGAAAGCAGACTGTACTCCAACAGACTAAAGAGGTTAAAAAGTGAATATTTATTAGAGAGAACTGAAAGAGCTTAAAAGCATTTTCTCTGAATTGTTTTATCTGAAAAAAGAATGAAAAACCTCAATAAAGTTGAATCCTTCAGCGAGAGAATCCACACAACCCACCAGCCAGTTGTCATGTTACACTGACACGTTGCTAGTGGGGACAACCTCTCTTTTGGTAGCACTAAAATCTTTATTGACTGTCCTGTTGTGAATCCCTGGAGCCATTCCTGCTTTATTTCTGTGCACCACATTTATTTCAAAAAATATCTCCCTTTTGAGATAAAATCAATCTGTAAATAAAAGATTATACAAAAATTGTTAATGGTGCATTGCCTTATGAGCCCTTACTGGGTTTTCTCATGGAAAAGTGAACATTGTTCCCATGGAGTGAACATAATTAACCTAGGAATTGTGGGTTAATGTGTGTTTTTCTTCTGACACCTTTATAATAGCTAGATAAAAACTCAGCAGCATATGGTAACATATCATCATATCATTTAAATACCTCATTACAGTAATTCTTCTAACTTACTTTGTGAAGAGAATGTTTTCAGATGTTGGCTCAGCTCCTCTTTTTCTCTTCATTACCAAATACAGCAAGGAAAGGGAAATAATTCAAAAACAGGACACCACGCTGTTAGATATTCCCCTCTCATGAAAGTTTCCTGATAAATTCTCTTCTACCTCACTTCTGCAGTCAAGACATAACCAAGAACATAACCAAGAACATGACCAAGCTTACTTTCAAAGGACCAAATCTGATTTCTACATTTTTCAAATGCTGAAGGGCTCTTTGTCTCCAAGTTTTGCTTTTTGCACTAAACAAAAAACCTTCACCCCGAAGTGCTCTTCTGCACCTGCTTACAGATACTCTGCAGAATGCATTCTATATTGCAAAAGTTTATGATGTATTAGAAGAAGCAAGCCATAGTTCTTCTACCAAAATACAAGTTAGTGAAATATTATTACTCATTAGTGGTACACTGCAGCTGTGAAGTTGCAGTTCATGAGTGTAGAAAAAAAAATTGACTCGTTATATGCTAACCTACAAAAGAGGTGGAGATAAAAATAACTAAGGCTCGGGGATTTCCAGGTTGTTAAAAACTAAAAGAACATCAAAATTTAGTTATGAAATTTAAAATGAAGTAAATATATTTTTATAGGGTAAATTTCAAGAGTGCTAAAAAATGTTGTGGCTTTAGAATAGGAGTAGAAATATCGACAGAAGTAAAATCTACCTGCGACTTAAACAAAGTGGGGGGAGGCTGGGGAGGGCTCTCTTTTGCAGAATGCTGGGAAGATGTTTGGGAAGGAATTCATCCCTGTGCTTCCCTGTCCTGCAAACAGCTTTGTGCCCCAAGACAAAGCAATGTTAACTGCACAACTTCTTACACTCGTGCAAAACCTGCCACTCCCTAAACCAGCAGAATGGGTGCTGGGTTATGGAAGAGTTTAAGGCACACAGAGACAGCCACTGGAGAAGTTTGCTCCCCTTACCTGTCACACATCAAAATGCCTGCTGAGGTCACTTAAATCTGGATGGATTTAGATTTAAATGTTTCCATAAAGAAATGTTCTGATTACACCCAGTTTATAGCCTTCTAACAGAGTAAAAGAACTAAGGACCCTTCTCAGAATTTTGCCAACTTTCAGGAAAGAAAAGTATTATCACAGCATGTTCTGCAAAATTCCATGCAGGCGCCATCAAATGAGGACATTGTGCCACCAGTTTGAGGTATGTGCCCATTTGCACGTGAGGGTTTCTTGTTGGAGAGGCATTTCAGCATTTAAAGATGGGGGTTTTTTGAGACTGTATTTGATTTTTCATAAACCAATATAAAAAATCACAGCTGTGCAATCTGTACCTAACAGTCTAAGTGAAGGGAATTGAAGCAGGGATTCATATTTAATAATCTATACCCTATCTATAGATCATCCAATTAGAAAAAAATAGGTTTTGAGATGAAGAAAGAAAAAAAGAAGTTAATGACAAGTGAAATCAGACTCCACTAATATGATCTGGACCAGAATCACATGATTTCTTTATTTAAAGAAGAGAAACAGAAATGAGAAATGACTTAGGAGCCTTTTCAAGTACTACTCAGGTAAGCCAGTTTAGGGATGAAAGGCTGATGTTCTGGCCTGGGTCAATAAAGCTGTTGCTATCAACTGATTGCTTGCTGGCTCCTGGCAAGGACCCCAAGAGCCTCCTCCCTGGTGCTGATGAGCAGTGAATGCCTGCACAGAGCACACAGCTCCATGGCAAGGGCCATCATCTGCCTTGCTCCTTCCAGACTGGGTTGGAAACCAGAATGGACTCAGGAGCTGGCTCTTGTGTGATCTGGGGACTATTAATCACTGTGAGCTGAAATATTGTTCATCAACATGCCTGTGGCTGGGGTGTGACTGTGTGGAAGAGGGAGCCGTGGGAGGCTGAGTGGAAGTGGCCACAGGACACCTGCTGGGTTCTGCAGCCCTCCAGCTCCCATTGCTGACACACTCAGGAGTCTCAGGGAGCTTTAAGGGCACATTCCTGTTCTGCACTGGAATATTAGTGACCTGTGGTGACAAGGATGAGCATGCAAATTAATGGCCAGGTTCAAACACCCGTGGTTAAAATTATTCAGTGAAGAAGCTGTTATATTTTAGCTCCTTGTTGACTTTCAGAAGAACTGGAAAGACTCAAGACAGATAGAAGTGTGCAGACATAAATAAGAGGCTGGTTGTATCTATTACAGCTGAGCATTTGTCATGGTAGACTCTGAGAGTTTCATCTGCACATAGGCTTGAATTAATATTTCAAATAATTTCCTTGTTCCATCAGCACTTTTCTGCATTTTCCACTGTTCCACATTTAATATAGTAGTGCCAGTCTGAAGGAAAAGCTGCAGCTAATTTGCCTAGTGACCCTTATGGATGAAACAAATTATTCTATTTACTTGAGCAGCATTCTGATCCAACAGCAATTTTCTCAGCACAGCAATTTCACTGCAGAGAAATATTTTCAGTCAACATTTAGTCATTCACACAAGTGTTATTAAACACTGCTAGTAATACCAGTCAACCTTATCTTAACAACAGTCCAATCTTGTATTAAAAAATGAGTATGTCATGGGGAAAGTCAGGGAAAAAATAACAGACAAATATTTCTGACAATCTAAGACATCTGTAAACTGAATAAGATTCCACAGAGTTAGCTTGGAGTTTTTTGGAAAGAAAAATGTTAAAACCATTGTGCTTTTTTTATATTTGAGGCTTGAGTATTTTCTGCAGTGACGTGCAGATAATGTTCATTCATCCAAAATCTTGTCATTACAAAACAAGATAAAGGATTAGTGAAAAAAAGCTTTAATATTTCACTTAATTTACCCTCATGAAAGCAAAAATAACATTGTTATATTGGAAGGGATCTATACAACAACACATTTGTGAAATAGATTTAATTGTATAATCACAATAAAAGGGGAAATTCAAGGACAACTACTTGAATGTTAGTCCTCCTCATTAGAAACAGTTTGTGGGAAATAGGTATCACGAAAACACTGTTTGAATTTACAATATTTTTTTGCTGTGCTGAACTAGATTTCTGATACTGTTGGATAGCTCTCTCTCATAATTTGCTATTTGACTACTCTCTCTGTGTTTTGGTTTACATTTTAAAAAGATAAGAATAATTCATGATGTGGATGTACAATTTATACTTAAAAATACCTGATCTCTTTCAGAAGCTGGTTGTTTGATTAAAACCTTCACAGATTACTACATAACTCTGTTAGAGTTTTAATATACAGGCTTTTTTCCCCCCTAGAGTCTGTTTTAAACAAATAAGTGTAGGCTGAAATAAACATGGCTTAAATTGAGTTTAGAATTCACCTGCGCTTAGACTGAAATAAAACTATCCCTAAATTAAATAAAAATGAAATTCATATGCAAGCACAGTCGTGTGTATGCGGTGCACATGAAAACAAGGCAAAAACCTTTTTCCAGAATATCACTTACTGCTGCTAAAATGCAACTGTGCGTCTGAACTGTGCAGTGCTTTTATGAAACTCTATCTTCTCCCACCCTGGCTCTCCACATCCCTCCAGTCTGCACAAAAACATCACCCTAAATCAGAGAGATGACACTCTAAAAAACATCCTTCTGATTCCTGCTGTTAGTTTGTCACTTTAATCATCTCTGACACCAGATTCTAGTGCCAACCTAGACACTGAGCACATGAATAGCTGAAAATTACTTGTGGGATGGGAAAATACCAGCAATAAGTAAGGGGAAAATTCCGATTTCATCTACCTCTAAATGACAGGTATTTGCAAGGTTGTCCTGGAAGGTATATTAATCTCTTTTGAGATGTATTAACTTGCATCACAAAACACTGCCAACATTTATTACTGGACAGAAGACTATCATTTAAAGCTCTATAGACTACTGACACTGTAGTTTCTGTTTGGTCACTGTTTGACAATTATTACAAAGGTTTTACAGATGCCTTTGTGTTTAAGCTTTCCATGGATTGGTCATGTCATCTGTACAGTTGGATCCCAGAGAGGTGGTGTACATACACAGCAGTCCCCTATCACATGAACATTTCTAAACTCCTTAGAAATCTCAAAGCCTTGATGGTAATTTAATACACTCTTGGTGTTAATTATTAAGTAGTCACAATGGTAAAACAATTCTTTACTGCCAAAATAGCTGTAGAATGTACACTAAAAGTATTTGCACATGCAGACTTCACCTGTATATACCAATATTTTCTTCTAACTTCAGTTCTATTTTAATATTCCTTCAAAGGTTCAAGAATGTGACTGATAAGTCTGGAGAACAACCCAGCAACACTTTTAGAGCTCTTCAGTGTGAAAGTGTTATGGAAACCCAGTCTAATATTGTTTATAGTAATATGATTATTAATTTGAACAGCAGATAGTAATCCAATTTGTGCTCTAAAGGAAAACTGTTTGCATGATATAGAAGTACTTGAAAGCACATACTTAAAAGAGCTGATGCCAGGAGAATTTCAAATTAAACTATCTTAATATAATATTGGTATATCACACCATTTCATGGGATTTAATATCAGACTTTCCTCTCAGAATGCATAGTCAAATATTATTGCATACACCTTACTAATTTATTTGTATGTACTATTTGATTTTAAGTATTTAATTTCACTTTCTTCACCCCAACATGAGATTCCAAAGATCCTTTGCCAGTAATCTCCATTATTCACATACTCAACATGAGCATCTAATATTAATAAAATTAAATATTGAATTGCATTTTGTTTCATTTAATCTATATTACCATTTTCTGGTAGGTCGTATGTACATATATAAACATGCCAGACTAAGTGAAAAATAGCTGCTGGAAAATATTTAGTTCTTTTTCCCTTCCTTACTCAAGTATTCATTATGTAGCAGACATCACTACACTGCCTTTTCATTGTCTTTAGCAAACCTTCAAACATAAACACTTTTAGAAAATAACTTATAAGTGGAAAGGTGAATTTGATTAACTTATATATAAGACTAAAGTATTGTAAATCTTTCTTGTGCAGCTCTACAGTACACAAGAAGTCACACAAGGTCTTCAGCTAGAAAGCACAGGATAAACTGACAATAATAAAGAAGATTTTGCAGTTCTGTTTTACTGTTTTAGTTTACAGTTCCTGCACTTCAGTAGTTTGCAGTTCACTTGGGGTCCAAGTGAAGGAAATGATGGAGAGTTGCCGGGGTTTGGAAGTTGTTAACTCACTTGTACCATTGGTTTCTGTGTTGCCATAGTTATTATATTGTCTCCTTGCACTGGCTGCCAAATGGCCAATCCCCTCTTTGGCCCAGCAGCCCTTATAAGCTGCAGGAAAGTTGAATAAAGGCCCTTCTTCGCTGCTGGATTCCCTGCGTGGTCTCTGTCTCCTGGTTTAAGTACCTCCAACGCCTGCCCCTGCCACGAGGGACGGGTGGCAGGGGGTGATTCCAGCCCTGAAAACCTTCACTTAGAAGCTAAGGACTATTATCAGCAGCAGCAGCAGCCAACAGCAGGAATGGCTATTAACCATTCATAGGAAAGGAGAAAAATAAGGCATTCTCAATCAAACGCCTGTTAATTGTTTTAGAATAAGTTTGGATGGTAATCATGGCAAAAATCCAGAGTTCTCCTCTTAGTCTGATGGCAATGTCTCTACTAGAATATTCAGGGGAGGAAGAGTTGTGAACTTCCTGCTGTGTTATATATTAAAAGTCAGCAAACCTAATAAAAAGTACCCAATGCAATGAAAAGGATAGTTTTGGTCCGTGGGAGTTAATTTTCTTCTCCTGTTGACCAGCAATTAAGTAAAATAATTTTTTTTTCCCTTAGAAGAGACCCATTTTCTTGAAATTTCCTACATGCTTGGGGGTGGGGGAAATAATTTTTCATTCAAATAACCCATTTTTAGTTCGACAGCTTGAAGAGCTGACTTGCAACTAATTTTTAATTTGCCCATGTGAAATTTGCCATTTGGGACAATTTAGAGTTAGTGAATTCTGTAGGCACTCCTTACAAACTTTTTCTTTTTTTACCATGCCCCTCATAGTCCGTGTCTATAGTTTTTAATTCTTTGGGGTTTTTATGGAAAATTCTGTTCTTTGCTTATGTGATTTATTTCTACCACCTAAAATAGTCTATTTGAAAAGCTTTTCATTTGGGATTCAGTTCAGTCCAGATGGATTCTCTCTTTTTACCCATTGTTTTTTCTCCCTCCATGCTTTCTCCTTTGCAATGTTGGACTGCTTAGGCTGATCATTCATGAAAGCCACCAAGCACATGACCCTGTCCCTTTGAAAAGGGTCCTACAACAATTTCTGAGGTAAGCATAACAAGAACACGCTAGCAAAGGATTTCATCATTGTGCAGTTACAAAAACTGAAGCGAAATTTGAAATGCTCGACCCAGTCACAAAGGAAAAAAACTTAAATCCCAACCTCCTTACAAATCTAGTCAACTTTGTCATGTCAAATGTTGAATTTATAGGCGGTAAGTTGGTTCTGCCTTTAGAGCAAGATGAGAAGGAAGGTGCACTCAGTGCTGTTGTAGTTTGCCCAGTGACTCATTGGGTCCTCAGTAATCCAGAGGCTGATTGTAAGGTATCATCAGACTTTTTTCATTATTTAATCTTCTTTCTTTATCATTGTTGTCATAGCTAAGAGAAGATGTGGTGATACAATGATATTAATAACCATAAAAGCAAACTATTAGATTCAAAGAGCCGTTTGATTCCCGCAGAGCTGTCCAACAGGAATGACACACTGATGCTGTGCAAATGCACAGCGTATAATTAAGGGAATATTTTAGCTAATCTATTCAATCATGAAAGTGAAGACTTTATATATAAAGCAAAATCATAACTTGATATCCTCTCCCACAAAGTGCTAAGCAAAAAGAGTAGTTTTTACATGTATCCTTCACAGTTAAGAGCAGGCAATTCATCCAGTTAAAACCTGGAAACTTTCTTTTCCTGCACTTTGGGCTTACAGCTGACACAGATAATCTACATGGAAACAGAGATTACTTTTCCCAGTCTTTAAAGATCCACCCATTTCAAAAAGGAAAAGTTGATGACACAACAGCAGAAAAAGCTTAACAATCAAGCTTAACAATCACAGCTTAATGTTGTACCTGAAAACAAATCACAGATTTTAAAAAGGATTTTGATAAATAAAGTTAAACTCTCAGGCTTGAATAAAAGGTATAGGAATTTATTGACTAGATTGATAGGTAGCACTAGAATCTATAGCCTTAAAACCAATGAATTTTTTTTAAATATCAAAAGAAATCCAATTCAGCATGTGTTTGAGAGAACTAGTCTATCAATAGAAATCACTGAAGTTCAATTTGGAGCCATAAACACTGGAACATACACAAGCCAATTGCACAGCATTAATGTTCAAAACTTCTTTTAAAAACAGGGAATCTTGTACATCTTCATCCTTTACAGCATGACTCAAATTCAATTCTACCATAATATTGTCTTTTACTGGTTTGGGAACTGCTATTAATTAAAGATTCAAAGAAGTGTAAGTCCTTATTAAAATGTATTCAAGATCTAAGCTTCAATTCACATTTCTTTCACAATTACTTAACTGATCTCAGTGGCACTACCTAAATTTACACTGTGTAATTAAGATTAATTCCAGACTCCTACTGGTGCCAAATTAACAGTCTGGAGAGGAACAAAAAGTTTCTATTTGTCTAACAGAGAGAGCATAGAAAACTACTCACTGTGGTTGATCTTGGATTTGATCCTTGTTCCTCACTCTTGTCCAAGAGACTTGCTCTAAAGTCAGGGGATAAAACTGCATCCTCACTGAGGTCAGTGAAGCCTGAATTTTTCATGAAGTGCTTTACTTTCAACTGATGAAACCTCTAGGTAGCATGAAACTAATAAAGGTTCGACCAGTTGCAACTGTATCTTCACTACTTTTGGTCCACAAGTAAATATAAAAACGTTTTACAAAGGCAGGAAGTTCTGCTGAAAAGTAAGCAGTAAGCTGCTTCTGATTGGAGCCAAAATCAGAATAAATTGCTCGCAGCAAACAGGTCTGTAACACTAAAGCAGTTAACTCTGGAACCTTCATAACAATGATGCCCTCTAACAAGAACAATTGCTTTTCATTTACTACCTTTATACTACAGGACTGGTTCATATTTTTGCCACTTCCTCTCGATAAAAAGTCACTGGTAACATGAGGGTTATTCCATAGCCTCTTTGGATTTCATTAAAAAAGATTTCTTGGAGCGATCCAATGCATTCCATCTCCCAGCAACTGAGTTAACAATTACTTAAGTAACTTAAAATACTGTTCCATAAGTCTGTAACTGGGACAGGGGAAAACATTCGTATTCTGCGGTGCCACCAAGGAGCTCTTGGTGCTTTGCCTCACAGTGACACTCCTGCAAAGGCTGTAATGGCACAATTACATCCTGGCGTCTCTGCATTGCCGGAAATAATGTGACACGATTGCTTTGCATTTGCTCCTTTGTTGCAGCAATGACAATAGAACTATTACTCTGGATGCAAATGAGGTGGCAAGGACAAACAGCACTACTTAACCTCCCTAAAAAACTTCTTCTGCTTCCCTGCATCCCCTTTGCCTTAGAAGTGAACCAGACTCTTTATAAAAACATAACACTGCTGAATGCAGTTGAAAAAAATGGTTGACTTGGGAATTAATCTCTCTTGTTGTGACACGGGTGTTACTGTTTGGTCAAACCGAGGTGGTGAACAGAACAAGGGAACTAAAAACTGGGAAATTTCAAAGTATAGCCTGTAGGATTGATTCTTTAATTAAAGAGAGCAGTGCAGGAAACTGAGGCACAAACTGCACGAGTCACTTGAATTGCCAAAGCATTCCTGTCACGTTAGATACTCCAGAGAAGAAACTTGATAAAGCTCAAGGGCATAAAAGGGTATACTCTACAAAGACCACCTAAATCTTATCGACAGAATATCACATTACATGTGCTGCACACAAGAAATGAAGCATCAATAATCTCTAATCCACATAAAAGACTTGGGGTGAAAGTGGTTTTAGGCAGACTAATTTGATAAAACTAGGCTAGATAGTCAACTTTTTAAAAGCCACACAGGAGTTCTGGATTTTCATTTCTATTTAGATAAGTGGTATCTCTGCACTGCACTCAATGAAGTTTTGCTTAACTGCAAAAAAAAAAATAAATAAAAATCACGTCAACCTGAGACGAGAGGGAACATAATGTGGTCAGACAACAGAAGGGCAATAAAAAGATACAGCAGCAGAACAGACAGGCAAGATCTGGGTGGCAAAAACACCAGTTAGAATATTTCTTCTCTCAGACCAATGCTATAGCTGTTTTTTACAACTTCAGGTAGGAAATAAGATGTTTGACCTTGATAAGAAGTAGCTAGAGCATAGAGTAACCTTTCCTGGAATAAAAATTTACAGTAACAGCCTGAGAGGTGTCTCAGGAAGGAGGCCCTGGCAGGCAGTCCCAGGGGTGCAGCACCACTCAACACCAATACTGTGGTGCTGTGGCATCACGAAGCACAAACTGGGCAATATCACAGTAGAAAATGTAACAGCTAACGGGCTGGATTACTCTGTCTGCCAACACAACAAATACATGTCTGGTCTCATGAAGAAGTCTTTAAAGTGACCTCCAGCCTGGGCCAGAAGATTTGGTAGCTATCAGTCTCTCTGTGATCCTCTCTACTCTGCTCTTGTAATGCCCCATCTGGAGAACTGTGTACAGTTCTGGTTTCCCCAACATAAAAAGGAGAGGGAACTGTTGGAATAAGTCCAGAGAAAGGCCACAAAATTGATAAGAGGACTGGATGACCTCTCTTACAAAGACAGGCTGAGATAATTGGGGCTGTTCAGCCTGGAAAAGAGAAGGTTGCATGGACACCTCATAGCAACCCTCCAGTATCTACAGGGAAGCTGGAGAAGGACTCTTCCTCAGGAACTACAGTGATAGGACAAGGAGTAATGGGTACAAATGGAAAGAGGGGAAATTTGGGTTAGATATTAGATTTTTTCCTTTGAGGGTGGTCACCCAGGTAGGTTTTGGATGCCCCAACCCTGGCAGTGTTCAAAGCCAGGTTGGATAGGGTCTTGAGCAACCTGGTCTAGTGGGAGCATCGCTGCCCACAATGGGGGTTTGGGACTAGAGGATCTTTGAGGTCCATTCCGACCCCTTAACATTCTATGATACTTATGAGTAGTAAATAATGCCACAAAACAAGATAATGGTCGAGCAGAGAGATGAAAATCCAACTTTCCAGCCTACCCCACAGGGCTATCAAAATAGAGCAGCTCAATATGCCCATGAGGCAGAGAATTACTTTCCCCTGAAACTGCAGAATTCATTAGGAACCAAGATAAGAATCAGAACAGTACAAAGTCCGCAACCCGAACAGCTCAGTGGGTTGAACTACTCTATGTATTGAAAAAGACATTGTCTTCAGGGCCAAAATGGAATAGTCACGGGCATCTCCTGCAGGAAGCCCTTCTGCATTGAAGATTAAAAAAGGATGAACAAACAGAGCATTCAGGCTACCTCTGCAGTAGATGCTGAGCAAACAGTGGCATTAATAGACTTGTGTTATATTTGCCCTGTATTTCCCCTTGTTCGTTATTAAAGTCGCTTAATGACAGCAGTTCATTTCAGCCTTCATCTGCTAGAGAAATACTGATTATTTTTGTATTTATTTCCCAAATTGAATCCAGAAGCTGTGAAAGATGCAAGATTGATTTCCCTGTGTCTGCCAGCTGCTGAGAAAACAGGACTACAGCCAACCCCGAGGACTAATTCCACTGCTTATTACTGCTGATAAACCCCCCGAGCACAGCCCTCTGTTCTCCCTGCCACAAGTCAATCACAGGAGTCAGAAGGCACTTTGCTCTTTACTAGAATAATAGCCCAGCAATTATGAGCTCACTTCACCTCTCTCTACATGTCCCATTTTTCCCCTGGATGCTCCTTGTACAGGCTGCAGCCCGGCAGCTTTCACGTCTTCATTTCCATTCCTAGGAAGGCAAACGGCAATCCCAGGAGACATGTTTTATTTCAAACTGCTGTTCTGTCAGGAAAACCTGTCTCTCACTGTCCCTGTGAAGGCCTTTCTATTCTCATTTGTAATGAGAATGCATCAGCTCTACCTGTTAACCAGCACCTGATTAACTGCTTACAGACCACGACACCTCAATAACCACTGCGGTGAAATGAAGCCTGCATGGCCAGGAACCAAAGAGCAACTTGATATATTGGTAACATGCACATGTTTCCTATGTGAACTTTAGGCAAATGCAAAGACCATAGAATGATCTCCCTCAGATACATTCACCTAAGACAGTAGAAAAACACGATTTTGTTACACCAAGGACTTTTCAGGGGCTCACTGGTGTTTATGGGGTAGTTCATGACCTGAACTAGTTGTTGAAGAAATCTTGCCTGGTTGCCAAATTTTACATCTATATGCATCACTGTTGTGATGTAACATGTTTAGAAATGAGCTTACTGGTGTCTTTAAACCCCAGCTGCCAGTAAATTTCAGCTGTATGTTCATGGAGTCTTTAAAAGATTTTTGCTGACTCAGAAAAAGTGGGAAAAATATACTTTAGAGAAACAGAGAAATAGAGTGACTGAAGAGACATAAAAGTCAAAGAATTCCAAATAAAAGACCACATTAAAACTATTGTGTGTTGAGATCATAATCTGTAAATATATAAATAATGCAAATGTATTTCTATATTCAAGCATTTAGATGGTTACATAGGATCATCTGAACAAGCCTAGGTAGAAATGTCAATAGATATTGTTGAAAGGAAAAAATTAAATTGCCCTACTTACATTTTCTTTTCTTTTTTTTTTTTTTTTATATTCATACCTTTGTTAATTGGAGTTTATAGCCAGACTTTCCCCCTCCTTTTACTTCAAGACTTTTTCACTTCAGTGAACCAGCTGAGTTTCATGCACTATGGTCTGGCTGGCAAGAAGGTGAACATTTTTGTCGCCTTCTGTCACATAATCTATATCAGTGGCTCAAGATCCAAAGCAAAAACATTACAGGTGCTGTAGCATTTCCATAACACTCCTCCACAATAAAACTGAAAGCACATTTTGATTTTTGAGCTCACTAATGGCACGTGCCAATTATCTGTCCAACCACAAAGAGCCAGTAACCCGTGGTGTCCTAAATAAAATCTCAACCCTCCACCGCAGGCACCAGCACTGGAAAGGAGAAACACAACACTGGCAGGTGACAGGAGTCAGTGGCAGTGCAGTCCCACAGCCACAACTGGCAAGCATTCTTTGATTCTGCCACCCTTACAAATGCCATCATCTGATTTTGTTCCACACAGAGTGCTCCCAAAAGCCCTGTGGGGAGTTGACAGAATGAATAAAGAGGATGAAGCTCCAGGTGTCAAGTCCTCAGGGTACTGCAACCACTAAGAATTAAACTAGATCCTCAGATTTGACTGCTCAAAGGCTCCACAGGCTCCTGTAGAGGTCAGATGGACTATCACACTTAAGAATTTTGGCTAAAATGAGCCTAAGCACAATTGCTGCTGGTGGAATGCCAGTGTCAACCACAGCTATCACTGCACTGAGGAATCTTGTGTGCAAATGGCCTTGAAACAATAGGACACAGGGGAACTCCCTAACAGACAGGCTTAATAGCTCAGGAACAACAAAACAGATATTAAGACTATGCTACTTGTGTGAAATATTATAAATATAGCTTAGACCCATTAGACAGAAATATTGCTTGCCTACAGGATCACACAGTAATCCAAGGTATGGTTGCACTTTCAGCTGAAGAGGCTTTTGTATCCTTTTATTGATTTGAAAATTGCCTGCCACATGCCCTGGAAAAAAACAATTTATAGTCTACAGTAGTCTGGATAAACAAGTATGATTAATCTCAGGGATAAATAAATACATTTGTACCTAATCCCTCCCCTTCCCTTCACCTCTTGCTTTCCCATTTGGTGGTACTGTGATGATGATGCTACACAGCACATGGAAATCTTCCTGTAACACTGCTTTGATCTGTCTCCCTTGCTAAATTTAAAACTAAGTCAAGAAATTGGTTTGCTCACTGTGCTGAGGAAGAGGAAAATGGTTAATACCCCCCCCCCAGCAGAAATTAAACTTTGCAACTCATCATTAAATTGCTTCAGAGAGAGTCTTAGTAACAAAAAGACTCCTCTCGTAAAATAACTTTATATTTGTAGGCACCACGAGAGTCTGATTGGAAAGATTATATTCTTTTCTCTGTACTCCAAAGTAGCAAGTTATAATAAGACAATTATTTCTTGGTTTAGAGCAGCCTGCACAAGCTGAGGCAAAATATGATTCTCTCATCTTGTTTTACAAGGATTTATGAACACTTTGAATATCACTTATACAGAAATATATCTTCAAAGCTGAACTGTGCTATCCAATACTGAGAAGCAGTACAGTAATCTTCAGAAAAACAAATAAGCAAGCATGCTGCTATTGTGTCAACAGGTATTCGTTTGAATTCCTATCTGAACTTTAATTACTTACTTGTGTGGTATGTATATGTATATGTATATGTATATGTATATGTATATGTATATGTATTTATATTTATATAAGCTTTTCCTGGTATCCCATTCTCTACTCCAGCTGGGGTTCGATTGAAAACTCCACTCTCAGAGCAACTTCAAGCCAGCAAAATATTTAAATTAAACAGGTCTGCTGGAAGTATCACTAATTCACTTAAATGAAAAACACCGTCCTGAATTAGTGCCTAGCTATCTGGGCACTAATTAAAGTGCAATACTTTAAAACCACCACGTAACAGGAGGCTCATTTCGAAAGGACGAGTGGTTATGGTGTATTTATCAAGTCATCTTTGCTGTGGGTTGCTAACAAGTTTTTCGCCACCTTTCACATAAAAATATTATTTTAATTATGAATCATCATCTGATTTAAAAGTTTCTTTTAACTGGCAAATATTGGCAGCAATTCCCTCCTCCAGTTTGACTCAGACAGTGAGTCAGGGCCTCCCCTGGGGGATTTAACAATTGCATAATTCCATTTAGACCGACCGCCACCCGCAGCACCTGGATGGCAAGTTACTGGAAGTCTTTCCATCCTTATAAATAATGCAACATTTTAATGTTGCCAGTTATGACATGTACATAATTTACTGCTCCCTAAAGGCAACAGAAATTTCTCTCCTCTGCAGAATGTATAATATTAATTTTTATAATGACAATTTTGAGAAGAATTATCTCAGGGCAGAGAGATGACTAAAATTCTTCTCTTACCTGCTGATATAACACTTTTATAAATACAATGGGAATTTTCAGTAAGTGGGCAATGTCTGATTTAGAACAGTAGACTTGTTTAAGGACAAATACGCAAATAGACAGAAATCAAGATTTTTTTTAAGAATTCAGCAAAGTGAAATCAAATTAGTCAGGTGTTTATTGTCACGTTTGACTACTGGACTAAACTTAAAAAAACCCCACTCCTTTATAAGTACCCATTTGCACCTCCAAGTGCATTTGTTTTCAAAGAATTTTCAGTGGCATGTTTGGGAGTACCTGCCTTTGATATCGCAGATTAGCCAAGAGATTTTTAGTAGAATAAGTAGCAATGATTCCCTGCAGGGTTTTTTGCTTTTGGAGTTTTTCTTTTTGTTATTAAATTGGTATACATCGACTCAGAGATCTGAAGAGACACTTGAAAAATCTAGATGACAAATTAAGTTCAACAGATTCATTACATGATAAAAAAATTTTAATGAATGTAGTAGGTTTGTGTTGGTACCATGTAGTAAATTTGAGAGGATTACACACACATACTAAATTATAGGGAATAGAGCAGTATAAGATTTTCATTAGGAATTAACAAATGGGGGCATGATTAGTTTTCAATATGCAACCTGAGAAATGTGAAAACAAATCTGATCTTGATAAACCATTGTTTCAGGCTTCTTATCCACTACAAAAGACTTCAAGTTATTATTCACTCTTGGAAATCCTGACCATGAATTGACTATCCTCTCTTTCATTAAGAGGATTCATCTTATTTCCTTTATTTGTTGGTTAAGGGGGAAATTTAATGGGTAATTATTTTGACTCTGAAGCTAAATTACTCTCATCAATGTTCTGGTTTTTTTCCCCCCAGCAAATTACTATTTGACCTCCTATGAACCCTGACAAGCTCTCTGAATATGTGCTTTTTTTTTAGAAAACGTCACTGCTATTGAATTTCTGACACAGGTGTATTGTAATATTATTTTCCTTAAATTCCTTTAATTTTCTCACTTTTAACAGAGCAATCTACCTTTTTCCTTTATTTGTAGAGAATGCCAGAAGTTAGTCTTTTAGGATTGGGGCTAGGGAGGAAACAGAGAGTGAAAGTGAGAATTAAACAAAGACAGTCAGCAATGCTTTTTAAACACGAAGCCTTGGCCTTTATAATATTTACTGAGAAATAAATGACTGTTTAAAAGTTTTGATAGGATAAATCTCACAATATTGACAGTTCTCGTGGTCCAAATACTGAGGGTACTTCAGCTTAGCTAAGCTGCTTTTATATATGTATTTATGTTTTCATGAAGATTGGTGGGTATAGTAACCTACTGTTTTTCAACAGTAAAATATTAGAAAGGATGCTGTTTGCAGGACACACAAAGCCTTCTTCCAAGCTCCAAGGTAATTAAGAATTTTCAGTTCTGTTCTGATTTTCTGTATAAAAACTAGTGAGAACAGTCTTACCACACTCTGTCCATGTTTAAGCCTCCTGTACTTTCCAAGCCACGGAGTTGGGGTTTGTCAGACCAAAAGGGGCAGTGTTCCTCCTGTGTGAAATCCTGATTCCTGCTTCTGGCAGGTGGATCACCACACTCAGGCCAATTATACGCCACTAATTCCAACAACAAAAGCACATTTCAAACACCAAGTAACCTCTTCAGGCAGCAAGCAGAAACAAACTGAAAGAGTATCAAGAGATTAAAAATATATATATAAGCTCTATCTAACTATTTCTCAAAAGGAAGATCTGCAGAACACTTAGTTGCTTTCTTACAGTATCATTGCAATGCAATTAGGCACAGGTTACACCTTAAATGGGAGCGAACTCACCCATGGTCCAAACAGAATTGCCTCATAATGTTTAAAATCAAAATTAATGCACCATTAATTTATGGCTCACAGGTATAGAGACCTTGAAATAACCTCAGTAAAGAAGTGTCGAAGACAGCCTTCATTATAAAAGGTACCAAGAGAAAATTTTTAGGAGCAATAAGAGAGGTCAAGGCAATTAATTCTACTAGACTTTGTTCCCTGATTGATATCACCCAGAAATAAAATGACTCAGCACACCAGCATTGCTGTTTGTACATCCTTTTGCACAACAAGAGATCACAAGTTGCTTATGAAAATGCATCTTCAAAGTCCTTCATTTAGGATTAGCATCCACCACAAGCCCAGCTGTCCATTTGGGCAGGTTTTACCACTCCTTCAATTAAATTTCCTTTCCCCAATGGAAAATGCAATCAACGCCAATCAATTATTGGGTCAGAGCAGAGGAGGGGGCCAAAGGCAGCCCTGGCTCAGGCTAAGGAGGGTGTTCTTCATTTCTGTGATTTGTACAGCCCTGCTCCAAATCCTCTCCTGACAGACCATTTATAAGCATTTCTCTTTGCAATTATGTTCCCGACTTGTTCGCTGAAATTGATTTTAAAACTAAATAATTACTTTAGACAAAGTCATGGATTTCTGCACTATGAGTGATACAGAGAGAGCCAGCTGAATGGAATGCATTAATGAATTTGGGACCTGCTTTGAACAAATTACACATATTGTTACAAGGAAGATTTACAGCAATAGCAGATCTAATTAAGTGCTTCATAAAGCAAAACATTGGGCAGATGTCAAACTGATAAATCATGTTTTATTTTGTTACTTTGATGAGTTTTTACTTCTCTTAAGAAATATCTTCACCCCACATGACTGTATTGAGCTATCCAATGGCTTTTAACATTCAAAATCTGCAATCTCTCATTTTGCAATTTTGTATTGAGTGAATTCAGCTCAGTTAAACAAAATTCTTGAAGTAGTGTCAGATCATGCTGTTGTTTATGTTTCAGCTGATACTACTCCATGCACAATCATGATAACCATCTTTTCTAAAAGGAGAATTGCATCCATTGAAAATATTTACAAAAACTTTTAATTAAAAATAGGAATGAAAATTAGGGACTACACCAATGGCTAGACAGATAAATTTTTTTGTAATTATTTTATGAGTGAACAAGTCAGCATTTTCACACCTCTAGAATTTACCATATCTTAATAAGTATATTTTTATATATTTAGAAAGTATCTCTATGTGTGTTCATGTGCCATGGAGAGGATCAATAAGGAATGAAAAATATAAAGCTGTCATCAGGAGAGGGTTTTACAGCATGGCTGGGGAAGCTGAATGTCTCTTTGCTACTTGAGCAACATTCCAGACACTGGTCAGGACCAGGCAAAATACAGGAAGGAAAGAATGTGCAGCTCGTGTGAGCCTGCAGCAATTAGATTGTTTTTTAATCTTTGCACACCTCTGTTAGAAGGACATAGGCAAACTGGACTTGCATAAAGAAACAAAGAAAATTATGGAGAGGCTAATTAAGGTCTTAACTGAAAAAAGATTATTTATTTATGTGACAACAAAACTGTGACTTGATAGCCACCTGTAAAGGTCTGCAGCATGTAAACACCTACTGGAAGGTATAAAAAGTGCCTTAGGAGGGGATAAATTGGAGTAAATTAATGAAGTAGAAAACCAGAAAACATAAGTTATCAGAACAAGAAAAAATATGACTACAGATCCCTCAAAATAACTTTTTTACCTAGAAGGATTAAGTTTCTCAGTGCTGGATAGTTGAATTGAGTTGTAAAAGTAATACTATTCCTTTTCAGCTCGATGGTAAACATAAGGAATGTATTTTTCTGAGGTTATCTATTGGCAAAGTTAGCATCTCACTTGCATTAACTTTAAAATGAGTCTCCCACTGCCTAGGCTGTGACTTTCCGTTCAGGAAAACCTTCAAAGAAGGTACCCAAGAAACAGGCTGCTGGCTCAGGAACAAGAAAAATATTAAAAGGATTTAATGATCCAGATTATATTGTAGGGACGAGAGTTTGCATTCAGAGTAAAGATATCTTCTAGAAGAGCTAAGTCAATAGGACTATAAACCTGTACCCTGCCCATTTCAACATTGATTTGGTGCAGCAGCAGAGAGAAAAGGGAGCTTCTGAAAGCATCGTGAAAGCAAGAGTCAGCAGATCTTACAAAGACAAATATGAGGTTTAAGTAGAACACCGGTGATCTGCATCATTGATTTTTCTTCCGGCATCTGCATATCCCAAAGGACAGTCCAAGTCATGAAAGAAAAAAGTATGCTAAAGAAAAGAAAGGACCAGTTAGGTGCTGACAGAAAGGACAAGTTAGTTACCTTGCAACTGGGAAACAAAGCACAAATGCCTTGTTCTACCAGAAGTAGGTAAGAAAGAGTTGATGTTTTCAGAACACTGAAACATTCAGTCATGTCCCCCTGTACACTGGAGAACAGGACAGCAGCACCAGTCTGGTGTTGATGAAGGCACTAATCAGGTTAGAAATACTTCAGTGATGTCAGTGAGGCTGTGATCACCTTTCTGTGCTGAGAGCAACACCCAGCCTGCCTGGGCTGACACTGAAGGCTCATCCCTCTGGCTGCAAGCTTCCCTTTCAGTGCAAAGTGTAGCTAAATGCATTGGGAGTCTGCTTGAGTCATTAGGGAGGCCCTGATCTCGTACAGAGCCTGCATAATACGTGGAAATCAGGATCTGCATTAATCAAAATGAATTAGGCAGTGTAAATGAAAACAAGGCTCCGGCAGCTGAACTGCCACACGTGTGAGTGTCCTGTCGGGCACTCCATTACCTCTGAGGGGAACACTGAGCTCTGTGGACAGAGGGAACCAGGCACATCTTGCACGTCTGCAGCCATTTCTAACCATGATTAACAGCACAGAGATTAACAGCAGATGGAAATTCAGCATCACATTTACATTTTATGAGCTACATCGAAGCTTTGATAGGGCTGCAAGTGATGGGGAAACTAAGTAGGACTCGGATCAGAAAGAGGAAAAAAGAAACCGTGTTCCATACCCCTGTTTCCTCTAGATCACATCTCGTTGTTTTGCTTTCAGGTGGTGGAGAATTTGTCTTTTCTGCCCCATTTCATTATTGCTATATGTGCTGGTTTAAAGGTAAACCAGCAGGGGAAATGAACCCAATTCAAAGCAGAGATTAGGGAATTGGATTTTGGGGATCTCAAACCATGACAAAGTCAGAATAACAATTTAATAAAATAATACAATAGGTACGATTATACAGACAAACAGTTGGTTTTAACCCACAAAACCCAAATATATAACCCAGTACCCTGGGGCATGAACAGCGTGGCGTTCGTTGGGCCTCCTGAGTCCAAAGTAAAGGGAGAGGGGAAAAGCTGTTGGTGAGAGTGCTGGTGCAGTCTGGTCAAGAGTGGTGATTGCAGTCCGGTTGAGAGTGGTGGTCACAATCCTTCTCTGGATCCCACAAGTGGTTAAAGAAGTCCCAAGACTCCAAGATTATATATATCGTCCAGTTCAGGCAGGAATGCCCAGTACCTCCCTCAGAGGTTATAGAATGCACAGTTTTGGGTTACACCCATACAGCAATGAACTGGTCCCAGCTGTTCTAACTAGGGCATTGTAGAAACACAAAACAGGAGGCAGTTCTGCACGTTTCTTACACAGGCAAACTTTGTCTGGGCTTTTTCCTCTTCCAGTGTGAGCTCAGCTGAGCTGCAGTGGAAGAGCAGGCACCACTTGCATCCCAGATGCAACGAGGCCCAGCGTGGCCCACAGTTTGGGAGATGTTCAGTTGAGTTTTGAGTTATTCAATGGCACTTTTCAGCCCAAATTTTAAGAAGTAAAAGCTTGTTTATTTTGCACAGTTATGTTTCCCTTTGCCTCACGTCTTCTACCATCTACATGAAGATGAACAAACTGAAGATTTTGGGGCTGGGTATAACCTACAGACATACTGGGGGCCTGACACTAGAAATCTGACAGTTACACAGAGTTCCACAAATGCTCTCTTATGTGCTTATCAAGTTATTTAATCAAATTGATTTCCCTCATTTTAAAACAGATAAATGGACATCTTTATTTGTATTCAAAGCTTTTTTGTGATTCGTTGGAGAAAGACCACAACTCTAGCCAGATAAAGGCATGAAACAACTGAACTTTACAGTAAAGACAACAAGCCATTTAGAATTCCCACTCCATAGGATTCAGTAATATTCAGAAGGATTGAAAAAGATTTAGACAGATACATTACTTGGAGTTTTAGTCTAAGTAATTCTGACTCCAACGTTAAACAAATTAGGTCAATGAAAAATAATCAGTTTTGGATCAGCTCTATTACAAGAGAAGGCGGTAAAAAACCTACATGAATTCCATAGGAATTTTAAGCAAGGAGAAATACTGTGACCTGACACTGAGAGCCACACTTCAAGACATAGTCACTAAAGAAAAGAACCAAACTTTACTTATTAAGAAACCCCCAAATTTCCCCTCTTAACTCAGGATTTTTTGTTTTGCTTTGTTTTTTGTTTTTTTTTTACTACATATTATAGAATTTAGAGGAAACGGATTTCTCTAATTCTTTGACCAGGATGCAAAACCTTTTTGAAAACTGTTAATTACTCTCCAACATTCTTTTACCTCACAATCTTACAGGATTCAGTCTCCTATAGGTAAGCAACTATAGAAATAACTTATTCCTTTGATACTTCTGTACTTTCTAGAAACACGTAGAAGAGAGCAAAGAAACGCAGCTCCCTGTGATGACTTGTCATAAAGCACCCTGTGTTGTTATTGTTTCTATTTTATTCTGAAGAATAAGAAAAATCCTATTAATTTCACCACAAAAAGCATTATTATTTGTAAGGTTTTGCTGTTGGTGGTAAAAAGTTACGAGGCTTCAGTAGTTTCACTCCTCCCCTGATTCTGAAGGTGTGAGATCTGCTACAGCTCATCAAATCAAGGGAAAGAGAATCTGGAAGCGACAGTTTGCATTAAAACCAGATGATAACTCTTAGCAGCACATATTTTGTTTTAAGAAAGCATTTTGCAGGGTTTGTCATAACGATCTTTTGAAGACTTTATGGTCGTTGATGCTCTTTTGGAAACCGGGATTGAAATCCAGACGGGAGCTTTACGGAACAGCAGCTACAGGTTTCTTGGAATCAACCTCCCTCAACAAGCAAGGAAGTGTTCCTGGGGTTCCCAGATACTTTTTGGGTTTGTTAAGGAGGCAACTTGCATTGAGTGAGTTGTGAGGGGGCAAATGTTAATCTCCTGAGTTTCACTCAGGAAATTATTTCTCTTTTTTTGGCAGTTGACAGTGCCAAACGGATATGGGTGACTAATGGTGAAGGTCGTTTGTTGAATGTTGTTCCTTTCTGAAGGAGATGTTCATTTCTCATCTACCACAGATGGAATTAGAAAATTTTGTACAGCAGGCAGAATTTTAAGAAACGATAGATTTTTCTTTTTGTAAAGGGGGTTTTCTCTTTTTTTTGTTCTGTAATTGTAAATGTGCAGTCACAAACACATATTCTCAAACTTAAATATAAGCACAGGTAATGAATTAATACAATGGCTTGAGTGTCAATGAATTCAGTCTTTGGTTATACTGATTTATTTGGAGAAAGCATCTTCCTCGCCTCAGTCTACTTTACTTCTCTCTTGATAAGAAGAAAGGAAGCTTTATACAGATACGATCATTATTAAAATTTTTCTAGTGAAATTTTTACAACTGTACATTCACATAAATTTGCAGTTGGATTTCAGGGAACTCTTAAAATCATTCTAATTTCTTCAGTTAAAGGCTGGCTTGAAAATACAATTTGTCAACAGTCAAAAAACCGAGTATGACAAATCTAAGGTAGTATTGGTAATTCCAAGTGTCATATTTTATCCCCTGCCAGCAACTAAACACAAACACAAAATAAAATACAGCAGAAAAGACCTGAGGATTAATTGGATCTCAATTTGTAGTTACCCACCACTGTCCTTTCCTCAGAATGGGTTCCACTGTTATAAGCTAACCCACAAGCACACAAAATTTGACAGAGCTCTGTTTTCCATGGCTTATACTTCTGTGGAACTATTGGAGCAGGAACATATTATCCCATGGGAAAGATATTATCAAAGATTAGAAAAATGCCTCAGAAGAAAGCAGTAAAGGCTGCTGTGATTTACCAATAACCTCTGTTGATAAAGTTGCTCATCCTTTGTAACTGTGAAATAGAAAAATACCCTTTGAGACTGTGTAACACCTTAAAATTTCCCAAACACTGAAACAAAACCATCAACATGAACACAATTTTCCAACCACTACATGCAAAAAAAAAAAAAAAAAGATTGAAGAAACCAATTCTATATTGTCTTGATACAGTTCATCCTATGAGTCATACTTTAGATGGCTCATAAAAGTTAGTATTATATGTCATAAGCATTTAATATTATAATACGTTTACTTTTATCATAAATACACTCTTAGATAGTTCTTTAGGAATGTAATGTCACTAATGTTCCTGAAATGAAATTCAGAGTTTAAAAAAACCACATTATGGATATTTGAAAAACACCATTGTTTCCACACTTCCAGTGACTCAGAAAGAAATCCTGTGTGAATAGGAGCTAACTCCATAGGATTGGGATTTTAGCCTGAGACAATGAAGGAAACAAAGAAAAATGTGGAACTTGGGGTACCTCAGCTTGTTCTAGTATCTGTTTCTGGATTCCTGGTTCTTAAATGCAGGGAATTTTACTTGGAACATTCCAGCTTCCACCTGGATTTTAAGTATAAATTTTCTCTTTCATCATCTGTAGGATTTCACAAATCCTGACAACTCATCCCATAATTAACAATTGGGTCTCACTTGCCTTGTGCTTTTTTGGCTTTGCTGAGTTGACAGCTTTTGAACTGGCTCTGCAGGGCAGCTCGAGGCTCCAGGGGAGAGAACACAGACAAAGGAAAAAAAATAACTGAACAAGCAAAATAAGAATCAGGTGGGAGAAACACAGCAGTGAGAGCAAGAGCATGGGAGAAAGAAAAATAAGCTCTTCAATCAAATCAGGTGGCTTCCAGGTTCACTTTTCTTCACAGTAGAGGACAGAAAGCACTTCATGGTGCAAATGTCCACAAGTGAATTTAAAATAAGTGACAAAGCTTCCTCTTCCATAAAAGTTATAAATTCCCTTCATCCCTGTAATAGCTACATTGCTATTTATATAAATGCTTTAAGTAGTAAAGTGCAAGTTTGAAAGAAGCAGCCTGGTGCATATTTTGATGAAGTGGAGACTGGAAAAATTGAATGCCATGAACTCACAGCAGCTAATTCCAATTCCAACTAGATCCTAGCTCTCATTAAAATACAAACTGCCAAAATAATTCAGTGCTGCTGTGACACAACGAGATTGAGGTTGAGAGTGTTAAAATGGCTGCAGGATCCCAACAGTAACGTTTACAATTAAATCTAAAGGAAGATTTTTTGGGGTGAAAAGTGTCTTTTTCTTTGGAAAAAACAAAAAGGCAGAAAAATACATCCGAGGAGAAAAAGTTCCATTGCTAAACAAACTCTCAAATCCAAAAGAGAAAGAAGGAGCTGACAACCCTCCTCTTCATCAGTATTTCACTCTCTGGTCACCCACCACACACCACTGAGTTGGTTTCAGTCCCTGCCTTGTTCTAGTGGAATTTTAATCTGCACCCAAGGCCGGTGTGCTGCCTGGAGCAAGTCACCACAAAATACCTAATTCCAGTCTTTCCTCTTGATATCATCTTATTAGACAGAAAAAGTTGAATATTTATTGGAGAAATAAATAGCATTCAAACCATGTCCAGCTCTTGAGGAAGGTCACAGGTCTGTGCTCTGTTTATATTTACACTGTCTGTATTCACAGCATCCTTTGGTCATAAGTAAAGTTTTAAACCAAATCTTTCACAGTAAAACCATAACAGAGTATTTTCATTTTTAAAAGTATTTGATTGTCCAAAAAGATCTTTGCCTATTTTATTCAGATTTTACCTACTTTCAAGTATTTCAGCATCGCTGCTTGTATAAAATAAGACTTAACATCTGAAGAAGATGTTTCTTCTGGATTGTTGGTGAAAATTTTGAAACCCATAGTAGACCATAACAGAACTTTAAAGTATAACATTTATTTGGTGAAAGCGTGACGAAAGGGACACGTAATTCTTAACTGCAAATTTATTAAAACACATTTCCTTTAGTTGTCCTCGATCTATACTAATAATTCACTTTAATGATCCAGTCATCGATACCAATGGCAGCTGAATCATTAAAGCTAAAAGATGGACATAAAGTCCACATCAGCATGGGCTTCATTCGAGGTGCTGTGAAAGCAAAGTGTAAGTTTTACAGGGAAACTGCAAATGGAAGGCAAATTGATGCCATTCAGAGTAGTCCCTGAAACTTTTTTGACTTTAATTGTTAAACACCTATCCAGTTCTGTTGTTATTATACTGCAGCAACAACTTAAATTTGTCTCTGTCAGGTTTTAAACAGCACCTGGAATGCAGTTATATACCTCATGATATGTTAGCAGCAAAGGGGAATTCATTTGATATTTTTAACTTGTCCTTATGGGGTATTACAAGGGCAGAATACTTGAAGGAAAAAAGGAAATAAAAAAAAAAAGTGCCACAAAATTCAAAATTCTCATGTTAAAATTCAAGAAGTTAACACAGATCACCATTAGTATCATAGCAAGCATACATAGTCACATATAATCAACAATATTATACTGTATAGCCCCAACTCTAGGTAAAATGTTTAAGAATTAATATTTCATTCTACTTGTGCCAGATAACTTCTTTGTATAAACAAAGCCATGGAAAGGAAGACAACCTACTTAACTTCAAGGAACCAAATGGACTATCACACCCTCCATGATCTTTAGGAGAAAAATGGAAGTGTATCAACTAAAATCAATGTCTTCGAAACCCAGCATATAACCAATGACATTTTTTGGCATCAATTTGGATTTTCTCTGATTTTTGCTCCCCTACCTTTGGCAATTACAGGCAGACTTTCCACAATACAGGTACAAGCAAGGTCATCCTGACTGCTCCAGATTCAGGAAGTCTTTAGATAAGCAAGAAAAAGCAACAGAACACATCTCTGGATTAAAAAACCTTAACTATTCTTCTCATGACTGATGGTGGTGGTTTCAGTTCTGCGGAAACTTTGAGGAGGTAATGTAAGATCTAGCACAAGCTAAGCAAAAAGCTTGGGTGACACATTTCAACATGTTCTGAACTTCAGAGAGAGTCTCAGAAATCAGCCTAATTCCTGAGGTGTGCTGCACAGTTCACAAGCCAGGCAAGAGTCTCGAGGGCACAGACCTAAGGGTCCGATTGTCTCATGGAATAATCTACCTACCTCCAAATAATCATGACCATCTGCTTATAACAACCTCTACAACACTGATGGACCCCACTGCCAATATGCCAGAGCCCTTAGCCTGAATCTATAATTACATATTAAAATAAAGGATAAGCACCCATCTGCTGTAGCAGCACATACAAAGTGTCTTATCAGAATAATTACATTTGTTATCTGAATCTCCTGCAGCCCGGTTTTCAAACCATGGAAGGCACCTCTAAGCAGCACGATGAACAATCTACCTGCATTTGTGGCTTGGAAAGGAGAGGAAAAAGGACTTTTTCCCTACCTCACAACATGGTATCTTAAGGAGAGCTTCAGTGGAGGGAGCCTTAGGCAAAGAAGTGAGGAGTGCTAATGACCCTGGGATGCTGGGTTACTCACACAGTTATATTAACACTGTTAAGCTGACAGACCCACTCTAACAGCTGCATCATCATTTACTGGCTGACCAAGCAAGAGCCCAGCTCCTGTAGGAAACAACTGAAAGATGTTGCAAACACTGAGTATTCAGACAAATCACATCAATTCCCCCTGTGGTAAAAACAACCCTCGTAGGCAGCAATATTGAATGCAAAGCTGGAAGCTTCGGAAAGTCTTCTCTGCCCTTTCTTATCCCTCACGCTAATTAATCTCGGTGGGATTTTGTAAAATGGTGAGAACAGTAACTGTAAAGTAGGATTTAGCAATCAGACATTTTGAAACTGGTGTGAGTTACTCCCCCAGCCAATTGCAATTTAAGAAACCCCAATCTCGTTAAGAAACCATTAACGCAAACCAGTGACATCAGGATGTCACAGCCCGGAAACCAAGTCTCTTCAGAAGCACAGAGTGGCTCCTGTCGTGGTTTGAAACCCCCAAAAATCCAATTTTCAAGTCCAAGCCCCCCTCCCACCCTTTAGAGGTTCAGTTATGGTTATAAAAAAGACTAATGAATTTTTTTCATCCGGTACAGGTTTGTCATAATTTCAGTATCTCTTTGTGGATTAACAAGTAAATGTCAGCCAAAAGTGACTGTAAAATCTATTGACAAAACTCTACAAAGTCAGTTTTAAGTAATGAAACAAGAAATCTGCCTCTCCAGGGGAGACTGCCCTGGAATCCAATCACTTCACCTATAGGTCCCCCAGCTCCTGGGGGGGGGGCAATTTTCAAACCATGACAGCTCCACAAATAGGGGTGAAGGTAGTGGAAATTGTTTGGGTTTTTTTTTTGGGCAGGTCTGCTTTCAAGCAGGTGCTCAGTGTTTCTTTTTTGAAGCAGAGTTAGTGAAAGACAGAATATTACATCTGTACTGCAGCCTGACTGTGGAACAAAAGGAGAGACTTGTGCAGTTATGCTTAATTTAATGCAGAACTGAACTAATGTAGATTAGAATGAAAGATATGGGCATGATTTATTCCATGGGCATGATTTATTCAGGGATTTTTGTCTCCCTTCCTCTCCCCCATTAAATCACTTTCTTACTAGTTGCTGTCATCAGAGCCATTAGCTCATTTTAGGAAGAATTCCCATGGCCACAGCTAGGGAAAGCATTGGTTAGGCAAACACTTTCCATTATTTACATTGCAGGACAAACAACATCAATATATAAGTATAAATATACAATTTTAATATATGTACAAAATAAATTTGACATTATTTTCCAGCTTTTTTAGAGCTCACTAAATCAAATGTATTATCTTTTGATTGAAATACCTAGAATTAAAGTAAGAGGCTTTTTGCAGCGTTTTTATTTCTTTGGAACAGGTGTTGGATCATGCAGGATCAGCACCATAAAACGTGGGGAAGTCACACCTACAGTAATAAAAGCTAGGGGGAAAAAGAATCTAAAGGAACTTGGTGCAAAAAGGCCAGAAACACAAGGGAAAGATATTGATGAATTACATTAAAATTACTTTTTCCGGTCTCCTTTCCCTCCATTTTGACATTGGAGAACACTGTGTAGTTGCAAATCATACCTACAGGTAAGTACAGAGACAGGGAGTCTCAGGAGTCTGTAAATAACTAACAGTGGACAGAAAAGCAGACTATAGCAGAATTCTCCTCAGGCACAATCTCAATTGTGCTAGCATTTTAAACTGAAGTTTAAACTAACACTTTAGAGGTTCAGTTGTGGTTATAAAAAAGACTAATGATTATTTTTCATCCTGATACAGGTTTGTCATAACTTCAGTATCTCTTCGTAGATTGACAAGTAAATATTGGCCAAAACTGACTGTAAAATCTATTGACAACACTCTACAAAGTCAGTTTTAAATAATGAAACCAGAAATCTACCAGCAGGTTTAAGTCAAAACACTGTTTATAAACCTAAATAGTACATGGCACGACCTTGATTTCATTTCAAGCCAAAGTAGCTGTTTCACTGACAAAACATTTTAGTCTGTTGGCAACCATTTAAAACCTACTATTTACTTATATTTGTGACTGAACTATAGCCCTTCTGGAATACATTTGAGTAGAGACAAATATATATGTTTAAATCCGAGCTTCCAAAATACCGCAAGATTGAGCTTTTGATTTAAAAAGTGCTTTAAAAGGCACTTCATGCCCCCAGCTCTGCATAGGTAGCTGTGCCAGTGCTGACAAGCAGGCATGGATGGCACCTGTCCAAAACCCAAGCAACAGTTCTGATTCTTTCATCTAATCAAAATGATGAATTTCAGAATATAGAGTGAATAATTGTGAAGCTCAGGTTTTACGTTTTTAAGTGTCTTCTCTTTCATTTTGCCACTGTGGGATTTGCAGTCGACCAGAAGAGTAAATTGGTCTTTATTTAGGAGCAATGTCAGACTTCATACTGAAATACCAGCCTTCAGCTCTTTATACTGCAATTTATACTTGTAACATCAGCCTAGGGAAAGGATAGGAATGCTTTTCAGCAGCTTTCTGCACTGGTTAAACTGACTTCTACATGGGTTTTAATAACAAGGAAATAAATATTAACCATTGAAAGCTCTTGATCCGCACACCTGCACATCTATATCCTTATAATTATGGTCATTTTACCGTAAGTTTATTATGTTTTTGCAGCATTTTTATAAAAAAGCCAAGTCTCTCCTGACTTGGGTTTGTAGCTGCAAGGACAAAAAATGTTTGTGTTAATGGTCTTTACAAAAGACAAAGATCCCCTCCTGTGCTTCACATCACAATTCTCTTACACCATTATGGAGCTCTCAGTGCCTTATCTACTTCAATTATAATATCAGAACCCAATTTTATTAGGTCTTGTGATTTTATTAGTGCCCTTTAAATTAGTGTCTGCTTGCAGTTACCCCAGGCTGAAATTACTAAGTGACAATGGTGTTTTTGCTTTCTTTATATAAGAAAAAAAGTGAGCTGACTGGGCTGTTTTGCCATTGAACAGCTTTGTTACTTTTTCATGTTTCACACTTCATACTTGAGATGCTGTAGACAAGATGAAACAAAACTGACTGAAATACATGCATACTATAAATACATAGTTCTCTGTCCTAACAGCCTTATTCTGGGGGACACAACATGAATAAAATCACACACAAACAGCACTTGGACAGATAAGACAGCTCAGTTCTATGCAGGGGCTTCTATAAGTTTTTTCCTGCCTGACTCTGATGTGTGTTGTGTGAAAGGCACAATGTTGGGTGTGTTTGGCAGGGCAATTAAAAGCAAAAGTCAATAATATTGCACAAATCAGCCCTGCATCACATAGCCTGATCCTACCAACAAAGGCAAGTAAATACTCTCTGGTACAGTATTTGAGGAAGAGAGGTGCACATTTATTGTTAACTAGAACAATCCTGTGTTCATCAGAGTGAAAACCCATCCACTTCATCATCATATTTTCCCAGGCGACAGGGAGACCAACTCAGTCAATAGTAATGCACAAAAATTATAAACTCTATAATTAATTTTTTGTTCGTGGCTAAGAATCTTCTAGTTTTGAATAATAAAATACCATACTCCTGTAAACGGGACAAATTATAGAAATGACAAGAATTGTAAGCTAAAGATGCAAAATCTCCACCCACAACTCAAGCATTCTTTCAGCTTGTCCAACCTCAGGCAGCTTCTAAAACCATTTAATATAATTTTGCAATTAATGGTATTTGTCCAAACTACCCTATAGACAAAACTATGCTGTATAGTATTCTACACTTCATCTTCCCAGGCCAAAAATGGCATCACACATCATTTATACTGTTCTCCTGAGTCTCCTTACTCTGCCTTCACCAATATAAAACAAATGGCAATAAGCTCCATCAAAAATCTATACGTAGTCTGCTAAAGTAATAAATAGGTTTTTACATTCTTCTGTGTGTTTTTTCATTATACCTGCCATTGGGGGCAACTTTTGTCATACAAATTTATGGGCACATTAGTTATAATAATTCTGTTTTGTGTTTTATCTCTGCAGGAACACTGTCAGGAGCTGTTCCAATCATCTGTGTGCAGTAAAAGCCTTATGCTTTTAACCCATCTTATTTGCCTACGAGTAGTTTTTAGCAAGATAACCACAGGCTCCTTTTTAACAGCACATTAACATCTAATGTGTGTTTGGACTCAGGGCCTGCATGTTTGTTTTAAAGTGAGATTATGACATTAAGATTTGGGAAGAACTCCACATTGCTGTCAGTAGGAAATACTTAAACATGACAGACATGGCAGGGAATCAGTCATAACCTTACCTCGGTTTCCTTCCTGTGTAAGGCATTCAATGATATGCTTAAAATATGTGCTGCTTGCTCCCACTTGCTCTGAAGAGAGTAGTTTCTAAAGTTCAAAAGGAAATATTTTCATCTGTGCTAAGAGCATGACCCTCCCCAGACTAGGTAACACTTACAGTATCCTAAAAGCGTTTTTTTTTCTTTTATTTCAGTCAAAATGAAACAGGAGCAAACACCTGCTGTTTATAACATTAAACTAGGTTAACTTTAAACTAGGTTCTTTTGCCTGAAGGAGAGAGGTGACCAATTCAAGCTGGCAGATCCAGGTTAGGGGTCTTCTCCTAGGGACTGTCTAAGCAGGAGCAAGGGCTGTTCTTCCACTGACACCGTTGTTGGCAGAGTATCTGTGTCCACGGGGGAGCAGATTTAGCCCACAAAGCGAGGATGTAGGCAGGTTGAATGTTATGATAAATATGTGCAGCTTAGTTCCCTTTCGGAGGCAGGAAGTATAGCTGGAAAACTACAGATGGTTAAGTCTAAATCTACTTATTCATACATATTTTGCAAATATTGACAACAATCCCAGTTGTTACCAATTGATTTTGCAGTCAGAAGGTACCATTTGCTGAAAACAGTCCTTAAGTAAAATACTATATAAAACATGGAATATATATTGATAAATAACATAAAATTTGTGAAGGTTGACTAAGTTAGGTCTAAGAACTCTCATAACAAAATTTCTGACAGGCTAGGTTTTTTTTTTTCCCCTCCCTGAAATAGTACTACAACGTTAATTAAATAAAATATTTCAGCTGGAAAAAAATGAGACTTGAAAATAAATTCAGTCATTGATGAAACTCATTTTGGCTAATGCTGTCTTCCAAAAATTTAACAGGAATTGCCTGTTGCAGTCATAAAAATTAAAAAGTTTAACTCCATTAAGGCAGAGTTACAACTGTTTGCAAACAGACAGTAATTATGGACCTGCCAAACCCAACTGATTTGAATAGAAGTGAATTACTCAGCCTTTCTAATCCTAATTTTGGTAGACAAGTACAACATATCATTACAAAATATCACATCAGTAAACTTATGACCATGGAAAAATAGCTGGATACATTGGGCCAATTGAAAGCAATTCCATTCAAACAACATTTTAAGTGTAAATCTGGGCCTGAAGGCAAGAGAATTAAAACATGGATGACATGCTGTGCATTTCCTCTAGATTTTTTTTTTTTAATGTATGTCCATACTGATTAAAATGAGTATTTGGTGAAGTTACTGTACTGGAACAATAAATACCAGCAATGTAACAGTACCAAATCCCATTCTGATTTGTCACATCTTTTAAAAGCCAAGTTTCCTCTGAAGCGACTGTAGAAATTTAAAAACTATCAGGGAACAACAGTGGAAAAATACTTGTTTTCACAAGTAATGGATTTAATGCTTATTTTCTTCTATTTTAAAAAGACCTTTAGTAGTAAATCAATGACAGTTGCATTTAAGAAAATAAACTTGTTCCTCAAATACACATTTCTAGTGTAATAGCAGAAGCTAATATCCTGATTTTTATTGCAGGAACATTTCCATTATCAACCCAAGCTGACTGAAAATGTAAATGCCTCCATAATGCCTATTTTCAAGTTCAGTGTGCTCCCCTTGTCTTCCTTTAATCTCTTTTTCTGCGATCACAAGATTTCAGTGTTTGTCTCACAGAACCCACCTGGCATCAGGTCAGTGCATGTGAACATTAAGTTCTTACAGGAGTAAGATCTAAATAATATTTTGCCTTGTGCAGCTGAAACAAGTTTAACAAAATTCTATGTGAAAGCACAGCTATTTGTAATTCTGATGCAGAAGTGTTTTTTACTGAACAACCTACAGCAGTTATATGAATTACGACTTATTAATTCATTTTCTTAACTCATTTATCATTTATATCAAACAAGTCCTAACTGTCTTTTTTTTTGCACCGTTCCCAGAAATGGGAGAAAATGGGATAATCAGTCTTGAAGCAATAGAGGGGGAAATTAATATTTTCCTTGCACATATATTTCCTAATAGCTTTTTATTCAGTAGTGATAGAAAATATTTCATTTTAACTGCACTCAATTTTATTGTGTCCAACTTCCCAATGCCCTAGAAAGTTATTTTTTCAGAGAAAAGGCAGGTTTTGTACAAGCAGGAAAAATCTAGCAACATACCTATGCTGTTTGTTGACACCATCTTTTCTCCTCCAACTGTGTAAATTATGAAGCAAATGCTTTCATTTAGTTTGCTTCAACATGTTTCTAAAGATTCTAATTCTGCTTTTGCTATCCTTGGGGGAAGACAGTGACCTTCACTCCCAAAACCACAAAGTGATATTGTTTTATGTGGTAAAACACTGAAGGAGTGCTGTTCCCTTAAATTGTAAGCACTGAAAACACACATTTGCAGCCTTCAAACAGCAACATGCCAATCATTTTACAGGCAGCAGATGACAAAACATCTGACTTGGTGTTATCTTTCATGTACTTTGATTTTTTGAAAATTAGGCCTAAGCCCTTCTACCAAAAACGTGTCCATCTTTCCCTGCCTCTGGAGGTTTGAGTTTCAGATATGCCAAGGAGCTGCAGAATTTTCTGACAGTGACTGATGGAAGTGCTGAGCACCTCTGACAGTCAGACTATGTGCCCATTGCTTTTCTGTTGTTTTTCTTACCATAAAGTGGTTTTATGGCTTTTATTTTTGCACAGCTCATCTCTTCATAGTTTAATGATGCATTTCTTGTATTTCTCACGAAAGTTTAGGTTCAACAGTTAATCTATTCCCAATTTGTCTGCGAACCTCTGTCTAACTTTAGGTTCTTAGTTATGGATTTTTCTATGTTCTTACAAAATACAGATTCTATAGAAAATATTTATGATGTCTAGAACTATAAGTTGCAGCCGTTGAACTAGAGGAAGTTCAACACAACCTCATCCAAACAACAAAAACTCCAGTCTCCAACCAATTGCTGAAACTCAGCCAGGTCCCAGGACTGCCTCCTTCTGCAGGTGGAGGACAATTAACTATGAGCTCCTTGAAGGAGAGCTGCACAAACTCTGTCACTCCAAACCAGCTTAGACTTACTAGTAGTGCACCTCCTGAGCAGAGACAACTCACTAAATCATTCCTCTTTCACACTTTCCAGGCAGCTTTGAGAGGGAAAAATATTTGCTGTAATTAAAGATTTGAGAACTGCAGCAATGCTGATGGGAAGAGACAGACAGTAAAGAGCAGGCGGCAACAGGGTCATCCAAACCTTTTCTGTTCTCAGTTTGTGGTCAAGCCACTCCTGCTGTTGCTGTCAAAACTGCAGGGTCTGGCTGAAAACTGGGATGCTACCCCAAAAGTATTTATTTATGCTCAGTCCTTCTATTTATGCACAATCCCTCTATTTATGCACAGTCTCTCTACTCTTCCCTCAGTAGAAATGCAGAAACCAACACTAGCCCACTTCAGTACAAAGCAATGAGTTATACAAAGGGCTCCACCCTCAAGTATTCCAAGTTTCCTACATCAAAATCACACCCTTCAGCCATTCAGGACACAGGCAGAGAAATAAACTTCCTTGATGTGTCAAGGATCTCATTATTAAAAGGAGGGAGCATTATAAAAATGGCATAAGCAGTTCTTAAGATTAGAGAATCACACTGATGAAGCCTGAAATGGAAATTAAGGTGACACAAAACAAGCAACTTTCAGGAGCCCCATTGCAATCACATCATGTCCTGAAAACATCCAACTGAGGAGTGAGGAAGTGGCAGCAGCATTTTCAGAGTTTAAATCCAATTTTTCCACATGAAGTGAAACTAAACCAGGAATAAAATGAAGTCATGGTTGAAAGAGGTAATTTGTAAAGCAACATTACAGCTGCTGCATTTAGAGTTGAATTTTTTTTCCTGTAAAATATGCCAAACTGTTAAAGAACAAGTTAAATGGATCTGAATACACCTGAAGGAATATTTTTATTAACAATTTGACAACAGATGTTGCAACGTGAAACAATTGTGACAGAGCCAGGTACTCTCCTGAGCCTCTGTGCTTGACATGTTGCAAGTATTGTTAAATACTTGCAACATGATATTTCTGCAGTGCTGAAACCATAAGGACTGAAAATGATACAGAGATAGTAATTCTAGAGCAAGTTTTCATTCTGGGTGAGGATGGATGGCAGCTTGATCACACAAAGCTAAAAGAATGCTTACCAAAGCCAACAAACAGAAATTTGAAGTTACCCAGAACACTGTCCTAGTGCTACAGAAGACAGATGTATGATATAGGAGGCTTTATTTGCCCATAACTTAAGAAAAAAAGGCTGTACTTTTATCATCCTATCTGTGCATTTGAAAGAATTACAAGTTCCATGCTTATTTGGGATGGAAAATCCGAGTAACTGATAAGAATACATTTCATTTTTATTCTTGACACCTCTCGAGTATTTTAGAGCACATAATGTATTACTTAATTACATCATTAACGTTCATGGAATAATCAATATCAGAGTGATAAAGCAGCAGAGCACATATAAACCAGCCAAATCATCCTGTGTTTTTAGAAATAATTTGATAATGAAAGCAAAATTTATTTTTATTCTGAAGCTGACCGGGAAGCGATGTCATAGAACACAGAACCCAAAGAGATTGAACTAACAGATTTTTACTACGTAATACAAACTATCCAAATTTGCTAGGTTGTTGCAGAAAAAAAGGATCTAAAAATGACCTGGAACTTGAGAAGGAAGGACAAAATTAGGACAGGAAAAGCAAAGAAAAATACATTAAATATCTCACTAAAAAGTTAAAGTACTTCCTCCATTATACCACTTTTGAAAGGGGCAAGGATTAGAAGAAGATTAACATCACATCAAAGTCAATAATTATGTATCCTCCATCTAGACAAAGTGCTTGATCTTAACAGCACCTGTGCTGATTAACTCGTGTGTATAATTGAGACAGAAGGACAGCATTCTCCAGGCAGTGTCAATAAAACCAGTAAGGGAAAACTGCAGGCAACTGAGGTGATTGATCCCAGAACCAAATCTGTTCACAGGCAAATCCAAACTGAATCACTTCTTGGTTCTATTTTATGCTAGTTCCTCTGTAAGTAAATGGAAAAGTAATAGACATTAAACATTTTCATTTCACAGTATTGAGCGTTCACCCATCACCCATGAAGTTCATTCCTCATCCCTTGGGCTTCAATTGCAGCAGTGCCTGCTTAATAAATGAGCACTAATTATTCAAAATCAGGAAAAAATGTAGTACTTGGCACCTGCTCTCCTCTTTCACGTGTATTCAAGGCTGTATAACAACAGTCTGCTGTAGAGAATATCAAGGAAGAGGGTCATTACAACACATAAATAAACAACACAGAGAAACAACAGTGCTAGTAACTGTATCTCTAGGACTGATTCCATCGATTTTTCTTTAAGAAAAACAGTCCCAGAGCTAGAAAAATATCCTTAGAAGTTGTGTTATACAGAAATCAACAAAATGTTTGCTGCTCCTTTGAGTAACTTTTCCATAAAATGTGCAAATATACATATTGTATCTCTCAGGCAATTTTTGTATGGAACATCAAATTGAACACTTTGAATTAGAAATTGTTTCATTTTTATGCTATTTCTTTGTGTTATTTAAAATCAAATTATCTTCAATATTAATTTGTAGCTAATAAGACAACTAGAGCCAGCACCATCTGACAAGTATCACAATAGCCCAGCACCACTGAGTCTCCCCATGCTCTGCACAGCAAAAATATGCTGCAAAGATAATAAAATGTTGTTTCAGAATGCTTTTTAATGAAGGAAACCTCGTAGCTTCTAATAGTTCTTAACAGCTTCCCCTGTATTGTTTTATTTCTGCATAATTTCTCACAACGAGCTTATAATGTTCTTAATTTAAATGTTTCACATTTGCAGATGGCTAATCTGCACTCAGACTAAATAATAAAAAAAAAGTTGAACTTTTCAAATTATCTACTTTGAATCAAATCACTCATACACCATCTTTCTTAACAGTGAATACAGAGCATATTTAGTAAGGTGTTACTCCTCCCTGTAAGGGATAGTTTTGCCTCAAGGAATTTTAAAAAGATTATTAGCTTTGGGGACTAAAAAAGGAATTCAGATTCTCTCTCTCATGTTTTTCTCCTCAAGAGGGTCATATTTTGCAAATGGACAGGTTAATTCACACACACAGTTGTGCCCCAAGCCTACACTAGGCAGGAATTGATCTGACAAAACCCATCTGAACAAATTTACAGACTCAGATCCAAGAGCATCTAGTTATTACTCCCTTGTAAAGCAGTGACTAGTTATAAAGCAAGAGGCTCCTAAACCATAAATCTCTGGAAAATTCCAGTGTTGCCTCTAGAAAGAATGGAAATGACTTTATGTTTTACTCCTTCTATCTCTTCTCCAAACATCTGCTGTTGCTCATGTCAGAGGCTGGATATTGGGCAAAATAGACCCAGTATGACCCTTGTCATGTTACTAATCATCCAACTTGCTTTCTCTTCACTTTTTTAATATTAGTTTTTACTTCAGTTTAAAGTTGAAGACAAATTTCATTTTTACAACAAGAATATTTCTACTTTTGCTGCCTTTTTCTGCTAACACAGTGTATTCACACACGCACAAAAATATAAGTTCAAAACAAAAAACTGGGCAAAATGTTTCATTAAAACACTGCCACTATTCCAATTTTAGCTAATTTCCCTCTGAACAGACACTGATCTCACAACCAGTCAAAAGTAATGCTTTTTTTCCCAATGCTTGCCAGTTCCATTGAATTATATTGTCTCCAGAGTCTCTTTCAATCACAGAGGGCTTTTTAAATTTTTATTCAGGTCTTCGTTTTCAATCACTCCATCCTTTCCTTTCAGTCATTCACCTTTTCTCACTTTTTCACTTTATTTTTTTCCATCTGTTCCTTCTCCTAACAAACATTTTCAAATCAGCTTTTCCTCAGCAAATCTCCAGAATACTGTTGGGTGTATAAACCACAATAGCCCTTACCTGAAAAATCACCCATTGCTGTCTGATTTTAGGTGTCCTCAGAAGGGTTTTATTCACACAGCAATAAATTCTGGCTTCAAACAAAACTATATATCTCCATTTTTCCCCAATTTCTACAGTGTGAATATAGAGGTGTTGGCCCAGGTGACCTTTGAAAGTCCCTTCTAACCAAACCATGATCCTGTAAATGCCATTGAAGCTTTGGGTCTCGCTGCACAATCATGCAAATGAGACTATGGTCAGAATTAATTCAGTCATGGCTATAGATGGAAACATTAATTCATAATGCTGATCTAAGAAAAATTTTATGTATTTTATGTATTAAAGAAAAAACTTGTGTATTTTATTTCTGTGCACTGTTACAGTTTGCCGGCTTGAGAAGGGAAAAAGAAAAAAAAAGGCAGAATAATTCAGATTAGAGTGATATTTTCTAAGGCAATTAATAAATCCATGCAGAGTGCTGACAGCAGCTACAGGCAGATAAAAAATAGCAGCACATAAAGGGAATGCTTTCTTCACACGTCACAGCAAACAATGTCATTTCCTATTTTCCTGTAACACACTGCTGTCTCCCATATGGCATAATAGCACACAACTGTTTTGTTACCTTCTTCAAACTCCTTTCCTATTCCTACTCCCAGGTTTTCTTACTTTTATCCAACCAGGAGTTAAATCCGTGCCCTGAACACAGAGTAGTATAAGCAAACAAGAAGATTTCTGTAGCACCAAATGCCCAAATACTTAGAAACTTTAGTTTTTAGCATTTTAGTCTTTAGTATTTTAAATTCAACGAAACAGCTGGAAACATTTTCAAAGTCACAAGCTGCCAAAATACAGTACTTTCTCATTTAAGCACCTCTTCATATGACTGCTGAGGAGGCTCATCAGACAACAGGCTACACTGTAAATCCTATTGCTCTCAAGAGGACTGGAGCTCCATGACTAGTTTAGATGTCTCTTATACTGATTAAAATTACCATTTAAAATATACACACAGGGAATATTTTCTAAAAACTAATAGTTAGGGTAAGGCTTTGTCTCGGTCTGCAATTCAAAGTTGCACTGATGAAGTTGCACCTGCTCGATTCAAATCACATACACTGCTCAGCAGGTTTTGACTTCATCAGAATTTCTGATCTGGGCAATTTCCCTACAGAAGTGTTATTTTGCCTGATTAGTGTTTGGGATGTTCTGATGGCATTCACTCCATCTGCACTAGAGGAATAAGAGGGTTTGGCTGCCCTTGCATCTGCAGCTCTAGTGGTAGCCAGTGCTCATCATTACTCTGGCTCCTAAAAGGTAACTAAATGACTCACGAGTTCTTCCCAACCCATCCAGGATTTACCCTGAATTCCAGACTTGTAGAAGCAATTTAAATTTTAGAAAAATGCAGTCCAAGTGCTGTAACCTCATTTAAAACCTGCCACTGGATCTTTCCCACATCATGTCTGCAGTGCATTCCCCCTGTGCTTTCAGCAGCGCAGTCAGGGTTGTGTAAACACAACTCCTACAGCAGAGGAGATGGGCCAGAACAGGGATAAAACTACCTCGGGGGAGCCACAAAACCTACTGTGTAAAAATGATACAAGTGTCACATCACTGGTACAGCACAGGGCATAATGAGTCTGCTGCTCTCGTGTTCCCTGATGTCTGGCAAATTCCAACACATCTTTACCTCTCAGATTCTTGGCGAGAGATCATAAGATAGGAAACTCAACCAGGATCGTTTTATGACTTTGTAATGCCCAGGTGGTCTCCATTTTTCAATTTGTATTCGTGAGAAAATATTACTCTAAGTGGCATTTTATATTCGTTTTTACTTTTCTCCTTCTGGATATTAACTAGAATTGTTTCCTTGTCTCCATAATATCTATTTTGGCCAGTGCAAAAGCAGAACTCAGTGGTGGGATGAGGAGTGCAGGGAGAGGTTGACTAAAATACAGCAACACGAAGGATTCTGCTAAACCTTAGAAGTGTAAATCAATTCATACCATACCCCAATGAGCAAGACACGTGTGAGCCCATTTTATGGCAAGCTGAGACACAATATAAGTGACTTGCCCAAAGCCAGAGCTGTCAGATTGAGGATTAGAGGTCCTGGCTCCATTCTCTTCTATTTACTACTCTGATTTACATCGTTATTGCAAAAAGAAATAGTATTAAAAAACAAATAAATAAAAGAAATTTTAGTGTCAGACTATAACATATGTTTTGCCCTGTGAAAGAAAACGATCAAAAAGGATCAAGTATCAACTGAGATTTTGCGGTTGATAATTTTGGGGTTTTTTTTGCAAAAGGTGCAAAACAAAACTGTCAAATACCTAAATTCAGTGTAAAAATACCTTAAAATCAGATTAACATTTTTATTTAGAGGTGAGGCAACTTAGAATACTGAAAAACTAGAAAATCATGTGCAAAATGGAAAATTGGTTAAGATTTTACAAGTCCTGTGAAAGCAAAGTTGGATATTTCTGATGTGCCCACTCCCTGTGTCACTCAGAATTTGCTGTTTGTTACCAGTGGTGCAAACCTTACTTGATGCTAGGAGAGAAAACTAAGATGCAAGTACCCCAAGAAGATTTTAACTGGGTTTCTTTGAACCGTGTTTCCTCTTCAGGAAAGCCCTGGCGGGGATCAGGGCACCTATTTTGTTGCCATGTTATTTTTAGTATCTCTTTATAATTTCTAAGCAACCTTTCAATCAGTGAATAATTCAGTTTCACGATATTTCTCCCATAAAATTCTTCTTAGAGATTTGAGAAAGCAAACCAAAGATGTAACATCACCACCCAGAGCAGGGGACACCAGCACTGAATACAGTGTGCTGAGCTAACAATGATCTGATTCTACCCCCATTTTCCTCTCCCCCTCTATTTCACTTCCCCCAACTCCCTCTTGTTTTTGTCTGACAGACTAAGGAACAGCTCCTATCAGAAGCTGCAGCCTTACAGAAAACAGAAGGAATTTTGCCAATAAAGTTCAATAAAAATAAAGCAAATAAAGTGGAAAATTTCCACAAAGTTTACCTAAAATTTTGGGTACAAGCCCCAGAAAGCTCCTTTTTTTTTTTTTGTAGAAGCCACTACATACTAAATCTTACCTTCTGGAAGCTTCTCTTTTACTTGTTCCTTGCCTCAGTTAGAACTTATTCTGCATAATCATACCTATTTTCTGTCTTATTATAAGTGCTCACAAACTCGAGGAAGATGGTTCCCCAGCTTAGGAGCACAGCAGCATTCTCACTTCATTCAATCAGTAAGAGGGAACAAGAATTACACGTTTACAGAATGAAAGAATCAAGCAGCACAAGAATAAGAGGAAAAAGATAAGAGGGAAGAGCAAACCTAGAAATCAAACACACCTCTTGTGTTGTTCCTTTCCCATTACACACGTATGGAAATAAAAATTATTTTTCCAAATAAGTTTATCTTGCTTTCATTAAACAAATTTCTTTAAATTAAGAAATAAAAGGAGCTGGAGTGTTTCTTTGTTTTATTTTTCATAGCTGCTGAGTCTCTTAACTCCAACCTTCTTCCCAAAGAAAAAAGAAGAAAGATAACAACTAAAAGTTATGGTTCTTAACTGCCTCAGGAACAATTTTATCTGCAAACAAAGCAGCCTGCAATAAACTCGGAAGTATGACACGCTGGAGACTGAACAGCATTCCGAGGGCAGAAAAGGGGGGCTCCATTTTGCATTTACAAGGTACATTCTGAAGGAATCATTGGAAACATTTTGTTGCATCTTGCAAAGAAACCGTTCATCAACATAAACAACTCGGCAGCAAAAAACGTTAAGTTCCTGCTTAATTTCAGGAGATGTGAGAAGGAAAAGGGGATTTTCTTCCATGAGATTACACATGCCATTGCTCCCCACAGATGGGAGAGCTTCCAAGAAACCGGCTGTTACACAGACTGTTTTCAATCCAGTTGCACTCTTGCCATAACAGCAAATTCATTTGAAATCACCTCTTCAAATCAGAACTTCTTGAAACTAGATTCCCCTTAACTCACAGAAAAGCCAGATTCAAATTATTGCAGGAGATAACATAGGCATTCTGGGAAAAATATGGTCTGTTCCAAAGAAGCTGGCAGGCAGTGCCTTTTGTGTTTAAGGAACAGCACCAGATATGAAAAGAGCACCTGCCAACACTTTGTGTAGTGCAGTCTGTGTTCCAGTACCTACATATCTCAGACATTTAGTGCTCTGCTTCAGCAGCATTTGGAAAATAACCTTTCCAAAATTAATTCTGTATTTCAAGTACAGCTTTCCCAGGACTTCTAAGTCGGTAAGTTTGGCAAAAGAAATGAAAACTTCTTTCCTTTCATTTGTAAGCAGAAAAGCATTTTTAGCAGAGTCAGGGATATGAAGCCAGGCAAACATTCCACAGAGCTGCAGAACACCTCCCTTGGGAATATGGTCATGGACCAATAAGTCTAGCATGTTATTTAACTGAAAGGAGTCAAAGCAATGAAACAACTTCATGAAAAGGTCTTGAAATCATTGGAGAGACTAAAATGAAAGTATTTTCATGTGTGGGGGGTTTTTTTGTGATGTTTTCAATTTTTTTTTGTGGGATAGAGGTTGAGAAATGTGAAGTTGAATGTACTTCCATCTATCATAATGGTTATAAGTGCTGCTTTAAGGCCAAACACAGGGAAGCTTACAAAGCATGACAGGACATCAGATCAATTTGGAGGTCACTGTCCATGAAAGAGCAATCAATGTGCCAAAGAACATGCTTTTTGTTCTCATAGCATCTTACTTGTCTCCCTACAGGGAAATGTGCTCAAGCACAAACAGAGACAACCCCCTTCCTTCTGTGTATTTATATATTTCTTTGAAAGCGACAGTTAAATCATTCCTATCTCACTTGATTTTTGTCAGCATCATCTTTAAACTGGGTGCTGCTTATACCATAAACCACTCAGGCAATAAAATCACAGGGAATGAATTTTTTGTTGCATTAACATCTGTTCTTCCCTTCCTTAGTTTAATGTTACCTCCAAACTACAGACTTTTCTGTCGCTACCACAGTGGTTTTATGAGTCATAAATTAAAAGTCTTCACATTTCATGTTGAAAATGAAAAAAAATTTACAGAGGTTCTTCAATACTCCCATATATCAAATAAAGATTTCTGGAACATTTTGAAGGGAGCAGGTTTGTAATAAATATTGTAAATGTTTTAAGATAGAAGAATTCCCTTTATTATTCAATATTCATAAGGTAGGATTTCAGGGAATCCAGTGTTGTTTTTTTTTAAAGACTATTTTGTTCAAAAATTAATTAGGATTACAAAATTTCATCAGTCTCTGTCTAGAGAAATTCAAATATCTTTACTGAGATTGGAATAGCAAGTCAGCTTCTTTTATTTCATATCAGTGCCTGGAAGTAGAGTTGTTGTGGGTTTATTAGTAATAATTGTTCTGCCTGCAGAAGAGTAGTCCAACAATCCCACATCTTCAAACATAGCTGGGTCAAGTCTGAGGATAAAGGCATCAAGAAGCCAAAATAAGAGATAAACATTCAAGAACGCTGCCCAAAAGCCATTTAATGTCAGCAAAAGGAAACACCTGAAGGAACAGCTTGACAAGATACATCTGCAATGCAACTTTTGGAGGTTTTTTTGAAACTCTTGATAATCTAGCCAGTGACTTGAGCTGTCTTAATTAGGTTGAACAGTTTGGAATGCTGGCAGGTATTGTGATATTCTTCCAGATATCACAACAGACATCAATGTTGAAAACAACTGTCTGTTCTGTAAGCTAATGGCCCAACAATAAAAATACTCTTTAAAAATATATTCCTAATGCATAAGGATTTTAGACCAAAATAATGACTTGCTATTGGTATTGATACCCCATACTTGAAGAAAAAAGAAAAAAATTCTGACATCTATTTATATTGGCTAATTCTATAAATAACAAAGGAAGAACACGCCAGGTCAGAAAAAAATATTTCAAAGTAGAATGATCTTTGGGTAATAGGGATCTCTGAGTCAGGCTGTTACAGTGTTACCCAGTTCCTAGAAATGCTTGTGAGAAGACCAGACAAAAAGAGGTCTGGTCTCTCCAACAGCTCCAGCTTTCTCAGAAAATTGTGCCTTTTATAGTGGGTCATTTTTTCCTGGGATATCTGTTACATTAAATCCTTCCACGGAGCAAAAATTAAGAGTAATTTCTATTAAACCATTATATTTCTACAAACTGCAGAAAGTAGCACAGTAACTATATTCCATTTTCCAGCTAACATCTACAGTGTTTTATGAAGAGATAAGGGCGAACTGCACTCATAAGTGCAGCTTAATGACTTCTATTTCAATATTCACACAAAAGTAGTAGGGGATTCCGAGTTTTAAGTGTCCTTATTGGATAATTAAGAAAGAATAAGCAGAAACCTGAGGTACTGTCAATAAAAGAAGGGATTTCCTTGGTCATTGTCTGTACATAATCATGGCCATAATTGTCAGATATAGGTGGAAAAATAAGTGCTTAAAATATTTTGGTCTTTAACCAGCAGCACCTGGAAATCAATTCCTCAGTCCACAAGCTTCAGACATGATTTTCTCCAGTGCATCCTCAAAAAATTGACTCCCCTCAGCTGAACAAGAAAAATCCCAAACGTACAACGAAAGTAACCTCTCAGTTAACTTATGTCTGCTCAACTATTTCTGGAGACCTTAATTTTTAAACAACAGGACATTGCCTATAAAGGTATCAAGGGTCTGGATCATATCTAAATAATCACACAACTAAAACTATTTTTTGCTGAAATTCTGAAGCAGGGTGTGAATCAAGGCTGGTAATGAACTACAGATTAAACCCTGGAGCAATTTAAGCATCTTGCACACAAAGCATACTTTTCAATGCTGTCTGCTAAATCCTGATTGAATTTGAACATCAGATAACTAAGGAGTTTTTAGCTAAGGCAATGTAAGTTTATTTCATGGACTTATTTAAACTCTCAGTTTGGTGCATTTTTTTATCCTAAAATCAGAGGTAATATCTTTGATCTCTAAAACTGGACAATAAGCTTGAAAAAGCCCCACCTGAGCTTGCAGGAAGTTGTATTTGAAAGAGCTGAAAGTCACGCTGCTCAAACCTACTTTAGGGACCTGCCATTCCCAGAACTTTTAGAGGTTTCTCACATTTACATATATTAGGATCCAAATAGTGAACATGACAAATTATCATTCACCCGAAACCATGTCATAGGATACATAAAAATCTTTTTCACCAAGCACACTTACTTTTATTAGAATCACCAAGCAGGAAGTCCAGGATACCAATGCAATTTTTTTCAGGTTTCCACTGAGTTTTAACTGGCTGAATGGTTGATTTCAGAGGTTATTACAGCAATAACTTCTGGAGGTACCCTTGGGGAAAATGGGAAGTGTGGAAAAGTTTCTGTTGGCTGAGCAAGATTCTGTTATTTTCAACCACACCTTCTAATCGTTGAGCAACACACAAAGTAAGTAAAGTAACAAAATCAAGACAAATAATTGTCATTTGTTAATGTCAAAAGAAGGTGGCACATTGGCTTAATGATTTACTCTTTTTGGTCACACTTGAGGCACATTTACCCCCACACCCCCAGAATGTCTGTGCACTGAATGCACCTGAGAGTTTGCTTTCAATTTTTCTATTAAAAATAGCTTTTAAATTTACCTCTTAAAATGGGCTCATATCCAAAAGACTTTTCAATACAATTAAAAAGACAAGAAAAATTACTTTCAGTTAAATAAGTACTAGATAAAATACCTGAAATGAATAATGATCAATTTAAAGTATAGTTACAACAGCAGTGATCTCAGTGGGTTTCATATTTTAATGGGTTTGTATTCCTAAAATGTGCTGAGGTGATACATTTGTTAACATAATCTTAACTTGAAGGTAATAAAGGAATTTTATTCTTCATTATGGTGCTTTGCACATATATAGTTTGTATTTAATATGCCTTTGTAGTGTATTTAATGCTGCTACTGTAACCAATGATTTAAACAGGCAAAATTAACAAGTTTAGGTAAACTACAAGCTGCAGGTAGTAAGCAGTATTAGACATCAAAAATGTTAAAATTCACAGGTCCAACAGGTTTGTAGCCATATGAAAACCTATCTAAAATAAACAAAATATGGAGTTGTTTAACTAAAATGTTCACTCCAGTTCTTCTATGTTAAGGGCTTTCTGTAGCGTGATACCATATAAATTCACTTTCATAAGCTTCCCTTATCTGGCTGTCCACAAAGCTTCCAATAAAATGCAACCATTAGAGGCATGATAAGATCTGAACCCCCTGCAGGCAAATTTTCAAATACTTTAGGAGGCTATTGGATGATTATCCACCGAGTAGATTGAAAGCAAACCAGACTAATCGTGCATTCAGTGAAATAGATTTCTAGAGCAAGAAAAAAAGATTTCTCAGAATAGATGGAAATTCATTGTTGCTGGAAAAGCAAAGAGCTGTAGACAGAACTAATTATCATCTGCACAGCCCCAGACCCTGTCACTGCATTGTCTCACAGGGACATGGCTCAGATGAAAGCTCTCTGTTTGCTGTTGTCTCTCTGCAGGCCAGGTCTGAACTACAGGATGGCTGTGGAGTCAGATACCATCGAGATACAAAAGATTATTTCCTAGTCAGACTAATTCCCTGCAGTGTCTCCAATGACTGCAGCCTCAGTCAGGACTCAGCAGGCCAGACAAAGCCTGTGACAAACTGCTTTTATCCTCCACCAGAAAACTATCTGCTCTCAGTGATCTGTGTCTGCTTTGCACCTCACAGACACAGGTGTGACTAAGGGGGACAATGTTCTGAAATGCATTACATTTTAGGGTGTTTTCCTGCAATTCTTAAGTGAACACAATTATAACATTAATTACTTAAGAGTTAATCTTACAAGCAAACTAGCTGGAAGGTTAGCAGGAGAGAACAAGCTCTACCTTTGCCCTTCTCATTCCTCTAAACTATCGTTGCCACAACTGGCAGCATTAAAAGGATATTGTCTTTATATGGGTACACAAGGTGATAAATACTTTCACAGACTTCAAGAAACTTAAATATTAGCCTGGAGGATCAGAGGTTTATTTTAATTGGCCAGAAAGAGAAACTAAAGAGAAAAATAACCTTTTTTTTCCCCCACAGTAACAGTCACGTTGCTCACTTGGGAATATCTACCCCTGTAGGTGTGTGCTTTGCTAAGCAAAGCAGGAGTTGGACCAAAAATTGTCAATGTGACAGAAGATTAGGCATGATGTGTCTGAATCAGTGTTCACCATTATCTGCTCACCCAGTAGTCAGTAATGCCTTTTATCTACACTGCAAAACTACTCCTGCCAGGAACCTTCTGTTGACATTCATAGTACAGTTACAAGTATGGAAGTATTTTCCAATTAAGCCCACTTCCAATTAAGCCAATTTCCAATTAAGCCTACCCATGTTAGTAATCATAAGGTGGACTTGGCTCTTAATATTGCCATTATTCAGAAACAAAATAGAGGATTAAAATCATATAGGCACACAAAGAAAATTAAGGGTTCCTCTTTAGGCAGCTGCCTAATTCCCTTTAATTACAATTGTCTAAAAATAACCTCTAAACCTTAACTCTTTCAGCCCTCTATGGCACTTTGAACTGGTCCAGAGGAATTAGCTTAAATCTGCCCCCTAGAAACCTCAAGCCATGGCTCAGCTTTTCCACTCCTCACAAGGCTCTTAAGTGAGCACTGTGCCAGTGTTAGTGATGCACACAGATATTAATATTTCACTTGATCAAGAATTACAGAGGAAAAAGGAAAAAGTCCCTGAGATAAATTGTCCATACTAGTCACAAAAGTGTTGACAGCTTTTTAAATTTATTTATTTTTTTACCAATATCAAATTTGGATCTCGTGCTTGGAGCTGTATATTTGCCAGCCAGAAGTCAGACTCCTGTAATGAAAACAACTTTATCTAAAGCCCTTTAAACTTAGAATTAATCCTTAACTTCAGAATCTGCTATCGGATTTAAAACAATGAAAAGAAAGATCACTGACAATCATTTCCAATGACCACACTAAAATTACAAATTTCAAAGTTTGATGAATCATTGTGCAGTGTTGCACATGTTAACATATCTCAGTAAATACTGAGAAGGGTTTCTGACTATTCCACAAAACAGCACAGGAGGGAAAACCCCCAAACAAACAAATAAACCAAAAAAAAACCCAACACAGAAACAATCAAAAATACTACCAACCAAAGAAATGGAGAAGTAAGGCTGGGAAACTGGCTTTCAGGCTGTAGAATCATGATTCAGAGAGGTTAGGGTGCACAAAACATCAACAAAATAAAAAAAGTCTAAGAGCATTAACTTTAAATTACTCATTTTTAGCAGTAATCCAACAGAGTAACACAATTATAAGAATTTTTTTTGTCATTTATTAGACAGAACAGCCATTTAATTCCAACAATTAATGCAAAAGGAATACTATGTCTTGGAATACCATCTTTCAGGAACTAAAATCCAAAATTATTTCTATTTATCCTGTTTTATGGCATGCTTATATTAAATTTAGAAAAAAATTAGCTTGAATACAGGTCTATATTAGAGGAGCAAAAAATAAATAAAAGTTTATGTTTTCTTGACAAAGAGCACTTTTTTTGGATATAGTACATATTTAATCACATAAATTAAAGGAGTTAGTCTCACAAAGACTCTGGTAAGCTTGGTAAAAACAGATTTGTCAGCTTACAAAAACCCTTTCAGCTGTTCCTCACAGAAACACACAACTGGTAAGTTTATTAGGGTTTTCTTTGTAAAAAATTTTCAGGAATCATTTCTTTGCTCAAATCCAAGCCCTCTGTGAATAAATATTCAGGTTTACGTCACAGACTGGAAGCACACAACTCATAATTAGCATCAAAATAATGAGATCCCTTACTTTAACCAACTAATTTCCTGTTCCATGTGTTGAAGGAAAAAACGTGAGCCTTCTTTGAAAAACAGGTTTTTAACTCCATTTGGGTACTGAGATAATACAAACAGCTTTAAATGCTTAACTCAAGTCCAAGATATTTCTGGAGCCTGGAAAGAACTCGTCCTGTTTCTTTGCACAGGAACCCGACTGCCACAGGTAACACGTAAATCACAATCGTGGCTTCGTTGTCTTATTGCTAATGAATCTCAAATACAATATAGTCACAGTTTCAGTATAGAGTTACACTCCATTAGACAGACTTTTTGCAGGTTTTTTACTCAAGGCAATTTTATTAAAAAAAAAAAATCTATTTTAATCTATCGATTTTTTTCTTTGTTAGTAACTTCTGCTGCTTTCTCACTTTCCAAGAGTTTCCTTATTTCCTGCCTCAGTGGGCTCTACTCATTGATATGAGAAATGAATTTTAGCCTTCAGCTTGGAGTCATTTAAATGCTAGCCCTTGACTGAGACTGTTAAACTAAGAATCTTGTTTCAAGATCCAAATATTTTAAAAAATTGAGTATTTCAAACCCATACATGTACATCAGGTGCACACAGCCTTGTAATATCTCTGTCCCTCGAAGTTAAGTATTATAGAATTCCAATTCTTTCTTAACTGCATATTTACTGCAATTCCAAGCCTTTAGTTTAGTGAGGTTCAGGAAAGATTCCACTATTCCTGCAGAGGATATGAGCACAGACTTTGCACCTAACAAAAGTTTAACTGGAATGGTTTTACCAAAGGAAAAGTTCCATTTGCTCATTTCTTACAAAGGAGTAGTAATGGGAGGATGGAAGTGGGGGTGGCAAAATCTAGTAAAGGAACTCCCTACTCTTCATCACGACTCTGCTTTAGACCACATATTTACAGATAGTTTACAAACGTTTTTACCATGTTTACAGACAGTTTACCAACTTTTCCACAGCTTGCTTATACTTCCATTAGAAAAGTACGAAGATGCACCTTTAATAAAACTGAAGTCTACATACTTCCTTACTAGTTTTCTATACATTCTTCATCTGTTCACATCCTTATCCAAGCATTACAATTCATTCCTCAAGCATATGTAGGATACCATTAATAATTAAATCTATACTTAAAGCAACAAATAAATAGAGGATATCTAGGCTCAGACACCATTAATCTTCACAAAACCTGTGTGGATTAAGTTAAATCACACCAGAAACTAGCAATGACATTTGGGAGGCTGTGTACCAGACTGCACAGCAAAGTGACCAAATGAGAGGATTTACTTCCAGGAGGAAAAGAAAGAAGAAAGTTTAGTCATAAAAAGAGAGGACACTGCTATTGGATTGCCCTTGCTCTAATTTTAAAGCAGCCAACACAGTAGCACAATATACAGCAACATTTATATGTTCTGTTAAGAGGTAAGTTCAAGAACAGACACTGAGACCAAGCAACAATTCTACTTTTGAAACCCTTCTCTATTTCAGGAGTAATTGTAACAAGTCATTATTAAGGGCATATAATTAGTTGTGATCCTAGAAATGCAGCTTCAAAAGGAAATCAGTTCTGGGTGTGATTTGTTTACAAGGGCCAGTGCCAACTAGAGCCTTATTCAGCTGTGCAAAGCAACAGCCCCAAATTCTTTAAAATATTCTTAATTCATTCGACTCCATCTTGTCATATCTGCAAAGTTTCAATCATCCTAAAGTGATTTTCTGGGAAAAGAAATTTCTATAAAAACATAGTAGGGAAAACCTCTGTAAACAACCAACTGATACGTAATACCTTGGATATAACTGATCTACAAATCTATTAAGTGTTGAGCACTTGGAAACAATCATCAAAAATTATTACTTCTGTGATGACTGCAAACAGTTCTTCCATTCATAAAAGAGAATTTCCTGTTAGGAAAATACCCTGAGTACTTGTTTATTTTAATGTTTATTGTAATAATTGAATTCTTCTGAAATTTATTTACACTGATGTCTCTCTACTGTTAAACTGATTGAAACAGTCACAGAAAACCTGCTGCAACCATTGCTGTAATGTCAGTGTAGGCAGAAACTGCAATTTGAGGTCTAATACAGTGCCAAAAATTTAAGTCACTTATAAAATGCCTGACACATAAATCAGGGCTTGGGCCATTTTAACTTTGATCACAGAAACTTATGATTGTGTAATCTCTAAGCAAAATATAATTTATTTAATCAGGAATAAATTAATTCAAATAATTGTCATAATAATCAGCCTGTGAAGAGAAACCAAAACTGAAGTTCAGTGTGAGCTGATATGTGAAGAAAAGCTGTTGGAATATCAACGCCATATAAAGCAATTTTACTTATCTCCTAGTTCTGACAGAATGGACTCACATATGAGTCATAAGAGTTTGAACTGTGGTAAAGTATATCTAAATAAGTGCTAAAAATGACAAGTAACTTAGCTGTTCCTATCCAAGCTGCCTCTGGAAGTTACATTTGATACTTTTCCCTTGCAGAATGCCCAGGGTTTAAAACTGAATAAATGTACCTTATTTGTGCTAATGTTTTCTTGCCAGAACAACCTTGTAACAGCACAAATGTTTTACTTTGTTTTGCTAGACAAGGCACAGGCAAACTCACATAAGTCCCTCTTTATGGAAGAAAAATAGGACACTACCATCTGTGAAAAACCATGAACATGAATAGCAGCCTCCTCTGGCATCCAATTGCAATAATACATCAGATCGATTTTAGTCCTCAGTAAATCTAGGCTATGTTTCACTTTTAGTGCCATCTTGTATGGTGTTTACTTCATGGCAGAATCTTATTACATTTAATCCTCAAATTACCTCACCCTGTAAGTCCTCAGTCTGAAAACCCTTCATATAGGGTTCAGCCTTACTGGAGCCAGGAGGTTACTTTTCGTTTTTGCCATGCTCACAAAGCAATACTGTGGGAAAAGGGATAATTGTGTGCTATTTCTGTGGGGAGAAGGAAAACAGAAATAAAAAGAGAAAAGAAAAGCAAGTAGAGCTTAGAGGGAAAACCAATTCTGCCCAGAGTAGATAACCAAGCAAATAATTTAGAGCAAAAACATGAGCTAATTTTCTCCTCTGCTAGTGTCAGAGGATCTGGGACCAAGGGAACACAAACCTATGCCATGCTCTTTCATTTTTTTTTTCCAGCTGCAATCCACTCACAAATCCTCATGGGCTACCACGGCAAGAGGAAAGATGCATTATTTAAGCAAGTGCCAGTAGCAGTACTGCTCCAAGGACCACAAGAACTTGCACAGAGAACCATAGAATCATAGGATCAGCTGGGTTGGAAGGGACCTCTGAGATCATCAAGTCCAACCCTTGATCCAACCCTGCCACGGTTCCCAGCCCATGGCACTGATGCCACATCCAGTCTGTCCTTAAACACCTCCAGGGACAGAGAATCCACCACTTCCCTGGGCAGCCCATTCCAATGGCTGATCACCCTCTCTGGAAAAAATTTCTTTCTAATATCCAACCTAAACCTCCCCTGGCACAGCTTAAGACCGAGCCCTCTTGTTTTGCTGATCGTTGCCTGGGAAAAGAGACCAACCCCCACCTGGCTACAACCTCCTGTCAGGGAGTTGTAGAGAGTGAGAAGGTCTCCCCTGAGCCTCCTCTTCTCCAGGCTGAACAGCCCCAGCTCCCTCAGCCTCTCCTCATAGGACTTGTGCTCCAGTCCCTTCACCAGCCTTGTTGCCCTTCTCTGGACCTGCTCCAGCCCCTCCATGTCCTTCCTGAGCTGAGGGCCCAGAGCTGGACACAGCACTCAAGGTGTGGCCTCACAAGTGCTGAGTCCAGGGCAAGAATCACTTCCCTGCTCCTGTTGGCCACACTGTTCCTGAGCCAGGCCAGGATCCATTGGCCTTCTTGGCCACCTGGGCACACTGCTGGCTCCTGTTCAGCTTCCTATCAATCCAAACTCCCAGATCCCTTCCTGCCTGGCTGTTGCCCATGTGCAAGGGCTTGGCTTCATGTTGCCACAGCCTGCAGCACAGCCCAGCCCTTGCAGACCCAATGCATCCCCCATGGCAACCCTCTGCTCTGCCCTGCCCATCCCATGCCAGCCCAGGAAAGGTGTGGCCAGTGCTTCAGTACTTGACCCTGGAGTCCCCCAGTTCAGCCCACAGAGCTGGGGACAGGGAGCCATCTCCTGCACTTGGGCAGGAGCGCCCCGAGGATGGGCACTGCTCCCAGGAGCACCCCGAGGATGGGCACTGCTCCCAGGAGCAGCCCGAGGATGGGCACTGCTCCCAGGAGCAGCCCGAGGATGGGCACTGCTCCCAGGAGCAGCCCGAGGATGGGCACTTGCTGGCACACCAGCATAGGTTTAGCTGGAAAATAAAAAGCCTGCTGCACAAGCAGAACAAACACATGTTTTCAAAGAAGGAAAAAAAGTCATGAAACGTGCAAGCACACTGTTAAAATTCAAGTCTTACCATTTGGTAGTAAATACTGCAAAATATAAATAACAATCAACCACAAGCAGCAAAGATGAGAGGTTGCTTTAACCTGTCTGCTCGTCTCTGACATACCCTCTGTCATCCACCAGCAGGAACATACTCTTTTCTCCTAAATACCATTCCAGAGACATTTGAATTACCTTGTACCATCAGGGTCACAGAATATGCCAAGTTGGAAAGGACCCACAGGATCATGGAGTCATGAAGGTACTGACATAAACTAATTGCTTCAATTAGTGCAGGTCCCACCACGAGCACTACTTTGCTACAATTTCTGTATTTGTGTTTAATTTGCCTTAACATGTCTAATACATGAATAGGATCCTTTAAGAGAATTTCAGTAATAATTTATAACCTTTTCCTATCTTTAAGGTATTGGTTGCTGGGAAAGCTTCTAGCTGGACAAATACGAAATTCCTAATCCTATGAGGACATTCTTAACTACAAACACATTTTGGAAATGGTCTTACTGAAGGAATTATTATTCAAAGTGAAGGAGGTGGAGCAATAGGCAGCTTTAGAAAGCAACACTGGATCTCGATTCTCCATGTATATGTTGGTTTGGTAAAACCCTGAAGTCAGTCTGAAATCAGAGTAATGACCAGAGGGATTTTTTGAGTCTAGAACATGCTAACAAGAGCAGCTGCATCTTAAGCAAACAGGAAGCCAAAGGTTTTGTTCTCAGTTTACTTGTACTGCGCACAAAAAAATAATGAGTACTTTTTTCATTTAGCAAACCCTGGTTTAGAAAGCCAGCCCCAGAGGACATTTCTGATGTGAACAACTCAGGCTGTGTATGCTTTACATGACAAGTTTTAAGCTAAGAAAAATAGCTCATGCTGCAGACAACTTGTTCTAGTATTCCACAAAGGTCATTTTACAACAAAAAGAAAAGTATTGTGAAACTCTAAATGGTTCTGGTAGTTTATTTAATAGCACTTATTTAAATTGTTCAAGAGCATGCCAGATTAGTTTAAAGTGTTCCTACATTGTGTTTGTTGAACATTAGCACTGTACAGCTGCTCGTGGTTCATGGGTTTTAAAATTGGTAGGGAGCTATTAATGAAGTGGAGAGATTGCCTACAAGAGTTACATTAGAGGAATATCACTGTACAACCAGTCTCATAACTCAATTTAATGCTTCCCACAGAAAGTTTAAGCAGAACTGACAAAGCAGTTGCAACAAATTTTTGAACTCTTTCTATTCTAATTAGTACACTACCCCTGAGGTACCATACCCCCAGTGACACAAAAGGACCCCAAAAACCAACTACCTGTTCTTATACAGCCTCTCCAGTTGTGAAACAAATGACTCAGTTTTTGCCATATGCTCAAAGTCACTTATTTGAATTATACAGAAATAACATTACCGTGGTAGGAAGTACAGTTTGAGAGACTTGGACTGATTGTGTGCAACCAGTACACTTATAAAGTAAAACCTTATGAGACTTCTAAGTAATTCCCATGATATTATCAGTTACTGGAGTGGTATGTTATGATATACAGCAAATGGGGGTTTGAGGGTTAATGCCACAAGTCCTATTCCTCAAGTCAGCTTTGTTATTTTGGAGGTGCTTAATATTTGTCTGCAATAGGAGAAGGAAGTAGTTTTCCCTTCTGCCTGATCTCTAGTCACAGTTTGAAAGTTAAGAAGAATCAAAGCATTTTTTAAGTTAATCCACAGCAAACCAAACTATTATGGCATTGATAAAATAATCAGTCCATAGTGCTCTGAATGTGTTGCCAAGCCAATATCCTGCCTTTGTAAACATCTGGTATTCAAAATTTTAATTTTAAATTGCTCATGGCCATCAGAAGAACTTCAGTCTCCAATAGAGACGTAGAGATGACTTGTCCATTGCCTTATGAGGGCATCAAAATACAGTACTCTGTAAATAGTATTAGCCTGTGGACTTAGAAATAATACTTCAATTTTCCATTAATAGAAGACACTTATATTGCTTCATCACATTGATTCTCACTAAAGTACTATTTTAAAAGAGTTCAGAAAGCATTTACGGCAAATAAATTCTTCCATATATATTTCAGCTCCAAAGGGTATGCAGCAAATTTGTAGAAACACTAATATATTGAACAGTGTGGCACAGAGGTATAAAAAGAAGAATTCCACTCGACAGTCCTTGTTTTGCTCTGAATGTCTTAGAGGTAATGTTGATAAAATAAAGTAATGGCCGGGGAAAAAGTGCAAAAATAGCAAAAACCTTAGAACTCCCAATACTGTGTATGAACCAAGTATCACCTCCTTCCCTTTTTAAGTATCCTCTCCTACAAATATTTTCTTAGAGAAGCAGTTAAGTTTTTTCTGGACGTCCAGAACCAGTTTAAGAATTTTAGGAGTGGGCGACAGACAGTGTGTTCTAGTTCTCTATGCACATATAAATTATGGATAAGAACTATACTAAATAGAAGGACTGGCATGTTTTTTATTTTTCTGGAAATTAAAGTTTTGTTTCAGGAAAAAAAGTTATTCTTGGTCGGAATCTCACCTGTCAGAATCAATAACCTGTTGAGAATGGGAGGGAGGAGGGAAAGAAACAGAATCCCACGTCAGAACAATTCCCATGATTCACATTTCTAAAAGATTCATTGTCCAAAACTGGATAGTAAATCATGGCAGGAAATCAAAGCAGAAAAATATACTTTGTCTGAAAATGTGGGGGTTTTGACTCAAAAAACTGAGTTCCTTTTTATTCTAACTTCAGAAAAATATAATTTCTTGATTTATATTTTACATAAATATATTAGTCAATAGATTAAACTTGTCACTGTTTTTTGACTTCAGCCACAATAGTGGAACTTTGTCCCAGTAGAAATCTCACTGTGAGAAACTCAACAAGCTTTCCTTTGATATGTGATAATTGTAAACAGCACAGAAACTAAACTAATAAACAAAATTTCAGTATTTTGTTGGTTTTCTAGCAAATATCAAAGAAGGATGGAAAAGCCAGACATAGGTGGCTAAAGCTATGTCTGAAAAGTTCTCTCAGATTCTAAACAGAAACAGATTCTAAACAGAACAAATAATAATAATAAAAAAAGCACGTTGATAAACTGGTACAAGAGAAATCCACAAATAAAACTTCCTGATATTTTTGAATCTTTCAAGCACTGAGGCCAGGATTCCAAAATTTATGTGGCATTGTATTCAGATGAGGCTCTGGAGTATTGAGCAATAAGTTTATAAATATTGGACTCAGAATTTCTCTGTTACCATACTGCAACTGAAAAAAAAAATCATTTTTCAGGCTCCAACAGTCCCAGAAATAAAAATAGAAGCTAGAGATGATGTGAAAAAATATACTTTGAAACACCATATACACACAGTTGAATTAAAGTATTTAGAAGTACAGGCGTACAGTATACTCAGAAAAACATTTTTAAGGGTTTTTGGGGATTTTTTTGGTTTTGGCATTCTTTTTGTGTATTAATTCAGATTGTTCTCAACTGCAGAGAACAGTGTGTTTGTGAGTGGGGGTAAAAATCGACAGAGAACAGACAGCAAATTATTCCCTGTCAAAGGAAATTAGTAGCCGTGTCCCAGGAATTAAAGAGCAGTATGTTCAGACCCATTTGTAGTCCACATTTATAGGACTGGTTGGCCTTTAAGGGACAATACTTAACTCTTAACTTTTTAAAATCATGTATTTGACAAGGACATTGTACAAAAACATGCAGATGCAAGTATGAAAAGTTTATGTAGCAGCACAAATGCTTGTGGACTCCCTGCTGGTCTCTCTTACTGCCTTCTACAAGGTAATCTGAAAATTCTCGAGTGAAAGCAACAGCAATATTGATAAAGCCTTCAAATGCACGAGAAAGCCAATTGTTTCCTTTCAAACACTCTGAGGAGGTGGGTTTGTGTTTTTGGTTTTTTTCTTTTAATTTCCAAGTATGGCAGGAATTCAGTAAAGAAATAGTGAGATAAAATGGGAATATACAGTTGGGAAGTAACAGATGTTATCAGAAGTGTTTTAGGATTAAAATAATTAACTATTTTTAGTCTGTCTATAGTATCTTATTCCCTCCTCAATTAATTTTTTTCGTGAAACATCATAAAACTGGACACGCAGTTGAAGCTGCTACTCCAGTTTCACAGAACTTTACAGTCTCCTCCACATATTTTCACCCGAGCTACACAGAGTCTTGATGCTTGTTCTGAGTGGACAGCTCTAGAAATATAGAAAATTGCGAGACTAACAGTCTAATTTGCAGTGGCATTCAAGTTAACCTGCACATTGCTATATAGAATTGGTGAGAAATTTCAGAGGCTGAGAGAAAGTAGCACTCTACAAACTGAGCAGGAGGCTTTGATCTCCTCCTCTCTGGTCTCTCAAGCAGCATAATTTCAATACAGGGCTGCTAGTGAAGTTCAGAACCTGGAAATTCTTTCTCAAAAATAAAACAAGTTGAAAGATGCAGTCAGAGAACAGCTCCTTCCCCAAAATCCACGTGGGAGCACATCTTGGGAATTAGGAACATTGATACAGAAGGCACATCAAGGGTAATCAGGCCTAGTTCCCTGGCAGACTGATATTAATTATTGACAACTTCACGATGACCTTCAAGAAGTACTTCAAAAAGAAAAGACAGTGTGGGTCAGACTAAATCCAAGTAGACTTCTTCCAAAGATGATTTTCTGTTGCTGTGTACACCTGCAGTAATGAAACAAAGTCAAATTATATATGCTTTGGAGTGCACACTCAACCTGAAGACACAGCAACTAGTCTTTTCATAACATTTCTCTCAGGTGAATTAAAAATTTAATTACAGGTTTTGACTAAGTCATTCCATGAGTAGCAGCTCAACAACTCTTTCCTCTGAAAGTTATGAACGCTCAGATAAGCAAGTCACTGCAGATAAAAGTGTTTCAAAATAGAAGAGAGAAGATTGTTATTTTTTTAGTCGATTAGATGACATTCAATGTCCAAGGAACAGGAAATAAAAAGCTTAAAAAGCTCTCTGGGAATTATTCTGTGGAGCTGCAGCAAAAAGAATGCAATAGGCTATTCAATAAAACCACACAGGGAATAATTTGGCTCAGTTCTTAAGTTCTTCATCAAATACCTTAACGCTGTCTTATAAATTATAATGCAGGGCTCCATAGAGCAGGGACAGCATACTTCAGCAGACACATTCACCCATTCTTTAATTGAAAGTACTGCATGTCTAACAGTAAAAAAAAAATTAAAATATATTTCTCAGAGAGGTAACTGATCTTCTTCAGTCACCTGTTTTGAAAAGGAGCAGAAGACCTGCATCACCCACCCAACCACTACCACACATTTTCCAGAGCAACATAATGCAAAGCAGAGCCCAGCAGACTTTGCTGTATGCCAAGCTAATAAAAGTAGCAGATTGCATGTTAAAAGCTGATAATTAAATGGATATCAGAGGCCATAAAGCTACTAGCCCTATTCTGCTCTGTTAATCAGATTCAGAAGCTCAAACTGAAGGATCTAGAGCAAATAAGAGGTTCCTTGATACAAAAACCTGTATGTTTGTACATGACATACCACGTCGTAGAAAAGCCTCCCACGCAACTGAATTTTTTAACTTCTAAAACTGCTTATAAATATTAATACAATACCATAATCCATTTAATTCTCAACATCTTTCTGAATTCATAACAAGAATTTCACAAGTCAACTCTTTCATCTTCAAATATGTGTGAAAATGTGAAGGAAAGAACTGTCACTTAAAAACCACCTACAGTCTTTAAAAAAGATAGGGCATAACCTGCTGCTGCAGCTACAGTTAATTCCCCAGAAAGATTCTCCACAAAACTCTAGAGAGCCAGGTTTACTCATAAGTGGTCTTGAAAACACCGAATAAATAGAGCTATTCTGGATTACATTAATTGAGGCTCTAGTCATGGATATCTTTCCTTCCACAAACACAAAAATCACACAGAAATGTGGAGACCTTCAAGTACAATTTACACAGCTTTGATGTCAACAAAAGTACCTTAGGAGTCAGTTTAAATGCTGCTTCAGTACTACTTGTCCCAGCAACAAGGACTGACTCCTGACTGACTGTCAGAATTTTTGTTGCAGAGCAGTGACTTGCTTAGTTGCTTTGAAAAGAAAGCTCCTCCACTGAGAAAGGTTCAGGAAATGCAGCAAGAGATTAGAAGTTTAGCAAAGCAGCTGAAAACTAGAAACAAGGACTTGCAGTGTTATGTTCGATCAGATCCAGGTCTGTCATGGGATGTTATTCTAGTTAGCATATTGAAATAGGCCTACATTAATTAGAACAATAATTAAACTCCCCACTGTTCAATTCAATAGATCAGTGAATGAGTAGCATAATTTATTCTTTTCCTTGGCTAAGGAATACCTCAGACAGCAATTTAGAAGAGACATCCATTCCAAACTCTAGTCAATAGTGTTTGCCTATTTTAATAATTGAATAATTAATTACTTGAATAATATACCTCCCTATATAAAGACCTAAAATGTCTTTAATCCCAAGTCCTTAGTTAATTATCTTTAGGATTGTGGCACTGCTGTTAAAATTTGAAGCATATATTAAAGTGACATTTTGCAGGGGGGTTATGGGGTTCTCTTCACACACAGAAGAACCCAGTTTAATCCTGTATTCAAATATGCTTCAGTTCATACAGGGAAGGAAAAGAAGTGCACCACAACATTTTATTTCTTACCAAACAAATACATAAACCATGATAAATTCCATGTTACATACACAATCTCAAGTTGCAGCATAAGTCGTCCAACTGTACAATTTAGAAGTAGTAATGATAGAAACAAAGACGTTAAAATGTTAAAGAGAAAATATTTATGCACCAAGTCATTTCCTGCCATGCTACCCTATTATTTTAGTTTGGAGAGGTATCATCTGAACTCGTGCAGGTTTGGGCCAAAAAAGATGATCCTGAATGTTAATGCAAATTACCTGGATATGTTCAGCCAGCAACATTGACTTTTAAGTCTCAAGCAGAGGCTCCCACTAAATTCTAAACCGTGACAGTATCTCTAAAACATCTGGTTAAATTCCAGAGGCCAGGAAAGTTATTTTCAAGAACTGGTCATTCACTGATGTCATTATCCCTCAAACAGTGAAAAAAAAAAAAGTTCAGAATTCTTCATTTCAAAGCTTGGAAATACGACAACATAAATTCAGGTTTAAATTCATTACACATTACAAAATCACTGTGTAATGGTTAATACAGAAGTTAAGCACTCCAACATGCTGATTGACTTTTGTAGGGTCTTGTTTGGCTTTTTTTTGAACATTAAAAATTCAAATCCAGAGTAGGAAAGAGACTGACAGGGAACTCAGCATGGAAAGGAGGAAATTAGAAAGTTATTGAAAAACAGAACTAAATTTCTTCCCTTACACACATTACTAAGAGCTTACACCAGTTCTTCAACATAATGCTTTGATGCCTCCAGACAGCTCAATCAACCACATTGCTCAAAACAAGCTGCACAGAGTTTTCATAAAACCCAATAACTCCGGAATCTCTGAGTGGAAAGCTGTAAACAGAAATAAAAAGAGACATGCCTCAAATAGCATAGAGCATAAAGCCAGGGGTTTGACACCTTATTTTTGGATAACATACACCTCTTTTGCTATTACAGACACACGCACACTACAAAGTAAAAGAAACAAGTGACAAGATTAAAAAAACCCCACAACTCTGTAATTTTAGTGAGTTGTGTTTAAAGTGTCACAGCAAGTCCTTCAGCCGGGTAGAGTGAGTAGCTATGAAAAAAATGGCTTAAACATGTGAAGCAGGAATAGATGGAGCAGATTTCTGGTCCTCATTGGAGCAGTTTCTGCCAGTGTTAGAAATAGAGCTGCACTAGAGTTACCACCGCACTCTGAAACAACCACACAGCCACACTCAACAGATGCAGTATTTCTAAAATTCCATTTACTTTCTGGGGTTCTGTTTAGTATTAATCAGTGAGGCATCAGCACAGAACTACACAGAATAGGTACAGATTTCAATAATCTTTGTACTAGACTATTAGTATTTACCTGAGGAGACTCTTAAGTCCACCCAAAAATCAAAGTCCCACTATTGGTCCATTATGTTGAAAAAAATACATGGTGTATCTGTAGACTACCAAGCATCTCAAAACCAAATAAGACTATAACACTAATATATCATTATAACTGAGCTATTTCTTAATATTTTGTGGTGGTTTCTTTACTCAGATGTTACAACTTCATTGGTCACACTAGTCTCTTTTGTTGGAAAAATGGCAGAAGACAAAGAAATGTAAGAACACTCCCTGGCATTCATCCCTTCCAGAAGCATGAAGGTATTTCTGAACTTAAGTTCAGAAAATTCTGAACTTAAAGGAAACATCTTCTGACCCCACAGAGGAGCAATGAAAATCCTTTCTTTATCAGCACAAAGTTCTTTGCTGGTTCTTCACATTCTGCTTTGTACAGTTATGAGCAGAAAGAACAAAATCCTTCAGAATGGCCTCAGTCTCACAGGTGCTTTGTTTAGACATCTGTACTATCCTGTGAAATCAATCTCATCATGGACACAAAGCATTTCAGGGCTCCAAAACATGGACAAGTGTTTAAATGCAGAGTTGCAGTTGCACAGAAATACAGGCCAAGGACCAGCAAAGTTTCATCTGGTTTCTTCATGTTATGACAACACTTTGCTTTATTTTTTTTTGCCACTTCTGTCCCCCCATTCCCCACTGTAAATAAGTGTTCTTTTGGCATTCTTGCCTTCTCTCAGCAGCATCTCTAACAGGGTAGCTGTTTACCTCACTGGAGATAATAAGGTCTCTGTCATTTCATCACTGTTTTATGTCACACACATCAGATTTTTCACTTGCTGGCTGGAAGTCTGGGCAATGTGTCCTTGGTGAGGTTTCACTTATTTCCCCTCATTGCTTCCTGAAGAAGCAACAGGACACATATAATCATTCACACTTAATTTTTTTTTTTATTTTTTTTTTTGCAGAGTGCTTTGGGCAAATGTGTCACATTGAGTTATTCTGCTCTCTGATAAATATTTGAACCTGAAAAAAAATGTTGAAGCTAAGATAGACAGTTTGAAAGTAATAGATCCTTGGAGAAGAGCAGCCTTGAGAAAGAATTACAGCCTAAGGTAGGCACATTAAAAGTCCAGCAAATCTCGTGGCAGACACTCCAGCATGATCATGAAAGACACATCTAGCAGTAATTTTGTAGAAAAGGGCAATTTTGTGCCCCTCAAGGTGATTTCCAGAACAAACTACCACGAGATTCCATTTTGATTCATCAGAAGTCTCACCACAGGTGTAGTCCTGTCCCTGCCAAGTGTGCTGCTCCGAAGGGGAGGGGTGTTGTGTACAACAGTTTGTGGGGTTGGTACAGCAATGGGATGTCATGGATTTAGGGTTCTGCTCACTCCCTTTCTATAGGACAGTCATGTTATAGGCTCTACTTTTAACCCTTAATTTGTTAGGGGGAAAGGAAATTCAATAATATTACGAGTTTTGAGCCAAGATTTAGTCTACAGAAAGTACTATAAAATTGCAGGTTAGCATAAGAACAGAAATCATTATAATATATTATCTTAATTCCCCATTGCCCTTTTCTTACACAGAAGCGCTCACAATGAGTTTCTTTCTCTTTAGGAAAAAGAGAATTTGTAGAACATTAGAGTAATGGAAATCAATCCTTACACACCTCTATCAGCATAGCCTTCTTATGCCCCCCAATAATGTCATTTAAACATTAAGTAGAAAAGGGATAGCATGGAGTTTTTCCAAGTTAATTTTGCTATTAAAAATTCAGATTCAGTGCAATTCACTGAAGAAAGGGAGCTAAACCATCAGAGTGGGCAGGACCTCACATTCACCAGCTCAGAAGACTGACTGTGTTCACCACCCAGCCAGAGCAAACACCACAAAGACATCCTGATTTAACCAGTCAGTTCTAGTCACATATACTGGATTTTGCTTGTATAACACGCCTATCTACTTTATAAGTAACTACTTTGTTACACTTATTTCCTACTGTTAGAACTTCGGTTAGTATTGTCTTATTGACGCTAATAATATCAAATTTAAGAGCCATAATGTCAAAAACAAATGGACGTTTTAGATAAGGCTGTTAAACAGATCTGTATTTTTGCAGTAAAAATGATCTCTTGAATTATTTTCTGCCTTTTAAGAAACTTTTTAAATGCTACTTCTTGCAGACCTAAGTTCACAGGAGAATAGCTTTGCTGGATAAATACTAATACCTTTTGAGCATTTATTTAATAAAATAAAACTTGCAATTTGATTTGAAACCAATCTGTGATAACTCAGGACTTCAGGACTGACAAACTGCTGCGTTCAAAAAGATGCTTGTTGAAAATAACATTAATTTCATTTTTATGAATACAGTGGCCCAGAACACAAATTATGGTTAGATAGGGCTTTCCTTAATTTGCTGTTTAGAGCCCTTCAAGACTGACAGAACTGACACATGCAGAAGAAATGTATAAAACAAAAGGACAAATAATGACAATACAGGTCTCCTTATAGTTTCAGCTTTATCTTCAATGCAATGTATCAAAAAGAGAAATATTTAAGACCTAAGTCTTTAGAAGAAGCCCAAAGAAACACCTAGGCATAATATGATTGATTAACCATGAATGTGAATTACAAAACATGACCATAAATGAACTAGACTGACTCTCCACTTTCCACCACGTGAACCCCCCCTTCCAAATAAATTGGTGTTCTAATACTGTAAAGTCATCTGCAACCAGTCAAACCACCTAGAAAGTACAAATTCAGATGTAAGAGTGGAACTCAGACTTGTCAGATGTAAGAGTGGAACTCAGACTTGTCAGATGTAAGAGTGGAACTCAGACTTGTCAGATGTAAGAGTGGAACTCAGACTTGTCAGATGTAAGAATGGAACTCAGACTTGTCAAACTGAGTGAAGTTCTGAAGCTTTAAGTAAATGAAGGTTTAGAAGCTTTTGGCTTCATCAACACATGTAAATGTTGCGAGTTTATTTAAAGTCTGAGCATGCACATTTTTTGCAAATTCAAGTTTTTGCAAAAACATCAGTATTGGGCAGTTATCTCCACACTTAATTTATTCAAGCTGACACGAGATCCATCAGGACTCTCGCACAGTGGCCAAAATTGTGGCTTCTAGAATTTTATAACCACACACCTCAATCTAATTCCTACAGTTCAAAATCACTTGAATGAACTTTGAAGTTGTGCTAAGTAATAATGTCTTGGGTCATTAACTTTAACACTGCCAGCATGCCCTCGTGATTGCATTTACTTTAATTAATGTAAGTTAGTAGTTAGTGGCACACTTAACAGAAAGGGCTGCTTTAGCATATTGCCAACTTCTAATAAAGTGCTTCAAGTAAGACTGGAGATCAGCCGTTGCAGGTGAGCATGTAGAGACAAAAAGACTAAGCCACCATGTTTTGAGATTTTTTTTTTCTTAATTTAGGTGTAACAGGTTTAATTGTCACGATAAAAACACGCCCCACATTTTATCCCATTTCCTTTGACTTTTTCAATACTAAATTTCATTAATAATAAAAGCCTAAGCATACATCCAGTGATTCCATGCAAAATTATTAAACTGCTAGATAGAGAAAAAGGTTATTCTACCACAGCAGAACAGCTCTTTTACCAGAACATTTGTATTCCAACCCCATTCTCCCCTCACACATCTATCGAGAGGTTTCAATTTTTGGTAAAAAGTTCGACCAAGCAAACTTAATTCAAGGGATGAATGTCTTCAAAACCACTTTATGCAATCTTTCATAAGTTTTCGAGGAAGAAAAAATTAAAAAAAAATAATCCTCCGACTACCGGAAATAAACATACACAATAAGAACAGAAATATGGGATACAGTAGAAAGCTCAATTTCTAAATACTCTATTTCATAAAAGTACTAATCTACCTGGTGACTTCAAACTTGAAGACTGCTTACTACATTTTCCAAAGCCGACAGAGGTTTATTCCGTGTAAATGTGATATTTAAACAATATATTTTAAGAGAATACTCATTGACAGACCTGGATCAATTATCTGAACTGGGTGACTGTAAAACACCACACTGACACAGGACTGAGTTTGATGCTAGAATGAGGTATCAAGTACAGCTGATATACAAAACAGCAAACCTAAAGGAATCTCATCAAAGCAAAAATCATTTTTTTGACTCTTCCTTCTCCCTCCTGAAAGAAGAAATGAGAACACAGACCTTCTTAGGTCTGCGTGACATTATCACAGGATTCATTATCACAAATGTTTTCACTGGCAGAGAATGAGAGACTAAAGACCGAGGAAGAACAAGAAATAATTCCAGATATAGTGTTTCTTTTGGATGATTCAGAAAGCCATTTGTCTGCCAGCATTAGGAACAATTTAGTCTGAGAACCATCTGTGGAAGATAACTGCACCTGAAGTCTGGCAAAAAGCACATTTCTCTTTTAATGACTCATTAGCTCACTTTCTCCTCTGAGAATAATAAAGCTTCCCTTCCTGTCTTCAAAGAGGAGGTTAAACATTTGGAGAAAGTGAGATAAAAATGGCAAAAACCAAAGGGACAGCAAAGAAAATGACAAAAATGTGGTGGAGGGGGAGAAGCACCACACCTTCCCAAAACCTTGATTTTTGTATTTATTTCCTTCCATAAGACTGTTCCCTTCATCAGGAGAGCGATGAAGGATTCATCTGGAGATATTAAGGGTCAAGAACAGATGGGTGGCAGTCCCCTGAGTCGTCTGTAACCAAGGAGGAATCTCAGAACCACTTCTAAGTCCCTGCATGCTGATCAATGGACCATCGCTTTGTTTTTTCATCACAGTCTCAAGTAGTAACAAGGAAAGCATCTGTTTAGATTAAATGTAGAGATATAAAAATGTCAGTGCACTTTGAAGTATAGCCTAAGTATATATTTGGGAGTTATGGGGTAATTATAAAAACCTAAATAATCATAGAAACTCTTTACATGTCTGATATTAGAAATCAAGTGGTTGCAGATAAAACATTTAACACCTGAAATCCAGCTTGCATAAGTGCAAGCTGGAGCTGGAAAAATCAGTTTAAACAGATAAGGACAGGGAGAACTCAGATAAAATTAGATGAATTAGTCACTACAGGAATCATAACAAGACAGCCAGCCTGCAGAAGTGACAAAGCAGTTACAAATGTTTTCTTCCAGCTGTCAGTACCAAGAGATCTCACAACCTGGGATCCCTCTGTTGCCACACTACTCTGATCCTGCCCACTGCACTTCATTATAATCATCCTTTATCCCACCCAAACCAGTGTATGCCACACAGGGTAATGCTGATCCTAAAATATGAGTTACTTGGCATGGAAATCACTCCTGAGCTCTCACACTGGAATGCATTTATGAAGGAGCTGACAAAAACAAAATCAGACTACAGTAATTACTATAAGGACAACTGAAGATTACCTTGTCAATATGTAGATGAGTTACCAAAGCTAAAACAATATAATATAAATTATTGTCTGGGTTCATCAATACATATAAAAATACAGAAAACCCCCTCCAACATTTAAGAGGAAAAATAAGGATAATTATACAGGGGGAATGGGGAACTAAGAATGTGCACTGATTTAGAATACTTTAAGCTATAACCAAAAAAAATACCAGGCAATGTGCTGTAGCTTAATATCACATGGCAGATGGGAAAAAGACTGTGCAACTCATTTATTCTAAGAGGTTTTATCTAAATCTTCTAGAAATTCTGTCACAATTCCCACCTAAGAGATGTGCTTTCCAAACTATTCCTGCAGATGCAATAGCAACTGGTATCATCAGTGAATAACACCTGACAGAGATCACTCATTTTAAAGGCATGACCTATTTGCCATACTATTGGTATTTCTATATATCTTTTCCCAAGGTTTTACCTTGGTTTCTCACATACCTGCTACAGCTTTCATACATCAAGTGCAAGTATGGCACTTGAGAAAAGTGATTTCTTTAAAACTGGGTGTTGGACAAACCCATCCATCACGTAGTTGCAGTTTCAGAGGACACGTTTGGGGATAGATGTGGATGTATGTGACACCAGGTTCTGAGCTATGCTTCAGAAGAGCTTTGACAAACCCTATTAAAAATGACCATTTTTTTCCTTTCATTTGCTCACTGACTCCTACATGGAGATAGGAGGTGGCTGAAAGGCCCAGAGCTTCTGAGGAATTCATCTGGAAATCACTTCCCAGGTAGAACCACAGTGTAATCCTTCCCCACTTGACAAGATAAATTTCAGGAGAAGTCTGACAATACCCAAGGGCTTTCAATCCAGCAAATTCCAGGAAACCATCCACAATGGAATTTCTAATTCTCAAGAGGCAATACCATTTAAAACTTAGCATAACATAGTCTATTATATACATATTAATACTAAAAAAAAAAATTAAAAATTAAGCTAGTTTCACATTTCTGCTGCACAGGCACTTGTACAAGTAATTTGATTGGAGGAAATGGTACAATATGTGACACATGCAGAGTGACAAAATGCAGCTGTTTCCAGCACGCCCCCATGTACAGCCTTCAGCGAGGCACAGAGGATTTTTTATTATACCCAATCACATTGAGAAATGATGAATAAAGAGTCAGCTGTAATCAATTTTTCACTGGCTTTTAACAAGGCTTGTATAAGTTTTTGAGGCTGTGCTTTTGTTGGTTGGGGTTTTTAAGAGTGAGCAGAATTGGAAGTTGTTGGCAAGCTTACAAAAATAATACAGATGAAGTCTGACAGGAGTAAGAGTGCTAAGCCTGAGTCTCGCAGTAATGGAAACATCAGGCAATGGACAGGCTGATTAAAATCAACATTTTCATCTGACTATTTTGGCCCTCCAGGACATAGTCCAGAGACTAAATTGCTAGAAATTAGTCATGCCTTGCTCATTACCCCAAAGGCATAGACTTGCACACAGGAATTCGAACGTATAACTTGAAAAACTCATTGCTGTCCAAACAAAAAGGAGGAAAAAAAACCAAACCCAAACCAAAAACCAAGAAACACGCACAGATTTAGGTAAATAATATTTCCTGCATTTCTTTCAAAAATGTTTTTGTTGAACATCCATCTGTTACTTTAATATATCCTACCTGTCTCAGGATTACAAATGTACAATTCATCGTGGTTTAGCATCGCTGTGCACAGGAGCAATGTAGTCGTTTTTGTGGCTTTTAGAAAGCCAGGAAGAAACTGTAATACAGCTTAAAGGACTGAAAACAGTATCAGGCACAGAGCTTTCATCTCCATTGTGTTATTGTCTATGTCTTAAAGTAAACTAAGTGCATATAACATACACAAGAAATTGCATCATACATATGGAATATATAGATTTTTCAAGTTGTAGTAGGAAGAAGAATATGGCCCTAAAACCAGCAAAAGGTATCATGATTTCACTTGGAAGAAACAGTTTTCTTCCATGTTTTCATTTCAAGCTCTGCACACATCAAGTAAAGCCCTAATTAGGCATCACCAAAGATCCTTCTCTGATCACTAGAGGGCCAAGGCATTAAGTCAGAAGTTTTATTAAATCCATAAGTTTGTATTATTAAATGATGAACTAAGGTTTGGGGCTTAAAAAATTCGGAAAAAAATGAGGCAATAATGCTTAATGCAGTTATTGGAATTCCTAACATCAGGCTGTGTTTAAAACATTATATAGAAATTGCTGAACAGTTTTTGAGTTACACTTAATGCTAGGTTAGTATTTAGCTACCTTCAAAGCCAAGGAAAGGTTATGTTTCCCAGACCCTTTTCCCCCCTCTTTGAGACTGTAAAAATCCAATAATACCTTCAGTCTAGAGAGGCTTCATTTGTTTCCAGAATCATTATTTGTAGAGCCACTCACTTCCTGCAAGAATCTTTCCTTTAAAACAAACATTAATTTGTCAAGGGTAGACTAAAATAAACTTACTCTGTGATGCACACAATAAAAAACTTCCTTTGTGAATACAAACTAGTATCCTCAAAGCAAGTCTCAACTGAAAACAAACACTATAAGCTTAGATTCCTTATTCTTTCTCATAAATATTGAAAATTCTATCTCCAAAAAGGCTTAATGAGTGCTTTTCCTAAGTTTGCCTCTGGTATCAAAGGTCTGTATGCACCAAGACCAACTGAAATGCACAAATATCACATTAACACTAAATAATCAGTAAAGCCAACAGGTCAAAAAATCAGTTTTGAAATTTTTATCCTCAATTTATAATAACTTTAGCAAATACTCTAGGAAGGTAGGTATTCAATTGTTAAAAGCAGAGCTGTTGCAGGACAAATAACACATTACCTGCTACAAACAGGGCAATCTTTATTAATTCTTTCTCAGGAATAAACGTCACAACCAACCAACGCCTACCTGAGAAGTGGGCTACCATCAACACAAATACATTTATTATATATAATTCAAATGAGAGCAAGTTGCCTTTCAGTGATCCATGACATTTAAAATCAAGATGCTTGACGGTAACTATCAGCACCACAGCATGATACACAGCACAGAGGAAAAAAAAAAAGAGTAATTTCATTTCCAAAGAGCTCTCTTGAAACCAATTTTTAAGTGCCTAAACGGGAAAAAAAATACATGGAAAGATGGCTGTAATAGCAGTTTGAGCATATATTATCCATGTGCAGAGTACATCTTCAAATCCTATTATTCTGGGAAAGCAATACAATTATAATTCTCAAGTTTTTGAAGGTTTCAGGGGTTTTTTTCCCCCCCAATAGCCTGAGCTGTAAGGGATCCACAAGATTTTCATGAGGGTACATCAAAAACTTAGAGAGCAGAAATTTCCTCTTCACCCAGTCTGGAGTTGTCAACAAGCAAAGCACAATGTGAGCTATTGCTCAGCACAGTTGGAATTTTTGGAGTTTGTTGGATGAAACATGAAGAGGCTTTTTGAGTGCTAACCACTCCCTTGTCACACTCAAAGGCTGGCCTGTATCACAAGTTACATTTCTGAAGAAATAGAATTTGAATTTACGGGTTCTCCATTTAAAAATAAATAAATCTGTTGTGTAAAGTAAACAATCATCATCTGTTCAACAGAAGCTTGTTGTAAAAAGTTTTTATAGCATACTTTATGGCAAAGATGAGTCAAAAGTTTAGCTGCTCATTTAATATTTCATTAAACTAGAGGACACTACCCAGTCTGGAGACCTGCCACAGAACACAGATTTAATGATGTTTGAATTACCTCTTCCGAGAATTCTTGATTAGAAGGTTACTTCAGATCTCCAGCCAGATTGAGATGATAGTCTTCTTAAAAGTGAGACCCAAAATACACAAAAATTGTTATTGGAGAAGTTAGAGCATGCTTCTGTCCAATACAGGTACATAATTTGCATTTTAATTAATAAATACAGAAAGAACATTTCTGAAGGGGCATTTACATGTGCCATTTGAGACTATTTCTGCAATATCACTAAACTGACAAGTTTATGAAACAGATATGATTAAGTGATAAGCACATTCTTCTCAAACAGCACGATGCCAACCAAAACAGGAAACTGAGGAGTCAAATTCTTTATCCTTCTTATTCCAATAAGGAAATCTAACCAAGCATAACCAATCCTGATTGCAAAGAATCTGCAATCACAAAGAAATTACTTCAGTGACTTCTCTATGAACATCATGATGTACTCAAAGACAGTTATTTTGATAACTTAGGATGCTGAAAATAATCAGCGCTTAATAACTTACATTTAGAACCAGTGCACAAAAATTAAAGGTTTATTTAGAGCTTATTAATTTTTGAAAGAAAGCTATAGAATTTTTAAGGACAATACATTCCCTATGTAAAACACCGTATTCTGTCCAAATTTCAAGCATTCCTGTCTAACAAAAAAAAAAAAAAATCATTAAGCATCTAAAATCTCTGCTGTGGATCAAGCCATTAAATTAGAGGCCAGGAAAACAAAAGCAAGTGGTGTCCATGTCTCTCTGGAATGGGGATAGCCCAAGGAACAAGCAAACAGGCTTCCTGCTCTACCCAGCAGTACAAGTAGGTTTATTTCCATGATGGGTCTTATTGCTAAACTAGTGAAGATGCTGCACGTGCAGCTACTTACAGAGATTACAGCTTGCAGGAAAGCAAACCAATGTGTTTTACAGGGTGCATTTGAAGATAGGAAAAATTAATCATCACTGATGAGGAGAGGTTTACTTCAGGGGTTGGTTCTTTTTGAGTTTTTATATTCCCATAAAATCATGTCTATTTTTTTTCCAAGAACCCACCTCTTGTACTACAAGTTCATCTTAATGAGATTTGGGCAAGTTATTTAAGCAGCTCTAAATCACAATTGAAGATTTGGCTGATTTATAAGCAAGTTAAAATATTTTCCTGCAGAGCTCTAAGTCTTAAATAATAATTTTCCACAAAGTATTTAAATAACTAATCTGCTGCAACATGTGATCTTTATAAGGTAAGCCTCCAGAACACAGTCATAAAATGAGTTTTAGAATGAGAGAATGCACAATATTGCATTTCTTTCATCTTGCAAGATTTACTCTCGGGCACATCAAGTGAATGTAATTTATTGCTGTGTACAAGTACACCACAAGCTAGATTTGTGCAGTCTTTGTATTACTGTACTGCAAACACTTATCTTACATACTATCCCCTTCACATAATGCTCTCCTTTTCTTCAAAGAGCTACCTTGAGATAGGAAGGAAGAAAGGAAGAATTATCATCTCTGCACACACAGGCAACAGGAACAGAAAAGCTCAGTTACCTGTTGAAATGGATACAAGAATCAAGTCTTTTTCCAAAGCAAACTCTGCCACAAGATTGTCATTCCTTTTAAAGCAGCCCAGGAGATTTCTAAAACCTACCTTGAAACAACAAGGCAGTCCACACCTTGATTCAGACTGTAACTGGTCTTTCTGAAGGAGATAAACCGTTCACTAAAGCTAAACCCAAACCAAATTCATTCAGCCAGGAATTCACTCCGTAGCGAGACTTTATGATGACCATTGATGGATATTAAAGATTAGAAAGCTACTGCTGGAAGGGTTCAAGTTTTACATTTAAAACTGTCCTCTAGATTTTGGTAAAAGCAAATTATCTGGAAGTCTTCTAAAACTAGTGCCTTTGAGAAGTTTAAGATGTCACAAATATTAGGATACAGAAGAACTCACGTTTTACTGATATCACAAAAATGTTCCATCACTTTCTGAATTACAAAATAAAGTAATAAAACACAGGTTAACAAAGTAAAAGGTAATCTCAGCCAATAGTAAGACTGTTTATCTTATTAGGCTCTTTTCCCCAGATGAAATGTGTTTTTCCTAATTTTATGAGTTTGATAATCCGTACCTCAAGTTTAGTATTAAAGTCCAAGATCTTAAACTGTGTGACTCAAGCACAGCAAAGAGTTCATCCAAACCAATTATGGAGAAGGGCAACGTTGCAGAAACAGGCAAGGACATTATTTCCCCAGATCACATGAAACAAGTAATGTGAAAATCTCCAACAGCTCATGACTGTTGCTTAAAGCATTTGTGTTCATCACCAAAGAGCAATGGGTTTCTGACAAAGACACATCATCTTACTGGCAAATGCAAAAACTGTAATCTGGTGGGCATCCACTTTTCACAGAAATTCCCTTAAATGTCTCTATTTTGTGGTCCTGCTCTGCTAGAGGAGAGAGATATACACCACTCAGCCATCCACAAGCTCTGCAAGTACTTCAGTATTTCCTGAAGAAGTAACTCAGACTTGCTAGCAATTTTTCTGTGATCCTGAGGATTATTTTCCAAGAAAAGGGAGAGTTACCTTGTTACAGAATGTTGCTGTAGCAGAACAGAATTCTTTAGGCTCAAATAATTCCTCAAGGGAAAATCATCATATTTCTTTGCAAGGCTTAATGTGACACACCAAACTGAGAGGAAGACTTGAAAGAGAGGTAATTTATTTGTAAAATTCCACTCAAATGTTAATATTGAGAACTGTAACCTACAGGTATATATCCAACCTCTGGAAACAAGCTCTGCAGCAAAATCTACCACGAACAAAGGGGTCTTCATACCACTAAGACAAGTAGCAGTTCCAACATTAGTATTCTTCAACACAAGCTGTATTACAGGTGTGCAATTCCTGCAATCCAAAAAAAAAGCAACAGCTGTCCAGAGGAAAGACTGCATGACGTGAAAGTAGGATTGAGCAAATGACATCAGGTGTTCAGACAGATGTTTTTCCAGACTAGAAAATCCACCAGAAAAAAACAAACAAACAAACAAAACAAAAACAAACAAACCATTGTTCTTCCATTTACCACCAGGACATTAAAAAGAGCAATTTTCCCCTTCCCCACTTAGCCCCATTCCAAGTCTAACATTTATACTGGCTTTGAGTGCTCATCCATTGTTGGGTCTACTTCTACAAGATTTCCAGATTCCACAAAACTGCAGTAATTATAAAAAAAAAAAAAAATTAAAATTGGTCCCTACTGTTTGAGATTTTTGTTTTCAAATTTTCATTCAGGAAGCAACTGGCAAGTTTCACTGCAGCCTTACAGAAAGTTTATTTTGAATACACGTTTTGCTTTTCACGGGCCTGGTTACAACACAAGTGTGTTGCACTGAAGGTCTTCAGCAGCAAGAGAAGGGAAGGTCTTCATTTTCCTCATTTCAGACATGGCCCAGAAGCAGAGGATGGGTCCTCCACTTTGGCCACAACAACCCCCTACAACACTACAGGTTGGAGACAGAGTGGCTGGAGAGCAGCCAGGCAGGAAGGGACCTGGGAGTTTGGATTGACAGGAAGTTGAACAGGAGCCAGCAGTGTGCCCAGGTGGCCAAGAAGGCCAATGGATCCTGGCCTGGCTCAGGAACAGTGTGGCCAACAGGAGCAGGGAAGTGATTCTTGCCCTGGACTCAGCACTGGTGAGGCCACCCCTGGAGTGCTGTGTCCAGTTCTGGGCCCTCAGCTCAGGAAGGACATGGAGGGGCTGGAGCAGGTCCAGAGAAGGGCAACAAGGCTGGTGAAGGGACTGGAGCACAAGTCCTATGAGGAGAGGCTGAGGGAGCTGGGGCTGTTCAGCCTGGAGAAGAGGAGGCTCAGGGGAGACCTCCTCACTCTCTACAACTCCCTGACAGGAGGGGGGAGCCAGGTGGGGGTTGGTCTCTTCTCCCAGGCTGCTATCAGTAGGACAAGAGGGCTCAGTCTTAAACTGTGCCAGGGGAGGTTTAGGTTGGATATTAGAAAGAATTTCTTTACAGAGAGGGTGGTCAGACATTGGAATGGGCTGCCCAGGGAAGTGGTGGATTCTCCATCCCTGGAGGTTTTTAAGATGAGACTGGATGTGGCATCAGTGCCATGGGCTGGGAAGCGGCAGGGTTGGATCAAGGGTTGGACTTGATGATTATGGAGGTCCCTTCCAACCCAGCTGATCCTATGATTCTGTGACACCTCCATCTGAGTGCAGCTACACGGACTTCAGCACACACTCATGGTGAAACCAGGATGTAGGTCACTAGTCCAGCTCTCTTGGCTCCTCAGCTTATCCAGTGTGTAATAAACATCAACACTCAGCACGTTAGTGAGACAACAGTTTAAGCCATGCATTGCATACCAATCATTTTTAAGCTGATATTGCTTCAGTAGGCATCAGCAATCTATTCTCTACACCTCAATAACTGTTCTCCAGTGCTTTATTTCAGACATTACCATAAGCTTCACCAACAAATGTGGTGCTCTGTTTTGAATTTATTTATTCTACTTCTGATAAGGTTATGACTTAATATTCTGTTTCTTGGAAGAGTAAATAGTGTGAAACAAGTTTGCATATGTACTGTAAATAACTGGGTTTATTCAAACTATTTATTACTAACAAATTCTAGCTCATTTATATTAGCATATTCTTGTATAACTGTGACATGGTTTTTTCACAGCTCTTGACATAATTTCCTTAAATATATTAGCAAACAACTCTGCTGGCAGCACTGCTTGTCCAAAACATCAGTCAAAGTTTTCTTTAGGGAAAGAAACAGAGGTAAAAATGAAATTATTATACTAGATAGTGTAAATACACTGGATCATAAAAACACCCTCTCATTTTACAATGAATTAATTGCTGCATTTTGAGTGCTGGCTTAAAGCATGGAATGGAAAATAAAAGGTTCTGCATGACACTTTTGCATTTGAACAACTGTACAATGCAGATACCAATCCAGTAAAACAAAATCCTGATAAATCCTGTGTCATTAGTTCATAAATCAGTTTGAAGAAATCTGAAATCAAACAAACTTAATGACATCTGAACCTTGCTCAATTTAACTAAATATCCAGCTTTGCATTTATTATAGATTCTTTATTTCTATGGGAAATACATTACTAGGAAACCTTGTTTTATTGTCTCAATCCTCCTTAAAAAAGGGAAGAACAATCCATAACTTAAACTCATCTCACCAACACGTTAAAAGTTGGTACTCATTGAACACTCCTTAACCTGAGCATCTAAAATACTGATTCCAGAGGGCTGACCTAGAATTAATACTGACCTAAATACTGATTTCACCATCAACTTGGCTTATGTTAAAGTCTGCAAGATGAAGTACACTCGGAAGGTTTGAAATCCCCTTCTCCAACTCCCCAGCAGAGCCCCCTCACCTCAAACCAACAGCCAGAGCATTTTTTGGGAAATTACTTGGACATTTTTGTTCCATTACTTTTAATATTCTTAGATCATTAATTAAAAAAAAGCATTGAGTCTCAGCTTCGGAGGATTTTTAGTAGTTTCTAGTTTTCAGCTTGTGTTTTGTTTGAGAAAGTAAGGACTTTGGATCTATTTTATCATGCTTCCAATTTTCATATTGTCTCTGTAGAGTTTTTAACCAGCATTCTATGCAATAATCTGAAAGTCTCTAACTTTGTAAATTGGATGAAAAATAAAAGGAATAAAATGAAATTTTTTGTTTAACAAAGGTACAGTCTGAACTCTAAAGAAGGGAACCATCAACTACAGTTATATTATAAATCATCCCAAAAGTACCATTCAAATAGAGTATTACTCAAATGTATCCCTAAAAGCAGGAATTGTTTGAACTCTGCTATTCTTTCCTGAATTTTCAGGATCTTTGCAGACCTTTGATTCTTCTGCACATTTTAAAACACTAAATTCATAGTATTCATCTTGACCATGTACAAAAGTTTCGTAACACATTCATGTCAATTGGTGCAATAAACGAGCTAAGAATGAGTTTCTCTAATCACATTTTAAGGTAGCTTTGCTGTGTAAGGTTTTGGGGTTTTTTTTTAAGAAAAAATGTGCTTTTCCCACAATACACAGCTTGTACTCTCTTGTGACTGCTCCAGGAAAGGGAAAGAATGAGTAGCTGAACTTATTGCAGCAAATCAAATGAGTTAAGGTTGCAAAATCCTTATCAAGCAAACCTTCAGGAAGCAAACTCAAAGAACACTGAGTGGCTTGCTTTCTCACTGGCAGATTGGGAAGGAGAAGGAACAGGACGTAGCAAGTCCTTCTCTCACACAGGAATCATTAGCATTTACAAAGTCTAAGCTTTGAAGGGAAGAAAAGCTTCCAGACACATTCTGCAAAGGAAACCTTTCGAACATCCACTGAGTGCAAATAAGCCATGTGCCAAGTGTGCTGCAGAGAGAAAACCTGGATGCCAGAAAGTTTCCCTCCCCCTTTCCTTGGAGGGCAGAAAGAGCCAGATTGTTTATGCCTGATCCTACACTGAATTTCCCATGGAGCTCTTAACTCTTGAGGGACGAGCTCCAGAGTGCAATTCATCCCTAAGCAGGCAAGAAAACTCATCACCTGTGGGGAACTGAATTACCCCCTGAGATTGTTAATGATTTTAGAAAATAATTATTAATTTTAGAAAGCTCTACTGCCACACCAGTCCAAGGGCTGCGATGTCACCAACATCAAACATTTAATCTGGACTGTCCTATCCAGCAAGTCCAGGGGCAAAGAACAGGCAAAATCAGATTGCTTTTTTTCCTAGTTCAAGTGGAACATGAAAGAAAGATTTTAATGTTGAAAATGAAGAAAAGGAATTTAACCCAATACTAACATTACAGCAATCAAGTAGGTAAATTAAGGCTCACAAAAGTCTTGCAAATTTATCTGAACTTAGAAACAGTAACAGCCCATATAAAAATAGGTATTATCTTTAGAATTTATCCTACCCTGCTATGCAGAATCAATTCCTTACTTTCAAGGATAAAGTAGCAGGTATAAGAAGGAAAATAAAACGCAAGTGTATTGAAATAACAAGAATACACATTTAGTTTAGATTCCACTTTTCTGTTGGAAAAAATGCATGGAAAAGGAAATTATGTGAAATTACTTTGGAAGAGGTGGAATCTGTTTCAGTTTAAACTGGCCTGAGATTACCTGTGCAAGACTGTCTTACCCTGAAGCTTTAAATTTACACATACAGTAGAACCACATTGTGAAATTAACTTCTACATCAGTTGGCTGGCCTCTCAAAATAACAGAACCTGTTAGTAGACTTCACTTTGTGGCTGGTTTATCCCTTCCAAGAACCACATTCCATGTTTTCCCTATTCTTGGTTCTGTGTCCCCTGTGACTCTGCCTGGAAAGTGTCCAACAAGCACAAACTTACTTCTAAAAGTCAGGTGACAACTGATTGTTACCTGAGCTCTTGTCAGTAGAATTATACCCTTTATGAAGCACTTGGAGGCATCTCAAGGTTCAAATTCACCTGATTAGGCAGCTGATCTCGCCCATGGGAATAAATGCTGGGTCTAAAAGTTTGTATGTCACAGTCCACTATATTCAACATTTTAGTGACACTATTCCAGATGGATCTTAACACAAATGAAGCCATTTGTCCACTTACATACCACATCTCATTTCTGCATTAACAGCCCACAAAACCTTAACATTGTTGCTATGGTTGGGGCAGAGTAGAGGCATAAATAATTTCTAGGTTGGGGCAGAGTAAAGGCATAAATACTTTCTAGGCTTTCAGCTTTGAATGTGGAGACAAGGATATGTCTGATCACATTTTTGTCTGCACAGGGAGAAGTTAATGACCCTAATGCATATCACTTAAAACTCAATTCTCTGTCACTGAGTTTCCATTTACACAAACCTGGAACTGGCAGGAGTCTCCATCCTCTAGTGAATATCTTATCTATCATTCAGCATAATAATTAATCAGAAAGTTCAAAAGAACACTTTTGCTCATCTGCTTTACCTGTAATGTGACTGAAAGATTAAGACATCCCTTAATTTGCAGCTCTACAAGAATATATTTCTTCAAAACTGATCAGGCAGTTCACTGAAATAATTTTGGGGCATGTGGATATTTATTAAATCCAGTCATTAAGCTTTCAGACAGATCTTACCAGTAGCTTTCTTCCAGTCTCAGAGCCTTCACCTTGCATAATAATCCTTAGCTTTCTTGAAAGCATTCAGTCTGTTGCCAGCTAGCACAAGTTACAGCAGTTAACACTGTACTTAATTGTGTAATTAATTTATTGTGACTAAACTTCAAGCTGAAATCTCTGTGAAGGCCTGTGAGTCAGACAGGCTCTGCTCCACAAGTCTTTCCTCCAATTTAATTTGCAGCAAAAATAAGCATTAAGTTGCTTTGTTTTAAAAGCTCAACACAACATCAACATAGATCTGCTCTAACAGCCTATATACACCTTCCTTGCCGCTCCTATAGCTTGATGCACAAAGACTGTTCTGGCATCATCTTCCAAGCTGAAGTTTTTCTTGGTTTAATTTTTTGGCCCCATGTCCACAAAACAAGGGTCAAGACTGTTCAGAGTGCAAGCTTTCACACAACAACTGTTGTCTTTAGAGTATCTTACCTTCCGTTGTCAGCAATTCCCTCTCCCTCTGTAAGAGAAATCAAGCCTCTGCTCCCCACTTGTCTGCCCAGAATCCCAGAATATGCTGAGCTGGAAGGGACCCACAAGGATCATCGAGTCCAGCCCTCAGCCCTGCACAGGACCATCCCCAAGAGTCACACCGTGTGCCCGAGAGTATCACCCAAACACTTCTTGAGCTCTGGCAGCCTTTGTGCTGTGACCCTGGGGAGCCTGGTCAGTGCCCAACCACCCTCTGGGGGAAGAACCTTTTCCTGAGATCCAACCTAAAGCTCCCCTGACACAACTTCAGGCCATTCCCTCGGGTCCTGTCACTGGTCACCACAGAGCAGAGATCAGTGTCTGCCCCTCCTCTGCCTTTCACAAGAAAATTATAAACTGTAATATCTCAGTCTCCTCCAGGTGAACACACCAAGTGCCCTCAGCTGCTCCTCTCATGGCTTCAAATCAAAGCCCTTCACCATCTTCATTGCCCTCCTCTGAACACTCTAATGGCTTAACATCTTTCCCATATTGCAGTGACCAAAACTACCCCAATATTCGAGGTGAGGCTGCCCCAGGGCAGAGCAGAGCAGGACAATCCCCTCCCTGGCCTGGCTGGCGATGCTGTCCCTGATGCCCCCGTGGCTGCCAGGGCACTGCTGACTCGTGGCCAGCTTGCTGCTGACCAGCTCCTGGATGTGACCCCACTGCCCTGCCTGCCTGAACCAGTTATAGAGACTTCACACCAGCCATTCCAGACCTTGCTGCAAGCAATAAGTAAAAAAGAGTGACTGGTGGTTTCTGCAGCACTTGTGTGTCACTCAACCTTTACAGGACAAGAAACTTCGTCTGTCTCCAGCGAGTAATAATGAAAATGTAGAAATCAGTCTCAACAAGCACAGAATTCAAGACCATTTAAACAAAGCTGTATATTCTGCTGCCTTTCTGGCAAATTTACTAGCCCCTACTGGCAAGACGTTACCTACTATTCCAGGATATAAATTCTGCTTAATTCAATCAATTCAGTAATTCTGCTGAAGAAAGGACCAAGCTCTCCTGCTTGCACATACTTCCCTGCCTCCTCCTCAGTATGGCAACATTGAGTATTACCAACAATATACACCCTCCTTCACAAGTTCATGTCCCTAAACTTTTATCCTATCAAGCAGTATATCATTAAGTACCAAAGGAATTGTACCTGCTTTAAGTATAACACCTGCTAGCATAGTGATTTCAGGGAAGCAAGAAAAAAAAAACCACTAAAACAACGGAAGGAATTTTGGGGTTGTTCTATAACAGGGTTGTTAATGAACTGTTTTCTTCATATAAGCCACGTACATAATAGTTCATGGCTCTGAATAGTTCATTTTGTCACCCGGTCACCACCATCTCCTTACCCCTCCTCAGTAAACAGGTCAGAACTTCTGTCTCTGCTACTGACCAACAATAATTTTGAACCAGATCAGATCATTCCACAAGATACACAGCTAAACCTTCTGGTGTATTCACACTTGCTATCCATACCAATCTAGAAAGAACCTTAACAGACTTCTTTCCAGTCGTCACAGAGCAGACTTTGTCTAAGAAAAACTTTTTGCACAGGTAAATTTCATTTGAACAAAATTTAGTTTTACTTTGCTTCCATGCATTATTAAATGTTCCATAACACAGCTGCAGCACCTAACTCTCCCATAGTTATAGTCTCTCAATTCCTAACGCTTGTTTTTCTTTTTTTTTTTTTAATTTAGAGCCAGACATGCAGCTTTGAATCTTTCAAAATATACCAAGCCCTCAGCCATAAGTTTCCTGGTGTTCCCTCAGAGGTAAACGTTACCTACGTACACCGAACCCATGAAATGTTAATATTACACCAGAGGCTCTTCATAATCCATTTCAGGATTATTATCCATTTAGAGAAATAAAAGATTAAACAGTCTACGAACTCCTACTTGGTAATGCTGCCTGTGGACCAACAGCACACAGGGACTGTCCATCCCAATGGCCATCAACATTTCTAACTTCATTACATTTTCCTGTAAAGCAAACAGAGTAAAATAAAGCCTTCAAGCAGCCAGAGAATTTTTCTCTCCAAGGGGGCTGAATTTCTACCTGACAATATCTCACACTCATTGCAGCATGAGCTACATAATACTTTGTTATTAAAACAGACAGACAGGAATCCCAAAACAGATATTCCCTGTGATTCATCTGATTATTCTTCCCTTAATTTGAACAGCACTAATAAGTAATAGTGACTACTTTTGACACTCCAACAAGTTGCATTTCTGACCAACTTTCTCCCCACTTTAACCTTCACTGAAGGAACTTACATGTTGAAAAAAGAAATATAAGCAACTGGATTTTTACTTTGAAGCAGTAAAAAAAAAAAATGTTTAAAAAAATCTTAAATCAAACTAGATCTCTTCCTACATATTTGAGTTATTTACAGATTTCTTCTGCAGCAGTCAAAAACATGTTCACCATGAACAGAAATAAGATACAGCTATACTCTTCTGTCCTGAAGCAAGATTTAACAAGAATAATAATCCCTTACCAAACATATATTCATGTGTAAGACAATTAATGGAAAAAAAAATATTACCTTGCAGATAAGTATTTTTAACAGTGCAATTCTGATGGCAAAGCCCTAAGCCATCGGTGTGTTAACATACTGTTTTTCATCTGTGGATCTGATACTCTGAAGCACTAGAAGCTTAACATTCCTTTCTTAAATTGTTTCCATTTCACATAAGTATCATTTGTCTTTGGTGTTCAAATTAATGCTTTATTCAGTGTACCCTGTGCAATCCTGACTGACCCCATAGCTCAGTCTTTTGTAGGATATTGTATAAAACTCTTTGCTGCAGTGCAATAATCCCCAGTCTTCCATCAGTCCCCTTTCTTTCAGAGTCATGACAATTCTCTTTTATGCTGACTCTTAACTACCAAACCATAGGTTGGTGCAGGAGTTCTGATTTTGCTCAAATAGTTTTACCAGCTGAGAAATATTACTGAATCTCTTCTTCTAATTTAGAGAATTCATAAAGAGGGGGATAAATGGGTCATTTAAGGCCCGAGATTCTCCATTACAGACATCTTTCATTTGTATAATTATCACTTTTTTAAAAAAAACTTTTCTGCAGTCTTTCATGTTTCACATTTCAAAGCTGGACTTTCTCCCTTAATTTATTTGAATACTACCTTCCTGTCAAAAGCCAGGCCCTGTTCTTAGAAATATCTATGCTCGTGCCTAGGTTTATATTTTCCCTTTGCCTCCATTGCCCTTGACATTCTCAAGTAAAATTCAGATATACAGAAACCTAGAAACAGTTACTTCTGAAAATAATAAGAAAATAAACTACAAAATAATTTCAGAGGGAATGAGACCAATGCAAACTTTATTCTTTGTACTGCTCTGTAGTGCCAACGTTTGCATGAAAAAGTGCTTTACCCTATTGTCTAAGCCTTCATCTCCTTTTTGCTACTGCTTTTTTCAGACAGTTCTGCCTTCACTAACTACCACACGGTAAAAGGCAACCGTGAAAAGGAAACACTCTGCACATTTGGGTAACCAAATGGCTCAGGATCAATCGAAATTATATTTTTTTTGGAACACAGTTTGCCCCAGGATGCTTACAAACAAAATCTAGAAGTATAGCACTCACAAGATGCATTCTTATATTTTTGTTTTGCAGTATTTTAAAATAAGGTGCATAGGGCAACTAAGACTTAAAGCTAAGTATGAAAATATAGAAGTAAAAAAAAAATAAAATAAAAATCCACTAAAATCCTAGAGAGTTCCTTCTTTCCCTGCTTTAACCTAAATGTTTTTCCTTAATATACAAATCAGTGGCTGCTTCAGGATGGTCCACTGAAATTTGAAAATTCACAGCTGCTTCCTAGGAGTGCACACAGGCCAGTGGAACACTCAGACTCTCCTCTTCCTTGCACACACCCTCAGAACAGCAGCCCTGTGCCCAGCCAGGCTGAGACTTCAGCTCTCCACAGATACTTGTGAAAGTTCTATGAAGAGATAAATAATGAATAAGCAGAAATCCTTGGGATGAGGAAACTCAGAGCTACAAAAAGATAAAAATGACAATTAAAGCTTAATGTATTACTCATAAGTTACAGAAAGGAAAGATTATTACGAATAATATCGGATTCCAAAAAATGTGTTGTGTCAGCAGCAACTCAGAGTACAGTAATAATGGAAAGGGACCAATTTTCCAACAACAAATGCACTAAGAATGAGTAGACTAAGAAGGATTGGTAAAGCACAGTGTTCTAGTCTGGTTACTTTGAAGAGTGTAATGGTAAGGAAATGCTATTCCCCAGTGATAACATGAACTGTCAGCATAGAAAACAAATATGGATTTTTTTTCTTACTTTATTTTGTAATTGTTTGATTTCTTTTTAGCTACAAAGCTAGCAGTCCAAGCTAAAAAGAAGTCAAATTAAATTATTTGGTGCAACTCTACGTGAGCTTTTAGGATTTCAAGTATTCTCATTTGTAATATTAGCCCAGCAAAGTTTAAATAGTCTTAGTTCTGAGATTAATAACAGAGATATACTAGCTAGTTTCTACATGGCAAGGCTGGAGAATCCCTGATTAGTTTAAAGTCTCCTTAATGAAGCAAATCAATACACTAGTGTGCTCACTGCATCCTAATCTGCACACATATTAGAGTACTAAGCAATTCCAGCAGCTTATACATATAGTTTCTGAAATTTTAGATAAACATTTAACAGCAGGCAGACTCTGTTGGTCATGTGAAGGATGGTGTTCCTGATCAAATTTTTAATACTACTGTAATAATCAATAAAAACTTAGATTGTACATCCTGTAGCTCTCATTTATCTGATTTTTAACACAGGAATACTTTATACAGCTTTATAGGGGTTTTTGGGGGGAAAAGGCTACACAAGTTTATTTATGAGCTGAAAGCATTTGATCAAAGATATAGAAGACTGATGAATATTCTATTTGTGTTTGAGTAAGATCAAAGAAGTTGAAGAGTCACTATCCCAGTCAGAACCCTCCCTACACTGTATATCTTTGTGACATTTAGACAGTGAGAATGATTAATTTAGGTAGCATAAATCTGAGTCTTGAGAGGTCTAAAAATTTGCCACAGAACTAGGAATGAAATAAATACTATTAAAGTCTCATATTTTCCCCCACTCTTTATCTCCTTCGAAGGGAGCTGCTCGCAATTACAGCTTCATTCTCAGGCAGTTGCTCAGGTCACACAACACCTAGGAACATGTTTTTCCCTGGCTAAATCTTATAATTATAAGAGAAAGTTCATTTTCATCCCTGTCAAAGACAAAAGAAATTATAGCAGTGTGTATAATCAGGACATCCACCTTTCTATTACCAGCATAAGAGGCAGAAGGTGGTATCCACCATTTTTATGGAGTGCAAACTCTATAAAACCTCCTCTTCACTCGTTTTTCCCATGGTTTTACCAGCACCACCTTAGACATTAATGATTTACTCTATAATTTCATAACTGCTATACCCAAAAGAGCCTCCAACCACCATATAACCCTCCAGTCCTCTGTAAAGAGCAGTTCCAGTGGGGCAGTGCCCTGGTTGCTCACTCACCAGCTGTGCCAGGGAGTTCCCTTCCACACACTCCAGGAGCATCCTGGGCCGTCTCCTCTTCACTGGGGTGTATTTCCAGCAGATATCTGGTGAGATGAATCCCCCCAGCACAATAAGGGCTGTCCTCACCCCAGGCACCCCAACACAGACAGACCCTGCCCTTGAGCTGGGCAATGAAGGCCTTTTGATGCACTCAGGACCCTGAAAACTACTTAGTTGAACTTAAAATGATTGCTTGCAGCTGAGAATAATTAACTAATCTGTGTATTTTGACACAGCTAGATAATGCCTTACCTGATGAAGGCACTAATTACTTTTTCTATACTTAGGTTATCACAGCTATCACCAGGTTTTCTCTGGCTAGTAGGAATATAAATATATTTTTGCTTTCTTCAAGGGATTTTGACAAATTCTTCTGTGGATAAACTGGGAGTGATTTGTCAAGGCTACTGGCATATTTTGTGCCTTCCTGTACTGCTATTTCCCACTGGATTTGATAAATCCAGTTTTATTCATAGAAATCAGAGAGCTGCTCAAAGCAAACACTGTGTAGCTTAAGCTGAGAGTTTGAGAGGAGCCAGGCTGTCTTTGTGTCTGTTCAGAATAAGATTAGATTTAGGCTTGTGTAAATCACCACAAGCTTGCAGGACTTGTGACAGGGACCTGTGGACTGTGCTTATACACAGCCTATTCTTTCTAAATAGAACTCTGTTAGTGAGGCCTTTGATATAAAGCTCATTTGATAATATCAAAACATATACAGTATTATATATAATCTCCTGGTGCCTTTTTGTGAGTGTCATGTGAACTTCACAGAGAATTTTTGTTAGTGTTTTTTTTAATTTATTTTTACTTATAATCAACTGTCAACTTTCCAGTAATACCAGTAATGTCATTAGAAGTAAAACAATATATTCAAATGACCAGATTCTCCCAGAAAAAGCATGGGGGAAGGAATAGCTCAAAATAAAACAAAGCAACCAACCAACCAAAAACAAAAAACCAAACAAATCCCCTCTGATTTTCAAGAGGAAAACATTGCTGAACTTTTGTTTAAAATAAACTCAAATACAAAACATCAACCTTATCTCTCCAAAAAGGAGGAAACCTCTACAGCTTGTGCATTTCTGCTACAATATTTGTACAGCACCTGGAAATTTACCTTTCTGCTGATAATTATTGTAGCACTTTGGGTGGAAGCATCTACAAGTACTGTTCAGACTCATGCACCCACAGAAATACGCGTTGATATGTCGGGGGCCGAGAGAAATGTGGGAAAAAGGACAGCAGACAGCTGAAGAAATCTGTGGCACACCGGAGGATTGCACGTTTACTACCTTCAGATGAACACTTAGATTGCCTGGACTCGGTGTTTGAAATTGCATTTAGAAAATGTTGTCCTTTACCATCTCATGTACCCCAGTTTCACAACTTTTTGAAAAAATCCACATGGTTCTATACCCCTTGTTATTTCCCCATTCTATGACTGGTCCTTCAGATACTGCATTGCAGTGTTTCCTTTTATGGACCCTTGTTTTCTTTTATGGTCATCCCATTTAGGGCAATCCTTCTCCTTTTATGGTTTGATCCATGCCACACCTTCCTTTCACGTCAAGCTCCTCTCTTGCTCCACTTACCCTTCTAGTACCTTCTCCTACAGCCCCCGCATTTCCCTCAAATAAAGGTCCATTCTGTTTCGCCCTAACTCCATGGACAAACCCTCATTTCTAACCAGGTGGTGTCACTGATATGCTGAGAATTTTGTGCTGCTTATAATGATAAAAACATCTCAGAAACGTTCCAAAGATACACTTAAAAAATGATTGCATAACAAAGCATCCTCTGGTAAAAAATAAAAAAACAAACAAACAAAAAAACCAACACTACTCTAATACCAACTACACCTGTAAAGACACATTTAACCCTACACTGAACCTACAACAGCCTCCTGCACCCTTTATAGGAAAACACTCCCAGGCACATTGTAATGTAATCTCTGCAACAAACAGCACCTGGAAGGAAAAAGGGTTTTGGTAAATAAGGCCAAAGCCCTGAGGGCACTAACAGGCCTGAGTGGCCTCACCTGGGGCTTCCTCCGCGTGGAGACTCCACATAAACCAGGGCTGGGGGGCGATGTCCCTTTCCTCCTGGAAGGCTGTGAGGAACCCCTGAGCTGTGGCCATGGCTGTCCCCAGATGGCTGGTAAGAGGTGCTGCTCCCCTGTGCCCATGCCTCCATTTCCCTCAGAGAAACTTTCCCTTCCTGAGGGAACGATCCTGCTCTTGCTGCCGCCTCCTGGACAAACGGTGCTTCGGCTTGATGTTTCTCATTAAGCATGTAATTTAATTTAATTACGCAGCGTAGGATTTGGGGTGTGGGAATTTGCCCCGCTGTCCCGAGGTTTCAGAAGCCACACGGAAAAAAACCCCATGTCTGCCTCTTGTCGGCCGCTTGCTTTCCCCGCCTCAAACACAGGGGTAACAACAGGGGTGACAGCAGCTTTCCACTGGGAAATCCAGACTACAGAAAGTGAGACTTTGCATATCTTGTAGAGACAGTGGAAAAATAATTTATCGTGCATCAGAAAAGACAGTAATGGTTGCTATAAAGTTCAAATTTATTTATGCAGGGTAAGGTTTATAGTTGCTCGTTGTGGGCTCTAAGGCACAAGAGAGTGTGCCAATGAGAAGACTGAAAAAGCAATCTCTACCATGCTTCTGAGGACTAAACTAACTTTTCAAGGATAACAAGGGACACAGGGACTCAATGCTACCTATATTTCCTTTACAAGATACTAAAAGCTGTTCTTATGCTATTCAAAGGATTGAAATTAAAATAGTCTTATCTGATATATGCTAAAGCTTATATTCATTGAAGGATAAGTTACAATAAGGAACTTTGATAAATGCATTTCTTATCTAATTGCTTCTCAAGGAAAAGAAGAAAAAGCTGAAAACTTATTTCAGTGTCCCAGCTTGGATCTCAAATATATGGTTACTGTCTTCATTTCCACAGCTACTTGATCAAGCCAATTTGTCTGCTACTGTAAAAACTTCAAGTATTCTTCTGAATGTAAATGATAACAGGAGAGAGACTGCAGGTTATTTTTGCATTCTGAGATACATCTGTGTGTATCTCACGTTGGAAATCAGACTAGTTCTTTGACACCTCTGTTTGTTAAAGCTTCAAGGATATCATGCCCACCCACCCTCCTGTGTGGAAGGGGAAACTGCAACAATTGATTATTGACTGTGGATTATAAACCTCATATTAAAAATTACTTCAATTGTACAAAAAGGAAAGCTTTTAGATTAAAAACATGCAAAAAAGGATCATTTTTATCAGATAATTTCTTAGATAGTAGCTGATGCATTACTGTTCACAGCTCTGCCTTCAAATATTGATTTCATATGAAAGTTGGCACATTGCAGGAAACAGTGGGTGTTTTTTAAAGTGTTTGCTAAAGGAAAACAGAAATGACCTTTTTTCAGAAATGCAGAAATTAAAAGGCTACTGCAAGGCCTGGTTAAAAACGGTGTAAAGGAGCTGTGACAAATGAAGTTTTCTGATACAGTAATTAGCCATAATCTCTGCTTTGATGATGTGACATTGTGTGGGTTGACTCATTCTGAAAGTGCTGTATTTCTTTACCTGGAGCCTGCAGCACCTCTCTGGTTCCCCTGCAGACTGTTGCACCAAGAATTAATCAGGCATATCCTTGCCTGGATTCTACCATCCCAGTGTCAGTTTGGCCAGGTATCACAGTACAAATGTAGATTAAGCTATCAATCCTATTTCTTTGCCAAATGACCTGTCACATATTTGCTTTTTAAAACCTATATCAGCAAGATGTTATGATGCTTGATAACCTCTGTAGTGGTGACAGCAGTGACATTACTCTTCCTGTAACACCCTTCACCTCCCCCCAAGAACTTGACATCTCTAACAGTTGGTTTTACACTACTGTGATAGATGAAAATAGTTGTGTGTGCTCCCAGATACCAGGTAAATACCCTGGGGCAGGAGGGGTAAAGTGTGTTAGGGGAGAGGCTCTGAGGCAGGCAGGGAAGGAGGGTGCACAGGCTGAAAGAGGGGTTAGACCTGTGAGCTGGGAGCTGCAAATCCTGCAGAGGATAAGTAGCTGGGCAGGACTCTAAAGAACAGGAAAAACCCTGTAGAGACCCAAGGGCACTTGCTGGAATTTGCTGGATCTCAGTCAATTAATTGGAACAAAGGCTGGAAGCAAGGAGCTGCAATGTAAAGACAATGGCTGGAAAAGAATTATTTTTTAACACTTATTTCTATGCTATCTTCTATAGATCATTAGATGGGGTTTTTTTTTACTTTATAAGCTAATTATTTGAAAGCCTAGCCATGAAGCTAATTATCCTAGATTATACAGAGCTATGGCTCAGCCCTTCAGATATTCAAAGCCTTTTGATCTTTGTTGTTATAGCAGACCATCTCGGCAGATCCATTTCCAAGGGTCAGTCATGCTGGGTTTAATTGTAGATGCTGCAATCACAGAGGTTAAATCCTGACCCACCTGTGTCTGGCTCCCTTCCAAAGGATGCCCCACGTGGAGGGAGGGAGAGAACTGTGGGCTGTGCCATCAGAGCCCCTGCTCTGGATGATCCGAGGCCCTGGACTTTGAGGTGTAGGGCTAAGCACACCATCCCCAGAGCCAGGTGGGCACTGGAGTGTGTGATCCAGGCAAACATAGCATGTTGTCCATATCCCAACAACAGGAATGGCTAAACTGGCTGAAACTTGATTCCAATACACAGATCCAGGAGGATCAACTGTGGATAAGAAATAGAAGGGAACAGCATTTTAATTTCCTATTGACAGAGGAAATGCTGCATTCTAAATACTGTATCACCTGTTTATCTCTGGTTGTCTGATTATTCTTTTAAGCTAGTTAGATTTATTTGCTGGTTCCTTACAATCTCTGATGTGCAACATTGACTGAATACAAGGAATACAAGTAAAACAATGCACTCTCACTAAGAAAGAAACACTTGTGACTTCCCATGTGTTCTAAAACCAATAAAACTTTTAATGGAGAGGAGCAGAGCAGGTACCTGAAGCCTGGTCTTCACAATGGCTGAGGCAGTGGCATGTAAGAAATGTCACCTGAGTTAGACTACTGCAGTTGCACGTTATGAATATCTGTTGTTCTGAAGGCTATTTCATCTGACATGAGCAAAAGGAGTGACACAAAATGCCATGAGTGTTCTGTTGAACTCAGAAGAGCAAGAAATGACTTCCATGGGACAGATAGATGGATCTGACTAAATATCTATGTATACTGGAATGCTTTGCATTTACCAATGCTCTATTGTAGTTTGGGGGTCTCCAGAGGTGGTCACAGTTCTTGTATAAAGCCTACTGGAATGTTTGTACTGGATGTCCATAGCCTGTGGTTTAAGAATCTGAAGCTTCTTGTTTGATTTTCCTTGACCTTGTGATACATGTTGTTCAGAATGCTGTTCAAGCACTCTTGTTGGCAGGTTTTTTTTCCTTCTTTCAAAGACAAGGTTGTCTTATCTCTTACAAAATGAGGGTAAAAGAGCAAGGTAATTATGTCCAAATCTGTTTTCCTAAGGTACTTTAAACAGAAAAATTAAACAACTTAATTGCTTTGCGTTACATGGTTTCCTTGCAATGACCTGTAGCAGTCAACAAAGGAAATTGAAGTGGGAAGGGATTTTACTCTTGTAACATTCTTGTAATGCAACCTTGCAGTAAGCTCTTAAAAAATAATTGACAACCCAAATCTAGAGAAGTTGTTAGGTAGCTAATATTTTGCATTTAAAATTGCGTAGATTAATATACTGTATGAAAGCATTAATGAGTATTCTGTTGTTTTCCAGTTTTGGCTGAATTCTACGGTCTGTTAATGAGATAAAGTTGAAAATTTGTCCTTTTACTCTGAAAGACAATGCCACAACATTTTAAGAAGGAAAAGGGAGTTTTCACCTTGACATGAATAAAACAAATGTAGGAAAGAGTTTTGTATTCTTCAGTGTAAGAGCTGTACACAAGGGTGAGAAATAGCAGAGTAGAGAACACTGAAGTTAGTGTTTTATGAATTGGGTGTACTTTTGTTGTATGAAAAACTTTTGATTTCTTATTGCTTTGGGGGAAAACAAGGTGCTCTATATTTATGTTTTGTCTTCCTACCAACAGTGCTTGTTCCTAGTCAAGCTACTGTGACCATTAATCGAATTTCAGCTGAAGAAAATGGTTTTTTTGCAGATTCTGTTGTAGGTCTAAAGAACAACGTTTCTCTAGAGAAAGATGGAAAAGTCAAAGTTGAACTAGCTTTCAAGTTGTTCTAGTCCCTAGATATTTATATTGAGTTTTCATACATCACTCTGCTGTCTGAACTCAAGGTCTGTGGATCTTTAGGACTGAAGCTTTCCACCTCAACTTTCTTCATTTTGTAGTATTTGTCTCATTCTGATTGTTACTCATGAATAACTCTTTTAAAGCATTTTGAGCTAGCAAAAAATGAGTTTAATGTGGAACTCCTCTGTAACACATATTGCCCATTATAATGTCATCTTGTGAGGGGGAAAAAGACAGTTCACTCTTTTTTTTCTGGCATCAGCTGGAATCTCTAGTTTAACAGCCTGTGACAAAGTACTGCCACACTGGCTGGGAGAGCAGATATTTATTTATTTTTAATCTGTCCTTTAGGTTTCCCTAGCAGATTCTTTTCATCTCTGCAACATTTTGTAAGGGTACAATATTCTAAAAATAAAACCCTTGTAATATTTTCATTTTCAGAGTAAAAGTAGCCTCAAAACACAACACCCCAAATGATTCTAAGTTTTTATTATTAGGTTACTTCAAGGACTTTTTTTTTTCTCTGAATATAGGATATATGTAACAAAATTAAGCTTCGTAGATCTTTCAGTTTTCTAAAGCAATAAAACTCCTGACCCATGACACATACAAATTGCAACCACAACCTGACAAATTAAGCTGAAAGGTTTGATTTATAGAATTCATTCTGAGGATAATATATTCAAATTAATAAAAAATATTTGCAAAGCATCTGTTTGGCAAGGAAGAATGGATGTGACTTTTCTCCCTGTGTAAATAAATATGTCAGTCCCATACAAAGGCACAATGTTACAGTTGTTCCAGTGGCAGTTTGATCAATCTTCTCAAGGCCTTGTCTTGAACTGATACTTGTCACTGTAAAATACCACTGCTTTACGCTGTACAGTGTTTAAATTATTGGACCAGGAATAAATTTCTGCAGTACTACAATCTGCAACTTTCTAGAGATGCTTATTTAAAGTGTTTGCATGCACAGATTAATAGAAACTTTTTAAAAAGTGCTCGACGTGTTCACCAGTGATAACGAAGAGCTGCTGACAGGGAGTAGTTCAGAATAGCAAACATGAGTGATGTTTATCCTCTGGATTCTAACTAAGGAATAATTTGCATCTGGAGACTCTCCTCAACATGACAGCAGGTAACCAGCCACGAGCACAACTGTTCAGCAGAGAGCAGGACACTGTGCCCCAAAATAAGTGTCTGGTCACAGTCCTGCAAGCAACTCTCTTTTGCAGGCTGTGTTTCATCCCTTCTCTTCAGGACTGACTAGAGCAGATATCCAGGTCTCCTTGAGAGTCTACAAAAGAAGTCAAATGAGAAATACATTCCCCCTACCTACCTTTCTTAACCATTTGGGTTTTATAAGCTCTTCAAGGAGACATTTTGTTTCAGGAAGGACAACACCAATTGCTAAAGCCTCTCACACTTTTCTCTTCTACTCAGAAAGAAAAGTATGCAATAAAGGGTCCTGGGAGGACCACATGCAACTAAAACTGTCTATTTTGACTGGACTAACTAGTACATTTCACTGCCTGGAAAATTTTGGGTAAAGTGAGTATAGATCATTTCTGAATCCATTATGATGTAGCTAGCAGATCTGTTTTCTTATTGAAATTCTATCATTTCCTTCTGCGGAAGAATTATCAGAGACAGGTGTCCTTTATTCACATCATACGTATGAATTTTTTCAAGAGACAAAAAGAAAAGTGATTATTTCTGTAGGAAAAATCTGCCTGAGGAAAAATACTTATTTCTCTCTCTTGTTTGCTGTATTTTTTTTCCTTCCCTCCAGTCCATTAAATTCTCATGATCTGGGTGTTGTTTACATGGTATCTTGATGTACTCAGACACTCTGAAAAACCTCAGGATTCTGTTAGGAAGTGCAACACAATGGCAGTTAGATCAATCTTCTCAAATTCCCTTAGTACTTTTCCCCGGGCTCTTGATTTGGATTATGGCTGTCAGGAAAATAACCCTGAGAGCAGAGAAGAGTGTGGGGTTGATTTGTTGCAAGCTTAAAGAAAAAAAACAAGTCTTGGCATATCTCCCAGATATTTCCCATCACTCATTCAAAAACCTACAAAAATTAATCTTCTCTCTATTTGTTTCAAGTTATACAGAACCGGTTTCAGAAATCTGAGCAGGGTCTGTACCAAGGAAGAATTGTCTGTATTTTGCTCTGTCCAGTAACCTCTACTTTTTAGAATCCAGTACAATAACATGTGCCAAGCAAAGCGAGGGGGGAAAAAAAATCCAAACCACAATTTCATATATCAGGGAATATTATGGGGCACGAATATTTTTCTTGGAATTTATTAAAGAAAATCAATACATTGGGTGGCCTTTTCCAGCAATGTCCTTCGAAGAAGAGGCTTCTTGTTTGCTTTCTTTTCCTTTGCTGCTGGACATTGCCTTTCTCTTTTTACTAGGATACAGAGATTTGAACCAGTCTAATGCTTGTTCCAAAAGGGACAAGTCCATAATATTTGAGGAAAGAAGGATTTTACTGGCTCCAAATCCTGTTTTCAACAACAGGACGCAATATTACAAGTGGGAGTTCCAACCATGAATAATGAATAACTTAGCTTACTGCATGACAGCACAACATACATCAATTGATAAATTGTTTAAGAATGGGTAGAATCAGTCCATATGTTGAACTCCCATGTCCTGTTCTCTATCCATTTTTAAGTTGGCAGATGATTTTTTTTCCATTTAGGATTTAGCGATGTAGAAAAATCACATTAAGCAGACACCAGCTACTTGTTGCTGTATTATGCCTGATGGATGGGTTTAATTTTACTGTCATCAGATTAGATATGAGGGGAGGTAAATAAGAGAGGCAAGGGAACTCTCTTGTTTTGGTGTTATGTTCCTACTAAGACTACTCCTGAGAGGTTAATGAGGTTAATGCACGGCAAGATGCAACAGTAGCTCAGTAATTACCTTAAAAAAGCCTTGCTACTTCTTTGCTGTGAAGCTGTAATGGAAGTATTGCACCAACTCCCAGAGACAGGTAAGCAACTGTTTTAAACGGATTGATTAGCAGCTGGGAGATGGTACCTCTTAGAATAAACAGATGAATAAGTTTTATTTCCATGTAAGTCATGTCAATGACAGTCATTTCTCAGGGTTCTCACTCCTCTACACTGTGTAGACTGCTCTGCTCTTCTTGCCTGGACAGAAAACAAGTGATTACCCCGAGCAACTCCTTCTGCTTTCAGAAGAGAATATGAACTTTGCCTGGTAAAGGCTCATCAGACAACTCTGCAAAGGCTGTGAAGTATATCCACAGGCAGGTTCACTGAGCAGATAATCCAATTTGCTTGTTTTCTGCTCCCTCTGTACCACCCCCTCATCCCGCAGAACTGCTTCTCCAGAGTTCATCTGTACCTCACTTTACTTGAGTTTCTCTGAGGCTTTCCTATAGTAGAAGTGCTTTAACAACTTGGAAGTGCCTTCAAACCCTGCTCCCTGAGCTAGAAAAGGGGTTCAAATCAGAGGGGAGGCAGTATTTGAACTCATGATAACGTTTGCTCTGTGTGTCTCGAAAGCGACTTGCAGTAGAATTTGACTTTTTGGAGTTCATCTGTTTGATAGTTATCGATCTAAGGAATTCCTAGAAATTATCAGACTAGTTGGGCATCATCACGTTAAGATTAATTTTTGCATTGTAAAAGTAGTCTATAGTCCTGCATTTCAGAAATATACTCAGTCTTTCCACTGTATATTGGAATATGCAAACTTTCTCTCTCATTCCCTATTTCTTGATGTTTAGAGGCTGTGCTAATACTGCAACTGGTTAATATAGTTTGAGCTGTAGGAAAAAAAAGTCTATTTTAAGACTGGGACACTAGGAAGTGAATAATTCAAATGATAAAATATTAAGACATATATTTTGCAGCCTGTGCAACAGTGATCTAAAATTAATGCACAGCTGCCAATTGCATGGAATTTAGGGAATATGGGAAGACATACTTCTAAGAAATGCATGATAGCAAATGCAGTTTGTGTGCAAAATTACAGCACACGTCTCTGTTCGAGTTAAATGTGGCTTTAATCAGTCTCACAGTGGGGGAAGTGTCATTCTAATTAGAGTTTATACCTGATGCAATTGGCTTTCAAGGAATATCCAGTCTATTCTGCAATCATGGCATTAAAAGGGTCACAACCTCATCTGTGCTTTAGACTTTTTGATGTATTTTAAGATGTTTTACACTCTGAGGTGATGTAGTAGATTTTATGAGCAAATGCACTGACTTTCTCCTGTTGCTAAGATGGAGAGACTTTTTTCTGCAGAAATTTCTTCCCCAGGACCTGCCTTCAAGCAAGTGTTTGCCTGGTTTCCATTTTGTAACATAGGAAAACCAACCTATTTTATTGCTTTAATAGTCAAGCCACTCAAACATAGTCACATAAATGGAAAAGTGCATTTTAAAAAATCCTTTTAATTATAAGATATCACCAAATGATCAGCTGAGTTGTAAAAATACTGTACTAATATTTCCTCATGATTAGATTTTTTTTTTTTTAGAAATTGCTTTACTAGAAAATGGATTAATCTCTATGTAAGCAGTCTACAAAACTTTCTGATTTTCCTGTTTATTCAAGTTTATTTTTAAACAGCTCTTAAAGGTTTTTTCAGTATTGTGGTTTATATTCGTTACCTTTCATAGGACTGGAAGGAGGAAGGTTGTTTTGTTTTCAGTCTGCAGACACATCTGGAATGAGGAATGAAGTCCAATCAGTGTCCTTCTAAAAAATATTAATTTTAGTATTCAGTGCTTCTGCCAACACAAAGATCTAATGCATTAACCTAAGCTTGCAGTATTTGAACTGTGAATAATGTGTGCAATTTTCTGGATGCTGTTTACTTGATGATTTTTTTAAATGCCAGGGAAGCACTTTTTATTAGTGTATTTTGATCACCGGATTTTATGAAATGGTAAAAATCGTAATTTTATTCTGCTCATGTACTGCTTTTTTACATTATTAAAAATTTCACTGGACTTTTTTTTAACTCTAATCCTAAACCAAATGCAAAAAGGGACAGAGAAACTTGCACTTGGGCAGCCACATACACATTCAGAGAGCTGTCAGAGGTTTCTAGCACACCCTCACCTGACCTGCAGTGCTTTCAGTACATTCAGTTGAAGATCCAAAGAACTTTGCTCCTCAGTGTGCTCACATTTTATTTTTCTAAGGATTTTCTTCTTTGTTTGCCCTGCTGCCCCACAACTGGACATTGCTCCAAGTGACAACCTTGTTATCCTGTTTGTTGCAGGACACAAAATTCAGTTATGATGGAAATACATGTCCAGCAACATATCCTGTCGTAGTTAGTAGGAAATCCTAACATATTGACTTATGAATATTAACATATTGAATGTTAACATTGAACAGTAATAGTCAATTCTCTGTTACCTGCACTCTTAAATCAGATTTAGTCTTAAAAGTCAGCTTTCCTGTTACTTCTCTAAGAAGTAATCAGTGTTACACAGGAAGTTTAATTAAAAACCCAAAGCAACTAAGTCTATCAACTTTCAAACTTTCAAATAATTTTAAATATATGAAAACTGGGGGTTTTTTTATACCAAATGACTCCTTTACTTGATTCACTATAATTTTTTTTTAATGTGCTATGAATTAAGAAAAATTGGAAATGATGCCTGCTTTCCATTGGAAGTTTTTTTTCCCAGTCAGGAGTATCCTTGCACAGAAGATAATTAAACCCCTTGTTAGTTCTGTTGGTTTAACATAAGTCAAGTTGTACAGGGAAAAATGAAACCATGATAACTCATTTTGACAAAATAATTTGGAAATGTCTATCTTGCTTTCTGTTCTAAATAAACACCTTACAATTCAGGGAGGGAATAGATATTTTTTTTCAGACTCATATTTCTAACAAAAGTCTGAGATTTGGGGGGTTTTTAGCAAACTGCTCACACTTTTGTTCATATCAGATATTCCTTCAATAGAGCTGGCTGGAAGACTTTTTTTTTTTTTTAATAGAACAAGGTAGTTTGAAAATGTCTTATCCACCATTTATTTTCTTCTAGATGTTTTTACTAATGTTTCCTAACCAAGGACATCAAAGCAGTTCTAACTTTTAAACTGCTGACTTGCAACTGTGGTCTTTTTTTATTCTGGAATTTCTCCTTTTTTTCAAACAAAAATATTTTAGCAGGAAAGCAAATCTCCTCTTTCTGAAAACAGCTGTTTAAACTTGTGATTCTGGACCCTTCACGTCTGTTTTGCTCTACTTCAGTTAAACATGAAAAGTTTCTTTTGGAAATGAATGCACAGGCTTAAACAGTATTTTTGACTGCTATTGATGTTAACTTTCTTCAAACTTGAAATTTTAAAGCCACTCTGTTTCTCGTGTTCCCTTTTCCCCCGTTATTATTTTTATAATGATTTTTTTCTCTTTGCCACACAAGAAAAACAATGGAACCTCTCTGTTCTGCTACTCTTATGCTGAGCACATATTTCTGCATTGTGACTTGGACATAAAATCCAGCTGGTGCTGTTTTCAGTAAGGAGACACTAATCAACCATCCTTCCTCTTTAATAACGTGGCACAGTTGTATTGACACTCAAGATGTCTCCAAAACAATGAAACTACAATAAGATGGCAAAAATAGCAGTGCCTTTATGAATGTGTATTTTGCATGAATTTTGAACAGTTGAATCTTCTTTGGCATGGCAAGATTCACGATGAACACACAGATGCAGTGGTATGTGGTGCACATCAGTTCCTAGATTCAGCTTCACAAAATACATATAATTTTTTTGTTATGAAAATCATACCAACCTGTAATGGTTCTTCTCTCCTGCTCTCTTTTATTATACTGTAAGGTCATGATTTCAAAAACTCACACTAGATAAAGCATGAGAAGCAACAGAGGTAAGCAATAATGAAATTGCTGAGTAGGTGCTAAGTGATTTTTGGATCTTTTCACTCCCTGATTCCAGAAACCAGCTCATGACATGTGTGACTACAACATAAAAAGCAAGATTAGTACCAGAAAAATCATAAAGGCAGGCTAATGCTCTCATCTCAAAAACATGTATGTTTTAATGAAATGGATTAACAATTGCCAGGGAGGGAAACATCCAACTCATTTTGCTGCTGAAGTCGAGGTCTTTGCTCTGGTGATCCCTGATGGGAAGCAGTGATTGCATAAACCATAAGTAAGGAATGTCCTTGTAAATCCAGTTTGTTTAATTCTCTCCTCTCTCTGGGTCATCTGTTAGCACAGTTGTCACTATTTGCTCTTCCTTTTCCTACCACCTTCCTTTTTCAGTCCCCTCTACTTTCTATTCTTATATACATACTTCCACAAGATTTCCTTTCTATCCCCCCAAGCTTGTGAAGCTGCTGGACTCCATTTATTGTTGGCTGTGTTATTTTAGTCCTTTGCTATCATTTTGTCCTTCTCAGCTGTGAATTAAGGCAAGAGGCTTCTTTTATACCCTATTTGCTGGTATATGGCATGACCAGATTTCAAACTACAATGGTGCAACCAAACATGGTAACAAATGGCTGAAAGAATAGGGTATTTCTGCTCCAATTTAGGCAAGAGCAAGGATTTTTATATTTTATATCTCGATGTATTTTGTAATCTCATTGTGAGTTTTAACCCCCAAATACCTACCCGAGTTAATCTGGTTAGATAACTCTTACTGTATTTCTACATAGCTGTGAAATTATGTACTGAAAATGCTTTTAATTCTTCTATTAATCTGCATTTTGTATGAGAAAGGAGTTAAATACTTAAGTCTCCAAATTTTCTTCGGAAATTTAACTCTTTGGAGATGCTGAATCATTCTTTTGAAGTAACAGGATATGTTTGCTGGATTTCTAAGAAGATCATAAGGAATGCTAAAATTTGCTTTAAAAGTAAAATTTATGTGCTGAGTCCTCTAAAATAAACATGACTGACTGTACACTGAGAAACTGTAATTCTAAGGAGAGAGAAACAATTAAATCCTCCAAAATGTCGTATTAATGACTAGAAAAAAATTTTGGTTGAAAAGAATAAAGGCAGAAGGCGTTAGAAACTGAGCTGTTCATATCTTAATTTATGGTTCTAAACCTGATAATAATAATAAAAAAAAACCCTAGTCCTACTCATTTGAATAGATAATTTATATCATTGACATTGAAGCTAATTCTAAGAAAATTGTTCATTTACTTTTCATGTAGAGAAGCCAGCCCTGCATTCCTTAGGCATCTGTTTAAACAAAGGATGGTATCAGATCAAGGACAAAGCCAAAACTGAAGTAATTTGCTTTATATAGAAGAGGTAAATAAATATCCCACTGTACAGTGTGATTCCACTGTATGATTTCTGTCAACCTACAGCTGATTTAAGCAGTCTCCCCAGTCACAGTTTGCTCTCTTTAGCTGTCCTAATCAGTCACTTTTAAGACTTTGCTCTCAAATAGGTAAGTGAAAAAAGAAAAAAAATGAATCCTATATTTCCAGGGTTTTCCCTTTAACACAGAAAATATGTATCTAAATATCTAGATTGCCGCACAAACATCTGAGCACAATTAGAGGTGAGAGAGCGAGTGTTTAAGGGTAAAGAAGGGCAATAATCTGTTAAAATCTTTGGGGTCTTTTCAATCAGAAATTATCCTAGCAATCACATAATTTTCTTTGGTACCTAAATTTCCACCGAGCAGCCTTTAAAGGGGAGAGTGTCACTATTTTTTTGTTTCCTTTCAGTTCTCACATTCACAGGAAAAAATGTATCCCTATGGTGTCCGTTCCATCATTATTTATAATAACTAATCCCAAGCATGCCATACTTCCAGCTAACGAGCAACAGAGATTAAAGGCAGATGTTTGCTGGAACCACAGAGTTGGCATTCATCTCATAGCAACATGTTTAATCTGTGCTGTGTGTTTACTTCTTGGTATGTTGGTTGCCAAGTAGTTGCAGTTCTCTTTCGTTGTAGTTTAAATTAAAAAAAAGACCTCCAAATCAGAACTGTAGAATCATAGAATATCCTGAGTTAGAACAAACCCACAAGGATCGCCCAAGTCCAACTCCTGGCCCTGCAAAGGAGAGCCCCAATAATCACCCCATGTGCCTGACAGCATCGTCCAAAAAGTTTCTTTTAACTCTGTCAGGCTTGGTGCTCCCTGGGGAGCCTGTTCAGTGCCTGAGAACCCTCTGGGTGAAGAACTTCTTCCTAATATCCAACCTAAACCTCCCCTGAAAAGTCCTGCCCTTCAGACATACAAGAAATGGTTCATCACAAGGACAAACCTCACAAGGAGGTCTGATATCCAGAAGCTTCTTGAGGCTGCAACTCCACAGAGATTTGATTCTGGACAAACCTATGGTGCTTTGTCAAACTGCTAAAGGGAGCTGGCATGTTTGACTTTGGAACCAGCTGGGCTTTTCCACTGCAACACTTCAACTCAAGCCTGATGTTGAGTGTTAGTCTTCTACAGCAAATGGAGAAGCAGGTGCATGTGCCTCTGCCTGGAGCAAACAGGTTCTCAGTGACAGTGGTTGATTTGTCTGGGTTACTTGTTGCCATCTGACCAAGCAGAAGGTGGTTTGGTGCTGTGATCTCCACTCGGAGGGTGGGGCTGTGCAATGTTGGAAGCTCAGAAGTTGGTTCATGTTGTGCTATGTAAGCCCAAAATGGATGGGCTTACACAGCAAGATATCAGAAAGCACTAGCTAGAGGTCAATATTTGGTGATATCTACTAGGAGAATGTGAAGTAAAATAAGCAAGAATAAAACAATTTGTGATCATTTTAAAAAGCGAGCAGCAAGCAACTAAAGCAGAAATAAACAGCACTGGTTTTAGGTGAACAATAGGCAAAACTAAGATATGAAATGAGCAAAAGAAAAACGTGTTATGTAATAGTCCTTGACACAAAAGGAATTATTTGGAATGATTATAAGTTGGAAAAAGAAGCTGAGAGATAAATGACTAGAAAAAACTAGGAGCAAATATTAAGAAAATACAATTTTAGGGAAGCTAATTTTGTCTGATGGTATGGGTGAATAGGATTGTGTTGTCCCAGCAGACATCCTTCAGCTTCCTTAAGCTAGAGAAGAGAAAATACAGTGGGATGGTAGGTGGCTTTTCAGGGGCGTGGCTGCTTTGTGGTACTAATATTGGCCACATACTAATGTAAAGTTACTTCCTTTATTGGTACATTAAGTTTTCTTGAAGATCAGAAGCCAAAAGGCTCTGAAAGGAGGTCAAAGGAAGGGAAACATAATACTGAATTGTCTGGGGTTTTTCCACAGCTGCAACGTGCCTTGATGATGTTGAGGGAAAGACAGGAAAGAAGATTGATAACAGATGGACATTTTATTGTTTCCATGTTTTCTTTAGTGATTTCATTCCTAGTTTTGTAACTGAGAGTACCTGTTTTTCTATGTAGAAAAAATGTGTTGTTTACTTGTTTACTGACATAGACAGGATAGGCTACCCAGAGGAAGTATTCAAATGAGCAGTGAGCACCAAAAACCCACTCCACCCACATGTGTGGGAGAGTGAAAGCACATGTTTGTTACTCAGCTCTAAGGAGCAGTTTCTGAGCTGATATTGGGAAACATTAACACACAAAAAAAATGGATTTAGTTGCTATGTATTAACTAGCAAGAAGCAGGTGGTTGGAGAAATATCCTTGCAGAAGGCTAATTATTGATGAGTGATTACTAAAGCCATAATCAAAATTAAACAAAGTTTTTCTCCCTTCATGCCATTATACAAGGGGAGGCTCCAAGTTCCAGCACCCGGAAAAACAAATCCCTGTTGTCTTTGGAACAGCTATAATATACTGCTGTGTTTGGCCCAGCAACATGTTGCACTACCATGCTTCTGTGAACTGTTTGCTCTTTATTTAATGCATAAGCACCCATGACTTTTTTGAGAGTAATATAATAATAACATAAACCTTTACAAATTAGAACAGTTATTACTTTCAAAGGGACGCTTAGGCTCCACTCTGAGATGTGCTGAATGTTAAATAGTCACTAGGGGGATGTAGGAGTTCTGGATGAAGTTAGGGTTCGTCTTGAATGAGTCTTTAATCACAGGATTAAAAAGCTGCTTCATCAATAGCAATTTTTGAACTTTACCTGAACATATTGCACTCCATGTAATATAAACTTAAATGCACTCTCTGTGGTATTTCTTTAGAAGACTTAGCTGGGCTTTTTGCCTGAAAAGTTTCAGATTAGTTTTAAGCAATAGCTCTTCCAGAGATAACATCACATATGGCCCAAATTCTGAGAAATGCTTACTCCTTGAAACTACCATTCTTTGTTGCAATGAAAAGCATCTGAAGGCCATGGTCATGAACAGAACTTCAGCAGCAATGCTCACTGCAGCCAGCAAGGGGAAGACAGTGTTTAACCTCCACCTGTGGCACGTGGACAGCACTGACCAAGGGGTTGTCTTGTCCCTGACTAAAGGCAGACCTGTGGGACTGCTGAAGGCACAGGCATGAAAGATCACAGTTTAATGTTGTAAGAGACACAATTCCAAGACAAACAAAACATTTAGTCGAGAGAAATCAGCACAGTATCAGTCATAGATGGATTTTTAGGCATGTTTTAGTGTTCTCCAGATTGTACAAGTTCCTCACACCTATTACTTGTTTTACAGAATGGGCTGTTACCTTTTAGACAAGAAATTTTACCTGCAACATCAAAGTACATTTACAAGCTGTCTACAGGCTCAGCTGCATTTCATCCTAAAGCATAAAAAAGAAGGATTACTGTGAAAGGACAAACCCAGGAATAATGATGTGAGATAACTACCAAGAAAATGGAAAGGAGGTCTGCGTTTGAAATGCTTGGCAGATAATAACAGAGAAGCCTCATGGTCTGATAGCTATGGAAATGTGTGAATTTGTGTCTGGTAAAAGCACTTAAGACTTATGAAAATGTTCATAAATCACATGTATCAGCTACAAACTAAGAAATGATTCTATTGTTCATTTTTCACTCCTGTAATTCAAGAACAGTACCCAAGGAGCCTAGAGGAAAATGTGGAAGTTAATTCAAATATCTGAACAAGCTTGTTCCTAGTCTCTGTTTGCAGACACTAGCTCAGGGGGTTGCTTTCAATTAAAAGGTGGTGTTCTGTTCTCCTTGCTTGAAGGTACCAGTTTATGTTGGCTCTGAAGAAGTTCTGCACCAGAATCTGGCAATCAGCAATCCCCGACTCCAAACTGGCGCTTTTTCCTGCTGCTTTACCTATAAAGATAAATTCATTGTCTGACGTTTACTGAGGATTCTTGGATGGAACAGGCACTGGAAGCAACTAATGACACTTATCTGCATTCTAGACAGATAAATTCCAGAACAGAAGGCGTATATAAAAATATTTATAGTGATAAGCTTTTGCAAATAACATGTGATTTCTATGACAAATAAGTACACAAGAAATGTCATGATTTTGCTATTATTAATGACCAGTGATGGAGGCCGGTGGCTTTTAAAATGATGGTACATCTGACTACAAGGGAAGCGAGTTCATTTCTGCAGCACACAAGCAGTGTTGATAATTCATTACCCTCCAGACTTTCAGCTACAGCGTAATTGGAATTGGATGTTTATTCCCTCTCCTACACATTGCAATATATCACAAATACATATTGCATAACGTGGCTTTGTTTCTTTTCCAGTGTTAGGTTCTTTGTTTCAATATTAATCCCATGCTGCCTTCAGCTTTCCTATCCTTCCTCCAGCCTTCTGCCAGTATTAACACATTTCTTCTCTTGTAGCTTTTCAGTTATACATTAAAAATAATCCAAGGGGGTTTAACACCCATATTAAATGCATGCAACACTTTTGTTGTCTTAGCAATATATATCACAGTCTTGGTGAGATGTATCTAATGGGAATAAGTAAAAGTCATCCTTAACCTCACATGCACCTACAGTCAATCTTTCATCAAGTAGAGTGAAATATTATGTATGGAAAAGAAGGAAAGGAAAGCCTGGGTTATGACACATGCACAAAAAAATGTTGATTTAGTCTTGATTAAAAGCCTCAAATAATTTCTACGTTTTGTGAGGCCTTGTCTAGACCAAGATTATTAAACTTTGAAGGTTTTAGTTTCCAATTTACCAGTTGGTAGATGCTGTACTATTTATGTCAAGGGCTTAGTGATTCTTCCAGATCCCAAAGTCCTTCCTAACATTTCCTCAATGAGAAGTCCTGAAAGAAAAGGCTTTAAAGAAATTTATTTTCTATTTTGAGGTTTTACTCTTGGTAAAATATTTTATTAATATATTACTCTCTCTGAAATCCCCAGGAAATATCCTGGTGACTTCTATGAGAGCTGACTTGAAATTTTGCTTTGGTTTACATACCCTTGAGTAAATTTCTGTTGCATTTTATTTCAAATACTATAAACGTCTTTAAAAACTTATGTCTATGCATAGTATAGATGGCAGAGTAATGGTTTCTTTTATTCTTTCTGTCTTAAGATAATGGCATGGTTAGAATTTTTGGGCTGTCTTAGTGCTGTAGGTTTCTGTCATGGAGTAAGCAACTTAGATCATTACAAATAATTTCATAAGTAGACATTCTGCCACACTTTAAAGGATAACCGGCTCAGGAAGAAAAAAAAAGGAACAAATAGGCATTTTGTAGTCTTGTTCTCTGCAAAGAATACTACATATTAGCCTTTAGTTTTTATTGAATTAAAAATCCTCTATTGTTTCTTCCTTTTCTCAAAAAGAATGAAGTGCCCAAAGTCGTCTTCTTTCTCTTGTCTTTGTTGATGTGAGGTTTATAATCAGCATTAGTCTGGAGTTCTGCATGGAAAATTGCTTTTCTATTTTGGAAATATTTTGTAAGGGTAGCTACAATACTTTTAACATCATATACACCCAGAAGAAGCTTCAGGGGTATAGAACCTTACACCCTTTGGTGTAAAGGACCATGGCATAAAGGACCTTCTTTATATACCTTGCTAGTACACAGCAATCACCAGCTCAGGTTTACAGTGAACAGCACTAAATCACTCACCACCATCTTGCCAACAGCCCGTTTTTCTCATTTATTTGACACTATTTTCCTTGGGCCTTGAAGGGACTCTAACAACTCAGTGATTAAGACACCTGAATAAAATTGAGTAACCTATGATTCCTACCAAATCAAGGTAATGTAAGAGTTCTTTCTGTCCTTTAACTTTCACAATGATGGGAAAAAACCTGGGTAATTACATAAGGATCAGAAAAAAGCTATCAAATACACAGCAAGAATATTTTTAAAAATGGGACTATAAGAGGAACACAAGAAATATTATTTTTGAGTGAATAACCCTACACATCTTTGAAACATGAATTCTTTCACAGTTAATAAAGCTAGAAAAGATACCACATCCTGTTGTCCATCCCTCCTAACTGGCTCCACATCACATTTTCTAATGTGTATAAACCTCTGTCACAAAACCTGTCCCAAAAGAGGGTTTTTTTTTGTCAAATTGAAGTGAAAATTCAGGTAATACAATGTTGTACAGCTGCCTTCAAGAGCCCAGCACCTGCTCTGATGATCTGAGCAACAGTTGCCCTGTTAGTGGTTGGTTAAGTTCACAGATATAAGGCGACTCATTGTCAGGCTCCAATGATGTCCTTCCCTTGGCTGAAATATAGACCTTTTTTGGTGGTTATGTTCTCCTAAGGTTTTTAAGACCAATGTGGGGATGTGATATTTGTTTACAATGTGGTAATTTACAGTTCTCTGGCAAGGTAAGGCAAATTTTAAATGGGGATGTACATTGTACCACCATGACAATATTAAGAGGGTTAGAAGTTAACTGTGAAATTGGGAAACTTCCCTGGCGTTGTTTCTTCCTAAAAAGATGAATGACTGAATGAATAAAAGTTGTTGTGGTTTCTTGTTTAATGTTCTTGCAGAGTAATGCTGGGTAGCTTTGGTCTGTGAGAGGGTTGAGACAGTGAAACTTCTCAGAATTTGTAATCGGTGAAACCCTTTAATCTTTGTTCTTTCTAGTAACCCTTTTCTGGTAAATCAGTGCAAGGGATTATTTATTCTTTGACGTTGGCATAGCTCCAGATCTAAATGAATACTGATTCCATTGCTGTTGCTCATCCTCTATTATCTCCATTTAGTCATTGCCATCTGTTTGCATGACTGATGTTTGCAGCCTCGTGAGAACAATAAAACCAAACCATTCATGTGGGAGCAGGGTGCAAGCAAGATACCTGGAGAGGGGCTTTGTACAAGGGCACAAAGTCATAGGACAGGAAGGAATGGTTTCAGACTGAAAAAGGTCAGGTGTTGATGAGATACTTTACTGTGAGGGTGGTAAAACACTGGAACGTGTCACCAGAGAAGTTGTGGATGCCCCATCCCTGGAATTGTTCCAGGTCGGGATTGATGGGGCTTTGGGCAATCTGATCTAGTGACAGGTCCCCACCCATGGCAATGGGGTTGGAACTTGATGATTTTGAAGGTCTCTTCCAAGCCAAACCATTCTGTGTGTTTAAGAGGAAGTCTTCCATCATCCCCATATCACCATTGGCCAATCAGAGCTCAAATCAGTCCAGCAGTTTAATTATCTAGGCAGCCTCATCTCCTCGGACGGTGAGATTGACAGAGAGATAGACAACAGATTAGCAAAGGCATAGAGTGCTTTTGGAAAACTCCATAAAAGAGTTTGGAGAGATAGACACTTGAAGAAAAGTACCAAGATCAGTGTTTACAAAGCCGTAGTGCTGTCTACTCTATTATATGGCTCAGAATCATGGGTCATCTACCACCACCACCTGCGTCTCTTAGAACGCTTCCATCAACGCTGCCTCCGCACAATCCTAAACATCCACTGGCCAGATTATGTGACCAATACATCTGCTCTAGAACAAGCAGCAGTCACAAGTATTGAGGCCATGTTGCTGAGAGCACAGCTGCGCTGGGCAGGGCACGTCTCCAGGATGAAGGACCAACAACTGCCTCCCTAAGATCTTGCTTTACGATGAACTTGCCACTGGCTGCCGCGTGAGAGGAGCCCCGAAGAAAAGATACAAGGACTCCCTGAAACAACATCTCAGTCTTGGCCATATTGATCATCATAACTGGTCTGCTCTGGCCTCCAATCAGGAGGTCTGGAGACACAGCATCTATAACGCTGCTGTCTCCTTTGAGAACACACGCAGGATCACTCTCGAGGAGAAAAGACAATGCAGAAAGAATCGTGTCTTGCAGAATATACCATCTAAGGAATCTTTCTGCTGTGCCTTTTGCAACCGGACACGCCTGTCTCATATTAGCCTTTTTAGCCACCAGCACACTTGTAACAAACACGGGTAGAGCCCTTCCCAAATCTTTGTTCACAAAGCCCAGCCATGATGATGATAATTAGTTCTCTTGAGTATCCTCTTCTCATTTCTCCTGTGCTTGGTTCTTCACTCAACTTCTCTGCAACATGCAGGTGTGAGAGCCCCAGGAATGACCTGATTTTGTCCACTTCAGATTCTGGGGCACCCAGACAACAGAGGAAGTCACTGTGTTGTTCTTTTTGCTCCCAGCCTTTTACTACTTGATCACACCAATGAACAACTACGAGGAAGAGGCCCTAATGCTAGAATTCAAATATTTTTGGCCTACTTTTCCTCTCAGATAATATCTTCATTCCATCTCTAGGTTGTCACTGTTGATGAGGAAAAAAAAAATTACTGTAGAAGAAAAAAATATCACATTTTCTTCCATTCCCTTAAAATACTATGCACCAAATTTAAGTCGGAAAAAGGTTTGCTCTACATTCCTTCTATTTAAGCATTGCAGTACAGATTATGTCAAGAATATATCACAGAAGAAATAGAAAGCTTCCTATGTAGTGAGTATTTTTTTCTTGTATTATAAAATGTCTCACTTTCTTCAGGAAAAAAATTTGCATGCAGAAGGGATTTTGAAAAATGTCCTTTCCTGAATAATGTATTCTATACATATAATTTTATTGCACTTAAAAAGGTACAACTTGATTTCGGACAAAATCTAGCCTGACTTCATCAAGCATACTTGACTTTTGAAAACACAGTAAGTAAAAAACCACCCCTATATAATATTTTATTTTTAACTTGCTCTGATGAAGAATCTGCTATGGTACTGGTAAAGAATTTTGAAGTGCCCTTAATTTTTCTTGCTTTCTTCATCACTTTTGGAAAAACTCATAATGTGTGTTTCAATAGCCGAAATGTTTTCTGTTTGTGTAGCGTGTGCTCTGCTCTGCAGGCTACAGCTAATCAAATTGTATAATCAAAATCAAACCAGGACACTTACTGAACAAGTCTGAGTACTTGTTTATGACATCCAACAAAGACCAGCTTTGGATGTATGTTCTGGAATGCCAAACAGATAAAGATGCTTTCTGACACTGAAAAGAATTGCAGTTTTGCCTAAGGAAGCAGCACATGAACTGCCAATGTTGCTTTAAAAACCAACCACACGAACATGAAAAATAAGCAACCAAGGTCTAAATGTCTAACACAATGTACTAGACCAGTTTGTGTCTGTATTTCCAAGAAACTACTAAAAAACAAGGTTCTTGATAGCAGTTTACTTTTACCTTTCCTCAGCATTTTCACAGAATTCATAGATTATCTCTCTTCCCATCCTTTCTGTCACTTTTTTTGACAGGGACAAATGGCTGAAGAGATGGATGCAATGCAGTTGTCATCTCCAACAAAATGCTGCAGAAGGGTGCATGGGAATAGCTGTCAGTAACAACAACAGTTAAAAAATCCCTTTATTTATATTGCCCAGCTGTGGAGCATCGATAAATGAAATGTGTTTTGTCCAGATTCGTTAGACATTCATTCAGTTCTCTTAATATTGCAGTAAATAGAGGTTTAGTGGGGTATTTTTTTGCTTGTTTGTTTGTTTATTTGTTTCCCCTCTCCTCCTCCCAGGTGTTTAAAATTTAATATCTGCATGCTGAAAACAATTCCTGGCAGTGGTGTTATTTAGAATATAGTGCTCAAACAATTTCCTCAAGTGTTTTGCATTTTCCTTTCGTTTCAGAATTTCACTTCTATTTATCTTTTGAAATGTAGCTGGTATGATTCTACCAACTTTGCACATGATGATCTTTTACAATTGTTTCCATAGCCCGTTCATTTCCTAGTAAAGTTTACAAAATAACTCTGACACTATATAAAAAGTTAACATTTGTTTCCTTTACATGAGAGAACCAACTGATGAGAAATTTCAGATTTCTAATAATGTCTAGAGCAGACAAACTTACTACTAATGTGCTTTGGGTTTGTGTACCTATTTTGGAGGGCTTTTTAAATTTTATCTTAGTTCTGAATGGAAAGGCAGCCACACCAATTAAATTCTTACATAATTCATATCTATGCACGTCATTATCTAGAGATCTAGAGCTTACTGATTTAAAAAGCTGCCTGCTCTTGACTTCTACCCTTCATTTTTTTCTGTCATGATTTTCTGACTCTGATCTGTAAATTGCCACCCTGAACTCTTTTCCATCTTGTCTTTAAAACAAGAATACGCCTCCTGCACACAAAGCACCTTCGCTTTGATTTCAGTGACATGTTTTGTTCTGCTCTCTAAATGGCCATTCTTGAGGTTTGTCTATTGATTAATGAAAAATGAAAGGCATCTTTCATGTGCTGTGAAAAAAAAATCAGTCAGGGGAATGTCAGATGAGTTTCCTGCCTTTCCACAGACAGTACATGGCCCCTCACTGGCAGTATCATGGCAGAAGGCCACCAGGAATAAAAGAAACATGGCAGACACGAATTCCTTGCCTTTCTACAGGAAATATTTAGTCCCTAAATTGCACTTAGCGTGACTGTTGTAAAAATATATTGATCTATGCTCTTCTGGTGTTTCTAAAGCACATCTTCAAAGCATGATGTTACACATCTGTACCCTACCAAAATGCTTCACTGTGGATTTAACCCAGACCCGTGGAAGTGCGTCCGTCATCTTTTCCCCGAAAGATGTTTCCTCGAGGAACGCTGAGCTCCTAAACCGCATTCCTCACTTTCTCGAGTACTGCCTACTCTTCGCGTTTTTTTCTTTTTTTTCCTTTTTATTTTTTTCCCCCTCCTCCCTTTTCTTCGCTTCACCAGCCTCGGCTCGGACGCCGGGGGAGCCCGGGAGCGGCGGCGGGAGGCAGGGGGAGCCCGGGAGCAGCGGCGGCGGCCCGGCCCGGCCCGGCGAGCCCGGCAGGCAGGCGGGTCCCCCCCGCCCTCCTCGCTGACGTCAGGAAACTTTCTCCGCGGCTGGGGCCGGAGCGGGCGCCGGGAGCCGGCACGGCGGCGGGACGGGCTCCATCCATCCCTGCATCCATCCATCCATCTATCCATCCATCCATCCATCCATCCCGCGGCAGGTACGCGGGGACGGGAGCGGCCCGGGGAGGGACACACCGCCCTCTGCCCGTGGGTGCCGAAGAGCGGCTGGCGGGGAGAGAGGGAGGGAGAGAGGGAAAAAGGGAGGGGGTCTGAGCGCCTGTTGATCGCTGCCCCGGGCTCCGCCGCTGCCGCCGGCCGGGAACTTGTCGGCGGAGGTGGGCGCGAGTGAGGCGGTCCGTGCCCGGGCTGGCGGCTCGGGGGTCCCGCAGCTCCCGGCTCACCTGAGGGGCCGGGCGGTGTCGGGGCCGCCCCGCGCTCCCGGACCGAGGGTGCGGGGCGGGCACCGCCGCGTCCCCAACTTCGTGCGGGTGTCTGGGACAAACGGGCTCTGTGAATCGCGAGGAGCTGCGAATAACGAGATGCTTTTCGTTCTGGGTTGTTTTTCCTCCCCCTCGTAGTAAGTACAGTAAAGCCATTATCCGAGCGGGGGTTTTGTTTTCCCGCAGAGGCTCGGCCGTGGCAGCCCCGCGGGGTTGGGCGGTAGCCGAGCTCACCGCCGGGGCCGGGGAGCGCTCGCTTCTTGTACGAGGGAGGATCTTGGGCTCGTAGGCAAACCCAAACCACCGAGTTAATTTTAACTCCGCGCGTGTCGGGAGGGTGGAGTGCTGGAGGAGTTTTGCCGGATCATCATGTGAGCAGAGAGAGCTGAAATCTGAGCAAGGACTGACTGCAGCCGCTGGCTTGGACTCGGAGGAGAGAGATTCAGGGAGAAATCCTCAGTTTGAGGGGATCTGGAAGTTGTATGACAACCGGAGGAACATGGAGAAGTGTGTTGCTCATTTAATTTCACCGTCCTTGTCTTTCATTGAAGGGCACCGAGAGTCAATCAAAGGCCCCTAAAGGTTAATTGTATTCTTCCTACAAAGGAATTGGCCCCTTTCCGAAGAACTAAATCTCTGGGGTCTTTTTTGAACTTAAGATACTAATTAGATTTCTAATTTAAATACCATGCAACTTTTTAACTTTTCAGTTCCATCGCAGTTGCAAGTTTTTAAAAAGTCATCTTTATGGTAATAGAAAGTTATCATAACTAAAAAGATTAGTTAAAAAAAATAATAAACTGGAAAGTGAGGCATGCATGAAGATGATTATGAAGGTCTTTTAAAAGTGTTTAGATTCGTATAAAATGTTTTAGCAATATATGCGGTCTATTCAGTAAAAATATAAATAAGCATCCGTATTTATGTAATGTGTGAATACTGATTAACCTCTCCTTTTCTGTGATTTTCTTCCCCTGCATGTTAGACCAAGGCAAAACTTGAGTTATACTTTTCAGTTTTTGTAGCGATAAGCAGAACTTCAGAGCCAATTATGATGTTAATCAAAATAAGAAAAAACTAATAATTTACCTCAGGGGAGATTTTTTTTTTTTTTTGCAGGCCAACCTTCTGTTTTTATGGCGTTTTCGAAACAAACAATAAATTTTGCCTTGTAATTGTAGGTTTACTTGATTGCTTTGTCATGTAATAGTATGTCAGGTACAACTTCAAATATTTGGAGGTTATCCACATGAACTGAAAGGAACAACAAAACAGTGAGCAAATAATTCCATTATTATTAGCCATATGCTGTTTGGGATGCATTTTATTTTTAAGTGCACAGATGCGTTAGTGATTATAGGTCTCATTAAAGGCATATATTTTCGTGAATAGCTTGAATAAATAGAGTGATTTAAGGATTAAAAGACTAGGAATTATGATGCAGCTTTGAAGGATGTGAGAGAGCAGTTCGGTTGGTGCTTTTAGCAGAGCTACGGTGGCAGGAAAAGCAGGGAAAAGAAATAAGCAGAAACAAGTGGGAATCCAGTTGCCTTAGAAGTTGGGATAACGTGATCCAGCTCACTTTGGGTATGTCTTGTGAGTGATGAGTACAGAAATTAAAGTCATTCCAACAGTAAACTACACTACAATGTTCTGTGTAAACCATTTTAAATCTCGTGGGAAAATACAAACCAGAAAGGAGGAAAATGCAGTTAACAGGAGTAGACAATGAGAGTAGTATATTTATACAAACTAGTGGTTGGTACAACCTCCTTAGTCTTTGGAGACAACTTTGTCATCTCTTTGGGGTTTTTTTTAGAGTTCAAAGACTGTGCATATACTGTTCTGCAAAACACTCACCTGATGTGACATTTCAGAATTTCCTTTACGAGCTCATTAAAGTAGTTTGTTAGTCTCTTGCCTGTGGACAAGATTATATTTGGGGTTCAATAGCAATGAGTCTGTCAGGGTGTGTTCGTGCAGTGTTTGTAAACATTACTGAATGCTCCTAAAGTCATAATCAAGGAACTTATATGAAGAACTTGAGAGGTCAAACACAATAAACTGGAGTTTGTATTATGATTATAGAATTAGTTCTTCTCTTGAGATAATCCCTCAAGAGTGTATTGCTTGAATATGTCATAAGAAATTAATTAGAACTATCAGCTGAAATAATTAAACAACAATTTCAGCTTGAACTGGGGGAGTAACATAGCTTAGAAGAGAACAGAACTACTTTATATTTGAATTGTGGTCATACTAATATAACCTGTGGCAGGATTCTAATTCTGTCAGTTTTTTCAAGAGAGCAAGTAGAGCACTGAGAGCTGAAAAGTCCACCAGGTTCACTTCACAGAAATTGCAGCTCCCTTAGAATTTTTAATTATTATCAACAGTGGAATGCATGGCAGAAGATAAGGGTGTGTTTCAGCTCTTGAGACAAAAAATCCTGAACTAATGACTTAATAGAGTTGTTGCATAAGAATACTCTAATCGGGCACAAATAAACATTTTCCCCATCACCTTTTTTGCCTTACTCTAATCTGATTTTGGAAGGGATAAGCTCTTTTAGAGGTTGTATCCCAGAAAAGAGCAAACAATACTGCCCCTGTTAGAACTCGTAGTGCCTCTGCATAGCTACCTAACAATGTTCTCTTTGCTTCTCTTACCTTCAATATGTAACTTTTCATACAGATATATCTGCTAATAGCTTTGTTCCAGTGGAAGTAATTTTCTTCCTAGCGTGTCCTAAATCCCTGAGATCAGAACCTTGGCTTTCTTTATGCAGTTTGTTTTGCTACTCCACTGCTGGTCCTTCCCTGAACGTGCCCCATGACTTTGATGCCACGTCGAGCTGTTCTGTGGGTTCGCTTTTGTGGGATGGCCAACCCTTACCATTGAATGTGTTACTGTAATCTGGGTTTACACTCCTGGCTTATGGTGGTTGGGCTGGAGGAAAAAGGTAATGCATTTATTAATTATTTGTCATTTTGTGGTGTCACCTCAAGGCACAGACCTGTGACGTGGCAGGAATGGCAGAATGTGTTACTATTCAGTTACTGCCCACCTTTTCAGTCTTAGATGTGCAAGTGTAGACCTTGTCTGGGCCATTCCATTTGCCCAGGGGCACTGAAAGAGTCAGTAGTAGCTCTTAAGTCTTAAAAAAGGCTTTTTCTTAAGCATTCTAATGCACTTAAAAAGGTGGGGTTTTCAACACAGGCTGCAGCTCCACCCCATCTAATGAGCAGACAGCCCTCAGAAATGCCTCCTCTTGCCATATGGTTTTAAAACGTGTTTGTTACACTAAATTGAACATCAAGAGAAGGAAAGGGTGTTACCACATAGATTTTATCCAGGATTTCAATGGAGAATTTATCAGCTGGAAGATCATCATGAAATCCCAGGAAAGAATTTAGACTTCCATTCCTCTCTCCCTCTGCCTGTGTAAGCAGGTGTTCTAATCATCCAAGAGGGTGCTCTGGATTGAAATATGATCATTTCCTCAGGTTTAAATGAGTTACTTTTCTGACATGTAACTAAGTATTAGGCAAAGAAAGAAAGAAATGTAGAATTTTGTAGCTGAAGGACACAAACATTTCTGTACAACAGACAACAGCTGGGTTCCTGACAGCCATCTGAGTAGTTTTCACTGGAGCAAGAAGCAGAACTTGGGCTTTGTAATACCTATGGTTTCACACAGGCTGCTTGATAATTTGGCAGAAAGTACTGGAAAGCCCCTGGGTTAAGATGCTGGATTTCTCTAACTTCTGTGAAATTCTTTTCTGTTTTAAAGAAAGCCATTGAGAAATTCTGTTTGTTATTTTAATTCCAGAGTCCAACCTATTCAGCTTATTAGTATAAACTCACTTGGTTAGTACTGCTTTTCTTTTATATCTCACTTGGAGCTTGCATATTCTGATTTTATTCTGAGAACTGAGCAAGGTTTTCTCCATTTTCTATCTCACAAGCAGTTATAAAGATTCAGAAACATCTGTGCAACCAAATGTTTTTCCATGCATTCTGTCAGCAATACCTGATCAACACCATTGCCTTGCATGAGTATGCACAAGTGTAGCTTGGTAAACAATTCTCTTAATAATGCACTGGTTGGAGCAGAGACTGCAGCTGGCTCATCTTACTGGTTTTTAACTCTATGGAATAAGTTGTTAGAATTAATTTTGGGGTTTTTTTTTGCTTTTTTGGTTCTGTCACCGTAAATTAGAACCATAATCTGTGGAAATTCTTTAAACTTTTTGGTAATTCCTGTGCTGTAGAGATACCTGAGCAGTGCAAGTAAAGAGCACTTTTTTTTTTTTTGAAAAGTACGTGACTTCTGAGGCAAACCTTTTGGCATTAAAAGTGTCTGATGGCTATTTCTAGTTTGCTTTATTGCTTTAGTGGAGATGGGTATGTGGGTACTCCAGTACTTGGGAATAGATATGGGTAGAGGAGACTAATCTCCAAGGTGCTTCAGCCTTCTCATATTCCTTAAATAACATGAAAACTGTAAAACTGCATGCAAATTCCTACTTATTATTTTTTAGATAGAATGAAATAGTTTTTTGAGGACTGCTGAATTCTCTGGAACTGTTCAAGATCTTCAATGTGATTTTTTCATTCTTTCTCTGCTCTCTCCATCCCTGTAGTTTTAACGGGAGCAATCTTGGACAAAGGCAAAATGCAAAAATACCACGATGTGCAAAACAGGATCCTGGCTCGTAGCTGCTGTGACATTTAATATTCTATTCTGCTTCTATTTTTGTCCTTTTAAATGCAGATCTTAGATCTTCAGTTTCTTCCAGGCAGGATGGACCATTAGGAACTTAAAACATTGTGCTTAAACTTTCCGAGTGATCTGGGAAGCTCTAAATCTGTGTAGCACTTACAAGTATTTTTTTTCAGAGTTCTCAGCAGCCTAAGCAAAATCAAACTTTGCACTAGAGGAAAGCCTGGGAGGAGACTGCTGCTGCCATGGGGAGAGATGTCAGGAAGAGAGGTGGTTGCCCATTCTCACCTCAGTCTTTGGCAGGCAGCTGTTGTGTTAGTGCTGGCAGTTTATATCTGCTGCTCAGTGTAATTATTGCTTTTCCTATGCATACAGGCACTCCTGATATTAAGAAATGTATTTTCTCTTTTATCAGATTGAGAGCTTTTATTTTGGTTTTTCGTGTGTGTGTACATCTTTTGAAGAAGGTATCTCTTGAAACAGCAGCACTTTTTTTCTTAATCTGTTGTGAAATCTTCTGGAACCTGTAACTGAAGTGAGGTAATGAGCCTAGATAAAGGACTGTGTTCCCAATAAAAAAGATGATTTTTCCTGCAGTCACATCTCAAAATGTTGTTTGGAACAGCAATCATTTTTGCATGCCAGTTACATTAGGAGTTGTTTAAAAGAGTTTTTTGTGTCCTCAAACCTATTTTTTTAATATTTTTCCAGACCATCTTTCCAAATGCCTTGCTGTGCAGATATGTGCTGTCTCTTAATGCTTTCTTCCTACATGCTGTGTTGGCAGCTGTATGCATTCAGAGATCATGAGTCAGGCTCCCTAAGAAAAAAATCATGAAATAATGAGATTTAAAATAATATAGGCTTTATCTTCCTGGAATATTTAGTATTGTTTTCCTTCTTCAAAGCTTTTTCTTTTTACAGGTATAGACATTTTTACCCGAGCTCAAAATTTCAGGACTTGGACTTTCTAGAAAAAGTGTCTTGTGAGACTTGCCCAAAAATGGTGACTGATGACACCACTGTGTCTGAGCTTCTGCTGGTACATGCTTCAGTCTTAAATGAGGAAAATAGTAGTCAAAAGGTTTAATTTTCATCTGTGTTTATGTTCAGATGCAACAAAGAGGCCATCGCTGATGGTTCCAGCTGCTGGTTCATGGGGTGAAGTCAAAGGAGGTTCAATGCTGGAGCTGAAAATCCTAGCTGATAGCAGGTCTCTTATCTGCTTTCCAACTGCTAAGGTGGCAGAACCATCCTTTCCAAAGCTTTGGACAGTTGGGATTAAGGCTGAATGGTGGTTTCACGTTGCAGGGTATGGTGTGCACAAATCATACCTGTTTTAGAGTGACTGTAGTTAAGATAATGTGGGGAAAACTTGTTCAAACAAGGTAAAAAGTAACAGTGAGAGGTGAAGTGGTTATGGTATTAATATAATGCTGACTTTTTACTCGGGACAGAAAATAGCAGCAGGGGATGTAGCCAGCAGAAAGTTTGAGACACTGACCCCCACCACTGTGCCCCTTAATCTCTCTCACATGTGTGAGCTTTAAAGCTGAGTCTGCTGTGGATTTGTAAACACAAAGGTCTTTAACATCTGAGATTAGGACAATCTTTTTCTCGATTCAAGCAGTCTAAAAACTGCATTACTAATTCTGTAAGTTATATGTTGCATTAATATTCAGTGTATCATGTTGTGCAAATGGAAGAAATTCTTCTCAAAAAAAACTGTGCAGCTGGAGCTGTTACTAATTCTCTAATATTCTGTGCTATATAGTAATTGCACTTAATTGTTTGCTTTTGCTGTGTTTTATGGTGTGAAATGCAGCATACCAACACTGCTGAACTGCAACTGTAGTGTGTATAATGCTAATACTCTTGAAAGAGATAATTCCCAGATTTCACCTGACTGGATGAAATGGCTCGTGTGTAACTACCAATGCAGTGCTTTATACATTTTCATGTAATGGAACTTTGTAGTTGTTTTTTCTCAGTAACAGGTTGGTTTTGTCTTTGCACATGTTTTTGTCAGTGTGTTGGTACTGGTAACCTAAAGGCAACACACAAAAGGGGCTGGGCCAATGTGACTGGGAAAGTTGTGTGTAAAATAACATTTTCTTACACAGCCACTTAAAACTGTTAGTATGTTGTTAAAATTCTCATTAAATTGCTTGCTGTCTTATACTTTAATGCAGCTCTCCAAAGCTACGTTTGCTTTTTATTCTTTTAAAAAGCATATTAGTTTTGTTTTTTTTTTCTTGGAAGACCAAAAGAACTCACCTAGGAGAAGCATTCCAACTTGTAAAAATGATTCTCTAACCTTCCCTCCCATGCTGTGATGGGAGCTCTATTTTTGCATTAGTCCCAACAGGTTTGAAGTCATACTTCTTAAGAGGCCAGCCAGTCTGGCAGAGGGCACTTGGGAACTTCATAGTTCCCAGCTTCAGTTCTCTCAGAGACTGTTGGTTCTGCACTGAAAGACAGCAGAAGGTACAAGCTGCCTTCTGACCTGGCCATCCTGACTTGCAATCTCGTGTTTGTCACAAGCACTCTGTCATTAACAGCAAATCCAATAATCTGGAAGAGCATATGAGATATTTATTGTTTTCTCTTTCAAAATTAAACACCTCTCCCAGAGCTCTCCGTTCCAATCCCCGTGTTTTATGGCTGAGGATATTGAATGTAGCTATTAAACCGCCGGACTGATTTTTGCATTAGTAATTTTCTCCAACATGAAAAGTAATTCCCGAATCCAAATCATTAGCTGGCATTTCAGCCATGCAGAATGATGTGCTTGCCTTGGTAATACCCCCAGCTCTACATTTGCTGTGCTGAGAGTGGCTCTTTTATCCTGGTTTTGACTGAGACGGCACGGGACAGCTGATGGCTACAGACGTGGCAAATCTGCCAGCCTGGAGAACTCGCAGAGCAAGCAGAGCCTTCCCAGGTATTGTAGTGATCTGTCAGGAAGCTGAAGTGCAGGTGACAGCGCTCTGCCAGCTGTTGATTATTTCTCTTAGAAACGTGCTGGTGTTTGCTTTGCCTTTGCACCGATTGGCAATGCGACAATGATTTCACTGCACAAGTGACATCGCTGCTGCAAGGAAGGATGTCAGTGGCACAGGAGGCAAGGAACTACTTTAATACCCAGCATTGGGTGTGTTTGCTTTGCAGTCTTGCCCAAAAGTTGAGATGTTGGTCGTTAGCCACAGCAGTCGATGTAAAACTGTCACGCTGTTGGGATTTTCTCCTCTGCTGTTACATTTTCTGAGGGGGAGAAAAAGGAGGGGGTGTGACTTCTTAGCAATAATATCATGTCATGGTACTATGATTCATGTAGCTATGCATTTAAAATAGATAATTAAGAAATAAGACTATTCTATGTGAGCTTTAAGTATTAGATGACAAGCATAGCATGTACACACTAACACATGTAGTTTGACTTGCTTCCAGTATAACTGAGAGCCCTCAGTCTTACCTGTCTTCAAAATGTGGAATTTGCACCATGAATTCTAAATCCCAGGCTCAGATTCAGAAAAGACTGACATGCTTTAGTGAACAATTTGCAGAGGCTTACTTAAAGATTTGTTTGTCCCAAGCTTGAATCTAATAGGATAAAGGATATCCTAAGAGAAAATGTTATGTTGTTGAACTAGAATGCATTTACAAAATGTCTTCCTTTATCTGAATTTCACTCCCATATTACTCGCTTTTGTTTACTTTTAAATTCCCGGATTTCATAAATAAAGCAAAGATGTAGTCTTTCCTTTTATGTCTCCAAAGAAAGAAATGCAGTCACTAAAACCTGATAAAAATAGATGTAACCTCATTTGTTTGGATATTTTATTCACATTCAGATGAAGGAGATGACGGGGAGATAATACAGATGAGAGATGGTATTGTGTGGGGAAAGCGAGTAATGTTGAAGTGACTAATGTTGAAAGAGGCTTTTAATGAAGTGGAACATGTCCAAAGGAGGGCAACAGAGATGGTGAAGGGCCTTGAGGAGAAGCCATATGAGGAGTTGCTGAGGTCACTTGGTGTGTTCTGCTGGAGCAGAGGAGACTGAGGGGAGACCTCGTTGCAGTTACGACTTCCTTGTGAGGGGCAGAGGAGGGGCAGGCCCTGAGCTCTGCTCTGGGGGGACCAGGGACAGGACCTGAGGGAATGGCCTGAAGTTGTGTCAGGGGAGCTTTAGGTTGGATCTCAGGAAAAGGTTCTTCCCCCAGAGGGTGGTTGGGCACTGAACAGGCTCCCCAGGGCAGTGGTCACAACATCAAGGCTGCCAGAGCTCAAGAAGCATTTGGATGATGCTCTCAGGCACATGATGTGACTCTTGGGGATGGTCCTGTGCAGGGCCAGGAGTTGGACTCGATGATCCTTGTGGGTCCCTTCCAACTCAGAACATTCTGTGGTTCTTTGATTCCATGTGTGGTCTTTTGCTGGCCAAGGGGATCATTTAAAATGGAGTAGAAAGCTTCTCCCTATGGAGGCTCTCTGACAACAGAGACTTTTTGGGAAGACTGTGTGTTTCCTACACTCCATGTATCTTTGCTGGTCACTGATTTTTCTGGTGTTTTTAAGGATTTCCTCATCTGTGATACTTCTTGCTTGAATGTTAAATTCTTTCCACACTGGACTCCTGGAGGCATCTGGGATATGTCAAACAGAAGTTCAATATCAGAATGAACACCATCATCTAAGCTTTTGACATCCAGAATTCAGAACCACGTTATGTTGTGATGAATTAGAGCATATTGTACTTTATTAGGTAGCATTTTTCTTACCATTCTTGGAGGATATCCTGAGTTTTTATTATTTTGTGGCTTTTGAAGAATTCCTAAACGAGATTTTCTCCCCCTTTCCATTTTGGAGCTGTGTTTCCTCTGAAGCATTGTTAGGCTTGATTAGGATCTAGGAAATTTTTGAGTAATGAGTCAGAAAAATAAACAGAAGTCGAGCAAGCAAAAGCTGAGGAATAGAAGTGCTGTTTGGTTTAGGTGAGTTTAAACGCTTTCAGCTTTAAAATCCACGTATAGTTTTCCTCTCCTGCGTGCACACCTATTCCTTCCTTTCTTCCTTGTCCCTTTCCTTCTCTTGTCCTCACACCCTCAAAAAACCCATGGAGAGCAGTTCTGTATGTCTTATTCAGAGAACTTTTTGGGATGTGCTTCTTTAAAAGAGCCTGAAGGGAAAGCTTTTAACTGTAACAAATCTGTCATGTAAAAGATGCAAAACAGTAAATATGCTTATAGTTGTAAACCCTAACAATTCCACAACAGTCCCTTATGTACTTCTTACCCAGAGAATTATCTATGTTCTGACTGTGTGCTTTTCGGTTTTGGATTTCAAGTTTTTTTGACATTGTAACTGAGCAGTGATTAAGAGGTATGAAGAAATGAACCATAAAATAGATGTTTAGTGAAAGATAAGTAAAAGCATACTTAATAAGATTAGTGGAATCTATTTGAGATGTGTTATGTTACAGGCATACCCATGACTACTTAAACACTGAAATAATCTGGTGCTATTTAATCCAAATCAATTCCATTTGCTAGGTCATCTGGAAGTTACTTTACTGAATAGAGTTCTTAGTTGCTCAGCCAAATGGCAGGGGAAAAAAAAAAAAAAGTCAAACTGCTGAAGAAATATGCCTTGACAGTAAAGAACATAATAAAATGCTGAAGATCTCAGTTCTGAAAGAAATAAGTGGTTGGGTGGAAATAATTGCTTTGAATATTTTGAATTCATTATGGTGAATTTTGCCAGATGCTGTAGAAGAATATTTATGTACATTATTTACTGTGGTGTTTCTTGTGCTTGCTGCAAGGCATGTGTACTTCTGGGTAATTTGATCCTGTTTGTTTATGGTCTAAATACTTCTTTCCCCTCCAGACAGCAGTATTCAATTGTGTATTATGTTCAGCTGCTTTTTAGAAGACGTGATACAAATATAAGTCCCAGGCACTGTTTGTGGAAGGCAGAATCCAGTGTATTTCTTCTTAGCTGGCAAACACGTTTGGAATCTTGACACGCTTGACAGATTTCTGAAACTTGCATTTCAGTGTGTACCTAGGAACATTTTACAAGGTAAGATCTTTAAAGAGACGTTGCAGCTCAAAGACATGTTTGTAACACGTCTGGAGAAGGCAACTTATTAACTGTCCTCTGAACTTCTGATATCGTGGAGGGGTGAAGGACAGAGAGAGCACTCTCTGCTCTGTCCTGTCTTGTCACTTATCTGGAAATGTGTCAGTTATTCCTTGGAGCTGCCCTGGTGTGTGGATGTTAGGAAAGCTTGCAGGCACACATGGCAAAGCGCTGGCTAGTGCAGCAGCTGATCCGTGAAACACTGTGTTTTTATGGGAATGACTGCAGTTCCACGGTCACTAGTTCTGATTTGTTACAGTGGTAGGAATTCTGCTTGGGCCTGTGCTTTGATTTCTCAGGGTGTGCTTGGTTGGGACGTTCACACCGTAGTTCTGCAACTCATTTGAGACAGAAACAGTGCCACTGAAATGCTGGTTGGAGCCTTTCCCTGTGCCACCCTTATCCTCCCTCATGTACCTTTCTCTGGGTACTGGCTCAGGTATTTTCAATATGACTTTAGAAGCCGGATCAAGTATGACCCAGAACTGGGAAGTGTGAGGAATAGGTTCACTTATACACATTTAGCCTGATTGTGGAGCAGCAGAGTGAGGTGCAATACAGTTGCTTTTCCAGATGGAAGCTAAGCTGTGAGCACTGGTTCAGTGTACAAGGGTTTTTCCATAACTTGCAGTGTGGTTCATCACTGACCTGAGCAGAACAGATCTGTCCATATAAACACAGTCTCTTTCTGGCCTTCATTGATATACTTTTATGGTCTTCAAGACAGAGCCACTTTAATGAGTGAGGATAAACAGTGCTGTAGTGCAGAAACCAGAAAGAATGTTGTTACCATGTCCAGTTTATTTAGCTTTGTCATAAATTCAGATTCCTACATGTGTGTATTAGGGAATACACACGTTTTGTTTTGTTTTGTTTTCCTACTGAGCTCTATCAGCAAAAAATAGAAAATCTTTTTTTTCTTGGCTCTTACCTGTCTAAAAAAATGAAGAATGCATTGACTTCTGAATGTGACAGAACACTTACTTTCATCTATTAATTAGTAACAGAAAAGAAACAGAAATTGATAGTGTTTTTAACTTGTTTTCTTTATATTTCAGTTTTGTGTTCTTTTTAAAATGCAGACTTTATTGATCCCGGTCAAATAAAGATGTGAGGTTGACGGGTTTCTTTCCATAGTTTTATTACTAACATTCTTTTATCGCTTACAGAAATATTGTATATTCTATGCTCTTTACATGGGAAATAACCAAGATTTTCTAAATCTAACCTTCATGATGTTGTACAACATGATATTAGCCAGTAGAATGACTGAATTTCATGGCAAACCCTACATATTCCTGCAGCACTCCAATTATAGCTGTAGTGTTAATTCCTTCCTCTGTGGCCTTATTCCTGTTGCTCTTCATCAGAACTACGCAGAAGTGTCTGAAGCGAACTTGCAGAATTTTTGGTCCTAAATTTCATGTGTTTATAAGGGTTTAGGAAAGGTTTTTTATTTAAGACTAATGTTTCATGCAATTAAGTTTGAATTAGGTCATACTGAGCTCTGTAGAAGAGGAACTAATATTCCTATTGTCACTGTTTAATGGATCAATTTAGGGTAAATACATTATGTAGACTATGAATTTCTAGACTGACAAAGCAAACAATGTGGTGGTTCTGGCTTGTCCAGGGACTGTTGTCTCCCGCTCACCCCCAATTAAAATATGCCATTGCTAAAGACAGAGTTTTGACTTTGAATCTCCACTGTTATAAGTTTTATCATAATGTAGAACAGAACATGCTTAACTGCCTTTTGGACAGTTGATGGTGTTGCTGTTGCTGAAATGGAGAAGAATTCAGGTGCTCAAGGGACTGTTTGATCTTTAAAAGGCAGACCATTTAAACTGCTATTTTTTGAACTAGTCTCTAATGGAATTGGGCTGCAGCAGAGTAGTCCCATTTTTCCTTTTTCCTCTCTCCCTGGCAACGATTCTGGAACTTGTTGGCATGCTCCAATAAAATTTTCACACATTTCACAAAATCTGATGAATGATTAGAAAACAGAGATTGGCATCAGTGTCCCTGTAGGAGATGTGTAGCTGACTGGAGGGTGATGTGGCAGAAAACAGTGGATTCTTGCTCATCACCTGAAGTTTGCTGATTTTTAGTGACAGTTACCTGGAATAAAACCCCTGATGAAAAGATTTTTTTTTCTTGGTCATAAAATTTTATGCATTAAACCCTGTCATAATGGATAAAACCTTTCTAGCACTTTATTTGGGAGTGGCCTCACAGGTGCACAACACTGTGAATTTTAATGTTGTTCTTTATCATACTTGTGTGGTTCAGTCATCTATTATTTATTATTCCTTTTCTATTTTTGTCATATTTTATCACATTCTGTTTTCTTGAAACTTTCATTTTAGCTCTCTTCAGTCTGCTTTTTTCAGCAGACACAGTCTTTTACTCAGTCATGCTTTATCAGAATTGGCACGACACATCCAATATATGTACAGTATGCATAAATTTCCTTTTTTATTTTTGCCAAAGTCTCTTCAGTGTTCCGGATCTTTGGGAGTGGAGTATATATCAAACAGATTGCCTGTTTTTCTATTGGAATTCTCAGTTTGCTCAGTCTGTTGATGGTGTCTATGCATTCCACATGCTCCCAGAATTTGCAGTCAATTTTTTTTCTTGCAAATTCCTTCTGAAGCCTGGATGGCTTTAAAACTGGATAGTTTGGTTGTGTTCAGATGTCATTTCAATATTCTTTGTTCAGCAGTGTTCTAAATGAGCATTTTTCCTCTATGTGCAGGTTTTTTGCTTGTATTTATATGTGGGGTTTTATGGCTTGGTATGCTTTGGCGCTCTTTATAAATGAAAGCAAAAACCAGTGGAGTTGAAAATCTTGTGTGTTGTCTCTGCTGCCTGTTCTCCCCTTGCAAGCAGCTCTGTAGTAATGTCCATCTAGAGACTTTGAAAGTTGTTATTATATGAAAGAATTTTAGGATCTGTCTTTCACTGGGTTGCTTCATCAACTGTGATGTTTAATTGGTACGTTTTCTGTAGAGTACTTCTGTTGCCTTTTGCTTGTTGCTTATTAATTTTTTTGTTTATGCTTGGAGGGATTTTTTTCTTTCTTATAATTCATTTTAATGGGATAAACTTTTAAATCACTAGATTTTACTTTCATGTGTTTTCTTCAATTGCCTCTTTCAGCTGCTGACTTTTTTTCCTGTTTACATTCTCTATTATTCCCTTTATATTGCTATTTCTCCACCACATTTTTAACCTGTCAAATGCAGGCTTTGATCACTGGTTCTTACAATCTCATTCACTAGTTTCTGCATCTCAGTGTCACTCTGGTGTTTTCCTTCTTCCATTCAAACTGAACGGGTGTGTGTGTCTTCATCTCTCAGTTTATTTACAGAAGCTTAGTGATTACTTAATGGATGAAAGCAAGATGTGTAAATATGAAGGGGTTGTGGGTTTCTGTGGCTGGGTTTTGGTAGTGGGGTGGCTTCTGTTAGAAGCTGCCAGAAGATTCCCCTGTCCCTTGGAGCCAATGCCAGCCGGCTCCAGGACGGAATTCCTGCTGCTGGCCAAGGCTAAGCCAATGAGGAGTAATAGTAACACCTCTGGGATAACATATTTAGGAACAGAAAGTCATTGCACAGGAAGAATTCCAACTAGGGAAGAGCATAGTGAGAACAGACCCCAAGGGCAGTGTAGGAGGGGCAAGAGATGCTCCAGGCGCCGGAGCTGAGGCCCTGCAGCCCACGGGGGATCATCGGGGTGCAGAGACCCCCCTGCAGCCCACGGGGGATCATCGGGGTGCAGAGACCCCCCTGCAGCCCCTGGGGGAGCATCGGGGTGCAGAGACCCCCCTGCAGCCCATGGGGGATCATCGGGGTGCAGAGACCTCCCTGCAGCCCACGGGGGATCATCGGGGTGCAGAGACCCCCCTGCAGCCCATGGGGGATCATCGGGGTGCAGAGACCTCTGCTGCAGCCCATGGAGAGACTGCAGCCCACGGGGGATCATCGGGGTGCAGAGACCCCCCTGCAGCCCCTGGGGGAGCATCGGGGTGCAGAGACCCCCCTGCAGCCCATGGGGGATCATCGGGGTGCAGAGACCTCCCTGCAGCCCACGGGGGATCATCGGGGTGCAGAGACCCCCCTGCAGCCCATGGGGGATCATCGGGGTGCAGAGACCTCTCTGCAGCCCATGGAGGCTCCCATGCTGGAGCAGGTGGATGCAGGAAGGGGGCTGTGACCCTGTGGCAGGCCCAGGATGGAGCAGGGTCCTGGCAGGGACCTGCAGCCCGTGGAGAGGGAAGGCCAGGCTGGAGCAAGCTTTTCCTGGGCAGGACTCGTGGCCCCTGTGGGGGACCCACACCGATACAGCTCATTCCTGAAGGACTGACCCCATGGAGGAGCGACCCATGGGACAGCAGGTTGGGAAGAGCTGCTGCCCAAGGGATGGACTCACACCAGAGAGGTCCATCAAGGACTGTCTCCCGTGGGACAAGGGAGCAGGGGAAGGACTCCAACTCCTATCCCTGAGCAGCAGCAGAAACAACAACTGACTGTAACCCCCATTCCTCGTCCCCCTGCACAGCTAGGGGGGAGGAGGGAGAACATGGAAAGAAGGGTGGGGGGGAGGGTGTTTTTAAGACTGTTTTATTTCTCACTCTTTGGCTCTTATCCTGTTAATAACAAATATAAGTGATATCCCCACTTTGAGCCTGTTTTGCCTGTGAAGGTGATCAGTCACTGACCTCTCCCAGCTCTTGTCTCTACACATGAATCCTTAGCTGTTTGTTTTTCTCTCTCCTCTGTCCAGTTGCAGAGGAGAGTGAGAGTGGCTTTAGTGGGTACTTGGCATACAGACAGGATCAACCCACGACAGCAGGAATACCTCCACATTTGGTCATTGTGCCTTATCCCTATCTGTGATTATCTGGGAGAAAACAAGGAATAGATCTGACTCAGACACTGAATTTCTTCCATCTCTCTCTTTTAGGACATTTTTGATAGAAATGCTACTGTGTTGTCACTACAGGTCTGACTCTGCAGTTTTAACCAGGGATGTAATTTCCATTTCTACCACATTTCAGAAGTACTGTTTCTGTGACCACTTTGTGACTCTCCACATCCTCAGATTTCCAAACTGGTTTTTATGATCTGATGCAGATTATAGATGACAAAACCCTACCAAAACTTCCTGGGTTTAAATATGACCTGGTATTTTCCTATGGGCCAAAAGATGAATCCCATTCAAAACTGTTTTCCTTTTGTCTGCTGCATCACGATGATGTCACGTAACAGGCCGGTTTTAGCCTGTGTTTTTTTTAACACTTAATATGTTTTACAAAGGAGGCTTTTCCTATTATTGTTCTCCTGTCTTCTGTGATGAGAAACACAAATGTCCTGAAGAAAACACTGTGTATCCTTTTTTTTTTTTTTAGCTGAAATACACTGCTGATCTAAATAGCAAGTAGGACTCTAAGATGGGAGTGTGAAGGTATCACAGGTTTCAACAAGTCTTTTTGCAGATTTATGGTAAATATCAGGGCCAGTATGCTTAAAATATGTTTTTTTTCCATTTTTCAAGTTCAAAGAGAAAACAACCATTCAATTAGAAAAAAATTTATGGTGGAACTTCTGTCATAGCAATAATCATAGTTCTGGAGGGGTTTGGTTTGTTTGTTTGTTTGGGTTTTTTTGTGGGTTGGTTTGTTTGGTTTTTATAGAGTGAATGCAATGTTAATCCTGATGTCCTGGATTTAAAAATAATAGTATCATACTACTAGTGGCACAACTGGCAGTGGATGTGGTATCCTGCTGCTTTTCCAGACTTAAAATTTACATTGAGTGTGATGATACCTGTGAAAGGAGAATACATGGGATTGTACAGAGCTCTGGACTGAAAATGTAAAGAACATGATGAAAGATTTCCTTGTGGTGAAACAAGGATTTAAAAACAGCCCCTAGCTTAAACTCCACTAGTGAACAAATTAGACATTTTGAGGAGGCAAACTGGGAAACGTGTGACAGAGAAGTAAAGGTTTTTCTTTATGTTTCATGTACCTGCGTCTGCTTAGTCCATTGGTCAAATTGTTGACAAAGCTTGAGTATGAATGTTTTGCTTGAAAACAGGAAATATTGTTAAGTCTGTCTGTATATTATATCCTGTATAGGCGCAGAATTTAGTGAAAGGGTTCTAGATTCCTAGAGTCTGTGACCAGCTGAATTGTGTATTACTGTCAAAAAAAGTGATGCAAAATGTCTATTCTTACTTACATTTCAATATTTCTACTTGATATTGATTTAATACTTGATAACCTTAATCTTGGCTACTTTAAAAAATCACTTGTTAGTTATGATAAGTAGTCAGTTTTGCTCAATTAATTTGAACCAGTCCAGAGTCACACGATTCTGAAGAACATCGAGAACCTCTCTGACTGAATATTAGACATGTTAATTTTGGTACAGATAGAAAGTAGCTTGTCATATTTGTAGGTTTCAGTAAAAAGCAAAGAGGAGACTTGTTTTTTTGTAAATCCAGAATTTGTAGTCCTTTTCTATATAATCCAGGTGTAACAGAAGTGTTTTTCCATGCTGGCTAGTAAGTACATCGTGTCCAGTCCACAATAACATACAGGCTAACATAATTCTTGAAGTGGTTGTGATTCACTTAAGGAGCTGCTTTTGTTAAGATAAATCTGAGTGGTTTGCAGTTTTGTAAAGGTGGATGGCTGTGCATGAGGTGGTTCCCAAGAAGATTTTGGTTTGCAAGTAGCAAAGGCAACATAATTTTGTTTTGTTTCATTGTCTCTTTTTTTTAGTGTTTCTTGAATTGGTAATTCATAGACCTGAGGTTTGTTGGAGAACATAAAGTTACACTATACAAGAGAATTCTGTTGAAATTAATATCTTTAAGTCGCTGCAAGAGTTTTCAACAGAGCATGTGGTACTTGGTGTCATGTGCTTATTTTTAGTTCTGTTTGTTGAACTCTGACACTCAATGCAGCAGCATAACATGGATGGCAAGGGCTTGATAAGAGTAAAGAAGTGGGAAAAAATAAAAATACATCTAAGGACAACTTTTGTGAATCTTATATTAAGAATCTTCTAAATTAAGAAAAAAAATGTACAATCTCATGCTTGAGGTTTTGAACTTGCTTGTGGATCATACACACCAAAGAACGCAGACAGATCTGAGCCCATCAGCTTCTGGTTTAAGCATATTTAACCCCAGGAGAAACAGCTCCACTCCATAAATCCTGGGTGTCTACCTCCAGAGTCACATTATCATGCTTTAATACACTCTTGAGACAATTCAGGAGTGGGAGAGTGTTTGAGAGGTGGTCAATAAAGATTGTGGGTTTCATGGCATCAGCCCCGAACTGGGTGTTGAAGGGCAACCTGTGGAAATCTCCAGTTTCCATGTTGCACCCCCTTATTACTGCCTCTGCTTATTCCACTCATGTTTCTGTATTTCTTGGTGCATTGTCTGGCTGCCTCCACATCAGTTGTTCTTAGTACATAAGCGTGGTCAGAATCTTTTTATAGCTTCTTGAAAGATGTTACTGCTAGAATTTTAGTAGATTTTTTAGCACTTGTGTCATAAGATATTTGACATGTTGTAAGATCTCTGAAGTAACTTAATCATACGTTATGTGGAGAAACACATTAAGAGAGGCCTTTAGGTTCATTTTTGTATTAGTAGGTTGTAATTTTGATGAGGGAAAAGGTTCTGTTAGGCTGAGAAAAGCTGTGTCTTGATGTAAAACTTCTATCTGCATTGCCTGATGCTTTCTTTGAACTCCCTCTGTGTGAGGAGCAGCTTGAGGATTTGATGTGGGTTCTCTCTGGGTGGCATTTTTTCCAGGGCTGTGTATTTGTGTAAGTCAGCATGGTCCCAGACATGAACAGAAAGCATTTATCTTGCATATGATGGGAAGACAGAACTCTGTCCTTGAAAACTTACTGCCCTCTCCAGAGACTGAAATGGAACTCAACCATTCTGGAGATGTGATTCCCATCCCTGCCCCATTTTTCCTATTGGATGGTGGTCAAGAGGCTGTAGTAAGCTCTTTGCTGATGTTAGGAATACCTGGCTTTAGCTCCTGGCTGTGATTTGAGGAAGTGCTGACTCGGAAATCAAGAGCAGCTTGCTTTGATCATAAAGTACTCCACATTTTATAGCTCTTTAGGAAGTAACAACTGAGGGCTCAGGCATGTATTTCCTTGGCAGGTAATTTCTGTAGTTTCTGCCAGGTTTTACTGCACCTGCAGCAAATCAGTTTGAGTGTAGCTGAGTCAAAGGTACCTCTCACTAGAGTAGATGGCAAAATGTTTGATGATTCTAATTTCAGATTGGGGCCCCAATTCTGTTATGATGTTGAATAACCACGTTGACTAAATGTAAAACAAGAACAGGGTTATTGTTGAAATTGAGATCTGAAATACACTGAAGTTTGTGGACCATGAGTTACTCTGGTGAGAGCTGCCATAGAGCTTTTTCTTGTAAGGGTCCTCTGTCTTCAGGCTCTGCTTTGAGGAGTCTGTGGTTAATAACGCACCTTGACAGTCAGGCTTTTACAAAGGACAATCAAACAAGGGGCTCATTTGGTGAACTGCATCTGTTTTGTGTCCTGAAGAAGGCAACAGCCTACAGGAAAAGTAGCATTGAACAATCACATATTGTCATCATTCCTGCATGTAAGGAATCCCAATTAGGATCACACAGACAGCATTTTGCCATTGTACAACATTTAAGTGATTATTTACTTTGCTCAAACCTTGCATGTAGTACTTAATCTACAGTGTGGGAGAGCAACATAACCAGGCATTCAGGTTTTTAAGAGTCTAGGGCCTTAATCTAATGTATAGAAGACTTGTGAGTCAGTTGTCAGAAATAGTGCAAGTCCTCTCCTCCCAGGCTGTGCTGGTGGCCAGCCTTGCCTTTTTGTGATGGGAATTTTCAGCTGAAGTGTCCATTCCTGCAATGTTTTCTGCTCTTTAAGGAAGAGTTGACTTCACTGTCTCTTGGGGGAATCTCCTGTGTCTTCCTGTTGTGCAATCCCTGGAGATTCATCTTGTATTTGATTAACAACGTAACTTCTGCCAGAGAGGATTTTGGTAAATACTGATTGTGTAAGAACTTTGCAGAAGCTGATTATGCTTGGAATACTTCATATGTTCTTGTTCATAATTTGTTACTGTTAATACAGTTGAAGGAGTTGACAGTCACAGATATAATTCCTATTGGAAAGTGAGAGTTATTGCCCTTATTTGTGATTTTTGTAAAAATAGTTTGTAGGTTTTAAATTGCTAATGGGATTTGACAACAAACATTTTTGCAGAATCATTGTTTTTGGATCATCTGTTTCTTTTTTAATGTCCATGACTAATTAGCTTATAAAAGAGTCATTGAGCTAATATCTTATAGAGAAACCTATGATGTCATATTTGATCCCCTAATTGGTCTTATAATTGGCATTCATTGGAGCCCTTTCACAAGTCAGGGCAACAAACCTCCTTTGTTTTATTTAGAATGTTGTAAAAACAATTGAACTGGCAGCTGATTGCAGAGTTCTATTCAGTAAGCAATTTTGGAAGGCTGTGGACTATGCAGTTGTCTGATTTGCCTAGGCTATAAAAGTTAAATGTAAAGAGAGATGAATTTTCAGCATATGGCTCTGTGCTGGCAATTACATGCATTAGTGGTTCAGCTAGTGTATTGTGTCTGCTTTATAAATGTTTATATTGCAGCTTTCTACTGATAGATATTGATGACAGGCAGTATTAGGGAGGCATAAAGCACAGTCATCATTAGTTATGGCCCAGTAAAAATCTAGTTACATCTGTTTGGTAGCATATCCAGTCCTAACCTATGCTCATTGAAACATCAGACATTCCATTGTTCCTTAATATTTTAGCATAAGGTCATTGTCAACTGGGATGTAAATGTTTGACTTTTTATATTGAGCATATTCAAGTTTTAGAACTCTTTAAACATAAGGGAGCCTGGAAATAATATGATGCTGATGCTTGCTTAAAGCTTGTCTTATTCATTCTGAAATATTTTGGAATGTTTTCTGATTGCCTGAGCACATGTATAAACGAAATATGCACTCTCTTTGTCTGTTTGGAAACTACCGAGAGCTCTGTGGGGAAAGGCAGCTTTGAAATGTCAGCTTTTTCTGTTGTCAAGAAAAATTAATTCACTGACCATTGTCCATAAAAATGGGTGGGAAAATTGTGCAGGTATGAACAGTTCTCTGGATCTGACGTCTCAAAAATGGGAAGAACGTGGTAAGTTTGAACTAAGGTACAATGGATATTTAGACACCAAAATATTTAACTTTTGCCATATGACTTCTCTCAAATTCTGTACTCTTTCTCATTTGCACCTCAGCTCTGAACAGCACAGTGTTTGTGGAATGATCCATTCAAGCTGCAGATACAAAAATGAGCTTATTTTCAAGTCTTTGCCAGTTAGAGACAGTCTTCTGGTATTGTTTGCATTAATTTTTTTAATTGTAACCATGAATGTCTAATGTCACTTAAAAGAATAAATGGAGTATTTCTGGTGGCATTCATCCTGAAACCGAGGCATGATTAGCAAGTAATTAACTGTCACTATTATGTCTTTGCATGACTTCACCGGCTGGTTCTCTGAAATACTGATTTTTCACAGTGGTGAAAAAAATGAAGGCTTCCCTGGGGTGTTGAGTTCAGGTGGCAGAGTCCAAATTCCTGTGACAAGTGTGAAAAAGGGCCTGTGCACCTTATCCCAGGTGTGTAAGCCTGTAGGGCAAGGGCTGCTGAGCTTTTCTGTGCCCAGAGTGCTGTAGTGAAAAAGCCACTTTTTGCATTGGGAAGCATTTAGTTTCACACACCTCTGTGGATGCCAACACATTTTTTTCAACTTGGACCTCTTCAGGCCACTGAAAATTGTCTTTTTGGTTTTATTTCTCCGTGTTTGATAATTTTGGAGGAAATACCTCAGCTTATTAAAATTTATATTTTAATCTGTAATATTTGGGAAAATCGATTATTGCACTTAATGAGATTATTCAATACATTATACTGATGGTGGACATGGACACACACAAAGCCCCTGTACCAAACATGTCGGAATTGGCCAATGCAGGCATTTAAGCGATTTATAAAATGAGCTCATAGCAGCCTGTTAAATTCTTGGGAGGGTTGTAGTGGATTTGTGTCCCTGAGAGCATGTATCTCACCAAAATTCTTACATGAATTCAACCTTTAGAAATTAATTAGTCTTTGGCACTGGCAAATTTTTCCTCTGGAGGTTTAAATGCAAAGGATCAACTGTACCTCAAATCATCTCTTGGTTCATGTCTGACCAAGTATTAGGCTAGATAAATCTGATGTCCAAAGTATCGGTAATATATGCAAGTATGGAATGAAGATTTAAAAGTCGTTTTATGAGTTACAAAGAGTTTGATTCAATGATTGTGTTTTCTGAACTTTTTGAGAGATACCTTTGAGGTGAGATGCAAGACACTTGGAGAGGAGGGAACAATTAGATCAGGTTCAGTAACACCCCTTTTTTGGTTTACTGTATATTTATATTTGATCACATAAATGTGCTTACTAACACTAACAGCTAATCCCTTACCTTGGTGACCTGATGTAAATAGAGTTCATTTGTATTTGTTGTTGGATCAGAAATCTTACAGGAGATTTTATTGTTCTGTTTACACAGGAGAAAGTCTGTAAACAGTTCATATCCTTCTGCCATCTGAATGCTTCTGTTGTCACTTCAGGACACGTGAGACCATAATAATTGTGGAATAATGAAAGCTAATCTTTATCCTAGACCTGCCTGCTTAAGATCTTTCTAACCAGTACTTACCACACATGTCAACTTTTATTACTAAATCACGATTCTTCATCGTGCCTTTTCATCTTGAATATTCTTTATCTCGCTTTCACAGGCTGCTTATTTTATCTGCTGCTTCACTTTTGTTTCGGTGCCCAGCTGGGTTAGATCTCAGAATGTACAGATGTGACTGTCAGTGCTTTAGATGATATGTCTGTTCAGGGTGAGGTTGTCATTTTACTGTGTCAGGTTCTTAAGGAAGTTCAGTGCTTAAGAAGTTACACTTTTGAACTTGTTGCACTTGTTCAGTGTTGTTTCATTTTCATTCAGGTTGTTGCCTGCTGGAGTCAGTATCGCCGACCTGGTCAGATGGATTTTGAAATTAGCAGTGCTCTGTGGTTAAGATTTGCTGTGTGATTTGGGTTAGTGGTTTAAATTAGACTGTGATATGGGGAGCTGGGAAGGGGAAATCCCTTTTACAACCTGACAAGCAGTTTGTGTGCTGAAGGATACACGAGTAGCTAAGTTTGGATTTGTTCCTGCTGAAGACATAGCAAGACTTAGCCCCAAAATAAAGCACCATGATATTTTTGTTTGATTAAATCACTTGCTTATAACCCCCTTTAATCATTTTCCCTCAAGAGGAAGTGGAATTTAATCTGTATGGGTTTTTTTGTAAGGATATGATTGCATTTCTGATCCAAGGTTCGTGGTCAAACAAAGGAGTGTGGGGTGGGAGGACTGAGGTGTTCACATCCTCTGTCACGAGCAGTGCTGGACACATGGGCTGTGCTCTCAGAGTGTGAGTGCAGAGCTACAAATGATGATGCTCTGGCACGTGTAAAGCGTCATAGCTGGTGCTGAAGTTTCTTGATTAAAACATTTCTGAGAAATTTAGCAAATACAGCTAGATGGTCTGATATTGTGCCACAAACTGCAAGCTTTGGCCTTTTAGTTTAGTGGAAATCTTGTGTAAACGGGAGTTGATGGGATTGCACAAGTTGTTTTGGTTTTATTTGGGGTTTTAGTGGGATTTTTTGCCCTTTTTTTTTTAAGATAAAGCTAATTCTTGACTATAAAGAGGTGGTGTTCCAAGGCAGTATTCAGGATGCCTGCAGCCCTCACCCTGGTGTTCTGTAGCCTCAGACTAAGTTGGTCTCTTGCGTAAATTGGGAGACATGAGAAAGAACTCAGAAACGTGAGTTCTGCAGAATGAGCAGTGTATTGAAAGCCTTCTGAACTTCAGATCAGGCTCCTAAAGATACGTTTCAGCTGTGATTGTTGGGGACAGAGAAATCTAAATGGGCCCTTTCTGCCTGCACTTGTCGCATGGGACAGTCAGCCTTTGTGCAAGAGAGACTGTATGAGCTTCTCTTATTTGTCTTTTTTTTCCCCCCTTTGCCTTTCTGCCTAAAAATAAAGCCTCGAATTTTAGTGTTTGCATTGTGAAAATTGTTAGATCTGTTTAGTTACAGTAAGCACTCTTCCAGTGTCTTGTTTATTGGGAAAGAAGAGAGGGAATGAATAGAAAACTGTTGTTTATATCTATATTTCCTAATTACTCTCACTAGCATGCCAAATATGTAATGAAAAACTGCCTTGTGAATTGTTCATTTATTTATTTATTTATCTATCTATCTATTTATTTATTTATTTATTTAAAAATTTATTTATTGAACAAAGCCTGGTGTGCTGTTGTGATCTTATAGTTTCATAGTGCTAGGCTAATATACTATATATATAATATATTATAATAAGATAATAAGTGGCATTAATCTGGAGCTCTGTCTTGGCATCATTAATCTCACTTGTGGGATTAATGCAAGATGTTGTTCCCCATTTCCTTTCTGCTTTTAGTATTAATTTACACAGTAATACTGGATGCTCGTTGTTGAAATTGGAAAGGACAAAATCTGTTACTTAAGGGTATAAAAAGGCTTCATTTTTCTTTCATATTTTTACAAAGTGGTGCTTGCATTTACCTAAGGTGAGAAGAAAAAATAGTGGAGCCTGTATGGAATGAAAAAGGAAGTGATTTTCCTTTCCCTTCTACAGATCTAGATGTTCTTACCACGACAGAAGCTTTCACTGTGTCAGATTTAGTTTTACATGAGTCGTGTTCATCCTTTGGGACACCTTGCTGTGCTGTAGCATCCTTAAGGACAAGGTGGTAAACATTAAGGATTGAGATCACCTGATGATTTTTTGCATTGTACAAAGCTCTGGAGCAGGCAATAATCCTGAACACAATGAGCATGAGTGTTGAATCACCCCTGTTTATGGCCTAAATATCCCTTTACTGTATATTCTTTCTTTAGATTTAGAGATCATTTAGCTTAGTTTTCACACAGGAAAACCACAAATTACTATGCAATGTACTGAAGTCATTAGCCTCAATTAGCACAACAAAAAAAGTGCAGAATAAATGGAGGAAGAGCAAGACTGACTTAGTATTGAATTTTCTGCTGTGGCTACAAGGCTTCATTCACTAGACCTGACAGACAACTGGAGATTCAAATTGTGAAAGAATAAATTCTCAATTTTAATCTCTTTTTGGAAAAAACAAACAAACAAACAAAACAAAACCACAAACACAAACCTTTGGAATCAAGGGAGTAATCAGTCTGAAACAGTGTAGATTAGCCCCACTGAAGTGGAATTTAATTATTTGGAAGCGATTAAATTAACGTAGACCAAGTCTGCTGAGCTCGATGGGAGGTTTGAGAATAGAGTTTTGTGTCAAAAATTTTAATGCATTCTCTGTGCTTTTGTATAACTTTATAATTTAAAAAACTTTCTTCTTGCAATTTGCCATCAATTCAAAGACAACCAGTTTTCTGTAAATTAAATAGTTCTTTTTGGTAGGAAAAAAAGCCCACAAAACTAGTTGGATTGAATTTTGGTTCTTAGTTGGCAACAGCCAAGCAGATCAAATAACATCCCCCCTCCTTTATTACATTTGAGATTTCTAGCCCTCTGCCAGTTTTCTGCCCTTTACTCCCTAGGATTTGCCAATACTGCTGCATGGTTACCAGGGAAGAAGTTTGGGATTCAGGAAGGAATTGGCTCATTTTCCCCGCTCTGATTTAAGTCGAGATATCCACCTGTCCTGGGGAGGGGAAAGCACTTTGTGGCCTCTGATCAATCTGTCCCTGTGGTTAAAGGAGGGAAGTCACAACCCCACTGCTGGTGGAGCACACAAGCATCAGGAAGGCACTTGGCAAGCAGGTCCACTTGGTGTTGAAGCTGCTGAACTTTTGTGTTTTGAGAAAGGATGGGGATAAACAAACTAAAGACTCAGTGGTCTGGTACCACCACCCCTTGTGCAGTGAAAAAGAGAGAACAGTATTGGTCAAAAAGTGGTGCTCGTTGTGGGCAAGGTGAAGAAGTTAGGGATTGAATCAGGGGGCTTTGGTGAGAAAGGGCCAGTCCTGTGCTCCCCATTTGTCCCTGGCTGCAGCTTTTTTTGTGGTATTTGTACCCACTGCCTGGGGAGAGGTTCTCTCAGAGCAGCCACACGCGAGTTCTTCAGTGCCTCGAGCTCCTCCTTTGCGTGTCAATGAAACCTTGGCAGTGGTGCTGCTGCAGGGGTCGGGCTGGGGGACAGTGGGATTCATCAGGGAGGATGAATCCCAGGCTAACAGGCTGTGTTAGGACTGGGCTAGGATGTACATCAGCTGATTCCTTGTCCACTGCCTGGCTTTCAGATAAGAAATTGGATGTTGAAAACACCTGGTTTTGGGCATGAGGGGGGATCAAGTGTCACCCCTTCTTCCCTCAAAAAACCCGAAACCACAGTGCTGCTGTAGTTGCTTTTGGCTATCTGATTGTGAAGTATAGTATGTTGGGGCAGCTTTAGGTTTCAAAGCATGTTGTTGTGTCAGGGTCTCAAGAATCCTTTGAATGTGTGGGACTTCTCTGTTTTCTGCTGGCACGGTAGGTTTGAATTTGGCAGTAAAGAGTAATAACATTTTTAGATGTAGTTGGATATGTCTGTGGAATGTGGCTTGGGCATATATTTTTAAAAGGAGGAACACAAGTTCAGATTTGTGTTTCCAGTGACAGACCATTTTTAAGAATTCTTCAGTTTATGGATAATATTTTCAAATTTCTCTTGCTGGGTTTTCACTAAGCAGGTTAATGGTGGGTATCTCTCAGACAGGCAGACTGTAGCAAATGTGCCCAAAGAGATCTAGTCATCCTTAACTTACTGTGGAACCTTTTGCATGCTGGTGGCTACAAGAATGAAGCTGGAATTTAAAGGGAAGGTGAGAAGAGCAGAGCCCCGCTGGTTGTGTTCCTCCTCAGAGGAGGTTTAGTACACAGACCACACACAGGGAAGTGATGGCTGTAATCTTCCTCTTACATGTCTAGTTAGAAAAGGTAATAAAGGCTGTTCCAAATGTCTCATTTTCTGGGCTGGATTTGAACAATGATCTGACAATCCTGACCTCTCTCCCTTGTTCTCCCTTTTCCTTGGAGGAGAAGGACCTAGTACCCTTGGGATGCAGTATTTCTGGTTTGTTTTGTAGCAGGGTCCTGCAGCGGTGTGAACTGTGCTCGTAGGACACCGTGGGGGAAGGGTTAACCTCACAGACCCTTCTGCAGGGTCTTCAGGGCATAATGGGCAGGCAAAAGCCACGTTTGGAGGTGTTTTGGTTTTGTTTTACAGCTGCAAATAAGTCCGTTCTGCAATTTATTCATCGTATGGTGAAGGAAAGAGCGGATGTTTTGATTTGAAAGGGAATCTTATTTACGATCCTGGAGCATAAACAAACTACGGGTAGAGGAAGCAAACCAGCCTTACTGGACCATCTTCTGGGACAGCAAGTAATAACCTTCGTGGTGTTCTGTGTCAGAGGCAAGGGTGTGTACATGTATTTTTAGAAGGGCTTCCAAAAGTGCACCCTGCTGCGTGTGGGTTTGTTTACACGGTGTATTCCCAGCTCAGCTCTCCTCTTGTTTTAGGTTCACAGCCTGCCTTTCTCTGCCCCTCGTGACCCGCCGGCCGGAGCAGGGAGCAGGGGGCTGGCAGGTAGAGCTGTCTTTGTCTTTCCACCTCAGTTTTCTTACAAACGGCATAACACGCCGATTGCTTTTCATTCCACACTTGGGAAGGAGCAGAACGAAGCAGAGCTGGGGTTTGCTTTTCCCCGGGGCGGTGTGGGTGTGACTGATGGAACAGCGCCAGAAGAATTTGGCAGAGTAGCCGACTGTAAAGGGAATAATATCTTTTTTCTGATGATGGATGGTACTTATGAGGCAGCTGAGCTTGAAAGCCATTTCTCATGCTGAGGCTCTGCGATGTGCAGGTCAGCCACTGAGACAGTGCAAGCCTTCAAAGTGTGAGCTAATAGCTTGGCAGGTTATGTCTGACAAGCAGCAAACGATCTGATTTTAGTTCCTGGGAGTGCCTGTGGGTTTTGGTGGACTTTTTTCGTGAATTGTAACATCTAGTAGTTCTAATATTTTCCTAATAATACATGATGATCTAAGTTCTGAAATACCTTAAAGAATAGTCAGTTAATAACGGAATATATTTTTATTCCCAAATATCGTAAATTTCTCTAATACCTAAAAAGTGATTCTTTTTAACTGCTGCACGTGCTGTTAAGAATATAGGATAAAACCCCCCATATTTCAGCTTATCAGCACAGTTGAGAAGGTGTTAAAATATTGGCCCCTCATTTTTCTGTGGGGCAAATGGACAGAGCTACCTCAGACAGAGCATCTTTGTGTGTTGTTTTCAAAGAAGGGGTCATGAAATTGTGGTAATGAGATTTGACAGGAAAATCTGTACAGCAGTGAAGGTACATTCATATAGGATAACAGCTGGAAAAGACAATTGTCTGATCTGACATCCAACACTCATAGCTCTGGGAGAGTTTATATTGTCATATTAACTACTGATTTGATGAAAGAAGAATGCTGTCTGGAACACTGCTGGAGGAAAGGCTTCCTGGGAAATATCCAGCTAGGGAGTTTACCCCCAAGAGTTTCAGAGCTGTTTCTTGAAGAGATCTAAACTTTGAACAGATGCTTTTATTTGAAATTGGAGTTTGAGAAGATGGATGACAAGATTTTTATACGGAATGTCCAATAAATGATAAAGTACCTACATAAGCAACAAAGTCCTAATCCACTAAAAAATTTGGATTTTTTTTTTCCTACTAGGAGATAAACCTGTGAGACTCAGTTCACTTGCACATGTTGGCTACTGCTCCATGAACACAGGCAGCTCTAACCTTTCAAATGCTTTTAAGTACTCAGTTCTGTTTAAAGAGTTAGGTCTTGAGAACTACTCTCCTCACAACAAAGTAATGTGTTATTCAAAACATATAGACTGCAGGAATGTGAGAGGTTGAATTTTATAAGCAACAGCATCTTGACAATAAATACTTTTAGTGTGTCTGAAACTCCCTGTGTTTACCAATTGTCACTTGTGCTGTTTGATTTGACTTGTTAATCACAAAGCTGGAGTTCAGTTTTACGAGGATGTATTGACACATTAATTATGAATGCAACTTTTTCATCTTTACTGTAATAAAATTTTAATATCCAATATTTGAAAAAAAAATATTTGTCAGGACACAGACCTGTTCATATCTTGATAAACATGTGCACTTTATGCAGTTTTCTTAAGAATGTTTCAGATCAGCAGAGGGTTTAATAAAGCATTCAGGTGAAGTAGGAACCTTATTTAGACTTCCAGACCAGCCAGGAAGATGCCTTGTATATTTGTAGAATGAACTCCCCTGACAGTTTCAATTCAATGAAAACTGAATATGGTGCTTAACTAGTTAGCACATCAGTGCAGGGTGAGAACCTGCCTAAATTCCTCATTCTGCTTTATAGAGTTAAGTACAGATTTTAGGAGTTAAGTACTTCTATGGTCCGAAGAAGTAGTTATTTTTCTGGATCTCAATCTGAATTTGCAAATGCATTCCCGCTTCTCTTCTTACCGTATCTTGATGTTATGAGGACAGCTAAAAAAATGTTACAAGGTATTTGTATCCCATTGTAATTGTGGTCCTATAAAATAATGTGACAAGGCTGGGGTGTTTGTGCACAGGAGGGATTTTCTTCTCCTCAAATATTTATGATCACCAGGCTTTGGAGAACAGTGGCTTATATCACTGAGCCTCAAGGGGCCAGCTAACACAGTGCCAGATGTAGTGTAAAGTGTTGTCTGCACAGTTATTCAGAACATCCAGTCAGTGATTGAATATGCTGGTGTGATTTAATTGAAATAATGTGTCCTCACGTTAATTGAAATCAATGTGAATAAACTCTGTCCCCCAAATCAGGGAACTGGCAACCTTATTTATCGGTGTCTCGGTTGTTAACATTAGAAATACGTTGATTATATGGACACATTAGAAATTAAAAAATAATAAAAGAAGTGATCTTTATTGGAGAGATCAGAAAGGTAATGCAGGTGATTGTGATGGATCTGGTGTGCCTGTGGTGAGAGGTTATCAGTTCTGGAATTTATGGTATATAAATTGTGGAACAGACAGTAGATTGCTTACAATAAGGATAGCAGTTTCCTCAGACTGTAGAAATAGTGAATATATTCCAGTTTTATACGCAAAACATTATGTTCTCTCTAACAATTTAAAATATAGAAATCTCAAATGTTCAGGGTGATGTTTACCTAAAATTTATTCATCTTATTCAGGGTGACCCTTGGCAGAATCTTTCTTCTTTCTTTCTGTATGTCAAAGAAAGTCAGTCATACTAGTTAATTTTTAGGCAAGAGACAGAGCAACAGATGGACGATGGTAGATCTAATTTCTGCCTGATTTAAGTTTACAAGATTCATTAGAATTTCTGTCTTGATTTTTAGAGAGGTAACAAAGCTAATGCATGAAGAGAGAAATACAGAACATTTCTACTGCATTTTCATACTTATACCTTTTGATATGTTGATGCTTCAGACTTTGGCTGCCTTTGTACTTATATTGTGATACATTTTTTTACCATGCAGTTAAGGCAAACCTTTATTACCTGATGAAGCAAGAGAGGGGCATCAGGCATGCAGTTCCCTACCTATAGTGCATGTGGCATTGCCATACCATTACTTAGTGTACTTTGATTTACCAGTACTTCCTTATTTTTATAAATTTTTATCATATAAATTATAAATTTTATATTTTTTTATAATTTTATTATTCATAAATTAATATTTATAAATACTAACTTCTACTGAGTAGTGACTTAACCAAAAATCAGCTAGGGATTAGGAAAATAACTGATTCTTTTTGCATTTGTTTGTACCTGATGCTTCCTGCAGATGTTTCATGTTGTTTCAGATGTTAAATCTGACTCAAGTAAGAAGCATGAATATTATTTGGACATAGCCCTTATTTTTCTTCTGTGGTGTCTCAGTATGGCTGAAATTTTTCCTGGAGTGACTGTTCGTGCCTGCATTCTGAATTTGACAGTTTCAAGCTACTTTTTCTGCAAGTTCTACAGGTCTTTGTTTATGGGAAAATGCCTATTTTTTTCCTCAGTCTTCCACTGTGAGTCTTCCTGGAAAGTTATGAGGAAGGAATACGATGGCTTTTAACAAATTTCTTTTCTGAGACTTTAAAAAGCTGCCTTACTTGAAAATAGTGGCATGGGCAGTTGGTCATCGCTTGCCTCTTGTGGAAGAGGGACACTTGTCCTGCATGTGGAAAAACATACTGATATGTAGCAGAAGAGGCTGAGAGTGCCTCACTCAGACGTTTTCTTAAAGGAATGCCCCTTCCTACCTATCTCTCTGGAAAAAAGTTAACTCCTAACAGGGTTCAGATGTATCCCAGGTGGCAAAAGGGCAGATTTTGCAAGGCAAGATTTCAGGAGGCTGTGCCACTGCACAGCAGGGACCTGATCACCACATCACAGTGATGCCTGAAACCATTTTGGGAAGGAAGGAGTTAAAAAAATGGTAGCTCATTTTGTTTTGTTTCCAAGTGCATAAAGAAGAATCGGGAGAAGCTGTAAAATTATATTTGTCTTCCAAATAATCATTCTAATTTGCTATCTCTGTAACTTGCTATCTGTTTTATGGCTGATGTCGTCTGTGCTTTGGCCACTCCTGGAAGAGAGACACCACTTAGTGTTTTATCTAGTGAGCTTTCCTCATGTAGCAGTAGGAATAATAGCAGGAACATGACCAAATCTGTTTATTTTACTGATATTCTCTTATCAGAGTAATTGTTGAATAGGTGTTCTTCTAACTGCAGTGGTTAAGGTCACTTAAATTTGGCACTCGAGTCTCCTAAACCTCTTGCCTTCCCTTTCAGAGTTAAAATTTTGATTCGCTGCTGGAGATATTTGACCTTCGTGGAAATAAAAGTTGAGATTTGCTTTTTATTGTTGCAAAGAGAAGACAGAATTCTAAGTTCAAGACTACCTTATTATGCAAATTTTGTAGACAGGGATTGTCAGGGACTTGGGAGTCTGAAAAGGGCTTGCCCAATGTGCACTTAAAAACCCCGTGCTGCTGTATTGGGAAATACTCCTATTAGAGGCAATTAAAAGGACACATGTAACACAGTTCCTTTCTTTCTCAAGGTTGTGTACTCAGCATCATAAAAGATCTCCATGCATTATGAAACATGAAATTCCAGGATTGGTAATTAAAAAAAAAAAGGGCAAAAAAAAAAAAAAGGCTGCTATTCCAGTTTGTCATCTCTTATGGGATTTCTTTACAGGTTAAAGGTTTAGGCAAAAGGTTTCCTTGTGTGGTTAGGCTTACCCAGGGGTAAGTTGGAGCTGAAAATCTATTGGGTGTTAATACAAAGTAGAACAGCTCAATGTGAAGCAGAGTTTCTTTTAAGAGCCCTGCATCAGCAATTATTTAGACTCATCAGTTATTCTTCCCCTTGATGTACACTAAGACTTAAAAAACAACCATGGAGCTACTCTTCTGAGATTTTTACAGTTTGAGAAAGATTGTGCTTCCAAACCTATCTCTCTTTATCTCTTACGAGACTATTCTGGAAAAGAACGGGGAGTAGCAGGAGGAGAGGTGAAGCAATGGAGCAGTGCTACAGGTTTAATGCACTTCCATACTTTTCTAGCATGAGCTGTATCCCTGCTGGGAAAAGTAAGCAGCAGCCTGAAGGTTACAGTCACAGTGTGTTTGTTTTCATTTTGGTAAAAGATCCGTGGGTCTTCTGTGATTTGCTTGAATGAAGTTTAATAGGGTCCGGTGCCATCAAGGTGAAATGAATCCTGGCAGCTGCTTCCACGAAGGAATTTTTATTTGAAGCCTCCCTCCTAGGTGGCCTGTTGTTTCATGCTGTTTAGTCGCAAGATCTTTGTGTTCTGCCAAAAAAAATTAAAAAAAGAAAGGGAGTATGTATTCTAAAATGTTCCTCTTGCTTTCTAACCAGAGAAGTGGAAGTGGTTTTGTGATATAATGGAATGGCAGATTTTCTCAATGATTATTTTCTGCTAAGCAGATTCTGCAGCCACGTTGTTTCTGACAGTATATGATGTCATATTTGACAGCGTTGGAAGCCAAGGAATTGGAATTATATTTAATGCACAGCTTGTTTCTCTCAAAATACAGTTTCTGATTCTGTCAGCCTTATGTGAGAGGTGTTAAATGAAACAGGTGAGCTACAGCAGGTGGTTGTACCCTGTCTGTGCTGGGATTCAGAAGATATCTGTTCCTGCTCCAGAAGTCTCAGCTAGACCAGCTACTTCTTAAACTGTGTTTGTGTGAGCAGTCATTTTGTTTAGTGACTTCTTCAGGCCTGTGTGAGTGAGATATTCTGAGCTGTCTGGCTATGTTGGTGTTTACCTGAACCACAGTTCTGAGGTCTTACCAGTCACTGATGTATGAAATAAGGGATAAAGTTGTTAAGAAACAGTGACTGGAGAGAAGATCCATAAAAACGAGTAAAAGATTGGCAATTAGAGACTTAATGCTTTCCGGAAAGAGAAATTACAAATGCCTTTGCTATATTGGAAAACAGCAGGTAGTGATGCTTGTGTTCATTTGGAGGGAGACACGTAACAAGAATCAATCACAAACCCAGATGCTGAATAACTGGCTTTGGAGGCGAGGCATATGTTTGTGACAATGAAGATGATTCATCTTCTGAACAAACCACCGTTTGGGAAAAACATCGTGGCCACCTTTGAAATGCTAAAATCGAAAATGTAAATTTTTAATCTAGCTTTTCAGAGGTGTAAATCCTTCCTGGATGAAATTTAATGGCCTGTGACAGGTGCAGCAGGTAATTTTGGTCCCTAAATTTAGAAATGCTCTTGCTTCCTAGTTTAGCATTATGATGTTTTGTTGGCTGTTTCCTATGGAATAGTCTCCTTTGCTTACTGTTTTTTTGCCAAAATGTGATGTGATCTTAGGGTCCAGAGATAAACTCCCAAAACACTTTTTTTAACTGGTCACCCATTGGCATTGTGGAAGTTTCTCCCATCTTAGCAGATTTCTTTAACCGGCAGCTTCTCTTTGGTTTGTGCTTCTGGCTTTTCTTATTTATGTTCAAAACTCAGTAGCTTCCTGTTATAAGATTTTAGAAAAGAGCCATTTCTTAGGATTGTTACAGGTATAGATTCAGTTTAGCCTTTTTCTTGTTGTACCAAGCCATATTACACAATAGGTTTGGTCTTTAACTTACTGATATTTTAACTTTTTTTTTATTTATGGTTTCAGCCTGTACCTGGAAATATTTTGGTGCCCTCACCACTGAGCACTCTAGCAGAGCAGTCTACACTGCTGTTCTCTGAGTGTTGTGGGCTCTTCTCATTCTTGTGAGGTTGAAAACACAGCTGTGTTCTTTCCACAGGACCTAGGAAACTCAGGGGGTAGAACATCTTATTCATCACTTTTTGCATAGTGGTCCATTTCATTCCCCACTGTGGATTTTGTTGCAGTAAAGTGTTGATCTAAAAAGCTCTGAAATGATGTTTAAATTGCAGTGGTTTAGCTTTTACAGCAGAACTGGCAAGGTGGGCATGGTGGCTGTGATCAGGTGCCTTTTTGGTTGCCTTTCCTTGAGGTAGAAAGACCTCTGGGGTAGTACCTCGAAAGACTCTTTTCTTTCCACTTCACTTCCTGCTGTGTACTTGCATTCCTTTTCTAGGAGTGTGTGGATCTGAGGTACCAATGAGAAGAAGGAAGGCAACTCCTTTCCTTGGGGCTTTTGGAGAGGAGTTTCCAGAGACAGCTGGCACGGTGCAAACGCTGCAGAAAATCCCGGCTCCCATGAAGGGACAGAAGGGGCAGTGAGGAGCAGAGAGAGCCAGCAAAGCCCCAGGGATTCTGCCCTCCCTAAGAACTAGAAGTGACTAAATTAGTTCACAGACTGACGAACCTACTGACTTGGCTCAAGCTGAGCCCAAAAGGAGGATTCACTGGCGGGGAACCAACGGGCAGGGAAAAAGATCCGCCTCTTGTTGGATCGGTCACACTGAGTTCTCTTTTCTCACCTGAGTTCCTCTCATAGATGCTTTGATAAAACTTTTGGATTTGGTTTTAACAACCCCTGGATTGTTTTTGGCATCTTGTTGTAGGACAAATTCACTGGTCCAATTCAGCTCTAGCTCAGGCTAGCTTAGAGTCCTAGGAGAGCATCACATGGCAGGTGGACTCTGAAGTATTGGATAACCTTGGCAACAAAAGCTGTAGTTGCTGTGGAATACACTCATGGCAGGAGCTAGAAGAAATTTTAGGACTGGTTGTATGGAATTAGATTAATACCCTTTGTGCTGTCCTCTTTGTGTACTAATTTTTTTCCCTGCTATTTATTGAGGAGAAGTGTAAGACTGAAGTAGCACACAGAGCTACTTTCTTAGTGATCTGTAGTCAAGGACAACTTGGACCAAAGCTGATTTCTTTTGTGCTTAAGGGAACTTGACAGACATTTTACCCCCCATAGGTTTGTTCAGACACCTTTCAAACACTTGAAAATTTGGAGCATGCCTAAAAAAGCATAAGCTTTTATCAGTGTCTGAGTCAGAAACTCTGTGTGTATGTGTGTTGAATACACAGGGGGAATTTGTTATTAAAGTAGTATTGATACAGTTGCCAGACATCACTATTGGAGCGTTTGATTCAGCATGTGGGTTTAAATGGACTTCTTAAGGGGCTTTGAGCATAGTTGGGTGATTTCCCAGGAGCCAGCTACCTGGTTACTGGATGTCTGTTCAACATTATAGCATAGATGGTCCTAGCTGTATGTTATGTAGTGCTTACTGTGAAAAAAATTTGCTTTTTATTTCAAGCTGGCTTTCTTTGTGTATTACAGTTGAGTAAGTCATGTGGAACAGGGGGAGAAGCTCTGAAGTTTTTCTGGTTACATGCATAGTTAAATGGTGTGTTGCTTCCAGAAAAACAAGAAGGTGATGTAGGGAAGGCCTTTGAAGGAACTTCTCAAAAGGAAATTGAGCACAATAATGTAAATTGGGTGTAATTCCACTGGGGAGAAAATCTAGTGAATGGATGAATTGTGAGAGAACAGAAGTATTGTAGTAGCTGTTCAGCTTTTGATTAAAAATCAAAGCAGTCATATATTTTTTCCAGTTCTATGCACCATGAAAAATGAACAGTTGTATTTGATTTTGTAAAATATATACCATGTCTTTGTAGCAGAATGCAGGAGGAGGCATTCAGCATCTTACAGAACTGGCTTATGAACTTTGTGATTGTGGGGTTTTTTTTTTAAATAAATGGTTGCTAAAAATCATTTTGACACCTATCAGCATCTCATACTTTATGTAAATGTAAGTATGAACTGAACCTATCTGAATTCAGAGGATTTGCCGATGTAAATTTGAGGTGATCATACTTACTTGGCATCTGGAATATTGTAATCTATTTGATTTATTTACTATTTGGCTTGCTCTTTTCGATAAATTCAGTTATCCTACAAAGGAAGCTCCAAAAATTTTTCTAGCACTCTAAAAAGATGAAGTATGTGCACTCCAGAAAAAACTGCAAAACTCAGATTTTTCCAGTTTGTACAGGGAGAATTTTGCAAAAACGGGGGAGGAGGGAAATGGGCTTGCAGCACAGTTTTAGAATTTTTTTGGTATGTGAGCAGGGATATCTAATAGTCTTTGAGAGCAAATATCTTACCAGAAAAAAGGAAGGTTTGAATAGAAATCATAACAAATGCCAAGGTTAGATATTGTGCTGCTGGCAGGTATTGGGAAAAAAAGAAAAAAAATATTAGGAAGTGTGTGTTGTTGCCATATCTGTCACAGGTGCTGCAGCAGCCATGGGAAGGGAGAGGGGGTTGGATAACAGAGGCAAAATGTGGAAGGAGCGAACTAAAAACCTCTTCATCTTAAAAGGCGTCCTCAGAAAGGCTGTGCTGAAGGGGACAACTTCATGTATAATACAGGAAGATTGCCTTCAGAGCCTCACCACGCAGAACTGCTTTCTGCTGTAATTCCAGCTTTTCCAAGGCATTACAAGTCATTGCCTGATTTAACTTGTGGGAATTGAACGTTCCCAGCAACAGCCCTGATATCTCCCTGTATTTTTATATGATTGTAAAGTCAATGTTTCTCGCAATAAATCTGTTCAGTTTTGTTTATGTTTTCATCCACAACGAATATACAGCTTTATTGTGATTATTTGTGGTAGTGGTATAGATTGGATACACACAGGTGTCCTTGGGATTCTGCTGTTTACAAGTCTGGTTGTAGAAAACCTATTTTGACACGTGGCTGTTAGTTGGTAGAGCTGTGATAATTTTGCTCTACAGATATAGCAAATGAAAGGCATTTTTGAAACAAAGATAACTTTTTAGCGATTATCAACATGTATATGTCAATCAAAGTTTTGTTAATAATAATTTTGTTAATAAGAAAAAGTTATCTCTTGGACTGCAGCGCATTAGAAGTGGGATTCAGATTATATTTGGTTAGAGGGAAAAGCTCCTGTCAGCTTCCCTGGATGCCCCAACTACCTGTCATGGGGGCTTAAAAACGATATTTTTTTAATGGTTTCAGGTGCCATCCAGGGCATTTCTCACTTAGGGAAACAGATAACCTGTGAAGCCTTTGATAGGAGCTGGCAAGAGGCTTTTGTGGCTCATTCCACTTTGCTGTGGTAAATCAGCCTGTTCTTTGTTCACTTCACAGTCTTACTTAGGGCTAATACTCTGTTAGTACTGGAAGAAGAAGTTGTTTTGGTTATAAGGGGCTGGGATGTGGATGTTTTGCTTTTGAATTTTAAAAGCTACAGTTCAACTTTTACTGTAGAAAGTAGCCATGAGCAGTTTTATTTAGCATTCCATCATTAATATCTAGGTATCAGCTCTTGTATTTTTTGCAGTTCTGTCTCTGCTGGCCTACCCTCTTCCCTACTATGAGAAGTTTGACTTAACAGCCAGTACAGTAAGTAAAAACAAGTGCAAGATGTACTATGAGATTCTGAAGTTTACTTGACCAAAGACTTCACTGTTATAAAATGCTGATTCCGTATTTTCCTCGTCTTTACTAAGTATCTCATATCCTGGATTTTCCTGAGTGTACACATCTTAATGTTTTTCCAGTTGGGCTACATTTCTCTTGGCTTTGGCTGTGCAGTCATTGCTGTGCCTTAAGAGAAGGTCAGCTGCATTCTTTCAGCATTTCTGGTTTTAGTAGGCTAGTAGGCCAGGACTCTATGAAGAAAAGTCTGTTTACTGTGGGACTGTGTGAATACATGTGATCTTGCCCTCAGTCGAGGAAGGAATGCCACAGTGTTGGCAAGAGCCAAAACACGCTGTGTTATCAACACCCTTCTGGCTGCCAGCGCAATGCACAGCACTGGGAGGGCTGCTCTGGGGAAATGAACTCCAGCTCTGCCAGACCCAATACATCTCCTCATAATATACTTAAAAATATATTTTAAAATGCTATCCATGTTTTTCCCTTTATGACAAGAACTCGTTGTGGTTTTATACCTGGCTGTTTTGAGAAGTACATGCTTACTTTGTCCACTGCAGGTTTAGGTTGCTTCTAATCTGAAATGGAAAAAATACAGAGATTAGGTGTTTGTTGTTTTGTTTGTTTTTGGGTTTTTTTAATGTGATTATTTCCTAGAGAAATGCATACAGCCAGAGAAGATAACCTTCTTTTACTCTTTTTTTTTTTTTTGTGGAAGGTAGTATTACAACGTCCCTCTAGGCATGAAAAGGCAATGCACATCTTAGAGAATATGACAGAATGTCTAGCAACAGACTTAAGAGAAGCACAATGGAACTGTCCAAATGCATCTAGCTGGTTTTTATCACTTTATAGTATTTATGGGAAAGTGAATGGTTGCAGGCCTGAACCTGTGTTTGAAGCAGACACACCTGTAACATGCTTATAAGAAGGGGTGTCCTTTATCTCTTTAGCTAGGTGTAAAGTGTTTAATCATAAGTTACCAAATGAAAGGACATCTGATATAGGTTTTTCATCTCATTTGGAAAAGAGGGATTGATTCAAAGCCTAACCTGTCAAGAAGAAGCTGATAGGCTGAAGTTATTGTATTATTAAAATAACTGCATGGGAGGCTATGGAGTAGCAGTGCAGGTTTTAAGTATATAATGTTTGTCCCTTTGTACAGCCAGCACAATATTTGGGCATTTTTTACAACCCAATTGTGTTTAGAGAGCATTTAGAAGTTATATTCCCTTGTTTGTTCGAGTGTTTGCCAAGCATGACATCACCAGAACTCCACCATAGTTGTGTTTAACTGGAATAGAGTGTTGTCCAAAGCCAGCAGTAGCAGTCGGGTGCAGAGCACATAATGCAAGATCCCATCCAGAAACTGGGGATTGCTGCAGGTAAAATGGCTTCAAACAGGGAGGGAGCAGGAGACCAGTCACTGACTGCAAAACGAGCTGCAGAATCAGGATGATATTTCAGGACAATAAATTTACCAAAGAATATAAACCATAAGAACTTTTTAATTTCCATGAAGAGAATTTTCATCAGTTTTAAAAGATCAAAGGATCAAAACAAGTGTGGAAGGAAGTTGTGTAGCGTGCACCTTTTCTTTTCTCCTAATTAACTTTGTGTGGGCCTTCCTGTTTCTAGGACAGGTGAGGCTGAATGCATTTACAGTGATAAATGACCTTGGCCTGTTCGTCCACTGCAGGGGTCACTGCATCTAAACTGTGACAAAGCCAAATCCTGTGTTTTAGTGGGATATGTAGGTATCCCACTAAAACATTGGGAACTAGAGTAAGATCAAGTGTATTACCTGTGCCTCACTGGGGTTGTCTCACTTCAGTGCAAGTGAGTTTACTTAAAACTGTAGAGAATGCCTACATGAAACGCAGCTGTGGTGGAGGTGGAACACCCTTCTTTCTTAGAGGTCATTATTGGAATGGGCTTGAAGATGAGGAGGGAAACATTTTTGTCTAATGTGAGTGGAATCTGAAAGCAGCCTCTTAGATACACATAAATACCACAGGATGCTTCTTATTTCACAGGGAGTTGGTGACTTTAGTAGTGAGACCTTGGGGAAGAGTGGTGATGTATGGCTTCTAGTAAAAGTGCCTTTTTGGGTTTCTGAACATCGGGCATTCAGATTAATCACAAGATTCTTACTTAAACCTATACAATGTTGAAAGAATGTTATATGGGGTGTTTTGTTTCTTGTATGTAGAATTCTAGCATCTAGAATTGACTTTGCAGGAAACTTGTTTGTCAGAGATGTTTTAATTTAATCCTATTATCAGCTTTGGCTCGGGCATGATTTTTGAGCTTCTTATCTGAATGTGTTTTATCAATCTAATATATTTTTTTTCATTGTGACTTAGGCTTATCCTTGCTTTATGTAATGTGATTTGCAAAACAAAGTTGGAGTATATCTGGCTTTGAGTCACTGGTTACAGCTTTTGTGGTGGAATGTGTTTGGCTAATAAAAATCTGGGAGAGCTTTCAAAAATTCCGATGAAAATTGAACTTATCCACTTTAAGGATATTACTCTTCTTATAAATCTCTATCTGATGACATGGTTGAGAAACTCATCTAAAATACATTTTAAAAGGTAATTGCTTTATTTGCTTCTTTCTACAGGAGTTTTTCCACTGTGTTAGTATCTGTGTAACATCTCTATTGTCGTTTAAAATTTGCAGTGAAGCACAAATTATTTCCCTATAGTATTTTAGTGATTGATGATTAATTGTAAGTTTGCAGTTTGGCAGTCTTGTTTTTTATATTGCCTCCCTCACGTCCTCCTTGATACAGTCAACTGATTGACATTTAAGGCACATGTGAGCACTGATATTCCAGTTGCCACGCTGTAGATAACCATCTCTACCACCTTACCTCATGGAAACAAATGCTGAAGTGTTTCTCAGTTGAAACAGTAGATGTTGACATAGTTTGTCAGGTAACTGTTATTGGTGACCTGTGTCTAATGGCAGTTAGGTTTTTTTCTTTAAAAGAAAGAGAATGTCTCTGTGGCCAGGGCGATTTGAGAAGTTGCCATGGATGTTAGAAATGTTGCAGCTGCAGTGCTCCCGCATCCAGTGCTGCGAAACTTGGAGTTTTGCATACTCATTCTTTCTTTTCTTTCCTGGCTTATTCCTGAGAGATAGGATGAATAATCCAGGATGAAGCTGGATGATGCTTCTGAAGTCTTAGTATTCTTGCACTGACTGAGGCAATTTTCCTTAAAATGGGGATGAAGTCCCCTGTGTGATACTTTTGCGGATTTTCAGTGAAGTACGTGATCCTCATTCCTTGCATTGCTTCCCCCTACAGTGGCAGTTCTGGTTCATGAGTTGGGTGGTCCATGGCTGTAATTAAGGAGTAGGTGGATGCAGCCAAGGGGATGTGATACTACTGTGTCTGACATGTGAAGTGTAGCCAAGAGCAGAATAGCTGAGAATCTCTAAAAGCCATGATCGCTGTAGAGAAATACTATATTTTTCCAAAGTAATGCATTATTTACAAGATACCTGCAGCTTTTTTCCCCCCTGTTTTCTTGAAATTCACTTTCTTTATGATTCCACTTAGTTGTTTGGTTTTTTTTTCCCAATAAATTTTTTGTTATGACTCAGTCATAACATAGAATAATATGGTAGAGATTGAGAAATTAGATGCTGTCCACTGTGCCTTGATCAACGGGAGCAATTCAGAACTGTGGGAGGGTCCTGTGTGCTCCAGGTGATTCTAATCTCAACTGAGATACCCTGAAGTATTAGGGAAATGTAAGCTTGGCTGAAGAGCTGTGCAAGGGTGTGCTTAGGCCATTACAGGATGGCAAAAATAATATAACCAACAGTGCTTCCAAGTGTAGTGAAATAATAATAAACAGGAGACATTTCAGAAAAATCTAAGGAGATGAAATATTACAGCCCAGAAGAGACTTGGTCATGGGAAGAACTTAATGTGTGAGATGGTCTGAAAGCTCAGGTAAAGGCTCTCCATGAGGAGTATGTGGCACCAGCCATATGGCATCATATGATCTCAAAATACTAAGAGAGGTAATCACTCCCCATTATGTAAATTCACATTTTAGGCAAAGACAGTTGATTAGATTACAGCTTTGGATAGATTTTTTTTTTGCCTTCAGACAGATCCACTAATGTTAGTCTTTCATGCTGGCAACTGCTACTGTCTCAGCTTGTCCATCCTGATTTGATTGTTGTTTGTTTGAAGCCTCGATTGGAACTGATGTGCTGCAGAGTATCTGGAGCATCTGTGTGTATTCTGAAGGTGTCATTGTATCTGACACAGGAATCCTGTAGGCTGAAATCACTTTCTTAGTCTTCCTTTACATGGTGCTCTATATGTTTTAGTTGTAATGGCTGTAACTTCTTTTTTACTAACCAAATGAACCCTTGATACATATTCATGTGCAGATGGCAGGGGCAAATCTCTGAACTCTGCCAAGCCTTAGCAGTTGGTTGAGTGTCAATGTGTAAAATTTTCTAGCTTTAATAAGGCATATTTGTTCAACAATCACAAATGTTACTGAATGTTGACATCACTTTTATTCATGAGTGAGTTTTGATAACAGCAAATGTGTTCTAAGATATACATTTTGCCTTTGGATAATGTCTGTACTGAGGGCATTTTCTCACAGGAAGTCATGTCGCTATCAGCTGCTCCAAATGTGATTGTGTATCAGTATGTGTTGACTATCAATATTATGATAAGATATAGCAGTTAGGATTGACAGATGTATGATTTGGAGTTCTTAATATGTTTTTATTTACTATTTGAAAAACTTCAAATTACTTCTGTTATTGTGCAAATAAACTTATGATTAAAGAGGTAAACTAAACTATGTTTTGATGTTCAATGCATTTACTCACTACTTTCTGCCTGGATGTGGAGGAAGTGTAATTAATTATTGGGACGTAATAGTGCCGTTTAGAAAATTACTTAGGCTGCAGTATTTGTGTTAGAAACTTTATTTTCCAGGCATAACAGTTCTGGTTTTTTTCTATACCCATTTGTGGAAAGATTAGATCATCACAAATCGTGTTTCAAAGGCTGTGATGCTCAAGTTATTCTATTTTGTGCAGCTGTGGGCTGCGTGGATGTAGGCAAGCTGTCATCTGCAACCTGGTGTTTTTTAAATAATTTCTTATAAATCATAAGCATCATCGAACTTTTATCACCAGAGAAAAACAATTCTTTTCTCTCAAATGGCCTCGAAATGAGTAACTTGTTAGAATGTTGAAATCAAATTGCCATCCAAACAGGAGGAAAAAAGCAGAGTATGTGCTTCTGTAAATCAGCTTGAGTCAAGCAGGAGGTAGGCTTACAGAAAAAGGTTTGAATTCTAGTTTGGGTTGTGTTTTATGGAGCTACTAGATTTAAAGGACCTGTGTTAAAAAATCAGTGTGTCCACTTTCTTAAATATAGGGATGTGATTCTTCCTCTGGGGGTGAAAAGCAGGTGCCATTCAGTTCCCTGGATTATCACAAGTTACAAACGATGAAACAGTTGTATGTCTGAGAACAAAGTTTAGTGCTTACTGAAAAGTTCAGGCTTAATCTGTATGACCCCTTGGAATATCAAACTTGAAATATGTTTTTAGGCCTGAGGAAGGCTGTGAGGTTGAACACAGGGTTGCCTCCAACGTACAGATGTTTTGATCCAGTCAAAAAGAGAAGTTAGGGCACATGATGAGGCTTATGCATTGGCCATTTCAAAATAATCTTAATTTATGTATTGCCATTTGGACTTCAGGAAAGCTTGAAAACCACAGCTTTTTCAGGAAGGAATAATCACTGTGATAGTTCAGTGGTTGAGTCTGCCCACAGCTTTCAGATTGCATGTCAGCTCAGCAAGCTGGAAACTTTTCTGACATTCTGACATTCCTCACTTAACTTTCAGCTTTGTTTACTCCACATACTAAACACAAGGAATGTTTTGTAATGCTTTGTGGGGTGGGGAAGAATCAATTTAGTACAGTCACCTCATTGAGATTCCCTCCCTATACACTTCCAGCATCATTTGTGTCTATTCTTCACCTTCCCTGTTTCCTCTAGCTCCATTTCCAGCTTTATATCTGTCTTTAGACAATGTTTACAATCACTGTCTTCTTTTCTTGCTATGGTAACAAAGAATGTCTGGAGTACACACTGAAATCTGGCTTAGTACAACTGAAGTCTTGTTTGGGGCTTTTTTGGTATTTTCATCTCTGTTTGCTGGCGGTGTTTCATGAGGTTTCCAATTAAATATTTAACAGCTCTTCTTAAAAGTTTGTCTCATTATTTTACACTTATATGTGTAAAACATAAAATATATAGGCTTTCCTATCATTACACAACATTTCCTAGTCAGAGGGATGAACTCGCAGTGTGCCCTCGAGGCATCGCTGGGGTTTCTTGCTGCAGGGCTGCTCTTTGCTGCCCTGTCAGGGTGACACTTCCCAGGCTCATTTCCTCTGCCTGTATTAATTCTGCAGCCAACGTGCATGGGGAGTGTTTCTGGGTGCTGCAAGCAGCACTGGGAACGTGCCAGGCTATAGCAGATGTATGAGGAAGCCATCTCACCAAAGGGTAAATCCTGCACTGCACAGGGTTACAATATAAACCTTCTCAAAAAAAAAGTGAAGAGGGACCCTGTGGGAATAAATTCAGAGCAGTGCAGAACAACTTTAGAGGGCAAAGCGGGTCTGGAGGACGGAGATATTTTTACAAAGTGGTCTTGCATGACTCATTTTGAGCAAGAAGAAATATTATAATTACATTGTATATTCTACAGAGAAGTTTGTGCTTCTTAATTGCAAAACAACAGCTTCTGAACATCACACTGTTCTCCCTGTCTCATCCCTTCTCAAACTTAAAGGGGCAGGGAGTACACCAGCTGAAGAAAAGCCACTCCTTTTGTGGCTCTCATGGAAACAGCACCACTGAGGTCAGTAACTGAGGTATATAATGCAGAGAAATTGTATATTGGTGCACTGTGCACTGTATACACACACACATGAAAGTGTACGTGCTTGCATGTATACATACTCCTGTTTATTCCTCAAAGACATAAGGAAAAGTAATTCACTGCCTTATGCATTATTTTTTACACTGATATAACGTGCAGATTTACCAATGTTCTTTTGATCTCATGAGACTGTCATGATGCTCTTGAAATTATTTCATAAGTGTTTTGGAACTAGCGTGTGGGTGGTTATAGATCAGAAAAGCTTTCTTTAAATCCTCCCTTGAATTAAAATATTCTAACAGTCAAATATTTTGTTTTTACAAATATTTGGCTTTTTCGTCAACACCATTGACATTTAAAGATTTCTCATCCTGATCTTTTCTGGCAGAATATAAGTGTTAGCTGGCTAGTAAATTTTTCTTGTTTCCTGTGCTATCTTTTGTAATACCCATTAACAGGCACCATGACAAGCTTTTGTGTCTATGTTTGTAAACAGCTGCCTCAGATGGCTGTATATTTGCAGATCAGTTTATTTGAGAGCAAGGGATCTGTGTGTGTGCAAAGAATGGCTATTGAGAGAAAACTTGTGTGATCATTTCTGAGATAATGAACTCCAGGCTGGCCTTGTCAATTGTGAGGCAGGGAGCTCTGTGTTAGTTGTTGTGCTAGAGCTGTATGGAGTTTGATAACTGCTTTGATTCAGTTCTGGAGAAGATTAAAATTAATAAATGAAGTGTAGTAAGAAAATATTTGTATTCATATATGGTACTTACACATCAGAACATATTTTGATTTCTTTCAGCTTTCCCAGTTTATTTTACCCTCTGAAATAAAAAACAACTTCCAAGAGCTGAAAACTCCTGTGATTCTCTTTCCAATATTTTCAGGTGTTTTGCTTATTCATTAAGCCTGATGTGCTCATATAATCTCCATTCTGCAGGTCAGCAGGCACAGGTACAGGTGAAGTGTAGTGGTCAGATAAGAAGCATGGAACTGTATCTTAGCTGTCCAGTCACTGGCCTGTCTGCATTTAATGCTTCATTGTTCTTTCATATTTTCATGAAAATTTCTGTTGTCCAGCACTCCTGCAGCGTGTAATTTGTCCTGTTTTACACATTGTTATTTTTTTAGTGAGAATAAAAATAGAACAAGCAGAAAACAAATTAATGACAATACCAAGAAAAACAAAGTAAGAAATGTATTGTCTGAAAATAAAGTGAGTTAATTGACTGTTTTGTTCCTTCTGGCAGTTAGATCAACCCTCCTCACAGTGGTGGGGGCTGCTCAGTGAGTCATACAGAGTTGGCTTGTTGCATCCTGGGATAGGGATGTGTTGCTCCTTTCTCTAGTCTTAGAGATCCTCAGAATATCCCTGGGAGAAATTTCTCTCATGCAGATGAATTGAGCAATATTCTGCTTTGATATTTCTTTCCTGCTTAAGAATGACTGCACCTTTAGTCTCATCTTTGCAAATACGTTATTACTTAAAGAGTGAGAAATTACTGTGTCTAATTTGGGAACTTTATTTTCTTTCCTCTTTGGTCTTTTCCTTGTGTTGAGGACAATGTGATTTTGAACTGTAAAAAGTCATAGCTCTGAGAAGCACTCTAACATCCTGCTCCCTGAATTAACCTTAGGAGAATAATTTTAGTTAGTGGATTTTGATTTTTTTTTTACCAATTGCTCTACTCACTTTTATTTTTCAGAAAGTTCTTACCACCACATCACTTTTTAAAGACTGTGTGGGCAACAGGTTGTTTAGACAACCCTCAGACTTGTTATGAGGTTTCTTTTCAAATTAGATACAGTTACTGATAACTAATTCACATTCTGTCTGCTTCTTTCCATAATCTGCTATAGCTCATTGTTTTGTGGAACTACTCTAACATTTGTATTGCAGGATGACTTTAATTCATTTGAGTATTTCAGCTTTGCTTTCTCTCTTCTGTCAGACACCTTAGAATTTGCTTTAGGCCTTTAGATGTTTGCATTATGAATTCTTCAGGATTATTTCACATTATAACAGAGATCCAATTTTTTTTAAAAAAATCTGTATTGTCAGCATTACTTTATGGGTGTGTAAGTAATAAAACCAGTTGTAATATGAAATACATGGATACCATGTTGCTGAGACATACAAGACTTTTAGTCCCACCTATTGAAAAGTAGGATCTCTTACATCCATTAAACCAAAATATCTATAACAATTATCTTCATGATCCTGCAGAAGAAGAAGAATGTTAAATACTTTGCAGAAGAAAGGAGAGTATTAATCACAATAAAATTATGTAAGATTGCAATAGGGGATGCATCTGTGAACTGAATAAGATAGGTACACAGGGATGGGCATAAACAAATTTGGAAAGAGGAGTTTAGGAAAGACTGCTTGCTTAGCTCAGGCTACTGGGGATTCTGGAGGCTTTCCTTTCCCACAGATTTAAAGTTTTGGAATTTTTTTTTCCTAAATAGTGTAATCAAGGTAAGTGTATTTGCATCAGATATGCTGTATGTGTCCACTAGGACAAGTGTGGGTTATTTTATCTAGAGTTTTCAAAGGGCAAAGTTTAAATGGTTTGGAACATTTTGCCCTGAGATGATGCCAAGCATCACTGTACCTTGCAGAGAGTTTTATAGACTTCACTAAATGCTATTTGCTGTCTTATAAAATTGGCATAGCTTTTATTAAACTATAATTATGAAGAGGTATCTTCCTTCTCTTGAAGGAAGAGTGAAAACTGAGTATTTAGGAAGAACTTACACTACACACTGGGACTTTTACAATTTGGGATGTATTCTGATAGCTGAGTTTCTAAGGTGTGCTTCCCTTCCCACGTGTCATATGATGTGGGTGTTATTGGCCTGTGTGGGATTGCTTTTGGTCATGTGTAATGAGAAAATAGTGTTTTAACAACTATTTAAAGCTGAAGATCTGCTGCTGTACTCTGAGACATTGCTGTCTTCTGCATAAGAACAGAGCACAGCAAAGGGACTTCCAGGTCTTTCTCTGATAATTCCAGTTTTAAGAACCTCTCTGCATGATTTCTGCAGTGTCTGTGCCTTGAATATAACCAGTGAACTGCCTAAAGTTTCTGCTGCACCCAAGTCCTTTTGCTGACAGTTGCTCTATAAATGTGATTCTTGAAATGTTTTTTGCAGTGACTGTGAACAGTACAATGTGAAGGAGTTTCTGAATAACAGTTTGCTGGCAGACAGCCATATCAACAGCTTCAGGCACTACAGGGTGAAGAGCAAATAAGCAAAAAAGAGTAAAGCCGTTTGAGTCAGTGATTCCCAGCTCCACTGCTCCTTCTGGTCTAACCTTGAACGCTGCATTAATGAATGTTGCCTTCCAGAGTGTCCTATGACCTTTTCTCTTGTTCTGCTTTAATGTGAAAAGTGCAGTTAGAATGCTGTTACTGTAGAGTTACAAGAAAAAGTAGGGAGAGGCAAGTAAAAGTGTTTACAATTTTTTTTTTTTATTAAGCAGGGTTTGAATCTTATGAGTGATGTGTCAATCTGGGTGTGAATGACACTTAAATATGTGTTTCAGGCTTGTTTTCTGGGTTAGATTCCGTGTCAGTAGACAAGAAAATGTTACAGCGGAAACTGTCTTTAAAACCCAAGTTTGCAGAGGGGGAGGCTGAGGATTTGGAGCTTCTGCTGTCTTCAGGGAAATAGGAGGTGCTCAGCTGTACAGTATCAAGTAGAGCCACAAAGTCATTACATGTGGCATAGGTTAATGGTTTTATCTTCAGCCTGGAATATCAAACTCTTAAAAAGCACGGATTTGGGTTAGAAATAAAATCACATTAATGCAAAAGCTGAAACTGCCACTTCTCTGCCTTTTACACCCGTTTTTTTTTGAAGGAAAATTTAAGGAGTAGGGCACCAGTGTGAGGGGACAGCATTTGCGTGCTGAGTTCAGCACTGTCATGATGATGAAATGGTGCAGGCTACATTTCACATCAGATCAAGGGGAAAAGTATGTTGTAACTCCAGAACACATTCTCTTAGACAAATGACCTTCAGAATTTATTATCTTGGTATCCCTATAAAAGTGTGATAGAAGCCAGTGAAATAGGTGAGCGTGATGCATTGTATAATTACTAAAGCTGACGTGTTTTGTTTGGCACAATAACGAGGCGGTGGAATTGCAGTGTTAAGGTTCAGTATACAGCCTGTTAGAGAATGCTTCTGCTGCATTAGCATCTGGCTTTTATTCTGCTAGTAAACTGTCTCATTAGTCACACTTTTGGGGTCTTGGCCACTGGATTGGGCAGGCAGGACTTACCCTTGGTGAAGTCATGGTGTCTGCCTTAGCACAGCTTCTTGGAGGGTCTGTTCCCTAAACTTCCCAGACACAGAGGTGAGGCTGACAGTTCCTGGGGTCCTCCTTTCTCCCCTTGTTAAAAATAAGAGTGCAATGTTTCCCCTTTTCCAGCCACTTCACCTTTCTGCCATGACTTTTTCAAATATCCTGGAATGTGGCTTGGCAACTACATCAGTCAACTCCCTCAGGATTCTGGGATGCATCTTGTCAAGTCCCACAGTCAGATTCTTTAGGTGATCACAAACCAGCTCTTCTCTTACAATGGGAGGGACTTTGCTCCCACAGTCCCTGTGTCGTGATCCATCCACTTGGGCTGTGTGGGAAGAGAGATTCCCACTGGAGACTGAGGCAAAAACAGTGGCTGAGCACCACAGTCTTTGCCTTCTTTGTTGCTACTGGTTTGCCAGTCTTGCTCATCAGGGAGTGTCCTCTTTCTTCATTTTCTGGCCGACACTCCTGCAGAAACATTTCTTGTTATTCTTTGTATCCCTTGCCAAGGCGAGCTCCATCCACGCCTTGGCCTTCTGATGGAGTATTAAAGGATTTAGGTAATGAACTTGCTGAAACACTGGCAATTATTTTGAAGTATATACGTAACTAAGGCTATCAGCAGTTTGCTAGATGGATTATCTGGGATATTAGGGGTCAAAGACTAAATTTTCTTGAGTAGATCTGCCTTTAGTCCCTAATAGTTTAGAGTAAGTAAGCACCTGATATAAGATACTGAAGTCTTTTTGCCTCTGATGTTATTCTGCTTCTTGACTAGGAAAACAAAATCAACAAAAAATGCCCTTGCCTCAAATTTTAGGTGAAAGTCTGGGTCTGTGTTGAGTAAGACTTGATTCCTTGGCTAGCTTTCAGTAGAGACATTCAGAAGTTAAAGTTCACTGTGATCTTTACTCTCTTACTGAATTGAGACCACAGTGAAAACTTCAGAATTTCCTTTCCATGAGTATCAAGTGCACATGTGATGGTACAGAGTCTCAGAGATGACAAAAATAATAATAAAAAAAAGATAGTTCAAACTGTCACTGAATATCAAGTTTGTCCTCTGTTTTATTACTGTTTATTCTTGTGTTTCTATGCAGGTGTAAAAGCATGGTCTAGTGGTAAGAGTTACATGTTTGAGAAGGAACTGAATACTTGCAAATTGCCTCACCTTTTGTTGTAGTGGACTGTGTCAGGCTGTAATTACTTTTGGTGGGCCCTGTGCTGTAGCTGAAAAGTCTTTGACATTTGTGCTTCTTCAATTTGTTACTGAAAAATTGTTTTAAATCCTTGAATGCAAGAACTTTGTGTTCTTGGTAACAACTGACTAAAAAAAAAGTAATGATAGATCAAACTGGAGAGAATTGTCAAATAAGGTGCTAGAGGCATTAGTGTCACCTGATTTTACTTGCCAGCTTGACTAATGACATGGGAAAAAAAGGAAAATGTAATTAATTAGATTGATTTTGGTGAAACCCAGTCAAGAACTAATGAAAAAAACTCTGTTACAATTAATAGAGAAAATGGTACAAGGTGAGGAAGGACTGGATAATATGATAAGGTTTTGGTGATTTTCTTAAAGTGAAGGGAAGAAAAAAAACAACTGTGTGAGGGAAAGAGGAATGAAGTAGAGAAACAGGAAATGAGAGAAAAGAAATAGCGTGGATGCATATTCCTCACAAGGATACATTTCACACTAAGACAGCAAGAGATAAATGAGTGAAAGGAGTACACAGAGGATGTAGAATCATGTATTCATTTAATGAATCAGGAAAGTAAGATTCCCTTTCTGATCAGGTAAAATTCTAGGTCTTGATATATTGATACCTGAAAGTTAACAGATCCAACAGGACTGAAGGGAATGGTATAACTAAACACCTCAGAGCAAATAATCGAAAATATCAAGATTTCAACTGCTATGGCTTATTCAGACATTCAGGAAAGGGAGTAAGAGTATTTTAAAGTCTTCAGTTCTGTAGGAGGGGGGATTGAACTTCCTTGTGTTGAAACACAATGTGGTACAGTTTCTACAGACACATTTCCTAGAATCTGTTAGTGTAGTATTCTCTTTTTAATTTTTGTTTTAATAATGATGAGGTTACTAATCAGTTTTTCTTTAAAGGTCCAGGATTTTTATCTAAATCTGCATGTGTTGTGCAACTCATATTTAGTGGAATTGGCCTCATAAACGGTCAAGCTACTCTTCTGTGTGTTAAATGGTAATTTTGTTGTTGTTGGGCAGTTGTGGATGAGGAAATTATGGTAAAATGTATGAATCAGAATTCCTATTTGAAAATAGATCACTTGCTTGCACCATTTTAGTTTGATTTACACCTTTCCAGCAGAATTGTATTAAATTGCATGAAGTGTATTTCCATTAAGCTGTTGGCATTAAATTGCTTAAAATGAGAAAATAATTTCTATGTTTTGATAATACACCAGTTCACATCTAATGTCTGTCATTGCTTCTTTTTATTCCAGTACATGAGAAACTATAAAGCAGCAGTAACAAAGGTTCAAAACTGCTGAAAAATGAGTGATCTATTGCATGTGAGAATTAGTGTCTGCTCTGTACCTTGGCAAGAAATTGGAATGCAGAAGGGTAAGCTGCTGTAATTGTTGCCATGAAGTGTTTTACAGAAAACGATTGAGCAAATTTTTTTGGTTTTTTGGTTGAATAGAGGAAGGTTTTAAAGACTGGAGTGAATGACTCAAGTTAGATTTTTTTGGTTTCTTTGACATTTAAAGGGCTTGTAGGAAAGCCAAAAGGCTAAGTTTGTAGATTTTGGGAGTTAGAGAGGTGCTCATACCTGTTTCCTCTATCAAACAGTACCCTTGACATCAGGTCTGCTGCTGAGTGTATGGCAGAACTAAGTTGTTGACCCAAAGCGCTCAAAGTCTAAGTAACTGTGTTTCAGTAACCTTATTGCTAAATGAGAGAATAATGCATGTTGGCATGACTATTACTAACAGGCTTTTCTTTTTTAAAAAAAAATTTTTTTATGTCCCTTCCTTTTCCACAACTGGTAACTTGATGCAAACACTGCTCCAGCCCACTAAAGTTGCAGCCTCCTTGCTTCACTTGTCTGTGGTCTAGAGGGAAAGGCTCGTTTAGGTCAAGGAAAAGCAGCAGCTGTGAGTTTCTGGTGATTTATTGGGGAAAAAAAAAGGCAAAATTCAGGGTGCTATGGTGTGTAAGAGTTTATGTAATGAAGTGCTTGTGGTATTCTTGTCAAAAACCTTGAAGGCTTTAAACGATTTCTAGGTGTTGGTAGGGGACTAGGAGCCTTTGGAAAACTGACTGTTTCATTCAGCTTAGTGAAAGGAAGGTAAGCTAAAACAATGTAGCAAAATCGTACTGATTTTAGGTAAGGATAAGCAAAAAAGCATCTGCTGAACAATCTAGTGGTTAAATAAACCCCTTTGTCTTGGCTGGCTTATTCCAGTTGCTGCAATGTGCTTCAGAGAGAAAGCCTATCTCTTCATCTGATTATAAATCCCAAAATCCATTGAAGTGCCTCTGAGAAAACATGGAATTAAAGTGGGATGAGACCCAGTCAGCCTATTGATGCTGCTGGCTTTCCCAAAGGTTGTCTTTAACTTATCCAAGGTGGCTCTTGCAGTGGTATTATGGCCTCCTCCAAGCACTCACCTGGTTTTATTGCCTCTCCACCCAGATCCCCAGTGTGCAGCTCCTTTCTGACCATGATGTTCCCAATACAGGTGGTATGCAAATACTGTATTTTCAAGTAAAAGTTCCTTGGATTTTGGATTATTGCTATGGCATTATCCTGTAGGATGACCAAGGATGACTCCACCTACTGCTGGTTTTCAGGAAGCCAATGTGTGTGTGTTCATGACTTGATTTTTCTGTCTTTTTGATGAGAGAAACTCAAAATCTCTCCCATTTATGGGATTCTCCTTTTAGCTCTGCACTCAAGACTACCTGATAGGTCTCTCCTTCCACAGAGTGGAGCCAGGACAGAGCCAGACCTATTGGTGAAAAATGTTGTTGATAAGACTCATTACCAGTCCAAAACACAGAAACATCTTGTAAATATAGACTTACTTGAAACAGATTTCTATAAGATGCTTAGACTGAAATTCTTTTGCTGATTTGCAGCAGGCTTATGCAGTGTGTGGAATTCTGGATGTTGAAGGCAAAGCTGGTTTAATGTGCAAAGGCTTTATTTTAAGAACATTGAATCCTTGGACTTTTAAAGGTGTAATTAGTTTTGGTGTCCATTGCTTAGGGAGCAAATAAAGAATGTAGCAGTGTGAAGTTAGAGCAGAAATTACATGGAAAATGCATAGACTCACATGCAGAAATCTTTAGGGCCAGGATTAATCACTGATATTTTCAAAATCAGACGTTGACCAGCAATGGGATGCAAAAACCCCAAAACAGTGAACATGTTCTGATTTCACTGTGGCGATGTAAAAAGACTTGTTTCAACATCCCCATGTTGTTTTGCAGAGGGTTAGAATTTATTTTTCCTGTAGGAGTAACGTCCTGCAGTAGTAAATAGCAGGAGGTTCTGGCATGCATGACCTGGTTCAGCTGGATAGCACTATTGATTTGTTTTTTCAGTGCCTCTGCTTTAGTTAATTGTAACTTTGTTTTCTGATTCTTGATTAGCTCAGTGGTAAGTTGTCATTACAGCATTCAACTCCCTCAGGACACGATCTATACAGCAGACTTCTCCAGTGGAGGGTCATGATTCAGATAGTTTACACATAATTTAAACAGCAGTTGGCCTAATACCCTGAAGTGGAATTTGAGATACTTGAAATCCAGGAGTGTAATAACTATAAATTAGTGTTTGTCTTAAGTGCTCTTTGGAGACCTGCAGGAGGGGCCAGTGGGACACATAATGCCCCTTGTGCTCTTTTTTGAATAGGCATGCGAAGTTAAAATCTCAAGGAAGATTTAGAAAGCAGTCGCACTTCAAGCAAAATTGTCATTTAACGTTTCATTGGGAAAGTTTTGTTTCATCAGAGCTGCCATAATATTTTTTTGCCCAGACTCCGTATTTGGATTTATGTTTTAATGGCCTATTCCAATAAATGAGCATAATAAAATGTCTTCGTGTGGTTAGAGCGAGCTAATGAACTGACTTTTGCACGTATTGATATTTTACGTTTCTTATAAGTTGAGTTCTGAGCTACCTTCAGTTACTTAAAACAATTTTTATAAGATATAGAGAATTTGTCTCTGCATTAGCATCTAAATGGCTTTGTCAAGCAGAATTGATGTCTCAGAATGCCTCTAGAGGCAGCAAATTGAGCATAAATGTGTTGAACGCCTGTCTTTTCTGACTATTTTGGCACAACCTTTCTGTGGACTGAAGAGTGACTGTCACCCACCTAAGAAAAGAGCCTTATTTATTGAAAGATTTGCCAGGATTCTGGGATTTCCAGTTCAGTACCACAGTACAAACCAGAGTGGAAGTTGGCAGAGATGGTCCTGCTCTTCTTCCACTTTCCAGTGTTTTTTGTCAGTCCTGACTTTTTGTTGCACTGATCAGAGAAAACTTCAACACTTTTTTTTTTTTGGCTTTTTTCCCCCTGCAGTGTTCCCTGACAGAGGAACTGCTTGTGCCTGTGCAGAAGGGCAGGATGAGTGGGAGTGTTTGGACAGAAGGCAGGGAGGAGCACAACTGCTTCATGAACCTGTTAAAACAAACATGAGACTATTTATGTGACTACTGGTGGAGTAACATCAGGGCTGTGTGTGTTTGAATAGCTGTGTTTCTGTGGAGTGCTTTTCAGCCAGAGAGGTTGGTGAGTAATTCAAGTGCATTGGCAAAGTTTTTAAAGAATCAGAAGCTACTGTCTAGATTGTTGGGGTTTTTTTTAAATAGCTGTACTTTAATGTGATTGAGTCAAAACTGTACAAAACATTTTCCCATCGGGTGATAAAAATGATGGGTCGTGGTTTGGATGTGGTTTCCACCCAGAGGGTGGTCAGGCACTGGAACAGTCTTCCCAGGGAAATGGTCACAGCACCAAGCCTGACAGAGTTCAAGAAGTGTTTGGACAATGCTCTGAAACACATAATGTGACTCTTGGGGCTGTCCTGTGCAGGCCTAAGGGTTGGACTTCGATGATCCCTGTGGGTCCCTTCCAACTCAGGAAAAAAAAAAAGGTCTGTTTTAATAAGGAACATTAACCATATATAACTTATAAGTATGTACATTTAAAACATATTTTTCCCTTAAAGCAATTAAAACCAATTTTTTGTTTGTGTAGTGTACGTGAAATGGTGTTCTGAACGTGAGTCAAACATATGAAGATGGTGTTCAAATAGTTGTGTGGAGTTGTCATTTACACAGTCTGGATTTTCAAAATTCTTTCTGTAGATCTTTAAGCCTGCAAGCAAAGCAGTGAAACCCTGTCTTAACTGCAAGGTGTTTACATGATTGGGGTGTTTCGTTTTGGATCGTGTTTTGGTTGTGAGTGTTGATTTTCTTGATTCCTGAGTGGTTCCTGTGTGTCCTGTAGGGGACATAACGAGTTCCAATGCACCCATAAAAATCTGTGGCTCCATATTGTTGTCCATGATCTGCCTATTTTTAGCTCCATTTCTCTCCTTTGCTGTTCCTGCCAAGCTGCCACCATTCCTCCTGTCTCTGCTGCTGGATCTCTGCCTCTCCTTTCAAACCTCCAGACTGGTTTTATCACTGCTTTGTCTCGGATCCTTTCACTGCCGTGGTGCTGGCGAGGAGCCAACCAAAGCTGCAGCCAAACAATTCAAAATGTGAGATTCCTTCCAGGTCTCTGTCAGTGTCTTACCTTGAGCTTCTTGCAGTCACCTTAACTGCAGGCATTCTGCCATTTGGGAGAGTCACTCCTTTTTTAGAGGGCCATTAAACTTCTAAAAGTTTGCGGGTGGTGAAGATTCTGCAACGTTTCTAATTAAGTTCTTCTTTAAAGGCAATTAGCCTTTTTTTTTAACCTGCTTCTGGGTTGCATTATTATTTTTAGTTCAGCATTAGGCTCTGGCATCTCTGCAAGTCAGGCAGTTATATTGTTTTGAAACTGTTTTATCTCAAACTTTTTGCCATGTTATTAAAATAAATGGGTGCATTGCAATGCCTTTTGCTATAATGTGTAAGGTCAAACTCTACCCTTTAATGTAAGGTATGTTTGAGACATGTAATTCTAGCTGCTTTTTCCTTGTTAATTTAAATAACCATAAGAACTGAGGGCTCTCCTATAGAAGAAAGAGCTTCATCATTATCAAGATCTGTCATTCAGAAGTGTCAGCAGCCAGGGAATCCACGTGATGCAGTGGATTAAATTCTGGGATGTCCTGCTGCATCAGCATACCTGCCTTTACAATCTGCTGGAATCAAGCAGAATAGCCCAGCTGACAGAATGAAATAGGGTCCCAGCCATGACAGGTGGAGGCAGATGTGTCTGAACTGGTTGCCAAAAAGGCTGACACCAGCCTGAATGCAGGTGATCTGTGTTTAAAAAAGCCAACGAAATCTTCGCGGGTTTTGTTCTTGTGTTTGTGATTCTTCTCCAAAAGGAAGAATTGCCCCACCTCCACCCCAAACCACAGGTACTGCTGCAACTGTGTTTGGAAAAAATCTCCATGTCTGGTGTTTACCTGTTCACTGTCTGAGGGCTCACTTCAGTTAATTATGTTCTTCTGTTGAAATTCCTCCTCAAAATGACTTCTTAGGAACACACAGTGGCTGTCACATTCTGCATTTATAGAGGTTATACTTTTCTTCGTGAGTAAACAGATGAATCAATGAATCAAACTATCAGAGGTGAACTCAGGTGGTTTTGTGAGACATCTCTGTGGTATTTATTCTTTGTAGTAGGGAGGCAGACAGAGGTTACCCAGTCACCCTCTGTCTAACCCTCATCCTGTTTTTAACTGCAAGTCTGTTCTTCCATATTTTTAAGTCATGATAAAGGCAATCTCTCTGTGGTAAGCAGCTCAGTGGCTTTGCACAGCAAATGCTTCTTCCTTTTTTTTATCTGACACCTGTTAAATGACATGTGAAATTGAAAAAGACTTTATTCCAAACTTCCAAATGCAAACGGTTGCCACTTCTTATTTTCATTTATGAATGACTTTATTTTTAAGATTTCTCTCCCCAGAGTTAACATTCCTAACAAGTACGAAGGGGGTTTGTATTTCTTATGTCCTCCTGAAGGACATAAGGTGAACTGCAGTCTTTCTATCACTGCTCTTGAGACAGGTAAATAATTACATTTCACATTTTGGTTTGTTATAAAAACATGTAATATTGTTGTTAAGACTGAAGGGACTATGTTGTAATTCATGTTTTATTTATCCTCCCATTGTTTATATATTTGGTTTTATATTTATAAATAACCACATGTAGTTCAGTTTCAGAAAAGTTTACAGATTTGTTCATCGTGTATAAATATATAAATATGTTTTGAGGCTGTTTTCATTCTTTTACAAACAGAAGTATCATAACTAAATTAAAAATGTTAATAGTAATATAAATATTAAAGCAATTAAGTGCCTTTCTCCCTGATTTGGAATACTTCCTTTTTGTAATGAGTTGCTGCTTCCTTTCCATCCTCACCTTTAACTCGTTTGTAGTGCAGGATTGGGAAGGTTGGAGCTCCTCAAAGTGTATTCAAGGGCTTAGACCTGTTAGAAGTGATGGTTCCACAGTTTTATAATGTTATTTCCTGAGGGTTTTTTAACTGTTTTGGTAATTGGGACACTCACTTGCTCCTGGAATGGAAGTGCAAAGACCAGCTAGTCTTAGAAATGTTTGAAAAAGAGTGTGAGCAAAGATATGGGTTTTTTGGTGGTAAGTCTCTACTTTGACAACTCAAAAATTACAAATGATTTCGTCATGAATAACTTACCTAATTGACTCTCTAAGCTATGTAAAATCTTTTTTTTTTTTTTAATTTTTAAGTCATTATGAGATCTGAGATGGAGATGAAAAATCCTGACAAAGGAGAATTCTTAATAAATGTAATTTGAATACTGCTAGCTTTAAACCAAAATCTGCTTTAACAGATAGGGACACTTAAGTTTTGGTTAATTAAAATAAAAATCAAATTAAAGAATATCGGACATGGATATCAAATAGGTCATGTTTCAATGATACAGAATAACAGAAAATCAAGGCCTGGTGTATTCCTATTTTTACATTATGGTCGTTTTTTAAAAAAAAAACTCTTGAAGTCCTTCTGTGAAGTTTGTAGCACCTAAAATAAAAGTATGTTGAAAAACAAACAAAAAAAGATATTACAAAATCAGAAACGTGCAGATTAACTTAGATATTAAAAATGAAACTTTTTATTTGTGATCTGAGGTTCATGTGTGTATGGGATTCCATCACAGGCCCTGTTCTACGTTCTACCTGCATCCCTTCCTCTTGGAGAACGTTTTCTTTTCCTGGAGGAATTTAATCCTCTCTGCAGACCTACTGCTCCCAAAGTAACTCTCCAGTGTGTCCATTATCACGTGTTTACTCTGCCATAGTGGGACAATAATATGTAAGACCTCTAAAAAGCTGACACATTCTTGAGTGCCCCCGTGCCCGTGGCAGCAGCTCGGGGCTCAGGGGGCAGCCCTGAGAGTGAGTGTTGTGCTGCAAGGATCCAGGAGGAGCTCTCTGTTACCTTTAAATAAATGGCATGGCTCGGTGCTTTTGCAATTTTCTATCACAAAGGCCCTGTGTGTTTTATGAGTTGTCACTCACGTGATGTTTTGACAGATTTCTGAACAAGAGCTCATCTAACACTGCCAGTCTTAAGGCTTCCGTTATTTCTCCCCTCCACTGAGTCGCTCAGAATTAAAATGTGCATCTAAATTATCTTGTGGGTGTTCACTCAAAACACAGAGTTTTTGGTTTCCAGAACCTGCTTCTGCATTTTTATATGTGCTTTTAAATGTGGTCTCTCCTTTACTGCTAAAAGGTGGAAGTGTCTTCTCCTGAACATCAGTCCCTGTGTCTCTGCTCTCCCAGCTGTCAAATGCAACTCTGACCTGTGAAGTTGGCAAACCCTTATTATGTGATGAAAGAAAGCATCAAATACTATGATGGTGGCAGCTATATGGATATTTTAGAAGAACTGACAGCTAAGCCAGGTGATTTTCTAGTAACTCAATTGCTATCGAACTCAGAGAAATGATTTACTGCAGTTTAGAGAATTTTTGTTAATCAGATAAGCCAAGTTAATTGCACAGATAACGGCTTTGTGACAAGTACAAGATAAAACATGGTATTTTAACCTTGAGTGAAAGTGGTAATTTGTTACAACTTTAAAGGCAAGTCTATATTTCTTTTTTCCTTTGTTTCGGGGAGCAGATCTTGTTGCTTCTAAAAATACCTCTGATTGATAACATGGTAAAACTGACTTTGTACCTGGCAATATCACAAAATTGCATTGTTCTAGAGCTTGGACTGCACTAAAATCTACCACAGAGTTTAGTTGTGGATATCACATAGTATTTGAACTATGTTCTTGGTCTTTACAGTGGGATTTTGTGCTCAAATTTTGGTGCTACTGGGTAGGTATCCTTTCAACAGAGGAAATGCAGTTTATTAGCTCTTGCTGAAGAGGAAGATGCTGATGGCTAGCAGTCTCTTGATTGAAGACAGTTCTCAAAAATAACTTTTTCAGTCTGTTAGCAACTTTCCATTTATCACCAAGGAAGTTCTGTACAATTTGTTTACTGACTCTGTGTCCAGGAAAAAAATACCAGTTTGAAACTGGCACAGTACAGACAAGTAAAAACAGGTATGAAAGGATGATTCTTCTTATGGGTAAAAAAAGAAAATCACTTTGAAATGAAAAGTGCAGATCTTGTAATGCAATGAACTAGCAATTTATAATTTTGATCAACATCCTGTAATGGAGTGTTCCCAAAACAGGCAGATCAATAGATGCAAATGTCACTAGTGAGGTTGTTCATTACCCTGAGCAAAGCAAAGATTTGGTTTCATGTGAATGAATCTATTCAGTGCTGGAAACCACGGACACAGTGCCAGGATACAGATGTATTCCCCAAAAAATCACTCAGTTTAGTGTGAGTTGTGGGATAGAGGTGAAGGTGGGTGAGAATTCAGGGCTAAAATGTGTGTCTCATGAAAATAACCTAAGGGAGGATACACAGGCAAGTTTAACTGGCTTTTGTTGTGCATTTACTCCCTTTTGCCTTAGCCAAAAAAGCGGGAAACTTTGAAAAGTAAATGCCATCCTTTTGACAGGGAGCTCCATAACAGTGCAGAGCTGTATTTGTACCACACATCCAGAGCAGTCCTGCAAGATCTTAAGGCTGTTAATGTTTTAAATAACACAGTGGCAGGCAAGATAACCACTTAGTGTCATGAAATAGCATTAAACACACAATTAGTCCGAAGTTTCCTAATAGCAACAAGCAGCTGAATAAAATGGTATAATAAGTGTGTGATTGTTTCCCAAATCAGGTAGGGTAGCAGATATAAAGGTGTGGTGGTGGATTCCTCCTCTTTTTATTCTGGGCGTTTGGAGGAGAACCTCTTGGTTATAAATTCCTTGAATGAAAAATAAAGATTATTGTTTGCCAAAGGCCTCGTTTGAGTGAACTGTCCTGTGTTCATGGAGCAACAGCAAGAAATATGAGCTGCCCTCAACACCAAAAGGATTAATTTGAGCTTGGATGGTCAGCTAGGACCATTTCAAAGACAGAATACCTCCTTGTGTAAAGAAAGCAAAGCATGTCATAAACAAGGAGAAGAAAAAGGAGCAGAGGTTTGGCAGAGAGATGGGGAACTTCTGTCCACAATGTCTCCATCACTCCCAGCTTCCAACAGTACTTCCTCTTCATCTCTTTTCCAGTTTATCTAGGCATGTAAGTACTTCCACATGTAATTTTCTCTCCTAACTGAAATAAGGCTTTATGCTTTTAGTTTGCAAGGTAACTGTGAATTTGTTGTCTTGATTTTCATCTCTTCCCCCCCAACCATAACAGAACTATTTTTTTTTCATTTTTTTCTTTATATATATAAATTTGTGTTGAAGTTGACGTGGGTATTGTTGAAATACCGCTTCCTTTCTTTGAGAAGCACAGTTTTTCTCAAGTAATCCAGATGCTGCTGTTCTTCAGCTGCTTGATATTTTTTTTTGTTTTCAAAAGCAGAGTCAGAAATGTCAGAATTCAGTAACAGTCCTTTTGTCTGCCTGCCATCAGTGAGACAGCTGAGAGTGCACATCTATGCATGTGCATATGTATTAAAGCAATTTCCAAAGAATGAGCTCTGCTTGAGTTTTCTTGCACAAATTTTCTCTTAGAATGGGTTTTAGAAAAGTGCAGAAAACTGTAGCTAAAGATGTGATGTGTTCAAGCAGGATATTTTTAGCACTGAGCTATAATGACTATTCCCTCTCACAGCAATTCTTGTATGTTGCTGCATTTCTCAATTATTACTTTTGTGCTCATTTTTTTACCAATAAAAATTACAACAGCAAGACCGTTTAAGATGACAATTTCACACAAGCTGGTTCTTTTTCAGCACTCCTAGCTATTTCTTTTTGAAATGAACCAGTAGAGATGTGCAGCTTGCTCTCTTGAGTGGCTGATCCTTTGATTGTATAGCAACATTAAAATCTTTTGGAAAACCAGTATTGAAGGAGTATCCATGAAGTTGTATTTGTATATGAATCCAAAACATAGAGTAATTTAATTTTCATTGGTGGCTACCAGTATTATTTGCATGTGATTGGCCAGGAAGTAACTTAAAGAATCTGAACGTGTGATCCATAAAATCAGCAACATCGATGTATGCTGATTCCTAGGCGTGTTTTTGGAAAGAAGCACATTCTCAAGTGGTGAATACACTTTGTGTTCTGTGGTTTTGCTGTGGTTTCTCCCCTTGAAATAGAGAGTCTGTTGATAACTATCCAGGAGAAGATTCTCCATAGCTCCACGTTAGAGCTGTTAGCCCTGCGAGCTGTGCTTTCCAGAGAAGCACTGGCTGTTCAGATGCCTGCCACTAAATGGTAGGGACAGATGTTAAAGATGCGTGAACACAGTTTAAGTTTGGTTAGCTTGCAGGCTTCACCTGCACAAACACGTTGGGAAATCCCTCTTCAGTGGGGTCATGTTTGGTGCACTGTGAATTCACACGCCGAGTTCTTGGAACCTCGGTAGCGAAGCTTAAATTTCTGAAAGGCTTGAGGTGCTTGTGAGATTGTCATGGTTTTGCTTCAGCATTTACAAATCTTGTCACTCTACCCAAAGCCACAGACAAGAGTATGGGTCTCAGATCTGCAGACAAAGAGAAGCAAATAAATGCCTGGTATAGGAATTTGAGCCGTTCAAGTACGAAACTCTGGCAAGGGTCCATTTCCGTTTTTTAAAAATATTGTTCTTCTGAAGTTTGAGGTTTGATGTTTTGTGGTTTTGTTGTTTGTGAGGTTGTTTTTTAGTGTTTTTTTTTTCTTTTTTTTTCCCCTCAAATTTTCAAGAAAAAAACTTGAAACTTAAAAACTACTTTCTTTGACAACAGGACAGGTGTTGGTACCTACTTTTCACATCCCTCTTCTTTTACATGCAGCAGTTCACTTATGGAATCAGTCACTGAATTTGCTGTTGGCAGTTGCCTGAATTTCCTCTCAGTACTTAGGAGGATGATCTCTATTTCTTTCTCTCCTCTGATTCTGGAGACTCAACAGACTGGTGCAAACCTGGGGAGTGAGTTTGAGTAGTGGTTTAAGGATTGTAGTCAAGTGTCATGTGCTTGTAAATGGTGGGAGAAGACAGTCTTTCATTCTCAAATATTGCAATTGCCTCACTGACTGTTTTTCTATGCAAAGTTGAACAAACTATGAATATGACATTAGACTTGCAGCATGTTTCAACTACATGCATATTAATTGGAGTAGGGAATGGAGTTGCATTTTCCCAGTGCCAAGTAGCCAACACCATTCTGTGTGAGATGTGGTGAATGCTGGAGTCTAAACCTGCTGATCTATTGTGTTTTCAAACATATACATGTTGTCCTTAGTCCCAGCTGTGTTCAAAGATACAGCTAGCACTGGCTAGCTTGGAAATTCTGTGATGTGGTGGTCTCTATTTCAGTATTTTCTACTACATTCCTCTAGGATGGATCACTTGCCAAAATCTTGAAATAAGATTAATAATAATTGTAGTGGTGTGCAAAACCTGAATGTTCCTCCTGGATAGACATTATAACAAACTGTAATACACACCTGATCTAAAAGACAGAGATGAGATTAATTTGTCATAAATGAGAGTTTGGTTCCCCTGCTTTTGTGTCAGTTTTTAACTTCATATCACCGCCTTATCAAAATGGTTGGATGCTTCAGAACGTCTTCAGACAAGCCAAAGGACTGTAGTATTAAAGCCTAAAAAGCAATATAATCTAGTTTTCAAGACACTCTCCCTGAGATTCATTTAGTAGAAGTGAGAAAATGGGTATTGCCAATTTTTCTCTCTCTTGAAAACTATTGAAATCACTTAATAAAGCCCATCTCATCTGTACAAATAAAACTTAGTACTGTTCTTGAGACTAACCAATTAAAACAAATATTCTGAGTGCATTAACAGTAATGATAAGTCTATTGACTGTAATAATAAGGGATTGTGTTCAGTATCATGGATTTTGTCTTTGGGAAGTGAGTGACGTTTTCTAAACTCTTGTCAAGACAATGACACTTTTGTATGTCATTGTTTCAGCAGTTTGTAATATGTTAATACATTGATTGTGAGAAAATCAAGTATTAGAAATTCTTATGACAGTGGTTTCATTTTTTTTTGTCGTGTGACCTCTAGCCCTGGGAACTAAGTGATTGGAGGAACTGGACTGTGAAAGATAAGAAAGCCAGCATATATAAACTGCACAGCAGGCTGTGTGCCCAGAGATTATACAGGGCTCTGGTTCTTTGGGAGGGAGTTGTGGAACAAGCATCCCCAAATTAATTAAAGTATAAAAGGGTAGACTTGAAGTCCAGCAGATAACTAGATTTCAATAATTAAATAATCTTGTCCTCTTGGTTTCTATAAGAGGATGATCTCTGTTAATTTTGTATCGATCTTTTACACTAAAAAACAAAACAAGACCCAAAGAGCTTTTACAATAACCCCAAACTGGTGACTTCAAAGAGATACAAAACCATTTGTGTTGTCATAGTTCAGAGCCCTTGGGGAAAGGGTGATTATTTCTTTCATTTTACATTATAATAAATTGGAGCAAGACTTTTGAGCTTCTGGAGAGAAAATTACAGTGAAGCAAACATCTAGTGTGTCCTGTGAAGTCTGTACAGGAGTAAGGATAATGCAGGGGCATGTGTGGGGAGATGCAGGCACATCTCTCCTCGTTCTTCTCTCGCTTACCTACCCAGCATTTTTCTGGTTGCTTTTGTCTAAACAGACATCTGGGTTTTTCACTTCATCTTAATCATTTTTGGAACATCAGTAATCAGCTTTAGGACTTCAATTAAGTTTAATGCACATTGAGGGAAGCTGATAGAGTGGTCCTATGGGACCTTTTGAGCATATGGGCACAATGGTGTGTCCAATGCACTTTTCAGGATTGGCCAAATGCGCTTCAGTAGAGTAGTAAAATGGTGCCTTTTGTAAAACTCTTTTATTAAAACTTATTAAACTCTTTCATAAAACTCTTGTGCCTCTACAGTGCATCTGCTAAATGTGATGAGCTTTTTACTGTAAGTGGATCTAAACTTAATTCTGAAAATGGAGTGCTTTATTTGGAGATTACTGTTGGAATACCTAATGAGTCTTTTGGTCTCTGCCTTTTCTACCGGAGCCCCTTTTTAAAATGTGATTGTGAAAATGCAATGAATACAGTAAATAGAACCTGAAAAACTTCAGGGTATTAACAAGAATTTGCTGCTGTTTTGAGACCTGAAGATTTCAAATGCTTCTTTCCCCCTCACACCTCCACCCCTAGAGAAAATGCAAGGGAGGGTTTGAAAGTAATCTACCAGGAATTAAATAAATAGCTTCTCTAAATTGCTTATGGAGCAATCAGCTCTTCCAGAGGAGAGGATGATGCCAACATAGAAGCAACCATACTCAGTGCCAGGGTATATCTTTCTTTTACCTGTACCTATCCATCCAAGCAAGGACTGTGTGTGAAATTCTGGAAAACTATTCATCCTGTGAGTCAAAAAGCTCAGGGGTCGGTGTCTTTTCTGCCAAAACTGGTTTATTTTTAAGAGCTGGGTTTACCTGTTCATGGTGGATCCCATTGCCAAATCTCACTCTGTTGCAGTTAGAAACAAAACACTAACAAAGCTTTTTAGGAGCTCCATTATCCACCTGGAATTGGTGGGACGGATGAAAATTTCTTTCTGATTTCATCTAGATGATCAAATGGCTAATGGGATGCGAAATACAGGCCCTCTTGTCTGCAAGTGAGCAAGATGTTTGCCATCTGTCTGTCTTTTGGAAGCAGATGAAAGTGTCTGAGCTCTTTGAGAAAGAACATGTGTAAAGCCTTTCTACTGGCTCTGAGCATCTGACATTTGTAAGTTCTTGTACAGTGGAGTAAAAATTAGTCTGACATGACTGAAATCTTTCACCACGTTTGACTTGACACTGTTGCTTGTGAATTGGAAGAAAATTCCTCTTATATCCTGGTTATTCTGTCATAGTGAATCAAATAATAGAGGAAGTCTCTGATTTTTAAAATTACTCCTTTTGTTTGGACAGTATAAACTGCAGTTTGTTCCATGAGTAATGTAATCCACTAAACCTTAACAGCATAATCATTGATAAGCACAATACAAAATAATTACTTACAAGTAAATATGCTGAGAAGTACGATATTTTAAAATTACAGTTTTCCTTATGCTTTAAAAGACAGATCTAGAGAACTGTTCTTGTGAAACAAGTAAGTTTTCTATTTCTCTTTCTTTTTTCCTTAAGATTGTGCCATTAGCAACTTGTCTGGGGATTTAATGGTATTTGCAACAGTTTGAAACACATTTTTTTCAGAGTTCTACTTCAGTAGTGAAGGTTATTCTTGTTACATTTATTGATGTTAATATCTCTTCCTGCTGTAAAACAAAACATTAGCCATAACCTTGCCTAAGGAATTGTTTTTGCTGTCACCTGTCTCAGTGATATCCCCTTGTCAATCTGTTTACTCATCTGTATTTTCATTTTTTTTCCCTTTGAAAGGAAGAGGTTATTTTTAGGAAATGGAAAAGTAAAAAGTCACTTAGACAAGTTTTTTGGGAAACTGCTGTGAAGTACATGAGTTTCACAGAGGTTTTCTGCTTCCTAGCCTCTCCTGTTAATATTTACAGCATAACACTACTCTCTGCTTGCCCTTGGAGTTTCTGTGAACGCTCCTCTGGCAGATCTACTGTATGAGAAATGCTTTACCTGTGGTCTGAAAGACTTCTTGCCGTGGACCAAAAAGACTTGTCACGATGGTGCTGGACTTACACTGGTTGAAAGAGGGGGAAAAATCCTGTGGCTCCTTCCAGTTGGTTTCAGGAGCATAGGGAGAGCAGGGGCTGTGACCTGTGTCAGACCAGGGTAATGTTTTTTGGCCTCCAGATTAGGGTGTTCCTGCCCCTCCCTTTCACAGGAGGACAGTCAACACATTGGAAGGTGAGCTGAGTTTTGGGATGTGGTTTCCAGCTGTTCTGGTATTTGCCAGACCACTTCTGTCTACACTCACACCGGGCGAGCCCCGCTGACACCTCTGGGCACTTCATGCCCACGGTGCCCTGGCTGCAGGCTCCAGGGCCAGCAGAGCTGTTGTCTGGGCTCTGCCCCACTGACAATATTGTCATCTCAACAGCAAAGGTGTGCTTTGGTAGTGGGAAGGTAAGAGCTTTAGATAGAATCAACTGGGTTGGAAAGGACCTCCGAGATCATCAAGTCCAACCCTTGATCCAATCCCACCGTGGTTCCCAGCCCATGGCACTGATGCCACATCCAGTCTCAGCTTAAAAACCTCCAGGGATGGAGAATCCACCACTTCCCTGGGCAGCCCATTCCAACACCTGATTACCCTCTCTGGAAAGAAATTCTTCCTAATATTTGATCTAAACCTCCCCTGGCACAGCTTAAGACTGAGCCCTCTTGTCTTACTGATCGTTGCCTGGGAAAAGAGACCAACCCCCACCTGGCTACAACCTCCTTTCAGGGAGTTGTAGAGAGTGAGGAGGTCTCCCCTGAGCCTCCTCTTCTCCAGGCTGAACAGCCCCAGCTCCCTCAGCCTCTCCTCATAGGACTTGTGCTCCAGTCCCTTCACCAACCTTGTTGCCCTTCTCTGGACCTGCTCCAGCCCCTCCATGTCCTTCCTGAACTGAGGGGCCCAGAACTGGACACAGCACTCCAGGGGTGGCCTCACCAGTGCTGAGTCCAGGGGAAGAATCACTTCCTTGGACCTGTTGGCCACACTGTTCCTGATCCAGGCCAGGATCCATTGGCCTTCTTGGCCACCTGGGCACACTCTGGCTCCTGTTCAGCTTCCTGTCAAGACCAATCCTTGACCAGTCCCCCCCATCCTCTGCATAGCCAAAGAATCAACTTTGGATTCTGCAGATGTGCCTCCAGCCAGAAAGTGTGGCTGCCACTTGGCTCTGGCTAATGAATGTTTTTTTAAAACGTGGGGGGGATGAATAAACCTTTTAAAAAAAGTAAAGTTTTCCAGTGACAAAATGTTCTTTTATACTCCATTTGTGCTTCTGTGAATTATGAAACATTAGCGTAGGCTTGGAACTTCAGCTGATGGAAAGTTGTTCGTTTTTGGTGAAACCCACAGAGCTGTGCTGGTTTTGAGTTATTTTTTCCTGCAAGTTTTTGCAGCACTAAAATTTATTTAATAAATGCTATTGTGGTTTCTAGTCCTACAAACTATTATCATTTATAAACTTGGAGGACACGTATTTTCTTTACCATGAATGGAACTGCTTGCTTTCCAAACATTAGGAAAGGCTGCAAGGCAGTGCAGGCTTGGGTCTGCACTGAAATATGTTCATTGATGTGTCATTTTTTAATGATTTAACTGCTTCAGAGGAGAAAGGGCTGTGGCAAGTTAGTGTTTCAGTTACTTTCATACAAAAGGAGAGGCAAGTGCATCATGATGTTTATTTTTGTGTATTGTTTATTTGTTTTTGTATTACTTTATGCAGTCTTGTATTATCATCATTTTTTCCTTTATTATGTCTCATGTCATACTAGGACAATATTTTCACGATGTTTTGGTCTAAACCAGAAAAATACTTTTAAAGCTATTACTGTGTTCGGAAGTTTCTCATCTTACCTTCAGAAATAACTTTATAAGCCTAAGTTTCATTTCAAGCCAATGAATCACACATTCCTGTGTGCTGTGGCTCTTTTGAAAACAGGGTTTAAGACATTTTGTGCTTCATTCTTTAAGAAATATTATCCAGTATGCTTGAAAGGCTGGGTTTGAGAGAGGAAAGAGTCTGAATCTTCATGTCTTCTGAAGCTAAATTTGGTTTTGTAAGGAGACTGTGTATGTGTGTGTGAGAGGGAAGGGACAGATTGTATTTTTATTAAAGGGAGTGGATGGGTGCAAGTTGGGGCTTTTAGGGAGGTCTTATTGGAAGAATTATTTGTGGAATGCAAAAGAGGTGCACAAAAAAAAAAAGGTTCAGCCCAGGTAACTGTTATAGCCCATGCCATTCAAAGGGATTGGGGTGGAGAAACCCCAAATAAGTCATGAGGAATACCCAATTTTTAAGAGGAAATCAGAGACAAATTAAACCGGTTACACTCGTGTCTTATTTCTTCCCCTTCCTAAGTACATCCTCTCCCAGCTTGTTTGAGACAGCTCTAAATTTAGAAAACATACCAAAACACAACATTTCTGAAGGAGCCTGCAGGCATTTAAAGGTGTCTGTGTGGAACTGCAGTGTCGTTCCAGCAGCCAGGGAGGACTGCAGGAGCTGGGAGCTGGAAGTCTGCCACTACACTTCATTGTTCACTGCCTTTGCACAATAAAGCAGAGGAGACAGCAACCAGCTCTGTTGTTACTGTTAAAAAGTAATTACTGAGGAGATGATTTCAGCTTCAAATCTCCACACCTTGCTATCACCATCCAAATGCCTGCAAACACAGAAGCCACCATTGTTGCATCCCTGCCATTCTGCAGTTTCTTCCTCACTGGGAGAAGCACCTTGCCATGAAAACTAAAGGGGTTAGTGACAGTGAAGACAAAGGGAAAAGGAGATGAAGGTGTTTGCTTTCCCTGTGACAGCTTAAAGTTTGACATAGCAGCTTAAACACTCACCTTCCCAGACCACGTGCCCATGTCACTGTTCCCACTGAGAGTGCCATGTCTCCTCCTGCTCAGAATATTTGGCTGGGTTTTATATTTTTTGTTAGTTAATAAAATTGTTTTCTAAACCTTTTCTCTCTCTTTTTTTTTTATTTTTCTTCTCTTTTTTATCTGCCCCAAAGGAAATAATTTGGTATAACCCAAATTTTCCTTAGTTCATATCTGTCAGAACTCTTCATATTTTGTCAATTAACCGTTTTGTGAAACCCAGTGCAGGTTTGGTATTTCCTGGTAGGGTACGGGTTTTGGACAAAGCTGAAGAAAACTCCTGGGAGTAAGGTGGAGAAACATTCTTCACCTAGGTGTGTCTTCTTGAGTGATGAGTAATGGAGTGACTTGGTCCACATTCCTATTCCCTAATCCCTCTGATTCTTACAACTGCTTTACCCTTTCAAATCAAGTGGTTTATAAGAAGGACTCTCCCTTTGTGTGCAGGGCTCCCTGTACCAGAATGGGATTTTCTGACTTACCTTCCTTTTGGGTTATTTACAAGCTCTTAACAGACTGGTTTGCAACTCACTTTCTTCCAGCAGCTTTGTGTGTGTTGATCATTGCCAGAAACACAACCATTGTCTGCCACAAAACCTGTCTAGCATCCATGATCAGAGAACAACTTGCTTGCTCCTGATAGTTTTATTCCTCATCTGTTGGAATATCATGAGCAAATATTTTGCAGATATATCTAACTATAAATGTGCTTTTCTGATTGAAAACTCAGAAGTGCTGCTTACAGCACTCTGATTGCACCCTCTTACCCCAAGCTCAACTGAGGAGATTGAACTTAACCTTGTGATGCTTGGGTTGGTCTTCTTTAAATAGCAAACTATTTAAATGGGACATTTAACCATCTGCTTTTTTGGCATCTGAGAGGCTGATAAGGTTCTTTATGTTAGAGTTTGAGGGAATTTTAGATGCAGCTGTCTGCAGCCAGTTCTGTTTCCCTGTTTAATAACATTTTCTGTGTGAAGTGCAAAACACTGATTAAGTATTTTGATACTATTTGTTGCCCAAGCCACATTCGTAACTTGTTCTACTGATGTTTTGTTGGAACTGAAATTACGAACACACTTTTGGCAAATACTCTCCGTTTTTAGCTAAGTGGTCAATAAATTTTGGCTTTTACTGGTGTAGATTGCTTTAATGGTAATATATCCTTGTTCACCAGGACAAAACGTATGCTTACTTACACTTTATTTTAAACAAAATACTTGAGTGGTGATCTCTGCAAACGTGGCCAGCCAGCAGCCTGGTGATGTGTGCACATAGTTGCTATTTAGAAGATTCTCTATGCAGTAAACCATCTCAAATATGTTCCTTAGTAGTCTCTTGGATGAGATAGGAATACACCAAGAAAAAAAAGCTTTCTGAAAGAGGGCATGTCATGATCCCATCGTGGAAAGAACTAAAGCCTTTGGTCCAGTGCTTGTAAGGCAACTGCTGGAGGTATCTGAGAGAGGAAAGCAAGCTCTTTTTGCTCAAAACTGAGTGTGATAGTTCATGAAGAAGGTGAACAGCCTTCTGCCACTGCTTGTATTTGTTAAATTTATCTAATAGGCTGCCTGTGTTCCTTGTGAACCAGTAAGTTAACACACTTGCGCTTGCTTGAAAAGCTGTGGTTCTGATGTTCTGCACAGCTTGTTACTTCATTTAAACTGAATTAATTATCCTCACTTACACTGGTGAAAGTCCTATTCCGTGCCTTCCCTGTGAGAACTCCTCTGCATTGGCAGCTTTTGGTGAAACTAATACTTCTTGGAACTACCCCAGGAATGCCACTGTGCGTTCCAGGGATGCTGCTAAAACCAGTCCTAGGACTTCAGAGCCCTCAGGAGTGTTTTCTGCTTTCAGTGACCTCTGTGTATCCACAGTTTCCCTTATATCACTGGGAAGAGTGAGGGCAGGCACCAGGAATGGCTGTGGGAGTGTGTAAGGCTTCTGCAGTCTTTAGCTACACTGTTATGTAGTGTACCAAATGCATAGTGTGTGGACTCTGTATTGAAATAATGAGATGGCAATGAGGTGGATAACTTCTACCTGTACTTATTGCATGGTATTCTCCCTTCTCAAGTGCTCAGTAAAAGCTGTAAAACAAAAATGATCTGGTACCTGTACTTTAAAGGGCAAATGGTTGGTTGCACATCGAGGATCCTCTGCTAGTTTAGGTAAACAGGGATTATTCTTTCATTCACACAGGACTGCATGGAAAGGAAGTCCTGCCACAGCAGTGAGTACTTGAAAATCAAATGGAGGTTTTGGTGCTTTTTTTTTCAGCTGTAATTGCCCACGTCTTCCAATCTGAGAAATATATACATGGAAATTGGGATTGCCTTAATTGCTATTGAACTTAATTACTTGAAAATGATGGTCAAGCACCACAAGAAGCGTTCATGAGCTGCATAAAGTATCTTAAATGAATTTGTCAGTCATCTGTCATGTAATTTGAAATACTGGCTTAGGTTTTGTTTTTTTTCAAAGCAAAGGTAACATTCCAACTGATTTCCAAAGACAATCTGATAGCAAGTGCTTTGATTTTCTTTTTTTTTTTATCCTCCCTTTCCCCTCCACCTCTTTTTTGTTTCCTTTGACTGGACTGCTTGGAGGGAAGAGAAAGGAAGGGCAGCTTTTGGCTGGAAGATCTGAGCAGGATGAAAAGCAGTGGTGGGAGTATCTTTACAAGTAGTTGCAAAAGGAAAGTCTTTACTATGGGATTGGGGTGGTTTTTACAGCTTAAGATGTACTGAATGTTATATTTTTGGCTGTGAAATGTTGGTGAAGAATAAAATTATAGGATAATATTGTGAATCAAAAATTAAGATAAGAATACAAGTGTATCAGGTTTTTTAAGTGAAGAAAATACAGAAATTACTGTACACTCTGATGTAAATGGAGCAAGAAGGTAATAGCCCTGATAGAAGGCAATTTTTTCAGTATTGAATCCTCAGCAAAACACACCTCCTTTTATTTCTCACAATTATTTCAGAATTCTTAAGGTCATTTGCGTTGTCTTTAATGTGAAGATAATGAGAACTTCAAATACAATAATGGAGTTTTCTATTTTCCTGTGTGTTTTGTTCTGCAGGTTAAAGTGGGGAGGGAAAAACCAAACCCAGAAGCGTCATTGACTGGATAGATTTTTCAACATGAATCGTGCTTTTAGCAGAAAGAAAGGTAAGTAATTTAGCTTATATTCCCTGGAGACATAAATGCCCTGTAAAAATTCTTTAGAATATTAAGAATTATACAATGAAGCACTTAATAATTGCACTGAATTAAATAGGTAGGAACAAGCAGCCTTCCATAAGATGTACAGAGCAAAGGATTCTTGTTTGGCAGTTACAGAGCTTTCTGAACTCTAAAGCTTATGTTGAATTTCAGTTTGGGGTTTTTTTTGTTGCAAGATGTGTGTACACACACACACACATGTAAATATATTTATAGAATACATTAACTTTTTTTTTTTTGCCTGCATACACCAAAGGACGTGCTGGAGGGTTTTAGAACTTCCAAAGTGTTAGTGACTTCTGTATTATATATATTCACTGGATTCTTATTCTTGGAGAAGCTATTTTAGAAAACTGTTTTTAATATACCTGAAATATCTCATGCAGCAGAATGTTTCTTAGCTTTAAGAAGCTATTCTGCATTTGTGGCAATCCGAAATGGTATGATTTCCAAAAGAATATTGAGCCAGTAAATATTCAGAGTTTTATATATATTGCTCCTCTGGCTTGCTTATTCTCTTTTCATGGTCTATTTATGATTAAACTTAAGTCTTTAGATGGAGCATCAGAGATGCAGCTGTTTTTACTGTCAGCTTTACTGCTATTTTTCTCATTTGTTTGTAAGGTAGAAAATACTCAGCATTCATCCCTTTTTTTTTTTCTTATATTTTCATCTAAAGATCACTGAGTGTGATACACACTGAGCTGAAGCCCCTGTGTTAATAACTAGGTGTAACCTCAGTGGGACTAAGTGTAAATATTTTTGCTTATGTAAAAAGAATTTCTGCTTTGGCATGGATGTCAAAGCTGGAAATCAAAGGAATCTGCCCTCCCTTAGAACAACGTGCAATGGCAGCACCCCCCCTCGTGTAGTACATTCATTTTTTAAAGCCAGATAAATCAAGGGAAGGGAAGCCCAGAATGTCAGCAGGTGTTGGAAAAGGAAGATACACTTATTCCCAAAGGATACAGAACAGGATGAAAGATCATTTAATACCCCAGCAGCACAAAGAAATAAGTTAAATCCACAGCCTGTGCTCTTCTCTGCTGTATTTCCTTGTGTTGGTGTTTGTAACACCTCTGCCAAGGGAGCTGTAGCTCCCAGCTGCCAAGCTTCTTCCAGATCATCTGAGAGATCATTTCCAACATTTTTTTTAATTCTGGATTGATTTATCTGGGAAAGAAACTTGGGGTGTGTAGATTGTTTTATCTAGGAGACCCTATAACTTTTTTCCTTTTTTTTTTTTTAATAATTCCTTCTGATAATGTTTGAAACTCAGCCTCCCATGTTTCAGCAACAGACCAGTTGTGTTTCATGGGATATTCCCTCAGTGTTTTCACTTGCACTCAGAGCACTAAAATGCTCTTTCACTATTTCTTATTGCCCTTTGCAGTGTCTGCATCGTGCCTTTATGGTCAAATTGTGAAGCTGTATCCTCAATTTTCTGGGATCGTTTGAAGGCTCTGGATTCATTCCTTTGTTTTCATTTCATCGTGACAAAATTCTTTCTGACCTTACCTAAATTTTTGGAATTTCGTTGTATTCAAGGGCATTTGCATTGTTGTTCAGTCACTTTGGTGTGCTGTTCTCTTTATCCCAATTAAAAACAAAAAGCATCATATAAAAACTGCCAGGCACAATGAAATGCAGTTATTGTGGATTCTTGATAATGATTCAGACCCTGAACAGCCAGAAGAATTGAATACTGTCATCTGCTTATTTTACTCATAGAGATGCACATGACATTTCCATTCTCATATCCTAAGGAAAATCCAAATTTCAGTTAAGCAATTGTCAAGAATAAGTGAAAACTACATATTTTTCATGCAAATTGAAGTTCAGAAGAGCTTGGCTCTATCAATGTTCATGTCTAATAACTGCCTTTAAGAACAGGTTCAAACAGGTGCTGAACTTCCTTTATTATATTTGATTTTTCTTCCAGACCTCAGAGATACAACAATTTCCATATCTGTGCTTAGTGGAGTTAATTGTGGGTTTATTCTGCCCACAAGAGCGTGGATGGTTTGAGGAGTTGCCTATGGGAAAGCTCTGATTTCTCAAGCAGTTCTGTCTAAATCCAAACCACTCTCTGGGTTGCTGTACTGGGAGGGTTTTTGCAAAGTACAAGTTCACACCACCCTGTTACCTTGGAGCTACAAAAGCAATGGTTTCAAATATACAGGATTGTGAGGGGCATTTAAGTAGAGGTAGAGGTGGTACTTTCATAACAGACACATCTAAATTGTGCAGATTTATAGAATAAATGTCCCCTAATGTTCATTTTCATGGTCAGTCTATATGAGTTTTTTAATGTGATCCCTATAGAGGAGATAGTTCCTAGTTCCACAGCTCCTTATCTTTTTGCACGGGACAAGCTGGTGGCTGAAGTGACTTAGACTGTGCTGTACATGCTGACGAGTTCTTGTGCCACCAAGAACAAAACTTTCCTCTTAAATGTTCAGGAAATTATATAATTGACAAACACTGGTAAACAGAGAAAGAAGAGAAGCACTAAAATCAAGGTTTCTTTCTTTTTCTTTCTTTCCTTTTTTAAAATTATTTTTATTTTTTTGTGCTTTCACAAAAGAATTGCAATGAAATGTGAGTTGCTAAGAGTAGAAGGGAGCTCTTTTTAAAATTAGCCTTGATTCTTTACATGCAAAAGTTTCCCCTAGATATGTGACATGGAGTGTTTGCTGGGAGATGTGTTGTGGGAACAGCAGGTTTGTCATAAATCTTTAGAGCACAGACCCCCCACTTTCAGTATTACCAGGACATCATTTTGCAGCAAAGTTTTTTACTACAAATATTGTATCTAGAACTAGTACTCAGTGTAAGTTTATTTTTGAGGGTCATAGCCACTTACCTGACAAGGTGCTAAGTGCTCTGGCCTTAAAAAGTTGGTGCAACCTGAGATTTCACACAAAGCAGGACCAACACGGACAGTTTATATTTCCCCTTTAACTATTTTTACTTTCCTGATAGCCATTTTAGTTGAAGGCTTAATTGATATGCTTAAATCTCAAATTGAATAAAATCAAGCTGTCTGTCTTTCATCCTAATAACAGCAATGAAAAATGTAAAGTTTAAACCAATTCAACTTGTTTCAGGAAGTACTTAAACAAGTAATCATAAATATATGGAATCTTTTAGCAGTCCATGTTATGATGTCTGTTCTCATCTGTTATCCATGAGCTTGTATAACAGGGAAACAAACTTTATGAACTTATACTAACAAAAAAGATGTTTTCAGGTTTAAAGCTGACATTGGCACCTGCTGAAGTTGCACGTTTCAATATGAAAAAAACTTAGTTTAAAGCAACATAGCCCCTCTGTTGACTTCAATACAGGCTGGCTGGACTGAAAAATACTTGTTATGGAGAAAATTGTCCGTTGCAGATTTATTATATGACTGTACAAATTGTACAAAACCAAACGTTGTTTCTCATTCATTGAGCAATGAGTGCAGTAAACTCCATTGAAAAGATAGATTATCTTTTTTTTTAAGGATCTCTTTCCTTCTCCCACAAAACCAAATTGATGAACAACCTTAGATATGTTCTTGTTGCTTTCCTGTTATGACATAGGTTGTGAAAACATTTCTCTACCTACCACAGCATCGTGAGCTTGCTTTTGTACGTGAGCCAGATTTGGGTCACGAGGTTTGAAGAGTCCTCTTTATTTTTCATTTAATTTTTCCCTTAAGGTCAGGTGTGGCAGCATTCTCACTTTGAAATGCTGTAGTGGAAAAAGTCTGTAGTGCAGATGGAGATCAGTTCAAAATATGTTTACATCTTGAGAAATTCAGTCTCTCTTTTAAGTAGCTTAGGGATATTATTGTAATTATTAATGTAATTCTCCTGTAAGAGGTGTTTGTAAATGCTATATTGTGACATAATTTTTTTCTTATTCTTAGTGTGTTTGTATCTAAACTGAATAACTTGTTTGTCCTTAATTTATATGTGATTGTGTGATGTGATTTATTTGCATAAACAAAATAGAGAACATTAACTATGGGGGTTTTGTTTTGCTTATGTTTTTTAATGAATGGAAGTGTCTCTCACGGATGCATTTGGCACATTTTAGTGATTCTGCATCCTTCCATTCAAAGCCATTAGTTTAAGGACTGGTGCATACAGGTAAACAAAAATTAACTAGTATTTGTTGGCTTCTACCTCATCAGAAATGTGGAACAAAACTACTGTTCCTTCTAGACAAAGGCATATCTAAATAGGAAATTACTATCATCCAAACATGCTGTGAGCCAAAGATGGAAATTTTTTGAGTGACTCAAAATAGTGCCAAAATATAGGTATATATGTCTACTTTGGGCTAAATTTAGTACTGAATTACAATGTGTGAAGTCAGTGAGGTGGTGGAGGATGTAACAGTTAAATTTAGTTTTTTCATTATTGCACATCGATGGTCCTCCTTCACCCCATAATGAGTGTCAGCCTTAGTTTGCTTATTGCATGAAGTTCAATGTTGGTAGGAATCTACATTTTCTGGGTTTAGTTTTCCATATGATAGCAGTTCGTAAGGTTGGTAATTGGTGCCAATTACCAGCCCACGAGATGTAGATGGTCTTTATAGTGCTAAATAGAATATACTGAAGTAATGGCCTGTTTTAAATCATGGGTTTCAGCAATAACATTTCTGTGCAATGGCTTTTTATGAGTCTCATTTATGGAAGTGTAGACAGATGCATTTAATGGGCAGGGGCTGACATATAAAAGCACTGCAATCAAAGGTTTTAGGATGCTCTTTTATGTGAATGACCTGGCTATAATATGATCTTTGTTTTTATTATAAACATATGCTGCATTCCAGAGATGACAAATGTTTTATTTTTTCTCTGAATGAGCAGACAACAGGTGAAGGCCCAAAAGAGTGACAGGGATAAGTGCAGTCCTAAAGTAAATTATTTCATCCTGTCAGAAAGTATATTTCACATCAGGGATTTAAGCAAACAGGCTATTGTGTGCTGGACTTCCACATTATGAATAGTGATAAAAATCGTTGAGCAGGTGCTCACACAATGCTAAAGGCATGTAGGTAGTCACAATTTTCCAGATTGTGGTCTTCAGACGTTCCTCTGAATGCACTTCATCCTTTCATAGGGGAACTCATTGCCTTCCAGGAGAAAAAAGAAAAGAAAAGGAAAAAAAGAAAAGAAACGAAAACAAACAAGAAAAAACAAACCAAAACCCCCAAAACAAAAAACAAAAAAGCCAAAAAAACCACAACAAAAAACCACAACCAAAAAACCAAAACCAAGACTAGGTCTAAATCTCCTTCTCTGCCCCCACCTCAAAAAAGCTGCTGCTTGATGTTTGCAAGATTATTTTTTTTTATAAGAATTTTTTGGAGATCAAAGTCTGGTGGAAAAAGGCTTTTTTGTCTCACTTGTCCCAAAAACCTTCTTACTTTTGTAATATCTCCACAAAGAGGTCTTGTGTGTTCCAAACACTGCTCTTAGGGTTTCTAAATACGGGGTCTTGTGGAAAACCAGTATTCAGACACCAAGTCCCTTTTTTGGATTGATTTCTGAAGATGTTTTTTTTAGGTATCATCTGCACTGTTATATTGTTCTCCTTAGGCTATGGGGCACCCTTTCAAGTGTGCCAGCAAGGATACTTGCAGGGTTACCATCCTCATTTGGCAAGGACCAAATTGTATTCTGTTGGTGGGAAAAGGAAGTAGTTGGTCCTGCAGCGTGTGTTTGCAAACATTTTTATGCAACTGTACATATATTTATGGTGGTGGGGATATTGACAGCGTAACGAAAGCAAGAAGAGGACAGCTACGAATTGCGGATGAAAGAAAGGATACAGTGATGGCTTAGAGGGGAAGACAAACTGAGGATATGGGCTGGAGAAAAGTGTCAAATTGGATTCAGGGGGGGCATTGATGCAGGATAAGCCGGAGGGGAAGGGACGTGGCCAGGGGTTCACGAGTGGGCAGGGTCATTCGGGAAGGGCGTAGGGAAGGCCTTGGCAGCTGTGCCCGGGAAGGGTTAAGTGCAGAGGCAGGGAGGGAAGGGCCGTGAAGGGCGTACATGGAAGGGGAAAGTGAAGTCGAAGGCGAAGGTGAAGTTGACGGGCTGGAAGGCTTGCCTGGACTGACATGGTTCCGGGCCATGGTCCCGTGGGGTCCCTTCATTGTCCTTGGCCCGTTGGACCGGGACCGGGAACTGTGCCCTGTCCCGGGCCCTGCCTCGGACCTGGGCCCGGTCCCGTGCCCGTGCCCGGACCTTGCCCTTTCCGTGCCCTGGTGCCCGTGTTGGCCTGGCCCGTGGCCCTGCCCGGGACTGTCCCTGGCGTTGTCCCGGGCCCCGGCCCTTACCCCTGGCCCCGTCCCATTTCCCCTTGTCCCGGCCCCTCCCCTTCCCTTTCCCTTTCCCCTTCCCTTTCCCTTTCCCCTTCCCCTTCCCAAACCTTCCCAAACCTTTCCCATGAATAATAATAATAATAATTTCCTGTTGCCTACTTTATCTGTGTTATCTTCAAAAAAGTATCGCAGAAGTAATCTTATCTATTGCCTGCTTTAAAGAATATTCTCGGCAGGTTAATAATGATATTTACAACACGAACTATTTGTTACTTCTGCAAAATCTAAGGAGCTCCTTTCCAGGTTTCATAGGGATTTGTCTTATAAAGGTGTTGGAAAATTGCAAAGAACATCCAAAATAGGACACTTAGGAAAATACTGTTGTGTGAAATGTAACCATTTGGGTGTACCTTAGTCACAGAAGCAAGAGGAAGCTACAGATGTGCATACTGTAGTTGTTCTGACTGGTTGCTCTTTTCTTTCCACTTTGCACTTTAAAAAAGCTCCAATTAATCTTCTCTGTTACACTATTTCAATATTCTGCAATTAAAAAATTAAAATTATATCTTAACTGTACCAAGATGATTATTTATGTTGTTTTCCTCTATTTTACTGCACCTATGTAATGTTCTTACTGTAACAGTAAGTTCTTTAAAAACTTGCCTTTTAAATATTTTTACAAGTTTAATTGATACTCTTCCAAATTTATTTATTGGAATAATTCACTGAACTCTTGACTACAAAAGAGAAAGATGGAGTTGGAGGTTTGATCTCTACATACTTCTTAGTAAAACTTGTGAAAATGCAATCACTTAAATTATGTTATGCCAGTAATCTCTTTTTCAACTTCAACCAGAAGCTTTTATCAAAGACACAATGTAGCTCTTCTTGTGGTAAGAAGACCTGAGAGGTTAGAAGCTAAATAGCTCAGATTTATTTTTCTTGTTTTCCCCTTTGATTTAGGAAGCTGAACTTGTTAAAACCTCTTAACATCAACAAATGAGAAGCGTGAAAGCAAAGATTTGCTAATCACTGCACTAACATATTATTTTCATCCTATTTTCCTTTCTTGTCAAAACCTACATACGAGAATCCACATCTTAAAAATATACAGCATAAAATGTGTAGGTTATGCAGCAAATGTTAGTGTTGGAGGAAATGCAAATACAAGGCTTGTTTTAATTTTACAACTGTGCCAACCCAGCTTTCTATGGTACCATTTTGCAATTGTAGCAATCAGCTTTTTAAAACCCTTCATCAGGTCCTAAATACTATTAGAGAAGGACACAGAAAGGCAAAACGTTCTGCAAAGATCACTCTGCTCTAGGGAGATACAGCTCATGGCTTGGCAAAGAATAAATACATCTCCAAAGAACATTTTATGTCTGGGGAAAAAAAAAAAAAAGAAGAAAAGAAAAAGAAATAACAAAAGTAACTATTTTTGAACTATGTATATTAACGGATATTTTTCTCTATATGTGCCTAGGAAAGAATCTGCAATAATTTCAATTGCTTAATGATAGTAACCTGGTAATAACTTTAATAAATTACTGCTATTAGACACCCAGACTTTACTCAGTCATTCCTCTAGGAGGTGGCTGGAACAAATGCTACAGATGAACTAGGCAATAATTCAGGTATATTTATATTTGTTAATAGTATTTAGGTATTACATTCTGATGAAAACCCAGGTATCAAGCATTAAGTCTCACAGCTCAGCCTATCAGTTCATCTTTAGCCTGCAGTAATCAAGACAGATTCTACCTTGTTGTCTGACCAGCTTTAAGTGAGGCTTGTGGGAACCCACCTGTTTCTGCTGCAGTGCACAGTAAAGGAAATAATTTAGAAGGGTGACAGTTCTTTTATGTCCCATGGTGAAGGTTTTCTTTACAGAAAAAGAAATAATCTAGGAAAAATTAAAGATATAGGTACATATATACACACACTGAAGCAAAAAAGCTGTTTGTTCCCCGGGGCAGTAATACCCAGATACACTGATCTCGTGGGATGAGCTCTTCTTCAGGAGAGTGTTGTTAGACTGATTTGTCACATAAGATCTTTTTTCCATAGCAAGTTTTGTAAAACAGGAAGAAAAGACAGTTTCATGATGTTAGCAAGAAAAACATTCATTGATGTCAAAGAGATTTTGATTCTGTAAAGAATAAAGGCTTTAGTTTCTACCTTCTAGATACCACTGTGTTTTCACCACGGCACTGAAAAAAAGGACACATTGGTGTCCTTTCTCTTCATCATGTTAAGTGAGTGGCCACTAGGTCTCATATGATTTGATAAATGCTTTAGAAACATTAATTAATTAATGTTAATTAATTAATAATGAGAGGGGGCTTTAGGGAGGCAGTTAACTAAAACTGCAGTGTGAACATTCCACTCTATAATCTCTCTGGGCAGTCACAGGCAGAGAAATTAATCTCAAAGGGAGAACAATTTCTTGGCACTGTTATCTCTTTCCTTTTTGGTAGATAAATGGTCAGCTGGGCTGTTATCTAACCTAATGTTATCCTCCTCTGAGTGCAGCACAGTTGGGCTGGATACTTTATGAAGTCCCCAAGCCTGGTGACTTCAGTGTGTGATTTGTCAGTGTGTGATTTGTCAGCACGTTCCTCTTCCCCAGCTCTCAAGAGGCTTCAGGAATTGCTCACACCTGGGGCTCCCTGCTTGTGTGATGACCAAGCATTTGATATGAAATGCAGATTTAGAGTGGAAAGGGGCTGGTGTGATTGAAGGGGGGTTAGAAAGGAGTGAAGTCTCAATTCTGAGCAGCACCAATCCTCTGACCATGGCAGTGTCCCTCCTGCTGCCTCCACCCTTGCAATCCAATCTGTCAAAGCCAGGGTTAATTTGATGGAGTTTTCCCACTGCCCTGAGCAGACTAGTGTGTGCTGGCAGGGGCAAAACCTGAGAAGTTCTCACCCAAGTCAAATTCTCTTAAAAACTAGGTGGGCTGCTGTGCTGCTGCTCCAGGGGCTCTCTCAAAGCCTGTCAGCACACCATGCGTGTGAAGAGGTGGTGTGTGCAGACTACAGCCAGGATTACTGATTCTGCTTAAGCAGGGCTGTGGCTTATCCTGTGCCCTTGAAATCTGAATAATGACCCTTTTCTACATCTCCTGTACCACACAGCACCCGGATTCTTTGGCAAAACCACCACATGTTTAGGCTTTTACTTCTTAGAATTTCTGATACCTCATTCAAGCTAAGCTCCACGTAGGTTTTGATGGACTCTGAATGGCTCAAACTTACAATTCTCAAAAAAAACCTGGGCTCTTGTTTAAACTTTAATGTGAATGCAAAGGCAACCTAGGTTAAGAGCTTCAGACAAAATCTAAAATAACTGGTTTTCACCCAGCGTGATAGCATGAATCTCTTTTCACTTTCTGCTACTGCTAACATTAGATGCATGTGGTTGTCAAGTTTAGTTTTATCTAAGTTTTTGGCCCTTTCTTTAGGACTTATTGTTTTATTTAGTGTTAAGTGCCTAGAACTCCTGCTGCTCTGTAACTAATGAAACAATAATATGAACTGTGCTTTTCATTGTAAGGTTTCATATTTCGTTTGTTGCTTCGGAATGAATAATTAAACATTAAGCTGTGAAAACCCTTTAAAAATTAAATTAAAAAGTGAGGAACCTTGAAAACCACAAGCCACATCTACATCAGGTATTTAAACAAGTATCTGTTTTATAGGTTTTCTTTTTTCATGTTTTTCTGTTTATTAGGAGCAAAATGTCTGGTATTTCTCAACTGCTGTGAAATCAAACTAATTTTAAGCAGTATTTCAAACAGTTGCTGAGGGTGGTACAAGTCCAAAATCAGAACTTACAATTCAGAAGGAAACGCTGGTAATGACATTCCTTGTAATAGCCTGATTTTTTGTGTGTCTTTGCTACCCCCATGAATTTTGCCTTATATTGATTTTGTTTAGTGTTAAGAGTTCTATCAGAAGTGCCACCACTGCAATAATTACTTGCCTCTAGGAAACGGGCTTCTAGTGGAAAACTTTATGTCTCAATGTCTGCAGATCTACATCTGGATGTTGGAAATGCTGGTTGCTGGCTCACTATTTTAGTCAGCAGCACAAGACATCGTAAAATCCAGGCATCTTTTTGCTGCCCTGCTGAGTTGCTGATTTCCTTTTGAGCTGAGAGTGCTCATCCGTATTTCCTAACCTTCCTCCTAACTAGGGTTGCCAAGAGCTGTGGCAACACTTGCCTGGCAGTGTTATTCCCAGCTGGAATCCCTCTAACATTACAGTTGGAGTTTGATGGGCAACCTGACGATTTCACAGAAACGTTTAAAGTCAGGCTTTGTACCTAGTAAGAGCACTGGAAAGACTACCAGATGCTTAAGACCAGCATTTCTCACTTGGTTCCCAAACTAATAATTTTTTTTCAGATTTGAACTTGCCCTACTCCGGGATGGGAAGAAGGAAGAAGGAAACATTTGCAAGGAATAGTTAGTGTCACTGGTACCTGTCGAATCAATTGTCTGCTTATAAAATTGCTTTAGAAGCTACAGCCCGTTCACTTGTTTGTGTCAGTACTAGGCATGAAATAAATGGAGCAGCTTTTGATATCATGTTCAAATAGAAATCAGGTTTCAGGTCTTAAAATACTCTGGGAAATGAGTTCTTGGTTCTGGTATTCCAATCACAGGCCACAAATGAAAGGAAGAGCCATTTCAGTGCATAACTGTACTCCTGGGTGCTGCTGAATGGACAAATCATTCTTCCTTAATTAAGAAGTGATAATATCACTCTTCAGTAATGGAGCTGAACCTTACTGTCATCTAGAATGAAATTTGCTTAAAGACAAGACATCTCCCCCAGCTTTGCTGTTCTGACCCTGTCAGAGTGGTGACTGTGGTGAAAATCTTGTTTTAACAGTTTTCTTCCTTCTAAAATGCTAAAATATTTTGTTGTTGCTTTAGTGTCAACAAGTGCCACGGCTTTTGCTCTTCAATGGTTTGAAGTGACAAAGGATTTTATTCTTCTTATGTATAAGTAACAAAAAAGTTAGTAATTGCTCAAACTGCAATTCCCAATAAAGGCAAAGGGAATTGTCTGTGAATATCCAAGGGTAGAACTTTGCTTTAGGCTATTACTCTATTACTTAATTCAATAAAGTTCCAGATTTGTGACTTTTAATTCATGCTAATTTAAAACAGGATACTCTCAAATTAGAAAATACTACTAAATATTCAGTGTGTTCTATATAAAATACTACTTGATGTTACAGAATCTCTCATGTGGGTGGTAATGCAATTTAGTATTTTGGAACATATTTTATTTTTTCTTAAACACTCTCAAATGAGAGAACTTTAAAAAAAACTTTTCTAGACTTGTAATAAAAAGAAGCTTTTTCTAGCATTTGGAATTCCACCTTAAGTTATGTAGAACATTCAGAAAGGGCATTCAAATAAGGAGGGAAGAGTATTTGATGAATAATTACAGAATCTCATGTCACCATATGAAACATCCAGTGGGAAAATAAGAGAATAGCACAGTCTTGTGGTGCGAAAATTAAAGAAAAGTAAACAAATTTATTTAAGGTATGTAAGAAAAGATTAAAGAAAACCTGAACTTGTGAATCAGTGAATCTGATGTGCTTTCTCTTTCTTGTAAGGGCTTTTTCCTATCAGTTATAGCTTTGATAATTTTTCTTGTGTCTTGATAATTCACCCGAAAAAGCACATAATTCCTAAAAAAAAAAGAGTCTTTAGAAGCACACCATAGAGTCAGTGCTTTAACCAACAGCAGGATGCAGAAAATACTGATCTGAAGCAGGAACAGCAAACAACCTTTGACCAATAAATACATTTGGGGGGAGGAGTTGGAATTCTTATGATAAATTAAGTCGCTTAAAATGGAGAATGTGCCCAAGAGAAATAACTAAGTTCTTTCATCTAATGTTTGGGAAGGTGTGAGATATCTCCCTCCAGCCCCAATAACTACTGCATACATACTTTTCAGAGTAAAAGGAGGGTGGTTGTTATTTTCCAGATGGATACTATTATAGTTAAATTAACAATTGAATAACCTATTCAGTGCCTCTTTTATTTTGCTTTTCTGTAGACAAGACATGGATGCACACTCCTGAAGCCTTATCAAAGCATTATATTCCCTATAATGCAAAGGTAAGAAAATATGAAATTATATTCTGCTCATGCTTTCAGAAGGCAGTACATTCTATCTTGTTTTTAATTTGAAAACTGCAGAGACACGATTTTGCCAAATGACACAATGAAGAAAAACTTAGTAAATGTCTGGTTTGCAGGTCTCCTATTTTTAATGACCAATTGATCTTTGTTCTGAATGTGATGGCTTTCTGGAGAGCAAATCAGTTTTCCTCTTCTGCTTGATGCTGTTTCCTTTTAATGGATGCTAAATGGATGGAAATTTTGAGTGCAAAGGAATTTAACATCAGGCTGCACGCTTACAGTACTTTAAAAATTAAAATTAATGGCAGAAACTTCTTTTGAACAATAGCAAAGGCAATGAATAACGATCCTACCTGCTGGATATATGGAAATGTCAAATACTCGGGAAATGTGGTGGAATAATAATGGCATTTTTGCATAGTAAAACCAGAAGTCTTACTCATGTTTTCTTATCTCAATTACAACATAATTCTGCAATAGTGTTTCAATTTCTCTAATGACATCCGCTGACAGGAAATGCATCTTAGTTAAATAACAACTTAGGAAATAGTTTGCTAAAAGGAGGAGGGAACATGCAGTAATCAGCATAACTCAGAGTAAACTGAGTAACCAGCTGTGACTTGCTGAAACTGCGAGGGTAATTCAATAAGATTCCATGGTGGTCTGTTCTGGATAAGGTCCTTCTGTGATCGGTGTTTCTTAATATAAAAACACTAATTAAAATAATCTTAGTAAGATTTTTGTATTTTTTAATGTTAAAAATGTTATTTCTTAATATGCACTTTAAAATATTATTTAAGAAGCCAGGAATCAGGTTCCTGTATGAGTATTCCCTGCTGTTGTGTTTGCAATTTTCCTTTACTTAGTGTTGCCACAAAGCGAGCAGGAGTTTGGAGTGGAAATTTGAGTCTCGTTCAGTTCCTTGCCAGGGTTTGAACTTGTTTTTGTCTGTGTGTCCTCAAACTGAATTTTTGACCAAAGAGTATATTACCATTTAACTGTGCAGCCTTGCCAGACACCTTGGCTTTATATTACATTTTTAGAGGGAGGATTACTTGCTGCGGTGACTGTGCCATCTGTTTTAACAGCAAGCTGAAGCTATGAGTTGGTTTTTTTAATGCACTGAACAGTGACTGCTCATTTGTGGTCTTTAAGAGAAAAAAAGAAACCTCCTTCATATTTCACATCTCATTGTCTTGGTGAAGAACATATCTTGTGAGTAGGTGCAGGAAAAAAAATCAGAATAAAGAAAAGGGTGATAAGATGGAGGCAACTGTTGAAGCAACAGCATTAGCAGCTTCTGGAGTAGAAGAAAGGGATAGAGAATTCCTGTCTAGAGGAAGTCTGTTCTCAGCCTGGTTAGAAGACTCCTGGTCCAGAAAAGGCTGATATGTGCCTAAGTGTCCTCTCCAGTTGTGCTCCTGTTTATTGTGGGTTCTGACCTTACAGGGCCTCCTTGAGCTCTCGCGTCTGTCAGAATAGTTGCAGGAGTCTGCAGTGCACTATAGCATGTGTTGGGTTTGGTTTGGCTGGTTGGGGGTTGGTTTGTTTGTTTTTTAAGAAATTTACCCTTTTTTTTTTTTTTGTTGGATCACAGTAAAAAATTATTATTTAGAACTATCAGTAATTTGATTCAAAGCAAGCGAAAAATTGCTCCACTCCGTAACTGAGATTGTGAGGTACCCATACCCTTTATTTTTATGGACACCTGGTATAAATTTGCACAGCTTTTATGAGGTTAGCTGGCATATGCAGACATTATTAAATCTAGATGATATTTCCACCTCAATCCTCAAGCACACTTCTCATTAAGTTTTGCAATATTTTTCATTTTAAGAGGAAAACACATATCTGTTAGTACCTTATTTGGGTTTTGTAACGTTTTGATTTTAACTGAAATATCACATTGATTTCATAACTTGTAACTACACTGCGAAATAATGATTAAAGACTCAGAAAGCACTCATAAAGCAAGTATTGAACAAGTCTCATTGATTTTTTTTTTCTAAATATTCGTATTGTTCCACTTCCAGTTCCATGACATTCTACTCCTGTATCTTCTCTATTTGTTGCGAGGAAAAAGCAACACTTTATCTGATTTATTTCAAAAGGTAATTGTGTGAGTGAAGAATGACATGTTCAGAAAATCAAATCAATTTGATGGAAAGCAATACCAGAGATGTTCTTTGTCCACGGGCAAGTGAGCTGTGTTCTGCTACAGAGTTTTCTGAATGCAGATTGCTGTGGGTGGAAATGTGTTTTCTTCAAAAGACACAAAAATCGTTTCTCTGACACTAATCTCCAGAGATGATCAGACAAAGGAGAGCTTAATGGGAAAGTGAGATTTTGTTGATACCTAAGACATCTTTGGGAATTAAAGAAAGCTTGTTGATAAAATGCAGTTCGTAAGTTGACTGTTGTTAGAAAAGGATCCTAACAAAGTTAACTGGAAATTAAAAGAACCCTGCAATACAGACAACTGGCCTTTTTTTCCTGCCAGTTGGAGAGGACTTTTTAATAGAGAATTAGTAATGTCTTGTTATCTCTTAGAACATACACCCTCAGGATGATTTATGTCGATAATCCTCTTTGTGAGAAAACACGAGCAGAGTTGTTCTTATGGCAGTAAAATCCAGGAGCCATGAGCCCCATAAGGAAACTCTTAAATATAAAAGCATCTTAATTCTCTCTCTCCTTTCCAATGCTCCTCATGGTACTTGTTATTTTGAAATTTCCTGGCTTTGGCATTGTTTGGTGTATGGGGTAAGATGATGAGGGTTTGGGTGTCTTTGCTGTTTGTTTGGTTTTCTTTGATTTTTTTGTTTGGGATTTTTTGTGATTTTTTGTTTGGTTGGTTTCTGTTTGGTTGGGTTTTGTTTGGGTTTTTTGTTTGTTTTTTTGTTGTTGTTGTTGTTTTGTTTTTGTCATTGTTTTGGATTCGGTGTTTTTTGGTGTTTTGTTGGTTTGGGGATTTTTTTTCCCCCAAATCTTGCTGATGTCCCTAGTCTTAATACCGTGGAAGGCATTGATAATGACTCCACATATTTCAGTACGCTCTGGATATGAAATCTTGTCTTACTGAAGCCAGAATTTTGACATCTGTTTGTGATCCTGTATTTTTATAACTATGTCACTCCAAATGAAAGCATATAGGTCACACTTTTTTTCTTCCCAAAAAGATAGTTTAGAATCTTCATAGTATCAAAACTGGACTCATTCTGATGTAGTGGCATGGCAGTTTTAATGTTCCCAGAGAAGAGACATAAATAAATTTTAAGGCAACCCTAAACTTTCCTGTGTTCCTTAATTAAGAATAGATACTTGTGTTATTTTCCATACTGCAGGGAAAAAAGTTCTCTTTTGCTTTTAAGTTAGTTCTCTTGACTTGAGGCCTGCTTCCTTTCTGCAAAACAAAAGCGATCAAAGTGTGACTTTTATAACAGAGTCTGACTGCAACCTTAAAAGTGGCCTGGTTGTTGTCATCCCCTAACTGATAGAATCATAGAATCATAGAATCAGCTGGGTTGGAAGGGACCTCCAAGATCATCAAGTCCAACCCTTGATCCACTACCACTGTGGTTACTAGACCGTGGCACTAAGTACTACCCTGAGCCTTTCTGCACAAAAACTCGCCCAAAACAGCAATGTTTGCTGTGTCTCTCCGTAGTAATTGTGTATGTAATCCCCTTCATAGTTACATGTTTGTTTTTTTGACTTATATCAACTTTCCACACGTGCAGCTTTTCCCTTTGGCGGATCAGAGGCTCTGCTTTGCACGCCCGCTGTTTGCGTTGGCTGCTGCTGTCGGAGGGAGTCACAGCAGCTCTGACCTTGCACCAGGCTGAGGAGCTGCTGTTCTGCATGACATGAGGGCAGTGTTGAACTCCAGGGAGTTTATTTTACCAAGAGATGTGACGTCTTTACATCCGCTTTAAAACTTACTTTATTGTCATGTGCATACTTATGGTTCTCGACGTAGTTTAAATTTGAAACGTTAAAGTGAAATGAACAGCCACAAAAAAAAAAAAAAATTAGAAATGGTTGGACTCAATCTTGGAAGTCTTTTCCAACCAAAATGATTTTGTAATAAAAGACCTAGTACTATTAGTCTTCACTTCAGTAGAATAAACAATTTATTTAGGTCTTCAACTTTCGTAATTTCTTATTCCTTGTGCTTTTTTATCACTGAAGAATGGTAGATAATGCTTTTCTGGACAGGATTCATAGGTCAAATGATGTAACCACTGTAGCAGAGCTCTAGGTGCAGTTATGTCTTTTGAATATCTGCATATCCCTGTCATTAGTGTACAGTATTGTCAAAGCCATGTTTTCACGACATAAACTGCACTTCCTCTAAAAAATTTTGTTGCTGCTGTAGCAATTCTCTTTTTCTATCCAGTCAGCTTATTACAGAATGATCACGATTTTATGTCAGTAAAAATAATTAATGAAAAAATGTCAAAGAGAAAATTGTATGTGGCTTTTCCAAGATGCAAGGTACACAATTAATAATTACACCTGAAGTTCTGTGATGGGGTTAGATATAGCAGGATATTTTAAACAATATATGAAAATGCTGAAAATTAGAAACTAATGAAATAGAAGAGGGCATTACAAGAAATAGTTTTCCTACATTTATTATGATTAGAATTAATAACTTAATACCAATTAACTTTCATTAGAGTATCAAAATGCCTTGGATATGATCTTAATTACTTTAGTGTTTAAGCAGAAGAAAAATGGATATTGCGAAAACACCCAAATGAGATAGGAAAGCAGAAAATTGTAATTTTACATTGCAGTCATTAAACTTGGATCTCATTATACCAAAGATGAATAGTTGCATAGTTGGAATGTAAAATATTTAGAGTCTGCAACAAGTACTGTCGACAGACTTCTCTGCTTAAGGGAAATGGACCTGCCTGTTCTATCTTCCTTTAAGTGGGAGAGTGGAAAAGGGTAGGATTATATCCACAGATCTACAAAATAAATGACTGGGATGCAGAAGAATTGTATCTAAACTTTCAACAGTAACAAACATCATGTCACCCAAGTAGCTGCAGGAGGACAGCGGCATTTTAAGTGTTCAGCGTGAGTAGTTTCAGTTGCCATTTGTCTCGCTGGAAACTGGTGAATATTTCAGCCTCCTTAAAATCTGAACTTTTGTGATTTCCTCAGAAAGCTCGGTGGGGCACTGAGTGCTTTTGAAAAGCTGTCAGTCTGCACTGCCTGAGGTCGAACAGCCAGTTTGTGAAGAGGCAAGAATTAAATCTGCACCTTCCGAGTCTTGGTCCAATCTTTGGAGCACAAACCCAGCCCTCATTTCAACAGTGGATCACTGTACAGGAATGGAAGCTGAATAATATTTGCAGACAAGTTTTACATCTCATCTGCATATGAATCCACACGGATTCAAAGATGGTATGAAGGCACGCTGGGTATGTTGGGTAGCCCACAATGCCCTGACACATCAGCACGTCAGGATCAGTTTGCAGAATTCACAGGCTTGTGGTGTGTCTAGGCATTTGCACCTAGAGTTTCATCCTTCATGTCCATTTACCATTGCTGTGGAAAATGTGACTTGTCCACAGTTGGAGTACTGGCATCTTTTACAGCTGAACAATGACTGAGAAGTTTGGAAAAAATTTGCAGAATAGCAAGTGGTTTTGACTCACGTGCAGACTCTTTCCAGGTTTTTGTAGCCCTACATCAGTGTAAAATACCCAGCTGCACAACTTCAGGCTCTGTAGATCATTATAACTCTCCAGAACATGATCTGCTTCAAGAAATAAATGAAGTTTATTAGCAATTCCAGTTTTTCTTCCTTAAAATCCATTTGTGTATAATAATGCAAGAGAGCTTAGTATAATGTGTGATGTTTCATTTCTTTTCCTCTCTCAGGAAAAGCAACCAATGTGTATTTCAGTGAAATGTCTTTGGTAGATTTTAGTAAAAAAAATAAATTAAAAAGAGTTCATTTAAGTGTGAGATAAAAAATAGCGATCATGTGGGTCAATACTTTATAAACTGCGACTGAAAGACAAAACAGAAGCTTTTGATCTATTCTCCAAAGCTCTTGTCTTTTCTCAGGTTCTGCTTGTCTCTTCATAAGCTCCATTTTCCTTGAAATTTCTAAGTACTGGGTGACATAACTTCAGTGTGAAACATTTGCAATGCAAGTAAGTGATGGAAGCTATAATTCCATGGCAAAAATCAAAAATAGATCATACCAATTAATGGCAGTGTGTGGATCTGAGAAGTATTTTAAGTCCCTCTCTCAGTAATGTATTAAGGAGTATGTTAAAACTGTAATGCAGGAGGATGAAGGCAGAGCCCCCAGTCTGCATTGAAGCTGATCTTCAACCTCCCACAACCCTGGGGTATTCCCTATTTCAAGCAAGTTTTAGGATTCCTTTGTATCCAAGGAGTTTTTCTCTCACATATATTGCCTTCTCAACCATTCTCTTTAACACCTTGGCTGCTTAATTACAGTCCTTTTTCTTTATCTCTGATTTTGAGCAGTCTAAGTTGCATTTCTCTTATCAAAGAAAAATTATTTTTTAACAGTTAAGAGCTTTAGACATTTTTTTTTTGTAGAACGTTCCAGAATCAGTTATTTGGCACTCAGATATAATATCTAAAAACTACAACCTGGATTTGAAAATGCAAAGCTGCAAGAGATTTAGCTCATTGTTGGATTTTGAAACACCTTCAATTTTAGAAAAATGGAATGTCCTAGTGGGATTGGTCTCTTCTCCGAGGTAACAAGTGACAGCACAAGAGGAAAAGGCCTCAAGTTGTGCCAGGGGATGTTGAGATGGATGTTAGGGGAACTTTCTTCACTGGAAGGGTGGTCAGACATTAGAACAGGCTGTCCGGGGAAGTGGTGGAATCAGCATCCCTGAAAGCGTCCAAACAAATGTGTGGATGTGGCACCTGGGGACATGGGTTCGCGGTGAACGTGGCAGTTCTGGGTTAACAGTTGCACTCGATGATCCTAAAGGCCCTTTCCAGCCTGAAGCATTCTAAGATTCAGTATCAAACACAGCATCTAAAGCATATTTCTAAAGATAACATGTCAACTAAAAGTTTAAAAGCAAGTTTTGAATGGTCACATTACTGACCTTCCCCAGCATCTGTCTCAAAAGAGTTGAGCAATGAGACTGTTGAGACAAAAGACTCAAAATCAAGGGTAAGCTTTGTAACAACTTTAACAATGTAATTTTCTTATTCTTCAAAATCTTGTTCAAACTCACAGGTTTGTCCAAACAGAATTAACTAAACAAAAAAGAGTGTGCAAAGGAAAAGCATGGGTACTCCAAAGACCTCAGGGTCAGCAAAGATTTGCTCAACTCTCCACATCCCTTTCAGTTCCTTCCCTGTTGCTGATATTTATTCCCCTGCCTCTTCTTAAATCTGCTTGAGGCTGCCAATTAGCCTCATTAGCATGCCCTCCAGGCTTCCCTCTGCACAGTTCTACTGCCACGTGAGCTGTCAGCTCTGAGAATGGGAGGTTTCTGTAAGGAGGCCTTTCAGCCTCTGGACTGTCGAGTGAGTTGCGTGTCTGACACTGGAATTAATTGGCTGTGGAGTTCAAACATCTGGATTATTGTGCTCCTGGGCTAGCTGGCCCACAGCTGCTTGTAGATTGTTTTGCTTTAAATCAGAATCAGGCCTGCAGATGATTTAACTCTTTCTCATCTCCCATTTTTTTTTTTTTTTTTTTTGACAGAGCTGAGTATTTCTCTTTGCTCAGCCTTTCCCTGTGCATGGAATGACTGCCTTCTTACATCTTCTGTTAACAAAAAATCATTAGGATGCTTTCCCAAAATAAACTAGAAACAGAGCTGGTTTATAGAAAATCAGAGGACGGCACAACTTTTTGAACAGAAACTTCTACAAGGGCATAGAGTTTTAAAAACAAAAACAAGACTATGAGAATCTGTCCAACAGCCAGGCTGTTCATCATTCAGGAAAATTTTCACATATATGATCTCCATGAGGATTCATCCTTAATAAACCATCGGACAAGCCACCAGCTGCAGTGTCTGACTTCATTAACTTTAATAAAATAGTTATGTACACCAGTCAGCTGTGGATCCTGGAGTGTAATGAATATTTCTCTCAGAAATGCCTCCTTCAGATTATTGTGATTCAGAAAGTGTAAAGCCAACCCTGGTCCATATTAAAAAACATTTTGAACTTTGAACATGAGGATTTTAGGTGAAATTCAATAGTGGAACTAGTCATTTTTGGTTTGGAATATTGCAAAGAAGAAATATTTGCATGAACTAATTTGTAAAGCTTTGTTAAAATGTTTGCATCGTAAAAATTATTATTTACCACTAAAAGGAAGTGTCTAAACCTTCATTTTTTTTCCCTTCTGCATAGTTTGACATAAGTAATATTTTCTTCATTCCCTTAAGGGAAATCAAATCTAGTAATTTCCCACTGTTTTCTAGTTGTTTTTTTCAATTTGTTGCCGTAGTATTACTGAAAAGTGGGGGAAATGTAGAAAGAAGGATGTCCATCAATCTTATATGTGTGGAACCAAGAGTTGCATTTGAAGGAACAGATAATTTGAGCCATGGAGTGGAAAGGTCCCTAAACCCTCCCTTGTCCTGTTGCTGTAGCACCTGGTGCTTCTGAGGAGGCAGATGCCAGGAGAACAGGGATAAGTAACTCAGCAAATCACATTACTTAGACCTAAAAGATTAAATGGGAGGGAAAGCTTGTCTACTTATGAAAATAGGTTTACTGCTGAAAATATCCATTCAAGTCAGGAATGTGTCGGTCTTCCTAAGCCAGAATTTAGGGGCTGTGCCTCAACTTGCAGTTTATGAGGAATTGAGGACCTGCAACTATTAAAATCAGGCACCTTCTCAAAATGAAAAACCATTCAACAAAATTTCACGTGCATTCTTAACGTTCAAATTAATTTTAAAAGCTTTAAAACCACTCATGGGTTTGGGGTTTGAGTTTAGGGTTTTGAAGAGAGGGAGATGGGAAAGTTGGACCTTTTGACATGTTTGGAGTTTTTTTATTATTTTAAAAATTAAAGATCCCTCTGTTAATTTTGTGCTGCTTATACCTTTTTATTCATATTAGTTTTTACTGTTTGATGCGTACAAGAAAGAATAGAGTTCAATGTTTTATATTGATTTTCAGCAGTAGCTTTCAGAGGTTCCAGCTGAAATTGTGCTGTGCATTTCCAAGAGGTTACTGCAATTTATCACAGTTCATTAGATCATAAATTCTTTGAAGCTAAGGGCTATCTTTTTGATGTTTGTACAGCCTCTAGAATAATGAGACTGAGGCTCTAGATGTGACCCTGATGCAAATAGTCAGAGATCAAAGCTCAGAATAAGCAGGCACCAGAAGACCTTGGATTTGGCTCTCATGAGCTTTTTCTCAGTTGGGATAATGAAATGATAATGCAGATAAGAAATGGGTGAGTTATTATCCTCAGTTTAAAGATAATGAAGGAAAGGAAGTAATGCTGAAGGTTTTCTGCATATCTGCCCCAAATCTGTTCTCACATCAGATCCCAAATTTTGAATTTTACTTCCATGCCTTGAGCTCAAGATTAAATGTGTTCTCCATACCTACTCTCTGAGTGGAAAGGATTAGGTTGCTATTTAGAGAGGACCCCAAATCCTTGTATGAAGGTTTTTTAAATATACTGTTTTCTAGTTCGATGTTCACCTAGTTATGTATCACTATAATGATCTAGGCTAGACTGATTTTACTAGTTCAGCAGCAGATTGAGGTCTTTTATTGGAAAGCATAATATTTTTTATGAAGTAAGAAGTGAAAGCCAAAGTAAGTGTCGGACTAATTGCCATAGTAAAATAATTTTCATATTACTTTCCATCTCAGTTATGTTCTGTTGAAACAGTTCATCAACAGATGTCCATCACATCTGCTGATGGATCTCAGGCCATGCTAATAGTAGTTTTATTTAATATCTGACACTGTCAGGTTGAAGTAGTCACTATTATATATTTTTGTATTTTGCTAAAATAATCATGCTAATAAAAAAAAATCAGTTTTCTAAGTTATACTGTGTAGCAGGAAGCACATATATTTAGGTAATGCTCTGCAAATTTGTTACATATTCAGAAAGGTAGCTTAAAGAGGCAATTCTTTCTGTTCCAAATATTATTTTAAAATAAATTACTCTTATCCTGGCTGGCTTTTGAAAAACCTCTGACATCAATATAGTTCAAGTGCCTGAAGGGCAGGTGTCGAATTATGGTGATCACATCTGTTTTACAGTTCTATTTCATGCGAGATTATGTGGAGAAAAGGCAATTTCTTCTACAAAATAGATTAGCAAGAGAGAATATAGCCATTACTTGGCTATCCCAGTCAAATATTCTCTGAAAATTTCTGGGGGTATTTTGTGAATGTAGTAACTCAGAAGAACATCTACAGGTGTCATTTGTGTGAAATTATCAATACATTTAAAGTAGGAGATGGAGCTTAGGAAATAGTTTGTAGGAGCAAGTTAAAAAATGATATTTTTAGTTAGACATGTACGTTTTTTTAGCTGCTTATACCAAAATATTTCTATTAATTTCTGTGTATATAGCACTTAGTTTAGCACATTCTTGTAATTATCCATCTGTTTATGAATTACTGTTCACATACTGACTCAGTATATTTCCCCACAAATATAAAAATTAACCTCATTCTTGCTTTACGGATGAAGTGGTTCCCAGTATAGAAAATATATAGTTTAGGGGAAAAAAAAAGAAAAGAAAAAACAACAAAGAAAAAACAACAAAAAGGTAGTTCACACTTCATGTTCCTGTCCTCTAATACACCTCAGCACCCGTAGGTGTCCTGTGGTGTCTATTATCTTGCACATAGAATGTATGTAGAAATCATTTGCTACACACCAAAGTAGTTATAATACTAGAATTTAAGGAGCAGATTATCTTCTTGATAATCATAGCTTAAAAAAACAAAACCAAAAAATCCCAGATTGTCTTCAAAATTTGGGTTCCAGGAAAAAAAATACCAAAAGTCATATTAAACCTCTAGGCTGCTAAAGCACTGGCTCTACACGTTCACAGCTCTTTCTCCAGAATAACCATTTTCTGGTGTGCTGCTTGTCCTCTGTTTGACAGCCCATTGATTCTATGAATCAAGAATTAAAACAGGAGTCATTTATTCTAATTATGGTGCAGTAAGGCTCACAGTATTAAAAGTCCTGATGCAGTGCCCTTAAAATAGGCAATTTCTTATTTCACATTAAACTGGAAAAGGTCTTTAATAAACTTAGAGTCATGGATAATAGCTATTTGTTCCTATTACTGAGGCTACTTGTGTTTGAATGAGGGTTCCTAACTGTGACTTCTTCTGGTTTTTGTCCCACAGGAATTCCTGTTTCTGTGTTTATAATGTCATTGCATGTTGCCGTGGCAAAAGTGTGACAGTACAAGTTCAGCATTATCATGTTAGTCGAGGACAAAGAAGGTAGAAATTAGAGAAAAATAAACTTTAATCGCAAAAGTGGGAAGCGTCTGTGGAATTTTATCTCTGCTTTTATAAGATAGCGTTTTCCAGTACAAAGGAGTAACTTCAATACTTTTTCATTTGTATTTAGACATACTCTGTGTTTCCAGTTTTTGCTTTTACATATGAATTTCTTCCAGAACTTGCAGGGTTTAATTACACTGAGCAGGGGAAGGCTGTAATAATTTTCCATCCAGCTTCAGTCTGAAGAAGATTACTGCAAGCCAAACACAGAATTGCACAATTCCACTTTGAGCTGGCACATGGGAACTCCTGGCTGTTCTTGGGGATGTTGTTATGAGAGGAAGGATCTGAAGCCTGTGCTCAAAGTCATGCCTGGCAGTGAAGTCATCTGGGAAACATCTCTCTGAAGGAGCTCCTGCAATGATGTCATGGCCTGTTTACTTGGGTGGCTCAGAGGTTCTGAGTTGATCAAAATGCTCCCAGTTTTAGAAAGTTTCACCTTCTTAATAAAGCAGAGTGGTTTTACCAGCTTTATGAATAGAGATTGCTTTTGTTATTTAACACTTGGGCATCACTGCTTGTTTCTTCGTGAGGGTTCTTTGTCATCTCAGTTCAGTTTTCACTGTCCTTGGGGAGGTTTTGTCTGACAGGCCTACTCTTTGCAACAGGAAAAAAAGAGTCAGCAGGACAGATGGAGCTTGAGAACACGGAGTTCAAGTTTAACTTGCTATATTTTGTGAACAAAAGTGAGATATCCTGCAGTATGCTAACACAGAGCTGACCAGTGCGTGCTAGGAATGGTGGCTTTCGGAAAGTCAGTGCATTGATAGAGCAGAGGAGAACAGAGCCAAAAACTAGGACAGCAGTTTTGCATAACTTATACAGGGTGTTAAAGTTGTTATAAAAATACCAGCACTTGGGATCTTGATCTTGCTGTCCCTTTAACTGTGTAGCATTTTACGAGATAGGCGAGTTTTTTTGAGGGAGTAGAGGATGTGAGAATCTGTCCTTTCTGTACTGGAATGCCAAAGAAAATTAACTTTTTGGAGGGATAGAATAGTGTGTTTTCATAAGTAGTAACAACTAAAATGTTTTTTCATACAGTGGGGCAGGGAAGTTTTACCAGATTCTTGCTGAGCATCATTCTCAGACTCTAAGTAGGAGGTAAATCAAAGGTGGTCTCTGTGTTCTGAAGTTTCTAACAGTACAATTCACATCTTTGCAAAAGAGTCTGTAGATGTAGTAGAGCTGTTGCATTACTTCAGTGGAATGTAGGAGTTGTTGCAATCGTGTCTTATGGTTAAGGTAAATTCAATCACTGCATTGGCATCTGGTTTATGAAAACAAAAAGAAAAAAGCAGCAAATTATGTTGACTTTCTTACATTAAGTTATTTGAAAATGACTTAGTGAAAATAGTATTTCAGTAAATTTGAGGGCTTTGTCAGATTTTACTACTTTCACAGAGAAATGATGATTGAGTTGAATCAAATTCCTGTGGTGCAGAACTAAATCTAATGTCTAATTATGGGCTTGTAAGGCTGAAAAATGTTATTATGCACTTCTAAATCTGAAAATTTAGTATTTCAAATAGTGAATACGTATCATTTTTAGATGGCTCTTTTCAGTGAAGGTAAATTACATATTTTTTTACTGGAAACAGTCCAGTCAGAAATTTTTTTGAGTCATTCAAGCAGCATGATGTGTCTTCAGTGAGGAGGTATCAGAGGCACTTCATGTTTGGAATATCCTTTTTAAATGAAGTGTCAGGTTTGATATTTAGTTCCGTTTTCCTTGTCTGGATACAGAATGGTTCTTGTGCTTGTGCAGGTACTCTTTTCTGTGCACAGGCATCTTCAGCCTTCACTGAATATTGGTTCAATAATAATAATTCTTACAGAAATAAAGAAGTACTATGTTTTAAAGATTGAACGGTGAATTTAGAGCTGCCAGTTCTTAGTTCTTAGAGGTCAGAAACTAAATAGAACCTAAACTAATGTGAGAGTAAGAACAGAGGTTTGCAGGAGCTGACAAGGATGTTCAGCATCTCCAGTTGGACGGCTCAGTCGTTTGCTGTGCAAGTCAGAAGGAACTCAGAAAGATCACACACAGGGTGAAGCTGGATCACATTAGTCAGCAGTGTGCTCATTTGATGTGTTTTCTCTTGTTAGTCATCCTGAAGCTTTCAGGCAGTAACAAAGATACACCACAGGAGGCTCAGCAGAGTTGTGAGTAGCAGTGGAGAAACAGAAGGTTTGATGCCGTTGTTTGATGTTAGATGAGTCTGTGTTAGGTGTCAATAGTTCGAGTACTGAAGCAAAAGAGCTGTAATAACTTGAGGAAGGTGCCTTTGGATAACCCACAGATGTTCCCTGGCGCAGTAAAAGGAGCTGACAGATGTTTCTACCAAAAGAAAAGAAAGAGTAAATAATCTGTTCACATGTAAAAGCAAAAACTGGAAACACAGAGGATGAAGTTTGGAAGTATGTTGTTCTTTAATTTACTCCTTCATTATGTCCATAAATGGAGTGTGGGTTGGATCTTAGGAAAAGATTCTTCCCCCAGAATGTGGTTGGGCACTGAACAGGCTCCCCAGGGCAGTGGGCACAGCACCAAGGCTGCCAGAGTTCAAGAAGTGTTTGGATGATGCTCTCAGGCCCATGGTGGGATCCCTGTGCAGGGTCAGGAGTTGGACTTTAGGGTATTGATGGGCCCCTTCCAACTCAGAATCTTCTATAATTCTATGACTTTACTCAACCTCTGAGTGCAGGATTCTTTCATGTGGAGGCTAAAGACCATTGCAGCACACATGAAGAAAGAATGCTGTCAGAAGAATGCATGTGACCCAGTCACAACCAGGGAATATATGATCAGAAATTACTTTTTTTTTTCCTAGTGATAAATTTGCTCTCAGTACCATCTTCCCCTTCCCTTGTTTATTATATGCCAAATATTATTTATCAGTTATGGGAAGTGCACCTGGAACTAAAGTGAAAAGAAGCCTTCAGCATGATATACTACTAGTATTAGCATCACTGTCATTTGTGGACTGTTAAAATGTTCCTTTTTAAGCCCTTTCCCCATACATCAGAAGTTTTTAAAGAATTATCTAAAAATTTCTTGATCTCCTTAGATTCTTTTTCCTAGAAGCTCCTGAAATGCTGCAGAGATTTGATGCACTGAAGAAATGCTGAATGTTTTTTCCTGTACAACTGGTGTTTTCCACAGTGGCAGTCTTGACAAGACAAATGTTTTACCTTTTCTGCTTTTTTCTGTATACCACCCTGCTCTTATCTGCCTTGTGGAGGTACCAGCTATATTTCTTAACATTGTTTTATTTTTACGATTGGATACTTTAATGCAGGGAACAGCTTTGATAGCTGTATTGCACTGCAATTTGATTTTTGATTTTATCCTTGCTCACAACCCCCTTAGCATATGACCACGCTGATCTCTCTGGAGAAGATTTAAGTTTTGATCATTTACAAAGTGGGTCCTAAAGTCTCCTGAAGTTCTGCTTACAAATTATTTATGGCAGTGTAAATATATACTCCTAGTGTTTTTTCCTTTTTCTGTGCCATTTTCCCATCTGGCTGCAGAGGAAAATGCAGTGGGACTTGAGGCAGAATGTGACCTGGTGTAATCATTCTCATTCTTTTGCCTTTAAAATTACACCAAGCTACAGTCAACCTCTTTGGTCCACATGTCAGGTTTCTTCCCAATCTGCAGCCACATAATTTCTCTTCTCACCACATCTGAACAAGGGTTAGAAGACAGGTGTAGGCAGGATTAGGACTGCCACATGTCCTCAGTTTCTCAGGCATCTTTACCCAAATATTTCCAGGTATTCCTGTTTCCAGACATTTCCATCCAGGGGATGGTGAGGTGTCCTACTCCAAGGGTTCTCTGTGTCCACCACTGTTCAAAGATAGGTAGAGCTTTAGTTACCAAATTATGTTCTTTGTTATTTATTCATAAATCCAAATTGAAAGACTGAAATGACTGCTTACACGTTTGGTAGTGGAGAGTTCTTAGTTACAGCCCTTCAAGAGAACAGAAGAAAGTACAAATTAAATCAGTGTGCAAAGTACAAATTCAAAGTTGTTGAGAAGGTGTTTAAAGTTAAGCACAATGTGGGTTTTACACCACTGCATCTAGAAGTTTGCTTTAACTGTTATCTAATTATTTTATGTTCCTTTCTCTAATGCTCTCTTTCTTCCCCCCAAAAAATTCAATGGCTTATTAAATAGATTTTTTTTATATCCTAATTACTGTAAATATTTTCACCTCTGTGTTTTCTCACATGCATTTGGCTTAATTCTACTGATGGATGAAATACCCACTAATATTTGATTTCCATCAGAAGACCCTTTTTAAAATGTTTTTAATTGTGTATTCCTTAATTTTTCATGAATAGTGCTTAAACACTCCCTAAAAAAAAATGCATAAATTTTTTTTCCTTTATCAGAGCCACCACTGGTGTGGAACATTACATGTCAGATGAGCAGAGGATATTCAGGGAATGTGCTGATGTCTGTGCCACTTTTCTGTCTCATACTCCCATGTGGTGAGTTGGATTTCTGCTCTCATTTGAGCAGCAATCATGCCTGGTAGAGACAGTTTTTTTAAAGTTTGTCACTAGAAAAATGCTCCCAAAAGGGAAAAATGGCAAAAATATGCCATTGTAGAAAAACAAGGAAGCTATTGCAGGTGAGGAACTGGACTATGGGGTGGGGAAAGAGAAGGAACTCAAAATAGAAAGAGGTGTGTGTTTTATTGTCCATACTGTCCTTCTGCTGTTCAAGAGATGGAGAAGGTTCATGTAGGCAAGGCTGAGCAAAAGCTGTGCATGTTTTAAGAAGTGGTTCACAGCTTAGACATTTGTTCTTCTTTTTTCTGCAAGGCTTCAAAACTGGTCTCTCTTCTCCTTCATTCTTGTTTTGTGTCCTGTTGTTCTGATGTTATCACAATGTGGATACACCTGTCTTCCTTTCCTCAGTAAATCAGCCTCCCTGTAGAATGGAGGAGATTGGAGGAGCTAATTTTTCAAATGTTGGCTGCAGGTATCCAGTAATTATTTTTTCATTGCCTTTTTCCCCTTTCTTTATTGTATAAATTTGGTAAGGACTATTTTCTTATAATTGCATTTAAATCTGCATGAAAGAGAACCTTTAATGTTCAGGGATTTCAGAGTAATAAAGAAATGTGACGCTGCAAAAGACTGGTGTTTTTTTAAGATTGAAATGTGATGACAAAAGAAAACAGATGTTGTTTAAAATTAAAATATCCTACACTGCTCTCTACTGGAAGAGTGGAAGTCTACATTAAATATTCAAAAGTGTACCTAAAACTATTTCTTAGTCAAGTTTAATGATTTTTTTTTTTTTTTTGACTCTGGTAAAACTAAATTTTCCAAAGCATGGATAGTCTTTTGTATTCATCTTAAGTTTTGAGAAAAGCACCTGGATATACTGTGAAAACATCAAGATGTTGAGGGTCAAAATGTAAGCTTCCAGGTGGAAGAATTACTGGAGAGTGTCCTGCTAATGTCAAGAAAAAAAAAAAGAACTGTTAATCTTCAAAATTCACCTGACCTTACTAATGGGCTGTATCAGAACAGCAACAGACTCATCAGAACTGTAAAGGATCCTGGATGCCTGAAGTTGCCCCGTGTTTGAATTGATTTTTAATTGAGCCAACAAAATAAAAGTGTAGAAGATTCACCTTTTAGTCATTTCTCCAGCCAAAGCGCAACAATAAAAGCAGTTTTAATAATGTCATTGTGGACTTGGTCCAAACATGTTTTGCCCACATAAAATGCACAGGAAAATTTTCACCTACATTCTGCAGGAATGAAGGATCTGTGTGAGAGTCCTCCTGGCCATTACAGGGTTGGATTATTCTCCCAGTTGCTGTTGATGATAAAACTTCTGCTGATTTTAACATAGTGAAATAGAGTCTGTTAATTCTCTTGTGAATCTTTGCACGTGGAGTGAACACGTCTGGTTGTCTGCTAATGTCAGATTGTAAACAGTTTGATCTGAGGTGTTCGTCTTGTGTATGGCAGGTCAACAGCTCACTTTCTTAATGGCAAACTTCAGTGTACTTTAAAGGAATACTTAAATGGTTCTCACTGATAAGGTCTCTTGACCTCATCAAGTTCTGCTTATAGACAACTGCAAGTGAAATCAGAATAAGTAATAGATCAGAAAATTAATTTTTCATCAGTTTTGTAGGGAGTGTGTACTCAAGAATGGCAGACTGCAGTGAAAAATGTGCAGTAATTTACATGAGAAAAACATTGTTTTAGCTTGCTTTATGTTATACAAATATTAAATGTCATCCTCTTTGAACTTCTTAAAGTATCCAATGAAAATTCAGTATGATCATGATGATCTTCTCATTAATAATAAAAAAATATATAAATATTTTAAAGTACGAGTCTAGTGGCGTGCCTAAATTATTGATCATTTTTCTTTGAATTGGCTTGTTATCCATGAAGTTACACCAACCTCAAGAATAATCTTTTTCCTAGTTACAAGCAGTAAACACACGTAGCAGTCATATGTAAACATTTTCCAGCTCTATTATGTGTTAGAATACATTACTTGTGTAAAGAACACTGAAGAGTTTAGTGCAGTTATTAGTTTGCATATAGGATATAATAGTGAATGATCTAAAGGGAAACTGCTATGTTACCTTCTGTTTGTTGTGCAGTGAAGTGGAGGAGTTTGTAGCTTGACTCTCAGGAACTGTTACACTTCATATGAAGACTGTTCTGCAGAAAGGACTCTGAAGCGCTGAAAAAAAACCCCACTGACTTTTCAAGTTCCCACCTCGAACTCTGTAATGGTTCTGCTCTCTGAAGGAGCCCGGGCTTGAAAAGGGAAGGTTCAGATTTACCCCCTTTTGCTTGGAATTTTTATTGGAGAAACTCTTCCACGCTCAGTGCTTGTGCTGTTCCTGCCGCAGCTGGGCCGAATTCCTGACATAGCACATATCTGCCCTTTGTGTTTGAAATGGCCATCTCCCCGTTTCAGGAGGCTGCTGAATTAGTTGTTATTTACTTTAGAAATCCCCGAGGTGGCAATGCAGCCTCTGTGTTGGGGACTGTATAAACACGGAGTCCTTTAACTAAAAAGTAAGTTGTAAAATCTCGGTTTTCAAAAATTCTAATATTTTCCCACTCTAAGACAGGGGTAAAAAGTATGAAAATCCATTTTTCTCTAGGTTTGAGTGATCAATAGATTAGTGAAAGGGTTTTTGTACATAGTAAGGCTGTGTTTATCTGGTCTTCTAGTAGTGTGTGTAAATGTATCACCACTGTTTTAAGGAAAGTCCATTGTTTTATTAATTTAGGGTTACCTGTTTCTTGGGTCACTTGTGGGTTTAGCTGCAATAAAGCTGTCTTTGGGAAGAATCTCCTGTTAATTGACCTCCTCTTTGACTGAGGCAGTCTCTGTTTTGCAGAATGAGTGATTTCAGTGGGTCCAATGGAAATGGAGTTAATGTCTGGGCTATTGCTGGTTATAATGTCTCTGTTTTGCTTTGGGGATGCTAGTTTAAGAAAGCTTGTTAAACAGGTTTGGATGTTTTTTAAGGGCCACTGTGAGGTTACATCTGTTCTGCTGTTAAAAATGTTGAAGTCCCAGCTTTGCAAGCAGATGTGTTTGCTCAGCTTAACTGGTATGAGTGATGCCAAGCTAATTGGCACCTGATATTAAACAAAAAATGATGAGAGTTCACATGGAAAAGGCACACAGCAGAGGAAAAAGCAAGCAGTAAAAAGCTTTCAGTTAAAATGTTAGCTATGTAACCCTATATTGCATAGTCATTATTTTGTTACGATAAACTTTTTCAGGTTTGAAATTCTGTCAGTATTTTGTCCCCAAATAGGACAGTCCAATTAATACAAATATTCAGATTATTTCCCCTTAATTGCTGGTGTTCTCTTTATTACTCTTACCAAAAATAAATAAATAAATAAAAAGAGGGGTCGAGCATGAAATGTGTAAACAATTTGAATCTACCTGAATTTTAAAAATATAGGATTGCAATTAAAAGAGATGCAAGTAGATACAAACAGTACAATCCATGGCATGGCCTTATAATTTCTGATTGATATTAGCACTTAAGGTACAAATCTTTGTCCATCTGGATTAAATGCATCTTGCTGTATTTTCCCACACTGAAGAGTATATTATGCATAAGCTCAAATTCCACATCCAGTTCAAAACTGCTGAGAGCAATAGAAACTTCAGTAGTGATGCTTAATGTCAAAACTGACTCTCATCTGGAAGACAGTGCATTGTAGATGACTGATGGAATTCTGGTGGGTTATGTTCCATAAATGCTGGTGTTTCTGTATTCTCTGAGTCTTGGTTGTTTACTTCTTTTGTAACCTGTTGAGCAAACCCAAAGGGTTTCTTCAGGTCTTGTCAGTCTTTTAAACCTGTGCTCACAGCAGTTTATCTTTCTGTTTACATCTCTACTTCTCCCTCCTCTCCATGATCAGAAATGTTAATTTCTGGGTTGGGAAACATTACTATGAGCTTTAAAATTCAGTGACCTTTAACAGATTCCCCAGCTGTGGCAGAAGTTTCATTTGACGCTTCCACGTTCTAAGGCAGTGATGTGAATTAGCAGGAGGCACGAGCCCCTGGGAAAACTGTGGTTGTGGAAGTTACTGTTCATGGAAAGACTGGTTGGCTGCTGGGATTTGTTGAATACAGCAAAGATACCTCCATCCTTTCTGGACTGTGAATCTGAGGAGAAAGCTGAGAAGGAAGTTGCAGGGAAATGGTTCCGTTGCTTTTGAGGCGTCTTTTGCTATCTCAGATTTCAATTATCTGGATGGGAGCAAGCAAATAAGAAACACAGGGCAGCCCTGTGCCCTTCTGGAGAAGTAACTGCAGGTGAGGCAGCATAACCTGGGGCAATCTAGACATGTGTGTGACCCAATTCCACCCAAAACCTGTCTCTAAATCTATTGAGAGGTACCAGGCTGCTTACACTGGTGATGCCTCTGGAGCTGCCAGTTTCAAAACTACCCAAATATTAGGAATCACACATGGATGAAGCGTGCTCAGCTGTCTTCCCCTTCTCCCTGGGCAGCAGTGACCTGTGTTCTCTGTTCACTGAGCCTTGTTCACACCTGCAGCTGTTATTTCCTGTGTTCATGCAGGATTCCTGCACAGTGTATCGCGTACCTGCCCACAAACTTGCAGCAATTTTACTTCTGCCCCTCGTGTTCTGCCAAGTGTGGAATGTATAAAGATGCTTGTGTACAGGTATCTGGGATTATTGGCAATTCAGCATTCCCCTGAAATTCTTATCTGACCTTAGCCACTCTTTTTCTTTTTTTCCCCCCACAGACCCTTGCTCAACATTCACTTACCCTTCCCTTTCTGTCTCTGCCACGTGTAGTATCATAATGTCCAAGAGTCATTCCTGCTTCTCTATGTGCATTTTGTGCAGCTGTCACTTTTCCAGGGAAGATCACCACCTCTGTTTAAAGCCACCAGAGATGTTGCATGAAAGAAATTAAATAGCAGAGGTTTCTGCTTTGTTATTACAAACCCTTGGTGTCTGAGCTGGAGAACTGTAATAGCAGAGACCGTGGACAGCAGATGTGTGGGGGGGTGTTTTGATTTACACGCTGTTGTATGCAAGGTGGCACATCATATTTCAGAGTCAGCAGCAAATTTCCAATGAGGCTTAATTATTGGTGGAGCTGCACAGTTTCTTTGCAGGAATAAAACTTGAGCCTACTCAAGCTTTTGAGTGTTTAATAGAATTTAAAACTTCAGAGTTACTCCGTCAAAAGCATCTGTAGCTTGGCAAATTTAAGTTCCTTTTGAAACTGCCAAGACTTAAAAAATTTTACATTTTTGTGTAAAAAATTTTACATGTGTGTCATGTTACACAAAGCATTGTGCACTTTTGTAAGAAAGTGAGGGGGGAGGTTCTTGCTACCATTATTTTGGCATATACATGTATTAGTGTGGCTTAAATCTAACTGTAACTCAATGTGAAAATTGGGCAATTCAAAATTAAGGAATATATTACACAGATCAGCTTCAGGTGGGGGTTATCATACCTTTTGTAACAGTGTAGTAGAAGGCAAGCAAAACTGCACTGAACATAAAAGCATTTTGTTGTACAAATAAAGAAGTGGTAAGGTCCCTTTATGTATTAACAAGTGTATGTTTGGTTTTCATCAAAACCTTATTTGGTAAAAATATCAACTCCAGTCAAAAATCTTTGAATATGACCCTCTCTTTTATGTAAATTGGAGCCTAGTTTCTTTAAATCTATGAAATTACTGTACCAAGCATCTCTGAGAGAAAAATCAGTCCCTTTCATCTGTCTTGCATCACTGCATGAAAGTTTTAGCAGAATAGTCCAAATGATTGGCTCATGTTGATTCACAGGAAGTATCAGTACTTTTTGTGCATTTTTTCATTATTTTCTAAAAGGAGATTACCAAAATAATGATTTCCATGTGGAAAAAGGTGCTTTACCCTCTATTTACAGATTTGTATAGGATGTTTTTTTAAAGGTGATTTTAATAACTCTTATATTTGTCTAATTAGAATTTAATTCCTGTTATTCTCTTCATTAGAAATAGCCATATGAAGATTTGCTATTTGAAACAATTGCCTTTCCAAAATGCTTTTTGGAAATAGCTGGGAAATAAGATTACTTGAGTTGATTAGACCTTTCAATGCATAACTTACTGCTCACAAATTGCAATCTTTTCAGTTCCTTGGCAGTACAGAAGTGGAGCAGCCCAAAGGCACCGAAGTTGTAAGAGACGCTGTTAGAAAATTAAAGGTGAGAAAGAATTTTTAATGAAATACAAATGGAATGTGTTCTTAACCTGTTTTCACAGCTAAGACACTTTGTACATTTTCTAGGTAAATTCATTGGTTCTAGAAGCAGTTACTTTTAGTAATCTCTTCACTGGTGTGTTGGCTCTTCTTTATTATGTCTGTATTGCCAGCTATACAAATATTTAGTTCTCTTACATGTTATACAATTATGTATAAATATTTATAAAGTTAACATATTTTGCTGTGTAATGCTTGTTCTTTGGGAACTTCAGGGCTTCATTAATGCAAACTGAGGCAGCAAGAATTCATTTTAGCTGCCATCCCCACTTCAGGGCTGATTCACACCGGTGGCTGAGAAAATCAGACTTTTACAGTTTCTTCTTGGTTGTGTGTCCTCAGGCACTGAGGGATTTGGTGGACAATTAGATATATCCTGGTGAAATGACCTGTGGAGGGTTGTTAACTGATAACGTGGCTTTGGCTTGACGGTTGAGTGACAGCTGATGTGCTCAGAGCCCTTCAGATGCTGGAAGCTGCAAGATGGGAATGCTGATTTCCCTGCCCTGCTCACTCCCACTGCTGTGGAATTGTGCTGCTTCATGTTCAGCTGCTTAGAACTGCTGGAGCTTTAGTTTATTTAGATGTAACAGTCTTTCTCCCTACTTTTGCGCTTTCCATAACTTTTTTTGGGCTTTTAAATACGTTTCCTTGGAAAATCAGCAGGAAACATTGGGAATTAATATTGAAAAATTCGATTCTGTGTTATTGCCATAATAAAAAGGGGAAGAAAGAAGACATGAAATTACTCATGTAGCTCAGCTTTTAAAACGGAGGTTTCCCTTGAATAAGGCATCTTTACAGGATTGATCAGTAATTGTATTAAGGGATTGAAACAGAAGTTCTTTGTCCTTGTTTTTGCTCTACCAAAAACAGTAACACAGTCTATAAAAGTTTGTTTAGTCAGTTCTTAGAGTGTTTTGTGCCAAAAAAGATTTACCTGTTTCAGTTAGAGCCATAATTGCCTATTTATCAACTACTGAAACAATTACCTTTCCAAAATGTTTCTTGGAAATAGTCGGGAAATAAGATTACTTGAGTTGATTAGGCCTTTCAATGCATAACTTACTGCTCACAATTTTCACAAACTTGAAAAACTTTTTTCAAGTGCTTTAAGCTAAGGTAAGTCTGACCCTTTCTTAACCATTACAGCATTCTACCAATGGAAACAAAATGTGTGGGGTTTTGTGCACCTTATGCAGTTTATGGCTAATACTGGAGTGAAGCCTGTTGTGTTCATTGTTTCGTGTTTATAAAATTCCAACATCCTGTACAAAGTTAATTCTGTGCAGATTTGTCGTGATGATAACCTGCAATGGTGAAGCCTTGATAATATTTATGATGTTTTATCAGGCTTTCCCGAAGTAAAGCAGCTGCTAAGTGTGTCTTTCTCTCACTGGTGGAACTCTAGACTAACCTGGACTCTCACTGATCACTGGAGGCTTTGGATTGTACGATTTCTTACCTGAAAGAGTTTGCTCCAAAAGCAGATCCAAAAAAAAATATTTCAAATAACTGTTCCCTGAAGTGTGGGAAGAGCCAGAAATTTCATATATGTATTTGTAGTATCATTGGAGTATGTTGATATCTGTTCTAACTTTTTACACCTGTTCCCTACATAAACCACCTTGGAGATAGATGTCCAAATAGTTGCTGCCAGAATCACACCATTTCTTCAAGTTTGGAATTTTGGAGCTCAGATGTCAAGTATTATATGTGATCTTACATAATCATAACTTCATTAGAAAAGTTCCAAAGTAGTTAATTAAAGGCAACTTTTGGAAGGACTTGAAAAATCTTGGAACAGAATTCAGAGAGCAACAAAAAAGTTTTAAGTTTGAAACAATCGCCAATTAATTGAGTACTCATTTCAGCACTGACTTACATTGTGTATCTGTATTGTTTGAAAAGAAGCCTCGAGGTATTTAATTTTATTATTAAGCACACATCTGTAACTTGTTTTTAGAAAATCCTAATTGAAAATTTTAAAACCAATTAAACCAGCTTGAAAACTAATGGCTTATATTGAAAGAAATGTTGAATAAATGTATTTAAAGAAAATATATGGTGATTTGTGGGGTCGGAGGGTTTTTAGAAGATGTGTAGCTTGTGATGCCATGTTTATAATTTTTAAGTATGTGGATTTGGTTTTAATCACATTGTTAATCATAGTTTATTGTTAATTAAAATTAAACACTAGCAGAAAAACAACTGACACTTTCTTGATGTCTGGAGCTATTATTACAAGTGGCATACATCACGCTAATAACCTTTTGAAGTCATGTGCTTACAGTGATATATAGACCATGAAATACTGTCACCATAAAGTATTTTTCTTGAGCTATCATGTCATCAAACTGTGTCAGAGTAGAGATTTGATATACAGCTCTTCACTTCTTTAAATCATGAGCCCTGAACTCCCTCAGCACGGGGACTCTTGGCTTGCCCAGCACAGAATCTGCAGCTGCCATTCCAAGAACTGGCTCTTCCCAGCAGGTGGAGCTGACGTTCTGCAGAAACACAAAATAACTTGGAGGAACTTTCTTTTTGATGCCTCATTGTGCTTCTTTTATCCCAAATACTACTTTTGCATTTTCTTGACGATTTTTCTGGGTCAGCTGCAATCAGAGGATGCAGTTTTTTCGAGCATCTATGTTTAATTTTTCTTGAGGGTTCTCCACTGGTTTCATCCAGCTGGGATTTCCTCTTGTGTTTTCAAAGTTCTTGGAGCTGTACTGCAGGAGGAAGAAGAAAGCTGCACACTAATGCTTTAAAATGTGTGGGTTTATTTGCAAGAAAAAGGTGAATTTATTACAAACAAATTTTTTCTTTCAAGTTTTCTGGTCAAACTAATTTCTAGAATGAAGCAAAAACTAAAGAACCAAAAAAACGAAAGAATCTTGGTACCAAGATGCTGCATCCAAACATGCCTACACTATTCAAATGTCTAAATGTTGTCAAATCACAGTTTATTTTATAAAGTGAGATGATTATTCTCCTTGATTGATGAAGGGTATAACTCCTAGATCAGACTGTAGGAATGAATTTGATCCTTTTTATAAAGTGCTTGAAGGGTTGCCAGAGGTGAGAACAGCTAGACCAGCAGAACACATGGAAAGGGAAGCACAACCAGACCAGTGGTAAAAAAAAACAGCAGGGAGGGGTGTTAGGGAGAAATCAGAAGTAGACACCTGAGTTTGGGGTTGTTCCTTTTATGCTCTTCCATGGAATGTTTTTGCAAGGGCCAAACTTAAGGCTGTTCTCTTACCCAACTTTCAACTCAACATCCGTTTCTCTCCACTTGTGTTCTGTAAGTGGAGATGACCAGACATAAAGTAAATAGAATTAATCACTTTGAAACCACTTGAAATATTCTTCATCAGCTCCTTGACCCGTAGGGATACACGAAGTGAAGAGTGCTCTTTCACACAAGCTGTGATGCTGTCCTGCTGCTGCCCTTAATGGACCATCAGTGGATGTTGTTCTGAGCTCTCTTTCCTGTTAAAGCTGGGTTTCATTTGTTTTTGCAAGGGTGGAGTACAGAGAATCTTTTAATATTGGGATAAAGAAGTTTCCAGCCAAGCCTTACAGCCATGACTGTTCTTTTTGAAGTACTGGAGAAAGCAGAATTTGCGGTTCAAGGACTGGTCAGGGACAGCCTAAAGACCAAAGAAAGTCAGATGAGAAGAATTGAATAAGAAAATACCTGTTTACCCTCTCTCAAAAAAAACCCTAAAATCCAACCCTGCCCCAGCGCCCCCCCAAAAAAAACCAAAAAGCAAAACCAACCAACCAAAAAAAAAACCACCACCAAAAAACCCTCAACAAACCCCCAAACTTCCATGCCACCAAACAAGATAACATCCAAAAACCCTCAAAACCAAACAACAACAAAAAAGCAACCCAGACCCAAATAAAACAAAACAAAAAAAATATGACTTCGGGAAGTAAGAGATGGAAAAAAGACTGCAGTGCATTGTCTTCTACACTGTGGTTAATAGATGGATAGTCTTCCTCTCAGTCCAGTGTGTATTAGGAGAATAAAATACAATATGTTCCGTAGAAATGGACTTCTGGATAGCTTTTTTCCTACCCTGACCCTTACTGAGAGATGCAGTTTTACATATCAGTGACCTCTTCCTCCTTTTCCTCTTCCTGACAACTGTTTTTCAGAGGTTATAATTTCATTATACTCACATGAAACGTGCATGAGAATTTGTACCATGACACAACCAGTAAGATGACATGGAGACACTGCAGAAGAAATAGGGGCTGTTGGGTTTTTTCAGGCATCTTCCCTTATAATGAATGTTGTGATGGAAAAAGGAGGAAATACACCTTCTCAAAGCTCAGTACAAAGCTGTTTCTCAGTTTATACAACTACACTGCCCTCAAACAGACATATTTTAAGGTATCTACATGAAGTGCAATGTCTGATGTCTCACTGGGAGCCTGAATAAAATGAAGGAGTTGAGCCTCTGATCCCTGGGCTGAAGATTAGCACCAAAATCAAAGAAACATCTACCTTTTGCTATCTCAGAGTATTTTGAAAATACCCTTGAACTGTGCAAACATTAAATAGAAGAACATAGTTTTAATTTGTGTATCTTAATGCATATGATTCGTTTTAACCATTTTTTTTTTAGCTACAGTTCCTGGCTGTTTTGAAAGCATGATTTTTTTCCCCCTAATGTTATTTCTCTTGTTTGTGGTTTGCTAAGACTTGATGCATAAGCATGTCAAATTAATTTTAATAAGAGTCTCATACTATCCAGTAATAAAAGATGAGATATACAGGGGTTTTTCTATTTTTATTTTTAAAGAAAAAATTAAACCACAGAAAATAGGTTTATTTGTATCTGTTGCTTACCTTAAAAGATGTAGCAAAAATATGATGTTAATTCTAAAGCAGTTAAACTAAAACTAGCCCATCCCACTGAGCTGCACCAAATCTGGGTGTCTTGCCTGAGAACATTATATGTATAAAGTAACAGCTTAAGAATCTGGCCCATCATGTCTCTTCCCAAGCCATGCTGTGATTCATTATAATTTTATATCATCGTCCAGTTGGATGCCAATGGGAGGCTACAGATTTTTACCCTCTTAAATAATCTTGTTTACTGTGTGAGATACAACTTTTACTTTGCTACAAATGTGTACTGAAAGGATAAAATAATAATTTTTGTACCTCTCCCAGATCCAGAGGTCCCCCAGGGTCCTCTTTAAGTAAAAGGAATTAGTAGAAAAAAGTAGAGGAAAGAAGGATAAATCAGCTGATACCTGACTGAGAGTTGGGATGTGCTGCTCAAACCCCACACAGGTTTGGGAGGTGGCTGAATTTGGCATTTTGGAGGTCAGCTATGAAAGAAATTGCTGCTCAGTATCTCTGTGTTATCTGTTATCACAAGGGACAGGGAGTGGGCAGGAAAAACGCTAAGAAAGGAACTGCACCAATTTTTCCAAATTTATCTACATGTGCTGTTTGGTCGCTGTATCCTGTTAAACCTTTGATTAAAAAGCTCTTTTGTGTGGATGTCTGTGTTGAAGAAATTATTTCATGTTTTTTTCTTTTACTACTAGCTTTTTTTTAATTTTTATTTGATGGGGTTTCTCATAAAGTAGGTTTCCAGCCCTCTGCTAACTTTTGCAAATATCCTGTTATTTTTCTCCATTTGAAACCCTCGGACCATAAAATTCGAGTATTTTCTCACAGGCATCTGATGCAGTGCAGCCGTTGTTGTCTTCTTGGGGATCTCTTACAAATACCCAAGGATTGCATTCCTTTTTTCTGTTTTCATTTCATGAGAAGGTCCACATGAACGAAGAGGGAAGGCCTGCCATGTTCTCAGGGCTTTCTCAATTCCATCCTCACAGGGTGCTCTCTCAAGAAACAAGGTTTGTTCCCACAGGTGGGATTTGCAAAGTTGCCTGGATGAAAACAAACCAGCTCCGTTGTGGTGCCAGTCTGGTGTTCTGGCTGGGGAAGTGTTCCCTGAGTTATTTGCCCCTCCATCACCCTTTGTGATCTGGGAGCTTCTTCTGCAATTATTTCAGATTTCAGATCATTACTTATTTTCCTCCCCCTCTTTATTCCTCTTATTTTTTTCTGCCTGCAGATTTTATCAGTAATTATTTTTTTCTCCTGCTCATTGTTCAATAATGTCATGCTTAAGAAATAGACCCTGCTGGAATACATTAGAAACATATCTTCCCAATGACAATTTCCTGTTTATAGCTGCATCTGGAGACTAATGTAACTAACTTAACTAATACTCTCTTTCTGTTGCTTCATTTGCTTAAATATACTGGCATACAAAATTCAGATGCTTTGTCTGCTTTGAGAAGCTGCATTTTTTTGTAAAATCCATATTGATCATGAATAATTTCATCTCACGTGAAATCTCGAGTTCTTGAACTTGATTTGTGCCTTTTGGGAGTGGAGACGTGGTAGGGTCAGTTTGTTTACCCTTTTTTTAGAATTGGCACAGAACTGCCTTCTGGAACTTCCTCAGTGTTGTAAGTCGTCTTGACTACTTGGAGCAAGCTTTGGCCAGCTGTTCTAAAACTTGTACAAGTTATTCACATCACTTATTTTAAAAAAGTTTTCATGTTGTAGCTGTTGTTCAGGAGCAGTGAGATGATTACCATTGGAAAATCGTGCATTCCATCATCATTCTCAATACATACCATGGCTATAACTCAGTAAAGTCAAATATTTATGCCCCCTCTTCATTCCTGCACAGAAGTACTTGTACTTGGCTTGATTATAAAGGGACATTTCCAAAAATCAGGATTCACTCAAGTTCAAGGCTGTTCTAATTTAAGTTTTATATTCATCTTGGAGAAAAAAAAAATCCATGCTAATAAAACATTGATTGACCTATCTTTTTTTCCTATTTTTTAAAAGCACAAACTTAAGAAGTAAACAAGTGAAATTTGCGTTATAAAATTTAAGTCAGATTTTTTGGGGTGGAGGGTTAACTAAAGAAAAAATTTTTATCAAAGAAAATTATTTTTTTCCTGAATTGTCCTATAAAGTCAAGAAATATTGTTGGCCAAGATTCTGTAAACTAGCAATTATGTTTTTAAATTTTATTTTCTATATAGATTTAAAAAAAAAATGAAAATATGCATATGGGATGACCCACCTTAATTCAAAGAAGGGGATTAAAGTGTATTAAGAGTTTACATATTCAAGACGTGGGCTTAAAGATAAATAGGAGGACAGGAAAAGGATGTGTTGCTAATATACATGAAGTGAGGCAGAACTAGAAGTTTTGTTGGATTTGCTTGACTTTTGAGTAGTTGGGTTTCATAAAATATTTGGCCAATGACTGTAGCAGTCCTAGCTGTTGAAATGCAAAATGGATGTTTAGGTTTAAGAGTTGGTTTTGAGAATGGTACAGAGTGGTTTAGGTGGGAGTTGTTGTTTGGGGGTTTTGTGGAGGTGAAAGGCATTGTTTGTTTTACAGGTGTGTCATACCTATCAGCTGTTGTGAATCATTAATCAGTAAATAAACTGTCTGGATAGGTCATGTAAAACAGGTTCATGTTGTGCTTTTAGAATAGTTCTCAAAACTAGCTAATAATTTACATCAACAAAACTGCCTCTAAGGAAACTGAGACAACAGGGATGGAGACAGTCATACTCTGTGAAACAGGACACTACTGAAAGATTTTCCAAGTACTAGTTGCAATAGGAACAGAGCAAAAACCCAAACCTTCAATTAATCAAATGAATAACAAATTTTAATCAGAGTTTTTAAGTATTTGTGGGATAGGTATGTGTTGGCTACAGCCAAGCCCTTCACAATCACAAGGTAATTCAGGCTTGCATCTCGCAGGTCTAACCCTTCTGAAGATAGGGCAGCACCCTTGGTGACATCCTGGACTCTTTATGCCACTAAAAGTCATTGTCCACACTGCCTTCTTGTACTGATGGTGAATTATGCTCTCAGTTATTCTTGAGTGGGACCATTGAGGACAATGTGTTCAAACATAAAGCTCTGAAGCAAAATTCAGCTCCTCTGGCCTTCAGTGAATCATCATCCTTATTTATACATTTGAAAATACCATTCCAGGCTGTCAAAGACCTGAAAGGAAAAAGGCTGGTAACAGAACAGAATATGGAGCAATTCCATATATTTGCTGTGAAAGTTACCCAAATTCAGGGCAATTCTTAACTGCTATGCAGGAACAAGTTTTAGACTCTCTGCGATTTTATATGCACTGTTCATGAGAGAAAGATAAGTCCAACCTAACAGCTAGAAGAGAAGATATAAAAGAATGGGAAATGTGTTGAATAGGACACATTACCCAACCCTGTGATACAAAGTGTTGTCTAGTCATCATGAAGTGGACTGCTGGCAGATTAATTCTGGGAATAAAACAGAAGAGATCAAGTACTTCTTAGGTGTTGACAGCAGTAGTGCTTTCAAATTGACCCTGTTGAAAAGAACTGATTTCCTTAAAGGATCATCCAGGAAGTCCCCCCTCCATGTGTGTGAACAGAAGTGAGTGTGGAAATAGTAGGGTGTGGAAAACACAACAGCGACAAACTGAAAGGGTTCATGTTTCTACTGGTCTCGTAGAAATCTCAGGCAAAACTTAAAACAAGCGCATAAACAGCAAATAAAACTTTCAAGAGAACATGCTAAGTAATTTTAAAATGCTTTTTCTTGAATTATGGGAGTATTCAGCAGTCAGGTCTGCTGTTCTGTGCCCAGCTGAGACTTTGGGGTTGGTTGATGTTGTTTGTAAGAAGCTTTCTGAAGAAGGAAAGAAACAACTTCAGGTGGCAAGAATTGAGAGGAAATGAGAATTAATAAAAAAAAAATAAACCCAATGTTAATGTGATTGCTGCTGTGTTTTTCATCTTCTAGTTTGCAAGACATATCAAGAAATCTGAAGGCCAAAAGACGCCCAAAGTTGAATTACAAATCTCAATCTATGGTGTAAAAATCCTAGATCCTAAAACAAAGGTAAGAAACTTACCTTTTTCGTGCTAAACTAGCAACTATTGATTTCACTGTTTTCAATGTTTTTATTTTTTATATATTTTAAAGTATTATAATGAAAGGTATTCTGTTGATGGAAAAAAAATCTTTTAAAATAACATTTTTTGTTGCAGCGTGTTTCCAGGAAGGTACAACTGATAGTCCTGAATGTAGACCGTACCTAATATGGTATTTAATTTTTTTTAATCGTTTCACAGCAGAACTTCTAAATTTTGAGGAAGATGAAAACAGTGTGGTGAATAAATGTTAACATCACACATGATAAACCCATTTCCAACTCGTCACTGTCGTGTAGCTGCCACATGTAGGTGTTTGCAGGTGAATGAGCAGACGGTTTGTTTGCAGTTACTCATTCTTCGTGCTGCTGCTTTGGCAGTGCATCTCTCTTTTTTTTTCTTATTTTCTCATGATCTTACTTTATTGTACCCCCTCCTTCCTAGAGTGCCTATGTTTCCCAGGTGTGTTGCTATAAACATCATGTAGCAGGCTATAAGCACTACTGTAGACTTTTCCTGCCTTTTCAGCAGTGAAATCCATTTTCTATTCCTTTGTTTTCTGTAGTATTTTGGAAGGGTTACACAAAATCATCACAGAATCAGAGAATGGCTCGTGTTGGAAGGGAATTTAAAGACCATCTCGTTCCAAACCCCTGCCATGGGCAGGGACACCTCCCACTACCCCAGGGTGCTCCATCCAGGGGTTGGAGGGGGATGGAGCAATAAAGCATCCTCCTCACAAACTTCAAAGAGGAATAAGGAGATAAATATAAACAAGCTGAAAAGTATTTGTTCAATAGTCAGCAATTCTTAACACCTACATGTTCTTAAATCTTTTATACATATGCTGAATGTCGAGTTTGAATGAACCTTTTGTTACTGCTTCTTAATTCTGGAGTAATTGCTGTATTCAGACAGGACAGGCTTTTCTCCAAATGCTGTTGCTGCTTGCAACCCATTTGCACCTCAGACTCTTGATGCAACCACAATTCAACATAACAGTTCACACATAAGCAGAGTAGCCAAGAAATATTGATGTCAGGTTTAGTTGCAGCTTTTACATCTTCCTCATGCCATCAGGCAGAAAGGGGTATTAAACCCCATATCCTGGCAGCAACTGCTTTAAAATAACAGTTTTAAATGCCAAAATATGTTAGTGTTCCTAACTCCTCCTGCAGAGATTAACAGAAAGCTGCGGGATAGATGTTCCTGGGAGAGTAGGAACATTCTAATCTCTTAGCAGTGTGGTCATTACAACTCCATTAGCAATCAACTGTGAGTAGCCTTTTTAGCTCCCCCACTTTGTTGCTGAAAGCTACGTGTAAGTATAAATTTGAATCAAGTTTTCCTTCTTTTTGCACAATTGATAGGTAGGTGCTTTAGGAAATTACTTGAATTCCATGTTATCACTAATTAGAATAACTTTTTGGGCTGTGTTGTGGAAACAAATCTCTTCGGTATTGTTACAGAGGAATATTGGTTTATATTCACATGATGACTATTAATTGCAGTAGAAACAAGAGGCCTGATCATCTATCAGGACCTGGCTCTATACTTGGCACTCAAAAAAAGGGAGGATTACAGAAAAGTGGTTCTGTCTTTAAATGAGATAATACAGTTATATGGATTTGTAAATCCAACAGTGTCAAGGAAACCTGTGTTATTCTTTGTGAGTGTTCAAGAGCTATGGGAGAAGGAGGTTAAATAAGAGAGATTTGGGACATGGGAGAAGTACAATACACAGAAGAAGAGCTAAGAACATTTTCTCTAAAGACTGAGAAAATGAACTCGGTTGGGGAAGGGGGAAAGATTGCCCACATGGTGCATTTTTTGGCTACATAATTGTGTGCTGAGGGGACGTGCCTTTGTTTATGAGCTTACAGCAATCTGGGAACCCCAAGGCTGCACAGAGGCTTTCTTTTTTTTTTTTTAAGAGATAATAGCTCACATCTAAAGGACATATTTTCCTTTAAAGCAAATGCTTCTTTCCCATGTAATAAGCCAAATAAAATAAAATACCAAGAGGAGACTTGGTGAAGAAAAACAACAAAAAACATGGTTGAGATAGTTTATTTCAGTCTTTTCAAGCTTTCTCATCTGAAGAGCATCGCCATCACTTTTTAAACAGCTTGAACTTGCTTTTTAATGGAAAATGAAATATAGTAGCAAAAATATACAAATAATAATGTTTAAAAGCTGCTTATGTTGCACCCCAAGTAAGAAATTATTTAGATGTGAAATTTATTTCTCTGTGCCCCTGTATTTGGGTAGCGAAGTCATTTTATTTCTGTTTTCTATATTTTGGGAAGCAAGGTAAGGACTCATTTCAGCAAAATCACTTTAACAAACCTTGGGAGATGATGAAATCTGAATATGGTTTGCACCTGGAAAAAGAACAGATTATTTTACATAATCAGGCTCTAAATAAATTGCACAGGGACACAAGGCAACAGTAAAACCAATTTTCTAGCACAGAAATTACTGTCCAAATAAACGCTTCCAGACAAATTCTGTCCAAATAAAAACTTCCTGTTTACATTCAGTACAAATACGAGCATTTTTTAGGAGATGAGTTTGCTAACTTCTGTTATACTTTCAGTCAATTTTCAGGCACTCTCATGTACAGTGAGAGACATTTAAAACTGTCACTGCAGCTCGCTCACATTTAGGTACCTGAACAGAGATTTATTTTGTGCTTTTATTTCTTTTATCCTAAGCATGTATAGTAGTAATATCTGAAAAATTAAATTTCTGTTTATTTGCAGGAGGTCCAGCACAACTGCCAGCTCCATAGGATATCGTTTTGTGCTGATGATAAAACCGACAAGAGAATATTTACTTTCATATGCAAAGACTCTGAGTCCAATAAGCACCTGTGCTATGTATTTGACAGTGAGAAGTGTGTAAGTATGCAAGATGCTTTGCAAGGCCTCAGGTGGCTGTTCTGGTGATTGGCCTGCCTTGAAACAAAGCAGGAATGGTTCATGAAATAAAGGCACACAACCTGCCTTGTCACTGGGGCACATCAGCTGAATTTTTCATGTTCACGTAGTGTCTTGAGACTCCGATGCATTGATTTAAAGAAGAGTGTCTCTCTTCCATGACCTGAGGTGGTTTTCTGGTACAATTGTTCTTACCACTCAGCTCAACATCCTGGGAGAAGCATCTGCAATGCTCTTGGAGAACAGGCTCCATCCCACCAAGCTAGAAATGTTTGCACGGCTGTTTTAGGGAGATTGCTGCAACCCTGTGGCTGAGATACCCTTTCAGGCTTTTCTGCTGGCATATCTGTCTCAATTTTTTGGGGTGTTTTTTTGTTGTTGGTTTTTGTGTGGTTTTGTTTTGTTTATTTTTTTTAAAAAAGCCAAGGTTTTCCCTTCTCTGCCCACCCGTCCCCACCACATCTCTCAAAGTTGTTGATCCCGGGACACACAACAAGAAAATTCATTGCACCAACTACTGAAATGCTCTTGTGGCTGAGACAGAGCAGGGCAGCTGTTCAAAAATGTGCAATAGCAAAAAAAAATAAAAAAAATAATACTTTAGGACAGGAAATGAAGAAAATGGTGTCTAGCTGAAACAGGGTCACCCTGGAAGGAAGTGATTAACAGCTAAACCCAACTGAATCAACACTGAAAATGGATGGATTAGTAATCTCAAGTTTCTTTTTTTTGTTTTATTCTGAAGTAGCTGAGATACCCTACAAATGAAATTATATTTTTTAGAAAAAGTTACACATTCCTTTCTCCTTATATGCAATTATGTAGCATTATGTGTTACTTCACAGTGTTTCTGATTATTTTGTTGTTCACCTGCATTGCTCCAGTGCCTTCAGTAGGTATCATTCAGAATTGCTAGACACACCTGTTCATTTCTCCTAATTTCTCTTCAGATTTCTACCCTGCCCCTTTTTCTCACATTCCAGTGATTTTCAATTGCCCTCAAAGTCTCTGTGCACTAACACCATTTTTATGAGTATTTAATGACTAAGGAATTGTTTTTTCTTCTCTTCTACCTCATATTTCACTGAACTTTTTTTCTCTGTTTCCCTGTTTGTTCATTAGTACTCTCAAATTCCAAAGGATCCCAGCTCAGTTTATACTTTTCATTTCATCCCACCTTCATCCCTCTGAGAAGTTAGTATTATATAAAAGGCTGGGAGCATCATCTTCTGTACCATTTTTGTACATCCAGCCCTTTGAGTTCTTCCAGGTAGCAAAGGAAAAATGTTCTCTTTGAGCAGAATGCTCTACTTTCACAAGTAGCAGCCAATTTCAGGTTTTAATTTCAATAAAGAAGAGGAAGTTCTTATTTAGCTTTAACCAGACTACTGTTTTTTCTGATTTTTTTATTTTTTTTCCCCGGTGGAATTGTTTAAAAAAAATTAAAAATTTCTTACTTACTGTGTTTACTTCCTCTACTAAAGTTCTAAGGCAAAAGATGTAGCCATATGTTCACTTTTTATTGATCCTGCCATAAGTCAGCATTTTTTTCTGAAAGCTTGGTGTGCTCCATCAGCTTCTTGTACACTTATTTTACCCCCATTATTTTTGAAGTGGATGTTCTGCATTGACTGTATCAACATGTGATAACATATTATGTAAATCAGCATAGAACTAGTAAATTATTATATTTTGCACATAAAAACACAAATTCTCTTTGGTTGGATTTTTGTAGTTGGAAATAGTTGTGCAGATAAACACAGCTACCTACAGTATGCTGAGTAAGATTTATAATGTTTGTAAAAATAAGTGTTTAATTCCAATTTAAAATCAAGAAGGATCAAAACATCCATTAACATGAAAACATTGTTCCATTAAAATCAAAGAATTTATTTAATGATTGAACAGGCTGCATTTGCTGCAGAAATCATCAGAAAAAGACACACTGCAGGATGCCATCTGTATTTATGAAGGCTTAATTTACATTTATGTCCAGTTCCCCTTCTTTATCCAGAGTATTTTTGTTGCTTTCATAGCATTTTGTCAAGGTATTTTGTTGAAGTGTTTTACTTACTCCCTTCTAGTGTTGACTTCATTATGTTTTGAGTAAACCCTTTGAATATGGTATGTGGTGTGATGTATTTTGGGATCATCTGAAATGAAAGTAACTATGTCAAATATTCTCACCATACTAATTGCAATCTTATGTTTTATGTGAAGGCGGAGGAGATAACTTTAACAATTGGTCAAGCATTTGACTTAGCTTATAGGAAATTTCTGGAATCCGGAGGAAAAGACGTTGAAACAAGGAAACAAATTGCAGGTTTACAGAAAAGGGTAAGTTCTGAACTAGGTTATTTTAAAGAGATAACAGAACATGCTGCTGTATTTGTGTTACCTGCTGTGTATGAAAGCAGAATTTCCAGCATTATTCTCAGATTGCTAAGAATTGCAGCAGGTGCCAAAAAAAGAAAACTGAAAAAAAAACCCTTGATAACTATTAAACAGTATTTTATGTTTTACTGTCTTGCAAGGACATTAAAGAGAAAAGCAAAGTTGAAATCTGGAGGATACTGAAGTGTAATTATTTTTTGTGGTTAGATAACTAGTTAAACCTTGCTTCTAAATCACCAGATCTCATATGAAACTTGTGTTCATGGATGCTGTTGTTGAAATGAATGACTGCCCCAATAACCACTTGCTTTGTAGATTCAAGAATTAGAAACGGAAAATGCAGAACTGAAAAATAAAGTTCAAGATTTGGAAAACCAGTTAAGAATAACACAAGTACATGCATCTCCAGTAAGTACCTGACATAAATCTCGTATCTGAAGTTACTCTAAATTTATAATCCCTTTGTGATCATTATTATCATCCCTGCTGTTTCCAGTGATTCCACTAACACACAGTGATCGTGTAACAGATTTATTGAAATGCAGTGTTGTACTAACAGTGAGATTGTGACAAGCCAACAAAAGTGCAAATTGCAGTCTCTCAAATTGTGGTTCTTTAATCCCCTTGTCATACCTATTTGTTGCTGCCTCAAGACAGTAAATACTCTTTCAAGTAGATGTGTAAACATTCCAGCTGAGGATGAAAAACTGTTGTGCACTGACAGGATCTGGCACAGGAGTATTTTTAAGTGACTGACTGGGACAGTTCTTTATATCTAGGCAGGACCTCTAAAAATGCAGGTTGCATTGCAGACAGATTCTGTTGACTCCTCTCTTCTGGCAAGTGTGTTCTATCTGTACAGTATTAAGCAGCTGTGAAAATAAATAAAATTTCTTGATGTGTGCATAGTAAAGTCTTAGAAGAAGATGACCTGCTTTTAAGCTGTCCATTTTGACTGCCTCGTTCCTGCCCTGAACGTGCATCATTTCGCTTTAAATGGAAGTTTACAAATTTGGGCAATGTAAAAATATGTTTGTAATGGTGATGACAGTTTTTCAGTAGTGTCTATGCACTCCTTTGATGTTGATTAGATGGTTGTTCTCATGAGGAACTGCCATTTCATTTTACTGAAATCTATTTAGAGGGGAGAGCACCATAAATCATAAATACTGGGTAACTACCACAGTGAAAGTTTTAAATTATGGATGCCTTCTCACTTATGAAGCATTCAGTGATAGGCAATCAATTTTAATGCTAGATTTAATATCAGTGCAGTCGATTCTTTAATTTTTTATTTTCCACAATTGGAATTATAGTTGGTTTTATTTATGAGTACAATAACTAAATGGATATTTGAATTCAATTAAACAGGCTTTCAAGTCCATTGCAATAGGTGCATTTCCTTTCATTTGAATTAATTAAGAACTTAGTAATTTCATTTAGAAAAATAAAGAAAACTATTAATAATTAAAATATCCTGTAATTAGTGATTTATTGTATCTTTTAAAACGATGATGTCTCAGTCCTTATTAAGGAGTTAAGATCTTAATTTGTAAATTTGCCAACCATTTGGAAATTCTCTCCGTAGATATTGTTTTATTGTTAATGACTATTGGGACAATGAATATGCATACTGCTTAAATAGCAGTTGTGCTACAACAAAATTATGGAATATTGATAATTATTGATATAAATTAATTCATTTCAATAAATTTCTGAGTTTCCTCATGATTAGAATTGCAGTCAGAGCCTGTTTAATATCTGCACCAATTCTGACATGAATTAGATTTGTGTAAATGGGTGAATATTAGAACAGGATGCCCAGGGGTTGGAGCTCTTCTTGGGGATGCTCAAAACTTCCCTGAACATGGTCCTCAGCAACCTGAGCTGATTGAATCCTGCTGCAAGGGAACTGCAGTGCAGGGAAAAGGATGGAGAAATACATTTAGGACAGCTGAAGTCCACTGAAAGAATCATCAGTCAAAGTGCCTGGAACAGCAGTGGATGTGATGTGATGAGACCTTTCTCTTCTTCTACTGTGTGAGCAACAAATAGGTATGAAAGAAGAAAATTCCAAACAATTCATAAGACAACTGGTTTCCTGCTATAGTTTGCAATTAATTTTATGTGCTTTTCATTCAAATCAACTGTAATTTCAAGCACAACTCTGCAAAATCTCAGATCCTGCTAGGAAAAAAAGCGGAAGTGGTGCAAAAAATATTTTCCTTTATTTCCACATAATTTTTGTAATGAAAAACATTACTTTAGCTTTAAAAGAAATAATAAGTTGGGTTTTCTTTTGAATTTAATCTTGAAACATACAAATACCGTGTTGTTAAAAATTTCTGTGCTGCTGCTCTATGTTTAAAAAACAGAAAGCAGCAGATCTCTGTTGTGATCACTTTGTCAGAATACACCTCTCAAATCTGCAGATAGTATTTTCTGAAATAAAATAGTTTAAATGAAGCAGAATATCTAACATGGAGAGCAATACCTTATCTGAGTCCCTTCCTAAGCACTTTGGGTTGGATGGGGAGAGTTTGCTTCCCTGCAGATCATCTTGGTATGAGGTGCTACGAACATAACATCATCATTCTCATGTTTCAAACCAGATTTATGAAACTGTAGGTTTTAAGCTTTCTTACAGCTCTCATATCTACACTATTGAATTACACAGGGATGCCAGTGCCACACAGGAGCTTTCTGAAGCTGTTTTTAGATGTAATAAGCAATTTATTTATATTTAGCTAATTTGTTACAGCCAGAGCTCCTTATCTGTCAGTCCAGTCTGACGCTGTTCTGTGTGCTGAAGTCTAGGGAAGGGATTGTTCAGTAACCAGTGGAAGGTTTAAGGCCTGATATTTGATACTTAATATGATAAAAAGACCACGTGCCTTAAACTGGCATGATAGCACTTTATAAAGAAACATTCATCTTCAAGAGCCAGCTGCAGATCACCATAAAGCTGCCTCTGTTTCTGCTTAAACAGTACCTTGGATTTTCATATCTTTTGCTTTCCTTTTTGTATTTGGTCCTTTGCATGCTGTTTGTGCTTTCTCAACATTCGCCAGATGTGCTGAAGGGGCTTTCCTGCCTCACAGGTTGTTGACTGTGCTCCTGCTGTAGTGATTAATGCCTGGTCACAGAAACACTGATTGGTGCCTGGTCACAGAAACACTGATTAGTGCCTGGTCACAGAAACACTGATTAGTGCCTGGTCACAGAAACACTTGGCAATCAGCAGTTGATTCAGCACTTCAGCAGCCAACACGGGCAACTTGATTTAACAAGTATTTACTTAAAGCATCTGTGAGGGCCTGTGGTGACAGCTCATAGAACACAACAATATAAATATTAAAATCATATTGTGTGTCACATCCTCTCCTCCCTCCAGCCTCATCCCTCCCCATGGAAGGGAGACAGCAAACCCTGAGGTCTGAGTGGGTGTCATTTCAGGTTGACAATGGGTGTGTGTTTTACTTCCCCACGAGGGAAGCCTTTAAGGGGTTTTAGAATTTATCGCACCTGCAGTGTGACAGAGAGCAAGTGATGTCACTGTCATGGTTTGTTTGGGAAAATACTGATCCAGGACAGAAACCCTTTCCCACTTGTCAGGAAAGCCATGGTGCCATTTGTATGCAATGACAGTCTATCATTTCTTTACTCCTGCTTCTTCTTTCTGAAGTGGATTGATTTTTGTGTCTTTGATCATTCTAGACACATTAGTCTCCCTGTTAATTTTTAATGAAATGAAGGAGGGAGAAAATACCTTCAGAAATTGGAAGTGCAACAGGTTTTTTTTGTATTATTTCACTGATCCTTGACACTGCTGATTTTTTGGGTTTTGTTTTTTATTAAAAAAAAAAAGGCAAGCCAATTCTGTTTCTCTCTGACAGCTTAATCTTTTGATTCCCAGGCCATTTTCCCACAAGCAAGATCAGATCACATCTCCTGTTCTCACTTTAGTATCAAAAGAAAATAGAATGTGAGAGCATCTTTAAACTGCGGATGGATAACTTAATATATTGTGTGGTTTTAAACATTTGGCTCGTTGCATATTTAAAAAAAAAGTCTAGTCTCAGCCTACTTCAGTTCTAAGTAGATACATTCATGTCATTTGAAATAAACTTTTCGAACCTCCTGTTGTCATTGACAATAGGCTTGTTAACTAAATATGAGGACAAACATGAAGCCATTTGCTGGAATTCATACTCAGGATCAAATGTAATACTGTTGAGACTTAAAATTCAGATCCTCTCTTAGTTCCAAAATGTTTTAAAAATATTTTGTGTATAGTTTATCAGAGATGATAGATATGTGATGCTCAAGAAAAAATTAGATACACCAGGCTGGGCTGCAATGTGTGGTTTTGTGACAGATTTACTTCTGTAAAAAGGAGTTGGTCATGTGTTCACATATTGAATTCTTGAGTAATAATTTTGAACACTTTGTTTGCAAAACACAATACTAAAATATCTTAATTTGCTGATCTTTGACATCAAAATGTGTAAAAAGAATAATACATGGGGACTAATCCAAAAATCCATCCATGGTCGAACTCAGAGAAGAAAATGCAAGCAGTGAACTGTAGGATGAAACTTCATTTTAAGCAAAGAATCAAAAATATTTTGGATGAATTGATAGTTTTACATAAGGGAGAATTCCAGCTGAAACTTCTGTTACTAATTGTTCTAATGAAATTCTTTTTTAGGCAGTAATAATAAATTGGAATATTAGGGTACTTATTGGGAGTCCCCAGTTACTCTGTTTAAAAATAAAAAGAAATCAACCCACTCACATTTGAAAATTGAAAGTAATAATAATTAAAAAATTAAGGTTGACTTTTCTCTCTCCGGTTCATAAATAGTGTGAGTTAGAGGCTTGTTTGGGAAATACAAAGGAGAATCTAATCTAAAACTGCTTTTATGATCATTCTTGCTTGTAATGCAGATTTTTGGCAGGCCAAGTAAGGGTTTATTTGAGGACATATTTTAAAATACTGGCAGACCGAAATGGGTGCAAACTACACATGTAAATAATAAAATTATGTACCCTTTAGATTTTTACACTGAGTAAATGGGTGCAAAGCACTGACAGCAATAAAGTTCTGCTTTTGGGGGATACAACTGCTATCAAAATTATCCCGTTGCTTGGTTATCAGTATCACTATGAAACTTTTTCTGTGGCTGTTCTAAACCTAGCCATATGGCCAAATCAACATCAATCTAATTTAGGTGCTTTTTCTGTCAGTTCATAGACTGTATGGGAAAAATAAAATTTCCTTCTGAACCTATAAAAGAAGCCATTAAGGCAATGAGATCATAGTTGGAAACGAAAAAGAGAAAACAGGATTGTATAATGAAATATTTTAGCATAAAATATATTTTGAAAGTTGAACATCAAATTATCAATCCTCATGCTTTTTCTCTCAGGATATTGTAACTATTTAGAATTAAGTTTGCTCAGCACATTCAGTAAATAATAAACTGCTTAGTGATCATTTTTTTTTGCATTTGGGTCGATGGTTTTAAGTCTTCCTAGAACTTTAAAAAGTTAGTCCCTAACATGCCAGTGTTTGCCAATGCAGAAGTGTTATGCAACAAAAAGTGTCACTTTTTTTTCATTTCCTGAATGGATCTGTCAAGGACTGGCTATCCCAAACCAAGAAGTTTCCTTAGAGTAATTTGCCTGGATGGCTGCGCTTCCATGTGCCATGGGAAATGTTGGCACGGGATGTGTCCTTTGTCTCTCACTGCCTTGCATGTACAGCTAAAGTTTCCATTACTTGTGCATCTGTGCTGTTTACTTTTCCTCTGTTCCAGTGACTTGGCAGTGCTTTAGTCCCTGGTCTTTTTTGCATTTGGTCCTGATTATGTGAGGACAATCGGAGTTTCATTGCACTGTTTGCTTGTGGTGTCACTGCTCGAGTTTGTATCCCAGGAAGACTTCGGATCTCCAGAGATCAGGGCAGCCTTGGGAGCACGGTTTCACATCATGTCCTTTTTCTTTTTTATTTTGCTGTTTGCATTGCTAGTGTTGCCAAAAGCAGCCAGGGTTAGCTGAGCATGGTGGATCAGCAGTCAGGTACATTTGGCACCCCCAGTTGTTACAGTCAGTGAACAGTAAGTCCTCATAGTCTGCTAAAGAACCTCTGATGAGACAAGAGAGATTTTTAATCAGTTTTGGTCTTGGCTGACATTTACCAGGCATGTCTTCAAAGCTTTCTCTTTGAGCTTGGTTAAGGCAGAGAGGGAAGTTGTGACAACCTCATGACTCTGAAGTTAGATAGAAGAAAAGAGGGATATTCAGGAAAATACCTTAAAAGGGAGAACACTGAAATATGAGATAAGAGGAATTGAAAGGCAGCAGGAAAAGTTACTGGGAGAAACAGCTCCCAAAGGAACGGTGTTCTTCCATTCACCAGAAGTATTATCAAAGCAGCAATATGTAATATATACTCTTATCATTCCAGTGTTGCAAAATCCCTCAATTTTTAAACAGAGCATTAAAGCTGTTGATTGATTAGACCATTTTTCAAGTTTTTTGGTTGTGACCTAGAAGCACAGGCCACCTGCACCTATTACCCTTGTTAAAAAGCTTTAACACACTCATGGGAAAACTCCAAGATAGACATTGGAGCTGTATGCATATTTCAGGACACAGTTTTGGAATGTGTTTATGCATATCACTTCATTCCTGTTTCCATTAAGACTGCCAAGTGGGAAAATACACATGTTTTTCCTTCTCCTATCTTCAGCTCTTTCAGATTTATAATGTTCTGTGTTCAGTTCAGTGAGCACTTCTTCATGAGGGTTCAAAATTCTCTCACATTTGTGATGTTAAAGAAAAGGAATTTCAAATTCCCTGTGTCAGATTTCATGTGACTGAAAAAGTACTAAATGAAGATGTAGCAGTTAATTAATGAATCTTCTAATACTTACACAGTACTTTATGAATTAGCAAGTTATGGATTAGTAAGTATTCTTAGTGGTCCCAAATCAGGGGCACACCTTGTAAAAAGCAGTTTTGTAACTAAATGCATCATTTTCAATTCAGGGTGACTCACTGTGACATCACTGCAGTCACCCACTGTGGCAGTTCTGCACGTTACCAACCGACTGTTCTGAGGAGGAAAAACATTTTCCAATTCATTCTAATTCACACTTAGGTGATTCCTATGGGGGTGTGACACAGAGATTGCAAGCAATGTCTTGAGACACCTAAAAACAACTTTGAAAAGATTGCCTGATTAACAAAATCTCAATCACGCTGTGTTTTCTAGGGCGATGTAGCCCATCAGTGCATCTTCAGCATTGTGCTCACTGGAGTGAGTCAAAAATACATCCTTTGATGGGCATATAGTTACATTCAATCATAAAAGAGACCAACTTCACTGAGCTAGTGTTTTATTTTCTTTAACAATGATATCATGTTGTTTTCTTCTGTTAATGAAATGCGGCCTGAATTAGAATGTGTTGTATCAGTGTGACTGATACTACAAGTGTTACACAGTGGGAACCCCAGACAAAACACAATTGCCATATAAAATGACAATTTAATATATTTTACTATATTTCCTTCCTTTATAATTTGGTGTAAGAGTATTAAGTTTCAGAAGTGACACCCTTTCTAGGTTGTAGTCTTTAAAATGAGAGTCTCTTCCTTTTACCCCCTGCACTTTCTTAATCTGGTGATATTTCCTGTCTTTTAAAACTTTCTGTGCCGTTCTTTTCTTTGTGACCTTCCAATTATTATTTTCCATTGCTGAATACAGTTCCTTGTTGTCCCTGTGGGCTGCTTTACTCCATGAGGCTGTGAGCAGGGGGCTGTTGTGAGCCTCAGAGGTGTTTTTGGGCCATGGGATGCAAGATGCAGAGCAGTGCTCTCAGCAGAGCTCCCAACACCCAGTGGTGGGTTCTGTACTGCTCTGCAATGAAGATTTCCTAGTGAAAATTCATTTACTGACCAGGTGCATTCCCAAAACTGTCACAGGAAGCTTGATACCCTATGTGGTGCCAAATGTCCTGTGTCCCTGATCAGATACATGACTGCTCCATGCTCAGGGCTCAGATGATACCAGGGGTGTTTATTCTGGTTTTGTATTCAGATTTTCCATTGCCTGCATTTGCTGTCTGTTCATCACCCTCATAGCTTTGCCATTTCTTTTGAAAACCTTTCAGAATTGCTGACATATCTTATTTGGGTTTAAAAAACCCATAGATTTTTGTTTATAATCAATATGTATGAAGTGGAATATCCAGTGAAAGAGTCCCCAGTGACATCAGGCAGCTAATTCAGTCACCTTGCAGTCCCCACTGTGTCACCTTGTGTGAATGCTCTTGCTGGCTGTGTTATGGTGTTGATATTATTCATTTGCCTTTGTTTGAAGCTCTTCTGTGGGTTTCTTAAGGGATGCAGAGAATCTTGCCATCCTCAACATTTTTATTTCCCCAGCAGCAAGTTTTATTCTGTCCTGCATCCTGTGCTGCTTGTAGGGACATGAGGATTCCTCTGCTTTGCAACGAGCCTCAGCTTTTGAGATATCTACTGAACATACAAAGTTCAAGTGGTTATTCATCCACACAGAAAAGATGGCAGAAAGGTGTTAAAGTCTATAGATGTTTAGGTTCTTAAATTCTGTAGGTAGGAAAATGAAATAAATTTTAGTATTAATGTAAATATTAAAATTACTGCACCATGAACTTCTGCTGTAAGATTTTAGTTAAATAATGAGCTGTCCTTCAAACATTGGAGGGATATAAATGGTATATATAAATGTTTCCTGCTTTGCACAGTGAAAATTCTGACCTGTGCATTAATCACCACAGTAACTCTTCTCCCCTACCTGGTAATTTACATGTGCAGATATGAAAGAGTGCTGATATGATGTGGATTTAAACATTTTTTAGTGCATCTCACACACTCTATTTGAAAGACACCTGACTTCATTTTATTTGGTGTAATGATCAAGGAGCATGTCATCTTTCTTCCAGTTAATACTGAGCTAATACCTCTTACTGTGGTATATTTTCAGATTTTGTTTTAAAATGTTTTCAGGTTCTGTATCTTGTAACTATAGCACTGAACAGCAAGTTGCTGACCAGCTTTGTGGAAGTATAAAATGTGTTGTTTTTTTTTCTTCTTTCCCTGACCTTACCACGTTCTGTCCCTCAGAATGTTTTCTCTTTTCTGTGATTCCTTTTCAGCTGCTGCACATAAAGTGTGATAATGATGAACATATGTTTCAAAGACCCTCTACTTTTTTCTGGTGTAACAATGAGGATTCACCTCCTTGTTTAGATATCTCTTCCATTACGCTTACTCCTAGGAGTTCTCCTGACTCTAGACTACCACCTGGATTGTTAATCCCACCACCTTCAAAAACTGGTCTTCCAAAACCAGCCAGTGAATACAGCTGCCCAAGACCTCGTGTAATCATGCTGTGCAAAAGCTTTTTCAGTTGTTTTTTTTTTTTGGCTTTCCTTTGTTCTCTGTCGTGTATTAACTTGCATCAAAAATGTGCATTTTGTACAGTGGTTAAAGGACAGAGAAGATATATCTTAGATTCTCTAGGAGTACTCCTAAAATACGGAATCTGTGAAGATTTACTCCCATTTCTACTTAGCTTTTTCTCTCCCATCTCAAAACAAATTCTTTTTTCCCCCAATATGTTTAAATTAGTCCATTAATTAATAATCTCTGTTTTATCTGGCAACCTTTTGTTAAAATAATTTATCTTAAGAACAGTTCTTCAAAACAAACAATCTTAAAGGTCCTACTTCAAGGGCTTCCTCCCCCATGAATTAAGAAAAAAGCAATTAGCCATTTAAATAACTTTTAGCATACTTTATAAAAACTGTGCAAAATGAAGATTGAAAATTATTCTTAAATATGAAATGGGCATATTGCCTGCTTTTTCATATTAATGTGCTTATTCTCTCAACTCTTCTTCCATTTGCAAGTAATATTTGGCTGTATTTGGTGAACATCCTGGCTTCCTGCATGTGTTCACTAAATAAAAATGCTTCTTGTGCTCATATGTATTCAAAATACACATTTCTTAATTTACTTACAGTTTTACTTAAACTGGTTATTTCGGTGCTGTTAAAATGGGCCAGTAAGTAACTTCAACAAAAATGGCACATAGTCAGGAAATGAATGTCATATTTGGGTTTGGTTTTGTGCCTGAAAGACACATTTAAAACTAAATATAAATGCTGTAAATTAACCTAGCTTCTAGGTAGCCATAAACACTTAGCAAATAATGAGAATCTACATTAGCACTTACGACCTGCAAGACATGCTGGGATTCTCCATCAATGTTGATGGAACTGTAGGGTTTTTTATGTTATGTTTCCCTATGTCTGGGTATAAATATCCCATGGGGGTTTTTTTTAGATATTGAACAGTTACTGCTCGCTTTTAATCCAAATTAAAATATTGATTCAAAACTCCAAAGAATCACAGAACCTCCAAGAAACAGCAAATGCAGGACTTGTGTTTAGTGTTTTTTCCTAGTTAAACACTGCTTTCAGTGGCAGGCTGGGGATCAACACCCTTTGCTTCTCAGCAGCCACTGCTGAACCTCCAGAGAGAAATAGAGATTGGTTCAGGGCCACCTACACACTTGGCTTAGAAATCTGTGCCATGAGCTGTCAGAGGGCAGCTTCAGTGCTGCAGTAGAGGCACTGAAGAAAGTGGCATTCCAAAACAAAGTTTAGGTCTAGGGAACTGTTGTGGGAAAGTAGTGCTAAAGGCTCCCTGCTTGCCGGGCTTTTGTATCTGTGTATTCTGAATAAAAGGATCCATGTGACTCCTTTAACTCGTGCTTAAAAATTTTCACGTGAGCAGTTTGGGCAAATTGAATCTTGTTTAAAAGTAGGAGGCTTTCCCTGTGCCTGGCTGTGTAGTCTTTCTAACACAGAGAATGTAGAATGCACTGTCTGAGGAATAACATGCACACGCAAACCAGTTTTGCCTCTGGGTTGTCAGTCTCAGCTTTAATTGATCTCATCATCTTTAGTGTCTCATGTTCTGACTGGACTGTGCCCTGCTTGTGTCCTGAAGCAGTGGACTTGTGGCAGGGGGAATGAGTCGCTCAGAAACAAATATTACTGTAGAACTACAGTAATTGCTGGATTTGGGGTTACTTTGCTCGCCCAGTAGTTTTTTTTTTTGAACCTTCCAAATCCCTGAGCCTTTCTAATGAAATCTCTTCGGGTTCACCTTCGAGGATGACAGTTTTATTTTGGATATTAGTATTCAGTGTATTGCACGTCTGGGTTATTACTTATGGGAAAATACAGTTGAAGCTTTGATTGTACCAGTTTCTTTGGGCTGTCAAATAAGAGATCATGTGAGGAAGATCATGTAACAAAAAAATATTGGGATTGTATCTTTTAACTGTCTTCTGTGGTGTCCCAAGCAGAACACATTTTTGTTGCCATATTACCTTACTTGGGTCTTGTGAAGGTATCTGTGTTTGTTTGTCTGCAAGAGAGAACTGCTTGTCACCAGCTTTGTCAGGTGGAACTGTGATAAATTTCTGGCTGTAACAGATCAACTGAAAAAAGGAAAGATTACAATGCTGCTCATGTTTTGGGGAGTTTTAGCATGTGTGCTCTGTACTGCAAATGCCATTTGCTTGGTGTCAGGAGCTGGTTTTTGCACGCTGATCGTTATTTTTAAGTTTGGGGTTTTTTTTAAATGTGGCTCTTATCTGCATGCTGAAGAATTTTCGGTATTGTGATCTTTTTTCGTGTGAAATATTGCCCTAATATTTATTGTCCTTATTGTAGGCAGGCAGTGTGACACCTAAATCACCCTCCACTGACATCTTTGATATGGTTCCCTTTTCTCCCATATCCCCTCAGTCATCAACACCTACTCGCAATGGTACACAGCCTCCTCCAGTACCCAGTAGATCTACAGAGATCAGTAAGTTTTGTAACAACTGACCTAATTTTTTTTTGCTTACATTATTTTTTTTAATAAAGCATCTTTAAAGTCTTACTTACATTTTGCATGAAAAGCCAAATACGTTTTTTGTAAATCACATTCAGTAATGCCATTTCATTTTTATACCATCTTCCCGAAGTCATTGATGTTGCTGCCAAGTTACATTATAAACAAACTTGCTAAAACTATTATATAAACAGTTTGAAGGAGTTTGGTTGGGGATTTTAACTTGGCTTTTTTTTTTTTACAGTATTTTTTTTGTACCTCAAGCAATACTTTTACCTCCTCTTAGTTCTTTCCTTGTCAAGCCACAGTTCTAGCATCTAAAGCCTGCCTTTCTGGGCAAGACAGCAGGTGGAGTAAGTATGGAAATGGTGATGCAGAATGGAGAGCTGAAGAAATCCCTCAAGAAGTGAACTGTCTGGGAATGCTGTTTTTAATACTACTTATCTATATAATAGAATTCTATATAATAGAATTTTAAACTTGTACAGCCTTGGGTTTTTTTAGTTGTAGCTGATGAACCTCTCCAGGTCTGTGAACGGCTCCTAAAAGATGATTAACAATAGCAATTTTATTTTGCAAAGGCTTGAAGGCATCTAGGGTAAGGTTCTTGACTTCATTGGAAGTCTTTTAGGAGTCCAATAAATATTTCTAAAAGCTTTGGAGGTCCCTTGAGGGAGAGGAGAGCGGAGCACACACAAGTGGTGTTGGAGGTTGTACAAATACCAGTCTGTGTGTGGCAGCTTCTATTTCTGATGCTTATTTTAGTGTGGAGAAGAAACATTAGTGTCACTGCCTGCCACCGTATCCCTGTGAAACCACATTTGAACACATTCTGCCTGTTTTGGGGCACACCACTAGGATGTAGATTTTTCAGCTATAAATGAGAGCTGTGAACAAACACAAAAATATGTTTTAAAACTTCAGTCAGTGAAGGCCTTCCAACCCCAAAACTGTATCCACATTTTGGTTCCATTGCTCAGAATGTCTGTCACCTTCTAAAGAGAAAGTAGAGGTTGAGACTATTAGTTCAATAAAAATCCTGTTCTCTTCTAAGAGAAGATTTTAAATAAGTTTATGAATTTCTATGAGATTCTAAAAAAGTATTCAATAGAATTTTAAACTATTATATTAAGAATAGTTAATATTAACTATTCTCATATAGCTTAAAAGAATATTAGAATAAAACTGTTCTATTAAGAGAATTTTATCGCTTTTTAAAAAACAACAAAAAAATAATTAAAAGATACCCCTTCCAAGCACCCCCTTCGTATCAAATTTATTTCTCTGACATTACAAGCAATGCCATAAAATAGACCTAAATGTGCATATCCAATTTCAATAATGGTCACTTCGTATCTTGACCTATAATTCAATTCAAGTTATTTTTTTAGCTATGGTCCTACCTCAGTTCCATTGAAATTGTGACTAGAGATCTTGTGGGACCCAGTGCTCAGTGCTGAGGGGTCTTGGAAATTCCAGGTTTTTGTAACTCTATAGGTTTTGTAATTGTTTAGTCAGTGGGTTTTGTAATATAAAAAAAAAATAACAGTTGCTTATGAGCTGTTTAAAGTAGTTGTTTCTTCTCCATCTCATTCATTTGCATTCAATTAAGGTGATGCATTTCAGAGATGTGGCAGTCGATGTCTGTTAATTCTCTGTGCTCCTCAGCTGCCACTTCAGGGAGAGGTTACAAAGTGCCTCATGGTCTTTATATTTTTGATCCCTGCTCTTTCAGTCTGTCATGGTCCTTTATATGCTGAAAATTCTTGTGTTCATCAGCTATTAATGCACTTTGGCTTGTTGCAAAAATGGAATTTGAAGCAGAAGGTGAATATTTTATAATCAAGCAAGGACTTTACTGTCTTAGATGAGAAAGTTCAGATCCCATAGGAACCCCACACAAGCTGTGTAATGTTACATTACTATAATACTGTGCAAGAATACATTGTTTTATGTGGTGATATTGCTGCCATAGAGGCAAGCTGGCATTTCTTTCTCCAAGTCAGGTGGGTGGCAACCAAGAGGAGCCAACATTTGGGGTCTCCCATTTTCTGAGGTTATCTTTTCATGTTCCTATCTCTTTCTTTGTCACTGCACTCAAGCAGGGTTGTTTTCCATCACTTTAAGTGAAGTGACAGGGTGGTTTTGTTAGGTTTTATAATTCTATAACTTTCACCATTATCACATGCAGTAGCAAACAAGGAGAAAGATCAGGATGTGTCATCTGTTTGCTGGTGTTGACCTCAGTTACTCCATTTGTCTGAGTGGAGTTAATCTCCCTGTTCCCTGGGGATGGCATTTGTGCTGCTCGAGCAAAGTGTGCTTTTAAAAGCCAAAGTTCATCTTGCTCATCAACTGGCAAGTTTGACAAATCAGCCAAAAATAACTCTGCATAGGAAAGACATGACCCATTTGTAGGAAACCAGTGACAATACCAAGCACTTTGGATTCTGCCAAGACCAAGAGCTTCACAGGTAATAATTGGCACCAGGATGACAGTTCTTCTCACAAAGAAGAATGTTAAAGTTCAAATTTTGCTTACCAGCTCTTCCTGTGTTAATTTCCCAGAAAGAAAATCGTGGGGTTTTAAATTATATCTTTGGCTTTGACTATCTCATAGTATTGTAGCCTGAGAAACCCAGCATTCTGATACCAGAGGAGTGCAACAGGGACTTTTTTTTTGGAAAGGCAGCCATCTCCAAGGTGTTTAAGCTTTAAAAAAAGTAAGATGATTCTTGAAATTTTGAGTTCATATTCAGCAGAGTAGCAATATAGCTACCCAGTAAATGTCTGCTCACTATTGGCTATATCAGTGATAACAAATAGATTACTTTTACCTATTTTGAAGGAGAAAATGGCATGATTTGTGGGCAGGAAGCTGCAGAATGTACAAATGCATGCTGACTCTTTAGGTAATAATTGCAAAATAGTGCAAGGCCACCAAAAATGCAATACTAGAAACCATGCTGCTGCCTTCTTATGAAATTAGGGTTTGCAAATGTTCTTGTATGTTATCTGAATGGGCAGAATTAATTTATTGATTTTATTTAATTAAAGGAGCAATTAATGTATATATTTCTTGTTGGCACAGCATTATTGTCATATCTCAGAAAAGAACTGGAGAGGAATATGCTCCATTGAGTTGTTCAACATTTATTTCACTCAGATGCATCAAGAACAATCTAAGGTCACAGTTGGCTGATGTAGAAATCTGTTCCAAGGTTCTCTCTTTTCAGAGATGTTTAAGAGTACGATGTCAGAATAATGGCTGTAATAATTCCAAAAGAAAGAAATATGGAGCAGCCTGCAGCTACAAGAAAGGCTTCCTGGACTTCCCTGCCTCAGATTATTCCAAATCTTTTCTTGGGTGCTTGTCTCAGTGTGATTAATTTTTATTTGTCATCACAGCTGCTCCAGTACATCTGGGGAAAGCATATATCAGCATAACAGGCATCCTGGCCTGGCTCAGGAACAGTGTGGCAGCAGGAGCAGGGAAGTGATTCTTCCCCTGTACTCAGCACTGGTGAGGCCACCCCTGGAGTGCTGTGTCCAGTTCTGGGCCCCTCAGCTCAGGAAGGACATGGAGGGGCTGGAGCAGGTCCAGAGAAGGGCAACAAGGCTGGGGAAGGGACTGGAGCACAAGTGCTGTGAGGAGAGGCTGAGGGAGCTGGGGGTGTTGAGGCTGGAGAAGAGGAGGCTCAGGGGAGACCTCCTCACTCTCTGCAACTCCCTGACAGGAGGGGGGAGCCAGGTGGGGGTTGGTCTCTTCTCCCAGGAAGCAGCAGTAGGACAAGAGGGCTCGGTCTTCAGCTTTGCCAGGGGAGGTTTAGGTTGAATATTAGCAAGAAATTCTTTACAGAGAGAGTGATCAGGCATTGGAATGGGCTGCCCAGGGAGGGGGTGGAGTCACCGTCCCTGGAGATGTTGAAGGTAAGACTGGATGTGGCATCAGTGCCATGGGCTGGGAAGCACGGCGGGGTTGGATCAAGGGTTGGACTTGATGATCTCAGAGGTCTTTTCCAACCAGATTAATTGTATGATTCCATGATAACTCTGTGCCTGAGTGATAGCTAAGGTAAAGAGTAGGATGTCAAATGCAACAGAAAAGCCAAATATTTGTATTTTTTTTTAGTAATTGCTAGTTTTGAATTTATCATAGAGTGCAGGTGGCTGTTCTCCAGTACTACGTGGTTCTTGTTCTGAATGTCAGGCAGATGCCAGAAACAAGAATTTATTACTCCTTCATGTCTTTCTGTGGTTTGAGGTGCAGATGTAAAACATCAGCATTTCATGGGGTTTGAATTTGTGGGTCACTTTCACAAGCTGTGAATTTATTTCCATCCAGAAAGGAATGGGAAAGGGAAATTATATGTAATGTTCCAAAGGATCGTTTTCAAAGGCTTACTGCTTGCTGTGTATTGGAGAAAGAAATGCCTGTCTATGCTACAATTATTTTGGGGAGTGTGTTGGGCAAGATATTCTTGTTATAGTTATTCTTCATGCAAATACTTTAACCTGAAATAAAAAAATACCAAATTTATCCCATTTCTGCTAAAAAGGAGCCTCCCCTTCAGCATCAGTGGAGTGAACACTGGCAGACAAGCTCATGGAGATCCCATGCAATAGTGCAGTCCTGCAGTGATAAAATTCTAGTGTTTTTTCAGCTTTTGATAAAAAAAAATACTGATGATGTTATTGAAAATATCTCATGGAGCTGTGTCCCTCCCTCACTCTCAGCAGTGCAGTCTCTCGTATAACACACAAACTTTAAATGCAGAAAAGCAGCTGTACTGTGGACTTTTTCAGCTGAGTTACTGAAATGGTTAGCAAGTTATAATAGAGATAATTCCCAAAATAATAGTTTTCACAGAAACTGAGCTAGGTAATACTTCTTTATTTTGAATTTGATTCTGTGCAGGATTTATTAGGCTCTTTCACTTGGAATAAGTTACACTGGTTGATTTTAAATTCTGCCTTGAATACAATATAAATTCAGAAATCTTTCACAAAAAAGGAAGGAGTGAGATTAAAGTCACATTAAAAGAGCTAAAACTTCTTCTATCCTACTGCTGATGAGCTCAGAAGTGTTGTCATTAATAAAAGCCAATAATAAAGCATGAAGGAGATAATATCCATGATAGGGAAAAAAACTTGCTTTCAAAAATTGTGATAAGTCATAATTCAGTACTAAGAAATGCAAAAGTTGTATTCTTTACTGTTTTCTCATAGATACATTCATGGAGTGTTTGCTAAGTCTTGGTGTTGAAACTGTGTTTTTGGTTTTCCAACCACACAGAAAAATGTCAGCCCCTTTTAAGGGTAAAAAGAAAGAAAATGGAGCTACATAACAAACAAATAGATTATTGAGGGTCACAAAGCATAATCACTCTTTTGCCCATCAGAGGTTAAATTGAAAGCCAAAGCTGCTGTGTCTGAAGGTCACTTGGTAGGAGCATCAGAGCATCTGAGGACACTGGTTATACTGGAGCAGACACATTTTGGCTGTGAAAGAGGCAAGGCAGGAAGGAGATCCTAATTTTTACGTTGGATTATCCTATTTAAAGTCTCTTTTGCACGCAGGTGGTCTGTCTCTGCCAGGAAAGACTAGATTTCTTCTTGGCTCGAGTGGGCTTTTGGAATAAAGCTCTCTGACCTGGGCCATCTCCTGCTCCCATGTGACAGTTTGTAGCCATTTAGCCACAGCTTTTGAAATATATAATCAATCAAGTTTCTGCTTGAGTTTCTATACTTTATTATGTGAATTTCTGTATTTTATTGTGGGAGTGAATGCTGGCAGCTGCCAATTATTTAAAATGCTCATCATGCAGCCCAATAACACCTAATTGATAAGGTCAAAACACACAGAGACTGACACGCACAATAAATGCTGAAGAGCCCAGAGAGGCACAGGTCTAAAATTCTGCCTCTAAGGAGGTCAAAATAAAGACATCTGTGTAACCATTTGCACGTGCTTCACCACTGATAACATGACTGGTAACCCTGCAGCACGGGGTGGGGTCAATTAGTGGTCAGCTGGCATATTTTGGATGTTAAGGGTAAATTTTATGCTTAACAAGAAAACTCTGCCAGTCACTTCAGTTACTAATGGCCCCTTTTACTCTCCTGCTCTAGACCTAACATTGTTTTAAGGTAGGTAGAATGCTTACCGGGTTTCTTGCTGGCCAGCCATGAAAGTTAGGAGATTGGATATGGTTTCTATTTTAATTCCACCAATGACAAGACTGCAGTGACTCGATTCTGTAAATTCTGCAATCGGTGTGGTTGGGTTGGGTTAGCAAAATTATTTTCTTACTTCTTTAGTTTTACCCAATGTGAGATAGAAAAAGTCTGTATGGGTGGCACCATTACATGTAGAGGAAAAAAAAATCTATTACTGAGAAAGAAAAAAATCCCCCCAAGCCTCCAAAAAAACAACCCAAAATGTTTGGGCTGTTAGCTACCAAGAACTGGTATCTGTTCTAATTATAATTGTACCGTTCTAATTATGTTCTAATTATAATTATACTGTTCTAATATGAAAAAAAAAGCCGATTGTATTGGAAGTGTTTCTTCCTGTTCAGACAAAAAAGCAACAAACAGACCCACACCCACAGAAAGCATACTTCACTAGAGAAAAAGTGAGAAAAGGTGTGGCACTGAGAGGAAAATTTGCAATTATTCTTTTTATGGATCCAGATTTAGTGGCATTTTAGAGTAAGTGCCAGTTCTTGGTCCTATGCTTTTTTTCCAGTTTTTCTTTCTTGACTTGATCTTATCCAAAGTTTAAAAACCCTGACAGTTCTCAGTTTTAGTAACCACCAGCTGTGCACCGAGGAACTGAATCAAACGGGGGCCTTGCCTTCCCTGAGTAAGAGGAGTTTCTTACAAAGATGTCCTTAACCTGGGAAGTGGCAGAGGGGACACGAAGTCTGGTTTGTTGGCAAGGATAAAAGATGAAATTTGACAGTTAATGTCCAGTTGTTTCCTCTTCATTTTTCAAAGTCCTCATGTATGTAGATTCCAGAGCACACTTCAGCAGAAGATGCCTTCCTCAAGTTGCAACTTCTCATCGGATCTCTAAAATTCCTCTGGAAGGCACAAACATTAAAGGAAGCTAAAACAGAAGTTTGATGGTGTTCTTGGAAAAAATATTTGAGTATTAAAATTTGGAAAACTGCTCAAGACCTGGCTTTCAAATTTGGGTATTAAAAGTGGTGGTTAATCTGTTGCATATCTGGTGGTGCTGTTATTCAGCTCAGAAGGAGATGTAAGCTGACTTTTTCAAAGCACTGTTGTCATAGCCCATACCTCTGCCCTCAGTAACTCACTTTTCTGTTGTTCCAGAGAGAGACCTTTTTGGAGCAGAACCTTTTGACCCTTTTAGCTGTGGAGCAGGAGATTTCCCTCCAGACATTCAGTCCAAACTAGATGAGATGCAGGTAACTACTGAGCTATGCAGTTCTCAATGGCTGCGTGCCTGTTCTTGGAATACATGTCTACATTGTTCTGAAAATGTATTCTAGGCTGTACACACAAATGCATAGAAAAAAGCCCCGTTTCTGACAATTCCTTTTGTAAGTATATCCCCTGGCCTTTGAGCTGGAGTTTGGGTTTGCATGAAGGGCCTTACCTGGTACTAATCTGGTCGACTGCACTAATGTAGGCTTTCTTCAGAATGGTTTGGGAAGCACTCCCTGGGAAGGGAGTGAGCAAGCTGAAGAACAGAGCTGATCCAAGAGCCCTACAGATCGTGTTACTCTTCAGTTCCAGCAATCATCACCATCCCAGTGTCCCCTCATCTTTCCCTCAGTGGCATCAGTTAGGTTTTCCATATCACTGGCATAGGAAAATATACGCGCTTACAGGGATAGGGCAATTTTCTGCTGCCCTCTTGGGCAATTAAACTTTTGAAAATTGATTCAGGAATTCCGAATTTGTGTGATTTTATCAGAAAATGTTTGTCGATTCTGAAACACTCCACAGTATCCATTCAGTTGTTGACCTAGTTTTAAAACAATTCTCGGAGAAAGCCCTCAAGTTTTGGAATAAATCACACTCTTCAGTCAGACTTTCCAAACTGCTAGCTCCTTGCCAGCTTGCTTATCTTTATTCTTTTTCAAGTAGCCTGCTGGCAAAAAGGAACACTGAAAATAATGGGAACTTGAATTTCTAGGACCCTGGATCTTCAGCAGAATGTGTTCCCACGGTTTCCAGCCCTCTTGTGTCTCAGAAGCCCACTGAGTCCAACAGCATTAGCCCTTGGGCTCCTTCTGTTCCTGTCTTTTTGCCTAGAGAGCAGCAGAAGCATTTCAAAATGACTTAACTAAGATTTAAATACCATTTAATTTCCCGAGTAAACTTTTTTAATTCCTATTCATTGTGAAATTCTCTTTTCCTTGTCAGTTTAGAATGGTGCCACTGACAAACTCCACGCAGTGTGACATAAGAAATTTAGCTTCTTGGTCCCCTGTACTCTGCCCCACGTAATTTCAAAGAGCAACTAAAAACCAAAACTGGCTTCTTTGCAATTCCAACAAATATTCCTGTGTTTTATGAGTGTTATAATGTTGTTACTAAGCCATTTAATTAAAAAAAAAAATCTTACAGCACTCACATTGATATATATCAAAGTTTCCTTTGTCTACAGCCCATTTTAGGGAAAAGTATAATGTAGCAACTGTGGCTATTGGGAATAATCCTATGTCGATATTTAAATGTCACACACTAAGAGTTCCTGTTACAGGTAGTGTTTTGACAGAGTTTTGAATTGTTAGCCTATAATGTTGCAAAGTGCTGTCACCTCATAAAGCATCAGGGAATAGAACAGTAAAGGTCTTTATCAAAGATGTTGAAGTCATAAAATGAAAATCTCCCATTATTGTCCATACTCTCTTGACCTAAAAAAAGCAAACAATCAATAACCAAACCCTCCAAGCATTAGGGTGTTACTGTGTCCTATTGCACAGGAAGTCATGTCAGTCTTATATACCCTGGTATTTTCCCTGAAAATTGATTAGTGGGCCTTGATGTAGACACAAAACTCATCATGTATAATCCAACTGAGAAAAAAGTGCAAAGCTGAAAGGGTATGAAAAGAAAGCATATTCTAACTTTGGCCAAAGCAAAGGCTGTGTGCAGTTATTTTACTGTGTGGTTGCTGCAAAATACAGATTAAAACATGTTTTTCCTAACATCTCTTTTATCTTCTTGTGCTTTCCTGGTCACACAGCGTCAGCGATGGTTGGTATATCATATTTTAATAATGGTATTTAAAGCATTTACAATTGAAATGTGCATGTGTTTATCATGTGTTTTTATTTTTGTGTATATGTGTTTATATATAAAAGCTTTTAAGATTTATGTTTTATACATAAACCTCTAAGTCAGGGTCATTTTCACTTTTAGCTGCCTACAATTTTTAAGCTAGGGAGCAGCTGACTGTACTTTTCTTTAGACGGTCTTATCAGGTGCTAATACTAAGCCTTCATTTTCGTTGCTGTTTGTTTTCTTGTGTACTAATGAAATCCCCAGTTCTCACTATCAAGTTGACATTAGTGAAATGGTTTAAGCAAAACCTTTGACACATAGATTGTTGTGCCAGTACAGCCCTACTTGTGAACGTATTTTTATTTGCAAATAATTATTTAAGGGTTTGCGATGAGACTCAACAGTTGTTAGACACACAGCCTGTAAGATGGAAGGTGAAATGGGCTCTGCAAAAGGTAAAAGCACAGAAAATGTAATGTGCTCTGGGAAATCCAACATGAAGAATGATGAAACAAAAATGTTGGCCTGTTTTCTTCTCTGAAACACGAAGTGAAGGAATCTTCGCTTTATGAAAGTGCAGCTTGAGTGTCAGTAATTATGTTTTCCACCAAATATATAAAGGTAAGTTGCTTACAGACACTTATAAGAGTTCAAAGTATAAACTTACCCCAGGAGGGTATTAAATACAGCTCCTCCTTGCACTGAGGATGGCCAGCAGGCTGCCTCACCACCAGCCTCGCAGGAGCAGCTCAGTCCAGACTCTCACCCTGTTTCTCACACAGAGCCTCAGCAAACATGCCCCAGTGTGCAGGAAAGCTGTCCTGACATACACTCGTGTTGGAAGGTGTGATTTGTAGCCAAAATGGGAGAGGAAAGCCCAGCACAGAAGAGGCACTGGAAAATAAACTCTCAAGTAGTGGATGCTTTTCCTTTGCATCCAATATTCTGGACTTAATGAGATACCAGATGAAGTTCTCCAGCTCCTGGGCGAACACTTTTTATTTTTAAACTTCAAAGAGGATCCAAATTTCACATTTTAGCTTTCTATTCTGTTTCTCAGTCCAATCCCTGTTGATCTTTTTGGAGAGCTCAGAACTCAAACGTGCTGAGATGTGACTTTTACAGCTCAGGCCTCTCTCTGATGACTATCCAACCTCCTGTTTCCCTGCACTCTTACGCTGAAACATATTTTCATCTTTGTTTTGACTGTATCCACACATTAATAAAATGAATGTCTATTTTCCCAGAAATCTTACAGTGAGGAGAAGTTTCCTTGGATTGTGAATCATAGCAGCAGCTGCTGCTATAATTCATTAAAATCCCAAGGTAGTTAATATCATAAAGCTTCCAGGAGCTACAAGCCATTCTTCTTGGATGTCCCAAAGCTGTCAGTAGGCTTGACATCTTTCCATTTGAAATAAGTTATGCTCAACCCTCTAAATAATCTTCTCAGAGACATGTAACTTCATCATTGCTTCACTGGGTTTGTGCTGACTTAAGCTCAGACTGAAGTCAGTGTGCAGTGATAAACGAGTTAACCTCAGAGCCATAAGGTGGACTTTGGCAAATTTATCAGCTGATAAAATGGAAGTTCTTTGTCTTTTATTATTTACTGGTTTTAACCAGAATAGCTCAGGTCTTCTTATCACTGACACCATTAAAAAAAAAAAAGGGAATTCTGGAAGATGGATTGGTTGTGAAAGCAAACTTTGTTCCTCTCTTTAAGGGACCAATCATTTCCTTTACTACAATACTGTTACTTATTGGGCTAACTAAGGTGTTCAGTCCTTCTGTTAAATTGCCTTTAAAGCAAAAAAAAAACTTACTTGACACTGTCATCATGGGGATATGAGCACAGAAACAGGGCACAATACAGATGCACATTTCATAGCCTGTTCCGTTCCCACTCCTGGCCAGTACCAGGGGCTGGTCTTTTTCCGTATTCCCTGAAAATCAGCAGATGGAGAGATTCTTCTGACCATATAAAAATTCGTGACCAAACAGGACTTTCTGTTTTCTGAACCTTTAAAGTACAGGAAGCCATAGGACACATGGTTTATAATGAATGGGCATGTTATGCTAGGAACAAATATTATTAGAAGCTGAAGTGTCTGAATTCCACAAGGCAAAATAATTGAAATGCTGTGCATTAAATTAGTGATGCACTTTATATATATATATATATATATACATAAAACATGGTTACCAAGAGCTTATTATATATGTCATTTAAAAAAAAATCTACCTAACAAATTAGTAGAGTTTATTAGAAAAAGAATCGTAATTTATAATCTGCTTGGTCATTCCAACTGACCTCCTTATTACTACAGCTGTGAATGCTGAGTTCAAAGTAGGCATTGGCTGTTTGATGGCTACTTTAATGGTCATACATCAGCTTCAATTAGGAGCCATAACACCAGAGAGACCTGTGCAGTTCAGATGTATATATATGTGTGTATATATATATATATATTATATATATATATATAACCTATAGTCCTGAAAAGCACATGTAGCACTCAGTGTTCTGCACTGTTGGGAGAATTACAGCATAGGATTCTGACTCTGTTATCTGCATAATTCACAATTCTACTCTGGGTGTAAAGGAGACAAAGCCTTGTCTTCCCATGGCTTGCTTGACTACAGCTGATTGGATAATTTTTTTTTTTAATTATATCATATATTTAGCACAGTATAATTTTGGAGATTCCAAAAACTATCTAAGAATCTGGAGTTATTTTGCAAAACCTGCGGGATTAGGAATGGTGAGGGCTGTGGGAGAGCTGAAGTCCAAGCTTTCCTGATCTTTGGAAATTTGATTGCAATCACTTGGCCAAGGAGTCTACTGGATGGAAATATTTTGATCACTTTTTTTTTCCTTTAGAGCGTTGCAATGCAGCTTTCCTTGGTTTATACCCCTACACACTTACCCTGTACTTAAATATTCTTGAGGAAAAAAGTGTGGATTTTACATTCCTTTAAAACATGAAAATACCCAGGTGGCAGTCTGGATTGCCTTGATGTCCTCTCTATGCCCTAGGGCTTTTTTGACCTTGTGGTTGTCATGGAATTTTGGGCCTACTAGTAAGTGCAGTATCCATTTGCTTACAGGTTGCACTTGATGATCCTTGTGGGTCCCTTCCAATTCAGAATATTCTATGGCCTGTGAATGCAACTGGTGACAGCACCTGGCAACCACAGCACTGATTTCTTCTAGAACAGACAATAGTTCGTTAGGATAATAAAGTTAAAAAGCTTTTCCGATAATTATGATGCAGAAAGAGGGGCAGTGTATTAATGGATTAGCATTGATCGCAAAGGTGTGGAAATGTGATTGTTTTAAATGCAAAATATCACAGCTTAAAAGAGGAGGAGGAGGAAACAGGGGTGGGGGGAAAGCGGCCGGAGTGAAGTTGCAAAAGGAAAGGTCATGGTTCTTCAAGAAACTGTTCCAAGTAAAGTCATAGCAAACACGAACGGTGTGGTAAGTAACAAAATATCCATTTATGTGGAATAAAACAAAAATTTAAAAGCTCCACCTGATCAACACAAGAGCAGTGAGATGTGTGTGCTTCCAAAATGCATAATCTGATTTGCTCTTAGCTGGCTGGGAAAAGGGTGTTGGAAGTGCAGCTATTTAAGACACCAACAAACAGTGCTTAAATGTACAGAAGAAAGGTAAGAGCACATGGGGCAGGAATGGGACATGTGTTTAGTGAAGGGTCTCTGCTTGTTAAACCACTGTCTGTTCTGCTATTGCAGCTGATCAAGCATCCTCAGGTCTAAGCAACAACTATCCCTTTTACAACCTCAAAACTGGAAGCGGCCTTTAGATACTTTAAAAGTTCTGCACTTCAGGCACACTCTAACTGTGGGGTTTACAATTGAACAGATTAGACTGTAGGGCACAGTCTCTGTGTTTGAGCAGTCCTCCTTTGACTGCAGTTACATCATTTACCCTTTGGGTAAATGAAATGCTGTGCATTAAATTAGTGATGCATTTTATATATATATATAAAACATGATTACTAAGAGCTTATTATATATGTCATTTAAAAAAATCTACCTAACAAATTATTAGAGTTTATTAGAAAAAAAAAATTTACCCTTTGGGTAAATGAACAATGCCTGTTTATAACATGATGTGTTCGACTTGGAATTTTACCCCCCATTTTCTTGAAATATCTTCTGCGCTGAATGTTCTTCCTTTTAGTCCTTTGAAAAAATACAGACCAAAAAAACCAAGGAGTATAAAAAGTCAAATACCCCAGTGAGCCTTGGCAGCAGCACCGTGTCACCCAGGTAGAGCAAATAGGGTAGCACAGCTGGGGAACATTTACACCACCGTGCTGCTACTGGCTCATCATCTCAAAGTATGGATCTGCTTTTAGGAAAATTTAACTTTTACTTGGAAGTTTAGTAACTATTGCCAGGAGGTTTGTTCTGTTTCTCAGCATTACTCTGCTGAGAGCAGTGGTCAATGAGGTTATTTGATATTTGTGCTCTTTTAAAATTCTAGCCTATGATTTGAATTTGTCTGACATGAAGCTGGTTTGACATGGGATTTATCTTCTAAAACCTAAAGGTATGATCTTGAGGTACTGCTGTGCCTTATGAGCCAACGACTTGAGTTTATGCCCAGTCCAAGGACGGACTGCTTTACAAAAAAATTTATTTCATTTACAAGATGTTTGCGTGATGAAAGGACCTATTTTTTGATTTCATAGCACACAACCAGCATTCTCTCACTGAACTGTGTGCTAAGACAACACTGAACTGAGCATTGTGACAGCTGCCACTGGAGCTGATGTTCTTGTGCCACTTCTATTCAGAACCCTTGGTTCCAATTGCTTGTAGATCCAAAGGACTTTCACACAACAGACTGAAATTTTCTTGACTCAAGGGTGACTTTTCTCTTGAAGGTCAGGCCGCAATTATTCAGCTTATTTTAAAAGGAAAAGAGAAATGAGAACAAGGGCACTTCTCCTGTGTTAAAAATGCAGTTATTACCTTAGAACTGATGCAAACAAAGTACCTTTTGAAAGCCAAGCACTTACAAAGCATACAAAAAAAGGTACCTGCAAAATTAATTTCTTTTCAATAGAGGAGGTGGTAACATTTAGCTTATAACCATTTTAGTGTTTCTACTAATAAAACTAAGTGAGTAAAAAGAGGAATTTTGGTGTGAACTTTTAAAGACATTCATTGCACTTTCTAAAGACCATTTTATTTTATTTCACTGAATTACATGCCTTTAAAATGTGCAGTTTGTTCATTTGGAGTAGAGTAAGTATGATTTTGCCTTTTTCGTGGAACTCAGATGGCAGTGGGCAATTAAACTCCTGTTAATTTAACTGCACAGGGGGTGATTCCAAACTGACCTCTGAGATGTTGTACAGTACTTTTTGTTGGACTGCTCTTAAGATATTACTGAATGTAGAAGACATCTGGGATTAGTAACAATGATCATGTCTTACTTGTGTTTTTAAAGTATAAGTTTAGTAAACTCTTTGCTTATATAACCCTAATCTTTCTTGCTTGTAAACAACGTTGAATTTTACTCAGTAACAACATGGTGCAAGTCAAGCTTGTTTGTTTTTCTGTCAACCTGTGTACATGAATATTCAATGTTGTTTTTCTATAGTATTTTCTTCATTTTATATACATATTGTGTTTATTTTGTTGTATGACATATATGTTTTTTAGTTAACCACTAAGACTTACTAAAACTTGGCCGACCAAATAATGTAAATGTTTGTGAATTCAGTCTGAAATATCCTTGCAGTTTTTAAAAAGAGAGTACAATCCTCCAGAACTCACTTTCCTTTTTACTAACTATGTCTTGTTTTATTGCAGGAGGGGTTCAAAATGGGATTAACCCTTGAAGGCACAGTATTTTGTCTTGACCCACTAGACAGCAGGTGCTGATGCCAAGAGAGTAAATGTGAAATTCCTACACAGTGGGTGTTTTTTATTCCTGAACACGTACTCACAGATGCTACCCAATGTGCCAAAAATTGCTTTTTTTCAACATTTAAGCTCTTGTGAGGTTTGCTTCTGTAAAAATCCAACTTTGTCCCAGTCTTCCCCTGTACAAATGTAAAAAGTTGTATTTGTTTATGAATTATGAATTAAATTACGTTGTCGTGTTTCTTTCTCTTGCACTTTGGCCCGAGTTTACTACACTTTGTGACCATTAGCTTGGGAAAGTTCTTCAGAAAGGTCACACATACCTCTCTCTGTTTGCAAACGTGCAGGCATGATTTTTCACATAATACTTTACCTGGCAGTATTTTGAAATTCTGCTTTTAAGGCATTATTTAGTATTCAAGCAGTAAAATTATTAGTATCTGCTACAAAAAAATTCAATTTGCAGTGAAAAAGCATAAAATACTAGCCATTATTATATGCTTCAAAGGTAAATCTGGATGCAGTATAATTGATTTTCATTACTGTGTGTGGTTACTATGCTGTATATGTGTTGATATTAGTTTATGAAATCCAAATTTTAGGTCCTTTAATTCAAGTTTTAGAAACTAACAAATTGTCAGTCTGCTAATTAGCACTTAATGAGCCTGGAAGAACTGCTAAATTGCAGGATGGACAAAGTAACTGCCCTTTGTTTTGATATTTTATAGCTGAACTGTAAAGTATGTAATTTGGAATCCATTACATGCTAACCACAACTTCAAAAGGAAGATTATGGTCTTGCATTTTCTTAGGAATTTATGTAATTTTGTACATAATAAGCAGGCACTGGGCTCAGATCTCTAATTGCTTTCGACACCTGAGTGTTTACAGTCAGGCTCTGTTGAGTATTTTTTCACTATCTGCTTTTATGTTACATGTCTTTAATTTTGAAGCTTACTGCAAAGAATTCAGTATAAGTTCGTGAGTTCTTCATACCCACTGGGTTGTTCATGTTACACAAATACCTGCACGCCAAAATTTTCAGCTGCTGGTGAGTTGAGTGCTGACCTATCTATGCACACTCTTCATTGATCTTTAGCTTAAGCAATAAAATTCCCTCTTAAACCTATTTCAGAAAATTATTACCATTAGTTCAATTAAAAAACTTTAAAACCTCTAATATTTTCCCCTTGAGATATAAAAATGTGGAAAAAACCCCTGAATTTTCAGATTGTTTCCTAAATTTTTTTATGCGATTTTTTTTTTTTGTGTTACTTATGGTTTTGTCCTTTACACCAAACCCACATTTTGCAATTTTGTCATCACATGTGTATCTTTATGCCCATTTCAACAAACTACTTTTGCATGTACCTTTGGAGTTCACTGAAGTGGATGTGATTATTCCTTTGCTGAGTTTGACACATGCTCAAGTACCTTGCTGAATGGGGGCCTTAATGTCTTACATTACATTAGTCTTCCTCTGTCTTATTCTGTGGTCATCATTCATATAGAGTATTATATAGAAATATATATATATAAAAATATATGAAATCACTAATGAATAGAATAGTATATGTTTCATAAAGAAAAGTCTTTATAATTTTGTTTGTCATATAGTATTTTGGAATTTGTATAATGAGGATGTTTAGTAGCCATAACGATGGCCTTTTTTAACAAATAGAATTTGTATTTTTATTGTACTTTAAAAGGCTTTACATAATAAGCATCTATTTAGTGGTCATTTATTATCAGTGGTAACACTAAAATAATGTTTGCACATTTTAAGAAACCTTTTTCGTTACTGATTTTTATGATAGCTGACTGCAAATGGCATGGTTAAACCTTACATACCTGGTCAATCCATACAAAAAATACTTTAATCAACACAACAGTGCATTTTTAATTTTTATGTGATCCAATTGGAAAATGTATTTCTATGTAATCTCAAATGTCTGTTTAATTTTGCCTAAAATAAATGTTTTTAAATAAATTGCATCCTAGAACACAGTGTTCATTCATTAAAATGCTCAGTGGAAGGGAGAGTGGGGAGGTGCTCAAGTGGGCAGGACCTGCCACAAAGGATGGTTTAGTGCTGGAATGTGTCAGTCACTCTACATCCAGGAAGGGATCTCATCTCAGGGTAGAACAGCTCCAATCACCTTTATCATTGAATTTGATCTAATCTATAGCCAACAGGGAAAAACTTTGTATATATGCAGCTACATAATACTAATAATTATTAGTAACTCTCTTTGCAGCACTCCCTGGATTTAGTTGACTTTTCTTACTGCCTTTTTTTTACTCACTTCTCTGCTCAATATACTTGACTGCTGACTGACCCCAGTGGTCATTTAAGGAGGGAAGGATGTAATTGTAGTTTTCTGAACCTTAGAAAGCAACCCCTGTACACCAGGTGTACTAATGGACAGGCTGCTGCAGATGGTGGTGATGCCTTTGAGAAAACTAACCCTAAACCACTGGGTAACTACTTCTCTTTCTCTTCAAACTAATACCCCAAACCCATCTAACCACTTCCATTTGTGGAACTGGGGCTCAGACAGTTCCTGGGAATGGGAATGGGAATGGGAATGGGAATGGGAATGGATGCTGGCAGGGCTGGCAGGTCAGGAGCACGTGTCACCTCCTGGGAGCTCTCACCACGAGCTGTTCTTTCCCTCTGGTATCAGTGTCCTTTTGCAGACAGTGAAATAACATCTTGTTCTAAATCTTCAGACTGTTACTCTAAAAATACACATTTGAGAGCAGTACCAGGAGCCTGGGTGACTGCTCTTGCCCTGGTCAGAGTAAATGGGAGTGCTGCTGTTGCTCACAGGAGAATGTTGGTTGTGGAAGCTGTCTTACTACAAATTCCCATTCTTTCCACTGTCTATTGAAAGCACAAGCTCTGAGCTTTCTGAAAAAACCAAAACAAAACAACAAACAAAACAAACACACTTGAAAGCTGCTTTGGGCTGAGAATGTGAAGTGATTCTTCTAATTGTGTGACTATAAGCATTTCACTTGACAGAAGCATTTAAAAAGAGAGTATCATCTCCTAAGAGATATGGTGCTAATGAGTGACGAACAAGACTTTTTTTTCTTGACTTGTAAATTTACCCTCCAACAAAAATAAAAGGAAATATCAGTGCAGCTGTGTGCTGCCTGTTTTGTCCAAACTTTTCTCTTTCTTTTGGATGCCTTGCCTTTCCGTTTTTATTTTTTCTTTTTAAGCTCTGATAGCCCTGCTGATCAAGCTAACTGTGGCTATATCACTTCTGGATGTCTAATACTACATTTTGGTTCCACTGGGTGACTGCCTTCCAACTGTCTTGGCATGTTGTACCAAGCTATATTGACACCTAGAAACAGGATTCCTTGCTTTCCATTCCTTTTTTTCTATGATATTAACTCTTTTTCCATCCTATCAACATATTATGCTATACCTGAGTAAATGAGCTGCTTAGGTTAGAATTCTTAAATCATCTAATACTTGGTGAGTTTATGCATTTTCTCTTTTTTTAACCTTTGATAAACCAGTGAGCATCATTGTAGGATATTCTCAGCTTAGTTCATTGTCTTTACTTTCCGATGGGTTTGTAAGTGGCTGTCTTGTCCTTCCATGTGACAGATGTGACTTGTGCTAAGCACAGAATTGATCAAATTGCTCAAATTGGCAAAGATCAACTTCTTCATGTGGTGAAAGGAATGATATTCCATTTTGGCTTCACTGATGGAAAGGAAGAAAGGAAGGAGACATTCTCACACTTGCAGAAGTGAGTGTGGTTGTGTAATCCCAGAGGGGATTGAATGTGCCAAGGAAAGGGGCTGGCTCTGAGACTTCGTTGTGATGATTAATTTTCAATTTGTGGAACTAAGCACAGTCTCATTGTCACCAAGGAATCCTGCTTCACAAAAAGAGTCCCTTCTGCAAAGCAGGAGAGTGTGAAATCTCTGGTTTAACACCCAGAGCCCCTATTTTCACTCTATCTCATTTGTCACTAGAGATTGTCACCCTTTGGGCACCCTCTTATGACAAGAAATGTGTTGATAATTACAGACAAGCTCTCAAATTATTTTGACACTTTGGGGATTTGTTGTTGCTTTTAAAATTAGAGGATGAAGAAGTCACACTTGAAAAAAAAATCTGAATAACTGGCCATTACTTTAAAGTGTAACCAAAAATACCTACTAGGAGGTGTTGGGTAAGCTTCAGCTAAAAGACAGCAAGTAAGCTTTGGTACATGATTAGCCTGCTTTTTGTCCCTCTCCCCTTTTAAGACAAATTCTCAATGAGAGACTGAGACACAAATTGCATTGTCAGCTGCTGAAAAGTACATAGCAGTTCTCATCAACAAAATACAGAACAGGATTTCAAATCTATGATTTTGTTCAGTTATTTCAGAACAGTAAGGCTGTGTTTTGTCCCAAGGAAAGACTGACTTTTGTAATTCATACTGGACATTTGTAATTCATACTGCCTCCTTGAGATGCTTCAGTATTCACCGAGTGTTGGTGCATGGATTAAAGAAACTTCACATTTATTTATTCATCAGAGCATAACACTTTCTGGAAGTACAAGACACTTCCAGTGGATTTCATGGACTGCATACATAATTCTTGTGTGTCAGGAGGTAAAGGTTTCCAAATGTATGAATATGCAACTTAACTTTTGTATTTAAGAAATTTCTCAAGAATCTAATTTATGTATAGTTTGGGATAACAAACCCTGCAAGTTTAGTCTCCTACAGCAGATTCTGGAATGGATTTAACTTATTGTAGGGCTCGTGTGAATTGCAGCAACCAAAATCAGCATATTTCAGCCCTTGGACTTTTTTCTTCCCCTGTTTATTTCAGCAAGGCTTATGCCTTGCAATAAAGATTAAGAAGGAGCAGAAACAGATTAGGAAGGAAGCATAGAAGAAAATTAAAGGAGGACAAAACACAATCTTGTGCCAACATCAAGCAATTTTGCCACATTGCACTTTTTTGTGAGGCTTAACTGATGTGATTTCTCTCGTTCTGCCCCATCCTTTCCCATGCCCATATCAGGACTGTGTGAGGGCTGCCAAGAACCAGATTTGCAATGTTTGCAGCCCACAGGAACTGCCCTTGGAGCTGTTTGAGCTTGCCAGAAGCAAGGAATGCTTTTCCTAACCCCTGTAGCCTCACGCAGAGTAGGTAACAAAGTGAACCTCGTCCAAGACTCCTGCTGGCTGCAAGCTCCAGTTTCCATTCATTTATCCTAATTTCTAGTAGTTTGTACCATATTAAAGACCTGGCTGAGTTGTGTGTCTGAGAAAGGCTTCCAGAAGGATTGTTTGCTGTACTAAACCATTGCAAAAGCGCTTTAGCTCGTTGTCCCTATTCCAATATTTACTGAAAAGTGTGACTGTCATCCGTGTTTTCTAAATGCCTGTTGATAAAATGTTTACCTAAATTAATCTGCTTATGATGAGAACTTTCCCAAAACAGGAGTCCTAGAATAGACCCTTAGGAATTTTCATCAATTCTGTTTCCTTTGCAGCTTCATCCTACACACAAGCTTCTCTGACTAAAAAGCAGCTCAGAAAATCTACTCGATTGAGCATTTCTAAAAGCTACCTGGGGGTTCTGCCATGTGTGACATTTAAATTGTTGTAAGTTTGATTTCTTGTTGGGTTGTATTCTGTAAACATTTTATTCAGTAAAAAAACAAGATGCTTTTTGAAGCTTCTGCACCAAAATTAGTATTGGAATATTTTTAATATTTTAATTTTTACTGAACATAACTAAATGAGTTCTCTAAGAATCTGAGCTGGTTCACTTTGGAAAACCATTGTGGGTTTTAAATATTTTGGTGTTCTTGGTTGGGTTTTGTTGTTTTGGTTTTTTTAAAGGAGCTTCATTGTTTTCAAATAAAGCGATCCTTGACAGCTGAAAAGAGTCAGAAAATCCTGAGCCTGTGCACTGCAACAGGACAATGTTCTAAAAAAGATATGGTTCTTGGGGGGGGAAACACAACAACAAAACTTATTTGAAGGGCCTCGATAGACTAAAAATCTGGGCTTTTTTTCACCCTCATCATTAATTTTTAGGATATGTTAGAACAATATTATTATTCACATACATTGCTAATTTTTTCTAGTGGAAGAGAGCCACTATAATGGCAGATTAGAGTCACCTACAGTCTAAGCAATGCAGGAGTGAGTTTCCCATTTTTTTACAACCTTATATATATTAGAATACTGTGAAGAAGCGAGAATAGATCTGAATTTTTGAGACACTTCAACCCTGTAACATAATTATGTGATCACATCTAATTTGTAACAGATAAACCTGGGATGCAACTTGACTTGGCCATAAAGGTTTCAAGGTAAGTGAGAGTTAGTGAGAAATTTTACAGGAGGATAGGAATGCTCTGTGGGATTTCTTGCCTGACTGGACTGAGCTGTGCTCTTCTCATGAGTAAGGCAACATTTATGCAGTTTTATCTGATGATCTGCCACCCTGCTGCTGAGAAGCAAATAAATAAATAAAATGCTTGATTCCATTTCCAGATTTTCAGTAAAAGTGTCTCACAATCAAAACTTTTGATCTTGACTTTACAGTTTGCAAGTCTGTTCTCGCATCTTTAAGGTTTTAGTGAGTCTACATTAAAATCTGTCCCTCAGATTTGAGGATTTTTACCACTCACTGTGTATATTTTGATAGTACCTGTGGATTGCCACAATATTTAGTGTGAAAAGGCTACATTAGACAAGGCTGTGATCCATGTCAGCACAACTGGATGCTGTTGTAACATTGCAATGGCTTTATTTATGAAATTGGAGTAATAGAATGTTATAGAAGGTTCCATTATTTAATAACCCTTTAAAAACGTAGGTATTTTTAAAATAACAGAATCTTATTTAAAAATCTGAAATATGTGACTAGAGAGCTAAGTAAACAAGATAAATTGCCTCTTGGCACTCTAATAAATAAACCAGCAAGGCCACTAAAGCCACATGAGTCATAGAGCCATAATGAATTTACTTGAACCTTAGGAAAGCAGGGATTTGTTTTCTCAGGACCACAGATTCAGTCTCTCACAGACCTCCCTGCTTAAAAAGTCAAATACCAAAGGGAAGAAAATATCCCACACGATATTCTAAACAATATTTGACTCTGATCTAATGTATTGCTGTAGGTAGGTTTACATCGAGGTTGAACTAGAAACACAAGCAGCAATGCAGTTTGCATGTTGTGTATTCAACCATTTAGAAATAAAAGCATAGAAATAAAAGGCATTTACTGCTGAAAAAAATCCAAGACACAACGATTAGGACTTTATGATTTTTAAATATGCATGGAGGAGTCATCCTGATTCTTGACACGTGTTCATAAGCAAACTTTTATGGTCTCAGAAAGTACTGGGAAGCAGTGAGAAAGGTGAGATAAAGTGAGAAAGGTGAGATGAAGTGAGAAAGGTGAGATAAATGAGATTATCAATAGGAAAAACCTGAATTTGCCTGACCACAGAGCCCACAGAAAACACTCTCGTGATGCTTAACTGCTCTGAAAAAATAAATTTTGGGGCATCTGCGAGAATATAACTGATTCAGAACACGCTACTACTGAGCAGTATCTCTGAAGGGTCTATTGGATCACAGTGTTACCAATGGGTTTAATTTTTCAGAAAAGTGTGGGACAAACCGTTTGCATCGTTTGTAGTGACATCTGCTTGTCGATCTATCTGCGTGGGAATGGGAGAGCTGATCCCTGTGGATCAGCTGTGTGATGTGCAGGCAGTGAGGTGCAAAGAATGTGCTGAACGTTTTTCCCTCTAGAGACTGCTGCTTTCAGGAGTGGCTCTGGAGTCAGGAGAGAAGAGTTTGAGGTACTCAAACGGGGAGGTGCTTCACACCCAGCAGTTTCTGAACAAGAATACAGATTGCCAGAGCTGACAGAGTCTGGGGAAATGTCAAGTCGATCTCCATCAGGATTTCAAGCACAAGGTAAATAGGTGCAGACAGACGTTGAATGCATTCCAGACACTGCCCCCCCCCCCCACTCAGCTGTTACAAAGCAGAGAATATTTAAAAAATTCTTTTTCTCAGCCTGAGAGTAAACCCAGGGGAAAAGGTACCTTCACACACATCCTCACAGAATTTAGATTAAATAGGGACACATTCTGACCCTCCATATTTAATTAAAAGGCAAAAAGACGGTAAGCAAGAGAGCGTTTAATGGTATGTATAAAATATGCATTACCCCTGCATTTTATAAATGCAAACCCTTGAAACTTAGAGGAGTTATTTGTACATAGAGTATTCTAGCTTCTGTTTGTTTTAATGCTACTTATTTTTCTTATAATCGCTTAGGTTTAATTCATTTTTGTTTTTTCACAATTTCAGTTTTCCTAGAGAACTTTCTGGAAAGCTGTGCAGTACATGCTGTGTGTATATTTCAATACTCTGACATTTCTGCTTAGAAATAGTGGCAAGACTGCTTTTTTTCTTAAAACCTAAAATCCACTCCTCTTCCTAGGAATCACAAATTGCATGTTGATGTTTCAATAAGCCTACAGGGAAAGTTAGAAAAAAAACCAGTACTGTGGCTGGCCCCAGGAAACAAGCTGTTTTCCAGGAATGCTGAATTAGTTTGTGATCTGCAGCTCCCTGTCTCCTTACAGTTGTGCTTTTACGTTCCCCTGCAACAGCAGCACAGGGCTTGAGCATTGGCTGGGCCTGATCCAGTGTCATTTTTCCCCCCTCTCTCCTCTCATTTTTGTAGTCCAAGTAATGCCTCTAACTCTTTTTTTTAGGACAACTCCTTAGGGCAATGCTGGTACCACCTTGTAGTCTATCTTTTTTTATCCAACAAACTATTGACTTCTGGTCAATTCTGGTGTTATATTTTTTGTTCAACAATGCATAATAAGTATTTGCTAGAAAAATGTTGCCGAATTTATAAAGGAGGAAATGAAAACAGTGCCATGCCTGTTCCACTGCAGTGATCCTTATTCCACTGCAGTGATCCTTATTCCTTGAAACTAAAAGAATGTGAGAAATTCAGAATAAGGACATTAAAGGGTCTACGTATTCAACAGGGGGTTTACATATTCATCGGGGGGCAGAACTATTACAATAAGAGACTTTATAGGGATGAGGTAAAGGGGAAATCCTAAATCACAAACTTTTGGGTCTTAGCACTTACATCATAGGGAAAAACCCATTTTATCTTAGGGGATTTTACAGAGGGGAACAGGTATTCAGGTCTACAGAATGCAAGGATTCAGGGAACACAGAGAGATAAGGTACAATAGGTCTTCTGCACAGGTCTGATGGGATCAGGGTGCCCATTCTCTGGCTAGGGCAGGGCATGTGATAACATCATGCAAGGAGTCTCTTCACATCCTGCTGAAGAAGGCAGGAAGAATCCACAGGGATGAGGTCAACGAAGAGGGCTTTTCCCAGCTTCTGTAGCCCATGGCCTTTTGCAAAGACCTCTCAAATCTCTCTCTGCAAATATTATGTCTTTGAGATCCAACATCCAGCTCTCCACTTCCTCACCCCAGCAGTCCCTGTGCCCGCACCAGAATCGTGTTTGCATAGTCACAGCCACGTTCATTAATCTGGGCTCTTGAGCAGTTTATACAAGACTTGTTTTTCTGCTCTTGAAAAGAAATCCTGTGTTGAATCTCAATTGATAGGCCTTAATTGTTTGGGTTTTTTTCCACAAGCTTAAGATGCTTCCTGTGGAGCATCTGCTGAGAGAGAAACCAGGCTTCCAAGCACCACTGCTGTAGGACTTTGAAGCGTGAGCATTTAAACCTCATGAAAGGCAGACTAGATACTTCTGATGAATCAGCCCCGGCTTCCCATTAAAGTCTGCCTGGAAGGATTTTCTTTGTGCGGCTGCCATCGTGGTCCTCAGCAGTTCATTCGGGGAGGAGATGTTGGTTAAGGCCACGCCAAACGTACTCCTGCTTTCCACAGGGCTGGCTCGGGACCTCTCTGTGGCTGTGGCAGATTGAATTCACATGGAAAAGTGAACTGCTGCCCTACAGACTTGGCTGCCCCACCTATCCAAATTCTGCCATCCACACAATTCTCCGTGACCAATGTTCCTGTTAATACTTTCATCCTCCTGTGTATGGCTGAAGGCGTGTGTCGTGTCTTAGGAATTCCGGAAAAGTAACAGATGGCAGTGCATGCTCCAAATTTGTGCATTAACTCAGGGTAAGACCACACATCCAAGCAGACTGTAAAGCTTCCAGCTTCATCTCCACCACTAATGGATTAAATAATTCCCAAATGGGCCTCTGTCCGTCACAGCAGCCTGAAATTCCTGCTAACTCCAGGGCAGTCAGGGTCCTGTGCGAGTTGTTCTTATAGGTTCTGGTGGTCAAAGTCTTTCCACGATCTTCTAACTTCTTGCATTGCATTAGATATAACTGGCTTTTCTCTTGAGTCTTTGCCAGTGTGGCCAGGGGCTTTTTCCCTGACTTCTGCTGCAGGTAAAATATTCTTTGGTCAGAGATGGCTCTGATGAAGAAAAGACCAGTGTGTGCCACAGCCCGGAGTGCAGGAACCGTAGGATGCCATCTGTCCATGCACAGACTGCCAAGCCTTTGTCTGGGCCAGGCCAGGTTACAACAGCTTTATCAATTCCCTTTGGAAGCTGTGGCTGGAGCTGGTGTCTGGACAGTCTGACTGGGCAAACAAGTGTAAGCACAAAGGTTGGCGGGAGAGAAGGTTTGGGTTGGGGACAAAAATGATGAGCTTTCACATCAGCAGCCTGCTAATGTAATTAAAAGGGAGAGGCACGGGAAAGACTCGTAACTGAGGACAGTGCAGGGAAGGGCAGGAGAAAAAGCTGCGTAATTCTCCTGTTCAATCACTCTTTCCATCTTGTGTCAGCATTTTTAACAGCTGCCCTAGAACCAGTGAACCACATTTTGTGTGTGTGCACAGCACATGTATGTTAGACTTTCTGTGACACCTGGGGCATCCTCTTTGGCTTCCCAATACTTGCTGCCTGACTTCATATCCAGTGATCGACGTGTGTAGAGTCATGCATGGAGAAGGTGCTCCTTCTGCAGTCAGTCTGTGTCTGGAAATCATGAAACTTATTAGCTGCAAGGAATCCCTTGGTCAGAGGCAGACATATTTGTGTTGGTGAATGGGAGTGTCTTTATGTGATCCTTCCATTATTATGTGTTTAATTTAATTGATATTGTTTCATAATAGCTTTATTGACAGAGTAGAGTAAATTATTTCAAGGTGACAGTGGTTCTCCCTGTCATTGTCCCATAGGTACCCTTAGATATTTGCCAGATAGTGCAGACACTTACCTCCCTAAGGGTTGGCAGGCTGTTCCCCACTGGAATATTTAGCATAATGTATTTCTACCTTATCCCTAGGAAATTTAGTTAATTCTTTTTTTCTCCCTCTGGAAGAAAGAAAAAATAAGTTTAAGTATAAAGTTCATAATAATACGATTATCTGAGTTTATGTGAAGTCAACCTGCAGTTCAGAAAAGGATACAAGCCTTTTGCCTTTTTAAAAGTATGACAAGACTGGCTTATCAACAAACACAGTAAATTCCAGCTCTTGGCTTTAATCATGCAAATATTTATATAAGCATGTGTTTAAGTGCAGGTACAGCTGTATAGGTCTATATATGTACCTTCAAACAAAAAAATTCCACAAAAATCTTTTGGAGAAGCCACAATAGCACAATAAGTAACCAAATTAAATAGGTACAGTAGCTGTGGTCTTCCTCACTGCCAGATTAGTGATGCTACAAATCTTGTGAAATACTGTTGTCCACCCAGACTTGTACTGCAGTCTACAAGCTTACATACCCTAATGACTACTGACATATATGATACATACTTTATGCCAACTTTGCTTTGCAGATACAGAAAGAGTGGGAGAAATGGAAATATTTTTATTTTCTCTAGCATTTTCAGTGAAGAATAAAGTGGAGTTTCAAAGAAAGTGATTGAGAATGTTAAGCTCTTGCTAGAGTAAAAAACTGTTGGCCTGCTACAGTTTGAGATGTCTCATGATACGTGTGTGACACGTTGTTATTCTAAAACTGCTAAAGCAGTCTTATATTGAAACAAAAATATGTTATTCTTTCTTTGAATATACACAGAACAACATCATCCAGAGCCACCATAGAAAAGGTTAAAAATTGTTCAGAAGGTTTTGGGTTTTTTTTACTGTAAGGACACTAACATAATTTTATCCTTTTTGTGTTTACCAATATATTTGATTTATCCACAGAACTATATAGATTCTTACGCATGCAGCATTTTCAAGGCAGCAAAATCCAAATTGTTAAAAGTGATTGAAGAGTCTTCTGGTGCTTTTTCTGTTGAGCTGAATTACTTTGCTCTCTGAGTTAATGTTTTATCTGCCTATTTAGCAGACTTTAACCAAAGCCCATTTAATTAATACTACTAGGCTGCAATGTTTTTAGGTCAAATATTACAGAGCTGTTTTTACTTGTCTTGATATCTGAACTCATCTATGAGTAAAGCTTTTAGCATAGTCTCTAGCAATCTGACCTTCTTTCACATGACATGACCACAGGCTGAACTCTGCAATGAAGATTTCACTTCTTTTGTTTCGTATCTGACCTGAAGTGATATCAAGTTTCCGTTGTTTCTGGAAGAGCTCAAATCCAATCTGTCCTCCAATGTGCTCTATGGTTTTGGTCTAAGTCTGAACATGCAGTTTGCAAATCTCAGGCTGCTCTGTCAGGAAAACCTTGACAAGTGTCTGTTTTATTTACTTACCAAACTCGTGGATTCATTTTAGTCACTGGCCCAGCTTCACTGCTTTTGGCACGACAGGGGGGTCACATCAGGCCTATCCCATTTTTGTACTCTCTTAGCAGCTTGGCAGAGCTAGAAGCTCCTATTGAATTGGAAATTATTCACCATATGGCCATGCCACAACAGCAGTGATTTGTTATTTTCTGAGATGTCCCACCTTATCTGCGCATACAAGACACTGGAGAGGGCTGAGACACTTCCACCTGAGAGCAGCCCACTGAAACCCTGGAAACCACACAGGTGCTGCAGATTCTGTGCCTTCAAATAACAGCAAAATGGAAATAACAATGTCTGAGCTGAGCCAGAAGGGTTTCATCCCACCTCCACGTGGCATTCCCAGGCTAAGACGGGGTGGAAGACCTTCCAGGACCAGTCCATGGCAAGTACATAAAACCTGTGCAGCTTTGCGTTAGTCCAGAGCACAGCAACAGTGCTCAAAACCACGGGGGAATTCAGGGGAAGCAGTTTGAAGAGAAGGGAGTCAGGCCAGAATATTTCCTTTACAAGGAGGAGGGACAGAACTGAAGAAAGGTGAGAGTCGAAGAAGACAGCTGGGAAGACCTCTTTTAAAAAGAGCATTGCCACTCATCTACACCTCTCACTAGAACTGTGAACAAGATAATTTAAACCACCTTGTTATTAAACAAGAGACTTTAAATAATTTTAAAGATGACAGATCATGGAGTTAAAAAAAATTAAAAGAAAAGGAATATCATAATAAGATATTTCACAATTTTATGCAGTTTTAAAATACTTGTGCTTCCTGTCATCATTTTACTGCAGATTGAATGGGAATTAGTAATAAATACTCCTGTAAGTAGTGTCCAGTATATGTTTCTGGTTCTTTCAAGACACTGAAATAGCTGTAGGTGGGTATAAAATCTATGCAATATATGAGCAGTGTGCAGTTTATTTTCACACTCAAACTCTGATGCAGACAGCAGGGAAAGAAGTGGAAGGAGCATTTATCAGCCTGCTGGCAGTATTGTTTGCTAAATCCTAAACTGAACAAGAATCTTCATTCCAGTTGTTTCTGTTCATCATTTTGGATGTATTGCCCATTTAATTCCATTGCTGTATATCTGTTCAGTAAAGCCTAGCACACAGCTACGATTTTAAACAATTAAAACAATTTATAGAATCCCAACCCCAGCAGGAGCCCACAACGTTTCGTAACAGCCTTTCTAAAGGATTGCCTGGTGAAATTCTCACCACAGCGCAGTTGATTTAATCTCTATTACATGCAGATGGCTCTCTTTTTGTGGTTTACTTTGCTGCAACAGCATTCTGTGTCAAGGTGACACTGCACCAAATTACAACAGGAATTGGCAAAAAAATTTAGTGATGTGCTTATTAGTCTTTTATATTTGGGTGTTAGTTGATTTTTGTTTTATTGATGTTCTTGGGGAAAATCCAACTTTTTTTTTTTTCTCAGAGTGTTTTGGATCTAAAACTAATACCACCACAGTTTATTAAATTATCTGGGCTCATCTGCTCTTTCCATCTGTTAACAGAAAGTGCAACTACATGCTTTTCTTCTTGATAATTGACATTATGTGGTACACTTTGAAAATTTTCTATTTGGAAGAGTCCTTGTGTTACAAACCTGAGACATTTGAAAATTGACCATCGTTAAAACTGCATTAAAAGATGCCTCTTTTAATTGTAACTTCGCTTAGATATCCTCTTTTAGACGAAGTTTGATTTTTCCAATGATTTTAAAGTGGTTTTCTCAGGACCCAGGGGGAATTTACTATCCCAATTCCACAGAAATTCAGTGGACAATACCAGGTGGTGCAGCTCACTGTAAGTTTAGATAGGGAAGGTGGAGAGACAGAGTTGCAGTTCAGAGGTTCAGAGGTCTGCCAGGAAGGACCTGAGTATTTCTGGGTCCTTTGAGCCATGTGAACCCTATCAGTCCTTGCCTGATATCTGGATTTAATTTGGATACCTCAATGACTCGCTTGTTCAGCCTCCTACCTTTGTCAATCTTTTCCCTCGGTGCTCTGAGCTGGGGAATCAACCCCCACACTCTTTTCCAGCTCTGACTCCAGGTGCTCATCCCACGCCAGGCCTTCCCATGGAATGGTTGCAATTAACCTTTTTGGCCATCTTGTTCCATGCCTGAACAGGGGGGAATTGTCCTTTGATTTGCACAGAAGCTTCGAGGGTCGCTTTGGAATATTGAAGATCCGTAAGCTCCCCTAAATCTGCTGGAGGTGATGGAAACTCTCCTGTATCTGATGTGCATTTTCCCACGGGGAAAAAAAGAAAAAGAAAAAAAAAAAAAGAGTTACTATGTAAAGAATAAAACTGAGAGCAGATAAAACTGGACATTTAGACTTTAGATTTTGAGTGAAAACTGGAGAAAATGAGGCATCTGCAGCAAGGACTCTTCTGAGACACGTTTGTTGTCCAGCCCAACTGGGTTTCATGGTGCTAAGTGTTGGGTTTTCCTGATTGTACCTAAAGAGGATTTGTTTGTTTGTTTGTTTGTTTGTTTGTTTGTTTGATTGTTTTTAATCCTTTCTGAGGAAAGGGTCTTTTTCCATCTATTTTGGTAAATACTAGTTGATTTTCCCTCTGCCATGAGGCAGGGATGGACTGGTATGCCACAAATCAAATTACTGAAGTGTAATTGAAAAACCGGCACTGCCACTCATCTGTACCTCTTACCAGAACTGTGAACGACACAATTAAAACCACCTTGTGATTAAAGAAGAGATTCTAAAAACTTTTTTAAAGGCAACAGCTCATCAAGTTAAAAAAAAAAACAAAAACCAAAAAACAGAAGTATAATAGTAAAATACTTATGCTTAGAGATACTTAACCAGAGTTTTCTTGGTTTGGAGATCTGTAGAAGAAAAAAACCCCTCAATATTATCAGAGGTTTCAAACAATTCTGTCTTTCCTATGTATTGTCAACCTCACAATGTAAACTACTGTCTTAATGAACCTGTTATACTTTTTTATATCAATATATCACTCACATGGTTCTATCAGAATCTGATTATAGCCATTAAATAGTAATTTTGCTCAGGTACTAAGATTCAAGAGTTCTCCCATTATTTTCCATATCTCTTGTTTCCCACATAGCTGAAGTGTCCAACTCTTCACCTTTATTTTTTTTCAATATTGTGTGTGAGAGACTGTGATGGCCAGAGAATACATACCTGGAGAAACATGAACAGAAAACATGTGCAGTGATGGGTAATATCTAGAAAGTACAAAAAAATAGATAATGTAAAAGCAGGAAAGTAAATATAATGATTTATATTTACTTATGGTAAATAACATGGTCTTACAGTTTCACCTGTTTTTAAGTACTGTAAATAGAGTAATTAAATAAAATCACGAGTGAGAAAATAAATATAGTTATTCTGAGGACCTTTACATTTCTATGCTTCTAGAAAACTATTCTGTACTTGTTATGCTGTATCTACTCTAAAACATAATATCTTATAACTAAAACAGGAACTCTGCATAGTTGTGTATTCAAATATGTCAGTAAAATATGCAAGAATTAAATCCTCTAGGATTATCTAAATTAAATTTTGTAGTATCTTATAACATTTCTGAACCTTATTATTTTTTTTAATAAACTCATTGAAAGTTCCCATAGGAAATCAGTTCTAGAAAAAGTCCATGGCATTGTAGAGATTACCACAGATAATAGTAGCCATTCTATATAATCTTTCATCTTCATCCAGGTCTCCATTTAGAGACTGAAGTTTTACACAGCTATAAAAAACCCAGCAGTTTCTGGGTCATGGTTTCTCTTCTTTGCGTCTCTTGGTTCAATTTAAATAATTTCTTTTCCAGTTTTCTCTTGTCTCTTAAAAAATTGTGTTCATGAAAACCATCAAGCTAATTCCTTATGAAAGCAATGATCTTCTTCCAGAAGATTCCTTACTAAACAAATGAACCCAGCTCATTTCTCTTTTTGAATAACTATGCTTTCTAGAATGTCTCCTAAGTATGTTGATATTGGTTTTCTGTGTGTTGGGCAAGAAATAAGTGATGTTGATCAGGGGAGGGAAAGAAGAGGAAAGTTGTGAAATGCAGTTAGAGATCTCTAAACATCATATGAAAAGAGGGTGCTGAAAATCTAATAAAAGACAGGAACTGGGATCCAGGACAGAATTTTGTTGGAGACTACTGCAGGACATGAACAAAACCCTGATAAAATAATTAGAGGTTGTCCAGTCAGTGCAGCTCAGATGGAAGGTGTAGAAAGCAGATTATCTTCTCACATCCAGGGGATGATGGGGAATCCAACACAGTCCAGTCAAAGAAACTTGAGTACACAATAAAAAACATACCATGTTGTCCTGTTTGTCACAGCATACACAAACCAGAGCAGGGGGCAGCCTCTGTGGGAAGTGTGTGTTAGTTTGGAACTGCCAGGAGAGAGAGCAGTGCACTGACAGATAGGGTGACCAGAGCACTCTTAGTTTAGGAAGGGAGACAGGATCCCATGTCAGCCAAGACTTTGAGGTCTGTCTGCACCCTCGTTCAAAGCAAACAGACAAAAAGCCCAATCAGATTTGTTTGCATAATATCTGGAACAAGGTCATATATGAAACAGAGAAAACTCAAAGCAGATAAAAATAAAATGATCTGAACACAGACTTTGCCAGCCCTCTTTGACTTTGAAAGAGAGCATGTGGGCCCTTTTCTTGCTCTCACTTAAGAAACTTTCTATTGCGTTCTACTTTGCAAGAAATTTTACAGAATCCCCTCGGGGAAGAGCTTCTTTCTACCCCCACTGAGGCCTTGCCATGGGTCAGTGTCCTGCCTTTGCCACGTGTTTCCAGCCTGTGCTGAGATGTTTCCCTGTGGCCAGTGGCAAGCAGCAAGCCTGGAGGGACCAGGACCCCTGGAACCAGGGTATCTGCAGGGATCAATGGGCACAAGAGCTCCAGAGTATGGTGAAATTCCAGAAGAAAATGGAAAGTTTCTTAATTTTAAACTGTAGAGAGGTTTGCAACCCGAAGTGACGTTAGTGATGCAGGGAACAATAAAAGGCAGGAGGACAAGAACAATCAGAAAGTAATCAGGCATAGGGAGGGTTGGAGCAGTGGAACAGAAGGACCAGGGGAGCACTGGGCAACTGGCAAACAACTAGTAAAAAAGATTGCTTTTTAATCATAGCTGTGGAAATTTCAAGTTGAATATAAGCACATAAGATATCTGATAACTGAAGAAACACTCTTCCTTCTGTGTGGTAAAAATGCACTCATTTGACAAGCGAGAAACTTCATGTTTTAACTTTACACAAAAACTATAACCCTGTCTAGACTCCAAATCTGCAATTTCTGGAACTCCTGTGAAGGACAAGGCCCAGTAAAATGGATTGAATTTATTAGAGTAGTCATGATCATTAGACTACAATATTAGTCCTTAGCAGTCCTAGATGGATTTTTTGCCAGCAACAGTATTGATTCTGAGAAAAATGTGATTAAATTGCCATTTAAGGGTCGTTTAAGGATTAGGATATATAATAGATGGTTTATATTGGCCCTAAATAAACAGCAAACGTCAAGGAATTTATTAAGGCTTTTGCTTATGCCAAAGATTATAAAAAATCTCCAAGGAGAGCATGTCAGTACAGCTCCTTGGAATAAGTACAGATAAGCTTAGGCTAGGGGGGAATTAAAAAAAAAAAAAAAAAAAATAAAGAGGTTCTTGGCTTAATCTCAGGCAGTAAGAATATATTTGCAAGACCTCATTTAATCAAATCCACTTTTGCTGTATGCAGTGTATTTAAATGAGCATCTGGCAGATGTCAGTAGTTTCATGAACACCTTGACAGTTTTCTGCATAGTACGGGGTGAATTTTAGGTGTTTTTACCTTCAATCTAGCGAGTTGGTAAGAAAAAGGTGTTGAAATAATTGCTTACCAAAAAAAAACCAAAAAAGATGGCTGGGCAACGTGAATATTTTGGTAAGCGCAGAGTCACAATGTCAGCACTATTAAAACATTGTGCACAATCCCCAGGGAGTGCAGCAGCAAGAGAGATCCAGCAAAAGAAAACACAAGAGGCTGAGGTCCAGGAGCTTCTTCTGGTTTATGGAAGTTGTATCTGGAGGGAAGCAGCTGTGTTTTATCTCAGGTGTGAGGGTGCCACCCCAGGTGAACCCCTGAAACAGTGACGTGTCCAAAGGGCTCCCGGAGCTGGGAGGCAAAGGCACCCTGTGGAAGCTGCTTGGAGCCAAGCCAGAGGCACAGGGCACGGAACAGTGCTGGGACCACAGCAGGGGGCTCTCCAGGAGCTAAGGGGCTCCTTGCTGTCTGTCAGCACTCATGTTTGGAAGTCTTGTTGGAAATGTATCCCACAGTACCTAATGGTGCAGAGTATTTATGATTAATAGTGTGCCTATATGGGCATTTAGGGGTTTTTACTGTGGTAACTGTGGTAACAAATATTTATGGTGATGTTTGGCAGGAACATCTGTGGTCTGGGCCCTTTGAAAGGCACCAGAAAGAACCAGGTTGAAGCTTCTGCTGTGAGGTGGTGCAGGGTAACTGGATGTGTGACAAAGTGCTGCAGGCTCACCTGTGCAGGGGCTGCTGGTGGAACCAGAGAGCTTGGAGGTGATGAAGGGGGAAGAGAGCGGAAAAGCAATGAGAACAGAAAGCACTCAGGGTTCTGGTAGACTTCTTGAATGCATAGTCTTCTAAGGTCTAAGTTTTTTATTATCTACCAAGTGAGTTGCCCCTGCATCCAACCTCCTTCCCTTCCTTTATTTCTTTCAGAGATTTCAAGCCCCTCTCCCCATACCTGGACTGTCCTTGTCCCAGGTGCTCTTTCTTCTCACCTCCCAAACTCTCTCCACTTCTCTAGGCACTGATCATTTTCTCAAAGCCTTCAGCTTTGCACTGTGGTAGTGACTTTTAGTTCAATAGTGACTTTTTAATGTTACTAAGCTCTTTTAAATAGGTCAGAGGATATAGCATTTAGACCAATTTTCTTATTTTCTTTCTGGGAATAAAAACTGCATGATCACCCACAGTGCAAAATCAAACAGCATAATGATTTCTCTGGCTGGATAACCTTGTATCATTTCTTTTATATGACTAATTGATGTATTGCACATCCCTCTGTCCAAACATTTTCTTTTATATGACTAATTGATGTATTGCACATCCCTCTGTCCAAAAGAAAAACAACATAACCACAGGCCAGAACTGCAGCTGATTTAAAGTGGTGTGGTTTGACTTTATTAAACTAACTTTGAACAGGGTCTAGCTATGTGTCTAGAACTCAGTATCTCTCTACCCTGCTTCCTGCTATCAAAGCATTAATCTCAAAATATAGAGATAGATATATATAATTGTATATTTTCCCATTAATAGACCAAATTAAATTGAGACTATGTAATTTTTAATTCTATCATTTTAGTGAGAGACTAAAAATGTCATTAAAATATAATATGAAATTTTAATAATAGTTCAAATATTATTTAATAATCATATTTAAATCACGCATTATTAATTAATGCAAAACACTTCAAGAAATTCAGTTCTTAGAGGTTTTTAACAAGACCTCTGCAACCAGGGAAACAAAGGAATATAATTTTATCATGTTGAAATAAATTCTACACACATACCATTTGCTTAGTGAAAAATCAAGAGAAAGTGTTATAGGGGGTTGTAGGAGAGGTTATGCCATCTGTGTAACTGCCTGCTGGATCATCTGCACTTCAAAATACTGTGCAGTTTCCTCCTCCTTCTCAGGGAGGTGCTGACGCCTCAAAGAAGTAGCAGAGAAAATTAGATCATTATATTTTGTCAGGAGGAAGTTCTGTCCCTTTTGAATGTTCAGCAGACCCTATTTTTGTATAAAAATAGGAGCTGCTCCTTTTTACCTAAGTTTATGCCTTTCCAATTCTTATTTTCTATTTCAGTCTGTAACTGTCCCTTTGTGACTTCAAAATCAGCAGCCAGCAACATGTAAAGATGTCAGTGGCAGAGTAAAGAGCAGGACCACTAGGGCTGGAAGATGGATTTCCAACTGTAGTGAAAGAAAATGAGAAACCTTGGAACAACCTCCCCTCTTAGTTGTTTTTACAAACCATTACAGGCTATGTTTGGGTCTTCCATGAAATATGAGCCATAAGAACTAGGCATGCAGAAAGAGGAAGGGAAAAAAAAAATCCTGGTTTACTGACTGCAGCTTAATTTGGATTTTATTTTTTTTTCCTCTCCCTGCAGAACAGCCCACAGAAAATAAAAGCAGAGTTTATGGGTTCAGATGCAAAAGAATTATCATTATTTGCCTTGAGAAAGTCAATGAGCAACTAAGAAAGAAGAAACTAAGCCAGCAAAGATTGTCTGCAGTCCTTCTTCCCCCCCACCATGGGAAAGCTATCATTAGCAACCTGGCTTTCTTACTTCCCAGTCACACAATCAAAGTGTAAACCCTCACGTTCAGCTCTGGTTACACCAAACTCTAAGTGGGCATCACACAGTTAAGGTCTCCCCTTCCAACCATGCCTACTCATGAAAAAAAGTCACTGTAAAGGCACATGGATTTTCTTCTACATGTCAGTACTTTAAAGGGTCATTACATAAGCTGGCACCGATGACTTGGCTTTTTAGTCTCTGAGAATTGTGGTGACCATCTGTAAGATCTGAATTTTGCAGCTGCATTCAATAAGACAGTGTTGGACTAAATCTTGGAAAAAAGTGCCTAATGCCAAACTGCCTATCACTGTCAATCTGACTGCGCTTTAAACTTACAAATATAAATTTCCCTGAACAGTTGGGAAACAATAATAAAAAGTCAAATGTCTCATTAAGCAATACATGCTTCAGCCTAATGAATGTATCACATAGGAAATAAAGGAAGAAGGATAATTAACAGCACACATGACAGCACAGAGGTTGTCTGGACCATACTGACCGATCGTTCAACTTTAACTCTTAGACTCTTAGAAGAAAGTAGTTGCTTTACACAAAAAGAGCAAGTTCATTTGGAGCTCGTCCAAACCACCATTGCCAAATAAACCACATTATGACAGTGGTGTCACGCAGACAGCAACTCACTGTAAGCTGGCCTTACTTGAGTTCATTAGGCATGAGGAGATTTCTAATTTACTTTATGAGGCTGGTAGGGAAACTGCAGTCAAAATCAAACGCAGCAAGTAAGTGCCTTCAAATAATCCAGGCTTAAATCAGTTCTTGACTTGCAAGGAAAAAAAATCAAGCATATAGACAATGAATCTTATAAGTAGTCTTACTCAATATTGATGAAATTTCAGGAAGGTGGGAATGATTCTGATCCTAAATCATTGGATACCAGCGAGACTTCATCTGTTGACTTTTTGGCCTTATATTTAGATGCAGCAGTTCTTCTTTCCGATGGTTAAAGCTAAAGCTGTCAACTATAACATAAAAGCATAATCTAGTAAAACTCATTGGGGAAAAAAAAACCTGAGTGAAATGGTCTTCCTTAATGTAAAAAACTTGTGTTGGCAAATATTTGCTATTGCACCATTTGGGTTGCAAATCTTACTTAAAATAAAAGGGAAATTAACATTGGTAGATGGGAGCACGAAAGCTAATGTAATATTGACCTTTTTGTTTCCTTTCAATAGGTTTTTAAATCATGCATCATATTTTTCGAAAGTGTTATTGCTATTGAAACTTAATTAGCAAGCTTAGACTATAGTGTAATGTTAAATGAACAAATGCAAAGTAATTCACATTGTATGTATTTTCAGCATTATATTTGTTCCATTACTGAAGCATCATGTTTCATGTTAAAAAACCGTTACTAAATGCTTCCTTTGTCAATGTTGAAAGTTTAAAGAAAACAAGCAGTCTAACTTGTAAAAAACGGAAATATAAACTGTCCTAGGAGGAACTGCAGCCTGCACTATTCTGTGGTCCTAAACATGCATCTCGAGGCACAGCTCTTGAGTACATTTTATAGCTTCATTTTATAACAAAGGTCAAACAAAAAATATTTGAAAAACATTTTGATGCCTATATATAATCATCCTCAAATATGTTATAATGGAGATTGTTTCCAACTGAGCCAAAACCAAACCTGGCATTAAGGACAGCAGAATTTGCTGCACAGGCATTCTGATTCTGAGTAATGCAATGAAGAAATCTTTCACTATTCTCCAGTTTTCTCATGACAACCCTTATATCCCTAGAGGTTTGATTCTGACCAAACAGTCCCTCCAAGCCAACCTGGGATTTCCTCCCCCTTGCCTGTGAGATCTGCTAACTGTTGATTTAAAGTAGTTTACTGGGGCTTTGGTAATTTCTAGCTCTGTCTCCCCTGCCCTTTTTTCCCCTCTCAGGCGTGTGTAGCCTGAAGCTCCCTTGCAGGCAAAGACGTGACAGAGAGGCAGGAACAGTCTGTGTGGAGCATCTGTTTGGGAGCCTTCCTAGAGGCAGATCCCTGCCGGCTGCTGATGGAAATCATCCACGGGAACGCGAAGGGCGTGAGTCCTGTGGCCTCTCGGGGCTTCATTACTGAGAACTAAATTGTCTGGGTCCTCTTGCTCACCAGCTGCTTTTAGAAAAAAACAGGCAGAACGTGAGCAAAAGCGGCGGTTCTCAAACACCCGGATGTGAATAAGCAGCTTCTGCTCCAAACCTGTGTCTCTGATTTGTACGGACAGAAATCGTGGCACACTTATGTCTGTGAATGGGAGGCTATGAGAAAAAAGTAAACATCTGTGTTTCTACAGAGCAGGAAAACAGGTAGTTTGAAGCAGATATTCACAGCTTTCAAACTAGAGCACAGGTATTGGACAGAGTTGATAGACAAAAGTAGCTTCAATAGAGCAAATCTTGTGGAGGAAGCCAGCATGACTGTCTGCACTGGAGTTTGCCCCAACAGCATAGTTATGAATAAGCATGCCTGGTTTCTAAATACACCAAAACTCTGGTGGCTTAATATCAGCAGCACTTTACAGTGCCAGCATTGTACCAAAAAACTTGCAAAACCTGGTGCAAGACATACATAAAACCATGATTAACACGTTCATCCCAAACAGAATAAAACGAAACTTCGCCAGGTACTGGGCTGGCCTTTCTGTCCACAAACCAGGGATGAGTATATAGGTATTGCTTTTGCTACACTAGCATTAACAAAAAAACTACAATTATCTTGCACAGCTGTACTTCTGCATTTAGAAGAGGCATCTGTTAGCTAGCAAAGAGATATGACTTGCTGGTGAAGCAGGGAAGGTTTTTGTCAGATCTCAGCATCAATACAAGCAAGGATGCACAGCAGAGATCGTGTTTCTCTGCAGCTACCACACAACTGAGACATACTTCGTGCATAGCAATGTATGAATACATTCAATCTGTTCCCGTTGCAAGACTTTTCTGAAACAACATCACAGATGACCACAATACATATTTTCTGTCACTCTTTCCAAAGGTCCTCCTCACTGACAAGAAAACATATGTACCAGACGAAGGGAATTTCTGTGGTTTGATGCCAAGATGAATATAGCAACTTGGTGACTGTCCAAGAGTGTTAAAAAGTAAGAGCTTAGAAGTCTTTTGTGTGGCAATAGTTGAGATACCACAGCATTTCCTGTTCCTAATGCAAGGGGACTATGTGGAAGCTGTTTACAAACATTCTTTCTGTACTGGAAACCCCTGTATTATGTCTGGATTTTGAACTAAGTTCTTCCATGCTTAAGCACAAAGACGTGATGAGTGGCCATAAAGCAAGCACATCAGTTATTTATAATTTCTGGGCTACACAGCATGACTGCAAAGTATGTGATGGGGCTGGGACTCTGACAGATAGATGAAAGCTAAAAATTAGTGTAGTGCAGGAGTGACTCCAGAAAGGACAGGCTAGAGGTCAGGATGGAGGGAAAAAATAATGTCTGCAGGACCCCCAAAGCAGGAGGCAGATAGGGAGGTGCTTCCCCCCCCCCCCCAAAAAAAAAGACACTGAAAAAAAAAAACTGAGAACACAGAAGCTGGCCAGTGGCCCTGGCTGACTCCCAGATCATCAAGGACTCTAAAATAAACAGACAACATTTGGAATATAGACACAGACAGCCAGTTGAGGGAAGTCATTATTCTTTTCCATGTGGCACTTTTGGAGTCACATAGTAAGTAGTGGGTCCCACTTGGGGTATCCCAGGACAAGAGGGATGCTGCCAAACAGTGGGGGCTCAGCAGAGGCCCACCAAAATGATTTTGGTTGGACTGTGTCCATGTACAGAGGGGCTGAGGGAGCTGGTGTGTTCAGCACAGAGAGCAGAAGGCAGAGAGCATCTCATTGCTGCCTTCAGCTCCCTCTCAGGGCAATTTTTACAGGGAGGACAGAGCCAGACTTATTCTAAGAGATACAAAGCAGAAGGATGGGACAGAAGAGTCACAAAGTGCATCTAGGGAAACCCTGCTGGATATAAATCCACAACTAATGTGCTTAAGCACTGTAGCAGGTAACCCAGGGAGTTTGTGGGCTCTCCATCCTTGTAGGCATTTAGTGCTGCATTAGACAAGATCCTGAGCAGCCTGGCCTAACTCAGACTTTAGCTGCGCCCTGAGCACCTGACACATCATATGGCCTCCAGGGGAGCTCCCAACCCGAGTTATTCTGGTTCTGATCTGCACCATTTGGGAAGGAATGAGAGGTACCAGCCAAGAAATACTCAGTAAAGAAAGTCATGGAGCCCAGTGAAATAGAGCATTCAGTAAACACTCAGCCTGGGCCTTACTCCCCCAGTGTGTAAATGGGAAATGAATCTTATTTCACATGGTATCCAAGGGTGTACATGTCTCAGCAGGTGGAGTAAGGTTTGCCTTTGTCCCAGGCTCAGAGAGGAGGCGTGAGGAGTAAAGCACTTAAAATTTGCCATATTTGTCGGTATGCTATTTAGTTGTTATACTTCAATACCAGGAATAAAACACCCTTACCTTCACCTCACAAAAGTGCCACCTGGTTCTGTTTGTGGCTGTGTTTCAAATGGGGAATGGGCAACTTTGAGGGGATGGAAAAAATTAAGAAAAGATTTCAAATTTGTAATATTCAAATAATCTGAGTATTTATACTGCAGGTTGCTTATTGCAGTATTTCTGTGTTTGCAGATGGAAAGCCCAAATACGATCAAGTGCAGATATAGACATTGTCTGTAGACAATTTCTAATGTATCCAAAGAATTCTGGGTACAAATGTATTCAGTTATTTCATTGGTATTTAGTCTATTGTTTACAAAGAAATAGACAGATAATAAGATGAGAATTTTCTTGTTTATAATTTGTGGCCCTGTAGATAATTTTTTTAAGGAAAGAACCATGAAGAACGTGCAACGAGCCTCTTCCATTGCGTTTCTTTGTTGACTTTCATTTGGACTGTTTATTGAATTATTTATTTGGTTTTCCCCTCAACTGTACTTCTTTCTGGAAAATACCCACGAGACATATGTTTTGAATGCTTTTGTTGAACCTTAGCTGACATGGCCATCCCAAGAACACAGGCATGCTTGCGCATTTATGGACACGGCGTACAGGCTTTGACAGACACACCTATCAGTGGCAGACCATCACTGAAAAATCTCTTTGTGCTTTTACTGACAGACTGGTTTGGTGTGTCACTCTTCAACTGTGTGTTGTTTGAAGACTGATTTCCTTTCCTGCGTTTTGTTTTTCTCATTTTATAAGCCAAAGTAGTTCTTCTGCTTAATTTAGTTACTTCATTAATGATATAGGAAGGCTTTTAAACGTATATGTTCCTATTTGGAAAATAGGCTAGTGTTTATTGTCTTCAGTGATCATATCCCATGTTGTGAAATGTAGCCACTTAGAGCTTTTTCTTCTGCTTAGTCTAAACCTTTATTACTGGCACAACTCACACCACCACCTTCTGGAGGACTGAGGTAACCAACTGGCTTTGGTTTAGGGGTCAGTTTGGAAACACATTCTTAAGTTTTAAGGGTTTTCCATTGAAGACTAGAACAAACCAAAGGGCCATTGACTTACATGCATGCTACTCATGTGAGTAAATGATTTTAAAAAGTCTGTTTCTCTTTTGTAAATCAGAATTTTGTGACCAAAAAGGAGCTTTGGATTTGATCCTTGTGCTAAATATAGTGATTCCATGTTCTTAAGTTTTAATTAAACTGTCTTAGAGCCTTTAATTAGTTTTGTTTAAGATACATGAGGATTTATAGCTATAAGTATTGTTGGTCAGGAAACTCTTTTCTTCAAAGTTTGATAAAAGCATAAAGATTGATAAAAGGAAACGATTTTGTGAGAGGTTGAATATGTTCACAACAGCAATTATTTCTGTCAACCACAGCGAGAAAACTGGCAAATGGAGTAAATATAAAACACTTTTCTGGCCACTGAAGCTTGTTATGAGTAGGTATGCGTAAACTTCCAAGTTTCTTTTGATGGAGTTCCTCCCTAAACACTCCAGCTTCATGGAAGAGGGTCAGTTCCTATGGAAAATGGGCAAGAATTTGAAACAATAAACCTCATAATTTTCCTGAATGCGTAGGAGGCCAGACCTAGCAATGGGAAAGATGAAGTACTTTGTGCCAACTTGGATTGCTGGTACCAAGTGCAACATCTGATAAGCAGAATATCCTCTTCAGCACCGGAACCCTGCATATATTGCAACTTCCACTAAAATTACTCTAAGGGACACAATCCACCCCAGACAGCCTTCTAGAAAACATTCACATTGATAGCTCGGGATCTGTGTATCCCTTTTTCAAAACATCCTGAGGCAGCGAATCCCATCTTTTTCTCTTCCATGAATGCTCATTTTTATGCTTTACTTAATTCACATTATAAGTGAATGCATTGAACTTCATGGATATAAAAATACTCTTTTTAAACTGTATTATAGTAACAAACTGGATATTTCAGTTTTATTCTTTAACTCATGGAAAACAAAATAAAAAAAAATGAAAAAATCCCCTGCCATCTGGAATTATTGTTATTGTTTATAAAATTTAAGTAGTTTACTGCAGTAAGAGCCAATTAAATACTTCTTTTGTTTAAGTCTTGTCCTAGAGCTGAGAGAGGTCTTGGCTACAAACTAAAACTTCTAAATCAGAATCCTCTTTAGTTAATTCCACTTATGTGTCGGGGATTTCGGTAGGGATGAAAAAAATCTACATGGTCATGTTCCATTCATGACAAAATTCACATGTTCATCCTGTTCATAGTTTTGTTAAAAGCACCAAGAAATGTCAATGACAGACTATAAAGACGCAAAATGGATAATCCAGCCATCGCTCGTATCCCATGGTAGAGCAGGACACCTGCATTTGTTTGGTTTTGGTTTTAAAAAATAACATTTCTTTAATCCTGTGCATTACTCGTGATTAAGTCGCACTGCAAAACACTGATGCATGCAAATGCACTCCCCACACACAGGGTTCCATTCAGAGAAAAGATTAAGAGGCCTTACACACAGCAAATGACATCAGGTTCATTGAGGGCACTTGTAGGACCTCCTCAAACACTAAGGTGAGACAACAGGTCATTGTTTCTTCCACCATTTCAGACTGAATCCTGTCACAGATGGGTGACATGCAACAGCAAAATCTGAAAATAACAGAAAGAGATACCATGAAAGATGGGTCTGTGAACCTAACTGTGGCCTGCAATGGCTGTGGAAATTTTCTATGGCTTACATCTTGTCCAAAGTTTTAAGGAGAGAAGGGGATTTTGGTGGGCAAATTTTTTATAAGGAGAATTACAAGCTGACCTGTGGGAGTTTCCTCTCCAGCGGTTGGTGAACAAGGCATTGACAGACTGCATCAATGAGCAGGTTGCTGAGTATATGACAAATGAAGTGTGATGGAATCATCTGCTTCCCCAGACAATCTGTACCAACCCTAATGAACAGTAATACAAGAAAAGAACAATAGTTGGCATGTTTATAGGAAATTTGGCTTGTTGCTACTTCTAACTGCTGTGTGGGACAGCGATTTTGTATTTTCAAGCTACAAAAATAAGCCTGAAAAGTGTAACTGCCTTAAAGACACCCGTTGCAAGCTGCACACAGACACTGTCTTTGGCCAGTATGAGAGATGGAGCCTGAACTTGCAGAGCTGTCAGTGTCCCAGTGCCGTGTCTCTGCTCCTGGCCCCCAGAGACATGGTCTGGGTTTATTCACCTGGTCACTCAATGGGGCACTTGAATGTTCTGGGCTGCAGCAGTGGGACTGCCAGGCTGAGTCACATTTAAGTTTCTCGTGTCTGCAGGTCCCCTGTTTAGCAGTGAGATGTCATGCTCTCACCTATGAAAGTTGTGTATGTTTTTCTGCTAGAACTAGTGGCCCATTTAGCCTCATGTATCTTCTCTGCCACCTCTGAGGTCCCTGGGATGGACTGATCACTGCATTGATCCCAAGTTTGTTCTGTATCCTGCTTTTCCATAATGGCCACTGCACACTGAGTTGCTGCCAGCAACACTTGACAACATCAGACTGTTACAAATCTGGTTCAAGACCCTTGGTAAAGCAGTGTTTCATACCGAGGTCTCCAACAGCTTGCATGACAAGGCTGCTGGCTGAAAAGGTACTCCATTATTCATTTGGGTAATATTTTGCTCAGACATGCACAGGACAGCTAAAATTTGCATGATCCTTGAATTTTTCACAACAGTTGTGTTTCTATCAGCCAAGAAGATGACTGTGGATCAGCACACGCTGTTGCCTCACATAACTGAACAGGTCCTGAAGTTGGAGTTTCCTACTTTCCCTAAACCCAGATGATCAGCTGGAAGGCAGCTTCCCTGTCCTGGATTTTTTGATTTAAGTCAGCAAAAAAAGGTGGGTGTGAGAACATCTGTCAAGTCGTTCTGTGCCAGGCTCCTGGGAGCAACGGTGAAGTTATCCACTGGATACACAGGCAGGAGCTATGGAAAGATGGCAGAGAGGTGCTCAGGATGGGAATCTGCTCTGTCCATCTGCAGAGCACTGATTAGATATAATATGTAGTGGCTGTTGTACCAGTTGCTGATTGTTTCTATGTGGGACAGAAACGTGCTGCCTACGGCCCGTGCCTCTCACACAGCCCCCCCTTGGCAGTGCTGGAGGTAAAACATGGGGCAGCTTCTGTTGGTGAACCCCTTGTCCCAGGAATATGATCACATTCTGTGTGAGCATCCATGACCCAACTGCCAACAGACATTTTCCCAAGTATTTCTTGCTATTCACTCTCGTAATTAGATGAGCAAAATTGCTTCATTCCACTCCCTGGTGTAAATCTGTGATAGCTTTATCAGTATCACACTGTAAACTGTAACGCTGTAATCAGCCCAGAACATATCTGCCTATTTCCTGAGCGTTTGAAGGGCCAAAATGTTACGTTTTTATGTGCAGTTGGTTTGATCACTCTCACAGCCTCCTCTCTAAACAGCGTTTTATTGCAATTTTAGCTTCTCCGGACTATTTTAATTAAAATACAATGTTTTCCTTATAAAATGAAACAGTCAAGTTCATTAGTTATAGTGTCAGGGATGTTATTTGCTGACAGTTCTATGCTAGTGTTAATCCTGCAAACTCTAGACTCCTTAAAGAATAAACCATTTCAGCATACAACTATCAGATTATGAGATCTCTTTGTCCCCAGCTACCTTTTCACAGTTAGGGGAACACTCGCTCTGTCCTTTGCTCTGTCACCACAGCAGAAAATTGTTTCACAAGTCTTTTTAGCAGTAGATATTTGGATTCTCCAGTCTGTAATTTCCTCCTAAAATGAACAGAGATCTTAGAGATCAGAGATTAAACTCAGAGGAATTATATCAATAACAAAAATTATCCTATTAATTTCTTTTAATCATGTAGTTCAACTGCTTGAAGCAATTATGATACTTAAACAGAACTCAGGCCACTTGGCTTACATCTTTTCTTCTCTTTCTGTTCAGTCATCTGAATTAAAGCTAGCCTTCATTTTTACCTTTTAATGGCAGTTTTATTTATCTCACAATTTTGTGAGATGAATAATAAATCTTGGTCACTCAGAACTGTTTATGGCAGAAGCTTCCCCTGTTGCCTTACCATCCCTGCATGTGCTTCCAAGCTCTGGAGATCTTTCTGACCAGGACAAGCACCTCTGGCTTGTGCTGAGCTGAGCTCTTGATGGTGCATTAGCTGTCCACAAAGGAAAAGAAAAATTTAATTTGTGTTAATGTGACAGTTCTCATATACTTGATTGTCTGGCAAGCTTCACAGAAGTAGGGTTTTAGCAAAGAAACACTTAACTCTGCCTCATTTGTTGAGATACATCTATATTTTGAATTAGAAAAATATGATTAGAATATAAATGCTAAAGGACACGAATCTTTGCCCTGTGTATCTTTGTGACTTCCCATAAAGGCTTATGACACAGCTCTCAGCAGAGTGAATGTAGCCAGGCACAGTCTAACAAAATCATCCAAGAGGATATAAATAGCAACAAGAGAGAGATGATCTGAGGGTTTTTTGGGTTAGTTTGGTTGGGTTTTTTTTTTATGCAAGACCATGCACATGGTTTAAATACCTTCACAGGCTATATATAGCACAGGAGCTTCCAACTCACAGGGAAGTTTTAGTCACACAAATGGGGAAAAAACACTTTGCAGCCTGGCTGGCTTTCAGCAAGCAAATTACTCCTGAGAGACACAACTGGTTAAGCCTCAGAAACCTCAGAGGTGTCAGCTTTGGCTGGCAGAGGTGTGAACCCACATTCATGTGGGCCTAACCTGTCTGAGAAGTCAGGTACAGAGTTTGTTGTAGGGGCATTGGACATATATTCTGATAATTGAGACATATATTCTAATAGTAGGGCGTAATTCAGATAAGTGAGATCTCAGGGTATATGCTTTTGAGCAGGGTGACTCAGAAGTATATAGAGTGACCAGTGACCAAGAAAAAGCTTGGGAGGGCATCCTGACCTCTACGTTTTAAGAAATAGTAGAATAAAAAAGTGAAAGATTGAAGAGAAATGGCTCAATAAGGGTAAAGCAAGCTTTTCACACTGATTCAGAAAAGAAATACACGGTTAAAAAACTATGAAAAATAATTGCCAAGCTAAGAAGTCACAGTTTGAAATGCAATATATATGGTATATAAACTACTTTTCTTGTCAGGACATCCAGAACTTCTCCCCTGATGTCTCGGTTTTACTGAAAATGTCTCTCTCTGCACATTAACCAGGCTGCCTCCATTAAAGCACAATCAGGTAAAATTCCGTATCCACAAGGAAGCCTTGCATGAACCTGTAAGAGAGAACTACATGAGTTAATCCCATAAAAACCTATAAATACTTCATAAATCACTTCCCCTTCTGAATTAAGTAAAAAAAATCCTTTAAGGTGTACATTGTAAATTAGTTTAATCCAGTGAAGTGGTCCATTGCTGAAATGCATTTCCCAGTACTCTTTAAAAGTAAAGTCAAACAGCATTTTTTTCTTTCATGAACTAATTACTAACTGGGCACTCCTTGAATGATGTGGTACAGATTTTGTCATTCCTAATATAGAGTTACTGAAAACTGCATTGAAAGGTCATAAATTTAAATATTTATATTTTATTATCAAATGTGTCTTATTTTTTCCCTAGGCTTTCATTTATTCCCCCATTCTAAAAACATCTTATAAAGGACTTGAGTTATAAAGAAACTCCAAGTTTTTTTCCTTAGTATGTTTTCCACCAACTCTCTGCAGTCAAGAGCTGCAAGGTTCAGGACTTTCATTCTCTTATCTCTTACCTTATATGCATACATACAAACAAAATCTATTAACTAGCAAAAAGGGGGTCAGAAGAAATGAAAACATGCTTCACACTTGTGTCTGCTTGCTTGCTTTCCTCCCCACAAAAAAAAAAGAAATATGAGTCATTCTACACGTCTCTGTTTGACTAAGGCAAGATTTCCCTGATTAATACAATAAAACAGGCTTTCCCAGGGAACAAAGCATCAGGCTGACAAAGTAAAAATAGAAAAGGAAATGTGGGGAATGCACAACTGGTTTCAGAACTATTCAATTATTTCAGGTCTGTGTTAAAATATTTAAAATACTACAGTAATGCGCTTTAATTGCTTAGCATTCTTCTGTCTTTTAAAAGAGAAAATATTTTATGCAGCATAAAAACTTGTCTTATATAGTGTTGAGTGCAAGCAAGTCCAAAATTAACAGAACAAATCTGTTCACCTATTACTGTTAGTCCTTGTGCATGCAGAGAAACTTAAAAAAACAAAACCAAACCATTTTTCCATTGTTACAGATATACAGAATGAGCTGCTAGTATGAAAAGGGAATACATTCATGTGGGTTGCATGGGTATATTACATGCAGCAGGTGGCCATATAGAAGCAAGGGTAGGTACTGAACAGCTGTGCACAAAAAAAATAACATTAATTACCTATTGGCGCTGTAGAACTAGAGGTTTGTTTCCTATAGTTGAATAATAGTTCCTTCAGCATCTTTCCAAAACACATGCTCATGATAACGAAGAAATTCCATACCTAGTTCACAATATTATCATGCAGCTAAATCTGTAAAAGTTGTGAGTGCATATTAGCACTCACGTGCCACTCTATGTTGGCACCACATATTTGCACGCCAAAAATCCACAGTGTGGCCACCACATGACCCCAAAAATCAGACAAACAAGGAGGAAGTATTTTTCTTTTGTCACTGACTGTAATGAAATTGCATACAGAACATATTTTGCCATTTGTAGGCAGCTACAGCAAAAGGACTGGATAATGGATCTTTAATATCAATTTATTGATAAAAAAAGTGAGAGCTAGTTTCTATCAGCTCTTTTATCAGAAAGCTGGCAACACCATCTCCATTTCTGAGAGCAGAAGAAAGAAGACTCAGATGAAATTAAGTACAGTCTTTAGATGTGCAAAGCAGAAGAATAACAAGGGTGTGAGCCTGGAAAGCATCTCCCTCTATGTCCATCTTTATTTTCAACCTTCAGAAATCATAAATGTCCTCATACTGCAGTTTCATCAGAAAGAAAATCTAATTACATTAAATTTGCTTTATTTCAGAAAAATATATATGATCTTTAGATTACAAAAGTATTGTTCCATGTTAGTTTTTTATTTTATCACCTACTTTGTGGTCCCATATTTACAAGGTGACACTAAATACTTGTGTAACACAGCAGTTTTTAGCTGAAATGTCCTTTAAAGGAGAAAAAAATGTAAGACATAGCAATGTCAGAAATCTGGACATACACATACAGCTTGCATTTATGCGTCAGAGAGTAACAGAAAATTACAGAGCACCCTCTAGAATATGCTCTAGCATATGTCCAAGTTTTGCAAGACATAAGTCCTTGCTGTATATTACCAGGATTTTCATTAAAAGGTCAGATTGAATAGAGTCAACTGGTTGAGGTGGAATAGGGAAAAAAAAAGAAACAGGATCACATTCCAGGAACACACTTCTTAAAATTGTACTCTATTATCCTATTTTTTTCCAATACTATCTCATATAAGCCATGAACGAAAAACTGGTGCAACCTACATGTGCGTACCACAGTTTGTAGATTAATTTATTTAAATGTCATAGGTCTTTTAAAATAGCATTAAAATAATCTAATGGATCAAATGCTATGCAACAAATGCTATGGAGTTCATTAGCTAATTTTCTGCATTTATTGAAACAACGTGTGACTGACCAATCCCATGCTATTTTGAAAGACATTCAGTCATGATACCAGTTTTATTAGTCCTTTTGTAATTAATCACAGTAGTTCACTGAGTAAGAAAAACAGCATGCATTTGTTGGAAACAATCAATGACAGTCACAGGGCTGACAGTCACTTTAGTGTGCTAAATTGTGTCCCAAACCCAAGAACTACACCTGCCTCCTCTCCAGCCTTAAAACATCACCTGGACTCCTCAGAGTGACAAGTGAGCATGAAACACCACTGCAGAGACCAAACTAATTCAAGCTAAAGAGGTAGATAACCATCAGAAAAATGCTGGTTTGTGTTGAGCAAGGCAGATCCCAACAGGATCACGAATGTCATTCTCCTCTTTCTTCAGTTTTAAAGAGTGAATGCATTTGACACTTTAAGGAAACCAGAAATCCCTCTGGATCCAATAAATTCCAATTCAGCTTTATCTTATTAAGTAACTAATATGATCCAACCATCCACATAAACACAAGAAGTGCTGAACACAAGCAAAATAACTCTTTGTACTGTGAGTAGTACTTTGTTTTGGACTTTGTGGTGTCTTTTTTTGCAACAGTCCATGGAGGATGTGGATTCCAATAGTTCTAAAAACCACATTAATGTGGATGTTCTGCTTTCACTCAAGGGATGTGCTACCCAGGCAATGCCAGATAATTCCCTAATGGAGGTACTTATTCCTGTATCTTTTATATTAAATATATATATATATATTTTGATATGTAAGGTGTGCTCTATATGGACAAAAAGAAAGTAAGGCAGTAGAGTGCAGGGGAGCCCAGTTCTGCAGTAAAAACAAAGCTGTCGTGCCCTCCAAGCCTTCCTGTGATAACAGGGTTTAGGAACTTCCACCTCAACCCAAATGAATGCTTGAAGAACTTGTCTAAGTGCTCTGAGCACAATTGTCCTGTGACAAGCACATCTCTGTCCCTAAATGTTTAGCAGGTTTGCATTAGGAGGGTTTTTCAGAGGTCTCCAGTGCAGAGGTCAATAAACTAACACAATCCCAGTTTGGAGACAAGAAATTGGAATCGTTTATTGGATTTACAACTTCATATTTAAAGGGTTTAGGGTTTACATATTTAACAGGGGGGTTACATATTCATTCTATTACAATTAGAGGGTTTCACCAGGATGTCAACCCAGGTTGACAATCTTGGGGTCTTAGGAATTACCTCATGGGAAAAATCCATTTTTACCTTTGGGGATTTTACAGGGGGGGATTAGGTATTCCCATCTACAGGATTCAAGGGATCCAGAGAATGCACATGCAAAGAGGGGAACACAATGGATTTTATGCAGAGGTCTGATGAGATCAGGATGTGGCTCTCTGGCTCGGGTAGGGCATGTGATAACATCATGTAAGGAGTCTCTTCACATCCTGCTGAAGAAGGCAGGAAGAGTCCACAGAGATGAGGTCTCTGAAGAGGGGGTTTCCCAGCTTCTACAGCCCATGGCCTTCTGCAGAGACCACTCAAATTTCTTTCTGCAGATATCACACTTTGGAAGCCAACACCCCAAGAGACTTAGGATGAATTTTCAGTGAGAACACCATGACCCATGTGGTGATTCCAGACAAGCCAAAGAAGTGCAGGAGAACAAACGACAGCTTTGTCCTCGGGCAGCCAACAGGCAGGGTTTGGGCACAGCTCTACATGAATTAAGCTCTAGTGCTTCTCATCTGAGCTGGGACAGTTATCGTTCAAGTACTGGCTGTGCCAGCTTAAATCCAGGGAAGTTGTGAGCCTTGTGCTGGCCTTCAGGTGGGACATGTGGCTTGGCTTTGCCTGGTCTGTGCAGCTCTTGTGCTCTTTCATGCTTGCTGCCAACCAGAGGGACTCTGGAGCTGAGGATGGTTTCAGCCTTTCAGCTTGAACCACCCGCTACCAAGACTGAAAATGCAACAGATACTGTCACTCAGATTAGCTTTTTCTATGTCACATTCTTTCCTTGTTGGAAAGGTTATTTCAACATCTCACTGATTTGTTGCATTTGCTTTTTCTTACTCACCGTGCCTGCTGTTCTTAGCACAGGAAGAGCCTATTGCTTTGCTCTGTTAAAAGGTTTACTGTAAGAAGGTTGAGATCACTCTCCTGAGCTGTATTAGGTGGAAAGCATTGGCTGTGTGTTTTTTGTCCCAGTATTCATTCTCTGCTGTTATTTAAGGACATATGTAGACAAATTGCTAGCCCTGAAGCCTCTTGCTAATGATTTATACACTCTGCCAGTGTAGTTAGAATACTTCTAATACAAACCTTTTTTTTTTATTTAACCCAGTTATTCCTTACTCTGTATGCCTTATTTAACAAGTTGCATTTTTTTCAGGTAGCAAAGGTTGGTCAAGATAACAATGCATTTTAATGATTGATTTGGTAGGATAAACCGAAGAAATAATCTCTGAAGGAATTTTATCATTCCAATTGTCAGGTTTAAGGGATGTTGATCCTTTAAGAACTGAGACCAGATTGCACAAGGTTTTGTTTCATCTCCTAATCCATATTTTCTTCAGTTCCACTCTCCCCTCTCCTAGGCTGCAAATGTAATGAATAGGTTTGATTTACAAATGGATAATGAGAAAGCAGAGGTCTTCCTCCTGCTGCTGTCTGCTAGTCACAGACAATTCCACTTCAATCTTTCACTCAGAACAAGCTGCAGAAAATAAGAGCTTCCATAAAAAATAAACAGGGAAACATCTGCCATGGAAAACAAGAGATGCCACTAAATAAACAAGCTTCAAAAAAGAAACCCTCTATCCTCTTTTATCAGAGAGATGAAACAGAGAATATTTGCATGTATCTATAGTTAAACTAAATTAAAGAATATGTTTTTATAAAAACTTGTCTTCCTCTTTCTGATCAAGGAAATAACATCATTTTCTAGTGTCCAGAAGTTAAAACTCTCAGCCTACCACAATTAAACTCAGAAACAGTTACCTATAATATGTGAGATTCCATTCCAGTTTTACCCATGTGTTTTCTCCAGAGTCACATTTTCCACCCCAGTGAAGACAGACAGATGTGATCAAGAGTAGTCAGAGCAAGTCAAATCTGTGTAGTGATGTGACATGTTGCAGAGTACAGGTAAAAAAGAACTTTTTGTTCCTTTTGGGTTGAAATCTGTGAGACTTCCAGAAGAGGAAATGACTCCGATGGTTACACTTGCTGCATGTGGAGGAGCTGTAGAGCAAACCCAAATTGTACCAAATCAGCAGGCACTCTAATGCTGTTACATCTGCTCTTGTTTTCTTTTTTTCAGGACAAGAGTTATAATTTATGCAAAAGGAGAGCAATCAGAAGTCCCTAGATTTGTAGAAGTAGTGTGATAAGACAGATAAAGATGGTCTTAAGATCCCAGATACAAACTAATGTGTATTGATTTTTAACAAAGTAAAAATTAGATGCAATGCTGTTTTTCCAGTCTTTGTTACTGCCTCTTCCTAAGGAGATAAATTTAAATTCAAATGCAAAGATAATTCAAGTGGAGATTTCAGTTTGGTCTTGAGTAACCCAGTGTTGGGGGAATATGATGCTCTGTCGATTATTTGAAATTGAATCAATTATCTTACCAAACACACAAGGTATTATTTCATCCTAGAAGACAATACCAAAGTCAGAGGGAATGTTTATATATTGGAAATGACCTGGTTTTTAAAGTGGAAACCATTAGAGAAGAAATTGAGGTTTCCTCATAGGATTTTATGATTCAAAACAACAATTCATGCCACATAAACAAAAATGCTTCCAACCTGAGAACATGTGTATCAGTTTTGTAGAATGATGATGCCAAAATGGCAAGTGGCAATAAAGATTTAAAATAGGAATCAATCTTAAATTTTATTTTCATGTTACTAATCAGAAATTGTATAGTATGTAAATGTCATATATAATAAAAGGGAATATAAGACATTTCAGTAGATGGATCATTCCAGAACAATGCAATTCATATAAATAGTTTGTCTCAGCTAGAAAGAATTCAGCAGCATTCTTAGAAGAATATTTGTTCCGTATAAATCAAATTGGACACAGAGAACTCAAAACAAATTGGATGCAGAGAACTATAGCATGGCTTGCTGCATCCATCTCATTTCCCAACACCCTGGGATCCCTGAGCACTCTCCGTGTCTGGGGCAGTGCTCAGGCTGCAGAGCTGGCAGGCGTCCAAGGGGCTGCATCCGACACGGAGTCTCTCCCTGACTGCACCCACTGGCAAGTCCTGTCTAGCAAGGCTCCTTCTCCATGTCCTCTCCTCCCAGGGTCACACGAGGCCACAGGCAGCTGGCTCAGAACGGGCTTCTGCCTCACTTGACTGCAGCAGGAAAAAAGAATGGAGAGGTTCTCTCTGGTGCGAACCGACTGCTCCTTCTGCCGTCACCTCGTGGCTTTGGGGGGAAGGTCTTGTTTACATCCCTCCTTCAGCAATTTTGCAGATTACACTAAGCTGGGGGGGAGTGTTGAACAGCTGGAAGGCAGGAGGGCTCTGCAGAAGGACATGGATAGGTTGGAGAGTTGGGCTGATTCCAAGGGGATGAGGTTCAACCAGGCCAAGTGCCGGGTCCTGCACTTTGGCCACAACAACCCCCTGCAGCGCCACAGGCTGGGGACAGAGTGGCTGGAGAGAAGCCAGACAGAGAGGGACCTGGGAGTTTGGATTGATAGGAAGATGAACAGGAGCCAGCAGTGTGCCCAGGTGGCCAAGAAGACCAATGGATCCTGGCCTGGCTCAGGAACAGTGTGGCCAACAGGTCCAAGGAAGTGATTCTTCCCCTGTACTCAGCACTGGTGAGGCCACCCCTGGAGTGCTGTGTCCAGTTCTGGGCCCCTCAGTTCAGGAAGGATATTGAGGTCCTGGAGCAGGTCCAGAGAAGGGCAACAAGGCTGTTGAAGGGACTGGAGCACAAGTGCTATGAGGAGAGGCTCAGGGAGCTGGGGCTGTTCAGCCTGGAGAAGAGGAGGCTCAGGGGAGACCTCCTCACTCTCTACAGCTCCCTGAAAGGAGGTTGTAGCCAGGTGGGGGTTGGTCTCTTTTCCCAGGCAACTATCAACAAGACAAGAAGGCTTGGTCTTAAGCTGTGCCAGGGGAGGTTTAGGTTGGATATTAGAAAGAATTTCTTTCCAGAGATGGTAATCAGCCATTGGAATGGGCTGCCCAGGGAAGTGGTGGATTCTCCGTCCCTGGAGATTTTTAAGAAGAGACTGGATGTGGCATCAGTGCCATGGTCTAGTAACCGCAGCAGTAGTGGATCAAGGGTTGGACTTGATGATCTCGGAGGTCCCTTCCAACCCAGCTGATTCTATGATTCTATGATTCCCCTCACCGTGTGGTTATCCTCCCTGGAAATGGGCACCTGGTCTTTGCCACCTCAGGAAGACAGAAGCATGGGAATGACCAACACTTGCCCTGCTCCCTTGTTGCCTGAGGGTTTTTTGATTTTTCTATTTTTCTAATTTTTATAAGTTTTAGAAGTAGTTATATAGCAAATGCAGATTTTAGAAGCAGCTGCATTTATTCCCTCACCCTTTGGCACAGTAGCTACACAGATCCCCAACCCTCTTACCCCATTCCATGTTCCCCATATCAATTCCCCCTTAAATTCCATTTAGTATATTTAGTCTTCTTTTCAAGGTAGGTCTTCTACTGTTTAAGAACATCTGCTCCCTACCCTGAACTGCAAGATATAACCGAGGACTGTGTGCACTGTGTGCTCCAAAGAAGAGGAAGATGATGAAGAGAGGGTCCTGATACAACCCCAGACCCAATTCCCAGGTCAGGGGGTGGAACAGGGTAAAGGCCAGGGGTGGATGATTCAGGGATTGGATGGACATCATTATAAAATTTTAACACTGGATCAAGAGCAGCAGCACGTGTAACTTATAACCCCAGTGCCTGAGAGGCATAATTAAAACCTTCCCTCACCTTACCTCCAAAATTAGATTGCCCTGGAGTTTTTTCTCCCTGAGTTTTCTTTAGGCAGCACCCTCTTAATGCTGTTCTTTAAGGTGTGACCTTGTCCTTTCTCATGTGTGTGGTGTTCCTTCAGGCTCCTTGTGGTTCACCTGTTGGACAGACTGCATCTTGCTGTTTATTTGGGATTCACTGTCTATGCATAAAGTAAGGTCAAAAGTGAATAGTGTGATAATTCTGGCTTGCCACCTGTTCTGAGTGAGCTCAGTAGCACTTAGCAGCAAATCCATTTCTGCCAGAGCTTTATCAGCTCTAGGAGATACCAAGCCCTGTTTGAAAGTTTCCAAGGACCTGAATGTGTGTCATAAAATGAAAAGCAATACTAATAGCTAATTCTTATTACTAATTTTTGTTTTATTTTGATTTTTTAACATTTTAAAAGTCACTTGTTAGACCTTATTTTGCATTTATCTGATAAATTAAATGTCCTTCTTTCCTCCTTACAGACTATGATCAAGCTCCTGCTGAGAATATTTTTGATATGTCAGTTCACTGGATCTCCATTAGTATGCTTATTCTGTAAGGTTGATTTTCCAGTTCTTGAAATGTTGTTGTAATTCTCTTATGGACCTTTCTGGTAGGACAAACACCCGAACTGCAAACAGGATGCTAATATCAGAGTGGTCAACTATCATATCCATCCACAGAAAAAGTTTCTTCTGAAATTCTGTATTTTCTTCTATGTCTTTATTCCTGTTAACTATACTACTCTAAAATTTTCTTAGTCATGTTTTTCCTAAGGCAATGCCTACAGCATAAGAGCATCTTGCCTGTCCTCTCCTTACTTAATTACAGAATTGGAGAATAGTTTTCTGGAAATTATGTGCTGCCTAACTTTGAACAAGTTACCTTTTTTCCTGTGACTTTGGTAGCCTGTGTGTGGCACGGATGGGGGGGAAGGTGCTGGGGTGAAAGGAGTGCCTGAGTGAGAAGGGATTTTATAGAGGGATAAAAACTGAAATGCTCTTTAGGAGGACAGAGCCCTTCAGGATGTCAGCAGGATGAGGTGTATAATTACTTTGGTTTTCAACATGTCCTTCCAAGCATGCTCACTAAATAGTGCTTATACCAGTTATGAAATCTGTTATCTGTGACATGGAAAACACAAGAACTGTGGTAATTTAAAATAAGTTAACACCTTTGTAAGAGAAATTTGGAAAATTTTGGGGTTTACATCTCTCTTTCTCCAGTTCTTATGGACTCCATTGCTGTTGGATTTTTTTAGTTGAGTTGAGTTTTGCTCTTCCACTTTAGGTGTGAGATATACATGCAAAAAGTTCTTAAATATGTAAACTTAGTTACACTATTTGCCCCAGAAGATCACTAGAGCTGACAAGGTACAATTTTTATCAGAATAAAAAATCCTTTTCAGTTTATAATTACATTTTGTGAAAACCTTCAGGTCTCGAGCATCCATCCTGAATGAACTATGAAGTGAATAATTTACATGACTTTATTTTTCAGAGGGAAGCTGATGTTCAAACTGATGATAAAATACATCAGTTTCAAAAGCTTGTTTTGAGTAGCCACCACCAAATAGGGTAACTGCCTTTGGAAAACGGGACATGCTTCTGGTCATGCTCTTGCATTCCTGCAGTGTACCCTGCCCAAGCTGGGTGAGCAATGGGTGCTGTATTGCTCACGTAATTCTGTAAATATCTAAGCCACGCCACAGTGAAAGCACAGCATCACCAGCTCCAGTGCAGATGTTTTCCATACAGGAAACCTCTAATCCAAACTTTCCCTCCTCTCCTCTTGCTGGCCTCACATGGCCTCATCGTGTTCTTTGCTCATTTTGAAACAATAATATATATTTGAATGGCAGCCAGACCGATTGCAGCCTGCCTTGTCCTTCTGACAATTGCATTTAGCAGACCATTCCAATCAACCAGAGTGGGGGTAGAAAACAATTTTTGTTGTTAATGAGTTCAAGGATGATGATCCACTAAGTAAATCTTATTTCTTCTTCAGTCATTTCCCATCAGTCCCACATTCAGGCACAAACCATATATGTGCACATCTTTATTCATACTAGAAATGTTTCCAGATTGCCAAAGCAATCTGGAAGGAGGTATTTGCCAAAGCATTTCTCTGAAATGTTTCTACTTCTGAACAAAAAATCAAGGTGAACCCTGAAGGATGCTGTACAGCACTTTTTTGTGTCATACCTTGTAAAGCCCAATTCAACAAACTGGTTTTCCTGTGATTAAATGTTACATTCTCACTTTGAAGTGACAGGGTGTCAGAATGACATGAATTGCTTGAAAAGTTTCAAAGCAGAGCTCAAGTGACTTGTTTTAAAGGATTTGTATATTCCTTGTGTTTGCAGAATAAGAGGCAGCTTTGTGTTTTTTTCTGGTGCCAAAACACACAGGAAAGCATGCATAATTTACTGGAATAAAATGGGATAAGGGAACCTTCCAAAGTATTTTATTTAAATTTTTGTTCTGGTTTATATTTGCTCCTCTTTTTTTGGTGTTTTTCTGGTAATTGGAATAGATCTGAACTTGCAGTCTCCCAAAATTTATAGAGTCTGTGAGAACGTGTGTGGTGTGGGTGGCTTGGAATGTTTTCTGGATCCATGAAAGCAAACTTTTGTGTGTAATACGATGATAAATTTCACAACCGCTTTGAAGGTGAACAGGAACAATCTTATCACTGGACTGATTGAACAGACCTGTGTAATAGCCCCCATCAATCACATTTTTTTATTATTTGCAAATTTCTGATGCCTCCACTTCATGGCTTAGTCAGAACATGCTTCATGCAAACTGGTGATTTGTTAAAAAGCCCAAACACCCCACATTTGTTTGTTCCCTCCTTTCTGTGTTTCACAAAGACAGAATAGTGCCATTATGTTTTTAATTGCTCCCACTGGGGATTCCAGGACACCAGTAAGAGAAGATCTACATTACGTAAGGGTCATAAAACACATCTCTAATGTTTGGGCTCCCTTGGAACGCTGTTATACATCCGGGCTGTGTCTATATGACTAAATCCAAGCATGCCAGGAACATTTCTAAGCACTAGGGTGTGAATGTCTGTGCTAGTAAACAGAGCCTTACCTGGCATCAATTCATCCTTTTACAAACAGTGGTGTACCCAAACAAGTCCTGGGCACATTTTGGTGTTTTAGCTGTTTAACAGCCAGAGTGGCCAATCCCTGCAGGCAGATCTCCCGGAATCTCTCCTTTTGGAGAGTGAAAGCAGTTGTCCAGCTTTGACATAAGCCATCCCAATTCACTTGGACCCAGAGAATTCTCAGGCAAAATTCTTTTGCTGGAGCAGACGTAGCCAGAGGGACTACTATAAGAACCAGTAAAAGTTGATATTTCCCCAGACCTTGTGCTGTCATGGAAGGCTATTTTGGAAAAAAACCAACACTTCTCTCAGATAAGGAACATCTGCTCATTTGTGATTTTTGAAATATCAGGTATCATAAGGAACTAACAAACTGATATATCTCCAACTGGGTTGCAACCGATCCTTCATTTTTGAGGAAAGATTTTCAATTGAAATATTTCCATCTCGGCCTCTTTCCCAGTTTATTTCAGTTTCCCACAGACCTGCTGAGCTCCTTTGTTGTTGCAAACGAGTAATGGGGAAAAACTACAATTAGCCTGAAGTTGAAGGGCAAGATGTGTTTGAAAAAGAAACTCATTGGCTGCACGTTGGACCTCAATGGGTAGCTCACGGAGTGCTGGAAAGCAGGAAAATCACATAAGATTTTTAGTAGAATTTTAGAGGTTCACAAAGTTACTTAGAAATCCTCAGGAAGAATGAAAATGTTGACTGTCATTTAATTGATTTAGGACATATTCTACTTCTGTTAAAAAACAGTTAAAGAAACAGACTGTCCACTTAGAGATTTCTATCATAAGCCAAACAAGAAAAACCACCCGTAGAAATCAGTGAAGAATCTAGTCTCGATATAGCAAGGGAAAGTGGAGGTAGAAGCTGGTGATTTACACAATACATTAATAATTTAGAATGTTTGTTATATACAAAATTCCTAACTAAGGTCCAATCTGGTGACACAGAATAATTTGTGCCTCAGAAGTTGACACAATTAGCAAAGATAATTTTGGTATTGAAAAAAAAAGAAAGGTAAGCATTGTAAGACGAAGAATTTACAGATTTAAAAAAGTGGGTTATTAACCCAGATTTCCCCCAGAAAAGACACAATGAGAAAGATTTGTAATTGGTAGTAAAAACAATTAAAAAAAAATAAAATAAACCAAAAAAGAATGGAAGTTCTGCAGTGCTGCTGGCTGGCTTGAGACCAAGGGGCAGTCAGATGCCTTTTCCTCCCACTCCTTCACTTGGTGTTAGCAGGAGTCAGAACCTCTAGGGCCAATAGCAGTATTAACAGTGTAAAGGTTTTTTGGGGTCTTCCAAGCAGAGTTGTATTTGATCCTTTTGTTTTGGTTTTTTGGTTTTTTTGTTTTTTTTTTTACTTTGGACAGCTTTCTGTCAATCTGCCATTTCTTATTTTCAGGATATGTCAGGATTGCTGATTTCTGCCTTTCCCTGTTTTCTCTCTTTCATGTCTCTTATTACTCCTGTTAATTGTAACTCTATTTTTTCTCCCAGAATGATTTTCTCCCTTCCTGATTGCTCTTCTGTAACTCCTTTCCCATCTCTCTCCTTATCTGTGCTTGTCATGTCTGCTTTTCCTCACAGAACTCCTTGTCCAGGTTTCCTTTCTCGAAGGTAAAAAAAATTAAAGACATTCCAAACCATTTGTTCATTTATTTTGTCAACTGTTTGTTATTCTGTCTTCCAAGTTATCTCTTCCCTCTAACACCACTGTTCTTTGTCTTTGTCTGTTTAATTTATAGGCGCTTTTGTATAATCTCTCTTTTAAAATTCATTATATGCAAAATCTCTTTTGAGATCTTCACTAATAGAATGGTCATCAATAACATGTTGGAATGAGTCAGAAGTGACACAGAGAATTTTGAAAAGGTGCCAAGTTTCGGATGTGTCTTTGGACATTTAATGTGACCTTCCATATCTGTTGCCTCTTAAAACTGGAAGGGCAGATAAGTTGCACCAATGCAATAGAAAGATGATCTTTCCTTTGTCTAAAGGGTTTGTCACAACAGCTACTATGAATTGACTATAGCATGAGGGAAACCATTGCTTGGGGTTTGGCTTCATGGGCATCTTATAAGTATTGTCCTATCCTACAAGTTTTGTTTTCAAAAGAATAGAGAAGCTTGTCAACTGAGCTTTGTGATGGCAATTTTCCAGCTGGGAGTTATTTATTTAAAGCAGCACACTTGTATTGCCTAATGCACACCAAAATGTGACCTCCTTCAGCAGAAACCGCAAACTGAAAAGTAGCCCTGTATGAGGGAATATTCCTGGGCTGTTTTAAGTCCAAAGACACCAAACACCTGGCATCTAAGCATTGCACTTGGCTTTGACTCCTAATCCCAGCAATATCCAGGAAACTGTTGAGTTCAGCTGTGGTACTCACCACAGTTTGGCTTTTCATGTGGACAAAATTCTTCATCTAACTAAACCTAAAGTTCTAATGATGTTAGGTGTGTATAGTGAACGTCAGTAACGTTTTCCCTTTGATCTCAATGGGAAGTGTTTCCACCCCCAAGATGAAAGAGATACCAAAAAGGACACTCCCCATTAAATAGATTTGCTGTCCATAGTGACCTAAAGTTCTACCAAGTCTTATTTAATGTTCAAGTTTGTGCTGCCTACCATCTTTCTGTTGGATGATCTTGTCCTCATGCATTATTCAGTGATGAACTAGGTCAAAGTAAACTTAGCATTGCTACCACAATGAGCCATTTCACTGTGGTTGTCTGGAGCAGTCTGAACCCGGCGTGTGTAACATTTTCTCTGTACAATGATTAACATCATTTGAGCCAGTGGTTGAAATACTTACAAAGGATGGAAAAGGAGCTGTAGCAAATGAAATAGGGCATTAATGCCCACCTTACCATAAGTAAAGCTGTGACACACATCAAAAAAATCAGCTGGGCATCAGATGCAGACAGCAACAGTCCCGCCTCTGAAGAGGTGATAGGTCCCATCTATTGACCAAATAAGAGTACTGATATCTTCCCTGTCCATACATCTCTGAAATGCCATCAGTTCTGGGGCTTCCCATGACAGTGCAACTCTCCAGGAGGTAGTCAATCACCAGAAATGTTCCTGGAGCAATAGAGAAAGATCAAAATGTATCTGTACTTTGAGATGTCTGAATGGATCCTTAGGATTATGGGGAGTGGGGCAGTTAAGGACTCCTAAGGACATCTAAGGACTGTTGTATTTTCTGCCAATCCTCCCTGGCGAATCCAGCAGTCCAATCTATATAGCTCTGGTTCCCCCACTTGCCGTGTTTCAAATTGACTTGGCTTGACTGTTAGTATTTAAATTACTTTTTTCATTCTTGAACTCAGGTGATCTTACACTTTAAAGTGCTTGTATACTTGTCTGAAGTTGATTCTACTTTAGTGAATGAAGCTGCCTGGAAGATCTTACACCTAAAAGCTTCCTGTTAAACATGCAAAACAGCACTGGATATGTGCTTTTAGCAGTAATAATTATACTTGTGATTCTCCTGTTTAATGATTCACTTGACCTTTTCTAACCTAGATTTTTACTTGTATAAAGAACTAAGAAGTTTCATTTACATTTAAAAAAATTTACAGCCACGTGTCTCTCAGCTGGCCTGAGCAGCACTACTTAAATTGCCAAGAGTAGGAGAAAAAAATTCCAGTGAGAAATCACCTGAAGACAGGCTAAGTTGCCAAGTAGTCACTTGTTTGACCCCAAGCAGCTGGTATTGTTCATGCTATGTAAAGTTGGAGGACAGATCCTAACATTTCCTGGTGCTGGCTCAGCTCTCAGGAGTGAGGAGGGAGCTGTCAGCTGACTGATGGTGAGACCTCAGCAGGATGGGATGCACAGGCAGAACTTCCCTCCAACTGGACAACCTGTGTCCTTCAGTCAGAGGTGGAAACTTGCTGGGGTGAGGGGAACCATTTAGATAAATGCAAGTTGGGTTGTTTTTTTTTTTTGCTCCCTCTGCTTAGGTTGTTCACGCTGTTGAGTCTGAAAGGCAGGTTCTTCAAAACAGATGGTTCTTTTCATTTGAGTCGATTTATTTGGCTCCTTTAATGAGGTGCCGAAAGTAAAGACGTTTAACATGCATTTTTCAAGGACTGCAGGTGAGATTTTGCTGCAGATGAAGGGAGACTATAACCTAAGGTTATTCCATAGGTTTAAGAATAGACAATTGTAGGGTTCTAGCTTATGTCCTGTAGTGGACTAGTGAAATAAAGCCTCAGGTTAGGGCTACTGATGAAATCAAGGCCAGTGCTTGAACTGAGGGGCCTCAAAATCAGATTTTTTATTTTTTTTCAGAATGGAATCACAGTTTTCATTTAGGACTCAGCGAGTTTATTCTGCCTGTAGTGGTAGCAGTTGCCAGCCTGTGATTAAGGTTAAGGCTAAGATTAGTGTTAGGGTTAAGTTTAATGCAGATGAGAGCCAAGAAGCAGCTCCATATGAAGCTGCTTGCCTAGTTTTGTATCAAAATGTTGGACTTAAAATTAGTTCCCTTGCCCAGAGAGGATGCTCAGTTAGGTTCAAATCTGTGTTTTAACTGGTGGGGTTTAAGGAGCCTGAACTCCATACAACTGAAATATGTTTCCCCCTTACAGAATAACAACCAGCGCCAACAGAAACACCCTAATTAGGCTCTTTTAGTTGCCAAGAATTTCAGATTAGAGGAAAATCAGTATATTGCTGGATTGAAATTAGCGTTCAGACATGTCAAGCGTTGCAGAAGTATAACTCCATGCAGGAGAAAAGCTTTCCACATGAATAAATCAGACAAGGACCTCTTGTCTGAATCCAGTCTTTCTATCTTATCTGGAATGTGATGGTGAAAAACTCAGGACAGCAAGGACATAGCTAGGACTGGGAAAAGACTTGGGAAGCCACTGGAGGTGGATTTGAGCCAGTGCTGAAACTGGGTCTCATGACAGAGTAACTGGTTTATGGATAAATACAGGGCAACGACCAGGGGTCAGAATTTCACTTGCTAGGGGAACTAAGAATTAAGTTTTGAATTAGCAACGTTGTGTTGTAACTAATGAACTTTAAGATGCTAATGGGTGTGGGTCAACACACAGTGCCAGTAAGGGCAGATGCAACAGGGTCAGGCATGGGTTAAAAAGATGTTCCTGCTGCTGGGTTAGTCATAGCTCCCTGGCTTTTCCTTCTGATTGTTTCTGCCTGACCAGAGATCTTAAGCTCAAGGCTGGATGTAGTGCTGGCATGTAGCCTAGAAGGGCTTTTCAATCACTGTTACACACCAGGCAGCCAGCACTGAGAATTTCGTGCAGGAAGGAGTTTCTGTGAGTCCCACTGGTCTGATACCTAGAGCCTGTCTCATCTGGAGTAAAGGGGATGATAGGGGCCAGTGTTAGGCAATGGCTTAATGCTGTCCTAATGAAAATGCACTTTGGTGCTGAGACAGCCAAGTATATTGTGTCAGACAGGACTTGCAAAAGGTGCCATTTTACGCGCAGAGAAAACTTTTATAATTTCTTTGGTGAATCTAGAAGTGCCTTGTGCTTTCACTAGAAATACTGCTGGTTTGGATATGTGATTTTCTCTTTACAAAGCAGTGATATTAGTTTTTATGTAAATGTATCCAGTCTTCACATTTATGTGAGTTTTGTGAAAAATTTCTGAGGTATTAAATAATTATTTATAACTTTCAGTATTACGGTTTGTATAGAGTTAAATTGTGTTATAAGAGTAGATTCTCTCTATTAAGACAGAGTATCAGGGGTAGGTTTACAATGTGTAGTGGTTTGGGTTTTTTCCTTCCCTCGATCCTCTGTGTGGGTACTGGGTTTCTCCATGTGGAGGCATTAGAGTTGCTGTGCCAGATGGATGATGGAGCACTACTCTCTTAATTCCATATGAGAGGAATGATGGGCTCAGGAAGCAATTTTGAGAAAGAAATTAGGACGTATATATCCTCTTACTATTCCTGGGATACAGGAAAACAACATAATTTTAAAAGTAGCAACAGAAGAGCTCTCACCATAATCCTTTCTTTCAATAAACAGAGTTATCTTGTTTCATGAGTTAAATTTGCACCAATAAACACACCGTGAGTTCCCACAAGAACATGCCCAAGACAGTCCTCCACAGTCTAAAAATCATCCTAAAAATTATCTGAAAAATGTCCAAACTGCAGGAATTATCAGATCTCTGAGCTCTTTGTACTTGTCCTGTAGCCCAAAACTTAACTTCTAATGTGAAATTTCTAACCCTAAGGGTGTCCAGAATACTCTTAACTATCTGTAACCTCAGTTACTATTTGCTTAATTTATTAAAATTTTATTCTGTTTCATTTGGGGGTTAAAACTTATACAATTTTGATGACATTGTTAAAAATGAAAGTTGCTGCGAGTGAAATGCAGAAGCAAGTGATAAAGTTTTCAGACATAAGCATGAATAATGCTCATGTTGACAGTAGTGAAACTATTCAAGTGTAGAAGTTTTTGTTCGTAAAGTATCTGTGGTTGATAACTCTTTGCAATGTTGCAAAACTTCATATAGGTGTTCATTACAAAATAGGTCCTATTCCTCAAAATCAAACTGTTTACCATTTTCTGTATCTGATTTTGCTGACAAAAGGTTCAGACAATGCTAAAATATTCTTGTCTTCTGTAGGATATGACTTTTTTTCTTACTTTACTCCAAGCCTGTAAGCTCTCTACATGCAGAGGTCCCTTCTTTTTTGAGCAATTTTGTGGCATCTTGCCTGCCTTTTTAAATTTAATTGTGTGTTAAAATGATGGCATAGCTAATAGCAATTACTTCAGTTTTTCCATAGCTGCACACAAAGCTGTATTTTCAGCAAAGTTTAGGGGAATTAGACAGTCAAATCCCAATAAATTTTAGTGGATTCCGGACACAGAACTGGCTCTGCTGCTTTGAAAATCCTGAAAGACTTACAATTTTCTTTGCTTTTACTAAGTAAATGTGGTAACCTTTTTAAGTTAAATGTTTAGAAATTAGCTGAAACACTTGTTCTGAATAGATCTAAATATTACCAAAATACAGCAGTATTGTATTTTGTAACAGTTTGTAGCAGTTCACATGCTCTCTTTTCCATCCCTCCTCCCTTCGCAAACTGAGGACCTGAGGAGCCAGCAACTGAAGTCAATGGAAAGTGAAGCTGCTGAGCAACTCTGTAAACAAACTCTCCCGGCTCGGTGAGGTACTCACAGAAACGCATCCAAAAATGTGCTTTCCCTTTGTGTGGTGTCTGAACACCAACAGGGTGTTCAGGGTGAGGGCTGATGCCAACTCCAAGTGCAACTGCAGAGTGCCGTGGAGCGAAAGGAATTGTGTTAGCCACGGGTTTCCTCAGGCTCTCAAACCTCAGGTGTACAGCAGAACTGTAATGTGAGAGCAGTCAGTGTCCAGCTTCAAAGGCAAAGGCACTGATAGCTACGGGTTCTTATTCCTTCAAAAATAAAACTGTGGTAGAATGTGATTCCACGTTCCCAGAAGTTTTCACTTCTTTTTTTTTATTATTTTTTTTATAATGCTTACTGTGTGCTGTGGGACACATTCACATCAATATTTGCTTTCTGTTCATTTTCAGAAGGGTTGTGTTATCTCTGCAGTCTCAGTGCAGAGTGTTTCCATCAGTTAAAATCAGAAAGCTTTTCAAATGAAATATTGAACAATATCCTTCTGTAACTCTTTTTATTTTTTAAAAGGTATGTGATATAGTCTTCATGTTTTATCCATCCTCACCAAGCAGTTTTATGATGTTCCAGTTAGTAAACAGTGATTTTTAAAATGTGGTTTCACTCAGGCAATAGTTTCAAATGCTCAGCTGCTTTAATGGAATAAAATTGGTTTCAAAATACTTCAGGATCTTAGCACTGCAGAAATTAGTTTTCCTGTTCTTATTTTCATATAATGAAAAATCAGTTTTCTCAATAGTTATCAGATGGTACATCTTTGAATGGGTGTGACCAAGTATCTGTGTGTGGAAAACTCTGATCTTTTTACCTCTTTTCACCTATTCTTGACTTATCTACTTACATTTCTCCAAAGACTGAAGAGATTTAAAGCAACACCCATGAAAACCGTTGATCTGGTTCATGGCTGGGACTTCTAAGAAAAAACTGTGCATGGGAACAAAATCTGAAGAACGAGGGGAAAATATGCTGATAATAAAATGGATTAGATATGTCCCTCATTTCACAATTCCTTGTTGTGTGAGGTGCCAGACTATTCTGAGAGGACAGTTTTAGGACAGAGATGATATGCGGAGAGCTACAAGATCCCAACTTCTCCCACCCTATCTTGGCTTCTGTGGCAAGCTACTCAGCTGCAGATCTAACTCATGCAGAAGGAGAAAAGTACATTTATTTAAGCCCAGGGCTATGACTTCAAATTTTTTGTTGTTTTCTGTGTATTCAGGGAAACCTGATGATTTGGTTTTTACTTAATGGTCCCACTGCTCTGACCTCCCCCCACCTGTTATGACTCAGCTAATTTAGGATTAACCCAAAACCATTAAGATTATACAAGCATTTTATGTCCGATTTGACTGTTTAGGTTGCTAAATATGTGTGGTGAAACTTTGATACAGTTTGGATGGCAAAACAATTCATATTATGTAAAATAGTAATTAATCTGATATACTCACAGGAAAATTGTAGGTCTAACATTCATGTTTATGTGTTTGTATAAGCTATGGAGGATATAGGCACCTTTGAAAAGAAAACAGGATTTATTTAGGGCTATTATTGGGACTATTAATGACATGGTGCAAGAGATTGGCACTGGAGCTGAAGGAATTTCCTAACAGACTTATTGCAGGGCTTACATCGTGCTTTGTTCCTTGCAAATCATCGTTCTAAAAAACAGATGTATGCTGAAGAGCACACCTAAGGCTTGCCTACCCTACGGCTTGTCTACTTGAAAAGAGGTTTTCTGCTGTTGAATTTTTCCTATCTATTACATTTTTACATCTCCCTATTTCTTCCAGAGAGCTGGTTCTCATAAATTATGCAGTGAGAGTATCATTCAAAATAAGGACAAGTGTTATCCTCCAAAGAATTAATTTGAGTCTTCAACTAGATCGTTCCTGTTTGAGGCCATACAGCCCATTATTTTGAACATGCCCCAGCAAAAATAGCCATGCTTCACAATGTCTAGGGAAATGAAGAAATTCTTGAGAGTCTGGCTATTACATTTTGTACTGGAAAACTTACAGAAATCATTGAGGAAGAAGCTATACTGGGGAAAAAAAAAAGCACACAACAAATCTAACATCTGAGAAGGTGTGGGAGTCAGTTCTCAGAAACCAATAGGGTGTAATTCTTAAATTCTTTTCTGCATATTTCAGAATAATATCAACCTCTCTCTGGGAAGGAAGAAGAGGAACAGAAGAGGAAGAAAAGGAAGTATTCTATCTACAGCTGTCAGAAAGAAATGCACTAATTCATTTTACATTAATCTTCCAGAGTAGGAGGCAAAAAGAAGAGAAAAGGGTAATTTTACAGTTCAGTGAAACTTCACCCATTTATTATTTTAATGTTCCAAAATACACAATAAGTCTTTAAAATAAGTGTGTCATCTATATAGTAATCTGAGTATACCAAACTGAATTGGACCCTTGTTGTTCACAAACACAGGTTGAGAAGCCCAAAAAGCCCTCAGTGACAATTGCAGTGTGCTAAAAATCAGAGGAAAATGACATATTCATACCTCAAAGGAAAACATAACCCCAAGAGCTTAGGTACTGTTTTTTTCATATTTTTTTTCCATCGCTCTTTTGGGTTTCGCTTTTGTGGAAGGATATTTTCTTGTGCCACAAACTTTGCAGGTTTAGTGGCTCCTCTTCACCAGTTTTCCTCAGGAACAGATGCAGCACTGGATGTTTAACAGCTGATGGAGGGACCTTGGTCTGGGGAGCCATGAGCCCTTCTCAGGGAGTGCTTCCAGCGTGGGTTTGACTTCGTTTCTCCCTGCTGACTCAACAACCTCTCAAACATTTCATTATGCAGGCTCTGTGGGACATGTGGGATACAGAATAGAGAGCATAAAAGGGTAGGAGCACCTCACTATTATTTTCTTATTATTTTGCAACTACAGAATGTTTGGCAAATGATGGTATACAAAGTTGCAAGGCAGATGCTATAAATTGGGTCAGTATGATATGTGTGGCTGCCAAGGAGTCGTTTAAAGTATATTTTCACTGTTTCCAGCAAAAACAGCAAGAAAGTAAAGACATCATGAAATAATTATGTCATTTGGAAGGGAAATATAGCAGGGATTTTAAAAACATACGTGCAAAAGGAAGAACAAATTGAACCCACACCATACTTGAAAACTTAATGGAAAAGGATAAATTGATAACACAAAAATAAAACCATTGTCTTATTCTCAATACAGTCTGAAATCCAAATTATATCCTACTTAGGGTCACTAACGAAGAGAAAGATAGAAACTGCTGTCTTTATTTTTGGTACCATTTTTTATCTCTGCTCAAGGAGTAAGGAGGTTTGTAATGACAAACATCTTCCAAACTAGGAATTTAGTTAAAAGTGTAGAGCACTGAAGAGAAAGATAGCTAATCAATTAAGCTATAAGCATAGACCATTTATTCACTGTCTGAAATACATTTTAAAATCATCAAAGACTGCCATGGTAAAAACAAATTGTACTTTAAAAAGCTGTAGCCTTTTTCTAAAACAACAGACAATAAAAGAAAATTTGCTTGACTGGACCAGCGGGTCACTGTGATTTCAGTTCTGAACGGATTAATTTTGGACCTTCGTTTTTCCAATTTGTCAATAAAGTCTTTGAGAGTTGCCAAAATATGCAACCAAGAGGCAAAAGAGACAGGCTGAAAGGCTCGTGTGCTGTTCACAGTAAGGATTTATCTTTAAAACTTCTTAAGTCTTGAAACACCACCATTTTGGGGACATATTTTGTGCTGCTGCTCCCTGGTACATTATACTGCTTTTTAGCACTGGTGTGTCAGTGCTGCACTGATGACTCAGTCAGGGTCAAGCTCCAGTTGTAGCCCAGATTTTGGAAAACATGCAGCAGCCAGCAATAACTTGCAGACTATCTTAACGAGCCTCTTTCCATGCCGCTAATTCCAGACTGTTATATAATTGCAAGACTTTAATATCCAAATTTTAAGGACATGATGGCATTTTGCATTCCTTAAAGAGAAAAAAAATTGAGATCTCAGAACAATTCCCTTTAAATAATTCCTGTTTAAATAATGAGGAACTTCTCATATACAGTCCTGAAGGGCTCAGTCTTCCCTACTCCTTGTAAGACATAAATATTCTCATTACCACTTGATAACGGGCTGAACCAAAAGAATATGGCTGTGACTAAGTCAGTCCTAAATGACTAAGTAAGTCTTTTCCATTTCCAATGTCTCCAATAAAACCTCTGCCCTAAAATAATAGTTAAATATCTATAGACAAGCCAAAGTCAAAAAAAAAGTGAAAGTTTCCTCTAGAAAAGCCCCAGGGGCCTTGAGGGCAATGGAAATCAAATGATTTTGATTTGGAAGCAATTAATATTGTTATGAGCTGTGGAGGCAATCAAAATCCCATAAAGGGATCCAGTAAGTGCCTATTTGCCCTAAAATTAAGGGATGTGTGATGTGGAAACATGTCTGAGGCATGTGTTTAAAGACTCATGTCTCTTTATGAATACAATGTTTTGTTATCAGGCCCCATGCTGCAAATCATCAAGGAGGCTTTACGCTTTTTTTTTTTTTTTAACCAAGTGGCTGATATTTTTAAGGATTTGCCAGCAGGTTTGTGTTACAGTGTTCTTAATCATATTTTCTAACATGACAAATTTGCCATGCTGGTCTCTATAGGCCCCTCTTGCTCTTACTTCATAGTGAGGATAGTGTTGGAGTTGATTGAAGTGTTCAGTAATAAAATATATGTGGCCAGCTAGCACTGCCTCTTCCACAAAGGGAAAACATTTTCTATTTGACTGTATTTGCATTCCTATTTGCTTTATGCAACTAATGCTGAGAGCTTTATGGCCCACTGTCTATAACATGCTGCTTTTCATGCTATTCCTTTTTTTGGTCTGGAAAAGTTTTTGGGGGGTTTCTTTTTTTTCTTTTTTTTTTTTTTAAATACTGGACTCTGTAATGCTGTATTACTCACAGCAATCTTTCTCATTTAACCATTTTTTGGCACTATCTAATGGCCTGACTTCTCCTTAGAACAGGCAAAGTCACAGGTTATCAGTGTCAAATAATCCAGTTCCTTCCACTCCTAGTGGGATCGTGTTCTGTTCAGGATCTTCCCAATTCTTTTAAACCATATAGTTGCTTGAAAGCCAGCACTTCTTATAATATGGGCTCTTCTTTCTTGAGCTGTGCTTTGAACATCCCCCACGGTGTTCTGTGAGTCAAATCTGAGCAAAGGTAGAAAGAAATCTTCAGAATACCCAGAAAATAGGAAAAACCTGACAGAAAGGTTTCATAGATCAGCAGAGCTCTCTGAAGGTGAAAGTTTGAGCCGTTAGTAAGGGTGGACAAGGGAAGCAGGAGTTTGAAAGCAGAAGATAGATGTATTTTTTCCGTAAGCTTGGCCACCAGCTCTGCTTTTGTGCATCTACAGAGCGTGATGAGAAGTGATTTTCCTCAGGACTTGTATCCTTGTTATTTATTATATCCTGGCAGCACGATGTGATGTGCTGAGATCTCAGCTGGATTTAGCCCAATATTCCAAAATTAAGCAAGTCAATGGATGCAAGTCAAGTTAAAGTTTTTCAAAGCGTTCCAAAGTGAATTAAGTTGTCCTGTAGCAATTCCCTCAGCCCATGATGCCCTGCATTCAGTAATTACTGCAATGAAATACAGGGTGGCACTGCAGCCTTGGGCCCTGATCTCACACATCAGTTCTCTGTTCTCATTCATGCTTCTGAGCTCCAAGGGGGCTTCCCTTGTTGAATTCACCCTTGTTTCACCCCAAGAACAGCCTTTTGTCTTAGTGGGCCTAATAAAGCACTAGAAATGTTCTTGCACCGGTTTTGTTTTCCATCTGTTGGTAAGGTTTGTACAGGGGGTAAAATTAAAAAGATAATTCTAGTAGCTCTGCTGACAAAAAAGAGAGAGCAGGACACCTGTCAGAGCCACTGTGCATCCTGACCAGCTCTGAAGTTACAAGCAAGCAAGTATTAAACTATCCAAGGCACATGATGAATAACAACTGGCATTTACTTTCTCCTTCCTAGTCTGCGTGGGTAAGAAAAACTGGCATGAAGTATGCAGCTACAGTTGAGCAAATTCTTTGAATTGCATCTGGTTTAAATAACAGAAAGTTTTCTCTCATCTTGAAACTATCTTTTGAAGCTATTCCTAAACTCCCTTCCCAATATAGGGATTTAAAATGACACTTCCTATTACCCAGTAGGGAGGCTTCATGTCAGGCCTTGAGTTTTGGGAGTGGTTTGGGAGATTCTTTCGTCTTTCTTCTGATGCTGCACTTGGGTTTAGAAATAAAGACTTAATGAGAGAAAGGACTAGAATTCAACAGGGCTCATTTCCTACATGCAGAACACAACTCACCACTGTATTCAGTCATTATCAGGCATTAATGCTTTCTGTGCTACAGGAGACAGGACAGACAAGAAAATGAGGAATGTTCATCCCAGAACAGCCTGCACTAGGTCATTTCTACTGCACTACCAGGTCTTGAATACTTGACTCACTGTATAGGAGACTGTAAGTTATAAATAGCCATAAAAGTAATTTTTCCATAAGCAGAATTATTTGTTTACTCGTGTCTGCTAGCTGCCCAAAAGGAGATGGAAAGGAAGGCAACCAACATGAACCAAGTACAATTAGATTAACCTTTCAGACAATTGATATCTGGCATTCAAAGAATGCAGAACAACAGCAACACCAACAAGAAAAACAAAACAAACAAACAAAAAAACCAAAAAGTGGAGTAAATTGTTTTAAATCCAGCAGAGAAGAATGGATTTGCCAGACCATTTCTAGAACAGGCTGGCAGCCTTTTGCAGTGCTGAGCTTATCAGAAGGAATGTGGGCCACATACCTCTACTTCAGCACATAACCACAGTATAACCAGGAGCTCTAGGATCTCCAGGTAGAAAATCTGGTAAAAGCTTTATTCCAATTAAAACTTCCAAATGGGTTTATAATTGTGCCAGGCTTTATTAGTGCAGATGTACCCTTCTATTATTTGTAGGATCAGTGATGAAAATAAACTTGCTTTGTCCTGTTTTTAAAAAAAGAATATTAAATTAAGCCTGGAAATAGAAAATAAATGCAAAATTTTGTTTGATTTTAGACTCTATGCAGTTCCCTCAAGACAGACAAAACTGAAGAAATGGCTGAGGCTAACACTCCTTTTGATTGTCTAATTTCTATTTGCTCTATCATTTATAACATATTTAGACCCTTATGATTGTTTGGAAGATGCGGTTTCAAGCTGCATTTACTGTTTGGATTTGCACGCTGGGTCTGACCCAAAGCTATGAGGATTTCAGGTCATGTCTCGAGTAGATACCTGCTGAGGCAGCAGAACTTCATCTTTCTGTTTACTGAAGCAGTCTTTGAGCCAGGCTTTGGCCTTCACTTACAATTCTTCCACTCTCTCCACTATATCTTCCCATGACAGTAGATAGATTCCAGAAAGGAGAAATGCTGATAGTTTGAGCCCTAGGTTCACTCAACAGCAATCTTGTATACTTCTATCACAAAAAAAATTGTCATATGTTTGTATCTGCCCTGTTTCTTTATGTCTTCCTCATCACCACACAAAATTGCTGCTGTACAGGAGCAAATGCTGTGGAAGCCCAGGGGAATGAATTCTTTCTTGTGACATTCCTCCACTGCTTTGGTGCCAGGATCTGCAGAACCTATTTTGCCTTCCCGTGTTAATCTCAAATGCTGAATGTCTCCTGGAAGACACACATTTTCTCATTCTCGTTTCTCATTCCCTCCCTCATTGATGTCAATAACTATTGGGGAAGGAATTCCAGATTCCTCAGAAATCAAGACACAGGTGAGGAATAACTTTCACACAAGTAATGGCTTGAAGCTTTTATGCCTTTCATCTGTGCTGAACTGCACAGGTGGAAAACATGTAAAGTTAACCACAGAGATTGAAACGTGTCTGAATTCATGAAGACAAAGGAAAAACAGTTTTAGCTTAGTGGAAAAATTGAGATTTTGAAAATTAAACTACTTGCATTGGGGGCAGAAATGGTGTCTTTACTCTTCACTGCAACTTTACCTTTCTCCTTAAAAGGGTTGTAAAAACTGTCCTAAACAGCACAAGGTCAACATTCACCTTAAAATGTTCTACAAAATGACCAGCCTCTGATGTGATGAACACACCATCGGACAGAAAGGCAACTTTAAGTTTGACAAAGTAATAAATTACTCTTCATTGCATCATATAAAATCACATCATCTCTCATTGAAGCTATTTTCTTTCACGGTATGTCATGAAAGTCCCAAACCCACAACTCTTTACCACAGCTTTACATGGGATGTTTCCGGGGCCTTTGAAGTTTTTTTCTGTATTTGGAAAGCAACTGCTACTGCCCACACCAAGGTGTCCTTTAGGATTGGGTAAAGCCTAACTCCACAGGGATTCTGTCTGGGTTAGCACAGAGGGCTGTGCCAGGCGCTGGCAGCCGGGGGTGCTGGGGCTCGGGGCAGCATCCCAAGCCTCCAAGTGCTGTGGTCGTGCTGTTGTTCTGTCAGTGACCCTCTAAATTTCAGCTTTGTTGTTGTTTCTGCCTGCTGCGAGGGTTGCTTACAGCCCACAGCTGAACGGGATCCCCTTTTTTATTTTTTTTGTGAACTTATCTCATTGTTTCATCGCCTGAATAACTGAGGGCAACCAAGCTTGGATTTAAATCTGTGTAAACAGAATCACGTGTCCAAAAGAGATGTAGGAAAAAAAATAACCTTCAACAATAGATGAGAGTGCTGGTCAGCTAATTAGTCTTAAAATGAGCATCTGATGCCCTAAAATGACATGCCACCTTAGGGAAGCTGCTCCTGTGTGTGGAGGCTGCTGCCCTGTGGCAGTTTTCTCACCCGCTGAGTGCTGGTAAGCACTCACTTCAAAAAGGAGGAGGCAACGTTTATTCTCTCCAAACTATGCTAAGAGCACTGTGCTAAGCAGAGATATTCCAGTACAAGTCCCAAGTAAGAAGTAAGATAGTAGGGGAGGAATCAGAATAGCCACAGAACTCTGTGGGGAGCACAGAACTGGTTCCTGCACTCTTTTCTGTCAGCTGTGGCCAAAGCATTTTAATCTGTCTTGCCTTTCATCAAAGGCACAAGAGCCATCTTCCCTGAAAATGAGAGTGTAGCACTGGGTCTGATGGGAAACTTGTTTAAACATGTCTTAGGATGGCTCTTTGTGGTCTCTTTGTAAACACGTGTTTCTTCTTCCCAACACCCCCCACAGCAACTGTTATCTCCCATGCAGGAATGTCCTGGGAAAGGTGTCCTGAGGTGTCCCACTGGTCCTTTGTTTAACCCCTTCCTATTGGCTGTTGACCCTTTACCTGATGGTTTTTTCTGTGTGACCCTGAACTTGTGATTGGTTCCCCTTTGACCCTCCTAAAAGCTTTATAAACCCCTTCCCAACAATAAACTCTCTCTTGCCTCCTCTCCACGCCCGGTGTGCTGTCTCTGTGCCTGCCATGGAGCCACGTGGGTGCTGGGGGGAGGGGAGGGCACCTCTCCCCTCCAGGCTCGGGGCCTGAGAAACCCTGTGTCTGGAGTCCCCCTTCCCCGTCCACCAAGACGTCGGAAATGGTTCTTCAGACGGAGAAGGAGCTAGAGCTGGGCTCCCCCACGTCGTGGGTGGGGAAAGGGATCCAGATGAGAGGCTATGTTTTTGTATGCAGGGAGGAAAATAGGGAACAGATCTGGAAACAGGTAGGAGTAGTGTTATGTCCCTGCCCCCAGAATCTCTTGGCGTCTATGACTGTTGCACAAAAAACGTGTGCTAGGAGCAGCTGGAAATTCAGATATGTGTAGTGAGTACATTCCTGTTATTAGAGGTGAAACAGGAGTTCAGGGAGGAAGGGGGGAGCCAAAGAGGCAGAGAAATCCAACACTGGTGTTCTTGGAGGCTTGCTCCATTTCTGAATCAGGATTTGCAGAAATCACACCAGTAGCCAGCAGTGTGGTGTCTCTTCCAGCAGGGCTTTGAAGAGTAATGCAAAACCCATCCCAGCCTAGTGGCACGGCAGAGGACTACTTGGCAACTTACAGCATCAATGTGAGCTGTCTGTCTGTCTGTTATCCAAAAATACACTGAAGGCCTAAATATACCTACACACACTGCATACCATCCAACCATACTTACAGTTCCAGCCTCCAAATGCAATAGTTGGGAGGAAAATGTTTGGTTCGTTTTCTCAAGATGGGAAAAACATTTCCTGACAGTTTTTAGCCCAGCATGTTCAGTCTGCCCCAAAGAGATTACCAGAAAAGCTGCATCATGACATCTCCTCCTGGGCTCAAAGCAAAAGCCATGCACTCAGAATGTTTCCTGTCTTGGAAGAAAACAGTATAGAAAGTACACAGGTGCAAGACACGTGGCAGAATTTTGCTTTTACTTTATTGAATAATACCCACATTGTTGCTGTGTGACAAGGAGGGAAAAAATAAGATCAGTTCTAACTACCATGGGATATTTGGCTTGGATTATCAGCAGGAAAAGTGAGGAAAATTGCTTTCAAAAGTATATAAACTGAAATGCTTCTGTTATTCTTAGCCCTCATTAGCAGGATATACAATGGAATCCCTCAGAAGTGTATTAATTGCAGTAGTAAACTATCTTTCCTTTTAACTAATACCAAACTAGAAAAGGTAAGGGTTTCCACAAGCATTAGATTAAAATGGAACACGATCAGTACTATTTTATCAGGTTAATTGGTGGGCTTTGCCTCAGGTGCCTCAGATACGAGTGAAAACACTTGGCATTGAGGAGAATGGGGTTGGGGGATATTCAGGTAACTTGCAGAAGCAGTTTGGGGTTTTTTGTTTTTGGTTTTGTTTTTTTTTTTTTTTTTTTGGTTTGGTTTGGTTTGGTTTTTTTGTAAGAAGGTGCCCATGCTTTTGCTGTTTCCTAAATAACCTGAAATATATCCAGTTAAATACGTATGAATGATGTCTGCTGTCTTGTAATCTCTCCAATTTAACACCTATAGCAGTTTAAGAAGCTAGGGAATGATCTTGGGCACACTGCAGCAGGAAAACATGAACTGAGGTTGTGGAAGAGAAGGAAGTGCTGAGCCAACCACTCTACACTTTTTCTGTAGAGTCAAGAACAATAATTGATCTGTTTTAAAAAGAAAGATGTACTTGTAAAGATATTTTAATAGGCAAGATATTTAATATTTTAGAGAAGTAACAAATTGTCACATTAGCTGGGGTTGTCCTTATTCAAGGGTCTCTGTACAATGTTCCATTGAGTGGTGTGTGGACACCCAGTACTTTGCACTCTAGTCTAGGTTTATCACTGATAGTTTTAAGCCTCTTGATAACTGATTTACTCCACAATGTTTTGTCTTAGCATGGAAGAGAAAATAGAAAAATACTAGGGAATCTCTTCAAGTAATCAGTGATTTATTCTATGTCCTTTCTTGATGATTACTCTGTATAGAACCATTGTTGCAGCAGAAATGAAGAAAAAGCACCCACTTTCCAGTAATTAATTTAAGTTATATATAGTCATACTGCATCTAGGATGTCTTTCATATAGGATAATATTCAGTTTCCATGCTCAACACTATAATCTCTTCAAATCTGTCGACCTATAGCAAGAGGCAATACCTGGAAAGGACATTTAGAGAGAAAACTGCAGAGGAAATAACACTGGAAGTTCACTACGTATTAATCACCTTTCCAAGTCAGTGCTAAAGTGTTACCTTTTTGTATAGTAGTAAAGGAAAGAGTGCTATTGGAATGCCTGAGTTACAGCCCCAAGCCTGTTCCAGCATCTTTCTGCAGAGTAGAAGGCTGAAGATGCACAGGGTATTCTCAGAGCCTGCTTCCTGCTGAAGGAAAATTACCTTGGCATGGGATTTCTGCAAGACAGCTGCAGGCTGCTCCCTGGGGAAGCCCTGCTGGGCTGCACCAACAGAGAGTGGAGCCAAAGATAAAGGCTGGGGAACGTGCCAAGAGCACAGCATTTGCACTACTGCAGATCTTTGGAGTGGCACCACGACCCACTTGCACAGGCTTTTGAACTGCCTAAATTGCACTGCAGTTGAGAGATGAGAGATAATCAGGTGGACAAGAGAATGACATTTTATTATTTCTTCTTTTTTTCCTCCCTCCTCTGATACCCTGATTCCGTGGGCGGAATGTGTGTGCTGGGAATTCGTGGGCACTCCACAAAAGAGAGAGCTGGGAAGAGATCTCCAGGTTGCAGATGATTAAAATTGGGCAATATGCACAGTTTTGATGTTGCTTGTGTCTGTGTGTATGTGTCTGACTGACATGTAGGTGAGACTCTTCAAAAGCAAAATGATAGAAGAAAATGATAGAAGAAAAAACCCGTTCCTTTTTCCTACAGAACACTGGTATCTATTCTTTTCCTTCCCCTGAATTCTTTCTGTTGCAATCATGACTGTGTGCTCAGGTCAATACCATGTTTACTCCTTTTTTTTTGTTTTGTTTTTCTATATACCAGAAACACCCAGGTCTAGACTTCAAGAAAAAAAATCTCAATCACAACAGTTTTAGCAGCCTGATTCACAGTACAATTTGTTCCACAGAATGTTCAGGGAAGCCCAGGTGTCAAATTAGGCATCAAAAAACCCTTCATGTTAATACTCAATTTACTAGAAGCTAATTTTTATTACTTTAAGCTACATCTTTATGGTTAGGATGGTATAAAGCCCTCGGATACGAAAAAAAATCCCGAGGAATGAAAATTAGTGGTATTTTACAGGTTGTTAAACTAATACTTTAGGCCCAATAAGTTTATGAGATATGATCGGAATGTATATTACATTGGCCTACAATAAACCAATCAGATTTTATTTGCTTTTTCATATGTAAGACATGGTGTATATATACTCACTAATATAAGAGTAATTTACCCATCTAATCCTAAATTTAAATTTTACTAGATAATATTTAGTCTGCATATGACATTTAACTAAAATGTCAGGTTTTCAGGTTTTGAGAACACAAAGTAAAAAGTGTAAACATTTCAAGAAATGTCTATGGAAAGTCTTAATTTATATATAATTTGTCATTCAGCAACTGCAAAAAGAATCATATTCACTTTTTTATTGTTCTTCTTGCTTGGGCTTTCTAAAAAGCCAAATGAAAATGTTCTTTTTTTCATAATGCATCAGAATGTGCTGAGTTAATATGTCAAAATATCTGTTCTAAAAATGTCAGTATAAAATTGCTGACACAAAACTGGTGGATTTTATGTATTATCAAATGTATCTCAAAAGTAATTTTCCCAACACCCTCCTTTCTTTTATAAATCAAAAGCAGTTCTTTGGCGTGTCCTTAAATGCTTTGTTCTCTGCTGATGAAGTACAGACATCCTCGTTCACCTAAAATGAGGCAAAACCTGAGTTATGCCAAATAATTGGCATGCGTTGACAAAGGCTCAGCTTATTGGAAGGAATCCAAAGATTGTTCAGCCATGAAGAAATTTTAAAAATAGTAAGTCTGTCACACATATTTTGGACAGAGAGCAACAGTAACATTTTATTTGAATATGTTCATTCAAATGCATATTTCCAATACAAAGCAGGGAAACTGGAGCAATTGTTCCACATAACTTTTGCAGGTATTTCACATAATTTACATTAAATTAAAGTGGGAGAGTGGGCAGATCTGGATTGGAGTTTGAACAGCTTACAGTCAGGTACAAGAGGAAAGGGGAGTTAAATGGAACAGAAGTTGCATTTTGGGTAATTTGGAGGCCAGTAGTTCTGCCGTTTGGAACTTACATTCAGAGAAGCAAAGTAGAGCAAAGCAATGGCCAGTAAAAGTTGCTCTGAAGAAATTTTATTTTATGTTTTATTTACTTTGAGTAGGACATCAGTGTTCAGCATGTGATTGCTATTTAACTCATGAAACATTTTTTTTCTGTAAATTTTATGACAGTCATACATTTGAAGGAAAAGAGAAATGTCATCAACAGTCTTACTCAATCTCAAAGAAAATGTGGAATCTGTTGGAGCTGAGATAAAAATGAAGGTTGAAAAGGTTTACAACTGCTTTGCAAAATGTGGAAAAACACTGAAAAAAACAAACCATTAAGAGATCTGTTCTAGAATTATAGACCATGTAGAATAATCAGACCTGATTAGATCCTGCTCTAAGAATAAGATTTAGTTGCAAATTTGTGGGTTAAGTGAAAAGTTGTCCTCATTCAGGAGAGTAGACTGGTAATAGAGGGAGGTGACAACAGAGTTACACTTCCTTTGATCTGAAGATGCTAATTTAGACTGCTGATTTAGTGACTAAGCACGTGGGAATTTCTTATCTCCTTTTGCCCCCTAATGAGATGACTGAGCCTTGACTGGGACACAGAGAAAAGAATGAAAACTAGACCGTACTACAGAATAATTCAAAGTAGAATTCAAGCTTAAAAGAACCAGCAAAAAGATGATGTTCACTTAGAGGAAAAGTTAGAAAACAACTTAAGTTTATGGCTGAAAAATTACCACGTGTTCACATTTAAAGAAATTAAATGGCCTTTGCCCCAAATATATCTGTGCCTGTCATATTCTATAGAACAGAATCTTTATGCCTGAATGCTGGCTTTTTTCCTCCCAGAAAAAAATACAATGTGACATCCAATCAATTAGACACACAGAGAAACTCTCATAAACCTGCCTTCAGCCAACCAAGAGTAAATTCCCAAGAATAAAATGAGTATAATTCTTGAACAACTCGGTGCCTGGCCAAGTTCTGATACCCGTGACTGCTGAATGTAGAGGGTGTATGTCACAAAAGCCAAAAATACCTTGTGAAAAAGAGAGCTATACTGTTCCACAGTATGCTTTCCTTCTGTGAAACTGGGAGTACAGTATTCCTGAAACCAGGGACACATTTGGGAAGCAAGAGTCTTTTTTTGTTACTGGATGCAGGAGTGTTTAATTGTTTGGAAATCCAAAGACTAGTAATGGTGGCATCGAGTTTTCTACAAGGAAAACCATATTTCCCTTTCCAAAACCCCATAGTCCCTTGAAACAGGAAGACACGCCAGAAGTAAATAATCTGATGTTGAAGACACCCATAGAAAAAGATTCTGCTTTAAGTTTTTTGTTCTCAAGAGGAAGAAGGGACATGTGACGTGCTTAAAGATCTCATTAATTGTCAATTGTTGCCTGATAAAGCTAAAATCTGTACATGGTATTCCAAGCTGAGTTATTCTAGTAAGTCTTGGCTTATTCCAGTCACTAGAAAATAAAACATTTTTGTCAAATATTAAATATTGTTAATTACTTACGATAGATATAGGAAAAGGAAAGGGTTTCTACATTGTTCTTTTTTATTGTTTAATTCTTTTGCCTTACTAAAACTCTGTATTAGATTAATCTGAAATCGGGCAGATGTAGAGAGGAATCAGAGAAGTTTTGGTGTAAAAATAAGGTTCTTGACATAGAAAGAACTGGTTTATGGAAGAGAATAAAATAAATAAATACGTGGCTCTGACACAGAAAAGGTTAATATTCATGGACTTAGTCTATATCTTTGAGCTGCAATGGAATTTATGATAAGCTCATCAACTTAGTAATAGGGTGTTTAAGTGTATCATTTTGGGAGAAGCAGCAGGAGAAAAATGTGACCTAAGCACAACTCTTTTGCTGTCTCTCAGTTGTTGGAACAACACAGCAATTTATTCCAGCTGTCTTTTAAGTTTAGCACACGCTCCATCCCAAACTTGGCCACACCTGTTGGCTGACACACACAGGGACTTAGTGCCAGCCTGAAAAATATCAGCTCCTTTTGTGCAGGTATGTGGAACACATGGTCTTTTCTGCTGTGCCTGCAGTCACAACCCAGCAGGACCAGCAAAATGGAGTGTATTTCCTACTGCTTTTATGCATGGATGCATGTGACTTGAAGAAGTAATCAAACCTTCACAATGTCTTTCTAGCAAAACCATCCTGGTGTCTTTCCATGTCTTCAAATGCTGTGATTTGGGCAACTGCCCTGTCACCTTTCTCCCCTAATTCAAAAGAGAAATCGCTTTTGAAACTACGAAATTATATTTGGAAAGAGAAAAGGTTCTATGTAGCAGCCAGGTAAGGTGCTCACCCCCCTGCTTAAAGTGAGAGAAGAGCTATTCTCCAGGTTGTGACTGAATTTCTATTCGTATTACCTGTGATTTCAGCTTCTGAAACATCATCTTTTTCAGGAAAATACTTCACTTGCTGAATCAATTTGTACTGCTCTACACTTATATTGAGTATTGTCCAGACAGTCAGCATTATTATATACATGTGTTTAACTGAAACATGGAGGCTATCACATTTAAAAGGGAAAAAAAATACACTAATTTCTTCTTATCCAATCAGTGGATTAATTACAACAAATATTTTCTTTTAGTTTGCTAAACAATGATGGAGTCATCATGAAGTATCTTTGGATTTTTTTCATCTACCTTTGCACCTGCATCTGTTCTTTAGAAGAAAATAATGATGTATAAATATCAGATGGGAAAAAAGTAATTTTAAAATCATGCATGTAAAATACATTGGAATGAGGCTCTGAGTTGTCAAAGTCAAGGGTTTAAATTGCAGGCGAAGTAGTTGCATTTCCAACTCTCATTTAGTTCTTTTTGCATATACATTTTAGTGTAGTTTTTGATTACAACATCACATATTTGATTGCCATTTCATTCTGTTTTGAGGATTGAGCTTGCTCATTAAAAAGCAATTTCCCATGGTGGCTTGTACTTTTATTACTGTGATCTTGTCAGATGCTACATAAAACACAGAATTATTAAGTTATTTGGGGACTGCCTCCCATGGAGTCAATGGAATTCAGAAGTACTACCAGGCTTCCATGAATGAACTGAACAGTGCAACCTCAGAGCACAAATCATCTCAGATGGTGCAGGGTTTTTTTCCAAAGCAGAGATTTGCATTTTCAAAATATGACTTGCAGCAACACTAGGCTTAGCAGCTGCTTGCCTGCAGTTCTGCATGTTGATTTTGGACTCAATGATCTTAAAGATGATTTAATCTTTTCCATACCAAATGGTTCTGTGGTATGCTCATGCCCTAACTGGACACCTGGGATGGCTAAAGGATCAGCCACAAATGCTGCACATCCAGTGACAGTGAGTTATATATTATTTTCCAGGGCAGCATTGTATTGCCATGAGTGACACCATCCTTTCTCGTTTTTTTCCAGGAGAGAGGTAATTTTATGCTTCATTCATTTGATCCCATACAGCTGCTGCCAGGGGTGAGACAGGTGCAAACAAGCAAATTGCATTTTCCTTCTGGGTTTCACAAAACACAGAAGGATGCAAGAGACCAATGGATGGGGGGTGAAGCTTGTCAAAGGAATAAAAGCTTTGTCCTGCAATATAGGGATGAAAAGTAGGCTGGATCCAGCAACATGAGTTACAGCATTTCCAACCTCTTGAAGTTTGATTCTGAAACAGTAATAAGACAGAGAGCCTTTATACATCTCACCAAAACAGAAAGGACCCTTGAGCAGCTGTCTATTACAGGAACAGAATATGAAACATCACCAGCATTTTTTTACATACCAACAAAGAGGGGATTTTTTACATGAATTTCTGCAAAGGCATAACAGAAAATTACATCCTTGATCACACAGACCAGTTTTGACACCTGTCTTCGGGTGGATTATGCTGATTTCTGCAGGCAGTAGCCCAAATAACACTGACATTTCTTTCTAAGGCAGATCCATAGCATTTGCAGTGTAGGAATTATACTTTCTCAAACAATGCAGATGTTTGCAGCAGTGGTTTTGCTATTTGCATTTTAAGTGTTGGTGAGAGCTCAGTTCTGCCAGCTGATTAATACTGATTGGGCCTTTTCTCTCCAACATTTCTGCTGTGTTCCTCTTGAATGTGTGGCTAGGGTCTCTGCCACACAGTGAGGGAAGAGTCCTTCCTAGTAACTTCATACTCCCGAGGACACACAAGAGTGTCCTCAACTGCACAGACACAATGTCTAAAATGGATTTCTAAAGTGCAAGGACTCAGTTTATATGTTGAGAATCACACGGGACCGGGTTTTCTGCTACCTGCCAAATTTCCTGGGCACAGAAAAGCAGCCAGCTGAGATGACCATGAAGGATCTCTGGTCTTCAAGGTAGACTGGTCATTCTATGTGTCATGAGGTGTACGCAGCTATCCAGCCAAAACATCCACTGGGAGTACAACAAACTTCAGCAGTTTGGCTTTATGTTCTATTTTAATATCCAACACATATCCAGAATGTCTTTGGTGAAAACACCAACTCTGCCAATGAAAAGATGAACTCTCCGGAGCAGATTTGGTGTGGAGCAAAGATTTAAGTCAGAACCCAATAAAAATTTAGTGTTAGGCTCCTTTTTCTTTCTCAGTTTAAATACAGATTTACAAAAGGAAGTACAGCAACTCTCTTAAATCAACTAATACTCTCTCTCAACAGCAAAGGGTTAATCATGTATCTGCACATTCCAGGGCTTTTCTCAGTCTGACTTTGAACATAGTATGTCAGGTGACTTCTTTCTACTTGCTAAAATGTTGGAGGGAGGGCTGATGTGGAGGGTAGGAGGAATTTCTATGCCTTCAAAGAATCACAAGTTTGGTGCACTAAATCATACACTAGGTCAAAATTAAATTGTGCTGTGGTACTTCGATTGCTTAAAAAAATATGGTATTACTAGATGAAGAGATGTGAAATAAAGTAGCTAATTACATTCCCACTTATCTCTGTGCTAAACATGATACATCACAATGAATTTATATATGTTTATTGTGGGCACAGTACAGCTCTATGGAATACATTATAGAGTTAATTGTTTTGCAATCTATTTGATATTGTACCTTTTTTAAATTCTGCTTCCAGTCTAACTTGTCTGGATTATAAAAATCACGAGGACAAGGCACACTAATAGATAGGACTAAACTAGAATATGTGTGTGGAGTTAAGAGTGAATATTCAGAAAAAAAAGCTGTTAATATTATGCCTCCATTAACAACTTCATACATTATCTCAAACTGGAAGTAAACAGCACCTTAACAATGAGGTGCAAAAATGATACTAACTGGGAAAATCTGGTGTGCCCTAGACAGAAACACACTGTAAATGTAAACCATAGGAATATGAGCACAAAGCAACAGGTAGTTTGTGATGATAGCTCCTTATGTGGCATAGTGGTACATCAATTTTTAAATGACCACATTCCAAACGTGGAATGTAATGAAATGACCAGTCAAAAGTTATTTGCAGGGTGTCTTGTTATCATTTGATCCCTTAGAAATCAGACAGCATCACTGATTAGTCCTAGTAGGGGCTCTGCCTCCCTCTCATGGACTTTGGTAATTTCTCAAGGTGGTTTTCAAAATTGAATCGTTTTGAAAGCAAGCCTAGCTCTCAAATTCTCATAAAATATCAATTTCTGTACCCCAGTGACATGGTGTTTCCCCTCATGTCTGTATGACACCATGTACAGAGAGTTCTTCACTCATTGCTCTTGCTAGTGAAGAGCATGTTGTGTTAGGACTTTAATTTCACTGATTAGTTTACAGAATGTTGATATAAATAATATGACAACAACTTCTTATATATGGTTTAAGTGGTCAAATTGATGGATTCCCTTCCTTTCTTCTGATAGTTACAGAATTTGCATTCGTCTGAAGTGCTTGAATGGAGTTACAAAGCATAATCATCTCACAATTTGGGGGCAATACTACATTGTGAGAAACAGAGATATAAGTTCTACAGTTACACTGAGAAAAACTTTTTTAAGCAAACTTAACATTTCCACTCATCATTTTTTCCAGTGATACAAAGTAGTACACTGCAATCCCTGCAAAGTCCTGCCAGAAAGAGGGAACTGGATTTCTGCAGTGCTGTGGGTTTTCTCTGCATGCTATGTCTCTCCCATTGACAGATCAATGGGATCATGTACCACATTTTGCTTCAAACCAACAGAAAAATCAATGCAAGAGAGAGGGGACTATAATTTTCAGGAGGCTGGTGTACATTTTGGGACGTGCTTGGGTCACCATGTTTATTTCCACACAGTGTCTAAAGAAGGTTTTACTTTGCAAAAGTCCTGTGATACAGCTGGTTCTCATTTTCATCTTGCAGATGCTGTCTTGCTTACAGGGCAGCTTAGTTAAAAAGCTGTGTTGACTCATAAGACCAAGATGTACAATATTCAGTTTTGATTGAAAAGTGCATCCCCCCTTCATCATCCACAGGACAAAAAGCTTGAAGTCCAACCACATTTTTCCAGGAGCAGAAGACTAGCTCCAGAAGCAGTGTCAAAGCTCCCTTTGTCTGTGAAGCATAGTCAACTATTAAAAGGCTAAAAAATGTGCTTATTCATCTTATTATTATGGAAAGTGCTGGTGACTCACTGCATGGGCGAGAGGAGGTGGTTTAGTTTAGTTATTACTGTTTGTAATTGAGTTTTGTGTTAAGATGGAAACAAAACAGAAATAATACGGAAGATTTTCTTAGTGTACGTGAATGTGCCCTTGGAGTTAAGGAGCAAGAGAGCATTTACAGGCACTTCCCTGCACCAGCCAGTTCTTGCCACTGAATAAATGTGCCTGAGCCAAGCAGAAGTTAAAAAAAAAGAAAAATACAAAAGAAAGGAGACAAAATCTTCCTCTTCCCCCATCCTCCCTAGAGCCAGGACTCGGAGCAATGGAATTTCCCTGATGGGGAAACAAAGACATGATGTCTAATTGCTGGGACACAAAGACTCAGAGGGAGAGCACTGACCCCAGTGGTCAGGAAGACAGAGAAAGAATCTCAGTTCTGAGTACGTACAAAAAGTTCAAGAACCCAAGCAGAGCCAAGGGAAGGCTCAGGAGTATTGAGGAGAGGAATGCAGACAAGTGGTTGTTAGTCTGTTTTTTATACATTTGTCCATCCGAATGCACACGTGGATATTCTCCAACTAACTAATGACAGAGTTTATTAATCTTATTTCCTTTTGCCTTCAACCAATATGTGCTCCTATAAATGCTGGGATCTGAAAGCAGAATTGCTCGAACTTCCAGAGAATGGGGAGAACGAGCCTGGGTAATGCAAATCTAGGACAGGGTATGGAATTCTAACAACTGTAACAAACAGGGAACTTCTTCCCCTTAGTACATGCTGCAGGAAAAGCAGGAGCTGAAATCTATTATTAAGAAAGCACTTGGCTGTTGTAGTGGCTTCTATACAAAGCAGACTCACAAGTGCAGCCAGTGGGAACTCTACAGGGTTGTGAAAGAGGACAGAGTTTGTAGTAGAAGGTAAGAAAATGAATTATTCTCAGTAAGGAACTCACTGCAACTCAGCTTTTCCTGTTATTCTGGAACCTGATTTCTCCTGAAACCTGATTTCTCCTGGAACTTGAGAGCTATTGATTCAAGTCAATAATCTTTAAATCACTTGCTGGTTTCTTTCTGGAGAAAACAAGCCACTTCTCAGGGAGTAGTAAACCTCATGCTATCAGCATTTTCACTTCTTATCTCTCAGTCCAAGTTTCTTTTCTCCTTGATAAATGCCCCCTGTGCACATAACTTAGGTGAAAAACATCTCTTTTCTCCTCTGAACACCCCAATATGTAAAATTCAGCCTTTGAAGGAAAAAAATGCAGGTTCTCACCTTTATTTTCACTTTTTAAAGGCTAGTATACAATATAGCATGGAGAATACCAAATTCCAGAGACAACAGAAGACTAAAAGTGATCCTAAAAGCAACAGTGTAAGTCTTCCAGAAGTAATAATATTTGAGTTAGGAGGATGTCCTTGAGTTAGGAGGACATGCAAGGGTACTGGTGGTGTAGAGAGTCAAACAAATCACACAGGTTTTTAATGAGGGAGTAATTATATGGGTTTTTTCTGTGTGGTTTATAAACACTAATTATGACTTGTTCCTAAATGTTCCAGGTGAATAAACAGAACTAGGAGTAGATTAGACAGCTTGCTAACCTCCATGAGGGAGTCAGCAGCAAACTTAAAAGCAGGCATTTCGAATATTTATTGATTATTACCCTGCCTAAAACCTCATTCAGTGTGGACAAGACTGAATAACTATGTGAACATAAAATGGGGCACAGGAAAGTCACTTTAAAATATTTACTGGAATGGTGCTGACCACTTTAGATAAGAGTGAAAGCCTCCTATACATCTAGGGTTTTTTTAAATTTTCTCTTCGCTCTCAATAAGCAAAAACTGTGTTGCACTCTGTTTTATTGGAACAGAGGAGATCTCTTTGATATGTTTACACAACATTAGTCATTGCATCTGGGAGGTAAGTTGCCCTTGGCTTTCTGCATCTGGCCCCAGTGTAAGTAGATAAAGACAAATGCTTTCTCAATGCCAGGATTCCACAAGCACATGGTCCAGCCCTCCACTCCTCACAATTTCTCTCTTCCTTGCAATCTCTTCAAAAGATCCTGTGTGTTGGAAGAGCCAAGTTAATTATTTTAAAGGTTCCAATAGTTTATTTTTCGGAAAGATTCTCAGACGTATGAATCACCAGGAATAGCCGTAGTTCAGGAAAAACTTCTGGGAGTTGGATGTCGCTGCTAACACTTGGTCAGAATCGATTCTATGGGACCTGGAGGCAAAGGGAAAGGGAAAAGCAAAGCTTTGCAGTGCCCTTTGAGCACACAGGGAAGCCAAGGATGCATTTTAGGTCAGTTCAGTGTCACAAGAAAAAACCCCAAACCCAAACTACCAAGAGGTAAGTTTTTGACCCTGATTTCATTAATACCTTAAAACAGCACTGACATGCACTTATGCTGAACTCTTCTTTGAACAATAAGAGCTTTGCTGAAAGGTGAAAAAAGTTGGGGTTTTTTCATTTTTTTTTTGCATTTTCCCCTTTCTACTTTGAGTGATTTTCTCAAGCTTTTATAGTGGTTCAAACTAAGCCTTCATCTCAGTCATACAAACCCTATGCCTCTAATAAAAGTTCAAACAACAAAGAGTAGTTTTAATATTGAGTAGAACCAGCAAAACTAGAACACAGAATATCTGTGCCAGCAAAGTATGTTTCTGCACAGAACAGAGTATTCACAGGATTTGTGGTAACACTCTATGGAACCAATTTATGCCTGGCAAGGAAAATAAAAATATAACATTTCTTGTGCGAAGATTTTTCCACATTCACTCCAACAGTGTGTGTCATTAGGTACATCTGTGACAAAAACATCACTTAAAGCAGGCTAGGAAAGAGAAACCTTGGCTTACTCACCCTATTACTTCATCTCTAGGGTTTGTCCTGGTGCACTTTTCCAGTAACACGATATTTGGATAGGCTCTGTATTGTCTTATATAAAAGAAGTTACCATAAGAACCGTCTCCATACGCTCTGCCACTTATCTGTAATTGTTTCATTTGACTGAAGAATTTATACCCAGTAATTTTATAATAATGTAGAGGTTAGTCCATGTAAAATCAGTCATGCTTGTTTACAGCAATTAATTAGCAAATTTCTTGGTTTAGGCTGTAAAGTGTGATCCATCACTGTCTTTGTGGACTAAAGATTCTGTGTTGAGAGTTGTCATTTGTGGTTTTATGATAAATTATAAATTTACCATAATAAATTTATCATAGTGTGGCTATATTATTTAATTTATAATTGTTTATGAAAACTCCAGTTGCAATTATAATGTGTTTATAATAATTTCAGCTGCTATAATATTTCATATTTATGTAATAAATATGTATTATGTAAACCTTTAAAAGCAAATATAAGTCAATTTTTTTGTATTTCAAAAAACACAAAACTAATTTGACCTTAAAACCCCCAGACCATTTTAATGTTTTCTCCTTGAGAATTCTGCAGCAGCCAGTACAATACTTGCTGAAATACATTATATACCTTTGAGTTATTTGCTGTTGTATTTAATTCAGTAAGAAGGAAATACAGAATCGAATTTGAGAGGGGGACTAGTTATCCAATAATTTTGTAAAGAAATAATCTCATGTTAGATGTCATCCTCAAGAGGATTTAGTGCATCTTCAGTGAGAGGAGGAACTTGTGAAAAGAGTAGGATTTAAGACATTTAGTATTTAGTATTTCCTATGCCTAATTTTATGTAGCTCCCCGGACAGTATACTCATGTGAATCCTGTTCTTATGAGCCTTTCTTAATCTTGATTTGTGTTCCTGAATTCTGTAAGAGTTACTGTGTAATGGAGGAGAAAATATCAAAGTGTGCAGGACTGTCCAGGGGCAGGGAGGGCAGGGTGTTGCAGTAGTCATCACTCAGCTTTGGCTGGGGAAGAGTTAAACTGTCTGTAAACAGCAGATTCGTATACTGGTAGGTTGTGAAGGTCATTTTAGATCATTTCATGTGTAGTAAGCTGACATCCATTCATTGTAATTTTTTATATCTCCTGCAGCGCTACAGGCTGGGGACAGAGTGGCTGGAGAGAAGCCAAGCAAGAAGGGACCTGGGAGTTTGGATTGACAGGAAGCTGAACATGAGCCAGCAGTGTGCCCAGGTGGCCAAGAAGACCAATGGATCCTGGCCTGGATCAGGAACAGTGCGGCCAACAGGTCCAAGGAAGTGATTCCTACCCTGTACTCAGCACTGGTGAGGCCACCCCTGGAGTGCTGTGTCCAGCTCTGGGCCCTCAGTTCAGGAAGGACATGGAGGGGCCAGAGAGAGCAACAACCTGGGGAATGGACTGGAGCACAAGTCCTATGAGGAGAAGCTCAGGGGAGATCTCCTCACTCTCTGCAACTCCCTGACAGGAGGGTGTAGCCAGGTGGGGGTCGAGCTCTTCTGCCAGGAACCAGCAGTAGGACAAGAGGGCTTGGTCTTAAGTTGTGCCAGCAGAGGTTTAGGTTGGATGTTAGGAAGTAATTTTTTCCAGAGAGAGTGATCAAGCATTGGAATGGGCTGCCCAGGGAGGGGGTGGATTCTCCGTCCCTGGAGGTGTTTAAGGTGAGACTGGATGTGGCATCAATGCCATGGGCTGGGAACCACAGCAGGGCTGGATCAAGGGTTGGACTTGATGATCTTGGAGGTCTTTTCCAACCAGGTCGATTCTATGATTCTATGATAGCTGAATTTTTTTTTTCTCTGAGAATTCCTACTTCAGGAAATAAATTTATTGTCATGCAGAATTCCTTACCTTGCAACCTTATAGTTTCAGACATCACTTCTCAGCTGACTTCGAGGCTTACTGTAGTAAGTTGTATAACAAGAAGTTCATAATACTATAAGAAGAGCTGCTCCAATGAATCTGACTATGAAACTTCCTTCTCCCACAGTATGTGGGCCAGGATGTCAGATAATGTATTTGCAATCCCTATTGGGAAAAGAAAAAAAAATCCGTTGCCCCTGAGTAAGGGTGAAATTAGACATTTTGATTCCACATGACTGTATAACTTTCTACCAAAGCAAAAAGGGAAAAACCCAGATTATTTTTAATCCAGTTTCAAGAACCCTTTCCCAGGATATTCCAAGGTCTCTTCAAATAATTGAAGGAATCTTGAAGAAATGTTGTAGCTTTAGTGCACAGAAAGGTCTGATTAATCCATTGCCCTGAACAGTCCACTTCAGAGCTCACAAGAGGCCACCAGTCCCACAGCAGACTATGGGGAGTATTTGTTATCCATGGGCATTGCATGTATCATATGCATTTCAAATCTTACTGAGTATCTGGTTCCCATGACTTGAGTTCTGGATTTAATAGGACATATGGTTTTTAATAACTCCACAACAGGGTATGATTTCCAAGAGTTGTCACTTTTAATCCAGGTTTTCAGATGAAAATTAAATTTCATGGTAAAAAAAAAAAAAAGAAAATGCTTGGATCTTTCAACTTGGAAAGGAATTTGCAAAATTAGTTTCTATTCTTCTAAATTTCAAGGGCAAAAAATGACATAGGAGACTGGAGAGATGAAAAGCCAGCAAGTATTTCTACATGGATTGTCCAGCACTGAGCACCTACTCAGTGATTTATGTAATGAGATTGGTTGAAACCATTCTTTTTGGACAGCAGCAGAACTAGAGCTGCCAAAAGCTGGTGTAATTAATACCACTCTTGTGCCCAAATCACTGTCTTTCAACTCTGCGTAACCCCACTGCAGTCTGCAGCAGTGTGCACTGTGTAGTTCTGCAGTAAATAGGAAATGGCACCTGTGATCTAGACTTATTCATCCTGAGGACAGTGATCCACTGGGGTCTGCAAATCAGCTGGAAGGTGACTCGCATCGTGTTCTGCCACCCCACATGACACGTACTGCGGCAACTCTTGTCTTAATTCCAGAGCCTAAGTTAGTTTGTGTGATTTGTTCTCGGTTTTTTGCCTGTTTATGTTGCTACGAATCTCAAACTACCCGTTAAGCCATGATAACAGAAACAAGAAAATCCTCCCCCTGCCTTTTCCCTCTCTCTGTGTCTCCCTCACAATTGTTAGACGAGGGACAGTGAAATAAAAAGTGGGCTTGACAAGCCATCTCTGCTATTAATAATAATGCTGGGGGGAGGGGGGGCAGGGGAAAAAGAAGGGAAAATAGTTGCTCTAGAAGCTTCTGACTGCTGGATTAAGCCAATATGTGCTCCCTTCCAGAATTATGTAAAATGCTGCTTCTCAGAGATTTTGACCGCTCAGATCTGAGAGGGGTCCAATTACACTAAAATATTCTGAAAGATTTCCTGTATTTTTTTGCTATGACATTTATTTATCTTCTGCTTATTGAAAGGATACTTGGAACCAGTTTTGTCACATGTGTGAACAAAAGCCCTCCTCAGCTGTGTCATTAGTGCTGTGGTACTGGGGAGGAGGGAGTTAAGAGATCAAAGCAGCTGGGATCTATCAAGCGATCAGGGCTCTCTGCCAAGGGAAGAGAAGGAACTGGGGCTAAGACAATGGCTTTGATCCCAGGAAGAGAGGCCTGGGGGTCAGGAAGCATGAAGTAAGGCTGAATCTGTTTGCTTTGGCCCTGTTTTTTGAGTAGGCTCCTCACCCTTAGAGGCAACGTTTTCCTTTTAATTGATTTTATAACTTTCTATGTGTTTTTGCTGCAGTCTCCATTCAAATTTACCTGTGGGACAGCGCACATGGTAATTGCTAAGAGAAGCTGTGATGCAGGGTGATGTCTGTGTTAGGTAGGATGGCATTATGTGGAGTGCAGGCTTGTGCTAGGCTGAGTGTTGATCTGTGCCAGGCTGAGCTAAAAGCTGGGGCTTAAGGATGTCTCCATGGACTGCAAGATGTTTGAAATCTCACCAGTTAGTGAAGATGACCATCTGAGTGCTAGCACTTTCCTTTGGATTCTGTAGGTTTAAATCCTTGTAGCTTCAACCTTCTGTCATTAAGCTCTTAAAATGTGGTGATTTTCTGCCTTTGTGTTCGAGCAGGTTAGTTAGCTTGGCTAGCAGAAGCTTTTTTGGGGTTAGCTTTTTTTTTTTCCTTTCTTCATTCTGTTTCAGGATAGCACTGTTGGGGTTTCTCTGGGGCAAACTGCTCAATGGTGAGACACCAGCATCAGTCGTCTCCAGTGATGCAACTTTGGGTTCAGTACATGGTACTTGATGTATTTTAGGCAGACAAATGTCCAATAGGCAGGGAACAGTATTTTTCATGCTTGTGTAGGACGCTGGCTCCTTGGTGTTATTGTTCATCTTGATTCTTCCATAGCTGCAAGAAGCTGTAGGTGCTGAATGAGGTCTGAGTAATAGCTCTCATGACAGGTTGTAATTTAAAATCCTCTGTATCCTATATATAGCTCATTGCTGCTCAACTCCTTAACAATTTAAGAAGTAGTTCTGTTGTAGGGGAAAATATCCAACTATGGTGTCATTTTAGTGAAGGGGTCTATCTTAATAGCATGACAAAGTCAGATGATAAGCAATGTATTTCTTTAATTTGTTGTCTTTCATATTGTTAAAGATGGGGTTTATTTTTGAAGAAACATCTCCAAATGCTATGTGGTTTTAATACAACTTTTATTCTGCTTAAATATATTGAATAGCTACTAATGCAAGCTTACTCTTTAACTATTATAACAAGCAATTTTTTTTATTTTAATTCAATTATGTACCATTTTCCCCTCACCAGTAATTCAAAACCTTTTCTTCTCTACTTTATCTCCAGACTCTCTATTTCTAGTCTGTCTCAATCCCATATTTCACTCATCTTTTTTTTCTATTGGATAGTTTTGTTTCGGATAACTTGCAAAAAAAAAAAAAAAAAAAAAAAGGAAAAAAAAAGGAATTTTGTTGAACAAAATGGAGGAATAAGTATCCTGAGACCAGTATAGATATTTACACCAATAGAGCTGCAGAGAGGAGATTTGTTCTATCAGGATAAATACAAGATGAAATTGATAGTCCTCTTGGAAGGACGAGTCAGATTCTTGTAAGAGAGTATTCAATTTTTATAGTTTTCCCTCCTTTTTAACATCTTCATGAGAAAACAAAGTTATCTAATTCATTCCTGTATGTTACTATAATTGCTGTTCAGGTATTCTGGATTAAGAGTTTTCCCTTGGAGAGCAGTGTATGTTCTGGTGAGATGAGATGCTCTCTTGACCTTTGCCTTGAATTAATGCTATTCTGCATCACAGCTTTCACAGAAATTAAAAACCAGGAGTGATTTCTTCCTCCAGCGCTTCTCACTTCAGACTTTTGTGGCGTTGCTGCTTGATAGGGGTAGAATTCAGATTCTTTCCTACAACTTTTTTATGTACAAACTGAATGCACCAATCCTTAGCATGATGCTTTTGGAATAACCTGGATTCTGTAACTTTCACAGCTCCTCAAGAGTCTTCCATCAAAAACTGCATCCCCTGGAATGAGGAAGTTTTCCCTCTGCACAAATCTTCGTGTTGTATCAGATTACACAGTGTCCCTCTAAGCAGAAAAAGTGTGACTGTAGCTGTTAAATCATATTTATGATTCCTACTTTTGGCCACAGGGCAATCCTATCATACTTCCTGTAGTCTCTATGGATTTTTGTATCTGTGTTGATGCTCAGAAGGACGTGGTTTGAATCAGAGCAAAAGAACACTGCACTTGAGATGGAGGCATTCTGGGAGTGTACGTGCATGAGAGTGAGGGCACAAATGATGTTGTGGCATTTGCCACAGTCTCAGAGGAATATTTTGGCACAGGGATGACTGTTCATCTGTCGACCTTAGCACTGGGACAGTCATTAGTGAGAATCTGTGTGGAGGAAATGAAGTCAAAAGCAAACTGATGAACTTTGCACTTAGGGCTCTGAGCTCTGGAAAGTTGCAGACTTTGTTTCTTAATAAGAATACATTGAGATCAATCATGTATGACTCTATCCCTTGAGTTATTAATTTTCTATTAATTTTCTGTATTATAATTAATAATTATCTTATTATATATAAAAAAGAAAAGTAGCTTTGTGAGGTTTTCCTTTTTTTTTCCGTGATATTGTCAGATAAGTCTTTAGGCCAGCAACAGTGAATATGATGCTTAGTGTACTGTTTGTTAACAGCTTTGAACACTTCATGTAATGAGAAAAAAAATAATAAATAGGGCCCTTGCATAAAAAATTAAAAAGGGCTTTAAAAACCATTGGATTTCTCAGTCAATTAAAACTTGATTACTTTATATGTCAATGGAAGAAATATTTTCTGGTTTTATCCCAACCCATTCTCTCTGTACATTCAGTGTCTGATCGACAGATTCACTCAAACTGACACCTGAGACTGGAAATAGAGGACTGAGTCCACAAACCCAATTTGTTTAGAGACCTGATGGGGAAGTGTGGGGAAAAAGGAAATTTGTTTCATTAATAAGTAGTGAAAATGTTAATGCCTTACAGAGTGAGAGATATGCCTTATAGAGTCAGGGACTTATTTATCACAAATATTTGAGGATATGTTTAAATTGCAGCTGATGTCGAAGTTGACTTTGCAGTCACTATCAAGTGCAAGACTACCCCATCTTCAAAATGTACAGTTGACACCAACTCCTCCAGGTGTGAATTAGGATTTACTCAGAGCCAACTGTGAATTAGCATTTTCTTATCAATAGAGGATCAGAAATCAAAATATAAGGGAAGGATTAAATTAATCTCAAATATATTTTGTTACAGACCTGGGACATTTCTAAAGGGAACTCAGCCCTAGTACCTAAGAAAATTTCCCCAAAGGGGAAAATCATACTTCGTTTATCTGTGCAGTGACATGTTTAAAAAAAATACTTCCTTAATTTGAAATCCTTTGCTAGATTCCCAGTGGGACAGGGTGATAGATGATGTAGTCTACGTAACACTTCACCAGTAGAAAAATGAACTGTAGGGGGAAAAAAGAAGTTTCATTTGTGCCATTGTATGTCAGCTGCAAAAGTAATGCAGCATTTTCTTTCTCACTGTTGTGATGTGGGGGTCTGCTGCTAGAAAGACAAATTATTTGTTCTGAAATTTTTCAAAGCAACAAAAATTTGAATGCTTCTTAGTATGTTTATTACTGCACCCAAAGTACATATAGTGAAGTTTGAAATGGACATAAAATCAACTTTTTTGCTCCTCCAAGATAACGAAAGAATGGCATTGCATAATGCTGACATTGCAATAACCTGAGATTTTTTGGGTTTTTGTGATGCCAGATTAAGGATTTGATTCTCCAATTAAATTGGACGAGTTGCGACACTGGGAGGCTAATATTACAAGCTGAAGTCCTTTCTGCTACAAGGAGATAAAACAGTAGAATGGTATTTGAGTCATGAGAAGCTTAAATTAGTTGCAGTCTTGAGGTATTGACTTTTCATACTTCTCTCCCATTAGATTGCACCTGCATTGTGTTGCTTGTGTAACTTGTGTTGCAAAATCTAGTGGTTCTTTCTCAACACTGTCATCAGGGTAAAAATGATTTATAGACTGTAATAGAAACAAGGGAAATACAGATAATTATTTTTGTCAGACATGGGTTTGCAATAAATATTTCTACACACTGTGTGCTGTTTACATTAAAAAATTTTGAGGTCAAAATATTTTGCATTTTTCCAGTGGTGTGTTCCAGTGGTGAATTTTATGCTACCTTCTTTTGGGACTTAGAGGGCAAAGGCCATCTCTGGTCAAGAAAAAAACAGAAGCTTAATGTCCATGTCTCTGATACCGATATGATGTTGTTTAAAGTTGCAGCGAGGTGGGAGTTGGTCTCTTCTCCCAGGTAGCAAGAGGAAATGGCCTCAACTTGCACGAGGGGATGTTTAGATTGGATATCAGGAAAAAATTAATCACTGAAAGGATAGTCAAGCAGTGGAACAGGCTGCCCAGGGAAGTGGTGGAATAACCACACCTGGAGGTGTTCAAAAATTGTGTAGATACAGCCCCTGGAGACAGGATTTAGCAGTGACCGTGGCAGTGTGAACACTTGCATTTGATGATCTTAGAGGTCCTTTCCAACCTTAACAATGCTATGGTTCTGTAATGTGTACCTCCAAATTGATATCAGGCCTGCTGGTTATTGGACACAGATTTTTTGCAATCCTGTGTCCTCATCACAGACATTTTACAGTAAAATTATATCTTGAAGCATCTCATCTCATACCAAAGAAAGTGGCCATTTCTAAGTAGTCTCCATAGCTTGTTTAGAAGCCATAATTTAATGATTTTCAAAAGGCCTAATAACTTTAAAATTTAAAAGCCTGTATGACTTTTCTTTTAGATTTCTTTCTTAAAAACACATGGAATTGCTTGTAACCTCTGATAATCTTGAAGCAGTATTTTTGTTGCACAACACTTTAAAACAGTGCCGGTTTTGCAGGAGTGCTTTGAGACTTCCCTGCTCTTCCATAATCCCCCTTAAACCCCTTTGATGACAGGTAATTCTCTCTCTCATTGCAGCCAAATCTCACCACCTGATTTCATTTTGACACTCAGTGTTGTCAGTGTGCTATTTTTAGCTTTCAGCACAATTCAGGAAAGCTGGCTAGAAGACTCCAAGAGTAGGAAGGAGGTTCCCTGATCCTCACTAAACCAGATTTTTTTCCAGTGCCTTTCTCCAGAACAGGGCTAGTTCCAAACAGTGTTGAGGAGACTACAGGAAATATTTAGCTCTTGATTCCCTGCAGGACTGATCCATTTATGGTTGGAAGACTCCAGCTCTAAGGAACTAGGGTAGAAGTCTGTCTGTACGTTGAGTGAAAACAATTTATTGTACATTTTTTACTCCTGCACTTTTAGATTCGGCTTATGGTTTGCTGACATTTGACATATTTTTCAAGACATTTAAAGGGGAAAAAGAAAATCCTTGCAGCTTTGTTGCCATGTGTGTGCTTTTAATACACTGAAGTTGGGGCACCGTCGTGATATTTCAGTCGCTCTCTCTTAGGAGTTAAATAAATCCAATAGGAAAATTACTTTTTATTCTTAAGTATTTTTTTTTAATTACAGGTTTGTGTTCTCATCCACCTTAATTAGTTTTAGAAAGTGTAATTACATAGTCCCTAACACACCTAGGTCAGAGTCCCAGGAAAAGAAATGAAAGACACATAATCTTCCCAAGCCAAAGCATATCTATGTAATTCTAGACAGAAGTGGGTTTGCTTTTGTTTTTCTTAGCATCTTTGCTAAGACTTCTCCTATTGAACACTGTACCATCCTTTGAAGCCATTTGTTCCATGGCTTTGTTGTCTTTATTTTTAGGAAATATTGTCTAGTCCACATTTCCCCACCCTTTTTCTACTCCCAGCCTGCCATTTCTTGCTTTATTCATGGAGAATTGAGAATATATATCCTACTTAATCTTCATGTATTTGAAGAACATTTATATATGTTTTTCCCTTTAAATAAATCTTTCCTTTAAACATCTCAATTTCTTTCAGTTTAACTTTCTAATTTATGGAGTACAGTGTGAAGTATAATTCCTGTCCTGTTCTCTCAAGTCATTGATTAAAACTGTATTTATATTTAATCCCAAGTCATTTATCCTGTTTCCTTTTAAACTTTTTTTTCAAACAATCTACAAATGTCTTGAAGTACAGTTCCAAGAATTCAAATAATACTCTCGGGTTTAAGTGAAATAATTCTTCCAATATGTTTTATAATCTAGCTTTTTGTTTCTCTGCAACTATAATGCTTGTCTCTTCCTAGCAGTGTGACAACAGTGAGTCATATTCTTTTTATGAGGAAAAGTGCCACCCATACATCCCTTCTTCAGAGGACAGAGCTCACATGTGACTGTCTGGAACAAGAGTGACTTCCTAGATGCTGTACATGGCCCTTCTTCCTGTTTAATGGCTTTCTGCTTTTCCCATCCTTCCAAATGCAGAAAAACGTTAACAATAAAAGAGAAGTTTTTCTTTATAACCATTTTAGATAAAATTCATAGAAAACTTAAGAAATGCCCCACCAAAATGATAAATTTCAAATTTTAGGTATCTTTTCCACTCAGTATTTTATTGTGGTTTTAGTTATAGCAAAAGGAGAGCTATGAAATCCTTTAGAACCCCCTTTTTTTCTGCTGACATATCAATTCTGAAAAGCCGTTGATTCAAACCATCTCTGTTCTGGAATGGAAAAAAAAAAAGCCAAACGTTTTTTTCTTTACACAAACAGATTTGACATACTTTTATTTTTGAGAAACAAATGTCTTGCTGGGTTGTTCAGGGTAATCTGTTGAATCAAGAGTCTGTTCTGAATTAGGGCTAAGAAGATATCCCAGTAGATGGATTTTTTTTGTGGGTTTTTTTTTTTTTTTTTTGGAAAGAAGTACTTTTGGAAATAAGTACTTTTTTTTTGCCTTTCTTTACTTCTAAACACATGGAGCCGTGACCAAAAATACATGCTGACTTTAATTCACCCTTCAGCTAAATGAATTCAGCAACAAAACCTCGCCCACACTGAAATGAAGATAAGACTTTACACATATACTTTGTTGCTCCTTTAAAGATCTAGTTTATCCTTTTCATAAACTGCTGTGACAAGATGTACAGACCTCAAGACTGTGATTCAGAGCTCAGTTGTTGCCATACTAATGTGGCTTTAAGGAACAACTGCTTTCATTTATCATCTATCATGCAAATACCCCTTTTGCTAAAATATATAGTAAGGGAGATTAGTAGCATAAGTGGCATTTGCTTAGAGTACAGGAAGTTGATACTGGAGTATCCGCACATAGTATAGTTCTTCCCCAGATGTAATGCAAGATTAAGAAGGTATAAAAGGAATGCTTAACTTAAAATGTTTTTCTTAAAAATAAAACAAACTATCCCACCCCCTTCATCCTTAAAAAAGGTGCTTATACTCTTCTAGGACTACCACACATATTTCTTTTGAAGAACATCAACTAGTGTACCTAAGATTTTTTTGTTTGGTTGGTTTTCGTTTGTTTGCTTGCTTAGTTGGTTGGGTTTTTTCTTTTTTTTTCTTTTATATTATACATATATATATATTCTATCTTCAGTATAAGGGATGTGTCAGGAAAAAGAATCTCAAAAACCTGTGTACCTTATTAGCGCTTGTAACTTCTTTGTAAAACCACTTTATGTGCCACTGCAAAGTAATAATCATAGTGGTGAAATTGTATTAGGTCTAGATACTAAAGATACTAGAGATACTAAAGTATCTCTAGATTCACACAATAACAAGAAACCAAAGATATATTTAACTCCTCAGGACAGGCAGAAGCTATTGTGTACGAAATCCCTACTGTCTGGCTATAAGCATCAAGCAAATCTTATCAGCTATTCCTATTTGATGGAGTTTTTCATGTAAAATTATTTTATTTACCTTGCCCCTCTGAAAGACTTTTAAGGACTTTGTGGCTTAGAACTGTGGGAGGTTTATGGCAAGCATCAGGGTACATGCATATCATGCTGTATAATTACTGCTCCAGACAAAGGAAGACCATATTAAGAAAAGAGCATTTGGTATCCTAGGCAAGTGAAAAAAAGGTTTTGGGAGTGAAAAAGGGTGTGCTATTAAGACATGAAGGAGTGGATGATCTTTGAGACCAGTGTTAATAGAAGCAGACATATAAAAGGACAAAGCACAACCCCATGGATTTGGGGAACAGTACAAGCAATCCCTGCTGAAAGAGTAGTTCAGAAGGAGTGGGTTTATTAATTATTCTTGTGATATCTGTAAACTACTAACATAGAAACCTACTCAGGAAAGGTTAAAAGTGTTATCCCCTGATGAAGTGCCATTCCTATGATATGGTTCTGACATCGGGGTGTTCAGAGTGCCCTGTGGGCACCCTGACCTCTTGTGTCAGGTCTTGTCTGTGCCAAGTTCTCTTTACAGTCCGTGTGTTAACTCCAGCCTCGGAGACTGTCATTCACAGAATCATGGAGTATCTCAAGTTGGAAGAGAACCATAAGGATCATTAAGTCCAGCTTTCTGCTCCTACTGTTTTGCCCTCAAGGCCTTTCACCAAACTGGTCACTCTTCTCTGGACACACTCGAACAGTTTGATGTCCTCCTTCTACTGAGGTGCCCAAAACTGCACACAATATTCAAGGTGAGGCCACACCAGAGCAGAGCAGGACAATCTCCTGCCTCGACCAGCTGGAGATGCTGTGCTTGGTGCCCCTCAGGACACAACTGGTCCTCCTGACTGCCAGGGCACTCTGCTGGCTAATATTCAACTTCCTCTCCACCCAAACCTACAGATTTCTTTCTGCAGGTCTGCTCTCCAATATCTTGTCTCCCAAAACTCAACAAGGTTTATCCTGTCCCAGGTGGAGAATCTGGTGCTTGCTCTTGTTAAATTTTGGGGGGTGGTGGCTGCCCAGCTCTCTAACCTATCCAGACCCCTCTGTAAGGCCTCTCTGCCCTTGAGGTCATTCCCAGCTTCTCCTAGTTGGGTATTATCAGGGAACTTAATTAATGTAGATTTGATACCTGAATCTAGATCAGTTATAAAAACATCAAAGAGCACTGGCCCCAAAAATGAGCCCTGGGGAACCCTTTGTAACCCCTTTGTGCCCAACATGTCAGCCAGTTGCTCACCCAACACATTATGGACCTGTCTAGCTGTGGGCTGGAGGAGTTATCCAGAGGATGCTGTGAGAGACAGTACCAAAAGCTTTGCTAGAATCCAAAATCCACCATGTCCAATAGCTTCCCTCTGCCAACTAGACGGGTAAACTTGTCATACAAGGAAATTAAGTTGCTTAAGCAGGGCTTTCCCCTCATGAATTTGTGCTATAACCAATGACTGTGCTACTTCTCAAGTGTTTTTCAATAATTCCCAGAATAACCTTCTCCATAGTTTTACCAGGCACTGAAGTGAGAATGACAGGCCTGTAGTTACAGGGTCATACTTCTTACCCTTCTTGAAAGCCAGGACAATGTTTGCCAGCTTGCAGTCAACTGGGACCTTTCCAGACTCCCAAGACTGTTGAAAATAATGCAGAGGGGTCCACGATGATATCAGCCAGCTTATTCAGTACCCTGGGATGAATTCTATCTGGCCCCACGGATTTATGTACATCCAGCTGGAGCAGTCAGGGCAGGATTCTCAGGGGTTTGTCATGCCCCTGTCACAGTCTGCCTGACAGACCCATCCCAGGGGAGGTGGGGGCAGTTCCAGAAATCTCTCCCTCCTTCCTTGGTACTCCTCAGAGAATAAAAAAGAAAGATGCAGCAAGCACAGGGAGGTGTTAGCAGGATGGCTGGGGGGGTGGGAGAGGCTAGAAGACCTTGGTTTGCTTCAGAGAGAAGCTGAAGGCAGAACAAATTCTTCACTCTGGGGGTGGTGAGGCACTGGCACAGGTTGCCTCGTCCCTGGAAGTGTTCAAGAGCAACCTGGTCTGGTGGAAGGTGTCCCAGCCCATGGTAGGGAGGTTGGAACTAGATGATCTTTAGGGTCACCTCCGACCTAAAGCATTCTACAATTTTATGAGAAGGTGTCTGCAGCTGTTGCCAACTCTTTGTTAGAGGACATTTTTCCCTTGGTGAAGGATGGCACCGGAACAGATGTGTATAAACTGGAAAGGAGGCTGTAGGAAGGTGGGGGTCAGTCTCTTCTCCCATGTAACAAGTGACAGGATCAGAGGAAACGGCCTCATGTTTTTCCAGAGTGGGTTTATATTGGATATTAGGAAAGATTCCTGCACCAAAAAGTTTGTCAAGCACTGAAAGAGGCTGCCCACGGAAGTGGTGGAGTAACCATCCCTGCAGGTATTTAAAAGATGTGTAGATGTGGAACTGAAGTTTTGGCAGTGGGGTTGGAAATGCCCAGTTAATGATTGGGCTCAATGATCTTGAAGGTCTTTTCCAACCCAAATTATCAAAGTTGTTTTAATCTAGAGAGTAGAAGGAAGCTTTAAAATATCTCTGGATTAGCCTCCTAATAAGAATACTAGAAGTCTGAGCATAAAACCTGGTAAATTTTACACCAAAAAAATAACTGGAGTTTACAGATGCCTACTGTCAAAAAACCGGACTTGATATCAAAGATGATCTTGTCCTTCAAAATCTTAAGACTACTGAGCCTTAGGAATGCCTCTGTAGCACTGAATTATTTGGCTGAATCCTCTGCCGTATACATACAAACAAATTTTTTTGCATAATTTATAAAACTGACATTCAATTCCAACAATTCTGAGAAAAAGCTCGACAAATGAATTATATGCATAAACTGTTGAACAAAAATTTATCTAAAAGAAATTCTGGCGTTACTTTGGTTTAAGAATGTACCTGACCTTTTCTGTTCCTTTGTACAATGCAAGCCTGTCAGGAGGAGTTTAACAAGACCCAGACAGTAGAAGGATTGCCAAAATCTCTTTATAGTATATGTATTTACTCCAGCCTCAAGATTCCTTTTTTTCGTGGGACGCTAACTGTTGAAAAATATCTGCTTTCCAGATAAATTTGGAAAGCTTTTGTGGGGAGGGGAGGGGAAGGGAGGGAAGGAGTTTGGAAGTCCAGGAACATGAAGTGGTTCACACCCTAATTTTCATCTGTGAGCCCAAACTGAAAGAGCCTCACTTGAACTCTGTTTTCATGGGAGTATTGTCTATGTAATCTATATTCATGTTAGCACTTATGCCTCAAGACTTTGCAAATATTTCTTCAAGCTTTTCTGTATTTCTCTGGAGCTTATATACTTCTGCTCTGTTCATGCTGACTTAAAAATTAAGGCAACAGATCCATATGCTTTGAAGTACAGATTCAGAGAAATGTGTTATTTACTTTGGAAACCCTTTGAGAAAATAAACTGGCATAGCTGAGGGTTAGAGAAGTATTATCCTGCAAAACAGAGGAGACACAGATGGGATGTTCCTGGAAACTTCTATTCAGTGGATTTCTTTCCTCATGTCAGCCACTGGGCTAGTGTGGTGTGCTGGAAATAATCCCATTTGCATCTTGGGTGAGAGTTTCAGGAGTCATCTGTGCATGCGGTCTTTGGGAGAATAGAGTGCCTTTGCACTATGCAGAGATTATGGTCTGCTATATTTGCAAAGAGAAATTCAATTTACTTGTCATCTTTCAACCATAAATGATTTGATTCTGCCATATCTGAGCCAGTACTTTCCTTTGCTACACAGTTTACTCTTTGCACGGGACTCTCTGGTCTCCAATTCAGAAGGAGACCTCCTGCAAACAACACCAGATGATTGTCAACAGGCCTCCACCGAGGGTCCTTGACAGAGGAATGTGCTTCCCACTCAGATTTGCTGTAGCACTGACTTGCTGACACTCTGGACACCCTGCACACTACATACACTTATGGAAACCTCTGAATCCAGGGGTTTTGTTTGTGTCCTCATTACAACACTGTTTGGTCACACAATGGGATTTATTGCTCTCTCTTAGATACAAACCACTCTGCTGCAGCAGCTCCCTCCCACATACACAGCAGAAGTTTGTTTGGTTTTCAAATATAATGAGGATCAGAGAAAGACAATTTAATCTAAAAAAAGAGAAGTCCATGAAAGAAGCATTTCAAAGATGCTTTTATGGAATCGTATGTGAAGTTCAAAAGAAAAATTTCTTAGAGAGTTTCACAGCAAAATCTTCTGGCTTGAGAATTCCATGGCTAATTTTCTGCTAAAGTCAGTCAAGTTACAGATTCCTATTGCAGTTTGGAAGATGTGGTAATTCCTTCTAGGTAATTCCCCTTCTCTCAGTGCATCCTTCCCTAACAGTGACATAAACCTGTGGGAACAAGGATCAGTTTTACCTGTATCTCAAGGTGTTGTTGAACCCAGGATGGAAGTGGCACTGCTGTATTGGTCAGTTCGGGTGTCTTGTATTTGTTTTCCAGCACAGTTATAAAACAAAAGGTGAGGTTTTGTCTCTAGCAGGCAACACCCAACCGATTTTGTCTGTTGGACTATGTTAAATAAAATTAATGTCCGTTTTAAGCAACAATAATACTTTGAAGTGAGAATTCTAATGTAACCTTAAGGCAGTGTTCAGGTGATCCTCTTTAATGCCTAAAGCTCACTGCTATGGACAGTTCTGTGTTTTAGGGTTTCTTCCTATACCAAAGACTTTCTGCGTAAATTCATTTTTTCAACTGAGTCTAAACCTAACATCAATCTTTTACACAGCCATGCAATTAGCCAGGTCAAAAAGCCTGTACTGTCCTTGACCTCATGTGGATCTCCAAGAAGTGAGGTAACTCAATTTCTAGGCCAGATGAGATTAGATTAGTATATGAATTGGTCCAGATGCATGAATTATCTTTCCTTGCATTAAATTCTCTAGGAATTTGGGCCATTTGATATCAGTAGATGACACTAAACTAATTTTCCTGCAATATTTTTTTTAAGAGTACCAATTAATAAGGCTTCCATTTCCTGTGAATTATTTGTATTTGTCAGCACTAGTATAATCTGTATTTTTAAATAAAATCTCCCTCGTCTTTCTGGTGTACAATAAGTGGTGATATATAAGTACGCTGCATTTTTTCCTTCTGTATAATGCCAAGTCTGTTTTACATAATTGCTCATGAATTGGTCATATATGAAAAACATTGTCACTTGCTGTTTACCTTTTGATGGAAAACTTTTGTTACTTGAGAAGCTGGCACTGCAATATTACTAGCTAAATTACAATATTACTAACTAAAAGCATCCTCTATCCATTTGCATTTATTTCTGGCAATACCTTAAAACAATTAAGTTAAAAAAGTATAAGAATGGACACAACGTGATTTATTATTTTTTTTAGGTGATTTTGAGCAAAGTTTTACTCCAGACAGATATTTATGTGCTCTGTGCAGCAATACTGTGACTCTAGTCCTGCCTGTCTGTGTTTCTTCAGCAGGGGAAAAACTCATTTTAAGGCATAGGTTGCATCCAGGTCATGGTAAACCCTGTTGCAAAAACTGGTTTTGACTTTTGGAGTCAGAAGTTAAACATCACACTGACAACTGTCTTGCTGTCATAGGAAATTGTATGAGTGTTACTCTGTTCTGCTTCACAAAGAAAGATTTCCAGTCTCCACACTGCAGAAATACAGCAATGGAAAATGCCAGGAGATGAAAAATTGACTTATTTTCCATTTAAACCAGCTCTAAATTCACATCTTCAGGAGTTGTGTTTCTTTTCTGTCTCCTGGTTGCAACTCTAAAAGAATAATAACTTTGTCTAGTGCAATAAAGAAAAAAAAAAGATAAGGGTGTTTCCGTCAACCATTAAGAAGTTGCAAAATCTGAATTTATCCTTATGGGTCATATGGCTAAAGCAACTGTCGTGAGCCCAGATGTCTTAGCAAGGTATTTCCAAGCAAGGAAAATAGCCAAGGGACAGAAGGTTATGTGTAGGCAATCCAAGTAATGAAGTATTCTTAGGTATAGGGTGAATAATGCAGCCAAGGAAAAAAAAAAGAGCTTTCACAAAAAGACATAGTTTCTTTAGCTGAGAGAAATTTAAGTAAAAATACTATGTTCACATAACACTCTGGCTAAGTTGGTTGCATGAAAAAGAGAATGACAAAATTAATTCATAGATTGCATATATCTCTTGGAAAAACTAGAGTAAAAAAATGCCAATTTTGTTTTAATATACCTAAAGAAATATTGTTGCAAACCTAATCTGTGGAAAACTTGTGGTATGTAGTTTTCATATCTTTGGAAGGTAACATTCAAAAATTACTTAATCCACTTTTAGTTCACTTGTTAGAAGGGTGGTATTCCGAGTAGATGGGTCATATTTTTGCTTGCTGTTAAAATCTGGATCCAAACTAAAATCATGAATGTTTTTTGCTTTATGCTCTGAGTTTCTGTGATGTTTTAGACTGAGAAATGAAACTGTTGGTTTAGACTTATTCATACATGATAACAATAAACATTGATGGCATAATCTTAATAAGTAGGACAGAATGCCAGGGAGTTATGGAATACATCAAAAAAAAGTCAGATTATATCCAAACAGAAGCCAGAATTGTACTATAGTATAAAGAAGGTGCTGTAATGCTGACCTGCTCCTGAAACATCAGATCATCAGAGTACAAAGAAAATAATTTGTGTATGACAACCTGGGAAGAGATTGATAAAAGATTGAAGGAAAACAAGGGAGAGACTACTGAACTCTTAACAGTATATCACCTGAATGTGCCATTTGTTGTGTGGAGTATGGCTTTCACTGCTTTGGGTTTTTTTGTAAAATATAAGAGCTGGGGCAAAATACAATCTCATTGTAGTATTACACATCACTTGTTTGTTTGTGGGTTGGTTTTGGTTGGTTGGGTTTTTTTGTTTAGAATGTTGTTTTTAAATGGGGAAAAGTAGAGCATATCTGCACTGCAGTGAAGTTATCCCAAACTAACCTCCTCTGCTCTTAGATTAACTGACAGACTGGTAGTATATGAGACTTAGATTTAAAGTCAAAAATGTTCTCTACTCCACATGAATGTGGTTTACTGTCTGGCAAACAGGGTGTAATTTGACTGATCTGTTCTGAAGAATAAAATTACAGTTGACAGATAAGAAGACTGAATGTGAAGAGAGACTGACCATTTTAAAATTAATCCAATAATTAAATGGTGAAATGCAAAATGAATCAGATGTAAATAGAAATATTTAGCAGTATCTCTTGATTCCCCTTGACTATTAAGAATATTTTCTTAAGGCCAACCTTCCCTGCTCCCTTCTTTATTTCTATCTCTTTAGCCAGCTCCAGGCCAAATCCAATGCCTGCTGCTAGGATGATTATGGAAGCAATGGTATAAAAGCTCCTTACTTCATTCTTTTGCTGTTTTGGTTTCTAATACTGGTACCTGGTTTTCCCTTATGAAACTGTTCTCAGTGAATGGCTTAGCTATGGAAGGGAACTGGGCAGGCAGACTCATTGGGAACTCTCTTTTTATGTGTACAGTCATTCAAATGCAAACATCTTCTGGGGCTGGAGACTAGATAATGGAATAAATGATTTTTGCTTCTAAGAATGAGGCAAACTTGTTTTCCAGTTGTAAACCTTCTTACAGTCAAAAGACCTATTGACCAAGTAAAAAGTCACTGAAAACTGTGTGACATTTTATAAAAGGCCTATAGATAATAGTCTACACTATTTAAGTGCTCATTTCAAAGTGTTCATTTCGATCACAGCTTATTTTTACTGCAGACATGTTGCATCTGTTGTTAAAATGTGGGTTTAATTTCAGGTTTTTACAACATTAATTACCACACTGACTTAACCTGTCTCTCAAATACCTAACTGGGTGTGCTGTGGGTAATTTCCTATACATGACATTTTTAAAGCTGCTCTTTCCATCACCAATGTACAGTTGTGCAAACGTAATTTTTTTCTTACTTTAGTGCCAACCAGTTTAAGGTGAAGTCACGCAAGGTCCTTAAAGGGAACAGTTCTAGTGTGTGATTTTTTTCCTTTATAAATGCTCTTTATTGTCAATGTTGCAGGATTTCTTAGGTTTGCTCTGCTCCAAGTTTCACTTAGTTACTTATTCAAGTGAGGCTGCTGCTCAGTCTATTGAACTGAAAAAGCAGTTGAAAAACAGGTACCTGGGCTGGGATCTTGGCAGCAGTGAACACTCGGTTATTTCAGACAAAATTGGAGGCGAAACGCTGAGGAGTCACTGCCAGTTCCTAGAGCTGGGCCTAGCTGAGCTCTGCTTTTACTTTCACACACGTTAATGTAACTTTGGGTTACATTACTTTGGCTCTAGCACATGCAGCAGGGAACAATTCCCCCAAACCACCTGGTGGTTCCAGACAGCCTGAAAGTGCCGTGCTAAACCTACCTCTGTCCGGGGCTTGGCATGGCACGCTGTGAGAATATTCTGGAGGCAGCTTTGGCAAAACCTTGTTAGAGAAGACAGTCTTGATGCCCCAAAGTGGCACAAAAACTGGGGGAGAAGAAAACCCTTCTTCCATTTTTGAAGCACAGGCTGCTCTTTGCATTGCAGACACGGCCCCTCCGTCTGTCGAGTTTGCAGGGCCGTTTCTACGGCGCAATCTTTCAAGCTTGCAAAACATTTCTGGATGCTGTCAGCTGAAATTTGGATTCTGTAATGCCTTTGGCCAGGGCTTGTACACAAGGAAGATGTTTTTGGAACACAAAACACATGCGTGGAGCTCCACCAAGATGAATCAGCAGCTCAGGAAACTTAGTACATCTTTCTGGAGCCAGTTTTTTTTTTTTAATTTTATTTCTTTTTAACATCCGAAGGCTTAGTACCGAACTTTTTCCGAAGATCAAATTCTTACCCTGCCAAAACTTTGACCATCTCTGAACAAATGCCTGGGATGGTCAGAATAATGGTGTTGCCATGTGTCTGTTCTGACCAAAATGCAATGTTCAACCCAGAATCACCACAGTAAAAATATACCAAACATAACATTACAACACCTTAAGGAAGAGGTGGGAGTGCTCTCTACAGTGTACAGAGAAGGAATAAAATAGGAGAAGCCTGCAATGGTTGTACTCTTAACAAGCTGGGAGAAACGTATTTTTACCTGGATTACTAATAAATATTGTTCAACATATTTGTTTCTTAGGGTAAGTGGAGTTATGGCATGGATGCATTCCATTGCACCACCAGCAGTTAATTCTACATGTATTTCAGCCAAACTGTCTCAGGTTGTCACTAAAGGCAGTGGTGGGGACAGGGTGTCTATGTGCATTAAATTCGCATGAATGAGTGGGTCACGTAACCAGTACCTGATTATTTCACTATTTCAGTGGATTTATTATCCCCTGAAGACAGAAATCTTTTCTCTGACTGATGCTGCAGTGTATTCCACAGTTATACTCCCTCTTGTATGCAAATCCTGAAATCCATCTCATAGCCTCACTAATATTGAATATTTATAGGATATGAAATTTAGTGTTGCTCTTCTGATGCTACTTCACATCAAGAAAAATTTCCAAATATGTATGCTTTGGGTAAGAGGATGGCATTCTTTGCTCCATAGTTTTGGGGGTTTAATCTCTTTGATCATCCCACACAATTTAAAACTACATGTCCTTCAATTCTGCAACATCTGGATACATCTGCAACATTCTGCAACAAGGATCCTTTTCTTGTTCTTATGACAACACAGAACGTTTTAGGTCTGAAAAGCTGTGTAATCAAACCAAATAAGGCTAACTTTTGCCCTCCCTCCCCCCCTCCCCCGAAAAAAAAAGGTTTCCATGATAACAAAGTAGAGGTGAAAGAGAACAAGTTCGGAAAATTAGGATTTCAGAGGGAAGGAGTTGTGTTATTCTCTCATCTCTTGCTTATGGAATTCTCTTGTTTACAGAATCCAATGAATAAAAAAAAAAACAAAACAAAACAAAACAAAAAAAAACCAATCCAAAGTAATTGAAGATGACAGAATAGGGCAAAAAATACTATTTTTAGATAGCAAATGCCTCAGTGATATTTGTCTTGCTTTCATTAAATATTTCCTGCCCAAGAAAGGAGAAATTAAAATCTGTCAAAATCAGCAGTTTTACTAAAAATGAACTGTTTTCCCACTTCTGTCCTGTGTCCTCTGATTTCACTGCCAAATAACACATGCCAGTACATTCTAAAAGATCTGGAAATAAATACCATCAGAGAAATCACTGTTTTTCTGCAGAAAATGCTTGCTAACCTTCAAATGACACACTTCAAATGTGGAAATTATTAATTAATCCCAACAATGCCAGAAGAAAGCTTTCTTACCAGACAAGCAGCCCACTGGCGTGGGTGAATATCCAGCTAAACCCTTCCTCAGAACCTAATGATCTTTAGAGAAATTTGAGCCATATATCCTTCCAAAAAGCTGTAGATTAATGAACAGTAAGTGCTGTGATCTGACCTGGAACCTGCGTTTATTTTCGTTCACAGAAGTGAGAACCCACTTGTAAGAAGGTAATTTATTGCACCAAAAAAATGTAGAAGTGAATGAACTCTACTACCCACCTCTGATAGTAAATAATCCAGTTTATTGAATTCAAAGGGGAACTTCTGCATCTTTTGCCAGAAGTGAAGTAAAAAACCACTAAATTTTATGTTTCTAACAAGACCTTCCAGACTACTGCAGAATAACCACATGCTCTGAGATGAACACTCAACCAAACAGCTGAAGTTCTCACCAAGGGCTTTCCATGTTACTGCCTGGCATTTACAGTTCTCTCCTTACCCCATCCTCTGAAAGGGAATTCTCTGAAGGTAAAGCTGTCCAGCTTTAACTAATCAACAGCAACAAGGTGAAAGCCAAGTGACGTGCTCAAGTTTTCAGAATGGTCCACAGTGATTAAATTTTAGGCGGCAAATTCAAAAAAAAAAAAAAAGGTTGTATGTAATTTCAACATAGAACTAGTGCTAAGTTCTCCCAGGAATTTTCAATCAACCCTCAGTTTTCAGTTCCCTTTCTCATTCAGAAATCTTGTGAAGAATTACTTCATCTTACAGACACTTAAGTGATTCGCTTGGTACAACAAATCCATTCTCTTGTGATATCAAGCTGACTAACAATATTCTTCACTTCCATGTTTGTGTATTTCCTGTGATATTCTTGGTGTATTCTGTGTATTCTTACATTCCTCTGGGTCTCAGAACTGTCCAGAAAAATGACCAATACTTTACAAGAATGCAAAATTCAGCTATGCTGGAAGGGAATGTTTTATTAACTCATAGTCCATGGTGAAAACACTTATATGGGAAATAGAAGCGTTTGATTCACCTGGACTTGTATGTCTGTTGTGGGGCCTCCCTACAGCTCCTTGGGTTTACTTCCAATTTTTGGTGTTGTATCTGATTCAAAATTCGTTGTACCAAGACCTGTGGTTTTGGGTTCTAAATTAGGAATTTTCAATATCCAACAATGAATATTCCTTGACTTGAGAGTGTCCTTCATAAAGTTCTTTGTAACTGAATTTTTATATAGCGTCCAATTTTAATTTAAAAAGCAAGGAAAAACTTCAAAAAGTTTCCATGCATGTTCTAATAAATGCTACATGAGTACTTGTATAAATGGAATGCAAAAGTTGATAAAATACCTGCGGAAACCACTGCAGAGGACAAAACATATAGTTTTAATAAAGGCTTCCTGCTCTCCTGATTTAATTCTTTCTCTCAAGGATATAAAAATGCAGCTTGCAATGCTAAAGTAACTGAAAAACTCACAATGCCTTCAGAAGCTTATACTTCAGGCTACAAAATTTAGCACCTTGAGTAAAAATAGTTGAGCTCAACAAGATGAATATTTTTAGTGCCTTGAAACTCTAAGAAACAGCAGGGAGAAAACAGATTCAGCTTCTTAGGGATTACCTCCCACTTCCTATTCCTTGCTTTCTAGGACATCGAATGCTCTGGTAACAGAGTCATTAAAGATATTCCTGGAGAGAACTAAATCCTGTTTGGGTCTTCTTTATGTCCCCCTCATGTGTACTACATGTATTTGTTCACTGATTTTTTTTTAGAGTTGTTCTCTGTAAGAAGAGGAAAGATACTGGATAAAAGGTAGAAAATATGTCATTCATTAAGGACTGGATGTGATCCCTATGCAGGTGCTCTGTGTTTAGGTAACCTGACAAATAGATCTATTGATTTCAGTGACAATATTTCAGGTAGGAACTGAAAATATTTTCATGTGATTTGGTGGACTAAGTTTCTTTCTTTTTTTTTTTTTTTTAATTATAATATGAAAGTGTAGGGCAAAGTCAGTTCTGGAATGCACTGAATAGCAATTTGTTTGCCTATAAAAAGTTGTAATCCTAGTCAAGATAGAATAGTTCTTTACCATTTTTTTTTCTTTTATATTAGCAGTGGGTTAAGTACAAAGTTGTTAAGGAGAAGCACGGCTAGAACACAAAGTGAATCTGAGGTTGAAAAGAGCCTGGGGATGTATCTCTTCTGCCTCAGATTATTTCAGCTCAAATTACATAAAAATGAGTGAAGGGATGGTTCGTAGCTCTCAGAACATGCACACATTTAATAACAGGCCATTCTAAACCTCTGTAGGACCTTTTCCAAAGTCAGCTTATCTAAAAAGCCTACCTTGAGATCAGGGCTGCAGGTCCTAATGGGAGGCTTGAATGGACTTCCTTTTTCGTGGGGATTTTTCTTTGAGGGTAGCTCATCCTCTATTGTCATAGTGCTTAGCCCTTAATCTTGATTTAGGAAGTGATTTGGAACAGCCAAGCAGAGCATGTGCTCTTCTGCTCGAGTTCAGTGTTTGTGTGAAACCGATTGGGATTTTCTCAGCTGTTTAATTTATCTGGGAAAGGGCCTGTAAAAACATTATCAAACCAGGCTCCTATTAGTGCCCTCAGCCAAAGCCTTTCCAAAGAAACTATTATTAGCCTGTCTGCTAACTAAGAAGTGTAAGCCATGGGGTGGAACCTCTCTTTCCAAGGCGTTTGCTGCCGGTGAGCAGTTGATTTGAGTCGTGGCTCCTGGCTCTTGTGCCCTGTCAGGTGCAGAGGTGGACATGGATGTCATGCTGTCCGCTCACAGATTTACACTGCAGTTCACTTTCTTTTTTCCCCTCCACCCTTTCTTGCCAAGCCAGTCACGGATAGCAGCTCAAGGGAGACAAAATACTTTATGGAAGTGGAGTTAAGCATGGTGTAAGTTCTGTAAGGACCTGTGGGGATGCTGTAAGGATGGATGGAATAAACAGAATACACCTAATTGCCCACAGGGAAAAAAAGGGATGCTTTGAAGGCTCTCAGGATGCCTTCAATGTGGGTGTTGATTGAGTAATCATAACAGGAGAGTATATAATTAGCCAGGACAAGTGAGGCACCATCAACATTGAAAAAGTGTTTTGTTTATGATGACAGAAGATTTCCTTTGGGTTTACCCCATGACAAGTAATTATATGAAAATGGAAATTACTACATGCTCAAGTGCCTTGCCACTCTAGCTACATTAATTATGAGTTTGTTTTTTTTCTTTTCCATGTCCCTGATGCATTTAAGTGAATAAAACTTCTCTTGTGTGATGCGCTTGAAGTCATAAAAGGAACTAAGTAGTGGGACAGGACACTGAACACAGTGCCCTTTGGAGTCCAAAGGATTTGTCACAGAATTTCAAGGGAAATCCATTGACAGTAACAGTTACTTTGGAAAGACTCTTCTCCCTCTCCCCCCGAGGTGTCGTTGCTGAGCATGATGTTACATGGTATGGAATATCACTTTGGTCATTTGGGGTGAGCTGTCCCAGCTGCATTTCCTCCCAAACTCTTGCTCACTCTCAACCCACTCGCTGGTGCAGCAGAGTGAGAAACAAAGTCTTGGTGCTGTGCAAGAACTGTTCAGCAAAACTAAAACACTAGTGTGCTGTCGACACTGGTGTTGTCACAAAAATAAAACACTTTTTTTTCTCCAGATTGTCATGAAGAAATTTAACTCCACCCCAGACAGACTCGGTACAGCAAGACAGTGAAAATATCTGTGCTGTGTGTAAACTTGGTGGTGGATTTCAGATTTAACACTTGGTAAGTGAACCTGGGTACTTGAGGCTCCAGACATCTGCGGCTGTTCTTCAACAAGGATGCTTTCTGAAGAACTGAGTAGCCAGGGTAGGCTTTTTATCTTGCTTTTAGAGAAAGAAGAGGGACTGTTGTGTCATGATCTCACACTATTAATGGTTCTTCTTGATTGTCAGAACTGTGTCTATATTGCTGCAAACTTTATATACTGGTTTGAAGAATTGGAAACACTCAAACTTCCACTGCAATTCCAGCTTTTGTTTATTAAGCATTGCAGAACTTTCCGCATGAGTGTTCCTCAAAGGCCTTTGCATACACTAATAGACTTTTTTTTATGAGTTTCAACACTTTTACTAGAGTATAGATACTTCCTTACATCCTCACAACTGAAAATTATAAAAAAAAAAAGTGAAATCAAATTGAAACTTCAAGTGAAATTGGAAATAACAAAAGTTTCTCACACTGGGATTTAGAGAGAAGCCAGAGACACAAGTCTTCAAGTGGTCATGATCACACCACCTTCGGCTTCTAAAAAAGCTGCCCTCTTCTATTTAAGACTGCTGTCTACATTAAGGACCAGCTGGAAAACAGTTGTTGAAATATCTCTTTCACTATTACAATAGCTGAAATTTGTGACAGTGATTTCTTTACTCAGTGTATTTGCAATAAAATTACCCCAACACAATGTATGGAATGAGTTAGTCTGATGAAAAGCTAGATATATTGCTGACAGTTCATAATTATGCAGCTTCTCCCTTTACTTCTGAGGCTGAAATAGGTTTCTTGTTGGTATAAACAAGCAACTTCTTGCCTTTGGCAGCTTTCATTGGGCCATTGGGCATTTCTTATTGCTGTAAAATACAGATGTGCTAAAACCTGTACCTAACAAGGGGGGGGGGGGAAATCTGTTGTGCAAACTACTGGAATTTGAATGATGGGAAATAACCTGTATGGTGAAGACTTGTGCATGCTGGACAGTCCCTGCTAAAAGCACTGTGTGGGTTATCTGCCCAGTAGGTCAGTACTTTCTATTCTCTGGTGGTACCACAATGACCAGCTTTCTTTCTCCTGACTGCCGAAAGAAAATGGGAAAATGGAACCTATGACTTCAACAGCTCACAGAGAGATGTTTACATGTTTGGGAAATCTTGATTTTGTTACCAAGTGCAGCACAGTCTTGTAAATCACTTCCAGGTGATGATGAACTTTTTTTCCTTTTGTTTCTTCAGTCCGACATCCATTTTCAATCAATCTCGGTGAATTTATAAATGTATCACAATGTGATTTTGTCAGAGGCGCCTCTCATTTGTTCCACTGTGGAGACGCTGCTACTTCCCAAAGTCTGTGGTTCACTTTTGGGGACACAAATAGAATATCTCTTAGGATGTGGCAGGAGCCAGGCTCAGAGCTGCTGGGCGGATGTAGTCAGCATCCAAAGTCTTGTGGCAAGAGGAGAGAGGCACTAGAGGGTACAGACATAGCATATTTGCCAGGTTTCTGTGAGATCCAGCCTTGTGAGAAGAGATGCTCTCCTCCAGTGACTTATGTTTGGGCTTGTAACAAGTGTCTTTTTAGTGTTCACATGTTGTCACTCCAAAGTATCGCCCTCAGTTAATACACACTTTATTAAACTCTGAGGAAGACTGACATGAATATTGTACTGTTTTCATCAGTCCCAAGACTGAAAACATATTATTTCCCCATTAGAATTGTTAAAATAATAAAATTTTCTTGTTTTCTAGAGTTATTTTTCTTTTAAGATTGTCTTTGAAAGGGTAAGCTGATAGCATATAAATATTAGTCCTATTGCAATATCAGTGAGCCCTTAGTCACTGTCCTGCAGTACTAGATGCTGTAACAGTGAAGACTGATAGAGGAATTAGCATGGATAATATTGAATTATCCTTTTAGAAATGTTTAGGGTTAAGACCCACAATATAATTTTCTTTAGTCAATGGAAAAATAATTCGTGCCTAAGATGCTTACAATCAGAAAGAAGTTACAACACTTGTTGTTTCCAAAAAGTAGATAAACCACAAGGAATAATCTGAAGTTTCTTTCTTGTCAATATTAACTTTTATTAAAAAAGAGAGAGACATTAAAGTTGATTCAACATGGATCTTCCACAACATACTGTTTCATTTAGAACTTAAAAAAATGTTTAAAATAGTCTAAATAGCCAAATCACATGAATATTTTGACAAAAATTATACCTAAGAATCTGAAAAGAAAAAAATAGCTCTGTCATGGTATGTCAAAAAACATTATTGTATTTAGATTACAGAGGTATTTGTGTGCCTGTTGTACAAGGATCATCATCTTGATGTATGTCTAAAATCCTTCAAAATCCTTTACCATGAAGTCTGTACAAGAATAACTACATTACATAATTGGCTTAAGAGTGTTTTGGTGGACATTTGGTGCCACGCCAGTCTTTTGTTAAGTGTTTTTTTTCCTTTTCTCCTCATTCGTTTTTAGTGCCTGTCCCTCCCCTCACCCACTCTTCCCAAATCCCTCGTGACTTCTGTGGGACTGTGAGTGCAAAGCAGGAAAAGGAATGACTTGATTCAAATCCCCAATGTACAAGTCCTTCCTTCAGGCAGTAGGAGTGTTCAAATAACTCTGTTTCATCAGGTATTTCACTATATTTTCAGAAAACTGCCTCATTAGACACCCCAATGCCCAAGTAACCAGGAGTGCTGGGCTGTTTTAATGGCTGTGCAAGAGCTGGAATTGTCACCCCACCTGGCAAGGGAACCAGTATTTGGTTACTGATGGAAATACCTTAGGGTTTGAAGTCTTCTTCTTATGAATAATCCAATCCCTATTAAAAAAAAAAATCCTAATTTTAATTTTAATATAAGTAGGATGGCTGTCCAGTTTGAATGGGGGTATATTTTATAAAATTTGACTCCTTGCCTCATTTTAACCTAGTCATGCTGATGTCTTCCACAGCATTAGTATTGACTGATGCCTTAGAGTCTTTTTGATCTTCTGATTTTTTAAATTTTTATAAGTAGTTATGTAGAAAATGTAGGTTTTAGAAGCAGCAGCATTTGTTCCCTTACCCTTAGCACAGTAGACATACATTCCCCAACCCTCTCACCCCAATTCCCCGTATCAATTCTCCTAAATTCCATTAGAATGTTTAGTCTCTCTCCAAGGTAGGCCTTCTTCTGTTTGAGAACATCTAATCCACAGTCTGAACCACAGGGTACAGTCAAGAACTGGGTGACTGTGAGCCCTTTGTGCTCTGAGGAAGATGATGTGATGAAGAAAAGGGTCTCGGGAGACCTCAGACCTAATTCCCAAGGGGTGGATCGGGGGTGGAACACGGCAAAAATCGGGGGTGGAAAAACCTGGGATTGGACGGACAGTATTATAAATTGTTACACCTAAGACAGAGAAGGCACGGGCGTGTCTTATAACCTCTGCGCCTGAGAGGCACCATTAAATCGTTTTTTTACCTCCATACTAAGTTGCCTTGGAGTTTTTTTCCTCCCTGCGTTTTCTTTAGGCAACAGATTGATAGAGCTGAGAGATCAGAATCTGTCTCTTTGTCAAAACACTTTTGAAACCCAACAATGAAGTGGCATGGCCACAAGATGGCCTTCAAAACTGCCAGAAAAGCCACCAGCCATGTGCAAACACTATTTTTCCCATTCTAACAATCTGTGTAGTTATGTTTACCCCAGAGAATCAGAGACCTTTCACAAGGTCACCTTTTGCTTCTTCTTCCTCTTAATTTTTTGGGAAGGATCACCCATGCTAAACCATACTGAGTCCTGGTAAAAATGTTTCCTGAGGAGGTTTGTGCTATCAAGTGCTGTTCATCCTGAATAAATCCATTTGAGCTGATCCCACAGAAATGAAAGATGAAGATATCTTGATAAAGATCTGATGAATTCTCTTGCATTTGAAAAAAGCCTCTTCAGTAACTCCAAAAAATAAGCAGTCAGACAGTACGGGTCATTGCATTGCCAGGTGCCAATCCACCACCATAGCCAATGCAAGCTTTGTGCCACATTCTACCAATACTTTAAAAATACAAAATGCTATGACTTTCAAGGCATTACAGCATCAAATTAACCTAGAAAATCACAAAATGGACTAGTTAACAGCTCCATTCTAGGCATACATTATGAGAGCATAAACAGCATTAATGTATCTTATTCAGAATTTATGAATGTTGGCATGTGAATAATAAGGAATACGTGACCAGATATTTATCATGAATGAACATCTGATGTAGTGTGAACTCCCCTTACATGTGCATTTCCCTGAAATTACTTATGTGAGCCACCCGTGGAAGTACAAAGTAAATTGTTCCTCTACAGTTAATCACAGCATAGAATATGTATGTTTTCACTTCTGAGATAAATCTAATGTTATGAACTGGAAGCAGGTTTTTGTGCAAACAGAAATTGGCAGAGGTAGATATAAGGTGAAATATTATATACAGAGAAATAATTATGCACTGTTTGGTATATTTTATATAAAGAGAAGTTATGCTGTAAGAATACAGAAGGATAAAGGAGGCCTAAAGAAAACATAAATATTAGATGATGTTTCTGGAAAACACTGGATTTTTTTTTTAATTCTTGGCCTGATTAAAAGTAAAAACAGAGAATGGAAGAAATTTTCTGTTTATTTCATTACAGCTGTTAACACTACTGCTTTGGAAGCCACTGGAATACTTATGCAGAGATAAATTTTTTAAAAAGATTTATAGTAGATTACATTTAATTTTTAATGTGCTGAACTTAATAATCAGAAAGCTTTCTAATACCGTTCAAGAGTAATCCTCTGTGGTGTAAGGATTCCACCCTGATATACTGTGGTACTTTGCATCTGATTGAAGGAAGGACTTTCTTTGCCTTTGGCGTGGTTATTGGCAAAGTATTCTTTGTCCCTTGCAGACAATGGAGAATGAGTTTCACGGCGACAAACAGAAATAGGCCTTGAGAAGAAGTCTTTGTTTAAGAAGTGTTAGCACTTCCTGGTTATATTTTAATGCCAGATTTTTAATTTCAGATGATAACCACATAGGCAGCTTGTTTCTGAAATAGCAACGTAATTCTTGTGTCTGTGAGGACTCAACCCCCATGCTTGATGGAATTCTGTGATCACATCTGTAGTACTACGGAAAATATATGTATAAACTCTGTGAATCCTGTTTAGGCTTCAGTTTGTCCATGTTAATACTTGATCATTTTGTTCTGGATTGCATAATAGTATCCTAGTCCACTCTATTGGCAATGTTACAGAAATGCTCATTAGCAGATGTACAGAAACCCCCAAAAGATTGTGGAATATGGACAATAACCTAAATAATAAAGGCATTTACTATTGTAGTTAAGGTGTTGCACAAAAATGAGATTCTGGATCAGTGGCCAAAGTTTTTTCTTTCTTAGAAAATGATGTTTAAGCTCATACACAGCTGCTTAAGCAACCCTAAAGTGCACAGCTGTCTTCTGACCTGGCAGTCATGAGTTCTCAAGCTTCACTCCTCTTCCTGTTCTAAGGAAAACATGTTCTAATGCTCCCAATCTTCAGCCATGTTTCTGTTGATGTGGCATTTTCTTGCACATCCACCAACAGCTGAAGTATAATATTCATGCTGTCATTTCCATTAATGGCTTAATCATACCTAAATGATATGGGAATGCTGTCTTTACCTGAAGTAGTCTTAAGTAATGAGTGTTTATAGAATTAACTAATTGCATATTATTAGTTTAGAGAGAGCTAATAAATAAGGAATGGGACAATCACTTTAGGTTTACTGCATTCCACCACATTAAACATTTGGTTTGTTTCGTGTCCTGTAACCCTAATTTTGAAACAAACCATAGTTTGTCTGTCATAAAATCTGCAGAGTCACTTTCTTTCATATGTTTTACTCTTTTGTAGAGTTATCTCGTGTGCACCAAAATGTGGACTCTGTGCTACCATGGTGGTAAGGAACAGAAAGTATTGGTGCTGACCAAAGCAAACTATGAGGGCTGCTCTGTCTAAAATTCCTTCTTGTGTTCACTTCAAGACTGTCAGCATGGTTAGCATAAATCAAGGCATCAGTTTCTGGGTTTGATTTTTGCCCCTTAAATTCACCACCCTGGCAAATGTTCATCTTCCATTCCTAGTTAGTGTTTTCAGATCCAAATGCAGTCTCGAAATTCTTGCACAAAATTTACCTGAAGTTCCCAAATCAGGAGAGTTTGTAAGGCGTGAACCAAGAGAATTAACCTTAAGACCAGTATGCTGGAAATCTTTGGTAGTTTGGGCTTGTACTATCATTTCTTGGCTATCACTTCTTTAACAGTTACACAAAAGTCCTGGTTGTGATATCCTCGGGTTTAGAACCAACGAGGCAGAGGCACAGCTTTCCTGAGTATTAAATGTTAATATGCTTCTTTAATTGCCCCAGGAATTTCCCTTTCTGGCAGTTCTGCTCCTTATCAAGTTTCACTTGTTTAGGCTAGTCGATTTTTTTTAGGATTGTCAAAAGATCAGACTGTGGAGAGGGAATACTTTTAAATTAAGTGAATGTGGTCAGAATTCTCATGCCCCTTGTGACAGGAAGAATCCATAAAGTGTCATTGCTATTCCTGAGTAGGGCTACACCTATATCATTGTTACCCTTGTTTTAAGACTCTGACTGATTATTAATGTAAATAGTTGTTCTAAAAATCCAAGTGCTTGGTGATACAATCCAATGCAGAATTGGTCATTGATTTATTCCTCCTGTAAAGTAATATAGCATCACAGTATCTGTTAGAAATGTACTCTGTATGTTTGTGGGACAGACAGTGAAGAGATACCTGCAATTCCTATGAAAAGCTGGCCTAATAACTGTGTAGCTGATGTCAGTGTTATTGGAAAAAGCTGACACTTGTGGAACCAGAACAGCAACAGCATTTTTTTTTTCCCACTTAGGACAGAATCTGTGTTTCTCTGAAATATCTAAGGAACAGTAATAGGGCTAAAAAAATGTCAACCATTGAGTTCTATGAAATGAAAATACACTTTGTGGTTTAGAGATATAGTTGCTGTTAAAAAACTTAAACCTTAATGAGTAAAAGAACAGGTAAACAAGCTGAAAACCATGTGCCAGTGCCACAGGATAAACACAGAAAGATCAGACACCTGCCTGTTATCACTCAGTGTAAACTTCTATAACAGAATCACTCCCTCTGGGCTCAGTTTTGGGGAAGTCATTGTCCTCTAGTGATTTCAGATGGGACAAGAATTAAGTCAACACTAAGAGCTTGGGGAATTGCTGTTGGTTGGATTTATGGATATGTTTAGACATTTTGATTTCCATTTATGGTGCTGTGGGATTCTCCCTCATGATGAAAATTGTGCTTGGTTTTCACCCATCATCCAAGACACAAAATCTTCAGATTTTCCATGTAAACATAGATGAAAATAATAAAAGGCTAAAAATAAAGAGGATGGGCTCTAAGAAAGTGGGAGGGATTTTTGAGTCAGGAGCAAAGATTAAATGTGAATGGTTTACTCCGAAAAAGCAGCTTGATATTCTATAATTATACTTATTATTCTTCCTTTTTATTTTAATATGATAATTAACTCTCTGATTAGTGTAAGATAAGAGGAGTTTATTGACTTGATAACAAGGAATCTGGCAAACAATATTCAGCATAATGACCCAGGGGTTCTTCAGTCTCCCAAAGACAAAATCAAACATTTGCTTTCCGATATACCTGGCCCTTCCAATTTGTCATTTTGTGAACCAGGAATAATATCTTTTTGTTATTTAATTAGTCAGATATGTACAACTTCTTTTCAGCTGGAACAGTAAAAATAAAGATATATAAACTAACAAGCTCAGCTTCTTGTGACTACAAAGAGTAATCAATACAATAACCTCAATTTTGCCATCTCACCAATCCTAATGTAGAACAGATTCATTGTGTGAAAATTGGTAAACACCAGGATGTCATTTCAGGGTTTGATCCTGACCATCATCGTGAGCTCTGATATGTGTTTAACCTTCTTATTTAGTGTTTGACTGATAAAGCTAACCAAAATATATTCAATATATCTTCATTTTAATAAAAATATTCTCCTTTTGTCAAAACTGGCTGTTCTGCAAAGAGAGTTGTTTTCATTAATAATGTGGTTTAGAAGATACTTAGCCTGTGAGACTCCTATGACCTAACATATAACTTGTGTTATATGACTTAGCATATAACAAAGTAATCTGGAATATGAGAGTCACAGTCTTAAGCATCTGCCAACACTGGAATAAGAATGAAAGGATCTTTCCTGATCAAACAAACCAGAAAACTTATCCTTTTTCCTGTACACAGGACCTCTTCCCAGTTTCAAAACTCATATTTTTGTTTTGAAATTGTGCACCCCTATGTGCTGCTGTTAACACAGGACAGGAAGAGCTGTCCAGAATCAGTGATTGCAGTCTTGATGTTTTCATTCAACTACTATGAATAAAGTAGAATAAATGGTTACTAAATGGATCAAATCTCTCCCCTCTCTCTCCTCAATGATAAAAAAATCTTCATTAATTCATACTCTAAGTTTTTCATGGTAATTTGCAACTATTTCCTCTTGTTATAGCTGTAAACTCTACTCTAAACAACTGTTTTACCTTTTTTTTCCCCCACTATTTAATCTCTTTAATAAACTTCTAGATTGCAATTACACTCTTTCTGGTCTTTATTTCATCAGGTTGAACAGGCAAAATTTCATTTCACCGTGTAAGACAGTGGACTGTTTTTCTGTAATTCTAAAAACCTTTCAGTCTATCCTTATTTGAATTCATCACTCTTAAAAAAGAACAATCCACACTCCTCTTGTTCAATACTGAAGAAAGTTTCCAACACTATCAACTCATATTGATAGTTCATATTCCTACCATGATTCCTGTTGCACCCAGGTTTTAATCCTTCTCTGGTTTTATCTAATGAGATTGGCCTTATTTTTCCTGAAGTGCACTTTTGTATACTCAGCTTAGTCCCATTTCTATCATACCTACTGTTGAGATATCAAATCTGTAGGGTCCCTTTCCTCTGTGTTTGCTGGTAATGCTTCCCACTTTAACTCAGTAAGCTCCATAGTTTGCTTGGTGTTAGCATTATAAAAATGTGCCTCAAAACTAACCATTTGGGGAGTCCTGTTTCCTCCTCCAACAGTGATGCTGGTTACCTTCCATTTAGCCAAACTTCCTTTCTCAGAACTACTTTTGCATCTGAAATCCAGGACAATTAGCAGTACACTATGTGATGCAATATTAAATACTTCAGTAGAATCTAGAATGAGTAGATCTATTTAATTTCCTTTGTTTTGAATACCATCTCTCTTATAAAAGAGACCCACTTAATCTGGTGTGACATGTCTTTGTGAGGTCTGTGTTTCATTCTACTTCATTTTCCAGTAATGTCAGTGTTTTAAAATATTCTCTCAAATGAGTCCTGAATCTCACATACTGTTGAGGTCAGTCTAATAAGACTGGAGGTGTCTGCTGGAGCAATTGTTTTTCCATTCCAATATGCAAGAGTAATGCTGTAGGTTTGGAAATTTATTCTTGTCTTATGTCTGGTACAAAAATCTGAAAAGTTTAGTCATGCTGAAAAAGGAAAAAAAAAAAAGCAGCAGCCACTTTTTGTGGCATTACCATCACGCTGGGGAAAACGAAGCAGCAGTTCTTGAAAAAAATGTGTGGGTTTTCATCATTGTCATTTGTCATGTTGAACATTTTATCCTCTATTCAATCTCTTGGTAGCCACCCCATTATCCTATGTGGAAACACAACACTACCTATTGATGCTTTAACTTTTTCTTCATCTGGTTAGTCAAAAAGCACACTGCTCACAGAATGTGCATTCCTCTTGTGAGGAAGCATAAGCACTCATTTCCAACATCCCACTCATTTGGGAGAGGTAGACCTCAGTGGCTTATTTGCCTTTCTTCTTTTTTTCAAACTTTAGTACAATGATATTGAAACATAGGCTTTGACACAGGGTTTCAGGAGAATAGGACAAACAATTAATGCAGGACTAAAAATTACACGGACTGAGAATAAAATAGAAAAATAGGTAAGCAAACCAACCCCTGAAGTCAAAGTTCTGTTTAATTTTTGTGGATAGTGAGTTCTTGAAGCCATCACACGGTGTTTTTTCTGAACCCAAGAGCCTATCACCTGCAAAAGGTATATTCTTTATTAGGACTGGCATTTCTTTTACATTTGTGGTACGTGCTTATCTCTGCAACATCAAATTTTATTGTTAGGTAATCAGATAAAAATTTTAAATTGCTGCGTGGCATAAGGATACAATATTCTGGCTTTCTTTCTGCCCCTGAAAACACAAGAATTTTTTTCAGAGGTAAATAATTGAATACTTCAGTGGAGCCTGTTGAACCTGGCTCATTGGGATTGCTGTGCCGAGAAAAACACGAAAAGGAAAATGTCCCTAAAGCATAAAATGCAGGCCAAAAAGCTTGGTGTCTGAGTGGTTTTGGATGAGGGTTTTTTTTGTTAAACAATTGTTTCATATAAGTGAATACTGTTCTATCCCCTGTTTTGGAAATTTAGCTTCGCTGGAGAATATGTGAAATGGTTTTGATGTGGGTCAGGATTAACTATATTAGTGCAACAATAAACATGGACTTGTTACTTTGAGGTAGTATTATGCAGACTTTTGGTGAGTCATCTTTCATTTACAATGGAGGGTAGAATAAGTCTTTCCAGTGTAAAAAGTGAAATTCTGTGGTTTGAATAGTGCAATTCATGAGACTTTGGCTCTTGTTTTATGGAAATCAGTAGAATCCAGAAGAGGAATAGAGAATTCTCCTTAGTGTAGCTAGCTTTGTGTGGAAATATTTAGGACAGCTATGGATGACTCAGTGGTTGGTGGAGGATTAGTGGTCATGAGCTGTAGCATCTTAAATTCCCTTGCAGATGATCCTATTTGGATTTTGAATGTGCTTTAACTTATGCTCATTAACTTCACACAGCTAATTGAGTCTTTCCTGAACATCTCTGCATAAGCAAGTCCAGCTGTTCTTTCAAAAGATCATGAGAAAATTCTTTTAAAAGACCCTGAGAAATTCTTTATAGTCTTTCACATCTGACACGATGTCTATTATGTAGCAGTCATCCAATGTCTGTGTTAACCACAGTCTTAATAACCAGGGCAAAATGAGGCTATTGCAAAAAACAGCTTGTGTCACTCCATATATATATTTGTAAAAGCCTCTGGTTTTAATATTTCATTTTATCTGATTTTCCCTGTTGCTCTGCAGTACTAATTAAGTAGACGTGTAACCAAGTATTATGAATTGTATATAAGCTTTGGTGCATATTTTTGGGGGAGAAAATATGATTTTGGTGGTATCATTGAAAGGACAATAACTCACAAACTTGCTGCCCACTCAATCTAAATGGAGGTCATACATCAGAAGCTGGACAAAGGTGGAGAGAAAATGAATAAAACAGAAGAAAGGAGATTCAGTGTGGACGTACCTTGAAATCAACATTGACATTATTGTTTTCAGAATGCTTCAGGTCTCCTTACTGAGAACCAACCCAGCATGGATTTAGGTACCCATTCAAATATTATTTTGCATATTCTGAGGCTTCTTTGAAAATTCTGCACAGAGAAATGAGGATACAAGTAATCCACAGATTTAAGAAGCATCAGAAGGCTTGTTATGCCAGGCACAGGGGTGGCAACACAAGCAAATACGGACACAAACTCCTCTGCCCTTATTCAAACTGGCGGTCAGAGCTTGGTTTTGGCCAGAACCTGTCTGGTGTCTGTGATGCTCCTGTTGGGTGGTCTTAACTCACCCCGAGTGTTCTGTCAGCACAATTATAGAGCTTTTGTATTGGAGCTTTTTGCAGTGAATCAACCTGCTTTTTGTGCAGATTAACCCACATTCAGACAAGAAAATAATCCACTGTCAGGTGGATTCCTGACAGTGCTTCCTGAAGTTAATGTGATTGTTCTGTGATATTACCTGACCGTACTGGTAATTTCCTGCAAACAGCCCCAACGTGATGGGAAGTGAGGATGACAAGATCACCATTGAAAATGATTTCTGATATGGAATTTTTCCTGCATGAGGCAGACTTGTGATCATATAAAGATAACATTGAGGTCGTTGTGTAAATTAAGTTGCTGCAAAACTTACATGCTTTTCCAATGCTTGTTAACTGGGGGAAACAGGTTCCCTGCATCTCTTTTGTCAATGACTTTGTGGGTCTTTTTGTGTAACATGCAGGGACTTTTATAAATTCCATCACTGATAATCTGCACCAAATTTTCGCTTGGGACAGCTCATAAGTTTTAGTTTGGCTTGCTAGTCAGCTCAATGCTGAAAGTACTGGGTGTGTGGTTCCTTCTCTTCCTCTGTTTCTTGGGAATGCAAAGGGTCATGTGCCCAGATATGATTCTGCTGACAATGGCTTTGGTCAAGGAAGAAAGCAGCTACAGATTAGCTGAAGTACTGGGGAAAGGGCAACCTCACCTTCATCTTTTAATGCATCTAAATTTGCCTCCCTCATTCTGGCAGTAGCTGTTCATAAGGAATGGCCGCCAAGACTGTAAATGTTTTAGACTTTCTTTGTCTAAACCTGAAACGATGTTCTGCAGCACTAAAACAAGACCCAAGTTCAAGACTTCAAAGCTTAGGATTTTCCTGGGAAAATACATCAGCTATTCCTGTGGGCTTCCTGCAGAGCTGAAAACACAATGTGCTGAAAGGATTTTATATCCTTTTATGTCCTTTTAGCACACTGTGTTTTCAGCTCTGCAGGGTTAGATACTGTAGTTCCAGTGGATTCACAGATTTGATTGACCTTTCTAAATAACAACTAAATAGCAACTGCCCCTTGTCCCAAGCAGATGACAAGAAAAATATAGGGAAAAGCCAGTCTTCCTCTTGGGATTGAATATGGGAATTACTGTGAGGGGAAGGAACCAACCTAGAAGACTTGCATCTTATCTCTTTTTCTGTGTACTTCAAATATTTAGCAGGCAGGTAATTTTGAGCAGTCAAAAACAAGAACTAAGGAAAGCATAATTATGACTTGGTAAAAGAATGGAATATTGTTCAGTAAAGTGAAGTATATTTAAAAGAGATGATCATCAATGCTGTAACAGTTTCTATGTATGTATCCAAATGGAGGCTGAACTGCAGAGACACAATCAAACCAAACAAAATCTCACACAACCTTCGCAACAGATTTTTATAGAAGAGCTGCCAAAATAAAGAACAGACTAACTAAAGCAATAAAGGCTTCTGAAAAAAAATATGAAATAAGGTGGTTGATGTCAAATGGGAACAACTTGGAACTGTAAACTGCTAGATGAAGGGAAACAGAAAGGGAGAAGATTCCTTGATCCCACCAGAATTATGATCCTAGGATTAGGAAAGAGTAGTGCAGTGGGATTGTGTATCTTTTTTTTTTTTCAGTGTGGGAGGTGGGGTGTGTTTTTTTATTTAGTAAATCTTTGGTTTTTAAAAAGGAGGGTATAGACCTACTGAAATACTGTAAGCTCATTGTAAAGAGAATTAGCCAGGGACAGAACTGCTACATAGAGATGTGAGGAGGGGAGTCATACATATTAGAAACACTAGTACTAAAAGGCGTTTCTGAAATTCTCAAAGGTTGTAAGAGGGGGAAGAACAGGTGGTGACTAAATTCAGTGGCAAAGCTCCCATTAAAACTGTTAGGGCCAGGTCAGACTTTTGGGACAGAAAAGGAATGGAACAGCTGGCAAATTGCAAGGATGCCAGTAGGAGGAGTACCTGGATACGATTGGGATATGTCAAGTGTGTAAAAGGTTAAATTGGTATTAGCAGCTTATACCTTCTGTGTTTGAAGGCAGCACACTCTCTGTGATCAAACCACACTACAGAAAGGTTTTTGTCCAGTCAAGATTACTTTTAAAATCTTCTTGTATAGCTTTCAAGATCTTAAATACGGATCGTTTTTCTAAAAAAAAATGAAGCACTGTTGATATTTTTCTTGAAGCTGCCACACAATTGCTCACATACATCTGTGGCATAAAACTAAAGATCTCTACAGAATTATTGTGCTTGCTCCCGTGAAAAACATGCATATTCCAAATAGAAAACTGCTATTACTATTATCACTTGGATATTTATAAACCACATTATTATTTCATAGTCAGGAAAATATTTTAGTGATTAACTGTGGTTGTCTTTGCTAGGGAACACCTCATTCGTTCTGTCAGATAGTCCCTTCCTGGCAGTGGAAAGGACTGCAAACTCTTTCATGTCCCAAATGGTTATGTGGCTTGCTCTTGTGTTTTCCAGTAACTCCTCGGGGAATTCAGCTTCTTGCTTCACACTTTCCCATTTGATGTAATAGGTTGTCTGCAATGTGGTAACTTCGTTGTACTTTATTTTTAATTTTTTTTTAATATGAGCACAGTTTTCAAAAAGTTCTCGAAAGCACCTCCTAATTGTGCAGTTACTGTAGGGGTTCCTACAGCCTCCAAGAAAAGAAAAAACAGAAGATTTGTAGAGGAAAAAAAATGGATTTAAATATTTGGGGGAATTTGATTTGTTTCTCTGACTCAGATTTGTGCAGAATGGACATCACAATATTTTTCTAAAATTGATATTCTTCACTTACATTAGAATTCTCAGTTACATGAATCCATGCTATGAATTCCTCAGAATGGTATTGCTATTCCTCATCTTGCATTTTGTCTATGCCAGCAGCAACTTTTACTCATGATAAGGTTCTGCATACAAAATTTTTCTTTATTTATTTCTTTTTAAGGGGCTCAAAATATGCTACAGTATCATCCAGTCTCCTGTGTCATCACTCTCTTTTTCTTCTAAGACCTGTACTTGTACATTTTCAAATAGCCACAGCAATGTGTTCTTAACTAATCTAGTGACCTGGAGTCCTAAATACAGACAAAACTAGAGAGGAAAATGTGTATATTCATTAATTTCCTTTCTAAATTAACATCTTTTTTTTTTTTTTCCCAATTTTTAAACATCCATTTTTGGAACTAAATGGTAGGCTTTCTGTACTTCTGAATTTTGAAAATCTCGAGGTACAAATTTAAATATAAAGCCTAAAATGAGCAGATTTAAACACTTGCTGATAATCATTACAATTTGTTGAAGGCAGGAAAATTTAGCTTTTTTTCTCTAATGTTCTTGTACAACAGAGAGGTCGCTGAAGAGTAATGCAGTTGCAGCTTTCTGATTGTTTTTTGCAGATGCCAAAGGATGGTGGTGAGGTGATCACTGAGAACACAGTGGGAGGGTTGGGTGCATTTTATAGGACATTTTCTGGTTGGGACTGGACACAGAGACTTACTCTTAGCCACAAGAACCTCCTGTCCAGAGAGGACACTCAACAATTAAGTATCTGGTTCACTTTTGAAGCATATTCTGAATGTCAGAAGACAGCTTTGTGAACCTTTTGTTTCAAACTATTGCAAATTTGTCAAATCCAGCAAATACTTGCCTGAGGCCTTAGGATTTATGCCTGTGGGATTAAGCACAGGCTCTGTAGTTGACCAGTGCCACAAAATGTTACAAAGGATCCGCTGGCGAGACAATCGCAGCTAATAAAACATCCTGTCTTCCTTTTAGTGTGAGAGTACACTGAGTACAGGAATCCCATCCTAACAGATCTTTCATGATTACACTGGTAACTCCTGGTTCCACTGCACTGGAGTTCTTCCTCTTGGGAGCCATTCCATGATGAGTCATTACCCGGAGTGAAAGCAGCTGTATTTTGTGTTCTGCGGTGGTTCTCATCAGGAATATATAGAGAGAGAGGCACCCCAGGTATCATTATTTATTGTGAATTAAATTATTTCATAGAGTTTTATGGAAAAAGTTATGTTAGACTTAAAAAAATTATAGCTGGTCAGTGGGACGGAGTGGTGGTTTTTTAATGAGTCAATCAGTGAACAGAAAATCTTTGAAACCTTTTAATGCAGTTCTTGCTCAAGGGCCAAATCCTCCTTCTTTGTGGAACCACTCAAATGTTGTCAAAAACATTTATCTCGCGTGTACCTATAAAATATTTTACTACTGTATCTGGCATGGATAGACAAAGTGAGCTTCAATTCTCTTGTTTACCTACCTTTAAAATGAATCGTGTAGTTATATAAACCTCATCTGTAGAATCCTTTCGAAACCTGTCCGAAAATAACATTTTCTAAAAGGAAAAAATTGCCTCACTGTAACACTTCATGTCAAAAAATATGAACAAATATTCCTTACGAAGCAGCCAAAGGCAGGGAAACCAAATTAAAAAAAAAAGAAGTTTAGATATATATCTTGTAGAATTTGGAAAAGACTATGTAAGTGTGGATCATCTAAAAATATGCTTAAATATAGAAGTTTGTAAGCATGAAAATCTAATCATAATCTTTCTACAGAACAATAGTGCACGTAATAAAAAAAGCTCTCCAAAATGGAGGGGAAAAAAAATCAATTTGGAGGGAGAAGTCAGACTTGGAAAGGATGAGTTATGTAAAGGGAGAGAAAACAAAATAATTCACCTGTGTGCAGTGTCGACTTGGCCACAGTGGTGGCTAAGCAATACTATCTATTTATGCTGTTTCACCACACCAATAGATGAAGATTTTATTTCCTGATAGTGCCTGAGATGAATTCAATGTGCCTATAAATACAGATGCAGCACATCCATGCCTGCATGACACCCATGTCCCAACACAGGGGTGCTGTGCACAAATAGAGTTGCAGGACACCGTGCTTTTGCCTGACAAATTTTGTTCATTTCTAAACAAATTTTGTACGAGCCAAGCACGATTTTTTTTTTTTATCCAAGCAAGGGAAGTTATGTGGAACCAATGTTTTACAGGCATCAGCCAAACTGAGGACAATTTTCCTTGCCTGTGATTGCAGCGGAAGTGTTCTCCAGCCATCTGGGGTGTGCTAAGCCAGAGCCTTTGGAATAAAAAAATGTGTGCTCTGACCCGGGCAGAGTCATCAGGCAGCTGATAAAGAATAACAAGCCATTCCTAGGAGCAGCTGCTACACCAAGCCAGGGCTCTAACCTTCCCAGGGTAAGTGAGCATTGTTAGGCCCCAATGATCTAAAGAGACCTTATTATCCCAAAAACTGCAACACTTCTCCTGAGTGACAGTTCACTTTGCAGGCTGCTTCGCAGTTCCCAGCGGTGTGATCTCCAGTAGAGCACTTGTCTCCAAAACTGTCCTCTAAAACTAACTCCCAGCAGAGTCAGTAGTTTAGTCCCACCATTTCTCTGTGTGTGTATAAATGGCAGATTTAAACAGTGTGTTTCAAATCTCTGTGGTAGTGGTAGCATAATGTTTGCTGAGGTGAGTAGTCAGCTCTCCAGGAGTTTCCAGTACATTTTCCCAACATGTACTAAGCAGAATGAGGTTCTGGGAATGGCACAAAGTAATGGGCAGCATGGAGAGTCAGGCAAGTGTGGCCAGTGCAAGGCAGAGACCTCCCCAGACACAGAAGTTGTTGTCACACAGGATCCTTAGTCCGCTGCAGATACAGCCAGTTCCTTTTATCTGCCTGTTATTAAATTATTGCCATCTGTTGGTTGGAAACCCTGCAGAAAGACAAAAGGCCAACTACAGGGACATCTGGCTTAAGAGAATTCTGCTTTACCTTGCAAAGTGTCAGTCTTGTATTATCATAACATAAATGGCACAGTAATAGTACTGGGAAATATTCAGAAATATGTTAATTTTCAGACTTTGCACCTCAAATGGCTTGGGTTAATTCCCTTTTTTTCCAAAACAGTTCCATAACTGCAGTAAGGCACACAGAGATGTTTTCTGTTGGTTGTTTTTTTTCACTTGGGTTTTTTTCCGGGGGGGGTGATTTGTTTAGGGGTTTTTTGGGGGGGGGGCAGGTTGTGGTGTATTGTGTCTGAAAACACCAGAAAAAAGGAAAATTAGGTTCATGTGTTATGCAACTTGATCTTCAGGAGGTTGGTAGGCAATATCTCCTGAAAATAAGGTCTTTTATTAATGTCAACTTTAGCACCTGAAATGATCAGGTAGTTTGGAATATCTTGGCCAAATAACATTGATTTATGTGTTCGCTCTCAAGCTCAACAAGAAGAATCTTGTACTGTATCCAATGTGCTTTTTATTGATTATTTTTTAAATGATTGTTTGGATCAACAGTTCAGCTGTATGGAATGACTCACCATGCTCCCTCAGTAGTGTGCTGCTGTATCAAAATACTCAAACTTTATTTCCTGCTCATCTGTGACTGCCCCTGTACAAGGCGAGTGTAGCTGCAGGGATCTGTCTTGTACACCCCTCTGTTGAAAATGGTCCATCCTGTCTCTGCACGTGAAACCTCATCTTCGTGACAAACCAAAGCCTGCAGCTTGGCTTGTATCCCTCCACTGATATATTCTAGGGATGGGTGATTACTTTTGGCTCTCACAAATCAAATTCTGAAGTGCTTCAAAGTTTCCTTCCTTTGTAATGTTCTGCATGATGGTAGTTAACATCAATAACTATTATTTATGATTTTTAGTAAACATTTGTGATGGAAACCTAGCGTGTTAGAGCCTGTATCCAGCATTTTATGTGTGTGATGGATGTGATACAGTATAAATTACCTTAATATCTTTTTTGCATCTTCCACCTGTTTGCTGTGATGGTTGCACAACATATTTAATTAACTGGGGAGATGCTTCAGCTTTTAGAAGTCACTGGAGTCTGATGATCCATGAGAGAGTGAGCCATTTTGACTCTTCCTGTGAAGACAGGAAATTTTTTCCATTAGTATGGTATTTAGTATTTTTTACCAAGCAGATGTCTTCTGACTTTAACTTAGTCTCTTTTTAGTTCATTTTTTTATTTTTAATGTGCATTTTTATGCGAAACCTTTCTTCCTGTGATTCTCATCATGTGTGACCTCATCAAGGTGATGGAACTTCATAATTTATCCATTCTTTTTTCCTAATGAACTCTCTCCCTCCAAAAAAAAAGGTGCAGTCCATTTTACCTAAGTAATCATTTTACTTAAGTAACCATTTTACTGAAATAACTTTGCTTAACTCATTTCTGTCTTAACCCATTTTTGTATTTCCCGAATGATCCCTATGGCTTTTGAAACTTGAGCAAATATTATTTAGGAGAACTAAATGAAGGTGTTTTGAAATAACCATTATTAAAACAGTGGAGTTTGCAGCAGAAAACATACAAAGCTGGAGATGCAATTAAGCATTTCTTCCCTCCAGCTCCCCCCCATCCATGTACTGCTCAATGGAAACTCATTCTGGCAAAGACAAAAAGCTGTGGCTAAACATTAGTGGATGAGTCACTCAGAGGGAACTGGAAACAAAGAAAAAAACCCCACAAACCTCTACTGCTTGATAAGAACAAAACTAGGTCCAGATGGTCTCTGTCAGTCTTCCCATAATTGCCTGAAGAATAGCAGACAGAAACATCCAGGGGCATGATTGCATTTTCAGTAGTCCATGTTTTCTTGGTGCAACAGGAACTTTCAAGCACTTGGGAACCCTCTTCATCAGGTTTCTGCACAGATTAGGATCAATCAAGCCGTGCTGAGAACCATGTAGCTTGCAGAGGTGTTGATAGCTTGATAAGGATTATAACAAAAATTATTTGAAATAACAGTTCGAAGACTAAAGACCAATAGGAAAAACTGAAAATACAGGAGTGAGAACTTTGTTCCAGTGCCACGATTTTGCAGGGACCAGTGAAACCCAGAGTTCCAGTTGCAGAGGATCCCTGTTGAATCCTTGGCCAGATTCCAGGACAGATGGAGTCTCTGGAGTAATGACAATGAGGCAAATCCTAGTAAGCATGTGCAGGCTTACTAGTGTTTGAAATGTTTATGTGTTCAGCAGATTTTGGTGGGTTTTCACAAGAAAAGTGAAGTAGGTTAGGCCATTTTCTGTGAAATTTTAACATTTGCTCCCTAGTTTGGAGATGTAAAAGGTTTTCAAACAAAAAGTATTATTCCTCTCCTTTGCTTCATTTTCAGAAGTCTTTTGTCTAAGGTTGTTCCCTTTTCTTCTACTTTACTATTTCCACTGCAGTGTGAGACAGTTTGGTCTTGGATGATTTCAAGATAAGGAACTAGAACTGTACAAACCTCCAGAAGTGGAACTATGTGATGACACACTTGGCACAAGTGGGATAAAGATGTTCCCAGCAAGGCCTGCAGTGTGTGTATGTGTGTGAACTCGTGTTCAGGGCAGTCCCTGTCCTGCATCAGCACTGTAAATGCATTGTGCTCTCCACTATTACACTGTCAGGAAAATGTACTTGAAATAAGGAGTTAAGAGCATTTAAGAAACTGTGCAGTGCTATTATAATTCTAATTTATGTAGATTACAGCTTCTGAGAGTGGTGGTTGATGATTAAAACTCTGTCAAACAAGACCCTTCAAGTTTAACTTGCAGTTCTCCGTTGGCTGCTGCGATGGCCAGGCATCACTCGCCACTTATTAATCAGTCCATTTAAATTCAGTGCAAAGGCAATGCAGGTTGGAATATATTTTTGAGGAACAATAATGTTAGGACGCATAATTTTTTTGCAGAAGCCACTGTGTAAAAACAAGTGTAAGTCACCTTTGAAGCCGCTCAAGTCAACAGGTTTGGGCCTGAAGTTCTTGGCTGAAACATTTCTCGCAGATTGGTATGAAAAAGTGATTAGGTGCAGACCAGAGTGAAGTAAAACCGCTGGCAGCTGCACTTTGAATTATTCTACTTTGACTACAAGCTGAAAACTGATACAGTAAGTCACAGTTTTTGCCCATCAGAAAAAAAAAAAGAAAAGAAAATAAGCTCTAATCACTGAGGGAAGGTGTGGATAAGAGCACAGCTGCCTAACCTCAGCCAAACAAACCACATAAACTTCTCTCAGTTCACTTCACATTGTGGTGAGTTCTGGATACTAACCTTTGTGACCAGGATGGCACAGTCTGAGGGTCTGAAGAGAGCAGTTTGCTCTCTCCTGCCTTGGCCTCGTGTCCTGTCAGGGAAGGAGCAGTGAAGTTACTTCCCCAGAGCAGAGACCAGCCTGCAAATGGTCTCCAGTGCTCAGCACAGCCAGCTCCAGGTTTGCAAAGGGCAGCACAGCCATGGTGTGTCTTGGTGCAACAGTTATCCTGACAAATTTTTCTTTGGTTTTAGTCAGGCCTTTTTTCAAAATGCAAAGCCAATTCCAGCTTGACATGGAGTGAAACAGAAGAAAAATAGGTCCAGACCGCCCTTAGAACTGAAGCATCGGTGTGAGGAGCGCCATGGAGGGAAATGGGGTTTGAATCGGCCTTTAAACCTGAGTTTAGGGCATGGGAAGGTTTTTATTGTTAGGTGGTTTTTCTGTTCTCTTTTAACTTGATAAAGGAGAAAATCTTAGATTCAAAAGAGGCTTTTGCTTTTAAAAAGCTTGCTTGTTCTGGAAGAAAGTTTGGAGGGGAAAAGACTCAAGAAACTGAAATGTACATGTCTGATGTTCATCAAGTTTATTTTCTACATTTATACTGTTTATAGATTGGAAATGCTTGACAAAACAGGTGTTTATGGACAAAGGTTTTTTTACAACAAAATTGACCCTCTGCTGTAACACAGCTGCATAGAAGAAAAGTTTCTTTAATTATTAGCTTCATTTCCAGATGAGTTGGGTTTGTGATTGTTTTGAAAAGTTCTACTGTGCTTTCTTGATTGCTTCCTTAGATTTATCACAGCATTGCTATGCTTCTTGGAATGTACTGTGTCAAAAGGAAGACAAGAGGAGAAATGGGCTTGACTTTTAAACTTCACAAGGTCAGCCAAAACTCACAATTTGTAAGTTCTTTCCTGGTTGCTTAAAGGATAAAACGGGTGCTATGGAAGTGTTGTGGGCATTCTTACTCAATCAATGATTTGATCTGGGGATGAAATAAAAAACATAAAAATTACAAACTAATTGTTGCAACCTTTTAAAGCACTGGTTTAGGTTGTTTTTGGGATGGTGGAATAGTCATCAGAAAGTGATGGAAGGATTGTCATTTGAGATATTTAAAGAATGAAAAGAAAAAAAAAGGGGGGAAAAAAAAGTGCTGCTGAGAATAATCCAGCCCTGAATTTGGCTTTCTACAGGATTCTATCAGTAACAATTAGTTCCCTGGTCAAGAGAAAGTGCCTCTTGCATCCACTGGCTGCTTGTAATATATTCCAACTAGGAAGCATAAGATGCAAAAATGCGTTCTTCACATAACTCAGATGCTGCTAAGAAACAACGAAACGCCGTTAAAGTTAGATTGCAAATACCACAAGCAGCAAACTCTTCTGTTGCATAACATTCTTTCTGAAGGGTTCTGTTACAACACATTATAAGTGGTAGGGGCAATATTTATGGCATACAGGGCACATTAGGTTAAGAAATACAAATTAAAAACCATGAGTGACTTAAACTGAGTCACTCTGATTTTCTATGGAGCACTCACAATATCTGTTCACATTGTGGATTGATGATGGTTTACTTCCAGCTGACAGTGGGTATAGAGCTGGTCTCACACAGCCTCTCCACATGTATAATGCAAGTTTTTTAAAGTCAGGTCAGTCTGACTGCTGGCTGCTCTGCTTCTGCTCTCATCTGATTTCCAAATAATCCCTCCTCTTGAGATTTCTCACAAACCAGTTGCATCTTGAACTGAGTCAAGAAAGACTCACACCTTGTCAGCAAGGATCTGGAGAGCTGAGAGGCAGCAGGACCAGGCAGTCATGATCAGGACAGCAGTCAGATGGATGCAGGTGCCTGTAGATTTATGTTTGCTGTGTCTGTCTTTGTCACTCAGTGTGGCTCTTTGATCCTATATCAAAATTCTTCAGTTGTGATTAAACTAAACCAAAATTTGTAACTTTTCCAAAGACCTTTAAAAGGAGCTAAAGTCATTGCCCTTCCTTTTAGACTTTGGCAGCCATCACAACCTTTCTACAAATGTAGAATACAGACAGTGCTGAGGAGGGGAGACAAATAGAGGGTGAGGGGAGAGTAGATGTAAAAATCAGTAAAAAATACTAGAATGACAATCTGAAGAGCAGATGTAAAAATCATTAAATAATGCTATAATGGAAACCTGTAGAAACATCTTATGCAAGTTCATCAAGGGATAGGATGCAAAGTAGAGGAATGGGTCAGATTTTCAAAATTTACCACTATTTAATTTTGTAAAAATGGTCAAAGAACTGTATGGCAACATGAATTTTCTATAGGATGATCAAACTTCTACAAAAATGAAAATTATGATACCTTGAGCTGAGGGAAAGTCTAATGGGAGTTTAGGGGAAAATTATTTCAAATCAAATATACACAGGTCTTCTTGAAAAAAGATTCATCAATGACAGCTGGGGAAAGTATTGTATAAAAGTGAGTCCAAAGTTCCACTTATTTGGCACCCAAGAAAGGACAAATGATGCAAATGTGATGGGTCTGTGGATGTTTGTGCAAAGTCCCACACCTTAATTGAAAACATCTTGGAAGAGTTCATCTTGAACCTAGGAGGGGCTGGAAGAATTATATTACCATTATACATAAGTGCTGTGCAGGTATGAACCAAAGGAAATGAGATGTTTGAAACCTCTGTTTTCCATTTTATTTGTTGCAGTACTTGTCTTTGGAATTCAGGGCTTCAACCCCTTAGATGAAGCCATGTCTTTCTCTCTGCAAACATTTGGATATTCAGAGATCTTCTCGTACCCACAGCTGCAAATTGCCACCAAAAAAAGAAAAAATTGCATGCCTAGTGAAAGAAAATTGTAGTAACAATGATAGAGCATTACATTTTTCATCAGGAAACTACAACATAACAGTGTAGAGTCTAAGTGATGTATAACAGCCTTGAATGGAAACAGTGGGCCAAAACAACCACGTGTGTGCAAAGAAAGAAATCAAAGTACTCTGGCAAAACTGGAGGCTGATCCTAATTTCTTTAATTATAAATCCCTACGAGGATGCAGCCAGTGATGCTTAGAAACTGGGGGAAGAAAAAGAAAAATTAAATCCCAGCTGTCAGCTGGGCAGCATGAATCACTTCAATATCCTCAATTACAAGAAGTAACCATCATTACTTAAGTAGATATAAGTAGAGTAAAAAGGTCTAAATAGATCTAAAGGTCTAAATAGATGATTGTTTATTTTTATCCTGCCTGGTATGATTTCCCCAGCTCCGAGTAATCATCTATATCATCTATTGATATCCTTTTCCAGCACAGCAGTTTGGAATTCGGAAAAGGAAAACCAACTGTGGAGATGTTGGCATTCCAGTGTTATGCTTTTAAATCCAAATTTTTATTATTATTGTTTTATTTTGGGTTACTTTATTTCTCTCTGTTATAGTAAACAAGCTGTGATTATTTTTAAAGAGCTATAAAAATAGTTAAGTCCTAAAATAGGTGGAGCAAAACAAGGCTAAATGGGAATTCTTGTTTAATACAGTCATGCACTCTAATTGCCATTTTGCACTAGGGGCTGTTCCACAAACAGTTTTAGGGAGCATAAGTATTCCCATTAATTCATGTTAATATAAATATCTACTTCACTTGAAAGGTTCTTCTGCAAAACATTAGTGCTACGAGCAATGGTACTATTTTACAAATGCAAAATTAGAAATATTTGGAATTATTTTGAGGATGTAGTTATATAGAATAGTTATGCTTAAATTCTGTCAGTTTTGGATGACATAACATGGTCTTAAAATGTGAAATGTACCTAGAGTTTCTAAAAGACAAAGCCAAGGAGGAGGGGACATGACAGGGGATAAAAATACCACAAAACAAAACATCACTTCAGCAATATCTCAACAGGATAAGGAAATACTTCTGTAACAGACGTGTAACTCTTCTGCCATACAGACAGTAATTTTTCCCTAGGGACTCAGTTTTTCTTTCTTTTACATCTAACCTCGTGCTTCAGTAGGGCCCTAATTTATCAATAGAAATGTATTTAAACTTTTCACCAAGAAACATTCACATGTAAAGGATAATATCTGCCTTTTTAAAGTAGGAATTTATCACTTCTATCCATTCATTTTATTCTGAAATGTAATTAATCTTCCCATAGGCTGAATTCTTTTTTCTAAAATGTCAATTTTTAGGGCACATCATACTCCCTTGAGGTCGATGGAATTAGCCTGTTGGCCAGAGGGGTCAATTGATTCTGTTTATAAGTTTCAGTTCAACTTTCAGTCGTATAATGAAACTATTGGAGAAAATTTACTTTTAAAAATTCCATCAGTGTCTCCATATTTTTGTTAGGTAAATTTGGAGACTGTTAAGAATGCTCTATAAAATGAAAAAAAAAATCATTACAATAATATCCTAGGATTACTGAGGAAAAAAATTTCCGTACCACTTTCATGGCAAACACTGTTCAGAATTCTGTTTTCTTTTTAAAGATTAAAGTTCTCATGATCTCTAGGAGATTTAAGAACATGCTACACATGCTGTGCATACTGTAGTAGCAATCATAGCTTACAGCAAAATATGTAGACAAATAGGTTTCTTTGGATTTTAAGCAGAACAAGCTCACTGGAGAAAAAAAGAAGCAATAATCACCACAATATTATGAGTGGTTTTTTCACTTTTACTAATGGATCCAAACCCAGTTCACTCAGAACTTTTGTGGTAGGCCACTAAGTGCTGTTCACACTTGTGGAAATGAGATGTTTCACTCCGAAGCAGAGCGATACCAGAGCGAAAACACAACGTGCAGCTGAAAGCTCTTGCATAAATTTAAAATAAGGAGTGCATGACTGTTTTCTGTGAAGGAGTGTATTGAGAGATTCAGAAGAAAGTATGAATGCTAAACCTTGGGAAATAAGGGAAGAGATATCTCAGATGCATCCCCAAGAATCAATAGGGGAGGAAGAGGGATGGAACCTGCTCATCTCCAGTCTCTACTGTTGCATATTCTTGGCATCTGTGGGTGTCATGATTAAAGCATAGACTGGACAACCTGTCACTGGAACTCTTTCTTCCTTGTGGGCTTCTTTGTGTATTCCCTGCTCCTCCAAACTCTCTCCTTAAAACTTCATTTTAGCCTAAACAGCATGGCAAAACATGAAGCGTTGGAATAAGCAGAACCTAGGTTAGAAGATCAGGAGATGATTTTTATAGCATTTAGTATTAATGAGGAAAAAAGTGGAATTTAACAGAAGAGAAATAAATAAAGGGGAAACAAAAAATTACCCAATCAAAGAAAAGAAAGGCCACAACATGTGAACAGAAAGAAACATGGTTTTTAAAGGGAGAATCTTTGATTTCACAAGAGTAAATCCAAACATGTTATATTTTATCTCATTTGTTTATGTTGAAAACTAAGTAGCACTCAAATTACTATCTCTCAGAGCTTCTGAGCTCCAATATGACAGTTGTTATGTCATTGCAGTGAGTCACCCTCTTCCCTTCATACCTATCTCTAAGTACTTCAGATTATTCAGATGTCTTTCTGAATGAAGGAAAATCCATAGGCAATGTAATAAATGTTTTTGCTTTCAAATAGTAATGGTTTGAAACTCAGCCTGCAAAAATGTCAAATCCTCAGCACGTGGTACACTTTAATATTTCTGTCCACATATTTTTGTAGCTTCTAACAGTTTTAAGCAGTGTGGTACCTGTGAGGCTGATTCGGATCAGACCCAAGATGAGTATCTGGAGCTCAAAGCAGTTTCCCTTTGAGGTTTGCAGCTCTGTGACAGTCAAACGTTATTTCCCTTCTCTCAGGTATCAAATTACCTGCCTGTTGTGGGAGTCCTTGGCCCAAACACTTCTCTAACAAAACGAAAGGGACAATTTTAGGTCAGGAATATGCTTGAAAGATGCAGGTGTGTAATTCTCATAGCTTTTATAGATCTCTTTGGATGACTCTCCAAAAAGTACATTAGTTCAGTCAGTGTGCACTGCACTGTTATGTGCAAAACTAGATCCATACTGTTAAACTCTGAAACTAATTAATTTTTATTTCTTTTTTATCCTTTCATTTCGTGTGTGAATTTCAGTCTGCATTTAATGCAGAAGCTTTTGAAAGAACTGAATATTCTTCCATCAAATTTCATGGTGGTTGACGTACCTGTGTACAGAATTCATTCACTCTTCTCCACAAAGGCAATGTAAAAGAGTGCTGCAACAGTTTCTCTGTTATGAAAAAAGAAGTCTGAGAAAATTAGGCATTTTGCATATAACTGGGGACAAAAAATGACACCGTGGAACCCAACATCTTTAGTGTGTGAGCACAGACCCCTCTCTGGAGTGCCCACTGAAGTCAGTGGAATTATAACTGGGGTGAATATCTTTAGTGGAGGTTAAACCAACATGTTTACTCTGCTCGTTGTACTAGCAGACAAGTAGTTGAAAGAAGGATAGCGGGAAATTTTAGTGAGTTATTTAATCTCATGTTCTCAAAGAGAATTGTCTGATATATTTACAAAAATAAAAATATCCATCTTTTTTACTTTTCTAGTGTTAAGTAGATGCTTTAAACATTCTAGAAACACAAGTAAATGATGAGCCTTCTTTTAGTGTTTTATATGTAATTTTCTAAGTGAATTAATTGCTCTGTTTAATGTAGTAACAGGCAGTTTGAAATGGAATTTAGGAGCACCCACTTCCATCCCGTTCAGCTATATATGAATGGCAAGCAGGAAGAGCTACCAAGGACATTTTGCCATAAACAGCTTTCAATATGCTGAATTTATTTTTTTTTTATTTGCTTCCCAAAATATTCTACTTAAAATTTCTATAAAAAAGAAATTAAAGAATCATAAACTTTTCAAAAACTTTGACTGATAGTCTTGGAAATAAATTACAGCTATCAAAACATTTACAAGACAGCACAACAAGAAACAAGGTTTAGAAGGAATTATATATGGTTGTATATAAACAAAGCTTTGGCAATGTCAAATCAAGAGGAGAGATTAATTTGATGGTTTGTAATTCTGTAGCTGCTCTGCAAGAATGCTTTATGCTTTTCTTGGAAGCAAGTGATATGGGCAAGTATGGAAGATGGAAGTTAGAATAGCTGGAGTTCTGATCCAATACAGCAGTTTTCTCGTATGACCAAAACCTCTTTCCCATTTTTTTCATATCGTGGACATAGTGTTTAGCTGTGACCCATTGGCCAAATGTACAGTTTCTGCAGGAGTACAACAAGAGGGCAATATATCTTCATGAGTGAAAAGTAAAGGCCACCTTACACAAAAAGGCAGGTGGCCACCACTGAACCCACATTATTTCAGTGAGTGAAAACTGAGAAATCTTAATCTTGTTTAAATTTTATAATGAAAAAAACCTCCAAGGACATTCCTGAACATGCAGACTTCTGGAGTGACACAAGATCCCCTACAGTTTGTGACTAATCCATAGACTGATTAGTTGCAGAATGAGATGTAAACACAATCTAAGTTTGGAACAACTTCTGCCACTTCAATTTCATGTTTGCAGAAGCTGCCTGAGAAAAGATAAACAGTCTTGAGTGGAGAAAAAAATTCTTTTTACTAGGCCTTATAAGATTAAATCCTAAAAGGTAACAGGGTGCTTAACATCTGTTTGCCAATCCATAAGGCTAAATTATAGGCTTACATTTTCTCTGAAAATTACCTTGAGTGTTCAGAGGTTACATCTTGGTCTGTGAAAATATAACTCTTAAATATTCTTTTCTGATGATTTCAAAGATAACACGTTTTATGCAGAGACTGAGGGTTGATTTAGGCCAGTCTTACCAGTTATGGATCTTCTTTGTTAGATTCTCATTTTCTGAGTGGTTGAATTAAAATTCAGGTACAAGTGGAGATGGGAGTGGTAGCCTGAGCTACCTGAGTTCCTGAGAGGGATTAACACAGGGTTTTGCTGGGTAGGATTTGTTCTACATTTAAGCTAGCTCTATGTGAACAAATTGTACAAATTACTGTCTGCACCTTGGACAGCCCCGGTGCTGAGCATTATTCAAATATGAAAATTGATTGTAAAAATCCTATGTATTTAAGAACTTAGTTTTCTTTTACTCGCTTAAGACAAAATGTAAGGACTTCATGCAGTCAGTTTTGGCAGCTTATGGATAACTGTGTCTGTTTAGATAACCAGAACTTGCAATATTAACACTGTTAAAATAGGCAAAAAAATAGGGTTAAAGTAAGGTATGATGGGGTGCTTACAAAACTGAAAAGTGATGGAAGACCTCTTTAAAGTTTGCAGGGTTTTTTTAGTAATAAATTCATTAATTGACCTATTTTATTGTGAACCTTGGGTGTTTTGGGTCTGGCTGAGCTGGAGTTCGTTCCCAGCTGGGGAGTGATAGAGAGGCTGGGTGGGCACCTCCCAGCCAAGGTCAACCCACCACACTGGGGAATTTTTGATTACTTTTTTTCCGTACACATGCATTCATGAATTGGGTTTCAGTTGGAATTTCATCACCTTGTTCACTGATCTAGAGTTATGATGTTATATGGGTTTGTAACTCAGGTGTTTCACCACGTCTGAGTTACTGCCTGCCCTAAATACTGTGTGGTGTTACCGTTGTATCACACACTTCCCACATCCTTGCTGATAGTATCAGCCATCCAGGTCCCTCCTGAGTGTAACACTGATCCTTCCCATTTCTGGCAAGTGCTCTGCTTGAGATGATCCACAGCATCTTCATCCTCCAGGTGTAACGAATACTTGCTTAAATCCTGTGTTTCCCTCACCTGAAACAGCTGAAGGAACATCTGTTGCATTGTATACATTGCTCATGTTTGTACACTGCTGGAAGTGATAACTTGTGGCAGCTTTTCACTTTTCAGAACAATTTTGAAGAATCGCTCAAATTTCTTAACCTGCACTTTCTGTCCTTGGCAGAAGGAGACTGAAAGTGTACCTTATTCCCCTTGGTTTAAAGGAAGTATCTTTGATCTCAGGGCTGCTTTTCCTATAGCCTGAGTATAGGTTCTGTGCTATGGTTACCGAGCCTGAGAGATGCCTGACATACTGTAGAAAAGTTGCTTAACTCTCACCCAGACAAAATCCCTTTTTTTTTGTGCTTCAAGCCAGTACAGTATAGTGTTATGGTGTTTGTGGACCTCACCTTGCAACCTTTTCTGGGCCTCCACCCCCTCCTGAAGTTGCATGAACCTGCATTGCGTGGAATGAAAATTGCATTTTGTCTTAAACCATGGGGAAGTTTCCCATGGTACTGTGCCCATCTCACAGGGAGCTTTGTGCACTGTGGGAGCCCTGGTTGTGCTGGAGGATGGGAATACGCTTTGGGGGCAGCTTAGAATCAGACCTGCTCCCTTCAGTAGAGGCAGGAGGGGGAGAGCAAGCAACTGCAGTGTGCTTTGCGGCAGCTGCAGCAAAGCTGAGGCTACCTGGTCCTCACCTCCAAATTCCCTGCTGGAAGTAGGAAGAGTTTTTCATACCGTTAAGACTTTTGGGCAGTCTTAACTGTCTGTGATGGTTGCTGTTGTACAGCTGGTAGGTAGCATCTTGAGCCTCGAGGCTGCAGGGGGTTTAGTGAATGTCCAAAGAAGAGATGATTCTTTCTGTGCCTTCTGAACAGTTGTGTCTCACATTGCTCCCAGCTGGGCACCTTTTAATGTTGGTGTTGGGTTCTGCAGTCTACCTTCTCAGAGCTGTTCTGGAGTGTCATTTTCGAACGCTGTTCCCTTTGTATCTTTCACTATTGGAATGTTGATCCTCTGATACTTGCAACTGGAAGCACAGAAATGTTATAAAATTCACTGAAAGTTAATTATTTGATGTTACACACTGATGTCACGTTAGGAACAAACCCTCATGAATTCATTAAGATTTTCCAACTTTACTTAAAATCTTTCAGTTCAAGGAGACTTTGATTAAATGCAGGCTGAATCAAACCCAAATAATAGAGGAGGGTATGGGTGGTGTTTACTTTTACTTTAATAGAGCTGAAACCCCACTTTTATTCAAAGCCACTGCTAAAAAAAAACTTAAACCCACTCTGTGATAGCAACACATTATGCTGAAGAAAGAACAAGGTGTAATAAAAACATTAGTAAACCCAGTCTTCTGCTGGATATAGGGAATCTTACCTAATAAGCAAAGATTAATTTAGCTTTTATATTTATTTCGATACTAATTCTGCTCTTGTTTTTATTTTATCCACCATTATTATAAGTCTTTGGCAAAAGAAGCAAACCCAAAATAGTTCCCCACCCAGTATATTCCATGGTCTTGAGGCAAGGGAAAGGAAATAACCTTGCTGTTTGTACAGTGATAGTAAAGGCTGTGTGGGGTAGGACACTTAAACTAGAATCAATATGCCATGGTAGTGTTATAAATACATATAAACAGCATGATTAGTGTCTTTGAATGAACTGCAGTTAGGTGAGGCCTGCTGAGAAAGCCATCTCTGTAACCCTTTGAACCCCTTAAAAAACGTCAGTAATTTTCCATTCTTTTTCCTTAAAACGTATTATGGACATGGAATCCTGTTCACCTAAGTGTGCAGCTTGACTCATTGAATGAGAGTAATGTAAACGAAATCTGAATTGCATCTGTGCTGTGTTATAATGAATAACGTCTGCTTACCAAGACACTGAGTCAAGGGCCTAGTTCTCTGTGGAAGAAAAATATTTGTGTGTTGCACTGGAAAAGCTGACAGGGATACATCTGTGTGCTCTGCTTCCCATGCTGAACACTCGAAATAATGCAAATTGTTGATTTGGCCCGGAGCAGGAAAAACATGGTTCGAGAATCACACCACTGTCCTGCGTGACTAATTTTGAGAAGCAAATGTAGTCTGCAGTGGTTTTTTTATTATTATTTTTTTTTTTAAAGTCTACTTAGTTTGCCTTTCTTGTTTTGTATTACTTGTGGTATCAGCTTCAGTCTGGAATGTCTTAAGCAGAGTTCAACATGTAAATCAACAGTTGTTTTCATCCAAGATAGATAACTGATTAGCAGAGTAGGATATGAAATAGGATATCTTAATGTGGTCTGAATTTTTCATGCATTTTGCATGCAGCTTTAAATAAACACTTTAGCTTCCTGAACAAGCTAAACAAGCAACCCTTGTTACAGAGTTTGAGAGGTTTGTATGATTTATATGAGGGGTGTTCTAAGCTCTCTAAACTTTCCTGATTTTTGAATTTCCCTGCAAGGTCAGCTCTGAACATGGACAAACTTTAAGCATGACACTGCACTTTGTTTCTGTTCACATGGTCCAGTTGCATAGAACTATTTGACTAGGTACAAGATTTCTTCCAGAGTAATATGATAATAGCACATCAAAATTTCTTAAAAAGTCACCTCATAAATGTAAACTCTTTCATCCCTTTCACTTGTGTATTACATTTACTGATGTGTTCAATACTAGTTTTACAACTGCAATCACAATTTAGAAGACATTTGAAAAAAGCATGTAAAAGTGTTGAAAAGCAATATGACCTTGTGACAGATGGTGACTCAATTAATTTTCCAGTGCTCAGGTTAAAAAATGAGAGTTTTGTTTGGAATACGAGGGAAATACTTACTCACCAGGAGCAGTTGCTCAGTACCTAGCCTGCTGCTGCCAGGAGGACGATGGAAGACTTTGGGGTGCTGAACCTTGTGGACTGGCAGGACCAGAGGAGGCCAAAATTTCAGCAAAACAGAAACAGTGCCAGAAATGCAAACTGATGCTGCTTCTCCCAGTGCTACACTTCCCTCAGGCCCTGCTTGACTGACTGTGCTGTTGGCTGGGGGGTCATAAGCCCCAAAATTTAAGTCTCCTCTTAATTAGAGCATAGCATCCAAGAAAGACCTGGGTAAAGGGAGCCTTCCAAGACTAAAACTCCATTAACAAAAAAAAAAAAAAAAAAAAAAAAAAGAGAGATAGACATAGTAAAAGCTGCTGCCAGTTATCACCTGGGCATCTCCTTGTTCTCCTTGTTTTGATATCACAGTTCCTTATGTACCTCATGCATTGCTTCCATGCATGCCCAGAATTGCCTTTATCTGGAGAGCTCGGAGCCTGTTTTCTCCCCGGACTTGATTTTGATCCAAAAACCAAACAGCTGAACAACCAAACAAGAGGGAGCCCCGGTGCAGTGAGTGTTCCAGGAGCATATATAACATATTCTTGGGAAGCTGGGCATTTTACAGGTTTAATGGTTGCAGTAATTTAAACAAGGCCCAAAGAGTAACCTCTCACTGTACAGAATACGTGTGCAGGAGCACACGTACATACTGCAGGGCATCACTCTTGACCCCCGTTTCTGCAGGTTTGTTTTTAAAAGCTCTAGGGAAACTTCTGCTCTAAGTGTTAGGTAGACTGTTGCAGATGGGGTTTCCGTTTCCTTATCAGCCTGAAAGGACTCATGCCTTTGTTTCCCCAGGGGAAAACCTTTTGCCATTTGTTGCCTTGGGCCTTTTCAGTGCTTTTGTCTATATACCAAAGGCTCTTGGTTTATTCCTAATGGAATCTCCACATGTTTCCCATTTGTGCAAGTAGGAGGACACCTTTGCTGAGAAACTAATGTTCATTACCATAAATTTATTTTTTTTTCATTTACAGCGCTCTCTGCATAATAGATATGAAAATGTAATGTACTACTTATATGTAAAACATTTATAGAAACAGCATTAAGTCACTGCAACAACGTCTCAAGGTATATAATTCATTATTTAAAATAAAAGCATTAAAATTGTTATGGTCCACCTCTTAGGCATTGAAAATGGCAATAGCACAAACCAGCCTTAGCAAAAAGATAGTGCTTTGTGGGTATATTTGATTTCCAGAAAATTTTTTTCTTTAAAAGAGATATTGATGCAGTCCATACATATGGGCAAGGTACGCTTTTTGTAAATGATATTGCCATCCAAACCCAATTACACTTTATTTCCTACAGCTCTCAAACTCTGAGATGGATTTTCTTTTGCACACTATGCCATTAGTCCAGTATTGGCTTCAGTAGTGTCAGTGGACACTAACAGAATCCAATTAAATCTTTTACAAGTGTTTGAAGTAAAATTTATGTTAAAACAAGATTCAAAGTTTCTTGGACTATGTTTCCTACTGCAAAATGCAAACAGTTTCACTGAGAGTCTTTCTTGCCCAGAGACTGACGGTGAGAGACGTGACTGTGTGGCTTCTTTGTAGCTCATATTACTTGATCTGATTTACAGCATCAACTGGTTTCCCTCAACCAATGCATGTTCTATGTCTACTTTTTTGTTTGTTTGTTTTATTTTTTACCTGAGTATTTTTTTCCTGAAGTCTAAGAAGGGTAAATGAAGTCATGAGAAAAAAATTGAAACACTGCTTTTCATGCATTAGCTTGGAAAAGATCTCTTCAGGTGTACAAACCAAAATTCTTGTATTTATTTCAGGAACTAATACTACTTTAAGTCTACTTAGGTTGTTCTGTTATTTATTCCCCTTGAAATGAGATCTTTGTGTTGTAAGTACACATTACAAAGCTGCCATGTAGAACAAAAAGAGTCCTTCTCACAATCTGCAAAATTTTTTAATAAATCAGAATAATTTCTGATTTGTCTACCTTTAAATATTTCATAGCTTTCTACTTGGAACAATAGTTAATTTTACTAGATTTAAGCATAGTTCAATATTACATAAGGGTTTATAATTTCAGATGTAACACAGGCATAACTATCATTTAATTTAGGCCATTATCTAAGTTTCCTTCCCTCCTCTGCACTTTTCTTCATTTCTTCTCTTTCTCTTGTCCATTTACACAATGTGATGTTTACAATTAAATTGTTTGTCTCAGTAATTTTGTTCAACATTTTGCATTTTTGGCATGTATATGGTCGTGTATTTAGACACTGTGATCAAGCTTCTCTCTTATTTTTGGCTTCTCAATTGTGCCATACAAGCCATTGTTTCTAGCACTTGAACAGATGTATGCATATGTTCTGTATTAGCCTATCTTTTGTTGCTAATTAGTTGAGAAAGGAATAAAAATACTTTGATTCACATCCTTTCAGTATTTCACATTTACTTGACTGGCTAAATTTGACTGAAAATAGTATGTCCTAAGTAGTTTGAACTTATATCCACTCAAACCCAACTTAAAATTTTCTCAGGTAATGAATTGGCTGCTTGGGTTTTTCTTAACATACACTAACTGTATTTTCTTCCAATTGTCCCAGTCTTCCTTGGTGTTACAGTGACACTTTGAAATTAATCTTCTTGATTTACGTTGCCTCTAGGCAGGCCACATGAAATTCCCCTGAAGGAAGATGGAAGATGACAAGAACAAAGCAACAGTTTTAAAATATTTGTGTGAAAATAGGCATCTGTGGAAAAAAAAAAAAAAAAGAATAGTCTACGGTTTCGTCCCTTAGAATATCCCAAATAAATATCATACATTTCTCTTAGCATTTCATATTTTTATACTTCCAGTCACCCCCCAGTTTACATCAGAAGCAACCCTAAGAGGGAAGCAGGCTGAAGCTACAGCTGCTGCTTTGATACTCTGCCTCATGACAACAGTTCTGTCAGATTTGATGTTGTGAGGCAGTTTTGTTCTTCCCTGTAAGTGGGAATAGAGGGGAACAGGCAGATGTGAACATTAATTTTGTCCTTCACATTCCCTTTATGCTCAGCACTGCTTTAATTTTCATTAAGCCAGAGAGTCACAGAGATAAACGTTCTCAAATTTGTATGGTACGGAGCTGAAATGTAACACAAGCGTGAATCCTGTGGTTTAAGTCTACCACTATATGTGATTTCCCAATCATGGCATCTTTTATTGCTTTTTTTGCTACTAAAAGTGACCATTGCAGAGGTATAGGAAAGGTCTCACACCAGCCAAGTGTAACCGTCGCCTCTTTTCTCTGTTTTTTTCACCTTTAACAGTTTTTGTGACTGGAGAACGACAGGCACGTTTGGCCAGGCAGCCTAAATGTAAAAACCACACTTTTACACACAGCTGTAATCTGGCAGGAGTGGTCTCTATAACTTGTTGGCCAAATGGGAGCGAGACAGAAGCAGCAGCACCTGCAGCGCAGGGGTCACCCAGAAGGAGAGGGCTCCCAGGGCAGGCACACAGCAATTCAGCAGCCCTTGGCAGTGGTTGTAGGGAGCATGAACCTCACCCAAAGTTACACACCCGGAACACTCTGGGTGCAGTCCAGAGCAAGAAGAAATGCAAGTCCTGTTTGCTCAACCCACAAAAGGCAAACCTCATGTCTTGCACGGTGGCCCTTCCTGCCTCAGAGTGGTCTGCACAGCATCACTCTTGAGAGATTCTGAACAATCAGTCGGGGTAACCATGAATGTTAAAGCTGTTGTGGCATCCAGGTAAACATTTGGATTGTCCCAGGTAGCCCACATGAAGGCGAAACCCAGGGGTTGATCTCTTCTTCTTTGCAGTAAAAAGGCTTAATGAAAATCAAAATGGTGCTGAGCATAAAGGGATTGTGAAGGATGAAATTAATGTTCACATCTGTCTGTTCCCACTTACAGGGAAGAACAAAACTGCCTCACAACATCCATTTGCTCAAGGGATGTGCAAGGATCTGTGCTACAGAAGAGGTCACACTCAGTATGAGTTTATCTTTTAGTGTTTTTTTCTTTGTGCCTCTAAAAGTATAGCCATAATGGAAATGTGTCATTAGTTTTACCGCTTTAGTTTACTAACAAGTTTACTAATTTTTTTGCTTAAAATCATCAATCTCACAGTGAGAAAACAGAAACACTCTTTGCACTACAGTAGAAATGAAGCACTCAAAGAAAATACTTTGAAAACATCCTACCCTCTGAAATCATATGCAAAATGCTGAGGAATGTAAAACTGGTCAGGTCTTCAAAGGCAAACATTTTTATTTTCTTTTCTCTCATTAGGAGAAGTATTATTCTCTCATTAGAAGTAAGCAACCCTGAAGAGTGACTTTTAGTAATATTTCTTTTCTGGTTGTGGGTTTTTTTAAGCATAAATTAAATATGAGGTTTCTTGATGCATTATTTTGTAATTTAGGAAACTGTTTTCCAAATTTATGCCAATCATAATGAATTATATTTTTTAAATACCTTTTTTCTCTTGATACTGCTTAAAATTTTCGTGCATCGTGGCGTGGTTCTCTCTTTCTTAAGTACTTAAATAAAGTATATAATTTAACTATAAGCCAAATCTCTGTAAATGCCATCAAATAACCTGGACTTCTATAACTAACTTTCCAAGTAGCACATTCTGATTTATTGCTTTGCTGGTAACACAGGAAGGAACAATAGAGCTAGAATTTCTTTCAGGGCTGCCTTTTAATAAAAGTGGTGAAGGCTACGTACCTAAAAAGCCTTTGTAGCATTTATCATCTCTCTCCAATATTTTTTTAAAAGTCTAAATCTGAATTTACTTCTTTTTGTTCACGTATCTGTCTTTTTATACGAGTAGCAAGCTTTTGGTGGGCATATGGTAAGATCCAAATCTTGCTTCGCAAATTATGTCTTTCAGAAAATCTTTCTCTCTCTGGCATTTTCCATCCCAAAAATTCAGCAGTCAGTTGGAAAGGAGTGGGAAGGGAAAATTTCTGGGGGCTGAGCAGCAAAGTTTAATATCCAAAACTGAAAAGACTCCCAGATGAATAGAGCAAACCAGACAACCCAGTAGACACGAACTCTGGCCCATAACCTACAGATAAATCTCTTTGCACGGACAATTACCTACACAGCCCAATGATGTCAGTGGAAATCCATGCAGAGGTAAGGATTTGTGGGCAGAAGCTTGGCTCTGCTCAGGTTAGGGAAGCTGTTCAGGTATTCCATTTCTTTGTAAAGTGAGACAGACTTCAGACTCTCACTGCCATTCCATACTTTTGCAGTAGATCGTGATTCAGTTCAAGCCACTAAGAATTGCTGGCTGTCAGGCTGAGCTGGATAATGCATTCATCCTTCATTATTGGGAAGTTAGCTCCATATCTGGGACAAGGGCATGAGGGGAATTAAGATTTTTTTTCATCCTATTATTATCTCCTTTTTCTTGCCACACAACAAAGCTTATTCAATTTTGCCCTGGTTTTGGTCATGCATGAGGAGACACAGACTGTGAAAAGGTGAAATTGGACTTCTAGCAGAGTTTCATCGGATATTAGACTATTATGCAACTAAACCAAAATAATGATGCTGTAATCTCTCTACTTTCATGACAAAATTCTATTCACAACTAAATTATTTTTGCCAGTTTATAAATGTTAAAGGCATATGTTCTACGCATACTTCATTACAATCCAGTCATCACTCATGAAATACAGAATATGTTTTCTTCATTTATTTCACAGTGTGGTTATTCCAAACTTAGATACACATTTTGTAAGTATTTTTAGTTCTGTTTCCTCTTATTGTCTCTACTTGCTTTCTCCTGTCCTGATGTTGTACATGCTTAGCCAAAAAGTAACAGATGGTCCATTGATTACTAATGTAGAAGACTGACTTTATATGCTGATGTTTTTAGAGCAAAAAGGAGAAGTCCTCTGAATAATTCAGACTTCCTGGTATATTGTCCTTCGCTCTATCTTTGCTTCTGTTTTCTTTCTTTAGCCCCCTTCTCTCCTTAAATTCATCTTTTTCTCCCTGTGTTCAGAATGCTGTTCTGAAAGTTCTTTCTCTCAGGAATCTAAGCTAGTTTGGACTAATTTTTGATGGACCAAGTGAAGCAACTGATTGCCTTAAATTTGATTTGTTGCTTTTGTACTTATTGAGTTCCACAGGCATCATCTTAATTATAGTTTTTAGTATAGAGTGTTTGCTAGGAACAAAACCTGTGACTGAGTCCATGGCTGTTGTTCTGCCTGATATTTTGGGTCAGCACAGGTATCCCTTTGAAAACCTGGTTTTTCCATTCTACCACCTCTAACATAGTTGTTTGTTTGGAAGGATTATCTATGTCTACAGTTTGAGATACTACAGTGAAGGCACATTGAAAAATAATGGAAGACAATTACGGCCATTCTAACCTTTCCTCTTTAACCTCTAGTAAAACATAGAAGGCTAATATTGTTGCAAAGCCTTCAATTCCTTATTAAAATATACTTTTGAGTTCATTAATTTGAGCTGTTATCTGCCCTGCATGAAAGTCATGTAAGAAACATCATCAGAGAAAATGAGGATAGTAGCTCAGTATTTCTTGGAGCACCACTATTGTGGCTGGTGCTTCCCATATCACAGCCTTGCAGGTCTGTGTAAACGAGGCTATGAAGAGCTCTTAGCCTCTCCAGTAGGTGTGCTTTATTCACTTTAAGAAATACAGACTCCTCTGATTTTGGCTATTACTTTTCTCTGGCATAGCTGAATTATTTTATAGGACACAAACATTCCCACACTTCAGCTCGTGTCTCTGGCAAGTCAACAGCAGCTATTCCTACAGAGCCAGAACTTATGGAAAGCAGCCATGCAGCTGACACAGGTTGATTTAAAAGACTGTGGTGGGAGAGGATGAAGCAATGACTCCTCCAAAACAGGAGGCTCTGGGAAAGAAGCTGCTTCTGCTGCACATGACAGACCTTTCCGTTCATTCCTTCTGGTCTCTGCTCACAGCATCTTGGCCTTCACAGAACATGCTTCCAAAAAACCTTGCACTAAATGGGGAGGAAAAACATTTTGTCTACAGTATGCAAGATTTTTACTTCAGGTGTTGGTTTGCCACTCAGAAATCCGTGGGGTTTAATTTCTTTTTTTGCCACAATTTTTTTTCTCTTTCGAGTGTTTACCAAACTGGAACACTAGGGGAAGACTCAAGACCCTTAGACCATGCTATTTTTTGTGCGTATTTATGAATTGCAATATGGATATTTAAGAATTTATGAATTGCAATATTGATAGATCCTTGGGAGTGTCCTGTGTCCTGTCCTTGTGGGTCCCTTCCAACTCAGGATATTCCATGATTCCACAATAGTAATTGCAGTCCTAGCCTCCTGTTTAGTCTCTTTTCAGGATACACAATGAATAATAATAATGGGAAAAAACACGTTTTACTGCTCAGATTGTGTGCTTGTGTTTTACTGCTAATTGGGTCACACATAGTGAACGATGTCTCCAGGAGCTCAAGGATAACTGCCTTGATAATCTGTGTTGTAGCCCAGCATTGTTACCTGTTGAGTGCTCTCTGCACACAAAAAGCAGAGTGTTCCTGTAGAATGCTGTATTTCTTATTCCAGGTTTTGTCACTGATACATCTAAAAAAATATTAATTGCAATCACGTTGTGATATGAATATTTTAGTCCCATTCTTTCAGCACACATCTTTCTCTTTGCATAGAACTGTTCACATCCTAATAAATATTTAGTTTAGATTTTATAATTAAGAATATTACTTATAAGCTAATAGATCATGTTAAATTTAGCCTAAACAGGTTGGTTGAAAATCCAGAAGCTACGGCTTTAGACCATGAATAGCCCATTTATAAAATGTTGCCCGACGTAACTGGGATTATTCAGGTATTTAATATTAAGTGAAAAAGCTTTGTTGAGCTACGACCTTGTGTAAGCATAATATCCTTCTTGCTTTTACAGAATCAGGGGGAAATATGAGAAAGCTAAACAAGACAAACTCAAGCAACATGTGCAGCTTCCCTGGAATATTAATCTGTAGACAAAGAAGAGAAACAAGAAATTTTTTCTAAGAAATTGAATTCAAGGCGAATGTGAGTAAAAAGCTTCTCTTGAAAAATAACACAGAACATTTATGAATGTTAAGCCAGAGACTTTTTTTGTTTCTTGTTGACATTACATCCCAATAGCCCATATAGAAAAAAGAGAGAGTTTACATTTTTTTTAGTGACTTTAGGATTACAGATTAAGGCTGCCACTTTATCCTGTGGTGACGGGCTCTTAATTTTTATGTAATAGCTAGTTATTTACAATATTTTTTTTTTGCCACTGCAAATAAATTCCCTGTGTTTAAGACATGTAAAGCTGGAAAGTTGGTGTCATGATGCCTTTTCTGTCTGCAACTTCTGTATATTTTCTTTCCTGTATCATTTCTTTAATAACATAGTCTTTTATTTCCAATTTCAGAAGGCAAGTCTTAAGTCTTCTGTAATCCATCAGTCTCCCACAATCCGTCAGTCTCCCACAGCATCTTTCCCAAATTTCAGCCATAAATAATTTCCTATCAAATTTTTCAGTTTTGAGAACAATAAATTAAGATTGCTGTAGGCAATCTCAGTAAAAAATCCAGGAACACTGGCTCATGTAAACAGCTTAGAACTTTTGACAACCTTGGAAGAACAAGCAATTCTAAAGCCCTCAGTTTTTAAGTTAGAATTAAGCAATCCATGCACCAACAGATATCTGAGCCTAATTATTCATTCAGCATTTTGAAATTCTTGTGCTTTCTGCATCTCCTAATTTCTAATTTGCCACATGTAGAAAAATACAGGTAAATTGACGTAAGACAGGATGACCTGCTTGTGATGAATCATCTTTTACAACCTGTATTGATTCTTCGCTTACTTGAAATTTATTTTTACATTAAATATCGTTTCAGTGTTTAAACCTATCAGAAAACAGCCACCATATGCAGCAGAACCTGAAATGGAGAATTGAGTTGAAACAGATAAGATTTGGATTTGGAATGTCCATATCCCTTTATGAACACAGCATTTAAAGGATGAAGTACAGCTGAGGCAGTGCACACACAGAAGGGATGCACCCTAGATTTTTCATTCAGTATGAATGAGGTTTACTGAAGGTTTAAATGTCGAACAATAAATAAAACTTAGGAAATATTTTGAAAGGATAGAGTGAAAGTATTGGTTATATGATATCGAAACACACAGCAGGCAATAACTAATTGTTTCTTGTTTAGATTTTATTTTCAGAAAATTATTATTCTGATGAGTGTGCCAAATGATTTCTTTTCGGCCTAATTGTTTCCAACAACTTGAACAAACCAGTAATTTTTGTAAAATAAAATATTCTTGACATTCTGGTAATTTCAAGCAGTTGTGTTAACTTGATGGTTATGCAACCTTGCATTCTAACTTTTAAAGATTAAAAAAATCATTAAAAAAAGAACCCAACAGTGAAAGAAAAACAAGCCACAAGGAACAACTGAAAAAATTCTGACGATCCTGAAAAGAACAAGTTCAGAAACAGTTTACATGAAATATTCAGGCACTTCTTTGCTCTGGCCTTACTGTTGCTTTTGGTAATTTCTAAGTTGATCTTAAAACTCAGAGAACAGTTCTTGTTCCTGGCATGATGATCATTCTTCTGTCCACCAAACAGTGACCATACATGTGACAAGTTGAACTCTTTTGGAGAGAAAACATGAAGGGAAACACTCTGTTTCTCTCCAGGTCCCCGTTCCCTGAGCACAGAGAAATTTCATGCCTGTGTCTCTCAGCTGGCAGAGGAGGTTTTGAGATCACTCGTTGTTTACAGAACGATGATTTGACCAATGCTTCTCAGCCTGAGAGGCAAATGCTGGAGAGAGAATTGGAGTGGTTTATAAAATAATGAGAAGAATGAGAGGGGTAAATAAGGAATGGTTCTCTGCTGCCCTGAGCTAAAGGACTTTGAATGAAACCAGCAAATGGCAGCATCAAACTACACCAAACAATTATTTCTTCACACAACGCAGTGAAGTTCAAATTGCCAAGGCCCCGGGCCTTGCCGTGGGACGCTCTGAATTGCTGCTTGCATGGGTTCAGGATTCTCACAGAGAACTCACAAAGAAAACAGCAGCAACAACAAAAAGCCAAATCACATTTGGAAGCTGTTAAACACCGAAACACTGCTGTCATTTAGGAAATCCCTTAGCTGTAAACTGCTAGAAGCAATTTTACTCCAGGAGAGTATCAGTTTGTAGTGGCTCTGCTCTTACACCCCTCCTGAGGCATCTGTTGTTGGTCACAGCTCAAACTGGGTCTAAAAGGGTCTTTAGTCTGGTCCACTACAGGGAAAATAATGTCCTTGTTCTAAGTGATGATACTGTATTTTGCAGAAAAAGCCCTGGTTCATCAGTAAAAGGACAGTTTAAGTGAAGTTAAACATATTTCTGACCGTGTAACACATCCAATGAAGGAGTGGTGAACCAGCAGTCAGACCAATCAAAGCAGTGCTAAATTGCCTGATGCTGCTGTAGAAACATCTCTTAACATAATGCCATGTTTTAATATGAGTTGGACATACCGCATCACATAGTTACAAACATAGGAGAGGGAAAATTTTCTTATTTGTGACCTAGATTCCCTGCTGTGTTTTTTTTCTTCATGAAATAAGACCCTGCTGAGAATGCTACTCTGTGTGTTAGTCTTCAGTAGCTAGAAATATTTATTAATCAGGTGTTTTCTCTTGTAAATACCCTGGTGTCTAGTATTTACAGCTCATTTAAATTTATTAGTGTTAAATAATCTCATTGGGCAACTATAGGACTACATGAAAATATTAATAAATAGTCAATAACTATTATAACAAAAAGCAGTCAAGATTTTGGATGTCTGAAAGTCTGTCTAAAGCACAGTGAAGCAGTCTCTCTCATTACTGAGTTCTTTAAATTGAAATCAAAGTCTCATGACAGCAGATTATTTCGGGGAATACTAGGAGGGAAATAGGGAGGGAATAAAGGAAATTATTTATGTACTATAAAGCATGCATAAGTGTAAAATGTAGCAACCATATATCTATGATGGCAGAAATAAACCACACTGGGTTTCATAGGTTTGTAGGGCTTTGTGTACATCATGGTTAATGGTGACAAGAACACTAGCAGAGTATTTAAAATGTTGCTTTCACCGTTATCAGTGTGCTGAGATAGGAATAGCACATATTATTGTTTTTTCACAATTATAGGAATTTGCAGAAGTCAGAATATGCAGAAAACAATAAAACTGAAGCGCTTTCTCTTAGAGAAAAGAAGAAATTACTTTCTCTTCAGTGTAGAATATGAAGCAGCTTGCCTGCATAGAAGCCAACAGCAGACAAAATGTGTAATGGAGACAGAGAGAGCAAGACACAGACCACATAAATATGCACAGCATGTTATTTTTATTCATTCCAAAGTCTGTAATTCAGAAAAGATTTTCAGCCTGTTTTTTTTAATTTACCAGATAGACCCATTTCATACTCTTCGTTATTCTTCGTAGTTCAGCTGGTAGTCACCCACACTTGTACCCTTTGCTTTTTGAGTTAGTTAAGAATCCTGTTCTGTTTTCTCACTGATGGCTTCATTTTGCTTTAAACCTTTTTTTTTCTAATCTGCTTAAGCAGAAGACATTGTACTGGCTATTTTTACTGTTTAAATCATGCCTGCATTTTAATATCAGGTTCATTTCGTTTGATAGACTGACACGGGACTTATGGCTCATCAATACCAAGTTGGGACAACAGCTGTGTTCTAAGGGAATGGGTTTTGCATAGTCTGACGTTCCCTTTCTGCTACATATTTTCTTCTCCCATTATCAAGTTGTCTTATCACCATCACCTCTGATTTAGAGTTGTTTAAATCTACTCCCAATTTACCACATGATTCCTGCAAGGAGTCAAACATCAGAAGTGGAACAAGGTATCTTTTATTCTTTGTTACCCCGATGCTCTGTTCAATGCTTTGCAGTATCACACATTGGATTAGTTCATGTCTTTTTACCCCATTCTGGAGATATGGAAAAACCAGTAGCCATATAATAATTTGTAATAATGTGTATTAACTTTTAATTCCTGATTCCTGGCCTATGAATATATTTACACAGTCTTTGTCTATGTGTGTTGTATAAACAACTCTTACATCCTAAATGGTCAGAAATAAATACTGACATTGTCTGTGGTGTAAAACATGCATTTACTAAAATCTAAATTTCCCAAAGTCCTACTAAAATTCCTTGACAATCCTTTTGGATAACTATTCTCTAACAAAGAAAGCAACATGAATTCCAGGAACAGTACTATCTAGCAAAGCTGAATTGTGCTTTTTTTCCTGACTTCTACAACACAGACCTTTACAAAAGGTTCAATATGCTACCCACACTGTCAGGAAATACATTTTCCCTTAGATAGCATCCCACATCCCCTAAGAAAACATGTGGTCTAAGACATATAATCCTTTAAGACCACATCACGTTGCCTTAAATTTATCGAGCGCAGCCTTAATTTAACTGTTTGTATTTATAGGATACATGAATTTGTAACATAGCCCTATTACTTTGAAACTCTGAGTCTTGATTTCTACACCAACATCTTTTAGAAATCTTTTAAGTGAGTAAGTTTGTTTCTTGCCAAACCAAGCAGCAGCTGCTTCCTTCATGGCATTCAGTGTGTACAGAGAACACCTCCACACTGTGCATTATCATCCTCTGTAGCTGCTCACAGCTGCAGAACAGCCCAATCTGAGAAGCCTGGCTTCACATAGACATCTTTCAACCCAGAATCTCTTCCACAGGGCCCAGTGATGACAAAGAAATTAAAAACCAGAAGCAAAAAACAAGCAGTTGTGTGTTAGGATCTGGGGAAGAAAAAAAACCCAACCAAACAAACAGGAAGCCATTCATTGTCACTGGTGAAGACTGTTGTCCTTGCTAACAGCATCTGGTGTTGTGATTGAGTGCCATAAAGTCTTCGTGTGAGAAATGCTACTAGACTCTACAGTATTGTGAAAAAAAGTAGCAAATAGGAACTGGAAATGGTAATGCCTAATAATTTAATCACTCCCTTTTATCCAAATCATGTACAGAATGAACTGTAGCATTTCCTAATATCAGTGGCTCTTTTCTTACCCACTCTTTGGGGAATGATCAGATTTCTGACTGTTTTACCTTGGAGGACCATCACCCTCAGTTCATATTTCAAGTACTACATGAATAGTGGGAAGTGGAAATATTATCAGTGGAACACACCAGACATAAGCAGATTTTAAGGATCCCATTTTAGTAAAACTGCACATTCAGAACAGGAGGTGTTGCACTATTTCCTCAAAAGCTCTGCAGGCCAGGTAGGGAGCAGGTAGGAACTTTTCAGAGAAACAAAAAACAAACATGTATGACACAAAGTCTCACTGAATTAGAGTAAATTAACCAAAAAAATATTTATCATTCTTAGAGTAGGGTAACACTGTTCACATCTCTCTCTGGCCTGCTCATGTCCATCAGACTTGCATTGTTTTCACTCAAGAGCTGGATTTCCACTTCACATAGAGATATGTGCTGGGCACAGCCTTCCCTAAGTGTTACCCCACTCACATCAGCACAAGGTAGTGGCTGGGATTAGTCAGAAATCAGAAACACACAAAGATTGAAGGAGTTTTATCTAAGAAAAATTTTAAGAGATGTAGAAAGAGCATTGCCTTTGTAACAAGTATTACATGAAGCATCATAAAATGTTACCCAGATGACTGAAAAATGGAAAAGTTAATGTGTTGTACTGTTCTCTGTTGTTCCATCCCTGGCATACAGGGGGGGAAATATTTATTAGGTTTGCTAAAGGTTGTAGTCAAAACAGCCCTCTGGTTTGGCTTGCCTGTAGACATTGCCTACTACCCTGGATGTTCTCAAATGCTGTGTCAACAGCTCACAAACCTACATGGAAAATTATTTGTCTCTTTTATGAAAATTTTAAATTTTCCAAACAAGCTCATCAATTTTTAATTCTTTGACTATTTCCATTTTGTGTCATGTACAAAGCAAAGCAGAATTCATTGGTTTAGACCAAAAAAAATTCTGTGGAGAAAGGGCTCTCCTTTGCAGATTCTACTTGTCTTGTTCACCTTTGCTAACAAAGATGGAGAGATTTTGAATATTCTTTTTTCAGACTGAGACCACAACTAGGAATTTTGGCTTCAAATTACATTGAAACTGAAAAAAAAAAAACAAACCCCCAACCCTTTTGAAGTTTATTCTTCGATTGTTTGTCAAATTCATTTGCATCAGAACTTTCACTCTAGGTGCTGGAACAGAGTAAACAGTAAAATTAACAATTTAAACTGTTCAGAGACACAAAGTATTTCTTTCCTTTTTTTCTTTTTTTTTTTTTTTTTAAGCAGAGCTTTGTCTTTTTTGACATAGTCGCTAGACTGGAGCTTTTTTTGTCTTCAAGAAGTCATAACAATATTATTGTGAGGCTCTATGGGTCATGTCCCACACTGCCTCGCTCCTGATTCAGCTCTCTTTCCTTGCATAAAGGCTGATGCTTTTTGGATTTTGACTGACTGAGTAGCTTGCTACTTAAAATCCATTTGGGTGTAAGGTTTTTGGATAGCAAAAGATGCACATCTGTGGTTGGATGTACATAGTAGGTCTAAAATTTCTGCTTCTATGCTCTCAAAGTCGTAGAGGAAACACAAATGCTTTAGTGTACTAATACTTGCATAGATCTCCAGAGCCTGTTCTTTCATCTTTCCTACATCTTTTAAGACAGTTGCAAAGAAACTGGAACTGCTTTGTTCCAAAATGTAGAAAAAGCTCTTAGCTCTCTAAATAACTGTTCAGTCATTTTTTGGGGATTCTGAGCAACTTTTTCTTGTTTCAGGACTCAGCATATAAGCCCTCAGAAATTGTGCTTTGCTAAGTTTTGCTGTTTATCCACCAAATCTGTTGCCTAACCTGGTCACATATCATGTCCTAATAACACCCTGCATCTTTTATTTCAGTTCTCTTTAACTATTTTAAAAGCCATGGAGGAAAAAAAAAAAAACAAACTGACATAAATGAGTAATTGTATAAAGCACAGTTACAGAAGTGAACACAGTTTCTACATATGGTTAGAAAACGAATTAAATGTCTAAAGACATTTATGCTAAATTATACTTTATACACAGAATCAATTGTTTATGACATACACAAGCACATTATTTCCACAATCATTGTCAATCCAGAAAGCAGGAGTCTTGATTCCTATAATTCCACTGAATCAAGAAAGTAATTTTGAACTTTGATCTTCTAATATATTAGTTACAATAATAAAAATACCTTATTTTTATATTCGAGATAAGACATAAATCTAGAACATCACATTGCAAATTGTAGCCCTTTTGGTTATTTTAATAGGTTCTGGGGAAAGGGGTAGGAGCCCTTCTGGGTATCAGTGACTTAAAAAGAATAACCTATAGTTAAAAAAAAACAAATCTAACCACAAAAAAGCCCCAAAGTGAGTCATTCTGAAGCTGAAGCACACAAAACTTACTTTATTTATAACATGCATTTATTGGTCATTATAATATTGAAAGTTACTGACAGTTTATGTGTTTTCTAGAAATAAGAAGCCAACTATTCATTTTTTCCCAGGCTTTTACAGATCTCATTGCTATCTAATCTAGTGTCCACAAACCCACTGTAAACACAGACTGATGGAAAGTAAACACTTAAAGCCTCAGTATCAGATAAATAGAACACTGAAGATTCAAATTTTTTTCTACATTAGTTTTTCCCAACTTAATTTACAGAAAATTTTCCATATGTATCAACTTTCATGGGACTTTATAATCTTTGCATTGTTTTCTTTGATGAAGTCTAGAGTTTTACTGTTTATACAGAGGCTTTGGTCATACTTTCAGTAGATGGGAATTTGGAAAGTAAAGGAGATGCTGTGTACAATAATAAAATGTATATTATTTAATACAGAGGTCAACAAGAAAATATTTTTTGCCTCTTCCAGAGAAAGAAATCTTTTAAGACCGATGTTTTAACTTTTGTGAGAGCTTTTGTATGATTTTTGTAAAACTTTCATGCTTCTCTGATAATAAGACTTCCAAAAAAGAGGGGAGCATTATTGGGAACTTTTGTAGACGTGCAGGAAGAATTGCGTCTAAACATTGCTCTTTTGCTTCATCTCACAGAAACTAGGGGAAAAAAGCCCAGAAAGTGTTTTTTAATGACTTAAGTAAATATACTAAAAGAGCATTTGATAAATAACACTGTAGAGGAAGACGGTGAAATGTTTTGTGAGAAAAACGATGTTTGGCCAGTTGAAGATTATAGTATTAGGGAAAACCAAAGTGATGAAGTGTGAAACCAAAAGTGAGGAGTTATGACCAACTTTATGTCCAGACACTTCTATGGGTGTTTTAGGAAGAAATTAATTTTTAAGCATAGTAAAAAAAATAATAATTTTATGTATGCCAACACAGGCAGAAGTTAATTTTGCAGACACAATCTAAGTATCTAGTACCTGGATTTTTTAACTGGCTTGGAAAGTTCAGTCAGCAATAGTCTGAAATTTTTTAATTAGGAAACACCAGGGATATTTTTTTGAAAAAGTCGCAGAAAATGGTGCATTAGTAGTATGCTTTAAAAAAATTAGTTATATTTCTCCCTGAGTTATCCAAATAGAAAATACAAAATAGAAATGTTGAAGATGGAAATAAAAGTTCAGGACAGTGATCAGGACAGAGGTGTAAAACTCAGTCCAAAGGGGAAAAGGCAGATGAAGCCAGGACAAGGGAACTGCAATCCAAACATTCCAAAGAAATGCGTAACAGTTTTGGCAAACGCTCCCCTACATAATTAGTACTTCATTTTGTGTGTTCTGATCATCAGAGGGATTTTCAAACTGAAGAATTCAAAGACATTGAACCCTGATGCAAATTCCTAACCTGCTTTTACCCTGATTTTACTCAGGCACTCAGTAACTATTCAATCAAGGTTTTCAAATAAACTAGTGTCCATTTATTGCATAACATGAAGGTTTCTCCATGTTACTGCATATGCACGTCTGCAGCCCCAAAAATGCCAGTCTATCCAAGTTGAGTAGAATAATTCTGCTCCTCATAAATTTATGAATAAGTATTGAAAAAGCTGCATACCCTAGAAAAGAAGTGTCCAGGCTTTTTTTCAGTCAACACATTGGCCATAAATTTTCAAGAAACATTCAAGTAGCTTTTAAATAAACATGTCCTTCAGGAAGACCATATACCAGAGATGCCAGAAATTTGCTTATATGGGTGGATTGATGAAAGGTTAGCAGACAGATCGATACCTCTCTGCTTCTGCTGCAGCAATGTCTAAACTAACTGGTTGGTCATTTTGTGGGTGGTTCTTGTGCTTTTCAGATTCTCAGCTGAATAGTTGTGACTCTGTCCAGGTCCTGTCCTTCCCAAAGTACACAGAGACTGGGGAAAGGATAACTAACAACTGTGAAAATAACTTGAATATCCAAATATGCTTTCCAAGGCAGTCATCTCATGAGGCAGAACAAACCTTTGAAAAGCAAGGACAGTTTATAATAAAATATAAAAAACATATTTACATATATATATAAATATATATATAATATATATATATGTTATGTGTAAAAAAATTTTTAAAAAGCAGAAAGGAGAGGTACACATTAAAGTAGTTACATTTTTAAAAAACAAATTGTTTGTGTCATTGGGATAAACAGAAGGAGAGTTTATGCTTTCAGATAAGGAATTATAGGTTCAGACAGATCCACTAAAAGCAATTAAGAAAAAGACCTGGTGCAAGAGAACGTGCTAAAATCATAAAATCTACAGAAAATTATAATTGTTATTGTCCTGTTGATTAAGAAATTAAGTCAATTTTCTGATACTACAACATGTAATTTTATCATTCTAAAAATTGATGTGATTAAAAACTGATTTTCAAGGTCTTTTTATGACGATAATTTTTGAAAGCTCAAAATTTGCGCATCCCAAAGCTTCTGTATGCACTAAGCTGCAAAGGGTAAAGCACCATGAAGTGTTTTTGTGGTAGGGTTATCTCATTCCAGAGTCGGATCTGGAGCACAAACGGGTCAGTCCTTATATTAACTTATTTCAGACGTTGTTCATTTTATTTCTTCATTTGCCAGAATGTCTTGACTCTGGTTCAGCTCAATGGGTGGAGGTTGTCACGTGTAAAGAAAATATGCTGTGCTGTTGTTGCTGGCTTTGCCTCACGGGTTTGGAGGCAGCAGACAGCAGCAGAGCTCTTCCTTCACGCTCCCACAGAGGCACTCCCAGAGCAGGAAGAATCCAGGAGAGCTGGCAGGGCTGAGATATCAGCCTTCCTGCATGTCTGCTCTGTCCTCATGTGATCTGATGCTCTAGTTTTGTTCCATTCACAGAGTCTGTGGCTCAAATATCAGCCCCTTGCCTCCATAACTGCTCGGTCTGGTTCCCACCAAAACCCAAGGGTCTCGTAGTCCCCAAATCCCTTTTCCTGGTCACTCCAGAAATGCCCATCCTACATACCTTGACAGTTCGCTCCTTGAATAGCTGACACTCTGGAAGTTTCTGCAGTTACCTGTTTTGACAGATGATTGTTTTGATGCTTAAAATTTGTGTTCGAAGGGAGAGCAAAAAGGCAGAACTGCCCAGTTAACTCAACAGAGGCTAGATGGTAACTCACAGCAGACAAACATGCCTTCATGGAATAGAGCTGGCTGAAGATAAAGATCACTAGCTAAAAGACACAAAATATTTGTATTAATGTGCAAACATATCGCATGTGAAAGGAACAATTTGCAGCACTTATTTTATGGCCTCGCATGCGTGAAGACCATTTTACAGCACATCTGGATTAAAAATTATGAAGGGTCTTTCAAAACGCAAATATATTTTGTATCTGAAATTAACACTAAAAACGTGAGAATTTAGTAGTTAATTTGAATTTGACCTAATTGTCAAAGTAAAAGGCAAAGAAGAAATACTCTAAGCTCTTTGAGGCAAACTTTTCTGTTCATGCTACAAACGTGCTTGGAGTGAAATAGAAGCACAGAAGGAAGCACCGCTTCAGATGTCCTTAAATTTTTATTGTGTTAAGTACTTTTAAAAAAAAAATTATTAGTGTGATGACTGTGAAGCTCTGAAATGTCAAAAGAGCAAGCAGCCTCTAATTCTTGATTCCCTCAACATAGCTGAGAGACTGCAGGGTCAGCCAAGTAGTGACTTGTTGATGTGGAGTGTCTTGCTTGTTACTTGCTGGCTGTCTGTGTGGTTGTTTTACAGCTCTCTGGGGACAAGGGTGAGGGGTTGGCAGAGCAGGGTCTTCAGCTGTCACAGGTCGGAATAATTCATCGAAAGTCTCATTGTTGGGGTTTTTCCTTTTGTCCAACTTGACCCCGGATGTTCCCCGTGCTCCTTGTTGATCAAATGATGTGCAATTGGAATGAGAACTAGATCAGGAGCTCCAAAAAAGAAATGCAGTAAGTGAAAATGGCAGGTGTACACACTGTCCAAATGCTGTTGGGAGCCTTGTCTTTTAGAGGTGGCCACAGATTCCTGTGGAAATCAGGGTCCTATTTCTACCTCATGGTAGATGCTCTCGCCAGACAAATTGATAGTAATTTTTAAAAAAAATCTTCTTTTTTTTTTTTTGTGCTCATCAAGGCACAGTTTGGATGGATTTGATCCTGAATTCCCAAGGAGATCAAGCCAGCCTGGATATGGTAAGCGTAACTTTTGGGAAATCAAAAGTGCTTCAGTGATAGAGCGTGGAAAGTCTCTTTGTATTGACATGACAGGGTTGTGATGTTTACACTGTGCTTGACATGTTCAGGTGTCTGACTTATGTGTTAATCAGCTCATTGAAAAGGATACACTGCATTTAAAAATTGCAGAAGACATTTTCTCCTGTATCCAAAATTGCTTCCCACAGCCATTCCTGAAGAGGTAGGAAAAACTTTGTGTTGCAAATATTTCTGTTATGTGCCATTTTTGCCTGACATTTCCACAGAAGTAGAAAATAGAGAAAGATCTTTGCATGTTTGTGCTTGCTTTCCACTATTCAGCTCATTAAAAAGACCTTTTTGTGTCTTTAAATGTATTTCATATCTACTTTAACACCGGCATAAATGAGCATCTCTGTGTTTTGAACTTCTGATTCATTTTAAACAGAATCTTCAAAGTTTCCTTTCAGCTTGAAACTTATCAGAATATCAGACTTCAATATCAGTTCCAGAAAGAACCAGATTCAGAATTTCTGGGAAGGATTAATAGCTATTTTTCTCTTTTGAGAGGTCGTTAGCTCTGCATGAATAGACTAAAGATTCCTTGCCCATTGTATTCCAAAACAGCCAATGCACTAGGTCCAAAGGAAAACTAGTGCACATTGTTAGATTGATAACATTATAAGTTATTCAAGGTCAAATTCTTTGAATTCTTATGGTTTGAAATATTTTTTACTCTTTGCTTAGCAGAAGTTTTAATCCACCCTACTTTTGTATTTTCACAATTACCACATTAGAAGGCTCTTTTGAATATTAAAGTATTGTTGTAGACAGCTTTGTAGCTTTTCAAAGATACTGATGAGATGAACTTTCCTAACGGTCATTTGTATGAAAACAGTATTTTAAAAAGGGTTTAAAATGAGCTCTGAAAAGACATCTCATCCTAACTCTGAAAAGGTTTTTAAAAAAATTAATAGGGGGAGGCTCCATTCCCCCTACTCCTCCCATGCTTGCATATAGGAAATGTTTGATTTACGTATATGTTATTTTTTCACCTGCATGAAATTTTATTTACAGATTAACAAAAAAAGAATGCAACCAAAACCCGTGGTCAAAATTTTGCCTGCTGTCTGTTCATCTTCATTAGAAAGCTGCTTTCAGGTAAAATCAATAAATACTCTGACCACTAAAATGATGGTGCTGTAAGTTTGCACTTAACATGCACACACCTTGTCCTACAGGGCATAGCTAAGCGAGCATGTTCGTATTTTCATTTATCTCAGGGTTCTGGTCAATATGATAAATAATGTTTGAATGCTCCAACTCCACTTGCAGAGTCATCTTCAGATCATATGTTGCTTCATACAGCTTGCCATCTTACTGGATATCGGGTTCTCTGGGGGCTGGGTAGCTACCTCAGCACAAACAAAATAATGCTGTAACTAGTGTTTTATTTGTATCATAATATCATCTGCACTAAGGGGTAGGTACACTTAGGCTTTACTGTGACATAAGTTGTGAGATTTTATTTTAAGTGGGAGGTACTGACACTCAAAACTTCTTCGTGATAACATCACCAGGTATCAGATTTTAGTTTTTACGTCATAGCTGCTACAAATTCTTACCAAATATGTCATGAAACGTCTGCTCTCTTGATGTTTCTTGAGGATGCTCAGAGAGGCTTTCTCTTCCCAGCCCCCTGGCCCCAGGACCAGGGGCTTTGCCACTTGGCTGTGCACGTGGAGGGTGTGCAAGGAAAAGCTGCAAGGCTCTTTAAAATGAAAGGGTCTTTTATTCTGTTTTGCAATGTGGAATCGAGTAAATATTCTTGCCAGTATTTTTTTTTTCATCATTAATAACCTCTAGGGCACTTGTTTGGTATCACACCCAGGCAAATGTGCGTGCACACAGCTGCAGAAGGCCACTATAAAACTTTGCCTTGAGGGTCGCCCCAGGCTAAAAAGCAATAGAGCAGGCATTGATAGAAAGCATCAATGCAATAAAGCAAGATCCTTCTTTTTGTTTCCCTAAAGCAGCCATCTTGAATCATGAAAGTGGAAGGAATTCCATTTCCTGAGAAGAACAGGCTAGGGGTGAAAAACCACTCACCATTTGTATTGAAATTTTTTCTATCAGTCAGTGAAATCAGTTAGTTTGTTGATATATTTTGCATTGCAAATGCCTGACTTAGCTTGGAACATAAACATGAACAGCAGTACAGTTCTCTGTAGGTTGTACTCACACACATTTTTAGAAATGTTAACCATTATAAGGATGTTAATTAAATTAATCCCCAGAAGTTTGTTCTACATTGCGAGTGTATTTAATAAATGCTTTTTTGTTTTCTTCAGAAATTCAACCTAACGTATAGATCTGAATCTGGGGACCTGCACTATCTGGACACTGGTAGAGGACAAATGAATATGCAGCATAAAGCTTTAAAATGTTTTACTGTTTCACTCTCTGGTGGCACAACTCTGTTTCCAAATGTACCACGAGTTTGATGGGAATGCCTGTTATATTTCTGAGGAATAATGGTAAGTGTCATTTGGCTGGTGAGGATCAAGTCTGAAGTACGTGGCAACCTCCATAAACTGTAATTCACAAAATATGACACTGGATCAGGACCATGTTCCTGCTCATACCTTTATTTCATGTTTTTAGAAATTATTCCCTCTTCTTTATGCTGTAATTTCCTATTTGATTAAATCAAGGATGGCACTCAGTAAAGTTCTCAGAGATCTAGAGATGGTAAATATGTGAAGTAATTAGTCATTTTGAAATATTATTGCTCTTCCAAAGGAAAATCTTTCCTCCCCTTTCTAAGTAGTTAAAATTGTCATGGATGATACCTTGGGAGCTGGAAATCTCAGGGTATGAAGTGGTTTTCTTCAAAATGGCAAAACATAAGGAGGTACAGTAAGGCAGCTTATGGGAAAGATAGTACAATAACAACACTGACCTCCTGGCCTTTATAAATTAGGAAGTGCATTTTCTAAATCAAAACCATCACCAGAAACTCTGGGAATGGAAACAGGCTTAATTCTCTGTTGTACAAAGAACCAGAGATTTCCGTAGCAGCAGGTCAGACTTTCAGTCCTGTGTACGTGTCCACTTGGTTCCGTGCATTCCTGAGAGCTCTGTGCCCTGCTGGCCTCGGGAACAAGCAGAAGCCAGCGGGGGAGATGTGGGGTGGGTGGCAGGGGATTGGCACTCTTTCCATGCCAAGGAGTTGCAGAGTTTCCCAGGAGAGGTGGAATTTGAATAGCCTTTGGTTCCCACCAGGGCGTCTCTTTGCAACTGAGACTCTCCTGTTGGATCCCAAAATATAATATTTGCAGAGAGAGATTTGAGTGGTCTTTGCAAAAGACCATGGGCTACAGAAGCTGGTAAAACTCCTCTTCACTGACCTCATCCCTGTGGATTCTTCCCCCCTTCTTCAGTAGGATGTGAAGAGACTCCTTGCATGATATTATCACATGTCCTGCCCAAGCCAGAGTCCAAACCCTGATCTCATCAGACCTGTGCAGAAGACCTATTGTACCTTATTTCTCCCTTTGTGTTCTCTGAATCCTTGCATTCTGTAGACCCGAATACCTGTTCCCCCCCGTAAAATCCCCTAGGATAAAGTGGGGTTTTCCCCATGAGGTAATTGTTAAGACCCCAAAAATTTGTTAATCTAGGTTTTTCCCTTATGTCATCCCCTGAAACCCCCTGTTTGTAATAAATCATAATAGTTATAACCCCCTATTGAATATGTAGACCCTAAACCCTTTAAATATGAACTCGTAAGTCCAATAAAGCGTTCCAGCTTCTTGTCTTCCTGGGATCGTCTTAGCTTTATTGACTTCTGCACTCTCCTCTCCTGTAATGCCAACTGGATGGGCTGAATGCTGCCACTGCAGCAAACATCAGGAAAGAGTGACCCATTTCAGACCTCCAATCTTGGAATAAATACTAACAAGGCAGAGTGGCATTCAACTGAGAGATTCTTTCCACTGCTGCTGCTTCTAATTTTTTGCATGCAAGATTTCTTCAATGCTGTGGGTTTTGGAACTTGACTGATCTCTAGCAACACTTTGGTGGAATATCCCTTTGGGGACGGGGAGTTCAGCCAGGCTGGGAAGGTCGGGTTGCACATGTCTTCATTTATGGCATGCTCTTAATTCTTTGCTCTCAAAATCATGACTATGATACTCTTCTGTAATCATAACACTCACCTAATAGTCTTGTTTTTCAGTGTAATCATACAAGGCCATTCACTGTTCTGCCATTTGAGAAAAAAGGATGTTTGTACCATTCAAATATGGATTTAATTAAATGTAGCGGACCCTTTTCTGAATTTTCTGTGCATGTAGAAAATGATGTGCTGAGAAAAATACGTTCTTCTATTAAGGAATAAGAAGATTTCACACCTCAAAGCTGAATATTAAAACAAAAAAAATTATATTGTTCCAACGAAAAAATATATTTCTTCTATTATATTTATTTCTAAATTTCCATCAGATGCAATTGTTAGGAAAGGAGATAGAAAGCATCCCTTGTCTTTAGGAAACAAAGAGTAAATGGATCTCGAATGAGGCATAACCATTTCTTGATTCACAGAATAGTTTGACTCCAATTCATTTCCATGTATCTTTCAACTAAAAATATGAAAATAAGTTTTATTACCACTCTTCATGCCACAGAGTTTGCAGGGATGAAAATGAATGAATGAATGTGTGGTATTTTCATTTGGTTTTCCAGATGACTCCTCCTAACTATTTTATTTGGTCTCCAGAGTCTACCACAACTTGGTTGTTACTACTTTGGGGTGGTTTTGTGGCATCTTTTCACTCAGAGTGTCTAACAAAACTTTCCCACACTTGCCTATGATAGCCCAAACAGTTCTTACTGACATACAGTTGATCTGTTTGAAGTAGGGTTTTCTTTTCCATAATATTAAAATAAAACCTACAAGCCCATATAGAGCTCAGCCATAAAATTAGTTCAGATTAGCAGTAAGCTACATAACTCTATATTTTTTTTAATATCCTTTTTATATGACATTATACTGGATGTTGTTAGTACAGACCTTTAGGTTCTTAAATACCAGGTGGTGGTTTTATGTTGTTAGGACAGGATTCATCTCGAAAGGAAAGGTACTTTTAAAACTGCCTATGAAAAGTGGAATGGATCAACCCATGTATCAAAATTAGGGTCCCAAGTTGTGCAGGACATTGGACAGATGAATTTATAAGTGCGGCCACTTTCCCACAGCAGATGTATGATGAGCTCTATGACAATGTGCTGGACTTAACAGAAGAGAAAAGAATGTGACGAGGTCACGGATCAGAAAAAAAAACCATAAAATAGAAGCCGAGAGAATCCTTGCAGTCAGCTCTCCAGGCCACCCACCCTCCAGCGTGAGCATCATCAGGGCTGGCCCCAGCGTGGTACACTTTCCCTCTTTCCAGAAAAGCAGCTGGATGCTGTTTCTCTGTTCTAGGAAACCAGTGTGCTCTTTGGGACACGTGGAGCACTTACAGTCCAGAAGAGAACGTCATACCTGCCTCGGCCTGTCGGCCAGTGAGAACTGGTCTGACTCTATTCCTGATGATCACTACATCATGGTTTTTTTCAGACTGGGATTTCATTTTTAGTGGAAGGCTCTTGTATTGCAAGGTTCTCTGACCTACTTGCGCATTTCCAGTGACTTCATTTAGAGCAGGGTTTGGGTTTTTTTCCAAAATTCAATTGTTTTGCCTTGGTAATTTTTTTTTTTGCTTCCCAGCACGTTAATACTGAACAGATCAAGAGTTAAAACATTTAATCCTGTGTTCTTCTGTTTTCTGTTTTTTCTAAAGGATGAGTCATGAGTACGGATGGCCTTTTGTTATTCTTTAGTAAACTCAAACAAGAATATTTATTCCCTCATTAGAAAAAGAATAAATCACCAAACAGAAAAATTTGAAACAGTGATTTTTAAAAGAGCTTGGCTGTATCTTACAGTTATTGTTCTTTTTTATTATTATTATTATTATTATTTTAAAAAGACCAAAAAAAAAAAGAAAAGTGTTCAATTAACGTGCTGGATTGCCCATGCTGAAGCCTAGAGCCTGGAACCTTTTGATGCTGAGGTGCCATATGAGCCAATAGCTGAAGTACAATATACTTGAGCTATTCTGGGAACTACATGTACTGCCTGGAGCCACGATGGTTTGAGCAGAGCCAAGAGTGGCTCATTTGCATAGTGCACCTACACTTGCTACACCAAGCCCGAGGTAGAAAAGACATCCTACTTTTTACAGTAATTCATTCTCAGGCTGCTCTTCTGATGAATTTAACATCATTTTGCTACTTAGAGATATAGCAGAACAGATTTTGTGAAATCACAAAATCACAAATGCACAGTCAGGTTTACTCTTAAATTTATAAATATTTTCCACTATTTTATATTATTTTGGTGTGCAACAATCACAAGCTGCAGAGTACAAAAGCCATTACAAGTGGATCTCCTGCCAGAAAGTCTTGCAGCTGTTTCATTAAGTATTTCCTTAGGTGTATAGGACTGTGATATTTCTTTAAAAAGTGAATGTCTGCTTTTTTTTCAGTTTTACAGTGGAAATCTGGATTGGAGACAAGAAGAAAGGGTTCTTTGCGAAAAGATTTTGACACCTCGGTGAAAAGGAGGAGCATCCTCAGAAGGCATTGAGCCAGTGCTCTGAATTAAGGATTCCATCACTGGCAGCAGGAGTGGGTGCGTGTTCAGTACAGAAAAGCTACGCCCTGGCCACAGATTTTGAATTCCCCAGCTTTCAGTACACCCAAAGGTCATTAAACTCCTTTGGCTGGTGTCCCTCCTGCTGTGAGGAGAAAATGCTGTGGGTGCTGTCTGCTTCACCCGTGTGCAGTCATAATGTTGGCTCTGCCTTTAGAGCCTTCGCAGCTGTGCTGTAACACAGTTAGTTCCCAACATGACTCAGATGAAGGATTTTATTTAATCTGTACAGGACTTTGGAAAAAAAAAAAAAAGAGGATTTTCGTTTGTGGAAACCTTGAGGATGTGCAAAGCTGAAAAAAGGGCACATGTGAACAAGAGGCTGGATGTCAAAAGCTGATTTCCCATTTTCTTAGGATATAAGTTCAGTGAAAATGGAAAAATGGGAGAAGAATGAAACCATTTCATTGACTTGGCTACCTTAATTCCTTCAATTGTCTGTTAAAGCAACAGTCATAATTTGCATTGCTTCTGGCTCACAAACAGGAACGGTTAAAGAAGTGCAATGGGGTTTTGGTCGTTTGTTTTATTTTCTGGCTCTAAATTCATAGAATCATAGAATCAGCTGGTTGGAAAGGACCTTCGAGATCATCAAGTCCCACCCTTGATCCACTACCACCATGGTTTCTAGACCATGGAACTAAGTGCCTCATCCAGCCACACTCAGATTTTCTTTTAGGTTCTTTCCTCCACTGTACCTTCTGTCACTATTTGCACCATTTGCAGTGCTTTATTTCTGTGAAGCTATACATTCCTTTTAAAATCTGGAGGTTCTTTAGTATTATTAAAATCCACACTGAACAAAAAATAAATGTCTTGTTCCTGACATAGGGGTGACTACGACAAAATCTGAAGATTCTTTGTTCAGATTAAGCTCTCTTGGAAACACAGGAGAGCTGCCAGCTGGTTCTACAGGCCAGAACATCAGAACTTTTAAAGTAACCCTTGTATTATTTGCATAAGGACTGACATTTTAGGAAAGTGGACCTGAGGTCACCTGATAAATATGCAAGAATATGTCTCTCATTTGTCCTTCTGAGGCTGAATGCCACTAACCACAAGACTCAAACAGGCACGAGGAACCCCAGGTTGCAGGAGCAGCATGAATATTCCAATCATCTGATGTAGAGATTAGTCTATAGGTTTGAGCTGCACATGGTAGAGATCCTCTTTCATGGTATCTACAGTGAAGCACAAATGTGTTCTGTATCTTTTACAAGTAATTATTCCAAGTCCCTTCATAAAAATGCTCCAATTTACAATGCTCCAATTTAAAAATGCTCCAAAGTACAATGAGTACTTTTTCCAGTTTGGTCCAGATGCTAAGACATTGCATGCCCAGGAAGCTGAGCATTAACCAAGAGCTACTTACTAAATAATCCAAAGCTGCCTTCAAGACACAAGAGTCAAGAGAAGTGGGTTTCTAGGGGGGCTGTTTCTGTGCAGAGGATGTGAAAAGGAAGCCTTTGTTCATAAAGTGTCCATGGATGTTCAAGGAAAGTGGATGTGCAGGCCATACAATTAAAAAGAAAGTGGGGAATGCCAGTCAAAAGTAATTGACTCATGACAGCAAATGGAAATTTTTGCAGTGTTTTACACCAGAATTATAAAATCAATTCACAACCACTGTTTGGGGAAGGTAGCACTAATGAGAAGTTCCAGTGTAGCTGAGCATTGCTATGTGTCATGTATTGAACCACAGCAAATGTACTGCCCAAGGAAGATAAGGTCCACAGGTTATTGGTTTTTATGGGATGTAATCACTGAGTGATATGGATTGTGCTTCTATACCTCAGGATTCATTTCTGTACAAACTCAAACACACATGTTGATACTCCAATGCCTGTGGCAAATAGTAGGTGTTGTGGATAAATCTGGGTTCATAATCTAGATATAACCTAGAATATAATATACAAGGTGCACAACCCAAAACTGTTCTTAGAATTTAAATTTTACTCAAACAGTCAATTGAAGGCAAACATTAGTGAGAATAAGGGAGTCACCAAGAGTGGGGGGTTTTTTTGAAAGGTTAAACTTAAGAAATGTAGAGAAATGTGTATTTTGATCAAATGGGCTGAAAAATTTGCAGAACTCAAGAAGAAAGTGGCTTTAAGTCAAAGAATGAATTAATGAATTCATTTATCTTCTTTTTTTCCTTAAATGTGAACACTTATCACATAGCATTCATATATTTCATGAAAACTAAACAATTACTGTGACAAACATTGAGACATTATTAGAGAAAATTGAAACTCACTTACATATGACTTTGATAAACAATTAATTTAGTTTAATTTCCATTCCATAGCTGAGAATGCTTGTATCCAGTGTTTGATCTGCTTGTGCATTTCTATTGAAGAGTGACAAATAAATAAATCTAGGATTTATCTTGAATTTATCTCTTGTTTTATTTTATGTCCTGAGCATAACCCCTCCAAAAGAGGAGAAAACTTTATAGGCCGGTGTATAAAAATTTGAAGTATATTCAACAGGAGGCATTTATCTTTGTTGATTGTAGCTACCTGAATGTTACAAACCAAATAACCTAATCTGTTCAGTGATATGATACTGGATATGAAACCCCAAAGCTACAGGAAATACTTCTGCCATTGCAACACAGACAGCGTGGAATATTGGAAGGTACTTAATTCATGAAAGAAAATGGTGTGTAATTCCTTTGAAATATATCAAGTCATTCATACCTGATAAGTATTTAAGACACAGAAGAAACTCTCAGCATATGTTGATAGTGACATTGAATTATTCAAGATCTTTTCATACTTACTTCAGCCTCTTCCACCTCAAGTGACCCCAACAGAAGAGCATGTTTCAGTTTAAGTGCAAATATATTTCAGATGAATAGGTTTTGAAATGAAACCCAATATTTATCAGATTAAAAGTTAACCTCAGGCTGCTCTTGTTTTGTGATGCATGCAGAGATATGGGTCCCTTTTTTTGGATGACTGTTCATGGTGCTCAGGAATTATTGATAGGAGAGATGGTTGGTTCCTGGGTCACTGTAATCTCAGCAACACTTCAGAACAAATGAATGAACACCTCTACAGTTAATGACCTGGATCATGTTGATCGTTGGAGAGCAGTAATTAGTTTGGTCCTTGTTTTAGTAGAGATGTCCACTTTGACAGAGTTCTGCATTCACTTTGGAGTATCCCAAACTTGCACTTAAAGCTACACTGCCAGCAAAACTACATTCATAACAAAGCCTGCTTAAGCCATTTGATTTGGAAAATAAGTCTGTGGGCTGTGATCTTATTCTCAGAAAAGTTTTGCATGGAGTAAAGAAAGGACTAGGTTTAAAAGGGATTAGTATCAAGATTTTTTATTTTTTTCTCTCAGCCATACCTTCTTGTTCAAGAAGCAAACAGACAAGGAAAAGGTGGTACTTGTTCTGCATTCCTTCCAAATGTTGTAATGACAGCATCAAACTGAACTATTTGAAAAGTTTTACTTTGAGAAATTAGTTCTTCTGATTCGGGATCTTGATCTTTTTATAATTATTTTTTTTTTTTGATGTTTACTTTCTCCTCAAATCACACAAAATCCTGTTGGGAGGTGGAAATGGTGACAAAAGTACCGGAACAGAAGTGTTGTGATTTTCAGTCCTTCCTTTCATTAACTCTGATTGCTCATCAGCATAAACATCCAGTTTTGCTCCTCCACTTCTGGGATCCTTTCAGTTCATGCAGCCACACCAGGTATTTATTTACCTTTTACCTTTGCAAGGGAGCACTAACAATTAAAAATCCTCTTTGGGTTGTACCCACTGACTCCTAATTAACACGAAAAAGTGCTTTGCCCCAGAGGCTTTACCACAGGACTTTTTTTTCCACATGCATATATCACACATGCAGCACACACTAACTATCCAGACACAGTGTCAGCGTCGTTTCATACACACACAAAAGTTCCAGATGTGCTGTGTATCTTGTTTAGTTGACTTTATTCTTCTGTAAAGCCAAGAGAAATATTAATCATTCATTTACTGTTAGGGGATGGGTCTTCTTCTCATGTTTCAGTAAAGGGGGTGGAAAAGTAAAGTAAGCCAATTTTTTTCCTATTTAAGGCCAAAGCTGGGGAATGCTTGTGGCTGAGTTCTGTACATGGCCCGGTGCTGGAAGGGCAGGGAACAACCGATGTTGCTATTTTGAATAGATTTTTTTCTTCCCCCCTATTTTTATTTTTGCACAGAGAGTCTCATGTCTAATATTTAGGCATGATGAGCTCTGTGCAAAAAGTAACTTTGCTCATTCTTGCCGTGTTTCAACCCTCAGTTATTTTGGCACAACAAGTTGGTGAGTAATTCAAGCTTCTTATGCTTTTATTTTTCATTTTTACCAATAATTTTAGTAGCTTGTAAGAAATGTGCATTCACAAATCTCACCGGAACACTTTTCCTTCACTAGTTCAGCAGTCAGATATTTCTTGTTGAAGCTGAAAGTTGCAGGGGTTTGCATTTTCATCCCCAAGTTTTCTCTTTGCTTTGCTTTCTTTACAGTTAGAAGCACTGTACAGTGCTGTCTACCTTGGCTGCATTTGTTCTTGTTCTTTCTTGTTTTCCTACTACAGACACCGGAGAGATTTTAAGCTATTTCTTTTAACTCCTGGAATGACATTTCAACTGTTAGCTCTGTGCTGCCTGGAAGTTTTTTGTCACAAGTTGTAAGTCTTTGCTTCCAGCTATTTTGTTTGAACTTCTCCTTTGTACTTGTTTGTTTTCGACTGGCAGCAAGGGGGTTTCTTTAAACAATTTGCTTGCAAAAAAAAGAGCCTTTAAATTCTAACCAGTTTTCATGAAGGAGCTTTTAAGATTGATATACGAAAATATGTCAGCTTACAGGATTTTTACTTTGGCATAAAACAGGAAAATTAATTCTCTCAGCTGCAATAGTTTGAATTGGGCATCTGCAGGCTGTTTCAGTCCCTCACGAGACTGATTAGCAGTTGATGGTATTTGGAAGTCCATGCAAGTATGTGTGTGCATGTTTACAGAGAGCAAGAACACCAAAATTCTAACTGAACATGGAATTTAGAGGGGGGGAAACTACTTTGTATACAATAATTCAACTTAGAGTGAAGATAAGTGTGGTATGAGTATTTAAGTTAAACAGATGACATTCCACAAGTTCATCTGACCTTTTTTGGATGTGCTCTGTTCCTGCTTGCCAGACATTGTAAACCAGGCTGTCCTTAAAATGAAACTTTTTTTTCTTTCATGAAAATATGAGAGATTGGCAATATGTTTATTCCTGCATGGAGGCAATGAATAACCTTACAAATAACTCGATAAGCAGCAGCCAAAGAAACTATAGTGCTGCAAAGGAAAGCCAAATGCCTCTAAAACCACACCCTGCGCTGCTCTGTATGACACAAATCAGGAACATGATTACTTTAGCCACTTCATGGCAAATCCTTCTGCCTCATCATACCTGTAAAGGCACCTCCTCTGCCAAGGGGGTGACTGTGAGTCCACCAGAAGGCAGTGGAGCAGCCAGAGCTCAGGGGGATCCTGCCTGAGCAAATCAGGCAACACCCTCTGCAACAGCAGCGTGCCCAGACACCAGCCTCCTCTCCAAGCACAGACACAAGCTAAGCTTAGGTATCTTTAAAAAAAACCCAACAAAACAATGCAAATAAAGGTGTTCTGTAGAGAGCAAACATAATTTACTGTGAACTGAGGCTTTTCTGTTTCTGCTTGGCCAGTATATAAACTCTCTCTCCAATAATGTTCAGTGAAGATTATAAAATTCGGTCAAGATTGTAGAATTTGAGCAACCATATACTGTGACTTTGCTTACAGCAGCAGATAATATATATATTGTGTGTATTTAACATGTATTATGTGTACTTTTATATAACTATCTTCAGAGGGATAAGGGCTAAGGGACGATCCAATACAAAAAAAAGGAACATTAATTTTATTTCTCCCAACAAACAAATCCCCCCTGAGTGTCAGGTCTCCTTCCCTCACTTATTTCCCTGAACATTTCTGAGTTGCAAGACATGTTTGACTCAAAAAATGGTAAATTTTGGGTAGAAGAACCATATACAAACGAAGTGTGAAGGAGTATTCTCATTTCTCTGCCACATTCCTGTTTCATGGTGTTGTAACATTTCCTTACTGGGCTAACTTCCATACTACTTGCAGGGATGAGGTTGGAGAGAGAGAGGCTGATAAATCACTAGTTATGCCTTAAAAAATTGGATTCTCTCCTCTCTTTGGAATGCTTCTTTCCACACATTTGAATATGCTTTTCTCACAGAAAATAGCAATTGAAGGAGTTGATTATTGGCATCACTGACTCACGTGCAGGGCAGCAATGGACTGGGAAAGCAAATTTTCCATGACTGAAAAGAGAATTTCCAGACATGCTAAAATGTACTCTCTTGTCAAGAAAAATGTTTATATGGTTAGTATCAAATGTAAGTCAATATAAAATTTTCCTTGGAAAAGCCTACCAGGAGACAAGACTTGGCAAGATATTAAGGAAACTGCTCGGTATACACTAAGTTTAGGATAGTCAGATGTACCCTTGGGCTATGTGTTTCTTTGTCTTGCTGTAATAGCTTGGAAGGGAGATTTGAGCACAGCCTCAGGCTAAACCTTCTCAAAAGCTGGGGAGCTGGATAATGTGGAACCAGGAATATTCTGTGACTTCCATGACCAAAAGCTGGGTCACACTGGGGTGTTTGTAGCCAGCAAGTGAAACCACCTTGACACAATACAGGTTTTCTGGTGGGTGTCAGGTTACTGTAAGGGGCTTTCAAGATAAAATGCCTTCTGGTGGCTGACAGGACATGGAGCTGATGCTTCAGGCACAACAGATGAGTCAGATTCCATCAATATTTCTTCAGTTCCACTGTTTGAAGGCACCTCTACATTCTGCATATTAAACTACTAAAAAGTGTAAGAACTTGGAATGTTTCTTTAGGAAAGAAACCCATCCTCTACCCAGCCAGCATGATTTGTGAAAAGCATTTGCTAGCCTTACAACATACTCTCATCTCATTTATCTTGAGTTTGTAGTCAACCAAGACAGCTACTTCCAGAAGACAGAATAAATTTTAGCTAGACAGACTGGAGATATTTGGCAGTTTCCACCTACTACAAAAGAAGCACATCCCCAGCCCCCTTACATGAGTGCCAAAAAGGAAGTTAGATGGATTTGGGCCTGTCTCATCTTCATCTGCAATGCTTAAAGGACACCTCAGTCACCTGGAGTGGGACACTTCTTGTAGGTACACCCAGTAGTCCTTGAGGAACTTAACTGAGGTCATCAGGAAAACTCTGCTGCTGTGAAAGCAGAGTGACAGCAACGCCAGAAACCCTTCAGGATTACTCTAAATAATTTTTCCCTCTAATATAATTTACTGTTTTCCTTGTAATGTAAGTATTATCTTGGATGTTTGGTCAGGAAACTCATTTCTGAGGTAATGACTGAATCCTCAAATACCTCTGAAAAAACTTATTGACCCTTCATATTACTTTCAGTCACAATTCACAGTTTTAAAATGAAATATAACCATTACATGTAGGGTCCTGAAGGCAGCATGCAAATGACTTTTCATGCTGAGCACCCACTTCTGATCCTTGATAAAAGGCTGATACTTTAGGAAAACTTGTAAAAGGCTGACTTGACCATTTTACTTCTTTTATTAACTGGGAAGGATTAGATAGGTTATGAAGTGGATAGGTACTGTACAGATGCAGTTTATTTGTGAGACTGCCAGACTGTCATGTTTAGCAGTTAGCTCCCTGTAACACTGCACATGTGTGTTGTTTGTTGATAAAGTGCTAGTTTAAGGTAAATGCTAACAACAGTCAGAACTCTCTTTCCTCAAAGGTTTTGGTAACACAGAAAACATCTCCTCCACAGTTTTGACAGTAAAACCAGATGATGTGTGCCTGTATGCCAACAGATAATTAACTATCATAAATTAATCTGGACTATGTGAAGTAATGAAATATCAGGGGTCTACTCCTCTTCTTCCATTTTTCCTAAGTGTTTTTTGGTGAGCACATGGCAGACAAGGTTATGCTTAGGAAAATTAAAACATTCCTTTCTGGTATGGAAAAATCATGCTAAATGAAAGCCTGGGGAATCCACCCCCTCTAAACATTATATATGTGTTCTTGGAAATATGACAAATTTCATAAACACATTTTATATCACACATCCCTGGAACACATTAGCCTTAGGAAAATGAGACTATTATATAACCCTTTCATTATTTTCCAGATTTATTTTTGAGCTGAGACCAAATCACCAAATCTACATAGACTGATTTTTTAAAAGAGGAGGTGGAGTTGGAAACATCCACTGCTTTATTATGGGGGGAAGAAGCAGAGGTAGAAGGGTGTTGTCTCTGGCACAAATATTACTGTTGATGCCTCAGTCAGAGTAGATACAGTTGCTCTCTTGGTGCTGTAGATTACAAGCAAATCCTATTTCCTCTTCCAGTTTCTCTTGCAATGTTGAGGTTTGAAATCAGCAGCCAGGTGTCACTGGCAAACTCTTAGCCTTGCACAACAGTTGGGTGCTAGCTTTAATTAATGCTATCCAAGAGAAAGAAAGGAGTGAATTAATATCTTTTTTTTCATTTCACACACTGGCTGAGAAACCAGAGACGTTAGTCATTGTCCCAGTTATGTTATGATGTTGTTCACACAGCACCAAGACTGTCTGAGTTCAAGAAACATTTGGACAACATTCTCAGGTGCATGATGGGATTCTTGGGGTGTCTGGAGTGGGGCCAGGAGATGGACTTGATGATACTGATGGGTGGCTTTCAACTCAGCATATTCTGTGATGCCACTCCTTGTTTTAATCAAAAATCTGCAGAAAATGGGACCTACCTGGCTCCATAATAGAGACACTGCACCAAGGGTCAGTAACAGAAATGATGCAGACTGTCATTTAGCACTCTGGATTAAAAGCAATCTCTTCAGAGTTGAAAGGTTCAGTCTACCAGTAGGGGCTAACAATAACAAAGCACACTTTCCCAGGCTAGTGGGCACCAGGAAAACTGTATTGCTCTTGATGTTTTTGTGGCAGATTCACAGTCTGGAGAAGAGCACAAGTCACAGCAGCTCTTACAGTTGCAAGTCTTAATTTGTTGATTTGAAATAATAAGCCATCAAAACCCACAGAATTAGAAATCAGTGCAATGTTCATACCCATTAATACTCAAGATTATGCTGTCCTTTAGTCATGTTTGTTTAAGAAACTAGGCAAAAAATCTCAGCTAAATAAAGGGAAATTGTTGGCAATGGTAAAGAAGTATTGTTAACAAAATGGGTTTTTTTGGTCTTGAAGTAACTGGATTAGGGTCCCACATCATTGCAGTTCAATGTGATGGGGCAAAATTCAATTTATTATTGGCAGCACCCAAGAAAATAAAACTCAAACTTGAAAAGGGTATAATAAAGTCTGTTTTGATTCAGCATTGCAACTGTTAGCTCATTCTCTCTGTAGCAGCTTGGTAAATTGTAGATTGCACGACCCTAACACAGTTTAGAGTTCAGTACCTACCACCGTCTATAGTTTTGAGACATTCTGACTTTGGGGTTTGGCAGATGATAATAACCTTCAACCAAAACAGAACCAAAACTTCAGTGTCATCATTTTACCTGCTGCAATATTTTACCAGCCTACCTCTCCTTCAACATAGCCATCATAATATACCTTGTACGGAAGGAGAACCGGGCACAGGTGTGATTCCTTCTGCAGGAGAGGTACAAGAAGTGTTATTTTACTTCTGTACCTTCAGGTCAGGCTGCTGAGGGGGTCATGGAGAGGTGCAGCAGAATGCTGCAGCCCCTGGCCCTCGGCACGCTGCCCGTCTCCAGCTGAGGGGATCCAGTGGATTCCTCCTGGAGGGAGGGCAGTTTGGGTCATGCTTGTCCCAGTGATGTTGTCTCTGTTACAGAGATGCTGCTGTTGGTTTCCTGTGGCCATGCTGCTCCTAGATTCGGGAGCCAGTGCTGGTTTGGTTACTGCTGCACAACTATTCTCTATGGATTTTCTTTCTTCCATTGATGCACAGGGTTTGTGAAGCTTTGCTTTCTGTCCCCTCTATGGCTTCCCTGACAAGAGCTGTGTTGTCTCTGTAAAAATCTATAAGGAATTCCCATGGAATTTCCTGACCTTTTTCCATTCGGCACAGTGGGATGCCTCATGTTTCAGGGAAATAAGATTTCTATACTTATGTGTGGGGACTACGCTATTAATATTTCTCACATTGCTATGAGACTATATAACAATTTTAAATATTAACCCCTGCATTGCTCCTGGTTATGGCTAATCAGCTGATAATCTCCACAGGCAGTAAAAAGTTACATGTTACAGGAGTCAGAAAATTTCTTCTGCATGTTCGAAAGAGAGACAGAGAGGTGTACGTATCCTATCTTAAATGTTGAAAAGGTGCAAGGAGGAATGAGATCCATCATTGGGGAGATGGAATGAGGAACACATCTGTCACACAGAAGCATAGTAAATATAAATTAAATTTATATTTTCAAGCAGTCATTATTTTTTCTCATCTTGTATTTCGAGATGAGAGGAAAGGTTCTTTCCATTTTGCTTTGAGAAAACCTAACCTACTTCCAACCACTGATCTTATTTATTTTCACTTCAGAGCCAATCTTGTCTCCAAGTTTGCAAAGTGGAAGCCTCTGCCTGTTTCATGTCAACATGACAATGGAAAACATGATATAACCCCCTCCAACAACAACCGTTTGTTGGCTTTAGTTTGGATAAACTTGAGCTCTGGGACTTCTGGTTTTGTTTAGTTTAGCAGAGGAGATTCCTTTCAGATTAGCTCAGAGACTACTTCCATTTTCCCTCATTTACGTCAAACCCTTCATTTTAACATGAACTATCAGGATGAGATTGAAAATGGTACTTCCTTTAACAATGCCTGCACATTTTTGTCTTCCTTTGATTCACACAAGTGCTCCATGAAGAGGTGTCTGCCAGGGAGGAGAAAGCATGCACAGGACACTGAAGAGGAAGAATGTGAGGATAATGAAAAGTTATATGTTTTAAGGCTGAATGTGGGTTTTTTTCTTTTGAAATCCTAGGCCTTCTCTTACAGCTAAAGAGGCGCCCAAATAACTGCTATGAAATGAAGGATGTGACTTGTAGATTTAAGAGTTTAGCTGAGTTTGTACCAGAATTGCCTTCAGCACAACAGGAGACCCATCCCTTTCTGCTGCTGGATTTCTCTTTCAGTCACTGTGCATCCCATCTTAGAGGGTGGCACTGGCATCTCTTCTCTCCTGTCAGGCAATGAAAGGTTGCCTTCCACGTGCAAACTTCCTGTGGGCTGCTGTGGTACCTCCAGGCACCGCTTTGTTCCCAATCTCAGCCCCGCAAAGGGCGGCAGAATCACAGGAACATCCCGTGCACGCTTGGAGCAGTAGATATGAAAGGGTGACCTGTGCCTGGAAACTACTTCCCACAGCATTTCAGTGCTGGCAGTTCTTGGAAAACTTCTGGACATAATTAGTTCCCACTGCAACTCCCTGCAGTTCACGCCCAGTGACCAGTCGGTGCATTAGAAGGCTGTCTGCTGCAAAAATCTCTTTTTTTCTCTTTTCTTTCCCTTTGTGCTGCTTCTTCTCATTTCCTTCTTTCCATTTTCTTTTAGGAAAACAGGCAAGAGCAAAATTGCATCCCCTTTTTTAAACAGACACAACAGAACAATTGCTCACCCGAACAAAGTTAATGGGAAATATGGGAAGCATCGCTCATTGTTCCTTTGTTGTTCAGTGCAATTGCCACACTGAGCATCAAAGGAGAATAAACTACATACCCCATGCCTTCTTTAGCTGTAAGCAGCAAAAATAGGATTCATATTTTCTTGGGAAACACTTTTATGTTTATGAGAGGCTCTTTTTAAAAAAAAAATATATGTATTTTCTGTGTTTGGCTTTAAATCTACTGTATGGTGTTTGCTTGTTTCCCTGCAGAGCAGTAGTCATTCTGTGCCAGCTGTTTAAGAGAAGAATGTCCTAGTGAAAGCAAACAATGGGCTGTGTAGTGGGAATTGCAAATCTTTGAAAAGAGCAATTGAAATCTGCTCAGACATTTTGAAGATTCTTTGCACAATATTCTAAGCCTGTTGGTGGCTTAGCTGTTGGCAGGGTGGTCCTCTTTGTAGATCCCTCTTTTTTAGTAAGAACAGAATAGCATAAATATGGAGGAGGGGGAGGGAAAAAAGAAAGAAGAGAGGTTTTCAAGTCCAACAGATTATTTTCCTGTTACAGCAGCTGAGAGAAAGAATGATATAACCATCTTCCAGTGAAGAATCAAAAAAAAAAAAAAACCAAAACTGTACAGAACCTTTTCATTTATTAGGTATTCTCTGGCTCTGGCTCTTCCACTCATACCTTTTAAGGGCCGTGGCAGATAAACTGTGGTGGATCTGGTTGTGTTTGCTGAAGATGTTCCAGCCCTCCTCTGCTATGCACTGCTGGTTTTTCTCAGCCTGTGCCAGCTGATGTTGCTGCACAGAGCAGGGAGAGCTAAATGTGTGCCAGGCTTCAGGCAGCCACTTCAGTAGCAAAGCCTCTGACCTCTGATATTAATAAAAAGTCAGCTCTCTGCTGACTCTTCACTGCACCAAAAGTGTGAATTTTCACCTCACAAGGGAATTAGTTCAGGAGATCCTTAAGTCTTTGTATTTGAAAAATGGCCAGGCATAGATCTTGATACTTAAAAGTGGCCCCAAAATTAAGAAAATTGTCTTTGGTACCCTGAGAAAACCCTCACAATACTCACTTTAGTAGCCCTAGGAAGCTGACAATAAGAACGTTGTATCCAGTGTACAAATAGCCATTTAATATCCTCTATGAGGCAGATTAAGAAGAATTTCAAACACTGCCATTCGTATCCAACAAACTGTCTGAAATGGATGTGGGGTGAATTAGTACAAACTGGAATAAGGAGTGAATGGATACAAGTGTTTTGCAGATGAAATTAGGTTAATGATACTCTCTGCATTCGAAATCCCACCGTGACCTTCTAAATTACAAATACCTTTAATTTTTTGGCAGCCAGAGATACGACTCCTTTTCTTTAGACAATATGCCAGAGTACTTTAATCCTTCACAGGAATATGAAACACAAGAACCAAACCCTTCATTTACTTCCAACATCTGAAATTACAGGGAAAACAATAAAATTGTGCAGGGACTTACGCTAGTGTAGAATTTGACCCCCTACTTCTTTAATCATCTCTGATGTAAATTCACTATGGCCATGGAGTTATATTGGGGTTGACTTTGTCCAAGGTATCTGAATATATAAATGATATTACCACATGTACTATTCTGCATTGTAACATTTCCCATCTGCTTCAGCCTCAGGAGAGAAGCACTGAATCAAGCTGATTTCTTCCAAGGCAAAGCACAGAAACAACATTACATAAATTTGTTAGTCCTCTCACAGAGCTGAGGGGAAGGAGAGGATCACGTCCCACTTGAAATTTTAATCACCCGACAAAAACGGTTTTAATTACAAAGTTAGGAAATTCAAAACAAAAACCATACATTTTTCCCCACATAACCTTTGGGTTTGATCATGTGAAAAGCTTAAAGCATCTTGAATTAAGTAGCTCAGTGCTTTACATGGGGTGCTGTGTAGAGCAAACAGTAACAGCTCTCTATTTCCATTCATTCCCTTTCACGCAGCAGATCAGAAGCTGACTCTCACTTTTATGATGCCTTGGATCTGTCAGAGTGCTTGTACAGTCTGGGAAATGTGTACACAATGTCTTTTCCAGCTTTTCATTATTCTTCCCAGGACAGACCTACTGCAATGAATGTTGCAAAGAATGCTCCAGTGTTATAAAATATTCCTGGTCCTAGCTAAAATCAGAAACACAGGAGTATGATTTTGAGCAATACCTTTTTTCTAAAGTTCTGACAAAATCCGGAGCTGGATTTTATTAATTTTTTCCACTTAATTGATCCTAATAATGTTGAACTTGAAGCTATTGCTTTTCTTTAGAAATATGGAATAGAATTGGAAGTGGTCAAGTGTTCAAAACAAGATCACTCTGACAATTGGATTCTGACTGTATAAGTCTTCACTGACTACCCAAGGAATGGGCAGGATGTATGTTTAAAGAAACTAATAAATCCATTAAATCATCAGTAATCGTATTAAACCTTGAATTTATATCAGTTTCTGCTTGGTTTAAGACACACAAACCTTTGTGCCATTTGGTATCATTGACTAAAGACAAGAAGCACATTAAAATCAGATTACTGCAGGGTAGTAAGAATTCATGCCAGTGTTACAACGAAAGAGCCACAGATGAAGTGCTTGCAGCCTGTTACTTATTTTTAGAGTAACACCAAATGGCACAAAAGGTGATGTGCCAAAAAATATTGTAATGTAAGAACAGAGGGGGTGGAAAAATCTCATGGGCATTTTACCAATAACTGGAAGAATAACTAAAGAATTATGCAATGCTCTCTCTAATTGAATGCACTGAACTAAGATGAAATTCTTTCTTACTTTGAGTCCTGGTCTAATTCAAATGGTTATCCTTATTAAAAGATTTGACCTCTCAGGCACTGAAGAGCTCTGGTTCCTACCATAATAATTAGAAGTTGATGTTCTTTAGGCTGATTGAAAGCCCACTAAAATCAAGGGAGGTTCTGATCAGGCAGTGATTACTCTTAACCAGGAAGGAATTATCTGCATTCTGCAGCTTATGGCTAAAAGAGGTTAATCTCTACTAAAAAGACAGAAGTATAAATATAATTGAGTGACAGAGTCAACCTGTCAATAGAAGACTTTGGAAAGGAAATCCCAGAATAACATCTCAATAGAGATGTCATTCAGGAATATCTTCCTCCCTTGCAAAAACCAATATAGGCCGTGATGTTGTCAAGGAATAGCTTAGAACAAAAGGAATATAACCATCTCTTGCATCCATCAGACGTTTTTCTCAAAATTACTTTTATGAGTCCAGAAACAGAGACAACAATTCTCTGGGCAAGCCCCAAAAAGAAGCATGGTGATAGATATACAGCAGTCTGCTCCATCCTGCCCCTTGTGTGACTCAGCCTGAAACAACAGTTCTGCCAAAACCAATCCCCACCAACTAAAAAACCAGAGAAACCTTCTTGAACTTTCTTTGTTTATTAGCAGTTTTGAAACAAGGAAACTCTTCTGCCATTGTTTCTCACCCTGGACACCAGCTGAAGCCAGAGAGGCTGTTGTGTAACAATATCACTGATGGGACATTGCTGGTCACTATTTCCTTGCAGCACTGCTGGGGCAGGGTGACCTTTAGAAGTTGTATGAAGAACATCATTCCAGGATGTCAGCATGCATGCCCAAATAGAGCAATTTGTGAAATAGAAATGCTGAGGCAATACAATGTGACAGATTCAACTCCTTTAGACCACATTACCTTTGAAAAGAACAACAACCCCCTGAAGATAAAGCAGGAAAATTAGAGTTCTTAAATCACATTTTGAAAGATTAGAAAAAAAGCCAATCATCTGCAAGAAAAATGGAGGCAATTTGTGTTTTACTTGGTAGTAAATATCCTTAAGATACATTTCTAAAATGTTTAAAGACTGCAGAAAGGTTGCAGCACTTGTAGCATACAAAGACGAAGGAAGGTAACAAGAAATTATTTGTTTAAAATACAAGTACTTGCTTGTTCCAGTGCAGGCCTGGTTTTCTCTTATTTATTTTGTAATCTGATAGATAGATTGGGTGGGTGTCAGAGCAAGGACAGTTTGATTGTGTGACATAAGGATCCTGAGCCCGAGAATTCAGCCTCTTCCATGCATTGCCAGTGGAACAGTGCGTGACTCCACGCCACAATACTGCTGACAGACAAGGGCTGTATTATGCTTAACCAGCATTCTTTTATGCAGCTTTCTCTTTCTTACTCTGCATGTGAGAAAAGGGGAAAACTGGGGCTGGCACTGTGGCAGGACTGTTCCAACGCCAGCTTTCTTGGCAGACAAGCATCTCCAGTAGTAAGAAAGCTTTGGTTTCATTCTGAAAGTCGTTCTTTTTGGTGTGAAACTTGGGAAATCTGTGAACTATTCATTCATTCTTTTCCATTCCACCTGATAGCAGTTCTTCATGCTCTACAGCTCGTGGAGCAGGAAAGGATTTTTAAGATAGACCCGCTCCAATTCTTCACGGTCTGCATTTAAGTGATGTATAAGTTGAGGATTCTTTCCTGGTACCTCTGATCACATGATGGACAAGTCTTACAAAGTGTTTCCTGAAAATGCCCTAATAGGTAGGGATGCCCAAACTGACCCTTATGTCCTCATGCACTGTGTGAAGTAGACTCAATTTGTTGTTTTAAGACAATTCCAGCTGAAAGAATGTCTGAAGGCCTTGCTGTTGAAAAAGGACCCCACATGTTAAACCATTTCTTTTCCTTTATTTCCGTCTCTTTTTCTGACTCCCTGAAAAAGAGAGTATTTCAGACTTTTCTGAGTACTCAGCCCTTACCTGAGAGGAGAACAGGCCAACAAGCCCAGCCGTTCTGGCTCAGCAAGCCAATTCATTCATTATGACAGTCCTTTTGTTTCCATTACTAATGATGGGATAGAACGAGCGTGTTTGGGTTTCTTATAAACATCATCATAATACCAGACAGGCAGCCCAAACCATTTACTTTGAGGTAGGCTCTGTGGCATTCTTTTCTGCTCAGTAAATGGAAAGCAACATTTGCTGCAGATGTTGGAATGGATTCCTCCATCTACTCCACTGCAGGGGAGAATGATAGCATTTCCACTGAAAATAGGCAACACATCTCCTTTCTGCTTTGTCCCTTGGTTAAACAGTGTACCAAACAGTGCTGGAGCATGTAATTAATAAATGTATTTACTATGGAAGAAATGTAAAACAACTTTTGAAGTAGTCATCCTGTAAAGCAAATGAGTAAAACCAGGTCAGAGTAAGGAAGCACAGGCTTCGTACAGTTAAAAAGCAACAGAAAGACCCTTCTTGGCTTCACCAGGCTTTGGATCCAGTCAAAGTTAGAGGCAAGGTCTCCTTCATGTCAGTGCTTTAACCTTTACCAAATTCACTTTAAACACAGCAAAAACTGTTTGACTCATTATATTTGTGATCAGATTCTCACAGATCAAAGTTCCTCAGTTTTGTTTCCCAAGCCATCATCAGGCGGCTGCTGGAGGATCATGAGTCACCTCTGTGTGGACTATTGCCCTTTCTGAGGCAGAACCAGACAAATTCAAGATGTTTTTTAATTTCTAACCATTTAGTCACATCTCTGCAAATGGGATATATGAGTCTGCTCCTAATGCAAAAGCTGGACATTTGCTCTATCCAAAGTGGAAAAGCCTGTGGTTTTTGAGGATACTATTAGGAAATTTTTTCCTTTTGCCATGTAATTGTGGTTAAGTCACGATCATGGTGCTTGCACAAATGCAAAGCCAAAAGCAGCTACAAAACAGGTCAGCTTCCCAGTTCATAGCACTTGATAACAAATTCCCATTCACCTCACTGGGATTGGGGTTGTGTCCCGTATGACATCTGTCATCCTTGAGGCCTGCAGTGACCATATCTGTTTTCCCTTGTACCCATTTGGGCTCCTTTATGTACCACACCTATAGGCCCTTTGGAACTAAATCATGATTTTCCTTTCAGTTCTCACTATTGGCCTGCTTCTGTACAGCTGCTAGTCTGCTTGAAATGGGAAAAAATTCAAAACCAGCATATGACAAAGATTGTGTTGTCTTTTTTTCTTTTATTCACTCTTTGGGCTGGCCCAGGGAAATGCTACTCACAGCAAAATCTTTAACAACATGAATGCTCAATAAACAGCATAAACGTGAAATTATTCAGGCTTTCAAATATTTAACTTTTTTACTGTGCACTAGAGACTAACAGAACTTTCAACAAACCATTGCAGTAAGTGCCACAGAGGTGGCTGTGTAGCCACCCTATTTAGGACTTTGGGAAGAAGAATAGGACTTTGCATTGCTATAGGCAAATACTGTCGAGTTCTAATATTTTTTAAATCTTAGGCTGATGTGTACATTTAAGAATCAATAAGAAAAGCTGGCAAGTATGTGACTGTTATAACATAAGTTTAGAAGCAGACAAGTCAGCTTTTTATAACCTCATTATTCCTATATGTTACTCGCCAGTGCTTTAGCCCAAATCAGCTTTCCAAAGGATTTTGGAGCTAATGGTTAATCTTCATGAGCAATGCAAAATGCATTATGTCATAACATGCTGACACACAGATCTACATCTGAGCACAGAGGGGGTGTCTTTAACAGACTAAGTCTTCCCAGATGTAAGTTTCCTTTGGAAACCTTTTTTAATGCTTTCATTCTGCCAAAGGCCACAGTGATTTTCATTGCAGCTCTCCTAGCTTATTTCTTAATTCATTTAACAATGCCCAGAAAGTTAGAAGCAAATATGAATGTCATTATATCCATATGTCTTCGACTTTTTGGTCTTCTCTCTGTTAAATGATGCCATCTACTGTAGAATAACTGAATGGCAATCTTGTAAAAATGTGGAGAAATCTGCTTTATTTGCTTGTTACTGTAAAATTGTGTCAATTGTTTTGACACATTTTGAATTTCCATTATTTTCATTTATATTGTTTACTAAAATATGGAAAGGTGGGTGCTCTCAGTGGGAAAAGCTGGTCACTGAGAAAAGCCTCTGCTGGTGTTCTGAAAACAGAATCTTTTCTAGCTGGTAGTGTAAAAATATGGGAAAGGTGGCCTTTTTCTGCTACCCATCCAAGCTGTCCTCTTCATAGTAGGGCAGCAGGATCACATCTCTGAAAATAACAAAACAACAGAACAAATCAATGAAAATGATGTAAGGAGTAAGAAAACAATGGACATATGAAAGTGCAAATCCTTGGATATGAATTTCCTAATGAATAAGGACTTGGCGGTCTTAAACACATAGTTTAAAAAAAATGTTGTTTTGAAAGGCTAAGGAAATGATACTGAGAGCTGAAAATCTGAATATTACAATTAATTGAACACATCTTTGGGGTATAGAAAAGTGTGTACACTATGCATCTTTTTATACGTGTATGTAATTCACATAAATGTCCATTACAAGTGCAAGCAGTAATAATATTAAGTTCTTTTAGATCTGTATCCCGGTATCTTTATTTAACAATTATATCTAAACTTGCCCTAAAGAAAAATAATTTTTCCCCTTCCTTGTTACATTTATAAATGAAAAGAATCTTTTAACCTGTGGACCTGGGAAGTGCTTAAGTGGAGTGGCAGCTGAGTCACTCTGACATGGATCTCTGCCCATCCGTGCTCTCTAGGGTGTATCCAACCAGCTCCTTTGGGATGGATAACAAGCTCTAACCTCCCCGGTAACTTTGGTGGCTTTCTGCCTCCCACAGCATATGAGGGTTTTTTTCATTTGTAAAAAACATTTCAGCCTTCTTGTTTGTCAGGAAACATTTACCATTAGTCTTGTGGGCAACTTATTTTTTTTTTCATAAGTGCCCACAGTGAAATCCTGGTTTGTGAAAAGGAGGGAAATGTTTCTTGCAGAAACAGTCAGCACTTAACTAAGCAGAGAATAAGCTTATTAACCAGGGATCCATGGGCATGGTTATGTGGTGCGAGAACTGGGAAACCAAGCAACTTTTTTAGAAATTAACTTGGCAGACTAAGGAAGGATGTCTATATCCTCTTCAAAGGTAGCCATTATTAGGCAGTGTCCTTTGAAGCAGCATCCTCTGATGCCATGACCCTCTGTTGTGTGGGGGAGGAAGAGGTTGTCCTGGAAATGAGCAGTTCTTTTCCATCTCTCTTGTGCAGAATCTGAAGTTTCTTGTGAGACCCAAAAGAGATGGAAAGGGAAAAAGTAAATTTCTAAGTGATAATGTTTGAGGGGGGTGAATTCTCATATGCCATTGGAATATTTTCGTTTAGGATTTTCTCTGTTGTCAAAGGAAGGTAAAATACTGGCTCCCAGCCTGATATCAGGCAAAGAAAACATCTGAAAAGGGTTCTTGAAGCTTGATGCATCTTGTTGTAGTCCTAATAAAGATAATGTTCAAAATCAAGTCTTAACCATAAGTAGTGTCAGCCTTCTGATAGCCAACATTTTCTGGTTTGCTCAAAGTATAATTGGAGTGTGAAAATAACAGGTGTGCACAGACAGCCTGTAGGAGGGTTGAAATTGGAAAAAAACCCTCCTGTCCCATGTAGTGCCCTGTTCCAAGATCCCTACTCCAGCTCTCCTCTCAGTCAGTCATGATATCTTGGTTGTATTCCCAGTCACCCCTCCAGAGCTCATACAAGGAGGGGATGAATTTCACGGGTGAAATGGAGGAAAAAGTCAGGTTAATATGGACAAGGAAACAGCTGAGTGAGACACTGGGAAGGGAGGAGAGGAAAACTCATCTCAGTTGAGTACATGGCAATAAGATAGGTGAACTCTTCAGGTACAAAATAAAAGAGGATTCATGGAAGATGAAAAGGGAAGTCACGTGTTATAGGAAGCGTGAAGCTCAGAGGGAGCATGAGAAGAGGGGAAACACATCTAAGTATGTGAGTTGCCAAAGAGCCTGGGGGTAGGTATGGGAACAGGTACCCACAAACACAGAGAGAAAGGAAAACAAAGAATGTAAAGAGAAAAAAGAGACCAGTGTGCTAATGCAGCAGTGGAGGAGAGAAAAAATGGGATCAAAGATGCAGGGGACAGGGGACAGGGGACAGGGGACAGGGGGGTGAGGGATAGAAGGGACTGAATAATCCATAGGAAGGGACTGCACTATAAATTTGGATGCAGTCTCATACTACATAATAATGACTATTTCAACAATTTGATGGCATTCAGAAATTTCTGCCTGGAGCCAGTGGTAATTTTAATGTCAGAGCTTTGAATTACATCTTTTGGCAGTTTGGTTTTCTTTTTGAATGGTGGTGTGTTGTAGGTAAATTATTCTGATATTAAAGCTTTAAGAATGATGTAGGTTCACACGTAGCTCTTCCTCCAGAGTTTTGCATTTGTAAACAATTATTTTGAATTAGTTACGGAAAAAATATTACATCATTATTTGAGACATTCACTGATATTTATATGTGTAATCTGAGACTTGTAATAACTTCTATAAAACTAAAAATGAGCTTATAAATCTTTGTAGTGTTATTTTCATATTGGTTTCTTAAATTACTCAGCTTTCTAGTTTATGGTATTTTTCTAAGAAAATACAAAGCCCAAATTTAATGTTTGAAGTTGGTTTTTGTCAATCTCTTCAAATTCATAATATACAACAAGGTTGATTAGTAAAACAGCTGTTGGAAGGAATTCACAAAGCCGTGAGTATTACAGACGAACAATATTTTTTCTGAAAATACAGACACTTGTAACATTTGAGCAGGCCAGATGACACAACAATTGCAAACCATTTGGGCAATCAATGTGAACATTCTTTTAGATCTGTCACATACATTTACTTTCAAGAAACACTTTGAAAACCCTTGGTGTTAGCTGATAATGCAGGATGCAGTGACAAGCTGGCCAGATGGCTTCTTCCATGTGTAAGTGCTCACACTGGCACATGGGGACCAACATACACTTGTTTGAGAGGTTTGGCACGTTTACATTTTAGCTGCAGCAGAGAATTCAATTGCTAATTAGACAGTAACTCAGTCTGACACTAAAATTACTCCAGACTGAAGATTATCAGAGATTTAATTGGGCTTTGGATCAGCTCCAGGAGGTTTCCATTGATGTCTGTTTCTACATTCAGAGCAGACTCTGCAGTTAATGTAACAGATCCTTTCCAGTGTCTGAAGGGGAGTATTCAGCCTTTTACCTCACGTGCATGAAGTGTATGACAGCAGTAAACAAAATAAACTGTCCTACAGTTTTCATGTTATTCATCTTTGATTTGGAAAAAAAAAAATTGAAATAAAATTAAACACTCTTTTGTCTTTGTTTCCAGTCACAGGATGTACCCATCTTGGGCAGGCTTACGCTGACAGGGACGTTTGGAAACCAGAGCCTTGCCAGATCTGTGTGTGTGACTCAGGGTCTGTTCTCTGTGATGACATTGTCTGTGATGACCAGGAGCTGGACTGTCCCAACCCAGAGATTCCTTTTGGAGAGTGCTGTCCAGTTTGTCCACCCACAACAACACCATCTCCAAGAGTGAGTTTATTCTCAATGTTGCTTCTTTGGTGGTGCTGCCTTCTTGATCCATGTCAACCTCAGTTCATTTTGGTTTAGATGTTCTTAAACACTTTTTAATGCCACTTTCTGGCTTTGGGCAAATACCTAGGATGGGCAAATTTTGGCAAACCAAATTTAAAAACCAGCTTGAACTTACAGAGTTTTACCTTTTTTGCTTAATTCAAAAATATTTCTATGTTTTTTCAGAGAATTGGTACCAGCTCTCATAAAACACTCGTTAGACCTTCAGGCCATGCAGCTGAAAGCATTAAGTCTTTCAACTCAGTTTTACACAGACAATAGGCACAGAAAAGGAGTAGAAAGGAACAGAGGGCAGCAATTAGCCATTACATTTTTCATTTTATGGAGAAGCATAGGAATAATGTAAACACCTTATTTGCTGACCACATGCTCAGTCTATGTCCATGAAACTAATGCCAGCACAGAGTCAAAGAAAACTGGAGAATTTCTACACCATACTGAGAGTCTGCATTTCTTATCAACTCAATTCTACACCAGCACAGAGTAAATGTCCTTTTACAGACTTACTGCTGACTTAATGCCCTGGAAAGGAAAGGTGGTTCAAACTGCACATCCCTAACTCATCATCATCTTGTTTATAGGCACCAACATTATATAAGCCAGTTGCAGCAACTTAACCTCAGGAAAATCAAGAATGTTGGTACAAGCCAAGTCCTCTGCCTGACCACTTCAGGGAGTGAGCCAGCTGTGCTGAGCTCTAAGGTTATCTGAACATTTCAACCGTGTTTAAGACCCATGAGATTCTGTTAGAGCACAGAGGTTGCCACAGACACATTGAAGATTCCTGTCTAGAGGATAAGAGAGTGAAAAAGATGTGTATATGGAAGAGAGAGAGGATGCATTTCTGCAGCTCTAGAGTATACCTGCCTGAACATGAGATGTCACCTCATGTTATTTGCACCACACTAGTTCAACTCTATTCCTTCCAGGATTACCTGAGCTGCCTCAGAGAACAGTTTGAGAGGTGCAAATGAGTGGTACATACAAGCACACTGGAGATTTAAGCACAACTCCCTCTCTCATTGTGTCTGGAGATTCATTTTATCAGTTCTGGGGTTCCTGATAATGAAGGACATGTGGAGTACTTCCCCCAGCCTCACTCTTTGATATATGAGCCCATTGAAAGCTGTCCTGTTGACCTCGCATGGTGCAGAGAGAAAATGCCACCTTGAAAGATCCAAGATAGTTTCAGCTGAATATTCTTTGCTACCACCAGCAGCTGAGTATGTAAATTGAAAATCCAGATCGCAACATGTAACTGAATAACTCATTGAAAAATAAGTAAATTGGAACCGTAGATCTGAGCATTCAAAATTAGCTACACACTCACACTTTACATGCTGGACTGAGAAGGACACAAGAAAAATGTCCCTTACAGAGTTCCACAGTGGATTGTGTCTCCGTTGTACTCAACAGCACAGCTCCATTGACTTTATTAGGGCCATGGTTTTTTGGCTGAAGGGGAGGTGTAATTCTATGGATGAGCCAAAAAAAAAATGCAGACAGACTGACCACAGATCCCATAGCTTTTAAATATCCTGTAAAAGAATAAATGGAATTCATGTCCTAAAACTATATTCAAATGTTTAAATGTGCTTTGCTCTTGTTTATGTGTGTAATTTTTTTGTTTTATTTTTATTATCTTATTTAATTACTTTTCTTTTTTTCTTTTCTAGACTCCTGGAGTAATTACCCGAGGCCCCAAAGGAGACCCTGTGAGTACATCTTTTTTTTTCCCTCTGAAGAGAAATGAACAAAACCAGACCCAGTTCCTCTAGTGTTATATATCCTATCCAATCTGCTAAAATATCCAGCTTTTATTGGTGTCTGCACTGTCTGAAGGACTGTACTACATAGTTATTTTGAAGTATCCCTTTAAGTTCAACAAAACTCTCAAAAATTTAAACTGGAAGAACACAGGGAGATTGGTCCAAATGATGTCACATTTGTTATGCTTTGTTATACTTCTTCAGCAGCAAAATAAAAAAATCTATGACTACACTAGCAGTATCAATTTTAGATTTAGGAATTGAGCTGCTTAATATTTCTAACATGTTTGATCAAATACCAGTTGCAATAAGGCTCCAGCAACTAAGAATTGTTTCCATGTGTGCAATTGGTGTACTATGTCTTCCCTGAATGTTTGGTTGTGATCCTGTGTCTGACAGAGCTTTCCCACCACAGTCACACAGGCTCTGTTACAAATGGAAAGATTTGTCCTGCGATGCCCTTGCAGTTGAAGGCAGGTGACAACATCTGTATCTGTTTGTGTCTTTGCAGGGTTCTCCTGGGATTCCAGGCAGAAATGGTCCCCCTGGCCCACCAGGACAGCCAGGGAGTCCTGGAGCTCCTGGGGCTCCTGGGATCTGCCAGTCATGTCCCAGCATAAGTGGAGGTGTAAGTCATTGTTATGTTCAACTTCTACATTGTTGTCCATAAACATGCAGAGCAATACTGCAGGCACCTGTCCCTTGCACCTTCACAGGTGCTTTGCTTTCATCTCTCATTTATGCCTTTGAAACACAGAGCTGAGTGGTAGGCGGAGTTTTGTTGTTGTTTTTTGGGGGGGTTGTCTATAAAACTTCCCCGAAGGGCAATTAAATCTCTGCCTTGTCTTATTTTTTTACCTTTTGGAGCCAGATCTGTTGAAGCACTTGTGTATCTCAGAAAGAGTCCAACAAGAAAAAGCATGTAGGAGGCAGTATGTCCACTCAATGGTTAGGGAACTCTCATACTTTCCTATATTTTATGAAATGCATGTTTAATAAAGAAACATTCCCATGAGACTAGACTGAAACACAGGTCCTCTGCTTGCAAGGAAGTGCCATGCAAGTCCTATTTGTTGTGCTCCCTCTTTACTTCTGGCTCACTGAATCTTGAATTCATTTCTGATTACCAAAGAACTTTATTAGAGCTGGCGAGGCTCGGCAAGAGAACTATATTGTAACTAAAGTTTCTGTGCAGTTGGATTTGTTCTGTAGTGCTTTAAGAGATGGAATTGTCTTCCATGCAATTGACTGGGCCTGGATTTACAGGATGTTAAAAACTGCACGTTGAAACAATTGCTACTTTTGAATATAGGCCACTGATTATAACTTGCATGTACACTTTCACTCCCAGGTAAGCCAGAAACTGAGGAAAGATGTCGTTTTTATTTAATTCTGAAAGGGATTGCCCCTGCAGGACAGAGCTTTTGGGAGAGGTCCTCATGGATCACTTAACCAGTCTCAATGGACACCACAGTAACACAGGAAGAGAGCTACTGGCTTTGGGTGGGCAGATGGTGACACGGGAGAGGATAAAAGGCTGAATTAGTCACCCAAAGATGTGCTGTTGAATCCTGACAAGAGAGTTGATATCAGTAGCACAGGAGTCTTGTACCTGGCCAGTGGAGGAGCTGGGTCCACACTGGTTTGGGATATCAGGCAGAACACTGCACATATTCATGCTCAGCCACCTGTGTGCCATTACTGCATTAATGCCATATCATTTAACTAAGTCTGCTAACATGAAATGAGTCATTCATTAGTCATTCATTAGTCACAGGTAAAAGAAATCAGGAAAATAATAATAAACATTTGCATTCTTTAGTGCAACAGAAAATATTTCATCAACTTCCTTGAGTGACATCTAAGTCCAAAAGAAAAGAGACTGGGAGAAGAAGCTTAAAAGGAATAAAACAAGAATAAAAGGAGAGAGAATGGTAATTTTTTGGTTCAGCTGAGGCCCAGCTGTCAAGATGAAAAATGGATACACCCAGCCTAGGGAGCTAACTTTACCATGACCTCAGAAGGAAGACATTGGCTGTACTTCTGTTTTGGATGATGTAAATATATAGCAGCTATATGTCAAACAAGTATTACTCAGTAGATACAAATGAGTTATTTCCATAAATTTGCCATGCCAATGTAAGATAAGACTTACTCTATTTGTAGCAATCACAATTTTTCTTCTTTTTTTCTTTTTTTTTTTCCTTTCTGTTCTTCTCTATTTCTTTTACAGAGTTTTTCTCCACAGTATGACTCCTATGATGTGAAGGCTGGTGGTCCAGGTGTACCCATGTACCCACAGGCCATTGTAAGATGCTATAGCCTTTTTTCTGTCCTTTCTTTTTTTTAAAGAATAAAATTTCTGCTTGTAGATTGTGCCTTGGATGTGTATGTATCCTGATTTTAATTTAATAATGTAAGTTCTCATTTGTTTATTGTCTGCAAGTTGAATGTGATGTAAGGCAGCAGTTTGGTCGGCAATATTACTCTAGAAAGTAGCTATAGATCATCTGGATTTTTTGCCTGTTCACTTTCTTTCTTCAATTTCTTACCTTCTTTTTCCTAATCTCTGTCTCTGGTTCACTTTATTATACTATTTAAACATTTATCCTTTCTCCCTTGCATACCTTCCTCATTTATCTGCTTCATATTCTTCCACTAATTGCTTCCCTTCCTTCCACAACCTTTCTACCTTTTCCACTGCCCTCCATCTACCTTTACACATTCAGCAGCATTCTGTCTTTACTCAGCATGATACTCCATACTTGCTTGCTTTTCCACAATTCAAATTTGCCTGATAAAAAGTGAATAAACCCTCTTATAAACCTTTTTTTTTTCATCCCAGAAGTCAAAATCTTTTCACTTTTTCTTTTTACAATAGCCATTTTTTTACCCACAGCTATTCAGACTGTGTACTAAGGATGCTGTATCTGCACAAGCTTTTCACAGGTTTTTTGAGTGACAAAAATCATGGATTGCCTGAAAGAGTTGTGCCTGAGCTATACTTCCCATATAAAATAAATCTGAATGTTGCACCTTATGATTTTCCTTTTAGGCACTGGACTTTAGAGATATTCACCATGAAGTGTTCCTGATTCAGGCAATCTGCTATATAGAGGATGTTGTGAATTGTTATTATTTGAAATTGGCTGCTATTTCATTAAGCATAATCATTATTTTCTGTCCAATTCTGCATAACAAGGTTTGGGTATCACATGTTGTAACATATCAAGGCACTTCCAAGCAAATGTGTTATTTCTCAGGGTTCATCTTGCAAAGTAAAGTTTACTAATCATGACAGCTGGTTTTCCTGAAATATAGTTCATTATTTTCTCACCTTTATTTTAATCTCTTTATTTCTGCTTCCTCCATTTGCTAATGTGATTACCCATGCATTGGTCTTCTTCAACCATCTGGTTTTGTATTTATCTATTCATTCATTCATATTCAGCTCCTCACAGTTTTGCCCACAGCTTATCATAATCATCTGCATTTTACTACCTATTTTCTTAATAGAGGATGTGCTGAAGCAGGCAGGGTAACCAAGACACTCAGTTAACAACTATGGCTACTCCTCTCTATATTGGCATTTTTCCTGGAAGTGATCAGTGGTTTCTTGTGCTCCGATCCCTGGACTTGACTAAAAAAAACTCCATCAAACTACTTTATTGAGCACCCTAGAATGTCTTCAGGATTGTCTGTATGCTTTCAGGTCATATGGTTTCTTGCTTTGCATCATGGCATATGTGACTGCAAAGTAACAGCAGCTACAGGCAGATGTGACTAAGATCATTAGGAATAAATAATGTTTATAATTATCATTACATAGGATAAATCCTTTAGTATTTTATAAATTTATCAATTTTCAACTTAAATACTTAGTTTGAATAAGTATCCAAACTGAAATAATTTGAAAGATTTATGAAAAAAACATAGCACAAATATAGTCCGTGGGTGGTTACCATGCCTGGTACTTCCTTTATCACACATCTCTCCATTGCTGTCTTCCCATGGTTTTCCACTGCTTGCAGATGGATTTTGTGCTTTACATCACAGTTTCTCTTGACTTTCTCATATAACCTCCACGTGCTGTCTGTGTCTCTTTCCACCATTTTTGTTCACTGCCTGGAGATGCTGTCAGCAGACACGTGTCACCCCTAACTATTAGTTTATCTCCTCACTGTGTTGCTTGAAAAAAATAATATCTTGTTTGTTTGTAGCCATAAGCCTAATGGATTGGTTGCTATTGATAAGTTGATGGCTCTAATTCATCTTGAGTCTCTAGTTACTCATACCAAATGAATTGTAACAATTAACAACGAGGGACTGCTTATTATATTCACACATTGAAGGGCACCCCATTTTCCCTGACCCTGACTGCTCTGCCACTCGTTGTATATTTCTTGTCCTAAAAAATAGTAAATATTACAATTATTTACTTTTTTGGACAAAAGACAATCTGTGGACTAATATTAACATAGCATGTTTGTAGTATAGTAGTATACTATACTACATATGCCAGGATAGTATAGCAACACTGTTGATCTTGTATTATGAAAATTAGGTTCATGTAACACCCGTAACAAGTGACCTATTCTGACACAATATGACAATATCCCATGAAACACACATTATGTGGATAATTTAACTATGGGATATATTGCCAGTACTGCAGCACACAGTGATTCTCATATAATTCACCTATGTAACTCTTTTGGCTTTATGAAACAAATGAAGAGTTTAATTTGACAAAAGCTTTTTTTGAAGAACTCAATACAGCAGCAGTAGACCACTGTGCTAACTTTCAAATGTTTTATGTTTTGCAGCATCAAATGCTTTTGTGGTTCTTGTTACAGGAAGTAGAAATACTGAGGGTTTAGTTAGTCCAGACTAACCTTCTTATGGCTTAGTACTGTTAAAGTTCAGAAAAGATTTCACTGGTGGAAATGCTTGCCTTACTAGCAGTAACAAAAATATGACCTTAATTCAGTATACCCTCAAGTCCTGAGAAATCTGTAGTGTTAGGCTAGTAAAGCTCAGTTACATGGCAGAGAAGCTGACACTCATTTATTCTGTTTAACAAATTAGGAGTTCCAGTTATCTACCGTTGCCCTTCAGGCAGCTGACAAGCTGAGCTGTGAGCATCCTTCTAGGTGTCTCAAGGAGGGGCATAGTGACTCAAAAAACAAGAATTGCAACTATGAAAATAGCTTGTGGAGTATGTCAGCTAAGCGTGCAAGGAGAAACCCAGTGAAGCCTTTCCTGAAGGGACTGTAGCTACAAGACAGTGTATTTCTTTAGTAATGTGTATATATAATGCTGCCTCTTTTCTACTGCACTTTTTGACTGGCAAAGGTCACTGTGAATTTTTCTCTGTTCTAACATGTAAAAATTTATTTCACAGGTATTGATGACTATTGCAACTGCATTAAGCTTTACAGTTATATACATTAATATAACTACTATCTTTTAATCTACACTATAGAGTGGCTTTCCAGGACCCCCTGGCCCCAGTGGCCCCCCTGGCCCACCTGGTCATGCAGGTCCCCCTGTAAGTAAAATTAATCTTTTCATAATCACCTTATACCATTTATATGAGCCTCTCCTTTTCTCTGTCATAAATATTAAGTATCTTTTCAACCAGTAAATCTAGATATTATGCTGAAGAATTTTATGGATAAATGTCATCCTCTATTGATTGGGCTGTACCTTCTATGCCTCACCAAGACTCAAGAGCTGAGGGCAATACACTGTGCTTGCTTAAGTCCATGTGTACCCCTGAGCTCTCTGCAAGTCTGTGGGGTCTCAGCCAAGGCAGTTTTAAGATGTGCCACTGCCTGTCATCCTGTTAACAACCCCAAATGTTTACCCATACAAAAAGCTGAACAGGAGGTAAAGGAGAGTGGGAACCCTGATACACATTCAGCGAACACACAAAGGGTCTGTTTTTTTGACATCCATCTCCTGTTAGAGGAGCAGTTTTGTTTCTGATTTCACAGAGGCAGATTCTGCTTGGTTCTGCTAAATTGACCTTTGGTCATTTGTTGACCATTCTGACTACAATTCTCCTTACCTTTATGTGATTATAAAGTGTAACAGCACCACGAAACGATGCATGTAATTGCTTACATCTTAACTGGGTTTTTTGCTGCATTATAGGGCTCTGCTGGATACCAAGGTTCCCCTGGAGAACCAGGACAACCTGGCCCTCCTGTACGTATACATTTTGTATCACTTATATGCTAAAGGCGTGATCTTACAAGCAAGTGTCATCACTGGAGTGGATTGAAATTTTACAGTTCATCCTGTCTGTTTACTATAATGCATTTCAAATATACAAGTACTTTATGATGCCTAATGCATTTTTACTTTGAAAAAGACTTAATATTTTTTATTCTTTTACAGGGTCCTCCAGGCCCCGTTGGAATGATAGGCCCAGTTGGTCCACCTGGGAAAGATGTAAGTGCACTATTATTCATCCATTTATTAATAAATGGAAAGGAAAAAAATGTTAATTAAATGGTAAGACAGCAAAGCACATTGCATTTCAGAATTTTTAACATCTCAATATTTCTGCATTTGACAACATGACTGTAAGACACTGGATTTGCCTTACATTAAGTCTAACTATCCATTAAAAATGTTTTGGTTTTAGTAGGCAATTTGATTGATATAATTAAAAAAAAGAGAGAAAACATGAGCATAAAAAAACACTTTGATCTGGTGCAAAATAAATTAGCAGTTATAAAAAAAATCAGACAGTAGTGGTAGTTTCCTGCTCCCCTTAAATCTTCCTTTGAGAGTTCTAGCCATTAACACCACGTTTTATATCACACCTGGCAGCCCTGAATAGGCATAGTACCAGACAAGACAAAAAGATAAATATTTTGTCCACTTTGAGTGCTTCACAGGAAAAATAAGTTTTCTGGGATCATTTCTTCTAAAGTTTGTCTTGGAATAACTTATATATTAACTGAAATCTTGTTTAAAATTGAGTTTTTAAATCCTGGCACTTGTTTTTCAGAAAGCAGTGAACTGTCACCCTGCTATGATTTTTCCCACTGTCTTTGGTAGAAGCTTCACCTGCTTATTCTGGCTCACCTTGATCTTCTAGAACTGCTGCTTTGCCATTAACTAAAACAATAGTAAGCACCAAAAAAAGAAAAAATTTACTTTCTTTCAATAGGGAGAACCAGGAAGACCAGGCAGAAATGGAGACCGTGGATTCCCTGGATTACCGGTATGGAAAAGCCCCCGCTAACAACAGTTTTCTAATCAAAAGGGTTTTTTTTTTTCCCAAGTGAACATGACTCACAGTGAACATTGGTTTGTGCCCTTAATACAGTAAATACATGATTTATTACACTTCTGTATTTATGTGTTTAGGGTCACAAGGGAATCCCTGGGATGCCTGGGATGCCTGGGATGAAAGGTCAACGAGTAAGTAAACCACTTGAATTATGGCGTTGCATGGTTGTGCTCTTTCAGTCATCAGTTCAAAGAGATTGAATCCTAGAATTAAAGGCAAATTTCTTAACAATGTGATCTGACCTTCTGTAACAAATACTTAAGTTTTGTCTAGTTATCTCAATTGTAGAGCTTCATCCCAAATGCCAAAAAGTGTTCCAACAGCTGATAGCATTCATTATCCAAAATATGCCTCTTTTGGGGGCTTAATATTTTGCCAAGAGGAACCAAGTTTTACAGAATGCAGCAGGAATACTATTCACAGATACGATTTTACTTTCCCACAGGGTTTTGATGGAAAAGATGGTGCCAAAGGTGACAGTGGTGCTCCTGGTCCAAAGGTAAAAAACTAGAGGGTCATCTTTGTAGTAGGTAGATTAATGACCTCCATCAGTCGTTGTACAGCTGTGCTTTGCCTCTCAAACAGTTATAAAAATCCAGTTAACATTAAAGAAACCCATTTAATTTCTCTATGAAAAGAATAAGAATCATTACAAATGAGTTAGACTTCCTGAACCACATCATGTCCCAGTCGTCTAGTCATAATAAACATGAGATTACAAAGTGAAGGACATGGCTGGATCATCTAACTTTGTTGCATAACACTTAAAGGACTGAGTCTTCCTGATTTTTTTTTCCTGTTTAATATTTCGTTTTGGCACTTGTTTAGACTTCTCAGACCTTTCAGACCTCAGTTCCTGCTTGGGACACTCAGCTTGATGCAGAAAGGGGCAACGGATTGGCGTGTCTTGTTTTGTGTCTCTTCCTCTGGAATAAACCAAAAAGTGTTCTCACCAAAGTTCATTCTGTCATTGGTGTTTTCTTTCCATAACAGGGTGAAACTGGTCTTCCTGGAGTAAATGGAGCACCAGGCCAACCAGTAAGTCTGTGCATCCTGTAGTGTTTCCGTGTTACCCGAGTTATTCATCATTCTCTTAACTTTAATTACCCCACCACATGCATTGAACAATAGCAAGATATGCAAATAAGAACAATGTCTCTTTGCTCAGCCATATTAATTTGGAAGCCATTTAACTGACTTGTTTTCATATGTTTTCTAGGGACCAAGAGGTCCAGCTGGTGAAAGAGGAAGACCTGGGAATCCTGGTGGCCCTGTGAGTAATTGCAGCTGTTGTTCTCACTCAGAGGCAGCATATTTGGATTCAATATGTTGAGAATTCCCTACTTCATAGCTTTCCTTAAAACAGTTGTAATGCAAAGGGCTAAAAAACTATATGGCATCTGTAAAATCATACAGGAAAGCTTTCTGGTCCCCAACTAAAAATGTAACGATTCTAACTCACAACCTGTTCACCATCTTATTTTGTATTTCCTTTTTTTAAATTAATTGATTACACGTTGAGGGAGAATTCTATATTTCAGTATATGCTCAGGTTCAGCCAAGAGCAAAAGGGAGGAGGAATGGAAGCAAAGGGCAGCAGGAGAAGGCAGAGAGAGGAAAAAATGCAATCTCAGAAGTAACCTGTGGGAAAAAGACAAAATTCCTCTTTGATTGGGATTAGGGAGTACATCACTTGCTCTGAAGGAATTCATAGCATTCAACACAATCACCAAAGCGTAGTTAACATATAATAACCAGCAACTTGTTTGTACAAACACTACATAACCTGAGTAGAGGACCTGGTCTAATATGTCTGGAAGACAGGCAACAGGATTTAAATCATACCACTGTTTATTAGGTTTTTGGAGTGAAATTTTAGTCTTTTATGTGAATTAGGACTGTTACTTTGAAATACACATGTATTGCAATCTTATTTATTCACAGAGATGATGCCAGCATTTCCTTAAGAAATGTAGTAAGAATATATTTTTGCATCTTACTGTCTCATCATTACAGTACAAGTCATATGAAGCGTTGGACATTCCTTCACAAAGTATTTATTTAATTATTATTTTGCAATTTCTCAGTTGAAGAATCCTCAGGTCTTGATCAACTAGCTGGGAATGTACAGACACAAGAACATGGTCTCTGAGTCAGGGACATAAAAGCATGTGGGTTCTGTGCTCTGTACTCAACACCTCTCTTCTTTCTGTAGGGTGCCCATGGCAAAGACGGATCTCCAGGAGCAGCAGGCCCACCTGTAAGACAACTCACGGATGTTTGACTTTAAGTATTTGTGTTGCTTTATTCTAGTTACTTCTAGCTGGTGTTCTGCAGTGCACTGGTTTAAGAATGACCATTTTATTTAATTATATTTCATAACTGTGTTGGTTAAGACCCTTGAAGCACTTAGAGTGCAATAGGAGAGTTTTAACACTGCAAATCAGGAAAATGCAAAAATCCCAAACCAGATTATTCTCAGAGAACATACAGATAGATAGAATTGCTTTCCTCTATGCAGTTGTGAATAGTCTTATCAAACACATTTATATAAGCTGTCCGAGGTGGGAAAAAATTTTTTCTTCATCATCTGCCTAGAAACCTGAGCATGCCCACTTATAAATGTGACAGCTATATTGGCTTTTTTCCCCTTCCTACACCTTTTTTATAATTAGAACAGATTTTAAACATTTTTATAACTTAATCTCTACAATGATAGATTTCACGGTTTTTAAATCTAAAACACAGAAATTTATCTGAACATGTAAATGTCAGAGTAACCAAGGTGTAGGTGTGATACTTTAGGACTAGCCAAACTTCATCTTTTACAGAATGATTTGTATTTTCTATTTTGCCAGGTGTTTCCTTACTCAGAGGAAAATCCCATAATCAGATATTTCTTTTTTAACTTAAGATTAATTCCATATGGCTTTTACCTTTTGCATTAATAGTATTTCTTTCACTTTTAAGGGTCCCCCAGGTCCCCCTGGAACTGCAGGATTTCCAGGCTCTCCAGGTTTTAAGGTATTCAGCTAAAGATGCATAATTACATGGGATTTGGTCCTTTCTATAATTATACACCTTATGTCACTGTACATAATCAGTTTGTGAGCCCTCATTTTTCTGGCTGCTATTACACTGTTTGCAAGCCTAGAACTGATGTTCTTTCATATGTAGCATGAAACAAACCCTATGCCCATCATCTTCATGAATGCTCACTCCAAAACTCCTTTAAGCAGTAGGCCCTGTGTTCTGTGCTGTGTTAAGGCAGGGACTGAAGGGAACTTCCCACAACTTCAGGAACTGTGCAGCATTTACTGGGTACCATGTGCCTCAGCACTGGGGGCACTGTCTAATTTGTCTCTTGCACTCAGGAGGTGACTCTGGCAATCTTCTTTCCAGGTCAGAGATGCCACAGTTAGAGGAAGACACCATAAAGTCAATACAGATTGTCCAGGAGACAAGGTTAAAATGCATTCATTTTCTCATTTTGCTTTTTTTTCCATAGGGTGAAGCTGGTCCTCCTGGTCCTGCTGGTTCTAGTGGTAGTCCTGGAGAGAGAGGAGAACCTGGTCCTCAGGGTAATGCTGGGCCACCTGGGCCTCAGGTACATAAATGCCACATGGGACCTGAGAGGGGTTGTTGTCACCTGCTCTTCACAAAGCCCTGCATGTCCTTTGGCTCAGTCCTAGGGGAGCAGCATTGCTTATTAATACATTTCTTTTTTCAGGGCCCTCCTGGAAGGGCTGGAAGCCCCGGAGGCAAGGGTGAAATGGTGGGTACTGCTCATATCACTGCCTTTTGCTGCGCTGTGTTGGTGAGGGTCACCATTTGGACTGGATAGAGTCCAATATTGCCATGGTCTCTTCATCCCGGTTTGCTGTTCACTCTCTGTAGGGACCTTCTGGTATTCCTGGTGCTCCTGGTCTGCCAGGAGGCCGTGGTCTTCCTGGTCCACCAGGTACAAGTGGAAACCCTGGAGCAAAAGGCAGTCCGGTGAGTAACTAATATTCATTACACTGGTGGTACAAGCAAATATGGTGAAAGTATCTCTGATACCATTAAAAACCAAAACGAAACATTAGGAAGAAATTCTTTACAGAAAGGGTAATCAGGCATTGGAATGGGCTGCCCAGGGAAGTGCTGGATTCTCCATCCCTGGAGGTTTTTAAGATAAGACTGGATGTGGCATCAGTGCCATGGTCTGGGAACCACAGCAGGGTTGGATCAAGGGTTGGACTTGATGATCTCAGAGGTCCCTTCTAAGTCATCTGATTCCATGATTCTATGATTCTATGATTAAACTTCTATTCACTTGAGATGGCCTAATAAATTATTTTATAATGAAAATAGGCAATACTTTTTATAAATATACAATATATTTATCTTTCACACATTTAGGTATTGCTATATACAAAAAACACATAAAGAGGATAGTAATACTTATTTCTTTTCCTAAATTATCTATCAGTTCAGAAACTCACTACAAATGTCTACCTTGGACTAAATCTGTTGTTTTAAAATCCTAATTTCACCTGTTTAAATTCCCATGGGCTGAGTCCACAGTCCACTACATCTAGTGAGTTGTACCTACTCTTATACTGCCATTTACCCCAGCAGACTCTTTTCTGACAGCCTTAGACCACACACAGTTCTTTGTCAGAGAAAATACTCAAGGACTTTGAGCAAAAGACTCGATGTCTGGAATAGCTCAGAAACAGACACAAAATTTTGCTCAGTGGTGTTTAATATTGTATCACTTCTTTCTTCAGTAGATTTTTAAGGAGCCCTTTGTCTTCCACACCCAGGTTCAGCCAGTGAATGCTAATTTCTGTGCAGATTGATAAATAATAAATATGAGTCAATAATTTGAAAGATATCACGTTTACTTTTTAGTATTTTACCCTGTTGGTACCCATCTTTTAACAGGATTTTCTCTTGTTTAGGGAGACCCTGGTAAGGATGGTGCAAAAGGAGATCCAGGCCCAAAAGGCGAGCGAGTAAGCGATTTTAAAATGCGTTCAGAGACTTCTTCAAGGAAGTCTGAACTCTGAATCACTCCCCATACAAAAAACCCTTTTGGGGTTTTTTGGAGACTTCTGCCTTCACTGGTGGGCTTGGGTTTTGTCGTTGCCAGGGTGAGAATGGCACCCCAGGAGCTCCTGGACCGCCCGGTGAGGCAGGACAAAGAGGGGCAAACGGTGAGCCCGGGCAGAACGGTGTACCCGGCACCCCTGGAGAAAGGGTAAGGTGCTGCAGGTCACCTGCACGTGAAGTACCTTTTGAGTTAAGGCAGAGACAGCAAATTCGGGTGTTCAAAATACTTCCAGGAGAAAATTTGGCTCCTTGTCTCTTCTTGGCAAATTCCAGACGCAAAACTGGGTTATGAAACTGGGCAAGAATTGTTATCCAGCTTCTCCTCTGAATTGCAGCACTTGGATCTATCTCAGCCTGAAATAAATTAATGCCTTTCAGGTTTCGATGTTGAAGAAGCAGTGATCTTACATATCTGGAAGTTGTATCAAAAGATTTGTGCTGAAAAGCACCATAAACTCTGAGAACTACAAGGGGGTATAAATAAAACAAATTTCAAAATTACTTCTCAGTTAACAAAAATAAACAATTACAAAAATTTCAGCTCTGGAAAGTGAAATTAATGCAAATTCTTCCACCTTCAAGATATGTCTTTATGTCAACATCTCTACTGTCAATACATCTTAAATGTCTATAGCAGCAATATTGTCAGGATGTCTTCTGTGTTATAATATCTTTACTGCAAACAATCTTTTTAGCTAGTAGATTCAATAGTGTTCTGAAGACACTCTCACAAAGGAATTCCTGAATTTATTTATTTAACAAAATAAATAACAACATCATTACCGATTTTAGATTTCTGATCCCATCTGAACCATCAGCAAAGTTGTGCTAATCTATTTATAACTCTTAACTTAATAATTGATTGCAATATTTCCTTGAAGCTATGAGGAAACCAAAGATGCACAGCGAACAAATTAATCATACTAAATACATAAATGGGGTACAAATTAAATTTTGCAATTAAAATTTTTTGTAAGCAATGAAGATAGTAGTGAGTGCAAATATTAAAACAATAAACCAGAGCTCTTCTCAGTATTGAATTAGAGGATATAATGTATAATTGTTCGATACTGAATATGACATTTATTTTTTTTTACTTTAGAAAACTCATAAATAATGATGCAGAGCCAGTTAAAATAATAATGGGTGGATTATAATTTCAACAGGAGGGTTATAACCAAAGAGAAAATAATCTGTAATCCTTCTTACTGCAGTAAAATGCCACTTCCACCTTTTTCTTTTCATTAATTTTCATAACAATGTGTCTAATGGTAAATAGTTTAGAAGAAAAACCCATTTGCCCATTACTTATGCCACGTTGCCTGTGATCCACAGTCTGTTCTTTTATTTGGTAGGGCTCCCCTGGATTCCGCGGCTTGCCCGGTAGCAATGGACTTCCAGGTGAAAAGGTATAAATCTTCCCCTAAAAAAAAAACCCTCCAAGCTTTCAGAGAATCCGTGTGATTTTGAACGGAGAATTTCGGATTCAATAGGGTGCTGGTTTCCTTGCTGTGACTTCCCACATCTCTTTTTTAGGGTCCCGCAGGGGAGCGTGGGAGCCCAGGTCCCCCTGGCCCCAGTGGACCTGCAGGAGAGCGCGGACAAGACGGAGGCCCAGGTCTTCCAGGAATGAGAGTAAGACAGGACATCTCCAAGAAAGAGAGAGAACCTCTATTAAGGATGACTCGTCGGAGCTGATACGATTGAGGAGTTTTTATTTAAATACATTTATATTTAAATTATTATTTAAATAGACCTTAATGTTTAAACAGTTAAATTATATATCCATTTATATATTTCAATATAGCCAAGTCTTACATTTGTTGCTTGTTTGCAATTAAAGCAAATAAGCTGTTGGTCAGGCTTTCAAAGATTTTTGGAGGTGGCCTCACAGGTGATACTCACAGGATGTAAAAATATGTAAGTGTTCATAGAACAATGGAACAGCATTCTGTGAACTACACCAAAAATTAACAACTGCTGACAACAAATACACTGAAGTTCAAAAGCCCAACTGCAGGCTGCTGGGAGCCAAACAAGATTTTATTGGAAGTGAAAATGAATTATTTAAAATGCAGCAAAAATAATATGTAGAAAAATAAGTTAATAAAAAAGTGTTATAAATTGTGCTACTTTTAGGTAGAGGTACATAGTCAGAATTGTTTCATTCCTTGATTTTTTACCATCTGAAATTAGTTTTCTTCCCAAATAATGAAAGAATACATTTTTTGTGCTTGCTGATTAACGTGCCATGTCTTGTTTATATACAGTGCCCCTCAGGAAAAGCAATAAACCCGTAATGAAAAAATATTTTAGCCTTCTCCATTTTTCCCCTTCATGGGACGGGAGAAATGGGAGGACTTTTAATCTTTATTAAAGAGGATTAAACCAAACAAGTAGTTTCTATATATTTATGTATTGAAACATACTCTGCATTTTAAACCAAAGTGTAACACTTTTTTTTCTTCAATTGCAGGGTTTGCCTGGAATTCCAGGAAGCCCTGGAAGTGATGGGAAACCTGGCCCTCCCGTATGTACACTGTGCAAATATTTTATGCTAGTCCTCCTCCTTGACCTTACCCTCATCCCACAGTATCTACATGACAGGTTGTTATCACAGTCAGATTAATTGTCTCCTTTTTTGTTTGTTTTAACTACCAGAGCCCTTTATCTGTATCATTGTAATAACGGCCTGTAAATCCTGTCATTTAGTACTGTTAAAATATGGAGTATACAGGAGATGAGTTGAAATACAAAACATATTTAGGTTTTGAACCACAGTGTCTCACCCTCACTCTCCCTTCGATGGTTATTCCTTTATTTCACCTGAGAGATACCATGACTTCCTTTCTTTTCTCCTTATCCCAGGGCAGTCAGGGTGAATCTGGACGTGCTGGTCCCCCTGGCCCTCCAGGCCCACGTGGCCAACCAGGTGTAATGGGTTTCCCAGGTCCTAAGGGCAATGAGGTGAGTGGGATTTCTCCACTTCTGTTCTGATGCTTGATCAGTCAAATGTTAAAATAAATTGCTCCATACTGGGACTATCTCGTGCTGTGGCTTCAGGTTGTTGTCTACTGACCAGAACAAGTATTTCAAATGTGATCTCTCTCTTTTGTAAGGGTGCACCGGGTAAGAATGGAGAAAGAGGCCCTGGTGGACCACCTGGAACACCTGTAAGTTTTGTCAACATTTTGTTTAATAAGATGATAATTTAATAATTACATAATATGACAATTTAATAACGGCATAATGTGAATAATAATTTGATGAGTCTTATAAAAATGGTATCAACCCCTAACCATGGCCTAATTTTGTCTTTGTACAGGGTCCTGCTGGGAAGAATGGTGATGTTGGCCTCCCAGGTCCTCCAGGACCTACTGTAAGTGTGGTGGCCCTGTATGAGACGACGATCAATTATTGCCAAGGGGGTTTGGCATCTATAGGTTGACACTGTGACTTTAGGGGAAGGAAAATATTTTTAATGATATATAGAAATCTCCTTTTATGAAGACAAATAGAAGAACTCTTATTTGCCATTATTTTAATGAATTAATACTCAAAATTTCAGTAGGATAAACTTGAGTCAGGTACACCTGGCACAGATTGAAATGAAAAGCCAATTTAAGAGCTCTCGGAGATCTACCACCTTTTCAAACTGAAGCACGTCTCCCTTTAACGTGTATATCAACTATTACCAAGTAAAAATGTGTCTGGGGAATCACATCTAACAGTTGGAGCGGGAAGAGCAAATACCAGAACACCAAGGTCCATTAGTCTTTGGGATTATGCAAAGTCATCATCAGATCATGAAATGAAGGCATAGATTAGAGGTGGTGTTGAAATGTTGTCAGACAAGTTCATGGCGCTTTTTTTCTCATTTGTTTGATTCTAGGGTGCTTCTGGGGACAGAGGAGAACCAGGACCAGCAGGCCCACCCGGTCTCCAGGTGCTGTGCGTTTATTGCTTTCTGATTCCTTTCAATAGATTAAAACACACAGAAATAAAAAGATAATAAAGGCAGCTTAACATTTACATTGCAGTGCATGTCATCATATTTTGAAGTAAGACAGATCATCCACTTGACAAAAGTTATTACTTCGTATATCATAATTGCAGGCCTGGGTGGTTAATTTAGATTGTGCAACATAAAACCCTCAGCTATCAAATTGGCACCTCTGCCTTTGTAAAGGATTGGAATGATTTGAGACACATCTTTGGGTAAAAAAAAAAAATTACAAGATGGAAAATGCATAATTTATCTATGTAACATGGATAGTACTGTTCCTTCACATAGGGATTGCCTGGTGGACCAGGACCAGCTGGAGAAAACGGGAAGCCTGGAGAACCAGTAAGTAGTAATTCCTTTTATTTAATGAGACGTTTTTCCTATATTACATTTCCAAATTCAGTCAGTTCTCAGCTCTATTCAGAGCAGAGAAGTCTGATTTTAGGGATAATAGAGGGGAGAAATAGGATGCCAACCATAATGGAGATTTACCAAGTGCACGGATAACTTACACTTATTTTCTCATAACCAGGGGCCAAAAGGTGATGTTGGAGGACCGGGATTCCCAGGCCCTAAGGTAAATAATAAAGCAACTTTTCTGAATTACATGAAAGAATTAACACAGCATGAGCCTGAAAACAAAGAATAATGCATTTCTTTGTCACAGGGTGAAAATGGTATCCCAGGTGAACGTGGTGCACAGGGTCCCCCAGGACCTCCTGGAACAAGAGGTGGGCCAGGTCCTGCTGGTACAGAAGGTGCCAAGGTACCCACCAACTTTCTTGTTTTCCTGCTGTTATGTATCTCATTCAGGTTGATCTTGTTTTTCTAATTATTTTTTCATACTCCTTAGGGTCCTCCTGGACCACCTGGTCCCCCTGGAGGCACAGGACTGCCTGGCTTACAGGGAATGCCAGGAGAAAGAGGAGCTTCTGGAAGTCCTGGACCAAAAGGGGAGAGGGTAACACAGACACACTGCCAATTTTATGCTAATTTAGTGTTAGCTTCCCACAAAGCACTGGGTTTGTTCATGTCTTCACTTTTGGCCTGATTTCAGAGGTGTAGATTGTGTAGCAGTACTGTTGAGTTAGCAATGCGATATGGGTCCTATATGCTGAAAAATATGGGATTTTCCCCCTGCTTTAATATATGCTAGATATTTTGCTGTGCTAGATCTCTTCGGGGATGGATACATCAAACCAGCTAATAAACTATGAGAATAATTCATACCACAGGCAAACAATTTGGCATAGGCTTCATTTTGAATCAATTTGGGTTCTTTTCCATCAAAGTATGTAGTATCTGATGCTGAATACTGGGCAGAATGTCATCCCCAATTTTAGATTTGTATGATCTCAATAAGGAAATGTGGTTATTGAGAGACCCTCAGCACGAGGTCCTTTCCCTTCCCTTATGCTTGCTTTTGGATTATGCTTTTTGCATCTTACATCTCCTAGGGAGAACCTGGTGGCAAAGGTGCTGACGGCCTTCCTGGTGCAAGAGGAGAGAGAGTGAGTAACCTTTTTTAACATCTAACAATTTATCCATTAGCTTCACACAGTCTTCACTTAGAACATGAATAAACTTAGAGTTACAATGAATAAGTACTGTCTAAGAGGTGTAAAGTAGTAATCCCATTGTGTTTCATGCCAGCAGTGCTAAACTAGTTTTGTAAACTAAATCAGACTTAATACTAGTTTTTGTGATTACCGTTGCTTGGGTAAATATAATGGAATTTTTTGAAAGCAGAAGATCACAGTTAATTGGGACAATGTTTTGGAGGGAAAGCAATCATACAGAAGTAGAGAAAATCTATCTGACTGATGAGAATGTAGGTTTATAATGAATCACAAAAGGACATCTGTAGGAAACGTTCTCACTCAGGATACTTCTACAGTTGCTGCATATGATATATTTTGCATCTATATAGCATATACACATAAAATAGACACTTGAAATATATACATATATATCAAATCAGTACCTGAAAGCAGTGCATCCATCAAAATAATGAGGCATGAAAAATATACCAGTGCAGCTTGGTTGAGTTGGAGGAAATACAAAAAATTTATTTCAAACCATAAGGTACACATTAAATTGTCAAGAAAGAAAAAACTCAGGGAGCCAGTCATGAGATATTGAACATACACTGAAGAAATGTGGATCAGTTATTTATATGAAAAGTTAGGGCAACAGGTAACTTTTAGTGTATACCATTGAAAGAGGCCTGTTAACTTCAGATGGGTTTGAATTAGGTTTGGATGGCAGGGAAAAGAAAAAAATTATCAATCCATTGGAGAGATCTCAGTTGCAAAATGGTGTGAACTTAGACTGTCACTCCAAAACATAGTTTGCAACAGCACTCTGGTATTGTAGACTCTCTTCAATTTAAATATCTCTAGCAATCTGTTTATACTGAGACATAAACGATACTGATGAAAACACAGGTAGCATTGTCATATTTTGATACAAAATATGCTCTTTTCTTGTTGTTTAGGGCAATGTAGGTCCCATCGGTCCTCCTGGTCCTGCCGGCCCACCTGGAGATAAGGTAAAGCATCTCCTGCAGTGACACGTGGTGCAGTAAGAAGTCCCAGCAGTAGCTGTGTCACGGGGAGCAGACAAACACCCAGTAACCATCCTTGTTCCTTACAGGGGGAGACTGGCCCAGCAGGTGCCCCAGGCCCGATGGGTTCCCGTGGAGGTCCTGTGAGTGACAGTACTTTCCTTCCAGTATAACTTGAGCGTGGCTCCTGTAGCCTGGTGTAGACATCAGTGCTGTACCTGCCCTGTCTGGAACTCATGAGACTTGAGCTGTAAATAAGCTAAGCACATTCAGATGCTCTTGACTCCTGGGATTTATAGGTACTAAAGAAGCCTTCAGAAAATCAGTGCTTTTAACAGTGCAAAGGGGTCGGAGGGCTGTGCTGATAGCCCAGGGCAAGAGTGTGAGCAATAGTGGTGTCCATTTTGTCTTACAGTTAAGTAAACTTTTAAAAATACCTTTATATTTATTTTTTTTTATACTGATAACACAGCACATTGGGATCTCAGTTGGATCTGGGAAACACCATGGGTTGTTCTCAGGGTTTATACAGTTGAAACTGAGATCACTCTGTCAGGCTTTAGATAATTATCATATTATCAAATAATTCCTGTTCTTAGCATTCAGGAGCAACTGTAGTTTTGGAACAGGGTTTTTTTTCCTTCAAAGGCTGATAAGACAAAGAAACTTCAGCAGCATCAATAGGAGTGTTCTCTAACCTGTAGGTTATCTTGAAAAGCTTATCTTTTTAACATCTTCCATTGCTGACATGTTGTTTTCTACAGGGTGAGCGAGGAGAACAAGGTCTTCCTGGACCTGCTGGCTTCCCTGGAGCTCCAGTAAGTACATCTACCACTCTGTCTCTACTCAGTCACATGTAGAGCAACATGACTTTGTCCCTAACTTTCTGTACTGGCAGACCAAGAGAGTTCAATTGCATTCACATTTAATTTAATGCTTAAATTCCCTTCAGAAGAGTATCTGGATAAGGTTTCTCATCACAGTGGTACCATCTGCTTTTTTTTTTTTGAGTAGTAATGAAGCAATATAATTTTTCTTCAGGGCCAAAATGGGGAACCTGGTGGGAAAGGAGAGAGAGGCCCACCTGGTCTGAGAGGAGAGGCTGGACCACCTGGAACTGCGGGTCCACAGGGCGGCCCCGGTGCACCAGTAAGTCTTTGCTGTCCCTTATTGCAACAGAGAGGTTTCTTCAGCCCTCCCACAGCCTCGAGGCAGCCAGGCCCCCCCAAGTGCAAGCAGCTGAACTGCCTGAAACTTCTTGACACTCACTGTGATTTCCGTCTTTATCAAATCATTTTGCTTTATCTGCTTCCTTCCATGTAGGGTCCGCCTGGTCCCCAAGGAATAAAAGGAGACCGTGGATCTCCTGGAGGCCCTGTGAGTATCTCCTTGATTTAGTCACTGCTAAATGTCTCTGTCTATTACAAAAAATACGATGTAAATGAAAAAAAAACCTTCAATGACTTTAGTATCTGCTGTTCAAGAATAATTAAGGTGTTCTAGAAGGAGTAATTAAAGTTGAGGTGTTTAGTGGTCTGGATTACATTGGTTTTAATATAAGTAAGGTGACAAAATAGCTTTTGGTACAATGACCCAAGGCTCTAAAATGGCTTATCTCAACAGTTATTATATTTACTTGGTATCTTTTCCAAGCTTCTCAGAGCCCATTAATTCACCTCTGAGGAGCATATGTGATCTTCAACTTCAAAAAAAAAAAGTATTAAAAAAATTCGCAGCAAAATTGTAAAAACAGGGAACTTACAAGCAAAACAGCTAACTGTAATTCAAAGTCAGCTGGTGTATAAAAATCAATTTGTTCATCTTTTTCCAGTCTTCAGAAAATGACAACTAAAAGTATTGATCTCTTACAGGGTGCTGCTGGTTTCCCTGGTGCTCGTGGTCTACCTGGTCCCCCTGGTAGCAATGTAAGCAGTCTTATGCCCCTTTTATTCTTACTTTGGGAGTATATTTATGCATATATAAATATAATAAAATATATTATGCAAAATCTTTCTGAATATGATGTTTGGACTTAGGGAAGTAAATCTGCATGAGGAGTTTACCCTCCTTATATGGAATAGCAATTCATTCACTTAACTTACTGTCTTGATACACCTTCTAGCATGGTTTTTTTTTCCAAAGCCAGACTTAGCGAAGTCCTTCTCCTGGATCAGGTCCTTGAGTATTTCTGTTGGTGGCAGACATCCTATCTTCTCTCTTGCTCTTTTATGATGCAAGAAATACTCAATACTCATTTTGAACTGGTATTCACTTTCAAGGCTATGTCTTGTAGATAATTGCTGAGATTTTTTTCTAGGTACCTGTAGAATAAAATGGCATAAGATTTAATTGTTTTGGGATTAACCGAAATCGTTCTTAAGGCAAAGTTTCTTTCTTATGGTATGGCTTCATCTGAAGTTTAATCTACCAGTCTGCAGTGTCCTATTATAAAAATACATCCTGATGCATCCATTAATTCCAAACTTTTCTATAATATCTGTCTGTGAAGAAAAGCTGTTTCTTAATATCCTTGCATGTTCAATGTGTGCCTACTTTTGACTCCCACAGTAAAAATTAGTCTGATTTTTGATTCTTTAAAAATTAAGAAAATAAAAAGAATACAAAAGCATTTGACCATTTTAAAAGCAAACTTTTGTTGTATGGTAACTGAGATATAAAGTAAAAAAATTCTTTTGTATTTGGATAAACAGATTTTAATTTTCTGTCATAGTTACAGGTAGATGAAAATTTGAATATTACTGAACAAAAAGGAAAAGTAGGATTTTATTTAAGGTATCATTAAAATCAACACAGTTCTTTCCATTGATTGGCTCAGCTAAGATTTTAATGAAAGACGTTTCATCCTGTATATGTCCAAGACGCTATGTTAAAGGTATCTGGCAGCAGTGACTTAAGAAAGCAGAAGGATCTGCTACTCTTTTCCAATTTCTGTGGCAGAGCCCTGGGTAAGGAAAATGTATCCTGTGTTGGATCCATTACAGCCGCTGGGCATCCAGAACCTGCAGGTGTTACATTATGCAAACCGTTTGTCCAGACAGCAGGGATAAAAAAATACCAACTTTGAGAGTGATACATGAAAGGATTCTCTTACAGCACCAGATCAGATTTGGGTGCACAGAGGCTGGACCCTAAATCTGCCTTCAGGCAACGACTCAGGTCTGGCTGACTTTCATAAGAGCAGTGCCAGTGTGCGGCTGTTTCAGATAACTCAGCTCACACTCTTCTTTTTAAAATTCTTTTTAGGGTAGCCCAGGTCCCCCTGGTAATGCAGGGCCTGCAGGCAAGGATGGGCCTCCTGGACCCCCTGGTAGTGCCGGTTCTCCTGGCGGTCCGGGACCTGCTGGAATCAGAGGTGAGCCCGGTACACCAGGGGAAAAAGGGCCACCAGGCGCACGAGGAGAAAGGGTAAGTACACCTTCAGCCAGGGACTGTGGCACCAACAGACTGGGATTATGTCTGTCAAGAATAAGCGACCACCCATGGAATGTTAAAGACGCTCATACTGATTGATGTGACCTTTCCTCGATCAGGGGGCACCGGGTGAACCAGGTCCTCAAGGCATTGTTGGCGGCCGGGGTAACACGGGTTTGCCAGGTCTGCGTGGCCCAAGTGGTCCACCTGGGATGGCAGGAGCCAAGGTGAGAGCCATTCACTGCAGGGACATAAAAAATAATGAATGTGTCAGGGGCAGTGGGGGGGAGGGGTGTTTAATGCTTTTTAGTCCAGAGACAACAGAATTTACAGTTGTTTGTGCTTACATCCATAAGATCAGGCTTTAGAATGTCTGGCAACCAGCAAATGTGGCATGTGAGGTTGTCTTTTATCCCTGTTATCAAGTCTCATATCAGATTATCTAGAAGTATAGAAGATGCTTCACACTTTTAAGGAGGGTCAAGGAAGAGGCTATAAACTCTCCTTACCACAAGATCTGAGTCATAGTCTCACAAGTTGTGAGATAGATACAAGTTGTGTATCTTTGCTTCATTGTCAATGTTTCTTGCTTAAATATTATGACTCAAATGGAAAAATACTTTCACTTCCCTTCAGAAAAGGTGGTGTGAGGCTTGGTTTATATTTTATCAGTAATACAGCAATAGAGCAGTTTTTCTTTTTAACTGCTTTGGCTATTTTTTTGGGGCACATAAGACATAGCCATTTATTATTTCCCAGCTGACAAAAAACATTCCTTGAGTTCAATGACATTGCATGAATGCTACCAGCAATGAAAAGAAACCATTTGGTCCAAGTTTTTATACTCTCTTGTTTATTCACAATCTCCAAAACCACACTGGCCCATCATTTTATTAGGTCTCCTTAAAAATTACTACATAATAATTAGATGTATAATACACTGGTATTTCATAAGTACATTATCTGTAACAAAATCCTTTCCCTTTTTGTTCAGGGTGAAGATGGTAGACCAGGCACCAACGGTGTCCCAGGAGAACGTGGTGCCCCTGGTCCCCAAGGTCCTATTGGACAAAGAGGCTTACCTGGAGAGCCTGGCAGGGATGTGAGTGGATGTGATTCTTTCCTGCTAGCTTGTGAGTTACTAAAGGGAGACTCTGGGAGGATATGAGCTTTAGGGTTCACAAAGCCTCCCTCCAGTGCCTGATGCACAGGGGTCTGGGCACATCACACTCTCATGTAAGGTAGCATAGCCTGCTTTGTCTGGCATCCCCTTCACTGCCTGTGGGTATCATCTGTCTCACTTGGAACTGAACAAGAGACTTGCACTGCTTGTATGCCTGCAAAATAATGCAGGTCTTACAGATCTTTTAGGGGCCACTCCACCTCCACAAACTCTTCCTGCTAGAAAACTCCTTTTTTGATGAGCATTATTTAAGCTTACTGGGAAACAAGCTCTTTCATCATGCAATTTATGAACACACTATACCCCTCTCTTTTGCAGGGTAACCCTGGCTCCGATGGCTCGCCTGGACGCGATGGATCCCCAGGAGGCAAAGTAAGAAATCATCAGTATACTTAGATTTCCAAATAAATGACACATGAGATGCATGACAATATGCACAGTTCTCTGCTATCTAATATGTTCCTTGAATCTCTTACGCTCAGTTGAAAATACTGTTTATATTGAGTTCTGTAAAACGTGACATTTATTATCCTGTCAACTGTTACTGTCTGCAGGGTGACCGTGGTGAAAGTGGCTCTCCTGGCGCTCCAGGACCCCCTGGTCACCCTGGACCTGCAGGTACTGCCGGCCCACCTGGGAAAGCTGGTGAAAGAGGATTTCAGGTAAGACCAAAGTAAATCGCTTACTGCTTATTTACGTACCTTTCCTATGCAAAGTCCATTTCATGCAGTAATAGAGAGGAAGTTTTGAAGAGTCATACATTTCTTACTGTCACAGTTTCTTGCCATTGAGGACCTCTTCCATAACCATATCAAGGGGAAAGACATCTCAGTTTATGTTCCTGATAACTATAGAAATCAAGCTCAAAATTTGTGTACTCCATAGGATGCCAAAAAGCACATCATCCCACCGGGCCCTCTCTTAATTTCCATCCCATCTGGTGCCCATGCAGCACAAGCAATGTTATTTATTTAAACTGAGGGAGTACCTTTGGAAGTCTTCAAGTTATTTCTCACAAGTGCTGACACCAGCACAGCCTGAGCACTGAGCACCTCACTAAGTGAAGAAGGGCTCTAGTGCCTACAAGCAGCTGAGTAAGGCTGGTAAAAAGGGGATCTGGTCCTGATTCTTGCTGATTATAGAGTGTATGTGTGTGTGTGTGTAGCTTTCTCTTGTTTCTAAATAGCTGCTGGCTTTGAGTATTCTGCTTATCTGGAAATAAAAAGGTGGTCTAGGCATCCCCAAGTGATCCATATAATTTCATTCTTATCCTGTCACAGGGTCCACCTGGCCCTCCGGGCTCTACTGGTCCTGCTGGTGCTCGTGGTCCTGCTGTAAGTTATATTTAAAGTATTTGTGATATCATCCATTCACTGTTCCCTGTTATTTGGGCACTGCTCTTATCTCCTTATTTTTTCCTTTTGTTGCAAATCTACTCTTACAGGGTCCTCAAGGTCCTCGTGGTGATAAAGGTGACGCTGGTGAACGAGGCGGCCCCGGCATAAAGGGTCATAGAGGGTTTCCTGGTTCCCCCGGTCTACCTGGTCCTCCTGTGAGTACTTTGTATTGATTTGGGATCTACAGCTGTTCTTACTTTCTGTGGTTTAGGTCTGAGGTGCCTTGTTAGCCTCAACTAATTTACTGAGGAAGGAAAAAAATTATAAAGAACCTGTGTAATTTGACTATCAAATGTGTTCAAAAGTCCAGATTCTCTGAATGAGCCTGAAAGAAGCATTAACAGAAAAGTGGAAGAAAGCTGGTAGGAGCTGAAACTGGGTTTACTATAATCCCTTCCAATAAACACTTTTTGAATTACTTACATAGGCTATTCCTGATTAAATTAGAAAAGGTAGAAGTATGGGTTGAAATATCTATGTGTATTAGAAATCCATCCTAGGTAGACAATTAAAGCTAGTCAGAATCCAAATACCTTTCTTCTGTCATGTATCTTTTATAGGAAGTAATATTAGGGCAAAATGGGCATGAAATTGTAAACTACTGAATTGTAAACATGCAATACCAATTTGAGCAGTTCTTAATAGCTAGAAGAATTGATGGGCAGGAATAGAAAGGCATTCCCTGGATGCTTATGACAGATAAAAGTTTAAAGAGGGATTTATACCCAAAAAAACTATTAATAGCACTCATGACACAAGTGAGAATCAAGAAACCAAAACTCACTCAATTCATCTACGAAAGGTGGCACCAATACCAACCTATTTAACAACGCAATATAATCCATTCTCTAATGTACAATATGAGTAAAAATCTGATAAATTCTCATTTACACAATGAGTGCAAGATGTTCAATAATTAAACAAATGGCTTAGTTCTTTGTAATGCATATGTAGAGCAAATTTTAAATGCATTTGAAAACATGAGTTTTTGTCAAATTATTTACAATATTTCACTGGTAATATGGTTAAAACTGCAGCATTTTGAACCTATAGTTACGTATTCTTATTAAGACAAGATTTCATCCAAAGCTCATTGGTGTCAATTGGCTTTCTTGCATTTTTGGATAACACATCACTAATCTGGTCAAGGAATGTCAACCATTCTCTCTGATATCCAACATAGTCTTTTTACAAGGATGTGTTTCATATAATCTGAAAGATGTTTTCGATGTCTTTATTTAAGGTATATAAGTTATAAGGTATATCCAGCTAGTTGCAAAATATTAGCAGAACACGCATGACTGACTTTTCTTTTCTTCATAGGGTCCCCTGGGTCCACAAGGTGCACTGGGAAGTCCAGGACCTTCAGGTCCAAAGGTAAGAAAAACTCACTACCTAGCCTAACTGCAAGGAAAAATCAGACTGTTTGGTTTATATATATATTTTTTTTTTCATTGACCATCCTAACAGAAAGAGAAAACACCTGAGAAATTTTACAGAAATGTTCGACATATCTCACAAAGTATTTCTGAATTTGAGATTGCCTCATAAACTCTCATAAACTATTTTGACCATACTATTTGTGTTCATCATTGTTCTAGGGTCCCCCAGGACCAGCTGGACCACCTGGAAAAGAGGGTAGAAGTGGATACCCAGGTCCAATTGGTCCTCCTGGCCCCCGTGGTACCAGAGGTGAAAGCGGCCCTGCTGTAAGTAAACAGTGCACGCTCACGTAGACAAATATTTAGGGAATATTCAAGAAATGTAGGGTGCTCTCCTCTTTAAATATCTCCCTTGGAAATTCTGTATTTCATGGACAGAGTCTGTGGCAGGAGGTATCTAGCTATCAATGCTAAATGCAGAAAAATACAGCTCATTTGTAGTTTAGTGTAACTAGTGGTGCACTGGGCATCGTGTTAGTCTTGGATGATCATTGACTTTTCCACATACAGCGGGATCTCCATTGCGGAGCACAGACTCCCTTTGTCTCTTGGAAGCTTTGAAATGGATTTTCTAGACTCCTCTGGAGTGGCCAGAGCTGCAAAGGTCACTCTCATAATCACCTCCTAAAGCCACGAAGTGGCCATTCTCTGGATTTTGGTGGAAAGGGTTTCTTCTCCTTCTGACAGCCCAGACCAAAGAACAGTCACAGCTTGACAAAATTAGGGGAGAAAAATTCCAGTCTTAGGAAAATACAGGCCTGGAAACTCTAACAGACATTAAACATCTGTTTAATTAATGAATGAGTAAATAAAATGTCTATGTGAGAACTCTCTCTTTTTTTTTAAGATTAGGGCAGACTTTTAGTTTTAACATATGATCTCTGTTCAGGGCTACATTCATTATATTTTTTAGGGTCCACCAGGCCAGCCTGGTCTTCCTGGTCCTTCTGGTCCTCCTGGTCCGTGCTGTGGTGGTGCGGTTGGCCTGGGTGCCGGTGAGAAAGGTCCAGTGGGCTACGGGTATGAATATCGAGATGAGCCAAAAGAAAATGATATCAATCTGAGTGACATCATATCTACAATGAAATCAATTAACAACCAGATTGAAAACATCATTAGTCCTGACGGGTCACGGAAGAATCCAGCTCGCAACTGCAGAGATCTGAAATTCTGCCATCCCGAGCTCAAGAGCGGTACGTTTAGATTTTATTTTCACCAGTGGTAGCAGGTCTTGGGTGTTGGTTTGTTTGTTTTGTTTTTTAAACTGAGTATTTAAATGCAGTGATCTGCTATAAAAAATTTGATTTTTTTTTTTGAACAAATATTCTGATAGACATGATAAACATAAAAATAATTTTAAATAATTTTAAACTTTAAGTAACTATACATTTAAACAGTATATGCACTGATTTCAACCCTATTCCTTACGTTCTTATAAGTGAACATATGTTTAAATAATTTTAGGGAATAAAACATCACAAGTATAAGTATATTTATTTCAAATGTCAGTCCCATTACAATATTCACATGAACCCACTATATTTTTATATCATCTTATTTTCTGTGGTATCTCTTCGGTTAAAATTAATATGGTTCCTAATTTGGCTCAGGAATCTGGCATAGAAATAAGCTTTACCATCGTGCAGTCAGATTCTTCTCCAAATATATTAAACTCCTTAACATTTTGGGGTTTTTTACCTCTAGGGGAGTACTGGATTGATCCAAACCAGGGCTGCAAGATGGATGCTATTAAAGTATACTGCAATATGGAAACTGGTGAGACATGCCTCAGTGCTAACCCTGGGACTGTGCCAAGGAAAAACTGGTGGACTGGTGCAAACAGTGGGAACAAACACATTTGGTTTGGAGAATCTATGAATGGAGGCTTCCAGGTGAGAAACAACCACAGTTAACAGCCCATATTGTACATCACAGCCTACTAAAAAATAAATAGGTGAAATAATCGTGATGTAGGCTGTCCCTAGACATGACTAAACACTGTTGTATATGTGTGGCACTCTGCAGTTCAGCTATGGGGATCCTGAGCTTCCCGAGGATGTCTCAGAAGTTCAGCTGGCCTTCCTCCGCATCCTCTCCAGCCGTGCCTCCCAGAACGTCACCTACCACTGCAAGAACAGCATTGCCTACATGGATGAAGCCAGCGGGAATGTTAAAAAGGCTCTCAAACTGATGAGCTCTACAGAAAGTGAGATCAAGGCTGAAGGAAACAGCAAATTCACATATGCTGTTCTTGAAGATGGCTGTACGGTAAGTAAACAGGAATTTACTGCTGTAGTTTGATAAATAATGCAGATAAATAAGAAGAAGAGAGCTTTGCATGGCCTGGGCAAGGAAAGAATACAGCTGCCCCTAATAGGGGAAACTTAGATCCTGTACACTAGAAGTTTCATTCCCATAGCAAGTGTAGAAAGTGAGGTACACTTCCATTAAAATATTTGCTTTACACATACCTCCTTGCTTTAGAGCCAACACACTGAAGTCACAGTCAACAAGTTTTAATCCATCCCATGTCAGCTGTAAAACTAATCATACCAACAAATCAAGGCTAGCTGATTTGAAGCCATGGGCTGTGATTATGGGAAGGGGCAAACGCAGTTATTTTGCAGATCCTGTGCCTTCTTCACTGCAGCAGAAAGCACTGGAGAGGAGCAGTAACACCCCTGAGCATGCTGGTCTATCAGCATCTGCAGCCTTTCCAGTAACAAATGCAAAACACTATTACTGTCCACATTTTCTCCCTCCTGGTGTTTAAGGTTCCAAAAGGACAACAAACACTGCATGCTAAATTTTGCCATTTAAGGATGTGTGAACATATCTACTTCACAGCCACTTCATGGTCATTTCTTTAACACCAACATGAAGATCTGCCTCATCACTGCTGACACTCTAGAGGCCAAAACCACTTTTACAGAGTAGCCATTTGTACCATCTCTCAGCACGGCAGAGCACATTTCAGTCCAAAGTCAGGATGCTAGAACTGCTCCAGAGCACTTTACTGTCCATCAGGATTTCAACCCTTTTGAGCCACAAGCCCTCACACAAACATCCAGAAATGAAGAATGCCTTGTCTGTATGTTCACTGCCACAGAGACTGCAACCAGTTTTCACGGGGTTGAAAGGGACACGTTAGTATGGAAATAGAGAACATGAAATCTGATAAACTGTGGGATGATTTTCACATTGCCCCAACACTCATTTCTCTAACATTTTTTTTCCTCTTCTTTTTAACTTCACAGAAACACACTGGTGAATGGGGTAAAACAGTCTTTGAATACAGGACACGCAAGCCAATGAGGTTGCCCGTGGTTGATATTGCACCCATAGATATCGGTGGTTCTGATCAGGAATTTGGTGTGGACGTTGGCCCAGTCTGCTTCTTATAAATCCAAGATTCTGCTCTTTCTGAAACCCCAGCAAACGGATTCACACTCCAACCATGCTCCTTTGTTTAAGCCTTGTCAGCTAGTACAGGTGACCATCTGTATCCCAGTTATTTATTAACAAAATTTCTGGGGGAAAAATCAATTTGATATCAAGGGTGTTTGTTTTTTTTTTTTTTTTGCTATTACACAAAATACAGTAAAAATGCTTTTTGCTCTATTTTTTTTTACCAAATTCCATCTTCAAAACATGTCTCCGTGGTGCTATAATACAACTTCAACACTTAATAAAACAACACTGTGTTCTATTAGTTGAATGTTAGCCAATTTAAAAAGCACTGATTGCTCCCAGTACCAAAGTTTACCCTTCTTTCCAAGATGCAGTCCATAAAGCTAGGAAGACCTCCCTGTTTCAACTACCTCAACATGGACAGAAACTGGGATGTGTCTGAGTCAAACCAAAAATCAATCAAATCAGTCAAAACACATTGGACCCAGTGTCAATTCCATAGAATCATTTGGTACAAAAACATCTATTTCTGTACTGATTAGCTGTGAAAAGTACAGTATACTTTAAGAGTTTAATACCTTAATGTCAGTAGTCACCATAATTTTATTGTTGGATTGTATTCTGTTGTCAAAGGTGCTTCTCTACTTTCCTGTCATTGCTGGTCAAGACCACTAAAATTAGGGAAGTGTAAAAGACTAATATGATGGTGCTAATGTATTTTTCACTCCTAACTCTGCAAGTCAGGGTTATTGACTTGCTTAAAAACCCAAAAATGTAAAGGATTTAAAGAATTGTAAATGTCTCCTGTCAAAGATAGCCATTGGCATGTCATAGTTGAGAACTTTCTCCCTTCACTCTGTAAAAGTCAATAAAGATGCAAAATTGTGAATTTCTTCTGTCACGTTAACACATTTATAGTGTTGAAGGTTAACCATCTTTGTAAGCTTTTATATGGTTGTTGGTCTATTCCTTACAGAGACACATAATAAAATATCTTAATAAAACTCCTTGTTGTTTCATAAAACTGACTATCTTTTTTTTTTTTTTTTAAGTTTACTATTTATATCTCTTTGTTCAAGCAAATTAACAAGGCAGGACACAACTCTGGTACCACTTCAGCTGATTTTTTCAAAGATAATTTGTTTGAAGGAAACCCTGGTAATCCTAAGGGATGCAGTTTACGGCACACTACTAGGAACTTCTCCAGTTTGGAGAAAATATAACCTTCCCTCCCCAAAAAACCCACCTCAGTCTAAATAAATAGGCAGTCATGGGCTACATAAATAAATGGTTTAAGGGCAGGCCAGAGGCACCAGCAGTTTGCCAGAGCTGACAGTTTAAACATCTTGATATTTTTTATGTCCACTGGAACTGCACAACCAAGTGATCCCCAGATCTCAGCAAAAATTTAAGGAGAAGCAATTACTACAGTAGTTTGGCAGGGTCTGAGCTTGAGGCCACAAGAAGGAAACAAGCCACACAAAGGAACCCAGGCCAGGAAACCTCTCCCAGAGGTAGATGCTGATAGATGCTACTCAGTCTTTCCCATGGAGGGAGGTACAGAGCCTGCCCCCACATCATTAGCACAACCATGCATTGCTCCACAGCCCAGGATCATTAAGGACCCTCTAAAAACAAGGTCAAACAAAAATTAGGGATTTAAAAAAAAATTATCAGGTTCTTAAAGTTCTCGTTGACAATTATAGACTATGCATCCTCTGAGAATACATTCTACTTGGACCAAACAGAAAAAAATGAGCAGAAAAATGCCGTTTTTTAAGAAATCTCACCGTATTTGGGGTTAAGCCAAGATACTGCCCTGCCTTGGCATTGCAGAATTTGGACGTGGCACACAGAACAAAAATAGTGAGGGCCTGGGGAGACCCTCACAGCACAAATGCAGCATCAACACAGGCACAACTATACTTAATGCAACATAAAAGAATAGTGCCAACAACTCATAAAAAATATTGGCTCTTTCAGGAAACCTCCTCATTTGATGGTGAAAATTGAATACTGTTTATGGAAGATGAGAATTACATGTGTGTAATATTATTGCATGTATGTAATACTATTAATCTGACACAAATTACATTGAATTAGCTGACTGAAGTTTTATGAAAGCAGCTGGTAAAAATGTTGGCTGCTGGAAAAATGCATTGGAAACACCTGTTCTTAATCCCCACAGCAGAAAAAAAAGTAGCTTTTGTTATCCCCGTTGCTATTGGGGCTGGGTGGATGGCTGGGAACAATTACTCAACCTTAAAACTGCAGTTTTGGGGGCTATTTGCTAAAGCACTCATAGTTGTCAAGTCTTTCGTTAATAATGTCTTCTAATGAAAGGCGATTACTGGAACATTTGTAGAAAACACAAAGAAATAACCAAGACCAACATAAAATAATTTACTTGATCCAAAAACGCTGTGATTTTTTTTTCAGAGGGTCACCCATTAAGCTACCATGACCCTCGTATGTCTGTACTTTTATATTACCACATTACTCTTTGGGGAAAACAAGACAAAAAAAGCAACAATAACAAAAGCCACAAAAACAAAATCAAAACAAACAACCCCCAGCCCCAGCCAAAAAAAAATAAAACCAAACAAACCCCAGACAAACATGTAAACAAACTAAACCTGCCTCAAAGGTTTGCCTGACTCATACCAAGAGCTCAAGACATCACTAATTCTGTTTTTAATACTGCATTGAAACTTCACCTTTCCAATTACTCACAGGCTGTCACCTAAAGGTGCAGCTCTTTCGCAGGAGACCAAGCTGGTGAAGGTGGACTGGTTGGCAAGTGGACTAGTTCATCTCCTTTCTACATTCTTTATGGAAATGATGTTTAAAACACTCCAAAATTTGACAGAAATCCAGCAAATTTTCCTCTAACAGGAAAAGTTTGCTGTCTAATTAGACCCTAATTATAAACAAATTATAAACACACTTAGTTACTCACTCCTCTTCTTTGGCTTGTGGAAAAAGCAAATTTCTTCTCCTGTTCCTAAATATATTGTCCAATAATCACATCACAGGAATGAGCAACAACTTCACAAGAAAGATAGTCCCTTGTCCCTGGTTTTCCATTTTTGACCACAAATGCTCTCCTGGGGCAGGCAGGGCAGGGGTTAACACAGGTGATTCTCAGCTGCAATTCATCACATTCTTCAGGTTTCTCACGATCTTTATTTGATGCATTAACAAGCATTACCTCTGATTTTAACATGAGCTAAATTTCTGAATAGCAGGACAGCAGGTAGAACAGGATAAATCCAGCCTAAATTGTAAGAAATCAACTGAACTCCCTGGTACCCACAGAGCAATTCTGCTCGAGCAGGCTCCTTTGTGGATATTCTGAACTCCTCAGAATGGGCTTGAAATCACAACAAAACAAAAGCTTTAAACTCACAGTAAGGGGTTTAAAGGGAAACAATAATCCAAAAATCAAAATGTTGTGTTTTTTCTAGCATAAGCACACAGGTTGGCCAACTGGGTCTATGGGTCCCCAATTTTTTCAGCATTTCCAGTTCAGCTTTTGACCTGCTGGTTTAGTTTTACATTTTGTCATGATTTTTTAAACAATAATACCATCATTGTCTAACGCTATCATTTTTACCTTGTTTTCCATGCAGTATTTGCACACTTGCAGGAAATCTTTTTTTCTTTCTTTACTATTTCTACATTTCCATTAAGTTTTGCTTTTCCTCTTGCAATTTTTTTACTTTCTGTCCTTCTGGGATCCTCCCTCAGTGAGAGCAACTACCCATTGATTAATAAATCTTCCATATAGCCTTGGTTTCTTGAAAAAAATAATTAAAATACCCATAGATTAAGAGAGTATTTACCCATCTTTGCTCAATCTCAGGCAGCTACAGGGGAGAAAAAAAACCTAGGGCCCGCATCTTACAGTAGTAAAAAAAAATAATGTTTTTTTTCTGCTCTTAACCTGTTTTTAGACTCTTTACTTGCCTTAATAGAGGTAGAAAAATGTAAAAATGTGAACTCTTCTTTGTAGTTAGTCTAAAACTAAGGAGCATATATCCAAAACTGTGGTTTGAAAAAAGGCTCTTGACAGAGAGGACTTAAATCAATTCCCTGTTTGCCTTCCTTACATTTTAAGCATCCAGAAATGCTCTGGATGAAAACACTAACACCTTTTTTCAAGCTCTAAGAGAAGCTGATTTCAGGCACATATTCAGGTGCATATTCCTTTGTCATATAAATTTAAAACTATCTTGGAGAAAAGAAAAAAATATTGTTGTCTGCGTAGCTGAAAGAGAGTCTTGAAGTTGAATGAGAGGCACAAAAAAACAAGGAAAGAAGTTGTCCACACAATATTCATAAAGGAGAAATTTCTTTCCAACCCATGCTTTGCCATGCTAAGGCTGTCCTGAGAGCTTTCCTAGGAAAATCTAATGTCTAGTGTTCCTTGTCAGGTGCATGTTATTTATATAGGCTGGAAAAGGTGTTATTTTGGAGGACTCATCATTTATGACAATAAGAACACATTATTATAGTCATTTAATTAGGATATGTTTCTTATTACTGATAACACATCCATTTCAAACAAGACTGAAACCCTGAGGGTTCAATGAAAAATCTTATCCATTTCTTTACACCAGGAAAGAAGTTGGGTCTGGCAGACTTCAATTTTTAAACTAAGTGTCTCTTTAGGGAAATGTGAGTAATGAGACACACAATGTCACAAAAATCTTGAGCTACAGTAATGTATGAATTTTTTTATCATGATCTAGCATTTTAATTCAACATGTGCTTGTAACCAGATGTCCTTGATTATATTTTACTATGCTCTTAAAGAAAATCTATATAAACTTAGACATAAAGTTCCAGAAGAGAAAGATATTATGCAGGAGGTTTTAGGATTTGGGAGATGAAGAGATGTTTTCCGTGTTTCTACCTACCTGTTTACTGGGAGGAGGTGAGAAGTAGCTCGCACTACACTGAGGGATTGCTGTTCCAGGATGAATGAAGACCCAGAACAAAATCCCAGTGTTCTTATCTTCCCACCTGCTTTTCATCCTGCAAAAATAGACTCCAGGGTTCGGCCTAGAGTGTCTTCTGAAAGCACTGACTGTAACCCACACTGCTGCTTTCCCATCACAGCAGCCAATTCTGCTTCCTGAGGTTGTACCTGGCAAAATTAAGCTTATCCAACCTTTCTCTTCTTTCAGTATACCCTTAGCCATAAATAACTTTGGATTAAAGGTCACAAGTTTTGTTGCTGAATCTGTGCCCCCTGAGAAGGCAGTCACTAAAGATCACTTTTGGAGGCACTGGAGATGTTGCAGTTTCCATGGGATTTTTGTGAATGTTCCCATCATAACTCACATTTCAGCTTCTCTATATTTGTTATAACAGTTCCAAGGTACCTGAAAAAGCCTGCTACCTCCTCCTCTCACTCTGGGAGCATCTACAAAGCAGAGAATAAAATTCCTAGCAGGAAATCACAGATTTGATGTGTCAGCTGGGACAGAGTTAATTTTCTTCCTAGTAGCTGGTACAGTGCTGTGTTTTGGATTTGCATTTGGGATGAAAATACTGCTGATAACAGACTGATGCTGTTGCTGAGCAGTGCTTATGTTAAGTCAAGGCCTTTCCAGCTTCTCATGCTGCCCTGCCAGCAAGGAGGCTGGGGGTGCACAAGGAGCTGGGAGGTGACACAGCCAGGACAGCTGATGTCAATGGATCCCAGGGACATTCCAAACCATATGGTGTCATCCTCAACGTATAAAGCTGCAGTGAAAGCTGGCCAGGAACCACTGCTCGGAAATTGGCTGAGTATAGGTCACTGGGTGGTGAGCAGTTGCATTGTACATCATTATTTTGTACATTTGAATTCTTTTATTATTATTATTATTTTCCCTTTCTTTTCTGTCAACATATGAATTTTACATTTTTCCCCTCCAGCTCTCTTCCCTCCCCCACTGAGGGGAGGAGTGGACAAGCAGTTTAGTGCTGTTTAGCTGCTTGCTGGGTTAAACCACACCAATGTGGCAGCAGGAAATGCTTTGGACTTGCTCTGATTTTTGTGTGGAAGCACACAGCTTGTTCTTTAGAGGGCAGAGGCTCCTGAATCACAACGATGGCTCCTACAGTTGTCACAATCTTCTGTCACGGTAGTATTTCTTTGTGGCAGGGAAGATTGTACCCTACTAAACATGCAAAAATATTTCACTAAAGTTTCTAGAATTGTAATAATGTTCTTTTGTTACAGTTAGTTGTATCAGACTTTTTCACTCAGTTGACTAAGGCCAAAAAGCGGTTCTGTGATGTTTTGTGAAATGTGAACTTGCTTGGTTTGGGGTTTTTTTTTTGTTTTTTGTTTGTTTGTTTCTTTGTTTGTTTGTTTTTCTCTACAAACACTGAGCTGCAGCCTTTACTGGAGGAGGGACAGTAATACATAAATCAAGGAACTAATTTTGCAATAGAAACATTTGACAGCACACCATTCTCTGATACTGAGAACACAATAGATCATAACAATTTATCACATTATTAAAAAAAATAAGCCAGAGATTACAGAAAGATGGGTTCTTACCCTACTAGCGAGAAAATAAAAATGTACACAAAATTATTGTGGGGGATGAGTAAAAAATCGACTCTTTCTTATCCTGCTCAAATTAGAGTGTGGCCTGGTATCTTAATGCTTTTCCAGACTGTAGTGGTTTGAACCAGGTTTTCCCCCTGAAGCTAAGAAAATGGTAAAACCCCAGGGGGTGGTGACCCCTGGAAGTTTTGAAGTTCTGTCCAATCTGCGCTCCTGCGAAATGTAAACATACCACAAGCAAACAGAAGAGAAGGTTAGTTGTAGTTTGGTTGTAGAAGTGGTAGCCATGTTGTGAAAGCCACGAGTAGTGAGGGCAGGAGCCCTCTGGGGGCCTCTGGGCCTCCCCCCAGCCCTGGCTGGGGGACTGCAGAGACTTGGAACAGTGTTAGACTGGGCTAAGTGTCTGTAGTTACACTGGGAGATGTTTTCTCCACAGTGGGCAGCAGCAGGAGTAGCGACAGACCAACACTGACTGGAGAAATGGTGGCACAGGGCCAGAAGAGATAAGACGAAGCAACAGATGCATGCAGCACCGTAGAGAGGACTCCTGGAAGGAGAGCCGAGAAAGAGAGTCAGCAGCAGAGTTACAGAGTTTGGGGTAAGAACTGAACCAGACCCCCCAAACTCCTTGGAGACCCCTCACATCCTAGAAGGGAGGGGTGAAGTGCGACATGCACTGCAGAGAGGAGCTGAGAAGCTCAAAAGCGTCCTGAAACTGGACCGGGACGGAGAGGAATGCAGAGGGGGGTGACCTTGGCCTTCCCCCCCCCCTCGCCACTGCTGCCAAGGTGGCAGCCTGAAACAGAGCACAGGAGCTCTGGTAGAACTCTTGAGGCAAAGGCTTTCAACTGAATGCTGCCCAAGATGTTCTGACTCAGGGGTGAACCCCCTGAGGAAGGGACTTTCACGAAGATGCCCCTGCATTTCGTGATATGCCTGTGGTGAAGCGAGTTTTGTCCCTGCTGGCAGTCCACAGGTGAGGCCTTCACTTGGAGTCGAAGGAGAGCCAAGAGGGGTGAAAAGGAGACCCCCTCGTGTCTTGAAGACCCTTCATTTGGAGACGACGGGCCAAGGGGCTTGGAGATCCCCTTGTGTGTATTGAAAAGAAATACAGCTATCAGCTGCTGCACGTGAAGAAGACAGATGACTGTTGCCTTAGAAGATACTGTTGCTCAGAGTAGAGACTAGAAGGGATCTGTCCTTCTTCCCTCCTGGACTTTTATTTGGAGGGGAGAGGAGATCTGATCCATTGTAAATACTTATGGCATGGTAGAGATAGTTGAGATCGTGTGTATAATGTATTATAATATTTATTTGTACAGTTATTGTAATATATTCCCTTTCCCCCATTCTGAGTCTGGTGTTTTGTCTGGAAAAAAAACACATCTTATACTAGGTTGAGATGGGGGAGGGGGCTTAGACTAGGGAATTAGATTTTGGGGATCTCAAACCATGACACAGACTTTCTCCCAGCAAAGGATAAAATACGTAATGCTGATAGCACAATAGATACATTAGCAATCAAGCTAATCAAGTTTTCTTCTGTCTCAGGTAACACTATTTGCATACTTGCAGGATATCTTTTTGCTTCATTCACATTTCTACATTTCCATCTAGTTTTTGCTTTTCCTTTTGCAGTTGTTTTACTCTCTTTCTGGAATCCTCTCTCAGCAAAATCAACTGCCTAGTGAGTATTAAACCTTCAGTGTAGCCTTCATTTCCTGAAGGAAGGGAACAGGCAGGCAAGGAAGGAGTTTTGGAATTTTAGTTTCTGGATAAGATTTCAATGAATAGTTGTCACACAAATATTGCATTACTGGTTTTGAGGAACCAAGAGAAGATGTCAGCCGCTGGCAGTCCTGGGGTGTTTCTCACTGAGGACAAGTTAGTTATGGAAAACAGAAGCAACAACCAACTCTTGTAACTTTAATTTAAATGCAGTCCTTGGTATTATATTGCTATAATCACTCTAAAGTGCCTTTTTTAGCATTTTTGAGGCTGTTTGTGACCAAGATAGAACTTCCTAATGTTATAGCTGACATTGACCTTATTTGAAATTTATAAAGTAGCATTATCAGCTCATTCATTCTATGCTCACAGAATTAAAGCTGTATTTATGTGATACTGTGCCACATTGCCTGGACAAGAAATCCTCTCCCTACTCCCACTACTTTTTTTTTTTTTTTTCCTGCTTAAAATGATTCTACAATACTTTGAGGAATGCATAAACAGGGAAAGAGATGCAGTATTCATGTATCCTATAAACATAATCAAGAGGAGAGGAAAAGCATGTCCAACCACTTGCATTACAAAGAAAAGTTAACTACCTGAGAGACAAGAGGCCTTGCTTTAGTGATTCTCCGGCCATAGTTTTTACAGAATATTACCTTAGTTAGCTCTCTAGTTAAAGGTCTTTTTCAGTGCTCAAGGCAGCTGGCTGAGGAAACACTGCACACTTCATATGCAGTTAGAGATGGAAAAACTTCAAAACAAAAAGTATCTTCCATAACAAAATACTCTTCTTCTTCAACAACCTCACAAAACATTTGTATTAATCATGGATTATAATACTCTCTTAATGAAAATTAGAGGTTAAAAATAACTTTCTAACATGAACCTATACTCCAAATATTATTTATTTTGTGCATCTGGATAAATGTGCTGTAGAAGTATGGATCACAGCCACTGGATATCTACCTGTGCTTGAACACACTGAATCAAGCCATTACATTTCAGATAATTCTGTGGAATTAACATAATCTAAAAGTTCTCAAGGATCCAATAGTAGATAAGTTAACTCCTGAGTCACATTCTCACAGAAATCATTTCATGCTAGTAAAAAAGAAATGGTAGAGTTCCTGCCTGGGTAATAAAAGCCAACAGGTAACATCAGCGTTAACCTGTCAGCTTCCCTCTTCCCAGCCTCTGTATCTCTCCTGTAGGACACGCACGTGGACAACCTGGAAAACTGCCAAGCTCCTGCCCTTTCAGAAGTGGGAAAGGAAGGTAAATTCTTGCCTGCTTTGCCACAAATGCAACGTTACAGCTTGTCCAGAAACTGTTCTCTATAAGTGATAACTTACACGGACATTGGGAATTGGCCAGATTACATTTCATTCCATCCTGAACAAAAACTCTTTCTCTGGAGTCTCAAACAATCCTAATTAGGCAGCTTTAATAGGCTTGCTGTGATGACTTTGTACAAACTGGTACCTATCTGCAAAAAGTGGCACAGAAGACATGATTCAAAATATCCCTATATTCCTGGGTTTGAGAGTGCGTTGCAAATGAGATATGCAAAGAGCAACCAAACAAAGATTAAATACTTCTATTTTTAATTTCCTGGAAATGAACTGATATGGGACACACTGGAGAAAGGAAACCACTTACATAGCAAGAAGCATGTATTTAATTAAATGCTTTGCAAAGATACATGAATAAAGCTGTGTGCATGACTTTCTTTAGGGATAGTCCCAGCTGTTTATTTTTTTTAAAAGAACAAACAAAAAAAAAAGTGGAGAGCACAGATGCAATAAAGGAACAAAAAAACCTAAGTAAGTTTGTACCCACATACTTTACAAAATAAAGCATGACAGAGGTACAAAACATTCTATATACTGAATGACCAACAAATAAATGCACTGTAACATTGTTCTCTCAAACACCATAAGCCTAACAGCTAAGCTCTGAAAATGACATTGACAGTAGGCATCTTTATTTCATCAGCCTTCTATAGTCATTTAGCACCATCACTTTTTTGTTGGGTTTTTTCTTTTTTTTTTTTGCCCTGCCTATCTCCTTTCTTGAAATAACAACAGAAGCATAGCACCTTTTAACATCTAAAATAAAAACAGGAATATTAATTGCATCCCAACTTCCAGAGATGAGGTAGCTCATGCTAAGAAATGATGGAACTGTCCTGCCTTGACAACTCAAGGCCAGAAAGTCAAATTACTGGTGATGCATGTCTGAATGTCAGCTAAAACCAATGAATTTCTAAACTTCCTTTATTAGCAATTGGTCTGGTATACATGTGAATGGTTTGCAGTGTACAGAAACTGGCACCATATATAAGACATCTCTATAATTTGATATGTAATGACTTCTTAGATGGGCAAGTATTGGAAAATCAACAAGTATTTGGTTTAAGATGTATTTTTAAGATTAAGGATTATTTAATGGAATTATACCGATACATTGTGAGAAGTGAAGTCTGGCCTTAAAATTTTATATGTGGGACACCCCTACTGAAAACTCACATTTACCCCAGTAGTGTTTTTACTTCATAAATTAATCATGGCTGTGGATCTCTCTTCTGAGTAGACTTACATAGGAAGGTGCAGGAAAAACAATACCAAACTAAGACGATCTTGCCTGAAGGTTTTCTTCTACAAAAGACACAGATTTCTGTGAATGTCTGTTGTACCGGCAACCACAGGAAGACAAACTGGGATAGAAGGAGTAGGTATGACTGAAATACAGCCAAGGGTTCACAGAAGTGCTCTACTTTTCTGTTATTCAGTACATATCAAAGCAAAAGAAATAATCCTTAGGGCTTTACATAGTCCCACATTAAAACTAACTATTTTGAATACCTGTAAATTTCAAAATTATTTGAAACGAAACCAAGGAAAAAGATTCATAAGGATTCATACTACTTTTAAAAGGTGGTCATTGATCCTCTTAAAATTGTACTGTTGTACTAAAAAGTTGGTTCTAATCACTTAGAACATTTGCAAGTAAAATAAATATTCAAAAGGAGGCCGGGCATTTCGAAAGAGCTGTATATACAGTGCTGATCCAACATCAGCCATTACTTCAAGAGTCTCAGGATTAACTTCAATCAGTCTAAGTTCACGTGTTTAGTTGCTGCTGTTGGTTGGGTAGTGTGGTAATTTCCCCCCTTCCTCTTACACGAAGCAAACTGGTCCAACTTCAACTCCAAATTCCTGGTCAGTGCTGCCAATGTCCACTGGAGCAATATCTATGATAGGTAAGCGCGCCACGTTCTGCGTCCTGTACTCAAAAACAGTCTTGCCCACGTTCCCATTACGTTTCTAGAAGGGGGAAAAAAAAAAAAAAAAAGAAAAAATTAGGTGTTAGGCCATGTCAAAACCAGCCCAAATTCCAGTGGCAAGTCAGTTGTCTGATTGCTCAGAAGGATCTCAGTGTAAGTTTGCTGAGTGACACACTCTGAGCAACACCACCTGCACTGCACCTTGGTTATTTTGAAAGGTAGAGATCTTGCTCTCTTGCTGTTACAGTAATGAACAGACCTGTCAGGCTGAGACAACAGCACTGGCTTTTCTTTATGCTGTGAAAGTCTCCTCTGTGTGTTAATATGCACCTGTACACATCACTACTTCAAAGGACAGAGAGCCTTTAATTCATTTCAGGTGCAAAACTAAACTCAGAAATACTTTCCAGTGTCTTGTACTTGGTTGAGGCTGCTACTGAACATGAAAAAATCTACTACTCTTGCTGGTTTCTATTCCCACTAAGAATTTTTGGGGGGGAACATGTCCTTTTCAACTCATTGGAGTACTGAATGAGTACTGTGCAGTCCAATGAGTATTCCAACTCACTGGAGGTTCCTCCACCGCACTGCTGCAATAATCATACCCATCTGGCAAACAAAATATTTGTGGTTATCTCACCAATCTGTGTGATTCCACACAGAGGTAAACAAATACTGGGAAATGCAAAATGGCAGGATTACATATCTCAGGACACTCATTAAGAAGTAGTAATTTGTAAATATTCTCTAAATAAATGCAGACTTCTACTACATAAAGCTAGAATTGTAGTAAAATGACTATTTGATCGGTTACTTCTGCAATTTGTGATACAATTCGGCAGTATTTTAATTACTTCCTTCTATGGATTTTTTTCTAATTCAAGAAAGAACTGAAAAGGTACAAAAGTCCTATTTCTCCACAGCAAATGGCAAACCCCCCAAACTTACAGAGCAGCTGTCATGGAGAACAGTGTATCTGAATCGGCTGTTTCCCTCTGCTTTGATCTCCAGGTCATTGGCCCCTTTCAGAATCACAGCTCTTTTCAGGTTCTTCGTCTGGTCGTCCATGTACCCTACACTGTTTTTACACAGGTAGGTGATATTCTGGGAAGCTTCCTTTGATAGGAGGCGCAGGAATGTCATTTGAGTGACAGCTGTATCCCCATACACAAACTGTGAAGATGAAGAAATAGGTCGACTTACATTACATTAAAATTCATAAAGAGCTCATGAATTTTCTAAAATCTGTCATTATCGTACCCCTTTTCAGACATAACTAGCAGGAGCCCTATTACATAAAATCTGAGAATGATTTCTTTTGTAATTTGCTGCCAGGTGAGGACAAAAAAATGCAGGAATTCTGTAACATGGATAATTTTGAAGAATTTTGACTGTAAAGCTCAGCAATTGAATAACCCAAAGGCAGTTGGGCCTCCACAGAAATGCCAAGTTTTGGAATGAATTCTGCCTTGTTTCTGAAAGGGATTCTTCCCTATGAAAGAGTGCATTAAAGTAGCCTTGAAGCATATAAGAAATGTCAAGCACAGAAAACCCTTTTACAGAGTACCTGTTACATTGCAACTTTAGCAACTTGTTTTGCATTTAGAAGCATCACAAACAGCCCAAGTTTGACTACATAAAAATAACTATACATCTGCATATGTTTTTATCAACTGATCAATCTTCAGAGAAGTTTGACAAATGTTTTACAAAGTGCCGTTGTTTCTACAAAAACAAGTAATTTTTCTATCAATAACAAAAATTCTAAAATTCTTGAGATTTTTTTCCCTATCTGTGCACGTTTCATTTTATTCATGTGTTATGAATCATTGTAACATATAAAAAAACAGTCAAGAATGACTAAAAGTTTATACATTTCAGTGAAACCAGAGAAGAAAAGAGAAACTCTTACTGATCGACACTGTCATAATCTATAAAATATGGTATCTCTACTGAGCAATCTTGGACACATTTATTATTTAGAATCCATAAGGAGTGCATATGACTTTTACACAGCTTATATTATTTGTTACCAAATCTGACAGTACATCAAAAAAATGAAAATTTTTTTATAGTAAGTATTCCTCAAGATCATTTATTCCACCAAAGAGCATCTGACCTACAAAACCCCTCTGTGTAGCTCTGTAGGCAGCTAAACATCAACTGTGATATCTTGGGTCATGGCAAGATCTCCTGAATTTGATAATAAGTGAAATCATCTCAAAAAAGCAATCAATATCACATCTGTTCTCAATATCATATCTTTCTTAACTGTTGGAGTTCTGAACTGTTTTCAGTAATCCAGTTGATAGCAGCATTTTTCTTTTACACACCAAATGCTTAAAGATAAAAACTCCCTATGAAATAACAGTTGAAGATATTCTCAGTGTTTTTGATAAAGTAGGGAAAAAAATGGCAAAAGCTGGTTAATTAATTATATCCTTTGCATAGGATAAACTTCTGTTATTTGTCAGGATCATTAAGCCTAATTTCAGAAGTTACCACAGAGGGAAAAACCCAACAGAAAGGTGAGTGGAGTTTTTTCTGCCTACAGATTGATCCATTCAGTATGGATCAACCTGGCACATATAACAATCATACTTTCTTTAAAAACAAATCTGTGAAGTAAGTTTTGTTATTTTTAGCAGTAAAGAGTTTTCTGAAAGGAAGAGCAGAACTCAAAACAGCAGAGATCTGGATCACATATTAGGGTAAAAGTTCACTTCTTTTTAAGGACAAGATAGTGATTTAGTAAAATAGGTTGCTAAAGAAGCTGATGGCTTTGAGATCAAGAGAAATAAATTTATTAGAGTAGTGGTCCACTTACAGGCAATCCTGCCTCAGATGCACTTGCAATTGCTGTTCCCAGCTGTTTCCTATCTTTACTGTATGGTAATAACAACCAATTGAATATAAGTCAGTCAGTCAATACTTATAATGTTCTCACTGTAACAGAATCCACTCAGAGTGGCAGATGAAGTTCTAAACCAGAAGAAAATAAGTTTCACAGAAGCCAACTCTTAACATTAACTATATTTATTTACCTGTGATCCCCTGTTCATATCAAGGCCATACCAAACAGGCTTTAAGTCAGATGACCTGCTGGCCCACCACATTTTGCGGGGCACAGTAGATGGGTTTGCTGAAATACAGGTCTCTCCAGTTTCCATGTTGCAGTACACTTTTATGGCATCTTCAACACATCCTTGGTTAGGATCAATCCAATATTCACCTACAAAGAACATAAAATGTGCCTCTATTATATTATAAGGATTCTTTAAATAACTGGGAAGACATAAGCAAAAGTATGTTGCAACAGTGCAAAAGAGGCATATGTTTCATGAATCAATCCAAACTGTGTTTTGATGTGTGCTTCAGATATACACTATAATGTTGCTCCAAGATACAAGTTGATCAGTATTTCTAACATTTAAAACTGGAGAATTCACACTTGAAAGCTGTTTATGGTTAAGGTTTTTTAAATTCATTGCAAAGCTTCTGAACCCTCCAAGTATATAAAGAACACACAGTGGCCAGAAGACATTTTTCTCCACATATGAGAAGCTGATGTCAGCCCCTCCTAAATATTGATATTGGAAGCAAAGTTCAGGAAACAGGGCAAAAGATGGTAAGGCCTACCACAAATTATCTCTACCTTCCAGTCTGTTCTGATTTATCCACCGATAATCCATGTAAATTAGGGAAAGCCCTAAACAGTATGTTAGTGCTTTACCATCTATGAAGTGCCAATATGAAATAACAGCAGAGAATTCTGGATGGAATGCACTTACAGGCCATCAGCCCACAGGTAGCACTTTGAGCTAATAGCAACTAAGCAAATATTCCCAATTGGCATCCCAACTTATCTCTGTCATCATATGAGTGCTACTGCACTTATTTTAAAATACATCTGACTAAATACTGAACAACTAAATATGGGTTACATCAGAACATATACTTCATCGGCAAGAGGAAATAATTTTTTGAGAGATGTTTTCAAGCTCCTATTGTGAATGTCAACTTAGGCCATCAAAATCTGTATTAAACATGTTTTTTCCAGTGCCCAAGTGTATACTGGAAGCAAGACAACATCATACAGCCCACACAAGGTTGTGTGTTTATACTCACCACTCCTCTTGGAGGGGTGGCACAGCTTCAGGTCATCACAAGTCCGTGCTGGGTGTTTCTTTGAGCCATCCGGGCTGCGCATGGTCTCAATCTGGCTGCTCAGTGACTTCAGTGTGGCATGGACTCCTGGGTCTGTTTTGTTATGGTCATCTGGGGCTGCTTCATCCTCGGTAAACTCTGGTAGAGGATCTGCCATCGCATCATCATAGTGTCCCATAATGTCACCAATGGCAGCAGTGAGGTGGCCTGGTGGTCCTGGAGGGCCGGGTGGACCAGGCTCACCTGGTGGACCCTAAGGTTCAAAACAAAAAGGCAACAGAGGCACAGTAAAGACAATGCAAAATGTCAACTGTGATGGACTGAAATATTGGTAATGTCTTAAACATTGTCAAAACCATAGAAAGACTTTTTGTCAAACTACAAGAAAGCAACTGCCTCTCTGCCACCACTGAAACCTGACCGGAACTTGGACTGCGTCAGGGGACTTGAGATAAGACTGTTGTCTAATCATCTGAAGCCTGAGGAGAAGTAAACAAGGCTCAGGGAAAGACAATGTATCTGTGTTAAGAAGCAGCCCTAGCTGGGCTCAGGGGGTGGTGGTGGAGAAGTGTTTGGGGTGTGTCTCTCCACACTAAACTGAAGGAATAAACACCCACACCCCACACCCCCCCGCTCTGGGAAGGCCATGTGCACACAGGACATTTGCATGAGAGGCAGCTGAGCAGGGGTCATAAACCATCAAGGACCCCCAAAGAGCCCCCCCCAACTCATTCCTGAGGCCTTCCACCACCAGAGGACTGCACGTGACCCATGCGAGGTAACAAATCCAGAGCCTGTCACAAGAGACTGCAAAGCTTCCCCCCCACTCACAGGGGACGTGCCAGGCATCTCCTGAATGTATATTTATTCACTGGACTCTGTGTTTTGTGGGAAACCCTCGCCACCAAGAAGACCAGAAGAACCGGACCGACGGGACGCCAACGGGTTACACGGAGTGGAGATACTTCTGTTTTAATCTCTCTCTGTCACTTTCTTTATTTCTTCTCCCCCCGCTTCCTGTTTCTTTCTCTCTTTCTCTGTCTCACATTTACCATTAAATAAACCTCATACTATTGACTTTGGCATCTGGTCTCGTTTGTACCTGAATTCGGGTAGAGGCATTTCTAGTAGTTTTAATAACCAGATCATAACAGCAGCAAAGTCAGCCACTAAAAAAACCCCACAACTTCAGGGCCAGTCACCCTCACGCACAGGGAACAATTCAGATATAAACAAGTCACCTTTTTCAGGAACAGAAGTAAGAGATTAGAACCACATATGAGGCATTCTCTCTGCTTCACGTCCTCTCTGATTGTCTTAGTGCCTTGCTCCACTTTTTCTTACTCCTGATTTTAGACTCAACGGCTGGAAAAAGTCGCCAAGGAATGGCCTCCTCACTCCTTTTTTTTTAAGCCATCTGTTCCTTCTTGTTCAAATCTCTGCATAATAACTTTATTTCTTGAATTCCCAACAGCTGTAAGTGATTTTTAGAGCAATCTAAAATTCCTGCTTCCCCTGAGATGCCTCAGGCACATTTTCAATTAGTAAAATTTGACACTATAAACATCTTTACAGATATGCAGCCCAGTGCTGAGCTTTCTGGCCAGAGAACCCAGGGTTTCTGTGACACAGAACCTGCATCATCCTTCCTTGGAAGAGCAGGTGCTTTCCTGACTAAGTTTTTCCAAATGAAAGGTTGTGAGGTCCTTCTGTCAACTTGGATTGTGACACGTGGGGAGGTAACTGAATGTTGACACAGAAGGTGTCTGATAATAAGCATATCTCCACACACAAGCTCTTCTTTGGCAGCATAAAGTCTGTAACATACCTTCATTTGAAGTTTGGTGCTCTGGTGCATCAGATAGTGGATCAGAACTGACATTTCCTTTGAGAGTGATTACTTCAGAATTCACAACTAGTGCTCCACACTCTTCCTACAGAGCACACATCCAAACTAACACACCCTGTGTCTGGCAAAGGAAGTCTTAACTTTTATTTCTTGCTTTTTGGTTCCAATTAATAGTTTTGTGAAATCCACCGTGGAAAGCAAAACTAAAAGTACTGGTATGTGATATTTCTTGTACTGTCTCATTACACAGATAAAGTATCTGGAGATATATTATATTCTCATGCTCTGCCATAAACTCTTCATTCAGGTCTTAGTGTCTTGACAGAAGTGGAATTACAAATAACTGGCAGAAATTCAAATGAAATACGGCGAATAATCAATGGAACGATAAACATTATTAGCATGGAAAACATCATGTTTTACCAGACAGAAAGACAGCAGAAACTGCCTTCTTTGTCTTGCTCATTATTTTGTTCCATCTCTTCCACTTCTTCCCGAAAATAAGTAACACCAATTTTTTAATTCTTCACATGATCATCCAGATCACTCTTTCCTCAAATCCCTCTAATTTTCTAACTTATCTTCCTTGGAATAGCCTAACTACCATTCTATGAAAGAGTACTACAAATGGGTAAATGTGGAATATGCCTGGGGTGTTTAGCAAAGGTTTAGGACTTCTTCCAAACTGGTCAAATTAGTTTTCATTAGCTGTAAATCAGCTCATAGTTAGGCTGATAAACCCAACCTCAGACCAGGTTGAAGGTCAGCTGGGCCTAGAGTTGGGGCTGTTTATTTGGACTGAAGGCACAACAGAGTGTGGTGATGGCTGTGCTAACTCAGTGCCACCCTTGTGGCACTGCCAGTTTTGAACTGCTGCCGATTCCAGACACCAGCTGGCCTCTGCTTAGGCCTGAGGTTTAAGGACCCAAATGGCCATGTTAAACTACAGATCCAGCAGGATCCAATGACCTAACTGCAGAACTAGCCCCAGGCTGGTCTAAGGGGAGCACAGGTGCATAAGACTGAGATCATCACAAGTGCAGAAGATGAAAATGAGTAAGAAATGAGCCCTTCCAATACACAGTAACCCTGGCTGTTTGTTGGAGAAACTAGCACATTTGTTATTTGCCTCGAGCTCATGGGTGTTTGAGAAAGTGATGTGATGGGCTGTTGAACAAAGCTCATTATTCAAAAGTAACCTTTTCTCTCCATGTTCCGACCAACTTACCTCAGGTCCAGCTTCTCCCACAGTCCCTCTGACACCAGGAGGCCCAGTTGGCCCAAGTGGACCAGGATTTCCATCTTTGCCAGAAGGACCAACTGGACCTGGAGGACCCTAGAAAATACAGGAGAAAGAAGAAACATATTTTAGCATTCAATAACAAAGTTGAACAAAACAGCCCTTTATAAGCAGTACCTTGTCAGAAAACAATCCAATTATTTGTGTCTAATACCACAATTTTAAAAATCACTGGTTTTCTTCTGTAAAAGTAAGAAGGCAGTTTCAATGTGAATCACCTCAGACAATATAACTTGGATCAGCTGTATATTTTTTCCTTAACCATTCAAGTGGGATCAATTTCAGATGCTATGCAGTCTGGAATAGCTGCTGAATGCCAAAACATATACAGGCTCAGAGATATACTGTCCCTTGGGAACATCCAAGAGAGTCATCTTTCTCCTTTACTTTTGGGTGAATGACACATATGGGGATATGAAAGGCAGAGTAGCAATCAGCAGAGCTGCCACTTATTTGGCTTCGCATCAGCTGCAGCAAAAGCATCTGCAAAAAGGGTCTGTTGTGATCCTGCTCTTTTTATCTAGCTATAAACTACACTTATGTCAAAGCTTTACTGTATTAAACGAGGTGATGTCTCAGTAAAAGATATTAGGGTAACCACCACATGACACCAAAGTGAATAACATCCATTGAAATAAAAGTGAAGCAGAAATAGAAGTCTGATCACGGAAAAAGAAATAATCAAGCACAAAAAACCTTCCACATCATACTCACCCGAGGACCAAAGGGACCTGGAATGCCAGGGCTACCTTGTTCACCAATAGGACCCTAAACAGAAGAAATTATCATATCATTGTGACATTTGAAGCATATTCCTTCAGTTTTAAAGGACTAATGTGTGATATACAAGATTTGGGATGAATAGGATTAAAATACACATGAACAATGTGTAGTACCTTTCCCTTAGTACCTTAGTAAATTGATAGAGTTTACTGGTGCTTGGCCATATATTAAGTTGTTTCTGCAGAAAAGCCTTAATTTCATGGCATTTAGAATCAGAGTGGCTTACAAGAGAGTAATTGACAGAGTTAATGTGAAGTGAAAATATGATTTGGTTGTTGGGTTTTTTTATCTTGCAACACGTAGTTTTACCTCATCATGCAATGGTATTGTAAAGCTGCACTAAAAATATTAGCAAGCATGGACAGCCAGGCCACCCATAAACACCTTGGGAGGAAAAAAGTAACTAATTGGCTTTGTTTTCTGTTTTAAATTGCATAAATATGTTCCTGATACATTATTTAACTACCAAGAAAATAAAATTATAGTAAAAACAGAAAAACTTACAGGAGGACCAGGAAGACCTTGAAGCCCAGTGAAACCCCTGTGTCCTTTCTGGCCCCTATCACCTCGATCTCCGTGGTCACCTTTGTCACCACGAGGTCCTTGGGGACCCTGTAAATATCAGTGATGAATTGTAAAATTCAGAACTTGAAAAAAAAAACAACCTCAAACACCCCTCATTTGCTTTTAGACACTGTACTCAGACCTCTTCCCTTCTAAAGCCAAAAAGAAGGTGATTCTGGGTCAGCTCCAAAAACCTTAGTGTTTTACCAAAGAATACGTAAAAATAAATACAGAAAATTTTTGCTTAAATATCGTTGTAGTAAATTTAACCTACTTAGCTACAGAATACAGGAAAAAAACATGAGAAACTCCAAAAAACCAACCAATTTTTGTATGATTTACAAAATTTCTCTGGATATGGCAAATGATTTTTGTTGATGAGATTGAAATATTATGGTTCTTTCACAGACTCATAATGATAAGACATATTTTCACTATGAAATCCTCCATGATGCATTTTTACTTCTCACAGCTTCTTTCAAGTTCACTGTGATTACAGTACAACTGAAGTTACACTCCTTAACTACAGACAACAATTTCCAGGCTCTCCAGTACAAATAACTTGCTTCTATTACTGTCACAATTTCATTTTTGTTAATTTTGACAGTTTCAAACTGCTCACACTAATTCAAGAATCAGTGGAAAATACGGCTTCTGCTTTCAATTCTATATTTCTAAGCTCAAATTAAATGCTAAATTTCTCAATGCCAGATTCCAAATATTTTATCAATGGCATCATTATCACTAACTACTCAATAAACTTTTCCTGTCTCATAAATGACATCTGCTTAGGGACAGGACAACACTGTTTTGAATTTCCCAAGTTTGCAATTAATTTTCTGTTCCAAGCTTGGATTGTAAAAGAGTTATGTAACATAAAAAAGATGACTTTTGTTAGCTATCCATTTGGACTGAATTTAGAAAATCATGAGTTGAATTAAGGCAGTTTAATGGGAACAGGTGATTTTTTTGTATTTCTGCCCTTTTTACCTAAAAATGTGCCGTTGTGTTCAGCATTTGTCTCTTTACCCCTTATTTAAACACAGATTTTAGCCATTTGTTAACTCAGGTCCTACCATTATCCAGACAGCAACACAGTCCAAATAAAGAGACTTCCAAAGCCTTTGTTATTTCCATGTGGAAATAACTGGAGTATCTAAACAGATTTGTCTAGCTTTGCTGCTCAGAGTACTACCTGCACCCACTCGCAGTCAGAACACTGCTAAATGAAGCCCTGTTTAGCATTCTGATCTGGGCTGAGTTTCTCATACACTTTCCAGTAAAAGGTATCTCAGACAAAACCACAGTGCCCACGGACAACTTACAGGCAAACCTCTTTTTCCCGCACGACCCGGGGGACCCATCGGACCTCGAGAACCCTACAAAGATGACACATAGAAGGGATGTGAAGCAATGCACAAAAACAGACATGACGGTTTTTTGATAAACAAACAAAGTGTCTTTAAAAAAAGCCTCACTTACAGTTTCACCTCTTTGACCTGCATCTCCTGGAGGACCAACAGGGCCTGGAGTTCCTGGACCCCCTGGAGAACCCGGTAAGCCTGCAGGGCCAGGTTCTCCACGATCACCCTGCAAAACAGAATTGCAACATTATTTATCTAAAGAGGACTGGTCTAGACCAGTAGCACTGCTAACCTATTTTTGAGCTATTGCAATCTACAGAGATATTCCTGCTGCAGGAACTCAAGTCTGAGTTCATGGAGGCATGAGTTCTTAGCCTCTTAGGCAGGTGTCCCCAGCTTTGAGAGGTACTGCTTATCCAAAGCTGTGATACATTTTCAGAACACGTTCTCCATCCAGGTTAACTGAATGAAGAAAAAAATCTACATTAAGTGAACAATAAAACAGAGATTTCCAGAAGTTACTTAAGAAAACAATATATTCTTACTCGTTCTCCAACAGCTCCATCTCGTCCAGGAGTACCGTCATTACCAGCAGGCCCCTGGAGTTATGGAATAAAAATAGAGCTATCAGTTAACTCTGTAACCTTGCATTTCTAAAAGAAGTTAGAGGTGGATAACAACTTTCTAGTTCGAGAAGAATAATCTCTAGTCTTTTTTTGCACACTACAAGGCTCTAATACTTACTTCTGGACCAGCTTCACCTACAGGTCCAGTGGCGCCTGACTGGCCAATAGGCCCTGGGGGACCTTTATCACCAGGTGGCCCGGTGGGACCTTGTTTTCCTGGTGTACCCTAAAAAAAAAGATGAGAAACATCAAAATTTTAATCACAAAACAAAGAAGGCACAAAAAAACTGCTGCCTGCAAAACTACTCATTAATCCAGACTGAAGTCCCATCTGCATTTGTAAATTCAATAAACTGATAAATCTAGAAAATGTTCTTATGTATTTTAATATGTGTTTAGTATACTGTGTATTTTTGTGAAGTTTAATTGTGCTGGTTACTTTCGAATAGGCTTTTACTGACTAGGAGCTGCACTTGAAGTTAGTTTATCTAGTAGCAACTCTCTTAAGCACATACTCCCTTGATAAATCAATACATCCAATGTCATTATCTGTAACAGGTAAGGTCTTTTAGACTCCAGAAAAACATAATGAAGTTGGATATGAGTAACTTTTGGGGGTTTTTTTCTCTGCCTCAAAACCAACAAATCTCCTTAGCCTGGAATAATTTCTGGCCAACTTCAGCTGTACATTTACTTTATGGATCCAGTGGTAATGGTAGATCCTCCATATCAACCCTTTAACTAACAGTCTATTTAATGACTTGAATTCCTGGATAATTTGGCTTTCTAATAAATATCTATAAATCCTACATTTAGCAGAGAGCACAAATGGCAATTTTAAAGACTGTAGTTCACTATTTATGAAATAATGATTACAGAGTATCCGCTCACATTCAAGTAACCTTTGGGCACCTAAATGAAGAGTTTGGGGTTGTTTTTTTTCAAGGCTCTAGTTTTAAGTCAAATAGGAACATTTTAGACAGAAGTCTTAATGCTATTACCCCCTTATTCTTAATTCAGGTTCAGACCTTCCATTATGGCAGAAACAAACCTTGCACCTCATGCATTTGCATAAGATTTATATATTTTCTATTCTCTCTATATTTGCTCCTGCAGTTGGAGTTTTCCAGCTTTCTCCTTGTGCTGTGGGGCACTACACTCAGAATCCCCCAAAGAGAATGACCAGGCTGGTGACATACTGCCTTGGTTATTACTTACTGCAGGACCTGGCAGCCCTGGCATGCCTCTTTCCCCTCGCTGCCCTGGCATGCCAACAATTCCTCTTTGACCAGTGGTTCCTGCTGGACCAGGGGGGCCATCCGGGCCCTGAAATCCAGAAAGGAGAAAACCACATCACTGTCGTGTCAGCAGTAATAAATAACAATGAGACCAAGACCAGAGCTGGCTCAGGGAGAATTAGTGACACTCGGAGGACGTACCGGCTGCCCATCATCCCCTGGGTCACCTTTGTCTCCAGGACCACCAGGAGGCCCAGTGGGTCCTCGATCTCCCACACGACCGTGAGAACCGGGATCACCGCGAAGACCTGGGGGACCTTCTTTTCCCGGCTCACCAATAGGCCCAGCAGGCCCTGGGGCTCCCTAAGGAGATTAAAACACCTCGTTACGTTGGACTCTTTTCTGATCCGGACAATAAAATTCTAAGGACCGTGTTTTAATTAACTATAAATACATATAGTCTGAGAAAGCCTGAAAATCTGAATGATCTAAAAGCTCATTCTTATCATCTCTTTTATGATCAGATAGATGAGATGAAATAAACATCAAACTACGTTCAAGTTCCACCTGTGCCTCCCCAGTTTTCAATTCCAAACTCCCTCCTTTAAAAGACATTTTTTTGGTTGTTTTTCTCTTTTTTCTCTTCACCTCAGGTGTACAACCATTGCTAGAAAAGTCACTCTTGCCCATTTTTTCCACCATCATCAAGCTAAAGTCCATATCCAATTTTTTCATTCACATGGTACAAATTGTTGTAACAGACCTTGTTCATTCCTTAAATATTTTTTAAAAACTTCACAAGAATACTAACTTTTCCATAAACTTCACCTTTTGAGAAACTTACGATGACTGCAAGTTATTTCTCTCATTAAAACATCAAAAGGCATATGAAGCATGACACAGGTCTCCATGGAGCTGAATCCTCAGCTTGTTGATCCACAGCTAATTTTTTGTTTTAATTGCGTTTTTGAAAATGTTGTGATCGTGGTTTTGTTTTGAATTTATTTTAATGGATCTTATGAGTAACTCCACCAATGAGATAGCTCGGCAGAGGCCTCCTCCTTTACCCTAACTTCAGTCACCACTGAAGGGACAAAAAAGTAAAAAATAGAGGTAGGTATAGGTTGGTTTTCTGTTCCTGTAAGCAATTAAGTCATCAGCTCAAAGTCTACTTAACACAATGGAAAGCCTTGCACCTATTGGACACATACTTAATGATGTAAACATGCAGCCACAGAAATCGGTGTTGATTAGCTGTTGTTTCTATAGTGTCAGGCCATAAACTCTGCTTCACCTTTCCTGCTTTATTTAGTCTTCAGGTTCTTAACGACCAGTTTATGCAACACATCTATTAGGAATAAAACAACTGACTTACAGTAGGTCCTGGAGGTCCAACTCTTCCAGCAGATCCTGGGAATCCAGTAGCACCCTAATAAAAAAAAGGTTTTAATGCCACATTTATCAAAAGAAATACAACATTAGGTACCTCAAGTGTTCTCACCTGAATTAGTGAGCAAATGTTATATTTGCAGGCTGTGAAAAAACAAGCTGACACGAGGAATAATACACACATTACGTAAAATTTCAGTATTAGGTTATCTACAGTCAGATCACAACAAATAAAATCTACTTACAGGGGGACCCTGAGTTCCTCTACCACCTTTCAGACCAGGAACACCTGGAGGACCCTAGGAGGAGAGGAGAAAGAGAGGTGTGAAAGTGAACACCCAGAACTTTTTAAACAAGCAAGATCAGCCCACACCACTGGTTCTGTGATGATGTTATTCATACTTACTGGTGGACCATGAGACCCAGCAAGACCCTGGGGTCCTGGAGATCCAGCATCTCCTTTCTGTCCAGGTTCCCCAGGTTCACCTTTTACACCTGGCTGACCATCAGGGCCCTATAAGAAATAATATTTAGAAGAGAAATCAGGTTAGATAATACAAAATCTGTCCAGCCTAACAAAGTTGTTTTGTAGGGACTTTCTATAAGGAAAAAATACCAAGGGAACAAATTGACCCAGAAAACACTGCATTTGCTTAACAGTTCAGATCAAGGGAGCTGTAACAGTTTAGCAGTCTTTAGATCATACATGAGACTTTCTGAACATTCTGTCAGGTCAATATTTCCATTTTAAATATTTTTCTTCTCCAGTTCACATTTCCCTTTTCTTTAGATTTTCTATTTTCCTCAGCAACTACTACATACTTAAAATCAAAAAGGATTAAACAAAATTGTCTTTTCTAGGTGCTTTTTTTTTCCCACCAAGGGAAGCAGGTGCCTGACTTTTTGTGAAAGGTCTGAAACACAATACTTAGGCTGTGGGAAAGTTTAGAGTATTCCCTTCCATCTGGTCCATCAACTCATTCCAGCCTCCACTACTCATGGCGCAGATCTTTGCTGCCTTCAGTTGATGACACTTTTCAACTTGCCTCATTTTAATCTCAAAGGAGCAACATTGCATATTAATGAAAATACGAGATCTGGTGAGCAATTACATAACCTTATAAAGAAAACCACTTTTCATCTGTCTAGGGCATTTACTGGCCCTTTTCTTCACTCGATATGCTGATGGGAAAAAGGAACAACCCTTTTTGCAGCAAAAATGTGTCTCACATTCCAAAGCACTGCAATATTATTCATAATGAAGGAAATGAGCTGTGTCAAAGCATGAGCAAAGGAAACTCATTAGTGTTCCAAAACACATACCGGAGGGCCAGCAAAACCAACAGCACCAGTTGGGCCATTTTCTCCTCGGGAACCCTGGTGAAAAAAATTAGAATAATTGTATTTAACAACTGTCCTTTCTATATACAGTATAATTTACAGTTAAAGATATAAGAAAGGATGTTAACTATTTATTGTCGTAAGTGTGATTATACTTTTGCTCTATTAATCAGAAGCAAATGGTCTTTCAATCATAAAAAAAAGGATGTTAACTATGACGTTAAAATCCGCCATATGGTCAAGACTATATGCAGCTTTCAGAACTTAAAAATGGAAGGAATGAACAAGCACCAAAGCAGAAGTAGGAGAAATTCTTCTCCCAACCCGCCCTTTCCAGAGACAGTATGATTAGCCAAAGAGCATGCACTTCATGCAACCTGCCACTCCAAGCACACTGCGGAAAAAAAACAGTAGTTCAAAGACCTCTACATGGTCAGAATGGGCTATGAGCTGCTTCAGCTGAGCTTTCCCCACAACATTTGTTTGGAAAAGAAGGAGCTGAAGGCTGCCAAATCCAGCACTCCCTAGAGGGCTGGAAGCTGTTCCAATTTATCCTGGAAATAAGACTGCTCTGATTTATGACAGGGATACAATCAATTGCAAGCAGTATGAAGGATCTAGAAGGGCTGAGCCTCTAATTCCCTGATTGAAGTCAACCCTTAAAATACTCAAAATCACTAATAGATGGAAGATGACAAGTTACATAACTAGATGAACTAAGAATTACCTCTGCACTTTGTCCATCTAAATATTTGTATATGTACAGTGGTATCTGGTAGGTATGGGCATGCTTCTAAAAACATTTAAACAACTAAAAGTAGTGGCATACTTTCAGGAGTGATGTGAGTTTAACTCTGTAAAGTTTTCCCAGAAACAAGTATAGGAGAGAGGATCAAAATCTAGTAATAGTTTTGCAAGTGCACAGTTACAAGTCAGAACTACAAATCTGGCTACAAAGAAAGGGAAGGAAAAAGAGGAAAAAATATCAGCAAATGAGAATAAGGCCTGGAGTTTGGATCAGCGTTAGATATTAACTTATGCCAGGCAAAACCAAAGCATGTTTACTCACAGGGTTTCCACGAGAGCCAGGAGGACCAACTAGACCTCGAGGACCTGGTTCACCCTTTAAATAAAATTAAAGGTTATTATTTCCCAAGTAACTTATTTGTTGAGTAGCAAAAGTGCTAATAAAGTCTGATAATATTAAGGAACTTCAGTAGAGAATGGAATAAAAATCTGTTTACCTTTTCACCAGTGGGACCTGCTGGACCCATTGGGCCTATTGGACCAGGGAGACCCTTTCGAACAAATTAAGATGAAAGAAAGTTAGAGAAATGATGCTCCAAAACAGTTACTATAAAACTTTTCAGATGTTACTATTCCCATATGCTTTTTCATTCATTTGAATTCTTCTTTATCTCTGAAAACTTGTTTTAACTCCTTTGTCTAAAATTGACTTGCATTTCCTCTCCCAATGACCAAACTCCTCGTAAAAGACCTGCTTTCCTTCGTTCTCTCTTTCTTCTCATCTAACTTCATCTTCTCCTTTATGCAGTGTTTATGTATAAGGCCTGTGACTTACTGCCCATGTGGGGTTTAGTACGTTTACAGGAATTTTCACATGTGAAACTCAGGACTGACTGTGGGCAACTCAATCCAGACAACAGGGAGGCATCTGCCTTAGTCCAGGAGTCAGAGCTGGAAGGCCTGTTTTTCCCCTATTGATCTCTGCCTGTTCTTTTTTTTTCATATTTCTTACTATAGTCATCTGAGCCAAAGCCCAAACCAACTGAGAATCCTTTCCATTGACACCCTAACTCTCATTATTGATGATACAAAACAGGACCTTGGAACACAGATGTCCCAAAACCATCTCGGAAGTTGGGGTAATGACAATGACTACAAATCCATGGTATTGCTAAGCTTGGTGTTTAACTCCACAAGCTGAGACCCCTTAGCACAGTAAACAATCCAGGGTGTGAAGAGTAGGGTCTGAGAAGAGTGGTGGATTTACTTACTCTTGCCCCGTCGTTGCCAGCTGTACCTTCAGCACCTTTCTCGCCTACGCCACCCTACAGAAAACACCCAGAAAGGCTCAGTTGTGACACTGAGTGTTGAATAGTCCATACCCTGGAATAAATGCAGTGTCAAGAGACAGGTGATTCTACTCAGGAGAACAGAAGCAAAGAGACTTACTCTATCACCCTTGGGGCCGGGCGTTCCAGCAATCCCTCTTTCTCCAGGCATGCCCTGAAGACCTGGTGGGCCCGGATCACCAGGTGTCCCACTAGGGCCTGGGCTCCCCTGAAGCACAAAAAGAACAAGTTGTTGTCTATTCAACTAAGAAGTATCTTTGTGTCTTGGCTGCAGAACACGCCGTGCCTGCGCTGAAGTCTCTGGGGTACAATTTTAAGTTATAATTTCATCTGAAATTTGGACTTTGTTCACATCCAAATACTTTTCTTTCCCCGTTGTGTTACTCAGGAAGTTCAGTTGTGACACCACAGTCCTTCCAAAGTATTTATTCAGTGCATATTGGGGATGAAAACAGTCAAAAAAAGAAGCCTGAGCATGTTTCTGCCTTGACCTCGATGCCACATAGGTTCAGTACACAAAGTAGGTACAGGTAGAAGTTACCAGGGGCAAAGGTGCTTTATTTTTCCTTTGTTTCTCACAGTTCATGCCTATCACATGTCCCACATTACTAAAGGCACTCCCTTCTTGGGGTGACCTTCCTAGGCCTAATCACTTCTATGGCAGATGAAAGGCAGGCACGCAGCTTTCAGCATTGTTTTTAAAATGCTCGTCCTCACCAAGTGTCTTTGCACAAGCTGACATGGCTCTTAAAACATTGCTAGAAGATTGTCTGTAGTTCAGAAATGACTTTGTCCCATTCTGCTGAGAAACACCAAAACCATTTTAAACTTCGGGTCTATATAAATTAATACAAAATGCTCTCTCTCAGCACTTAAGTATGTTGAAAGTTATTAATATTGTTATAACTGGAATAACTTCTCTGTCCTCCTGGAACCCTTATACAAAGAAAAGACCTTTCATATTTATAGTAAAAAAAGCCCTCTCTTTTATATTCATGCAAATGAGCAGAATTATATATTGCATCACTCCAGCAATGCAAATCTCCATTCAGTTTACCTTTGGACCATCGGGACCGTGACCTCCAGCCATGCCCTTCTCACCCTGGAGTCCTGATGCCCCTGGTTCTCCCCTTTCCCCTGGATTGCCACGTTCTCCCTACAAAATAGAAAATTATTACTTATTTAGAAGTCAGGGTACAGTCTTGGTAGACAAAATGCTAAATGCATCATAAGTGCAGAACTGCAGAGCCCGTGAACAAATTCTAGGAGAATTGATCAAATAAAATGCTTTTACTGTTAAAGGCGGGGGAAATAGCATGTTTGTCAGCAAACTAAAAACTGTCATTTCAAAGCTGTAAATCAAATAATTTAGCAGCTGGTACTCAACACCACTTCAGGAGCTACAAAATCATTAAAGGGAAGGGGGTAGGTTTTATAGAAATTATCTTAAAAAATATCCACATTTACAACCATTTTGTTGGTGGGGGAAAAAAGTCAAATAGTCACTTTAGCTGTTAAAGTCCATATTATATATCAACTTGCAACCTCAGAGAACTGTTATGAATATTTAAACTCTGAAAGAAAACACTTACCCTCGGGCCCAATGGACCAACAGCTCCAGGATCTCCAGGCACACCCTAAACGGAACAGAACTCACTATTAGAAAGAAATCACTATTCATAACCTTACAGTTATAGAAATCAGAGATAAACATTTTCATTTCCAAAGTCCTGTGAATGTGGATGGCTAATTCTAAATATTATCTATCAATGACAAGAGGTAATAGTCCAACTTAGTCCAAGAATATGGTCAGATTCTAGCAATTATTTTATCCAAAAGCAGTTCTTAGACAGCTTGCAAACTACATCAGTACATATTTTGAAATAGAGAGGGGGAAATTAAATTGCAAAGAGAAGAAAATGCAAAATTACTTTATGAAGTAAATTCTTTTTAATTATACGTTACACATAAATTACCTGATCACCTGGCTTTCCTCCCTCACCTGGAGGACCTGGTGGCCCAGGTAAGCCCTGTGAAAAAAGTAAAAATGCTCAGAAACGTGATAGAAATTTATGTAAGACACCAAGACTATGGATGTACTAGCACACTCAGTACAAGAGACCCCCGAGGGAAACAGTTTTACGAATATTGCACCAAAGCATTCTCCCTCCCCTAAATGAGATGACAGCCCTTCTCTAAAACATTTGCAGGACATATGCTTGTCAGCCCTAAAAATAAAGGTCTCTATTAACAGAGATTGACTTAATTAATACCTCATTATCAAAACAATCACTTTGCTCTGCATTTGGAACATCTTTGGAAAATCTCCAAATAAAAGCTGAATAACAGCAGCAGTTTTCTCAAGGGATACAGAGCTGGCATCTAAGCCTTTGCCAGTTCAGTTGAGTGAATATCACTAATTATTCTGAACATCATTGCCTTAGTTCTGAAGTTGTCTTGTCATATATCACTTGATTGAATTTCTTCAATTTCAGTTGATAAAGACATGGCTGTTTATTTTTTTTCTTAACAAAATAAAAATAAAAGTAAAAATGAATGCACATACCTGAAATCCTGTAGGACCTGGAGGGCCTTGCTCTCCTCTTTCTCCTGCCAGGCCCTACACAAAAGAAAGTAATAAGTAAACAGTAGAGGAATATAGGCAGGATCCACAATTTTTCTTCTCTCTGAGTATGTATGCTTTCAACACTTTTACTTATCCCAGGCCAGGATATGCCCCATCTAAAAAATATTATTTCTTCTTAAGATCCTTCCCCCCTCAAAAGTTCTGTGGTCACAGAAAAGAACTCAGTTCTGTTAAAACTAAGGAAGCTAGGAAAATGAACTATGAAAATTTTGCTCCATGCACTATTAGTTGTAATGGTTAGTAAAAGGAATTAGACTACTCATATATATACACATATATATATACACACATATTTAATACAAAGCTTCCCATTTTTCTAGGACAATTTGTTCTTTAAATGTTCTTGGGATTTTTTTATCTGTAATCAACAACTGGCATGAAGATAGAAAAAAAAACAGAAGCCAAAAGGGTGAAGAATGGATGGAGTGATGGGCAGGCAGAGTGGTAAAAGCTGACTTACTGGAGGGCCAACAGGACCAGAAGGGCCAACTTCACCATCTTTACCAGGGGCTCCCTAAATTAAAATGACGTAGGAAGAAATGTTGTATAATGAATTTATATAACAGGAAAGCATCCTTTTCTGTAATCATTGCAAATAACAACCACACTCACTCTCTGTCCTGGGACACCTGCATTGCCTGCTTCTCCAGGTTTTCCAGGATCACCCTAAATTGCAGGAATAAAAATGACTATTTTTAGATATTTTTTTCATCCATTAAAATATATGCAGATGTTTCAAGTTGAACAGATCTTGCCATACTCACACTACCACCCTTTGGCCCAGGAAGGCCCATGCTGCCTGGCTGACCTCTGATTCCTATTGAACCTGCTGGACCCGGACGTCCATCTTCTCCAGGAGCACCCTGAAGAGATAAAGAATTTTCCACATTAAGTTATAAATAAATAAAATTTATTTACAAATAAATTATAAATATACTTATTCATAGGCATTTATTAACCTCTAGAAAATGTTTGCATATAGAAAGAAAATAATGTTAACCTGCTTTGGTTCTCCACTTATCAGCTAAAATGTCTTTAGAGCAGACATAGCTTTAGCCATAGTGCTGGATTTAACCAAATACTATGCAATTATTATAAATGAGTCATTATGTACCAAATACTTTATTGTGTCCCTGAAGAGACAGCTAGAAAAATATTTTAGCAATAAATGGCTTAAAAATGTTGCAGCAGCTGCTGAACAACAGACGCTGCTATACAGACAAAACTAATTTTGAAGTCAGGAATCTAAAGCAAACAATTAAAAGAGAAGATGAGCCTTAAGAAATCAAGAAAACTCGTGTTAATAGAACTAAATTCAATGACGTGGGACCTCTGAATTACTGTAGCATTAACTGAAAGAACTAATTTCTGTAACACTTACCAAGGGGCCAAGTTTTCCTTCAGGGCCTTGAACACCTGGATTTCCTGTCAAACCCTAAAATTGGGAATACTATTGGTGTTAGGGTTAGGCATATAACTCCAGAACATTAAATAAAGGTAAATAAATCCAAAAGACATGCACAGTTAATACCATAGTACAAAATTCCCTGTGTTAAAGGTCTTCCATCCTTATCTTCACTTTACAGCTTCATCCCTCGATGTCTCTACTCTTCCCTTTTCCTATTCCCCCTTTTCTTGCTGTTACACCTCTTGAGCTTCTCACAGGCTCATTTTTATTTCTGCCAACATAACCCAGTGATCTATATCACATCTTACCTTTTATCTCTTTTTTATCCCTTTATGTCATTTTCTGGTATTCCAAATTGTTCTCATATAATTTTCCTGTAAACAAATCCCTAGATGACATGCATCACCCAACTGTGTAAGTTATCAACCACCAATTTAATGAAGGTTGGCCTTTAATTCATGTTCTCTGTGGCAATTATGTGCTTTAAAAGCACACTTCCTTCTGTTTAGCTGTTCTCAATCAGGGCTATTTCCCCTTTCTCAAAGACAAAAGCTATGCTTCCCGAAATCAGCAGGGAAAAAAGACAGGTTTTTTGGCCTTTAGCCTCACAGAAATGAGTCTGCCCTTGTATGAGAGCTTCTGTATTCCATAACATTCATTGTTGCCTTTAGAAAATGCAGAGTACCATGGTTTATAGCGTGTTGCTGTTAGTTCCTCACCCTTGCACCAGGAAGGCCGGGTTCACCAGGACGTCCAGGATCTCCCTGACCTCCTTTAGGACCAGAAGATCCTGCTGGACCACGCTCTCCTTGGGCACCCTAGAAAGATACCAATGGGCTACTTGTTAACAGCCTGAGCAGCAACAGTAAGAGAAGGTTAAGTAAAAACAGTGTCTTCCATGAAGGACCTATTTTTGCAAACAGTTCCCAATTATCAAGACCATTATTATTATTATTATTATTATTATTATTATTATTACTTTTTTCCCAATTTTTTACTTAAAAGTTGTCTCTCACCCTTGAAGCAAATTTATATAAGAATTTTAGAATTCCTTTATTTTTACCAAGAAATTGGGAATTTACGGAAGCACCAGACAAATACCCACGTGAATCCCTTCCCTAGAAGTGTTAGAGTGGTTAGGAAAACCAAAGACAGATAAGCCCATTTGTGTGAGGAAAATTACACCATACACAAAGAAAAGGCAATTTTTCAAATAGCTACTTCCTACAGAGCAATACATTAAGAAACATAGTAGTAGAACAGGTCAAAGACTCTTATCTATGCACACTTCAGCACGAGGGAGCCTTAAGTCAGGGACAAGCAAGCAAAGCTGAACATCACAAGAACTGAAAGTGACTTTTCCCAAAAAATTTTATTCTCAAAACACTCAGACCCCTTTTGGCATTTCTGAGGCCTTTTTGATTGTTTTTCCAGTGATGTTGAGGATCTGCCTATTTACCCTGAAGCAGACATTTTTAATGGAAGAGTTTCTTTTTATGTATCTGCATGTATGAAAATTTAACAAATGACCCAATAAAAGATGGACACTTTAATTTCATTTACCTTCGGTCCAGGCAAGCCATCGGAACCTGGAAAACCACGGTTACCAGGAGCACCCTAGGGAAAGCAATAGATATGAGGTGATTATCTTAACTTCTACATAAGTTATTGCAAATAAAGGACCAGATTTATCGTTTGGGGGTTCCTCACAATTTTCTAACTTCAGTACTTAGTCTTGGGGTTTTTTTACCACTTGGAGTGGTAAAAACATCAATGTCTCATTCATGCATACTGAACAGCTCCTTGGAAGCAAGATGACCACTTACACAGGGTTAAGCAAAAGGTCTGCAGATCCCTGTGCAGTGAATCCCCACATGAAAATATCCAGTGTAAAAAGAAAATAATGCACAGTATTAACTTCTGTTAGGAAAATAAAGTTTGACTATACCCACAACAAAGCTGTAAGAACATCCATAGTTAGGTGAAGAGGTTTTTCAGCTTAGCAGTGCATCTCTCAAGCCATTATTCCTTTGGATTGCTTACCCTTTCTCCAACAGGGCCTGGTGGACCTACTGACCCTGGATCTCCTCGAGGACCTCTTTTCCCTTCTTCGCCAATGGGACCAATGGGACCTTGGGGACCTTGTGGGCCCTAGTGAAAGTAAAATGTTTTTTTTTAAAAAAATCATTGTTAAGCTTACCACTTCTCAAGCATATTGAAACAGACTGTCTTCTAAACACCATAAACATTTTTCCAAATAAAGGAGAAAAAAAAGAATTAGGTTTTGATTCAGTTAAAAAATGGAGCTTTTCAGCATCTGCTTTTCTCTTTCACAATGTTTATAAGCTAATAAATTGCGGTTGGGCTGTACAGTGCTTCTTACAGTCACCCATGATAGTTTGTGTTTGGAAAAGCTGCAAAGAATTCAAAACTCAGTGAGACTCTAGTAGAGAAGACAGTGGTAAGGAAACCATTACTTCACCTGTGCATTTTTGTCACTTATTACATGATCATTTAACTAGTGAGAAAGGAAAACTGAAGATTGTTTGACAAGTCAAATCAACTTAAACTCTGTAGAGTCAGTTTTGTCCCAAGTCACATGCTTGCAGCATGGAATTAGCCATGTTTTCAAGTAACTTTTCACAAATATTAACTGTGGGCTAAACAGCTATTCATACTGTGAACATGCAACTATTTATATTATTTTGTGTCTAAATAAACTATATCTAATATATGCAAAACTTCATAAGTATTAAATGTAAGTTTAAAATAAAATGGACTTTATTATGATTAGCACACAGACCTGTGAGCTCTTAAATGTCCAGAATCATATGGATCCATTTCATACGAGATGAAGAAACTATCAGGCCCTCATTCTGCATGCTACAGAAACCTCAATAGTTGCACTAAGTGGTTTTTCTGTCCCTGAGTCCTGTCAGGCCTATGTTGGGTGGGTGATTTATAACATCCAAGAACCCACTTCACCATTCATTGTTAGCACTCTACACCAAGGGTCACTGTGCTTTGTCTTCCACAGTGGTTACTCTCATGATTATGAGCAGTTAGAAATGTCTTTAAAAATTTAAGGATCTACTTGAAACATCCATACAAGCCTTTGTGATTCCTTTTCATCTTACGAAGCACATGGAGACTTACAGGTTCACCTTTGGGTCCTGCCTCTCCCTTGAAACCCGGGACACCGGGGTCTCCCTGAAAACAAACACATGAGTAGCACTGATAAGGTTTAAAGTCTGCATAAATCACCTGATCAGTTTGTATTATACTGTGAAACAGAGGAACCTTTCCTAGCTTAGTTACTAGTTGAAGGCAATATAATAGGATGCTTATAATGATTTACCTTTCCCCTTACCATGCTTGTTTATTATGACGTTATAAAGACAAAAAGTAAATAAATCTCTTTGTCTGGGTTTATATAGACACACTTCTTTCTCAGACTTTTAAGAAGGCAACAACAGTATTTTGGACACACAGAAGATCCACAAAATCCGAGTCTCAGCACACTCGTTATTAATTTATTTAAAAGAAGCCCTGCTGATCCCTGCTTTTAGTTTCCCAGAGTGACACACGTGTCAGACGTTGGGATTCCCACGGAGACAAGGCCATCCTTACCGGCTGGCCTCGGATACCAGGGGGGCCAGTGCTGCCCTGTGGTCCTGGGGAACCGGGTGGGCCTGATAAACCAGGGGGTCCTCCAGTGCCTGGAGATCCCTGCAAACAGAAACAACAGTAAGGAAACATAATAAAAATAAGGAAATAAAATAAATTAACTTACACAATTTCTTCAACAGGAAACATGATTACTTACAGTAGGGCCCTTTGCACCTGGGGAGCCATCTGTGCCTTCAGTACCCTAAAGATAATGTACCAATCATTAAGAACCATTTTAATGAGGAGGGAATCAATAGCAAATGCAGAAGGTAGTTATTTTATCCACTTTAGAAGACCAGACAAGAAAGACTATTAAATAAATACAGCAAGATATGATCTACTTACGCTAAAATGGGTAATAAAGTATGCAAGTAAATGTGATTTTTAATGTTGAAGGTCTTATGTTTAAACTTAAGTTTAAAGTACTTCTAGGACTGATACTGAATCAAGCTGCATAACTTTCAGTTTTCCTTCTTGTTGTAATTAAATAATAAAAAGTTATTATCAGTAAAGTAAGCACAAAACAAATGAATGAGACCTTTTTTTTCCCCTGGTAAAAAAAAAAAGGAAAGTAATTTGAGCAAAACTCGGTGGTGCTCAAGTGGGGTACTAAAAAGCCCTATAAACAGATAACATGCACAAGCTGAGCACTGAGGAACTCAATTTAATGTACTTACAGGAAGACCTTGTGATCCAGCTGGGCCCTGTGGACCTGTTTCACCTCTTTGTCCTTGAGGACCTTCAGGACCACGAGGACCTGTTGGACCTGCTTCACCCTAAGATTTCACATGACAAAATAACAACATTATTTTGCCCTAAAAAGCAGCACTATAAAGTAATTAAGGAGACATACTGAGTTTATAACAGAGAAATAATTCATGTTTTGAATTAGTTTATTACCTTTAAATTTTGCTTACATAATTTTGCTTCTATTACTTCTATGTGAATGCAAACTTTAAAAGCATGAACAGGATTTTTTTTCCTCAATGTTTACAAGACAAGGAAGCTTTCTATATGCAAGTACCACTATCCAGGAGCCCAAATCAGATCAAGGGACAGACTTGTCTCTCTAAAATCCTAGTATGTGTCTGTAATTTTACAAGGGCTTTTTTTTTTGCCTTCATTAGCAGCAAGGCTTAAGATTTAGACATAATAACACATCTGGGGTTGGTTGGGTGATTATTTTTTGCACAGTGCAGATGACCTCACTGTTTCAGTACTATATTAAGTATAAAATCCCTGTAAGATTAGACTGGGTGCTCAAACAAACAAACAAACAAACAAACAAAAAATTCTTCCTAACATCTTCTTTGAATTTTATCTTTATATAGGAAATTAGCTTTTTGGAACTGATGGCTGTTAATATCACGTCTTCAGAACTAAAGTCCACCTCTTCATTGTATATTCTGCTTAGCTTTTAGGAGTTCAAAGCAGCTACTCCAATTTGACATCATCTGATGATCAAACTTGAAGCCAAGCTTCTCCTTTTCAAAAGCTGTAATCGATTCATCATGTGACAGCTTCTCCAAACATTTACTTATATAAGATAGTGCTTACCATATCAAAACCATTTATGACATGCACTAAAAGGTCTATCATTTAACTGTACACCCATCTTTTGTCTAGACTGTGCTTTTGTAAAGCAAGCTTGGACCAGATGATCCTCGAGCTCCCCTTCCAACCTGCTGTTCTTTGACTCTACAATTATGTTAACACTCTTCTTAAGATTTGTTTCCAAAACACAGTTTCATGAGCGCTGCCAGCTTCAAAACAACACAAAACATCTGCTGATCTTGGCTATCTAACTGATTGAGAGTTTCTTCTTGTATAACATTTTCCTATCGTGTTTTAGGAGCGTAAAGGAAAAAAAAAGGAGCAACTGGGTGGAGGGTAAGTATAAGAAGTATAAGGAAGCCGTATGAGTTGTCTTTTCTCTCTTTGAAGACATTGTCTCAATGCTAAGAAAAAAGAATTGAGCACTTTCTTGAAAAGCAAGTGAGGGAAGTGCCACAAAGGCAGTGCTGCAGCCAGTGCAAGTTTTCCATTTCTGCCCAATCACACTGAGCCACGAAAGGCAGCAAACATAATTTGTTCTATTGTGATGAACTGCAGCACATCTCTCTTGGGGTTCAGGCATTTGAGGTCATCTCAAAAAGTGTTCTTGGCCAAAACTAGAGGTTTCAGCTCTAGAAGGTACTGCTTCCATACTGACTGAGACCAGCAACCTCACTTGTAACACATCTTGTTATGCTTTGAATGAATGGGACAAGATTCCTGAGGAACAGCATGACATTGATCTTATAATCACCCCTTAACGCAAGCAAAAGTGAAAGCAAAGTATCCTAAGGGTGGTGAATTGCAATTGCTTCCTTTGGCTTTGGGTTTTCATCTTCTTTCTGAAGGTCTTGACTAACATTGTTTTTACAGTGACTCCTGGGGACTTGTACACATGTCAATCTGAACTCTGTGCAGTCTAGTATATATTTTTAATTATGTGTTATTAGACATTTTAAAAAGATACTTTCAATTTATTTTTTTACCTTCAGACCAGGAATACCGGGAAAACCTGGAGAACCAGTTATGCCAAGTGGGCCCTATAAAAGACAGACACACAAAGCTGTAATTTGGCAGTTTATATCCCACAGACTAGTTCCTAAATCACTGGGTAAATATGGTTCTAGGATTACACGTGGGTTTTAGTCATAAAACTTTTATAAAAATAACTATAAATATCTTTTTTTAAGTGATACACACACATTTTATGGAACTGTGGTGCAGTATTTTAATAATATATTTACTGACTTTAGCAAAGAAAAGTTCTTGATTCAGCTATTAATGCCGAAATTGCAACACAGACAGTTAGCAATTATGGGAATTAAGATTCCCAGATTCACAGACAAGTTCATTTGCAAGCTGTAAAACACAGATTTTTTTTACTAAATTCTCAAGAGAGACAAAGATGTAGAGCAGAGACAATTTACTGCTTGAATCTTTGTTCAAAGATAGGCAGGTGTTTCTGGAACAGAAAGTGGAGAAAAGGCTGAGTTCTGCCACACCATGAAGCACAAGTGTTTGCAGAGGTACACCTTCAGCTCCCCAAACCAGTATAGCTCTCCTCAAATAACAGAATATCTTGAGATAGTCAATGTTCTCAGAAGGTCTGACAGCTCCAGCCACAGTACTGATGTTGCTACACTATTTCTGGCTACAGAGGCAAATTCTTGGTTTGTTGCACTGCAGAGTAACAGAGTCACACCTCCTGTGATTGTGAGGACATGAAGTTTGGGCAGGCATTACATGGCAGACTGACTAAACTCACTAGAAAACAAACTTCAAGTGTATATACTTGAAAATACCTGCATGGTATGATGCAAAACTCGTTCTGCTATACAGGAAGACTGCCAATTAAGGGCCTTAAATTTGTGGATTGGTTCCATTTACATAATGCCTCCTGTGCTGAACAGGACTTTCAACAGATGAACTTTCTACTGTACTACAAAGTCTCAGAGTGGCGGCACACAGTGGTTATAAACACTCACTACAACACTCTTCCCACGATTCCTCTATCTTTTCTTGACTTTCTGCCTTTTTGTAAAATATGACTCATACTGTGAAAAATATTCTATGTAATAAAGCTCTCCTGACAAACTTAATCAGAACAGTCTGTCCCACTTAGCATTATTACAAGCATTTCTGCCATGACCTTGCACTGGATTTCTACAGAACTGATATAACAACTCACTAGGTAGATTTTTGTAAACCTATGTCCCAGTTTATTGGATCACAAATAAATATCTGCCAAATCTCTCTCCTGTTGCAGGAAGAATTCCAGAATTACAGTGTACCACTGCACTGACCCAAATAACAACACATTTCATTAACGCTTCCTCCAATGAGAAACACATGCATCAAGGACCAGTATCTCCCTTGTGACACTTCATGGGATTTTCCAAAAATATTAGCCAACCAGTTATCACGTCCAGTGAAGCTGAGCTCATATTTTATGCCAAAGAAAAATTTCAAGCTTCATGTAAAATTCCCTAGCTTGGGACTCAGCTTTTTTAAACTTTATCATTTGTTTTAGATACTGCAAAAATCTTTTTCATTGTTTGAAAGTTTCTTCTAACAACTTTAACATCTTTTGTGATAAACTAAATAACGGAGTTTTGCAGCTTTTAGGAACTTACGCTCATTTTTTGAGCTTCTATTAAAGCTAATTATTTCTTAATGAAGCTTTTAATAAAATAGTCTGCTCATTCCAATGACATAGGTAACTGAATTTTTCTCAGGTTTTAATCATTAGCAAATAAAGAATGAAATTTTTACTGTGGTCAGGTGCATTTTAGGGGTTTGGGGTTTTTTTTTTGATGCAATGATTTTGGGGTGTCTGGTTGTTAGACATTGTGTTTGGTTTGTTGTTTTGTTTGCAAAACATCACAAAGAGCTAAAGGTTCAGGCTTACTCTATCAACAGGCAGTAACTGTCAACCACATCCTAAAAAAAAGTAAACATAAAGGTATACAATATTTTTTAAGTGGAAGCTGGCCTTGCACAAGCAGTACAAAATCATCACAAGCTCTCATGTGCAAAAGCAACAGAAAATTAATAAGTGTGTGAATAATCACTGATTTATGTGAATTTTCCTCATATGCATTTTCCAAATGCATTGTGAGACCAGATTGTATGATTGAAACCAGCAACCTTTGATACAATGACTTCGTAGTTCAAACAGCCACATCATCTGCAGCCCTGCTGCCGTCACGTGAGGACTTCAACAGCCACGTAAACCAGGCTTGCTCATTTTGGCAGACACTGAGGCTTCTGGTTCTTCAGTTCCATAAGTGACTGTCCCTAATTAAAAGGCTCTTACACAGCTTTGGTAAGAGATCAACTGCAGGGAGCAAGTTCTGCTTCACTGAGTGGCATTTCTCCTTGCTGAGAATGGCTGCGCTCTCGTTTGACAACTTTGTACTCGAAGGAAGATAATACGCAATTATAAACTGATTTACATCACAGTGCAGATGTTTAAGACAATTTCCTCCCGACAGTATGGACTCCATAAGAGCAGCAAAGCATCACCTTTCCCAGAGGATGTTATAGTCTACTCCTCTGCAAATAAAAGCCTTTAGAGGAAGTAAACTACGGAGTATAATTTCTCAGAAGACAGCACCAAAACAAAAATAAGTAGAATTAGGAATCACTCACAGGTAATTAATTCCAGGTGCACTTTACTGATACCAGCAACTGCCAACATGGTTTTTTATTTTGTAGTGTCAAAAAGCAAGTGGAAATAGAGAGAAGAAACAGGTGATTGAGAAAAAAAACTTACCATTGGCCCTGGCTTCCCAGGCATACCATGCTGGCCACGCCCGCCCTAGTTATGAAAATATAAAACAGAGAATATTTATAAGAACTCTACTTTTTTAAAAATTATTATTGTTGGCATTTGTGATAAAAGCCACACACAGTAAATTGATTAAAGTGCTGGATTGCACATTCCTCCAAACACTGTCAAAAACCTCTGGAAGAAATTACGTTCCCCTTCTAATTAATGGATTTCTCTATTTTCAGAAAGGACAATATTTTGAGAGCGTCATTGTATGGGGCATATAACATACATGGAGCATATAAAAGTCATAGGGAGAAATGCCAGAAAAAAAATATTTGACATTTGATGTAAAAGCAACAAGATGAAACTCCTACTCAAGTATGATCTCATGTCAAGGCTAATCCTTTTAGATGAAAATCAAAATATTTTTTAAGAAGACAGTTTTATTATCTGGAATTAAATTGTATGACTTCATCTAAATTTGAAATCTTAATTGAAAGACTGCATCTAAACTTTTGTCTTAAACTTTTATGCAGACAAAAATCAATACATATTATTTCCAGTTCAGTAATTTTTGGTGAAAATAGCCTCTCATGAGAAATTCCACAGAAACAAAATTTTTTCTGTATCACAGAAAAAAGTGTTGTGAAGGTACTTGGCCTCATGGGCAGCTCTGGTATGAGAAGTTACCATACAGCTACCATTCTCCTTTTAAAAACTGTTTCTAACTTTTAAAATTTATGGTAAAGGTCTCACCCCACAAACCCACTCAGCCCTAACACTCTTAGGCTACAGCAGAACTCACCATACAAGTGACTGACAAGTCACATGAATAAACACTTTCAGGGTCAGGGATTTAAGTAAAACAAGGGAGGAATTACTAGGATGGAGAAGGAAGATCCTACTTACAGGGGCACCCTGTGGTCCAATTCGACCTCTTTCCCCTGGCATTCCTCTAGGTCCCTTGAAGAGAGAACAAGAAGTGCATTATTTAGGAGACCACCATGGCAGAATCCATGATTCTCAGATACAAAACATCCGTGAGCAGGATGAGCTCGTTAGCCTTCTGGCAATCATCCTAGGAGAAGGACAACTCTAATCCCAAACCCGGGCAGATGGAGCTTGTTTAGCCCTGTAAGGCCATCCATCTAAGAGAAGGTCACTCTAATCAAACCTACATCCTGAGGACCTCACTGCCACCGTCCAAGCTCGCTCGGCCCTGGCAGATGAACCTCAGGATTAAAGGGTGGGTTCAGTTCCGCGCATACTGCATCTCACCTAAAAAATCCATTGCGCAGGCTTGAAGGCTTTACCCACATGCAAAAAGTCCTGTAGCGACGGGCGAGGGTCGAAACGGCAGGTGAAAGGTGCACTGGGAGCCGCAGACCCAACCCTGCATGCAGGCGGTTCAGGATATTGGTCATTTGAGACTGACTGGAGATGACAGTCTCTTGGGGCAGCACCCTGAACGACCAAGCAGCCTTTCCAAGGACAGCACTGCTTGCTCCACTCGGAGAGGGGCCTAGAAAAGGTGGCCTAAACAAAGCTCATCTCCACTTTCACCCGGTTGGCTAACCGCAGGCCAGCGGGCATCTTCTTCCGATGCGGTCGCACAAAGCGTATTGGCCTCATAAGCCACCAGCGTGCCTGCAGCAAATGTGGATAAAGCCTTCCCAAATCTTTGTTCGCAAAGCCCAGCCATGATGACCATGGCAGAATAATAAGAAGGGCAGAACACAGTTCACTTGAGTTTCCCCCCCATAATGGAGAGAACACTTGCCACCACCTCTTTTGGATTTTTTTTTCCTTTGTTTTTTGGGGATTTTTCTAAACATACTTGACTTTTCCTTTGCACTGCATCACTCTCCAGTGGTTTTCTGCTCAATCTTCTTTATTTACTTTTAACATGAACATGATTAATTTCACTGAGACTACAAGAGTGATAAGGATGGATGATGGAAACAACAGTTAAAGAATCAAGTTATTCTTTTTTTTACCCCTGCAGGTATAGCTTGTCTTGTGCTGTAGCAGGAAAGAAGTAGGATCTCACATTAGTCCTTACAGCCTCACAGGCTTGACCAGTGGAAATTTAATAAACAGTAATTTTTCTTCTTCTGTTCCAACAGTATTTCCAGTTCTAAACACATTTAAATAAGTTCTGTATATACTCACCAGTAACAATAAAGCAATTTCTTTCACTACTTCTCATTCACAAATTGGATCCCACTTCAGGGATATTGCATCCTACATGATACAACATAGTGCTCCCAGAGAGATGCCATTATCTAATATCAGAAAGGTGCTGTACTTCCAGAAGAACTGCTGAGAGTCAATCTTTGGCATCTCACACCTATTCAGTTTTCTAAAACCGCATCTAAATGAAAACTACTCTGAGAAAAAGTTTCTCCATTTCACTTTCATGCCTTGTATGCTTATCCTTACTGTAATATCCAAAATCCTCCATCCATGGTTTTCTTAGCTAGTTCATTTCTGACTAAATTACTCCACTTCTACCTCAGAGCAACCTAACCCAGTTTTTCTCATATTGAAATCGCTCCATATGAAACATCAATATATAAAAATAAAAAACTAATCACCCTACACTTACATGAGTAGGCAAACAACCACCACACCTACAGTCATGTTTCTGCTGAGCCTTCTGATTTATCATTATCACCCTACGTCTTTGAACAGAGAAGAATAACAGCTTACAGTGGACCAAACTTACTGTGAGTGTAATAGAAAATGAAGCCTTAATTAAGAGAAAGTTCAGCCCCATGACCTCAAATACAGATATCAAAACCAAGAAATTCCTACTGGCAACAGTATTTACAATCACTTCTGCAATACCCAGTGCACATGACACTCACCAGAGGACCCGTTGCTCCCATGGCACCAGTTGGTCCAGACTCTCCCTAGAAATGGAAATGAAATTACGCAATTAGAGAAATGGGTGAAAGCAAAGTGGAGTTACATCTCATCCCTGTCCTATGTGCTTCTGTTGGAGCTCAGAGGCAGGTTTGCACAGTCACCTGTGTGCATCACATAGGGCAAGAGCACTGTTTCCCATGCTGATGGGAAGTGCCATGTTTACATGTTCTCAGTGAAATAATGAAGCAGATTTAACTCCTATGTGTTCCAGCTACGAGCCCACACCACCTACCTGCTCCTACCAAGTCTTCTGCTCTTGCTGCCTCCACCGAAAGTCGTGGGTAATGTCAGGAAAGAAATTTTTTCTTACACAAACTCTCCTTAACTACTAATTACACATTTAAATTCAGATTTTGGAAGGTTCACTTCATTTACTATGTTTTTAATCTAAAGGAATAGTTCTGTCCTACATTCAATTATTACCTATGCCAGGCCAAAAACTGTTTCAGCATCAGCACTAATGAATGTGGAAAAGCTTGAAAAAAGTGTTCTATGTTCTTTTAATACAACTTTTAACCTATCTTGAAAGGACTGACTCCAGGTGGCTATCCTGTGTTACCACTGCTTTAAGCTGAAGTTGTAAGGCTGCTGCAGCGCCAGTGGGGGTCAAAAATTGTAATAGAATAAACTTGTTAGGTGAAAAATAGTCAGCTGGATGAAATATATCCTCTCTCTCCACTCCAATGCCTGTTTCATTTAAGTCAGTCTGTAGTACAGTAATTCAAAAGAGAAGAGTCAGGTTTTAATTATGCATTGCTCTATTTTATTGTATTAAAAAAGTGTTAGAAAACTGTGTTTTGCCTCTCAACTTGGTCACAAAGCCAACAAGAAACACGAACTGCCCAACTGGAAAGTTGCAACATATGCATGGGCTCCTCATTAAGAGACTTTGTTGTGTTCAGTGTCACAGATACGCGTCGCAGATGGACCGCGGTCAATTCACCCAGTGACACCTTACAGGCCTAAGACTGAGCCCCAGTTGAAACTGGGACTCTCAGCATAAAGCCCAGACATGTCATTGTATAGCAGTTTATATGTATCAAACACACAGTAAATATGGACAACTCCACTCTGCATGAATAGCACTGACAGGAGCGTGCACAAAGCTGTGTTCAGAATATCTACCCTCTTTCATGGTCATATAAAACATGCTTAACCATTTAGTTTTTTGGGCCATGAAAATACCTTTGCTCCAGCTGCTCCAATTTCACCTTTTGGACCGTCAAGTCCTTTCAATCCCTGTAAATTATGAAAATATGGAGAAATTGCATTCATATATGTACATACAGAGAGCATTCCTACTATTATTGTTAAAGTAACTCGATACTAAAGTGTTAAGAATGGATCTGAGGTGGTAAGAGTAAGAAAGGAAAAAATAAGGAAGAAAAAAAAACAGATGGAATAAAGTTTTTAAACATTTCCTAAATGGAAACCAGTTGTACAAGGTACATTTCCTTGGATTTGGTTTCCTTTTTAAAACAAGAACGGTTTTTTTAAAAAAATCCTAAAACAACAAGGAGGAGGCTCTGAGCCACAGGAAACCTACTTATTCCTCCCCAAAGTAAAATTCTGGCCAGAAAACCTGGTAATTTGTAGTCACTCCATATTGCAAACATATCCACCTCTCAAGTTCCCCACCCTAACGCAAGACTTGCCAACAAAGAGAGAGAACTGTCAGGTTTGCGCCTCCTGAAGCTTGGCAGGGCTCATGCAAGCTCCTTCCAGATTCCCAGAACATTTGAAAATAGAGTGAAGAAAGCACTAGAGAATGTAACACAGAGGTCAGTTTAAAGGGGAATAGCGTTGGTTTTCTGCAAGGCCCTCTTCCTCTCAAATGTCAGTAATTCTGCTACAGCTGGCTCGCCTGTAGTGTAGTCAAATTCCACATAAATACAAAAAAAAAAAAAAAATCTTTAGTATCCTTATAGTAAAACTGCCTGGAAATATCATCTATAAGCAGTAGGAAAACCTGTCTCTTACCCGGTGACCCTTGAGACCTGGGAGACCAGGAGCACCAGGAAAGCCTCGAGGCCCCTAAGTAGGAAAAACAAACAAACAAACAAATGAAATCCCGATTTCTGCATATGAGCCCACCAATAATGGTGCTAACAGGGATGAGGGTGCAGGTAATATGAATACTCCTAACATCCCTTCACCTTGGTGACATAGCATAGTGAGGCAGGGAATTTGAGCAGGTCGCACATGACACAGCCTTGAAGTTGGACTGTCTCAGCATTATGCATGTTTTTACTAATATTAAAAGCTTTATCATTTATATCAGGGTATGATCAAGCCTCAAATTTCAACAGAAGTAACGAAATAAAATGAGTGGCAAATGAACTTTTGAGTCTTAATATGGAGAAACATTAATTAAGCAGAGATCTAAACTCAGAGATATTTAAAATAAATATAAACTCAGAGTTGCACACTGCATATGTTCTTTTGGAAAAGTTCACCATGATAAACAACCATTACTAACACACATTTAGCAATTAAACTGAAGTTATCTTGGACTTAATTTCCTCCCCAGTTTCTCAGGGAAGACTCATGGAGGGGAGTTAGGTGCTTGTGTTAGAATATTGATCACAGGAATTTATAACAGAAATTACATGAACACCTTCACACTCTCAGACAACAACAGTTCAGCAAACACTGACTGGAGCCTAAGAGTGAGTTAACACAAGTATGAGTGGCAGAGCTTTGCACTGATGAATCATCAGTATCATGTGATAAGTGATCAATATCATATGATGACACATGATTATTTTTCTAAATACAATTGTTTTTTCTAAAGTGTAAATAATCATGTTCTTACTGGAGATCCTGGAAATCCAGGCTCACCAGCTTGTCCTGGTCTACCAGGTTCACCCTAAGGGAAAAAAAAAAGAAACAACACATTAAATTAGGAAAAAATGGGAAAATTAACTTCTCTTAACATTCTTCCATTCAAATAAATTAAGACATTCAATCATCTTCTTTTAAAATCAACCACACACATGTCCAGCAGTTGTGTATTAGGCACATTAACCTAAGAAAGGTTTTTAACCAAGAATTGGGGGAACTGAAGACTGAGCATCCCACAATGCATCCCAGCATCACAAGATGGCGCTGCCACACAATTTTCCTGGGAATTAATGAGGCAATCTTCACCCAGCACCACATTACTTTATTTTCCCACTGGAACAGCAATCTAAAACTATCTGCATTGCAGCTTGTTACTTTCCTTCTGCTCAAATATTTTAAAACGTGTATAATTCCATTCTAGGATGGTGACTATTTTCTGTGTACTGCAATGGGAAAGAAAATATGGCAGAGCCAAGAAAGCATGTTTTGGAGATTATTCAAAGTCCTCCAGTCACAACCAATCGTTCCTTTATATGCATCAATCAGTTCAAATACATCCAGGACACCAGCCTGCAGGAATATGAAAGGCTTCAGAAAAATATTTTCTGGACAGAGAGAAGGCAAAGTGCCTCACAAATGCAATTAAAGATGCCCAGACGTACTCTGGAAATGGAGGAAGGTCCTAGAGCAGTATCAAGATTCGGTTTCCCCACGCTGGGAGTTAACTGTAAACTCCTTGTACAGTGTCAGAGACTGAAACAGTTAATGATTTAAGCATTCTAGGATCACCAGGGGACTTTTGCAGGCTGGGAAGTGGCGGCTGTTGGTCCATCAAAGCCCCCTGCCAATCCTGAAAGGCAGGAAAAACCCTTTCCCCGTGCCCCTCACGGGAGCTCTGCGCAGACTCAGGAGACCTTGGAGGCTCAAGGTATGGCCTGGGACAGCATCCATGGATATAGTAACTCACAACTTCTTTGAGTTTGTGGGCTTCCCTCCCCCATCCCCAATGGATCAAGGCCACCACTTCAACTCACCGACTGCAACTACCAAGTGTCACCTCTGGACCCTGTGGGCGGTGACTATAGACATCTTTCCACTCTCAGCTTTTCTTTCTCTTACTCTCCCTTACCCTTATACTGTCTTTCCTTTCTCTCCCTTATGCATTTCCCCTAAAGGTTCTCTTTATGCCATATTGCTGTAGATGAGAGATACAGATGATAACACCCAAAATGGCAACATACCTGTTTACCTTTGAAACATAATTGTTCTAAAATAAACCCTACATATATAAGTTTTCAAACACCAATTATTCAATGTCATTTTGCTCTAATCTACCCCAAGGGATTTATTAATAAGAACCTGGGTTACCCTCCCCTTTCTGGGGGGGTTGTAACATACAGTTAAATGGGAAGGTAGCTGGTACACAAGCTATGGTAATTTTTATACTAAAATATCTAGCATCTGCAATTTTTAACGAATTTCCAAGCTATAAATTACAGTTCAGACAGATTTAGTGTGCTTTGCAAACAAATAATACACACCTACTGGCAAGCTCTTAGGCTGCTGTTGTGCAGTACATATACGTTTATGTAACATGTATAAACCACCCGTTTTACATATATGTGTACATACATGGATAAGAGTAATAAAATCTGTTACGAATATAACAAACTATCAAAAGTTTTAAGAAATTAAAGACTAAAATCTCATTGTCCAGACACACGTACATGCTACCATCACAGTTCTTCTAACTCGTCATGTGATCCCAAAAGAGAAGAGAATTGCTGCCTCATGATATATTATCACATTTGATTTCAGGAAAGACATCACAGTCAAGAACTGACTGAGGCAAGAAATAACAAAGAGCTGGTGCTTAGGCCTTAGGTACCATGGCCAAAATTCCCAGTTGTGACACTGCACTTAATGAGGAGTCTGATTACAAAGAAAAGCAAACAGATAACAGCAGTTACAACAGGCACATCTGCTGGTTAGTCACTGTCTCACAGATGCCAATGTTTGTTTTATTAAAAATTAAAAAGATACAAAGAGCAACAAACTTACATCTTCACCAGGTTTGCCTGGAGGTCCCTCTGGTCCTCGAGAACCTACTGGTCCCTAAGACATAAATATATTTCTTGAGAAGTCGATTTAGCCATCACTAAAATACCTATTTGCTTCATTTCAAAGTCTGCTTTTATGAAAACATATGGACAAAGGACAAATTTTATGCCTAAGCACATTTGCTTAATTTTGTGGTGCTCTTTCTAACCGTCCTGCCCTAAAAAACCTGCATTATATTATATGAAAATATAGGATAGACTCTTTAAGAGAAAAAAAAATACTTTAAAAATCAGTTACTGTTGCTGGAAATCTCTGGCTCTTGCCTTTTTGAATCATTTTGTTCCCTCAAAAAATAAACATTCTCATCACCCTTTGTGCAAGTTACACCACCAGGTATGGTTTTACCAGTGCTTAACCATCCTCAGGTCTCTGCTGGAAAAGTAAGAATGATCATTTATAATATCATTGGTCCTTGCTTTGAACAATACAACTCCACTGAAGTTACTTAATAGCTGAAACAACATAAGAAAAGTTCTGTTCTGAAACAAAAATGAATAACATATTGGCAATTTTCTTGCAGAAATGTTTGCATTTATCAGTCTTACCATAGGTCCTGGATCCCCAGGTTCACCAGGTGGGCCTGTGGGGCCAGCACCACCCTAAAATTAACCAAAGATTAATACAGTTACAAAGTCCAAAAGGAATTATAAGGATATCAATTAAAATCCATGACCAGGAAAATCACAGCCCGTGGGACAGACTGGATTCTAATTCAGAACCAGTTCACATTTCAATATGAGTGAAAGTTGGATACTAAAAACACTGAAGCTGTACAGAACAGTCACCATTTTCATCACTGTTCCCTTATTAAAAAATACGTGCTGGGTTAAAACCTTGTTAAAGGTCTAATAAACCATTCTTTTTGAGCTAGTTCCTGTGTACAGAGTACATCTGGAGCAGAGCTCTTGACAGCAGTTCATTTAAATTCACTTCTAGATGAAGATGTATTCAGCCACGTGTCACTGAAGATGGGCATCGCCCCAGAGATGAACACACACCCATTACTATGAGCTTTTTCTTCATCTCTAGCCAATTATCCCAAATCCCATGAGGTGAAGCACTTACTTGTTTTCCTTGGAGACCCTGAGGACCCCTCGGACCCACCGGACCCTGTCGAACACATAACTTGTTACACACTGGAAAACACCCTTTCCCAAGCAACATTCACCCAGCAAAGACAGCAAAAAAGGCCTGATAGTGACCTCCAAGATGGCATTTCTATGGTCAAACCCTTGGGAAGGCTTTTATTCAGAAAACTCTAGTTATCAAATGCACATAGAATGAAATCTTCAAACTCGAAAAGTCAGAGGAGCGTCATTTCATTAACAGCTGAAAATGTGGGCTTGATTGCTTTCTGAAACCTCACAGTTTCTCTGGAATCAGCCAGAACAACTGTGTTGTCTCCACTGAAAAAAAAATAGTAGCAAAATAAGAATAGTCTTCCCTTGAAGGGAATCTCATTACTCAGATGAATCTCATAATGGAATCAATGACAAAAATAAATTAATCCTGTTGTTCTCAGCCATGAGCTGAGAAGCAGCAATGGAAGAACGTGTTTAAATGTATCATACAAACCACCAAAACAGCTTCCAAATGGCTGTGGTTTTTTACAGAAAGTTCAGATTTTCCCTTAGAAGGTTTTATGGGATTGTTAGAAAAATCTCATGCTTAATTGTAACATGAAATAAACATTATCTTGTTTGAAAATAATTCTCTTGTTTCTAGGAACACAAAAATATCTATAAGAGACAACAATCTGCATTTTGACAGAGGCTGAAGATTTATGTCTTTTAACATTCATTAATTTTTATCAATTTTTACAAAGCAAATGTCAAAGAGTTTGTAATAGGCTATTTTAAAAATCTAATCAACATTAGAAACAGAACAATGTTTCAGCTGTCAGTTAGTTTACAAGGAAAGGAAAAAAGAATATCACATAACAGACGAATCAATCCAAAGACAGCAAGTAAGTGCCAAATTACTTTATTGGACTTTGTGTAAGGCCTTATAGAGACATAGATGTATTAATATCAAAATTATTAATGTTTGAGAATGACATAAGAAGAGACAGTACAAGAGATGCAATACCTTGAGACAAACTGAGTAAAAGGATTAAGCAAAACAATGAAGGGCAACAAAATCATTGTATGTGCACAAAGCAAGTTCACTGGAGAGAGACATTCACAGAAAAGAAAAGTTAATCCTGAGGCAAAACATCAGATTATCTTTAGAACCTTTCATATGGAATTGAAACTAATTTTGAAGGTTACTAGTGGGGACTTGGATGGATAAGATTCAGGTAGGCAAACTAATGGACAGCACAATCACTAAAGGATGGTTTCCTTAAGAATAAATGTTAAGATTTCAGCAAAGAGGGTAACAGTATTTTCAGGACATCAAACATGAAGAGAGATAATATTCAAAAACAACCCCAGGGGTTCTAGCAGAGAAAGCTTAGGGTGGTGAAACAGCTTTCACTGATGGCAAAAACGTTTAGTGTTACCACTAAGTCCCCAGTGCACAAAAAGTAAAAGACATATCTGAAAAGTGAGGGATGCCAGTGATAAAACTGGATCCATGGAGAAACAGAAATTATTTCTGTCTTGAAATAATAAAGCATAGATTTCAGTTAAGAGCTGGTTTTGGAAATTTTTTTTTTCAGTTACTACCAAAAATAACTTATTTGTTGTCACAACGTGAAAAGAAGTCTTCAAAGTCACATATTTGTTTATTCTGCTTTGTGTTACACCTGACAATTTTCAGTTAATCTGCATGGTTCAAGATATAAGAAACACAAACTCAGGAGCTGTTTTTTTCTCCTGTACCTTACTGTTAGTAGCTGCTACATTTCAGAAGGAGTGAAGGAAAACAGCAGGATGGCTAGAGGTGGGGGGAAAAAAGACTTTCATTTAGCAGAAGAATGTTTTTTCACTTGTTTTTTTTCTAGGTACTGAGCAACACAGCACTAGAATATACTGTATATCCAAGTTCTAGAGGCATAGGAAACCCTCTGAGTTTTTGCATGTGCACCCCACTTCCACCCTGTCCTACCATACAGGGTTAATCTGGTCTTACCACTGCGCCAGGCATCAGTCCCATCTGGCTGCCAAGCCCAGATTTCTCATCCAGTCCTGCCATCTGAGCTGCAAATGGCTGAAAAAATAAGATGGGTGATTTTAGCTGTAAGTCATCATCGTGGTTCAAAAGGCAAAAATCCATCTAAGCACATTTCCATTTACAACTAAATTCTTAGTTTAATCATTAAAAAAGAATTTGTCTCTCCTGTAAATTTGAGGTGTTTAAAGCTTCGAAGACCAGATGAATAAATCATATTGTCTGCCTACTATTCTGACTCTTTCCACTTTAACCTTAAATAAATGAGAGAGTTACCTAAAAAGGGAAAAACCTCCCATGAAATTAAGTAACTTTTTAAATGACCTGCAAATCTAAACCACACCTTAACTTCAGCTGCATTATTCCTTCATGTCTTCTAAAGCTTCCTTTTGTTTTCACTTACTGTGCTCCAAAGTTCAGAAATATCTTAAGGTAAAAGGAAATGTGGCTGATTTTATGGTTGCAAATCAGATTTTTTAAGCATGCTGCCCTCATCCAGCAAAGCTGAAAGCCATTGCTGTTCCTGCCACTTCACAGAGACCAATGAGTTCGAGCAGTGCCCTCCTTCTTGTGCAAGCACATAGTTGAAATCAAGTTCTGTTTTGCTTCGCTTGGAGCCAGATCCTCACTCATGGCAGGCCAGAGCTTACAGTGGCTGAGAACAAGGAACAGCTCAAATGCAGATTCAAGTTTTCTAAGATTTACTATTTGTTCCTCATCAAATTGGTCTCCAAACATATTTTCCACAAGGCTGGAGATTGCCTAACTTCAGAAACAGGAATACAAAAAAAAAATGTATTAGATCTCTGGCCACACCTATTCTTCCATGTTTTCTCTAGGGCAACAGCCTAACACCCATTATGCTGCTTCTGTGATTCTAAGAGATTCCTGTCTGCTGAAGATATTTACTTGGGCTAAATCTTCTGGATTCAAGACTATTTGGAAATGTGGTTAAAGTCATGAAAAGCTGCCCAAAGTTACGAGCCATTGGCCTAACATGAATATTTCAGATTTTTGTCAATTTTTTTTCAGTAACATTGCTGGACCATCGGAGTGAGAAATCAAAACAGGTATCTTTTAAACAGCAATAAATATGTAACTGAATATACTTGAGAATTTCAAATATCTATTTAATTATCAGTCACAATTAGTGTTCAATAGGAGGAGGGAGAAAAAGAAGTCTTGCAGAACACTTTGTCAATGTCTATGGCTGGTTAGCACTGCTTTTTACAAACAAAATTCTTATATAAATCTTCTCAGTGTTGATCTCAATACTTCCAGCAAGAAGCATAAACAATTACATTTTCATTTCTCTCACTAGTTATTTTATTATTTATAATTCATCTTACTTTTCTCTTTTCCATATTACTAATTTGATGCACTAGTTTTCCTGCAATATTTCTCAGATCTCTTGTCTTTAAATCAGCTGGAAGTAACAGAACCTTAGTGATAGTCTTAGATTTGGGCGGTTTGGCTTTTCTAGATCCCAAAACCCACTTTGAAAGGTGTGTCCTTTCCAAGGTTTCTCACATTCAACTTGTTCCAGTTCTTAGCAGAACTTTTGGCAGAACTTTTTGCTGTTGTCCCTCATGACTGGAAGATGGGAACTGTAGGCACAACATTCCATGTTGACTGAATCGAAAGGAAGTCAGTAATTGTATCATGTGGATATAATCCAACACTCACGTTCTCCTAAAGCAAGTGTAAAACTTACCCTGCTTATTCCATCCGGTCCTGGGTGAGTGGGATGCCCCGGAGGACCAGGGTCACCAGGCTGGCCAGGGATACCAGGTTCACCATCAATCCCTTGAGGACCACGAGGACCCTAGAAAGAAAATCAGAAATGCCAAGTGTGCAAAGGCGTTCACTGAAATCATAGCAACTGGCAAACAACTGCCTCTTTGTGACAAACCTGGGCTTTTAAAGATCTTCAAACAAACAACATCCCTCAAAACCTGTTCCTGCCTTCAGATCAGAAGCATTGGCTAAAATTAATTATGAATCCAAAATATAAGTAAATGGTAGTAATTTCTACCACAGGCTCTCTTAGAAACTCAGACCTCCTATCAATCCATACTGGAGCATACTACCCCTGAAAAACTACTTGGCTTTGCACACAATACAGAATAAAGTGAATTTATTTCTAAAATACATACAGCTCAGCTCAGAGCACATCCATACACACATGATTAGGAGGCTTCAGCGTAATGCTGGATTTTTACAGCCTACTGACATCATGAATGGTTTAGACAGCTCATACCATTGGTGAATTCTCAACACAGTTACAATGCCAGAAATGCAGAGTAAGTTATCTGGTGTCACAGTTATCTTTAGCTGGTACTTGCAGAGTAGGCTAGGAGCCCATCCTGTGGTTCTCATTTTGATCAGCCACTCTTGATTCCTAAACTGCATTTTTCTTAATTCATGTAAGAACTAAAATTAAATACAGAAGCAGCTAATAAAGCATTAGTGGAACAAAACCAATGGTAACAGGGCCAATAAAGATATATTTGAACCATAAATAAAGATGTTGAAGTGCTTGTCGCTACTGATTCTTTCATTAGAACAAAATGCTTGACTACAGCAAGGAAAAGTTTCATGGTATATAATGAGGTCTTCTGTTTTAAGGATCCTTAAACATAAAACTTCAGAAGCCTGGCTCAGTGAGTCATCTTTAGAGACACAACTAATAATCAGACAGACTGCTTGTATTTCCATGAGATGAGGACTATGTCTGCAACACATTTCAGTGGAATTTATGTCTGAACTGGTATGGTTTCTACTAGTATGGTTTGCAGAATGAGTTGTGAATAGGTGGAAGTCCAAAACAAATTAGAAGATTTGTGCATGATGGATGGAAGCAGAAGGTTCTAGTGGAAAATTTTATTATTTAATATCTCTGTTTTAAAGACAAGTACACACTGCCAAACCTAAAAGTGCTTACTGTTCAAAGGAGCAAAAGAATTAGTTACCTTATTTCATTTATTCTCAAAATAAAAAGAAAACAAACTTAAGCTTTACAGAAAAAAAAGCAACAAACAGTTGCCTATAAAGAATTTAGCAACCTTCTTTATGATTACTGATTTTCTATATCCAAACAAGACACTTTAACAAAATCTAATCAAGAAAATGTTGCTTTTTTTAATAACTTTTCTAAAAAGGACTTACTTTTTATTCACCAAAAATCAATCTGCTCTAAGAGAAGTATGTTTGTATTTGTAGGTAGCAACTAACTAGTGGGATATAAACAGTGTAAGTGGGTTTTTAATAAAATCTTGATTGTAATTTTATTTATTTTATGCTATGCATCTATTTATAGGTACATAAAAAAGCTCTTTCATTTTCTTTCACCAGCTCAAAATCAGTGAGGTTTGAGAGGAAAAAAAAAAAAGGGAAAAATATTATCACAAGTGCCACGAGGTGGCACCGTTTAAACACACAATTTCCTCATTCTGGCCCACTGCTGCTGATGGTCAGGAAACTATTAATGGGACTACTTGTAATAGAATAAAAGGAAAATGCGTCTCGCAGTAGAACACTCTCAAACTTCTGTCTATTTAAACTGCTACTGCAATTACAGTGGAGTGTAGATCCATTCGGAAAGAAAAACATATGAATGGTTCTGAGGATGCCCAAGTTTATTTCCTGTCTACAAAGGTAGATCTACAAAGATCATTTGTAAATACCTAAAACGTTATCATGCTCCAAAACCCACCCTCCCTAGATGCATTTTCAAATGCAGATGTGCTAGTCCCTAAATGGCTCTCATTGTTACACTAGCAAAGCATTTAATGTAAAAAATATGCTCATACTCCTATATTCATTTTACATTCAAGGGTCCTGCTTTTGTAAAAGACAGAGATCCACAGCAAGGGTGAGTTTCTTCTACTCACTAGTCAGCAGGAGCCCATTTAAAGAACAAAAAAAAAACTAATAATAATCAATAATAACCTGAAGACAGAAAGAGCTTGAAAACGTGTAGTGTTTTTGTAACATCCCCAGTCAGCAATGCATTTACCCAAACTGACTTTATAAAGGCAGTCTGTACTGTACAGGGTTACCTGCTCCATGAGGGCTTTTCATAATACAAACTGCAGGTGTGAACTAACATTTCTTTTCCACAAGTAAAAATAAAACCCTCTTCACTGGCAGTCACTGTATCTAACAGGAGTGCTCTTTGGTTTCAGACCTGACATACACACCGCTCTCTGGAAACTTTGACGTAACATTTTCAAAGGAGCTGGCTGCTTCTGAACCCCTTGATATTCCTTGAAAGCAGAATAATAACCTGTGTCAGAGGAACCCAAAAGCGTTTACAACCTTTTGGCATTTTAGGTGCTTGTAGCCACCACTGTATAGAGACATGAGAGGGATGCTTGGCAGGGAATCAGAAATTATTTAGCATCTCAGTGACAGTACTGTACATTAGGAAAGCACTTCAGACAGCCTGATTCAGAAAACACAGCCCAGGTTGCTCTGCACACAACAAGATTTCACAATTACTCCCAGATTTCTTTTAAGCATCTTGACACTCATTCTTCAGACAAGTGTCTTATGGTGATCTAAAGAGCAGCAGTGGCTTGGCAGTTGTCTCAAAGAGGCTACACACTCACCCCACTGCTTTAGAAATGTCATTTCCATCTACAGACAACAGGCACACACTGGAAGAACAGCTCAGGCGTCTGTTTTAGGCCTATGCCCAACCTCAGTATTGGCTTGCTCTCTCCTGAGGGATAGGAAAATATCCACATTGGAATTACAATGATACAACACTAAAATCTGCTTTTAGCAGTTTCTGCTCTTTGACCTAGCTTTTTCAAAAGGAACATGTCATCTTGGGTATTTTCAGCACTCCTCTTTGGCCTTTTCTGTGGTTCTCCACATGCAGACACTGAAATTCCCTTGTGAAGTCTTCATTTCCACTGAGCAATCCTGATTACATTATTCACCAGCATACCAACAACTGTAGTCACATATTAACTCCTGCTAACTTCCTGAGCTTTGTCTTTTCTCAAATGCTCTGGGTCACACAACTCACGCTGCTTCTGCTGCACGGGAGTCACCATCAAATAGTCAACAAGTTCAGAAACAGGGGAACGTGATGTTCTAGTTTTGTCTGGGAATGTTTGTTGAGAACACACAGTTTTTAGTGGAAATACCGCTAAACCTCTGTCAATTCTCTCAAAGCATTCACGTTTCAATCTAACCAAGGAACGGTGAAATAGAAACATTTCACTGATTCCTGGAAAATAGGAGGACAGTTTTGATAGCTCTAGAAGACATAGAGATAGTTTAAAGACATCTAATCTTTTGAGGTTAGTTCAAGTACTTTATTTCTGAGGTATTTAATAACTTACAGGTCTTCCCTTTGGTCCTCGTTCTCCTCGTGGACCTTGTGAGCCTGGAGGTCCCTAAAAGAAAGACCAGAAATATTAAGTACCTTTTAAACTAGCTAGTGATTAATAATGCTCTGAAAATATGAAATGCCATGCTTATTTGAAAAATAATTTGGGAGGGGTTTTTTTCCACATCATCGTAAAGAAAACAACTCTAATCACCAGGTGTTCAGTATTTCTTCTCAATTGTACATTGCCTGAAGGGAGTAGAACCAGGATACAGAGACACACAAAATAATTTCATCTCTCCTGTGCTCCACAGGTTAATTCAGCAGAGGTTTTCTGAATGCTGGAGGCTCTCCATGTGGAGCTGCACAGCTTTGAGACACTCTTCCTGCTAGTCCAGTAGTGCTCCCTGCTTAGCCACAGCTGGAGAGAATTCTGTATCTCCCTCTACTCCTGCTAGATCCCTGCTGGAGAAGCGTTTCCCAGCATCCACCCGGCACAAAAGTCCTCAGACCTGCACATCCTACAAGCACTCATCCATTTGCTTGGGATGGGCCGACCCGCGACTGTGACAACCATCCCATAATCTCACCCCCTCAAACCTCATGGCTTTGCAACCAATACCCACTAGAAGTATGGAAGAGTCCTCCTTCATATCACCTCCCCAGTACAAAACAGAAATGGCAGGAAGTGGCAAATGCCACCATCAGAGAAACAGAGGATGGAAAAGTACTCACGGCTGGTCCTGGGCGGCCTCGTATTCCTGAAACCTAAAGCAGGCAACAGAAACTAAAGTTACCACACTAATGTGATGGTTGTGTTTGTCATGACTACCCTGCAGAAAATGAGTTACTGAAAAGCAAATAACAAGAGAGGAAATTAAAGTATCATGCTTTTTAGGGGGATGGAAAAAAAGAAAAAGGAAAATATTCCACTGGTTATCAATTTCCAGTTCAGTCTTTTTATAAGCAATGTGAACAAAATCTTGGAAGTATCACTGTTATTATAAATAAAAAAATAAGTGAATTAAAATTATTTAGGCTCAACTTATCGATTTTTTTAGTCTGTTTGTCTTCACACTAGAAAGAGATAAACGGTGACATTTTATTTCACCGCTTTCTAGATACTAATTTACTGTTGTACCTCCACAAAAATCTAACTATAAAAATAAAGATTATAGCAGCTTTGACTCAGTAAGAACTTTTCCCAAAATGCAATTGACAGGAATTTCTAATGTTGCATGTGTGACACAGTGTACTTAATTCCATTCCTTTCATTCCTAGGATGTGCATTCTTGTTGTATTTACTTCATTACTGCAATTCTGCTTTAAAGCACTCAAATATACTTCCAGGGTGTGCTGATAGAGAAAAAAATACAGACTTACAGGTGGCACTATTCCAGGTTCTCCTTTTTGTCCCTGTAGGAAAAAGATGCACAAACATTAGATGGCAGAACAGAAGTGCGAGTGCAATTAACAGCACGTTAGTTTATCAATGCCATCCCTGTGACTGTGACAAAAACTAAAGCTTCTCTAAGGGTACAACCAGACTAAAGTATCTGTGACAAATAATCCATATTATTTTAATGACTATGGACACTGATTAAATGAAGGGTGTAAATTAAAACTTTCTCTAGCTGTTAACATATTTTCTGACAGAATAATCAAACTAAAAAAGTATTGTGAAACCTTTGTGCTAGAAGTGCTACAAAGCACTAGAAAATATGCAGGAGTTCTGTTGTTGGATGATTTGATTCATACAAAATGCAGAGTCCACAGCAGCATTCAGGTTCCATTTCTTCAAAATATTAAATTCCAATTTGTAACATGAAATCTGTGGGCATAAAAACCTATCTGCAGCCCAGGGACAGAATGATATTGCACAGCTTCAGCGTGAAGGACAACTTCACTCTTTGCCAATTGACTTTTCTTTGAGCTGACAATGATTGCACGTTACATCAAATCACTGGCTTTAGACCTATTGGTGGTAACTGGTTTTTTAAGGAAAAAAGAGATAAAAAATTTCCTGCCTTGTTTATCAAGCAACAATAAGGAGGTTACAGTCTACTTACAAATAGATTTAAATTTATTTTAAATTTATAAATTATTTTAAATAAATAAATCCATTTATAAACTACCCCTACATAGAGAGCACTCGGTTTTGGTGTCACCCAGAAATTATTTCAATTATTTATTGTAGTCGTTTACTATCTTAGAAGCTCATTTATCAGAATGCATTTTAATTTCTTTTGTAAGAACAGATCTTCTATTTGTTTAATTGCACGTGATGAGAGATGCTGCCCACAGAACTGTGGCTCTGGGCAGGAACACACTGTCCTACTGCCCACTGGGCAGCTCAGCCTCGGCACAAAAACCAGCTGCAGGCTTTGATAGTTCAGCATCCAATGACCTCGTGGTCCCTTCCCTCAGTCTGTGGCACGGCTGGAAGTGAAAGCACCAAACCACTCAAACTGGAATTCCTTTGATGTAGACAGCAGGGATTTTCAGCCAGGGAATTCTCTATATTAAGATCAGAGTTTTTGCCTGCATCGCAACATTTTTTCCACGTGGACTGCAATCTCTCTAGCCACTGAGGAAGACCAAGAGAAAGAATTGTTTCAAACAGAGCTTATATATGTATCTTTCATGGTGTGCTCCAAGGAGATCATAGAATCAGCTGAGTTGGAAGGGACCTCAGAGATCATCAAGTGCAACCCTTAATCCACTATCGCTGTGGTTACCAGACCATGGCACTGATGCTACATCCAGTCTCTTTTTAAAAATCTCCAGGGACGGAGAATCCACCACTTCCCTGGGCAGCCCATTCCAATGTCTGACCACCCTCTCTGTAAAGAAATTCTTTCTAATATCTAACCTAAACCTCCCCTGGCACAACTTGAGACCATGCCCTCTTGTCTTGCTGATCGTTGCCTGGGAAAAGAGACCAACCCCCACCTGGCTACACCCTCCTTTCAGGGAGCTGGAGAGAGATGCAAGAGAGTCTTTCAACAGCTGTAATATGTTAGAAAAAAAAGAAAGTGAAGGAAATCTTACCTTTCTTCCTCTACCTATGAAAAAGGAGAAAAGAAGAAAAGAGGAAATTAATGCTTTTACTCTGAGAGACAGAACACAGTAAGAGCTGAGCAGTGTTGCAGCCAGAGCCATCCCTGATCCTGGGGTGCACAGAGTATGGTGTATTGCCTACAGGGAGCTGGGGAAGTTCCCAGGGACACACATACTCCCTTGTTCAGGTGTGAGGAATCAGAACAGTTTGCAATGGTGGCCCCTGATTCTCAGCCTTTTTTTCCTCATTGCACAGAATAACAAAAATCACATTGGGAAACCAGTTTATCTTGTGGGGAATTGTCAGATGCTGCCTAATGATTGAAAGTGAAGTCAAAGACAGCTTTATTACTGGCTCCAATACAAGCAATGGTGATGGATCCACAACAAACTACATGGTATTTTTCAAAAAGCAGAGCTAACAGAGGGATTTTTGACCTTTTCTTTTTCAAAAAGCACCTGCAGTACCATGTGCCTGCATTCAGAGCCATACAGCCGCACCCATGACCACAAAAATCCTTCAGAGGAATATTTTATCAATACCTCAAATAACAGTAAGGAATTTGGGAATGTATCCACATTGCTTCTATATTTACTGGGTGTACTCTGTTGGTGTTGGCCTAATGCCTCCCAAAACACAACAGGATACACAGCCCATTTAATAATGCTCGCCACATCTTGCTCCATTTCTCAATTACATAAGTCCCTACTTTGGCCTTTATCACTACTTTGTTCTATATTAAGCTAATCAACAGCAATTATATCTCCTGAAGAAATTATTATACATAGAATGTATTTCTAAGAATTCAATACACTGTATTATATGGCATTAATTGCAAGGTAAGAAATTTTCTTTTAGGAAAATTGAGGGGGGATTGCTTTATTGAAGTCTCTCCAGGAAGAAGAAATGGACTGGAAAGGACATAATCTTTAAGGTATATAACAGACAGGATACAAACAGGGGGTCAATAATACCTCACACTCGTTTTATTTTTATGTCTCACAATAGGATCCATGTTTTCACTTTGAAGAAACACTTTACACTATGTACATTTGTTCATCTATTAGAGGCCCCCTGAATTTTATTAAAGAATACACTTTATATAGTTATGTATATGATATATATTTATGGTAATATGTTTATTATATATATTTATGTCAATATATTTATCTTTGAGTTTCAGATGAACCACAAAAAGAAGCCAGAATTCGACCTCCTTGAAACATCAAGATGGAATTCAGATCAACTTTTTAGCTGTAAAACCATTTGGGCTTATTTCAGATTCATATTCTAAAGAAAACTGTTTCCAGAACCAGCTCTGGTGCAACCCAAGATGGAAGATAACTATCAAGTATCCACTATTGCCAGATTTAAACTTTCACCACGGAAATACTATTAGAAACTTCAATATAATGAGGTTCCCTAGTTCTTTGGGTTTTCTGTCCTTTCAAAAAAGCAAACTAGAAAGCAGTCTCACCAATGGTGGGGTCAAAGTCACGTGCAGTGTGGGGACACACAGGACAGCACTCTCCCGGGGGCACCTGCGGGTTCTCACACTCCAGCAGATCCTGACACTGGATTTCATCGCAAAGAATTGCTCCGTTGTCACAGACGCAAATTTGGCACGGGGAGGGCTTCCAAATATCCCTGTTCAGGTACATCTGTCCATTCTGAGTGCAGGCTATTTCATCAACGTCTTCTCCTGGGACAGGGGAGAGAGAACACACGACATGTTTTCCAACCATGAAATCGAAGGAGTAGGACTGGACAAGGAAAGGGCACACCTGGAGATGAGAAGCAGCATCACATACACAGAGAAATCAGGCCACCAGCATAGCTGACGTTGATACTAAGGACTTTTAAATATCAGTCACGAGCCTTTCTCATTTTACCACCTTATTTCTTGGTCAGAAAGAAGTAAAATAGAGTCACCAGGGAGAGCACAGTCCCCCCACAGTACTAAATGAACTTTGCCTCATGAATCTCTGGATGTCATTCTGCTCCGTGGGGTACTAACTCTGCCCCAAGGAACTCCTGCCAATTCCCTGCTCTGTGTCAGAGCTGCGCACAGGGTGTTGGAGGCATCTGACCAGGGGGAAGGACCTGTGAGACTTCTGCATGAAATGGTACACGCTGCCTGCTCCCAGCTGCAGGTGACCTACACAGCCAGGCCTGGGACAGTGCTGAACAGATGTGACAGTGGTTGAAACAGAAAAACCTCATTCATCAGGCAAGGTTTAATTACTGGGGAATGGAGAATCAAATCTTCCAAACAGGACTTTCAGCCACAGTCCACCGGCCCAGCAGCACCCGCTGCAAGGATACCTATTGCGTTGTCTCCAGCTGAGTGACAAGAGGCTCCCCACATTAATTGTTTTGCTCAGCATTTATAATCCAGCTGCTCTGGACCTACACAATCACCCCAAAACACACAAAATATTTCTCTGGATATATATTAACTACATGCAAAATGCCTCTTAAATATTTTATCTTATGTGAAAGACTATCCTATGTCACTATTTATGTAGGATCAGCATGGACAGACTATGTGCATATGTCCCATCTAAGTACGTATTCACACATTTCTGTGGAGCTCATTCTATTTTATTGAAGTTGGATACATCATTTTTAACCTACTCTGTTCCATTACAGAAGGTTTACTTTCTCTCTTGTCTTAATACTAACTTATTTCTTTTCCTTGAATTCCAATTTAGAATTAAATTTCTTACTTATCAATTAGAATTCCACTCAATATAGTTTTTTCTCTCCCCTCTACAAACAGTCTACTGTCACCCAGGTGAAACAACTTCTGTGGGTTCATTTTGCAACCTAGAAATTCCAAAAATTTCCCCATTTGACTGGTGGCAGCATCTAAGGGGACTTAACCACCTGTTTGGGAACTGTTCTATCTGTACTTAAGTCTATGCCTTTGTTTTTTTCCTACTCTGTAGGCAAACGCTCTAAATATCATGGATTTTTTTTTTTTAATCATGAGGTGAGTATATCTCAGTATCTTCTCCTAAAATTATAATGTGTCTGAGAAAGAATTCAAAAATCAAGTTCTAAGTTTTCCTTGTGTGTCTGGTGTTTTACAGAAAACCCTAGCAGCAAAAAGAGATTTTTTCATTTTGTCTCAATGAATGTTTCATCCTCTAAAGGAACACAAGCACCCACAAAACCAATAAACTGTCCCCAGGCTGCCCCTAGACAATGTGTAACAACTTGAAGACCGAGAATCCCAGTGAAGACATTCTCTGAGTCACACACAGCAAAGCTGTCACTCACAGTCCAAAAATTACTCTCCTGACCCCTGAGATGCTGCAGAGAAGATTAATCCTACCTGGGTGGGAGCTCCATCTGATCACAGAAACCTTCCTATCAAAAGTGTCTTTGAAACTGGACAATCCAGTTAAATGCATTACTGAAAATTCCCCATCAGGTCTAATTTCTAGCTGATACAAGACTGGGAATAGGGTCAATTATAGAGAGAGAGCACATCTCCCTAGTCAGAGATCACAATCATTGTTTTCTTAAGAAAATCTGTTACTAGTGTAAAAATTCACAGTTCTAAGCACAATGAAAGTTTCACTGTTCTATACATTTCTGCCCTAATTTAAACCAGATGCAAACAGAAAATTACAAAGTAATAAATATGAACAGATTTGGAATTTCGGTTTCGTGCCTCAACTCCAGTCCAGTTACTCCATCAATGTCAAGAAGAATTGGAGCAGATGTGTCATTAACTGTTGCCTGCCATCACTAACTTCTGCAGCCCTCTTACAGAAACTCAAATGGCAACTTTCACCAGGTTGACTCCTCTTCGGTCACTTTATCACACCAACTGACAGGAGGACTAGAAGAGGTGCTTGCAGAAGCTCAGGAGGAAATGTTTTCAGTGTGAAGTAAAGACATCAACCAAGACTGCTGCACAGTCCATTTATGACACTGTGAGAATCGTTTTCCAAACAGCAGATCACATTTTGGAAACCATTCTCCTCCCTTCTCCCCTGTGAGCATGACATCACACGCTGTCTGACACACTCAGCCTTTCCCCCCCAGATGTCTGGCATATGGTCTGTGTCTCCTTTAACTAACACATCACCCTCAGAACTCGTTGTGCTGCTCCAAAGAGCAGCAGCTTGCATAAATGAAATTTCTAAGTTATTGAGCCCAAAGTCAGCGTTCTGTCATAACTTCAAATAAACCACACACAGCAACCGCTTTGGCAAATCAGAGCTGAGCCAGATGGGGACTGGCTTCTGCCCGAGTCCCGCTCAACAGCTGGGAAGGAGGCAGACAAAGGCGGGGAAAAAAGCACATACCAGCTTCTGGAAGCATACTAAGAAGTCTGCTTCCCTATCAGATTGCAGATATGCCAATGAAAAAAACACCACCACCAAAAAAAAGCCCACAACCAAAAAAAACCCACAACAAACCAAAACTAAACCAAACAAACAAATCCAACAAAAAAGAAAAAACCACACCAAAAACCCATACCTCATCACACTGCTAGAAAACGCAGGTTTACATCTTTCGATGTTCATATTTTTACATCTTTACAAAGATTTTACATCTTTTAATTATCCAGCTTTAGGAGTTGGACTCAGTGATCCTGAGTCCCTTCCAACTCAGCATATTCTATGATTACCTTGGGTGCTTCTAGTTTTCTTTTCTGCCGTGACTGCATCACACTGAGGCAGTAACCTGACAAGAGCAGCTATTTCAAAGCCAACTCATTTTAAAAGCACATTTTGATGTTTTGCTCTCAGGCCTGAGCTGCAGACATGTTATCCAGCTACACCCAAATTGGCAGAGACAGCAAAGGAACTAGTTCTACCATTTCCTCTCTGGCTTGGAAATTTGCAAGTTTGTTTTAATTACAGAGACCAACTTACAACCTCTTTATGTATCACACGTTCTTTTTATCCCTGCAGTTGTAAAACAATGTGTTGAACAGCTTGAGAAGCAGCTTTGGAAATTCTTAATGCGGCAAAAGAATCTGCTAGACCATTAACCAATTCCTTTCTTACAGAAAAAAAAGTACAATTCTAATTAGTATTGGACTGACTAAAGAACTTACAGGGTTGCCAATCCATTGAAGCTGGAGAAACTGAGTTCCAAAGCAGTCTGCAAATATGAAAGGCAAGGTAGGAGAAATACCCAATGATATATTTAAGGACTCATTCATCCATGAGCTTGCACAACCAACCTACAGAAAGAGGATTTCAATGAAATGCACTGTAAGCACAGTGCCATTTTTTTCTGCTATATATTGTCGTGTCAGTGTAACAGTTTTACTTCAAAGAAACTAATTTCTCAGAAGTCAAAGAGTCAGTTATAGCTAATGTACTAGATCATCAGACTCAGAGGCTACATATCAACAGCTTGGAAGTAAAAAATCATACCAGGCGCTGACATACCCAGGCTCAGTTTGGTGTCAACACTGAAAATGTACTAATTACTGGGGGGATGAGAGGGGCAGGGGACGTGATACGGGATCCCAGCCACTAGATGGCTGTCAACATCCGTCAGTCATCACAAGCAAGTGTCAAAGAAGTTTGTGCACATACAAGTTGCGTAAGGCACACCCTGCTTCGGGCAGTTTATGCTGAGCCTGTCTTCATTTCAAGTAAATCTCTCTCAAGGTTAATTCCACTCCTCAACAAGCCAACAACAGGACAAGTGTTTTAAAAGACAGCACATGAAGCCATTTCAATTTTTCACCACCAGCTATGCATTGTTTTGAAAGCAAAACCTGGAAATTTACTGCTGCTCCATTTACTGTTTAAAGTCACTTACTCCACATTACTGTGCCCATATTTCTTTCACTGACTTCTGGTTTGCATCTTGTGTATGAAAAAGGAAAATAAGGCCCGGGCATGGAACCAGGTAGAACAAAAAGAAAGAAGGAAAATGGCACCATAAAAAGCAGGAGCAGTCAAGCACCACTACCTCAGCTGAGGTGATGGCAGGTATATGGTGGAAGAATATATGTAAATATAAAGGTTTTGTGCAGGAGCAACCTTGGTTCATAGATGAAATGGTAAAGGAAAGAAAAGGGTTTGACACCAAAGCAGCTCCATTTCATCGCACTTTTATTAGTCCTACCAATGTGCTAACTAAAGAAACCTAAAGGCTGACAGACCTACAGCAGGAGAGAACACAGTCTAACACAGGCAGAGAAGATGAGGACTGGTACTGAAAGCACAGTCTGCCAGTGTTAGGCTTTCTTCTGCCAAGAGTAACTTCATGATGCATCCTGTAACCAAACCCAAATGCTCTGGCATTGCTTAACATAAAAAGACTGGAACAGAAGAGGTATGGGGGTTTTTTAATGAAATAGGGCTCATCTCATCTTCCCTTTGTCATCCTCATGCTACCTTGTCAAAAGAATAGGGAAATATAAGATTACACAGATACAGCAGGTTTTAAGCTCAAAAAACCTAGAATACGAAAAGCAGAGTTTCAAGATATGAATTGCAAAATTTAAGCCTGTTGACTCACAAAGCAGAGGTGCAGAAGTAAATACAAGTGAAAGATGATAAGTGCTAACAACCATTCTGTAGATGTGCTGTTGTGCATGTGTACAGACTGCCAAGGCAGGGACAAGAGGAGCTTGGTGTTAATAATGTTTGACTGTCAGCCTGCCACAACAAATGTGGGGCTTGATCCAATTCCCTTCAAATCAATGGAAAAAGCCTCTCATTTACTCCAGTAAGAATCAGACTGCCTGTTTTGTTTATCTTTTGGTAACTTTTTTTGGAGTCGTACTAAATGAAGTATTATCCTAATTATTGTACCTTGCAAATTATAATGTAAACACCAATTACTTTGAAAATCAGACAGTTTTCAGGAGTGTTGACAAATACAAAATATATTTTGCATTTGTTACACAGAAACAATTCTTGTTTATAGTTATTAACACACAGAGTTCACATAAATACTTTATAGCTATATACATAAGGATGAACCTGGAATTCCTGACTAATAAAAGACCAAACTGAAGCACAGCTTTGCCAATTTTGTGCACTCAGAAAGCTAGGAAGAGAGTTCCAAGTCAGTGCCCTACCAATGCTCCTTTGTAAAACAATTGGATAATAACAAATGCCTTTGGGAATGCACACAGGCACACAGTTTAGACTACAAACCTGTAGGAAAACAGGTTTCATCAGAACTTTTTCTCAGGAAAAGAGGTAAGGGGGTTTAATCCATCCTGCAGAGTTCCTGCTTAAAAAAAAAAAAAAAAAAAAAAAAAAAAAAAAAAAAAAAAAAAAAAAAAAAAAAAAAAAAAAAAAAAAAAAACCTAAAGGGCAATTTGCAAAGTTGAGAAAGTTGATTTTTTTAAAAGCATTCCACAGATTAAAAGATATTGCATGCTCTTAAGTCCAAATGAGTATCAATGTGATTGAGGAGGTCAGCTCTCTAGACAAGGAGCTGCAATTCTTTGTGCCTTGTTTCAGAAGTAGAAAAGTCCCAGAGTGTTATTTTAAGTGATGCAGATAGTTTTAAAACATATATTTTAGGACTGGAAAATTACAGACTCAACTGGTTTTCCTGCAGAGCCCACGAATAACTTTAAGTATGAATAAAAACTGCTAAGTATCAAGGTGCAAGTCAGCTCCCAAGCAGAGACTTAATTCATTGCTGAAATTGCTGTGGCAGTTCATAAAAGCCTTACTAAAGACACGCTTTGCACCGGGCCGGTGGCTTCTGACTGGCACTGAGGGGAGGGAGTTCACCTTCTGAGATTCATCGACCAAGAAAACCCAGCCTCCGAGCTCTAAACACCAGTCCACAGGCAAAAAGCAACAGTTGAACAATACACCCTGACTCAGGAGAAGAGGTAATTTCTCAGGTAAAGTGACCTGGCAACTGCGGTTTTTTTCTTCCAGAAAATTGTGCCAAAATATATAAATGTGTTCTCCACTCAGCATTGTAATTTCAAATTTTGCTGAATGGGGAAAACTGAATAGGAAAAAGCTATGCTTAGGATACAGTTAAAACCCCTCCAAAATTATTTTAAATTAATATCTGAAGTATGCAACTGCTTTTCCACTGTTCCCTTAACTGAATGGAATCAATGCTACCTTACATTTGGTTTGGGGGTGGTCCCTATTTCCCCAGCTCTCAAGTTCACAGATTTATGTCTCCATCAGTAAGAATAGAAGTTTTCCTTGCCTTTTTATGGATAAATTTCATTTCCAACACAGAACAATCAAGAAGAATGTTTTTATTACAAGATCCAACACATACTGTATCCAAAGACAGAATATAGTGGGATCCCTTCCAGTAAAAAGGATTTCTCTTGCTGGTCCCACAGCACTAACCAATGTTTATTATACTGTTCAATTCCCTAAGAGCATCTGGTGTGTATCTGCATCTTAACCTCACTGTTCCTGAGCTGCTGAACGAGTCTCAACCCTTGTAAACATCCCAGGCGGGGCAAGGAATTGTGCAGCAGCAACACTTTGCTCAAAGATTGATTGGACTGGTCCTTTCCTGTTGGTTACTCCACAGTCTGGGATCTGCCTATTTCAAGAGCATTTAGTTAAACCAACTCACTGGAGTTATCCCATGAAGGAGGTTGGATGTAAACATGTTTACTTTCTTTTTCTCTTTTTTTTTCAAGTAGAACCCAAGTGAATGGCTGGACACATCGCTTGGTGCCTGCAGGAGAATAGGGTGAAGGAGGGAGTTTGAAGAGCCTGATCTGCCAGCAGTGGTTGCTCAGATACTCTCAGATGACAGCAGTCAAGCCTCAAGCATACAGTGGGAAATAAAATTACTTCCAAATGTCTAAGGCTGCACAGAGACTGCAACGGGGAGGCATTCAGGGCATGCCTGAGAAAACACTATTGCAGATTTCAGCAGTTGGAGCAAATCAGCCAAAAGCTGAAGCCAGTAACAGGGTGCCTGGCCCCTGTTGGAGCCCACACAGCCACAAGTGCCCTGCTTGGACTTTGTCATACAAGGTTGTCAGGGTGAGGTCAGTTCAGCTATTGCTGCCTGTACCACAACTTTCTTCCTGACTCAGTGCTGAAAAAGCCTAAATAAAGTGCTTATCATGGCCAGTTATTATCTTCTATTATTTCAAAAGAGGCTTGAGGCAACAGAGATCATTTGTTTTTCTAAGTAAAATATTGGAGCGCAGTCTTGACTCCAGGATGACGTTTTTAAGTGGAATCACTTCATTCGCACGAAAGCAGGCTGGTCCCACAGAAACATCAGATTCTTATGGCAGGGAGCTTACAAAGAGAACATGTAGCAGGAGTATTTCAATCAGTGGAGGTAGGGGTGGGCTCAGCACTGCTGAACACTCACAAGTTCAGCAATACAGGCATTATCTTTAAAATTAAAACAGAACTAAACCTGCAATTAGCACATTTTCTAAAATGTAAGAGGTTTCATTCTGGAAGCAAACAAACCCAAACAGTGGGAATTCTGCCCAACCTGCTGCTACTGCACATTAAAGCCAATCTGATCAGGACATAGGGAACTGATCCTAACATATTTAAACTTAAGTCTAAAATAGCAAGATTACAATGAAAATTTAATATTCTTCTACAGTATATCTTGGCTTACTGTTCCAGAATCCATGGATGTTTGATTTTGGTCTTTCCAAATCCAATCTTGGACTGCTGTGCATTAGGAAAAAGTAAAGCATTTTGGCTGTGAAGAAAATTCTCTCAGCTGCTTCCTGTGTCAGGATCATCGAGACAAAGTTTCCACTCACAGTCCCTTTGGATTCCCGTGGTAAATCCATCAGCGATTCCCAAGAAACCATCTGGGCTGTCCAGTCAACCAGAAACCATTGCCCAAGGAACAAGCCATGCAGGGTAAGGTTTTACTGTGTCAGTCAGGTTCTAAAATAAGCATTTATTGATGTTGCCAGCACTGATCCTTGAGGAATGTCACCATGATCCAGCCACCAGCTGGACTCTGAACTGCCAGCTGTTACTCTTGGAACTCAGTAGTCCCACCAGCTCTTCATTCCCCTTGTTATCCACTCATTCAGTCCTATCCTGAATATAGGACTGAATACTTCCCCAATTTGCCTATGGATGTTATGGGAGATGGCATCAAAAATGTTACTTAACCAAAGTTAAACAGCATCCACTGTCTTCACTTGTGTCCCAAGCCAATCATCTCATTGTAGAAGGCAATCAGATTTAACCAATTCAATGGCAAAGGGCAAATTTATTAAATAAACAGCCCCTAACTGCAGTCTACTCTTCTCTGCACCCATCTATTCAAAATCTTACAAGTTTCACTATTCCAGTTTCACACATGCTATAACACCCAGGAGTCTAACTGGTAAAATAACAACGCACTGCAAAACAACAGGTTTGCCTTCCTTGTTTTGTAGGATTTAGCTCTTTTGAAGTCAGACAAAATGTGTATGAATATCTTTTCTTGTTACATCTAAGAGAAACACACTGCTGACCAAGCATCCTCATTCTTTGAAGCTATACACATCAAAGTTCAGTAGAAACCTGCCATTACACACTGTTTTTTCCACAAAGCTTTCCTGCATTGTGGTTTACAAAGTGGACTCATGTAATCCCCTAAATGTATCCTTGCTGGCTAATATCACCCTCCATTTCAACTAAAAATAAAGATTTGTAATTAGCAAGAAAATTCAATTCTATAATTAAAAATCCTTGCATTCCAACAGGCTCAGCCTTTCAAACAGAAGTGAAAACTACCCAGTGCTTGGGTGGAGCAGGAAGGTATTGCTAGAAAACTATACTCATAATGTGCTGTTTGTACAGCAAAACTATTCATTTGCTGAAATTCCGGGCCTCTGAGAAATAAAAAAGGGAGAATGGTAAGCAAAAAAGTCTGCAAAAATGTCAGGAACAAAGCCTCTGTTTCTTTTCTGCCACCATTACCTTTACCACAGTTCAGACAGCTCAGTCAGCAACTTCTGGTTTCAAGATGACATGGAACAGGCTTTGGCAGCCCTCAGGACATCCTGGCTGCTTTCTGCACAGCATCAGGGAGGAGGGGTATAAAGGAGCAGCCTAGTTTTTAAGCACAATCTGAAGTCAATCAGACATACATACACGAGGAAGAGACAGTGATTTAGATGTGTGTCATGCCCAAGAGAGAGTTAAAGTTATTTATTACTTACAGATATAGGAGGAACAAGCAGTTTCTTTCTTTCAGTGCAAAAAAAGTAACAATGTCAGTAAGTAACAAGAGAGTAGGGCTGAGTTCATTTTAATAAGGGTTTGGGATGAAAAAATCCTTGAGACTGAATATAAAAGCAATACAATTAGCATTGGCCAGGAATTTTTCTACAATGTGGGGTATTTTTCTTGGAGAACATAACATTATTGAAATACTGAGGAAGGTAGTTTTATTAGGTACATAATTGAAAACCTTTTCTTTCATTCTCAGGATGTTTGAAATTACCTATTTCGGTCAAAAAAAACCCCATTGGGATTTGCTAAAGAGAACTTCACACCAATAAAAGCCTTGTAATAAACATCCAAGTCAAGCTGAGGAAAAACGTTTTCATTGACCTGACCCAATTCCATCTTTTTCATCATTTCTGAGTCATGAGACCTTTTTTTAGGTTGCCCCAACTCATCAAGGCTGGCTTGGGAAAAGCCAGCTATTTATAAACAGCTTTCTCTCTAGCACAGGCTGGTGGTTGCAAACTGCAACTTCCAGGATGTCTTCAAGAAGACTTGTATTTGCAGACTAACATACTTTAAATCCTACTAGAGGAAGAGAAGATTTAGGTCAGATGAAGAATGTCTTTACTCCATTTTCAGAATGCTGTATAACTTCATTAAATTTAAGAAGGAAGTTTAAAAAAAAAAAAACAGTTTCTTATTTTGTCTTTATGCAACAGTGGGAAATGGCTACATTAACTTTTTAGGAAAAATCCAGTGTGAAAGAGTAACTAGAGTTATCTTTGCCCATCTGGAGACTCTCTCTGTTACTGTATTATACTTTGGTATTGTCCCAGTTCTTGGTCCATACATACAAAAAATGAGCATAAAAAATCCCCACCAAATGTTAAAAAGAACAAAAAAGAAAAGGTCAGCAAAGAGTGAATCCTATCCACCCTGTCATTTAGATGCATAACTTGATAAATGTCCTTTAAAAAGACACATACCAGCCATTACTTTGCTGTCCTGCAGGATTATGGTTTCTGGGACAGAGGAAATGAAAGGCTTTCCTGTAGGCTCTCTTGCTCTTATTCATTGTATATCTTTCCATACTTCAGGGAGGAAACATTATGAACTTTTGTCAGGCAAATAGTCCATACTAAAAAGGTTTGGAATAAATTAAAATTCAAGTAGAGTTGCATAGTTTAAAACAAATCAGCCATCATCACCTCCAGCTACTGTTTGCTTTGAACTTAATCTACTTTGTATTTCCCTCAGTTCCTCCTTTCAAAACTACTTTATCATTTTTCAGATCTTTTTAATTTTATCTTACTATTGTTTCTTTGAGATGAGCCCTTAAAATCCCAGGGAGGCAGCATCCAAGTTACAAGAACATTTTCTTCCAAAGTAAAGCACTACAAATACAGACAACTTGTTGCACCAGTTAACTCTCAAAGCAGAGCTAGGAGCTGCAACCAGGTGCATGTAAATGCATAGAATCCAAAAAAAGAAAATAAGCAGCATTTCTATAAAAGAATGAAAATCTCTGTGTGGTTGAAAGAAGCAGCCATGCTTAAGGGATTGGATGTTAGACTTGAAATCACTTTTAGGGAACAATTCAGAGTATGTGGGCACTCTAGTGTGACTGTACCCCATTGTTGGTATCAATACTTGGTCCTTCACTTGCACTCAGAAATCTGTACAAACAACACAGGAAGCCCTGACATAAAATTGGGCTTTAATGTGACCAAACCTGGCTTGGTCTTTGAAGTGGAAATCACCAGCTGGAAGCCAGGAATCCTGCACATCACCTTGGACTCAGTTTAACAGTGAAAGTATGTGTCTTATTTCACCTATCTACAAAATTACATGATAGCAGCACACATCCAGCTGAAAAACAAAGGACTTTGTTTTTTCATTGAAACCTTCATTGCTTTTAAATAATAAGCCTTTGGTGATGGAGCCCCCAGCATCAAAAGGCACCTATTAATGTCAGTGGGCTTTAATCCCATGCAAAGCATTATTGTGTTACATTTAGATGCACTGAAATTTCATGTTGCAACACACCAATTCCTTATAAACACCTTTCAGTATAGGTTTCCTGTCTCTAATGCAGTGATTATTTGTGGTACCGGAAATGTATCCCAAATTACATTTTCACACAGTATTTAAGACTGCAAAACAAGCAACAAGTAATAACAGCACAATTACTTCTTTGAACAGCACAATTTAGGACTTTTCATAAAAGACATAAAGGTTCACTTTAGGGTGGGTTCTACTTGAACATGGAATTATTGAGATTTTGGCACTGAAAAAACATTCTATGACTGAAGAAGCAGTTTGGATACAAACACGATACAAGTCCATTCACCGCAGCTCTTCAATATTTTTCAAATCACTCCCTGGAGAAGCTCAAATGATGCTTTGCTTGGTTCAGATAAACTCCAGCTTATCACAAGCTCATCTGGGTCTTTCAAGGTCTTAACTTTTCCTCAAAAAGCATCTTCATTTCCTAAATTTTAAGTTCCTATGTAATTTCATTTTCTGAACCAAAAAACCCTTCCACTTTATCTTCCTCCAAACCCCAAATTCTTCCTCTGAAACCGTTTCCCTGAGGAAAAAGCATATCTTTCCTTTACTTCACCGCCTTCCACCTCTGAGAGTCACATCACGAAGATACCTTAACAGTACAGTTTCCCATTCAAGAACTGCTTGATAAAATTTTAAAAGCATCAGTAACTCCATAGCAATAAGTAATTCACACTACCTCAAACAGACAAGCCTTTGCCATTCTTTTACTATCTGTTTAGAAATAGGAATCCAGTTCAGCAAAGTATTGAATATGTTGGAACACCCTCTCAGTAACAACAGTAAAGTCCGATGCTTGTTATGATCAAAGAAGCGAGATCATTAGCCTGGTTCTTCAAAGCCTGTAGGATATTTATGTTCAAGAACTTTAAGAGGTGGCTTTATTGCCTGGGTCACTACTCACATTTCTGAGTAAAGCAAGACTGGAACATCTGTGTGAAAATTAGGATGTTTTGTTCTATCCGCCTGCTGAAATTCAGTTAATCAATTAGGGATCTTATACTTCAGATGTAACACAGCTTTTAAACCAACTCTAATATTGTAGTTCCTTCAGAGCATTGCAATCACCACAAGCACCACCAAAGATACTCATATTTCTTACGTTTAAAGAAGAAGGCTGGAAATATGGTGTGGTGGTCACAGCTGATTGAAAGAGTCACAGCTCTGAGAAGCCAGTAACCATGAGTAAACTGAATTTTCTCCAGTTTACACCTGTTTAAGATTTTGACTTTCAATCCCTTGATCAGCACCTGTTTTTCACATAGGCATCTATCACTGTTCTAGGACAATTCCCAGATAATTAGAAATAGCTGGCATCTGTCCTCAGAGTATGCCAGAAGTCTGTGGCAATTTCCGGAATGCAATGTCCTGTTGCTAAATTTACTCACACTAGTGAAGAAATGCAATATTGCCAGTGCCCTTCCTCCCTAACTCCTGCTTCACCAGCGACCTGTGCTAACATAGCCTCATGCAGCTACCCCCAACAATCTTTTGTGCAAATAAGGCTAAATATTTCATCATTATATTATTTTTAAAATATTACTAATCCTATTGGGTTAGCAGACTCATACCCAGAATCAAATTCATTAAAGGGTTGTTATAATCAAATAAAATGCTCTGCAGGACATGAGAAGTGACTATTTCAGCTGTTAAAGAAGCACACCAGTGCATAAAACAGACAGAGTGCTCTCAGGGAGGAGTGTCCAACAGTGGAGCTCCAAAGCACAACCCACACATCTCCTCAGGAGAGTGCTTTGCTGCCTGGCTCTCTTCAAAAATTCATGTAAGAGTTCAAGTTTTCAATAATGTTGCAACATAAACTAGATGCATGTAATAAAACGGATTTATTTTATACTCATAGGCCACCCACAAGACTTCTTGAATACCTTCAGCAGGCCTTCAGCACCGAGTTGGAAGCATCATATGGATAAAATCTTCTCTGCTTTTATTCACCAGGGACTTATTCAAAGTTTAAATCAAAATCCTTCAAGGTCTGTAGTCTCCTAACATATACCTGTTGAATCTTACTCTTACACATGATAAAGACAATGGACAGAACTGCACTAAATGAGCAAAAGAGAAAACCAAATTTTCACAGACTTAGTGCAGAGAACCTCACCCTCAATTTGTGTGAACGGGTACTGTGGCACTGAAGTTAATGGATCAGCATTATTGCTGACAGATCTTCCTATTGTTTATAACAGCCCTTCAGCACTGTCACCTGCTGCACCATTTTTTAAACAAGTGGATATGTAGCAATTTTAAAAGCTGCAGAATGAGGTACATGTCTAAGTGTGGTCCTCTGTGTTGTTTCCCTGAAGAACTACGAAAACTGAAGAGCTGGGAGAACATAAAGGGAATATAACTTTTTGCCTCTGGCAGTGAGATAAACATGCATAAATGGATATCTTAACCTTCATAGTATCAAAAGGGAAAACCATCCTTCATAGAGCTCATTCTTATCATGTCTGTAACTGCACTCCTGTATATTGAAGAAGAGAGCAAAATATTTTCATGCTGATAAGTTTGACAAGAAAAGATAAAAACCACCTTATTGGAAACAGATGGTTTACACGGCTATGCTATAGATAAAGTTCTGTCAACATTTCCCTAAAAGGCCTCCCTGTTTCCAGCAGTTTCCAGCTGGCTGGCAACATTTCTACCTCAACTAGAAAGACACAATTTCGGGAGTAACCCACAGTGACTTCGCCGACAGAGCTGTGACACGTCAGCTCTCTCCTGTACTGTCACACAGGGACAAACACTGCCCCATCTCTGAGCACATGTACAGATATAATGTATATTTTACTAGCAGTTGTAAACCAAGGATAAGACCTGTTAGAAACTGAAAATAACACAGAGAAGACAGCTATTTGTGAGAGATGGAAAGGTTAGGTCCTAAATAAAATAAAAATCTCATCTGATGGATAAGCCAGAACAGATTTCGTTACGGCTGAAACAAGCCCCAAGTTAACAAATTACATTCAGATATGTTTTGGAAAACATTAATTCAGCTTTGTCCTTTCCAAAAACATTTCACTGCTTTGAACTAGAACTGATGATTATCTGGAATAATTTCATGCATTTTCACTAATTCTATCTATTGAAAATGAATGACTTTTAAGACCTATGTAAAAAGTAAATATAACACTGCTTTTCTTAATACTCAGTTCTGGATCCAATCCAGAATTTTGTGTTACAGTTTAGAGCACTTTAACAATCCCAAAAACATTTTTTGGCCTCATTAAATTTGGATCAAGCTTCTCTCTGTACGCTTACAATTCACTTCACATTGCCTAGCTCTCTGTTCTTCTGCTGGAAACTTTGAAGTATTAGAATTTCCTCCAATATCTGGATCACAAATTCTTTCCTGACAAGGAATTCACTCACTGCTTGACAGGGGACTTTTTGACAGGGTTTATTTGTGGTTGGTGGGCTGTTTGGGTTTTCTTATGGTTGCGGAAAGCACTAAAAATGAATAATAAATTAAACACTGACAACATGACAGATTAAATTTGCAACAGTTGCCACGAGCTATTGCAGTTACTCTCATATATAAACCATGAGAACGTGCAAAGGTTGCACTCACCCAAAGCGAGGTAACAGCCTTTTGCAGTATATAAAAAAATATTAAATTATTTATTATGTAAATCACATAAAATGTTGGGGGTTTAATAGAGAAATCCCCCCAAGAGACAATTTTTAGAAACTCGAAGACAGTTGTTTTGGGTTTTTTTCTGAGAGAATTTTAAGCGAATGAACAATTAATTAAACATTGAGGTCTGTGGCATTTCAACAGGGGTGTAGCCTCCTGTGCAATCCTGTGCTAACAAATACAAACACGGGAAAATTATATAAATTTGTGTTTACTTTGGGGAACAGGGAGAATCCTCCCTGTTGATATACTGTAGGACAAACAGGGAGAAGTTTGCTTCCAAGATGAGGTGCACCCCACTGTGCACAGCTGATAAACTGCTATATTACATAGAGATCACTATGATTTGATTGTAATACAATACTCATCAATTTAGAAATCCAGTAATTTAAAACCATTATAGAGCATAATTTACAGGCTTTCTACTTTTTTTTTCCTACCAGGAGCAAACCTATGAGGTGAAAACGTGCCTTTCTTCAACATCAGGACTAAATCTGACTTAGTGCGAAAAATATATTATGCCAAAACATAGACTGTTCCTTAGGCACTACAAAGTATAGTAAAGTATAAAAAATATATATATTTTTTTTTTAATTATCCTGTCATATTTTTGATGACAGTGACTTAACAGACCAGCGTCAACAAGGTTCTGGGATGCAAAATATTCTTTCAGGGTATTAGAAGAACAATATGAGTTATGTAGTTTCAAGTTCTTTGTCCTTGGCTGCACCATTCTGGCAAACAGAAAGTTATAATTATATTGTGTTCAGAAGCAAACCTCACTTTGAGGCATTCCTTGGATATCAACACTGGGAAGAATATAAACAGCCTTGTTGTTTCAGGGCCTCTTATACCCTTGATATTAAGCAGAGCAGTGTAGTTTACACTCAATATAGTCTATAAATCAAATATAAGAACTTACAAAGCACATAGCTCAGAGATTGCTTGTTGTATTTTATAGAATCTCTCCAACAAATCAGAAAGGTGACTGCTGAGTGAAATACAGTTATAGCATTAATAAAGGAGTAATAATAAATAAATAAAAGTCAATTCTAAAAATTGATCTTGTGTATCTGCTGAGTATCTGGCCATTGAAACTAGATAAAAATCTTAATATTCTTCAATTTTGAATAAAACACTAAAAATACCTATACTCATCAGTTGCTATTTGATCAACAGAAAATACACAATCTCTAAATACAAAACAAGATATCACTTCATGCAGATGGTTGTAAATGATCAAACTGAAATTACCACACCATAAAAATCATTCTCAGACACTGGCATTTATTGATTCCACTGCAGAAATTTCCACGTGGATTAAAAGCTTTGGTTTGGTGTTTATCAGCTCTGTACACTATGGGTATATCTGTAGACACCATGTTCTCCATAACGACGACATAGGATTTTGTAATTACATTACAAGACCTAATTCAAACAGTATTTCACCTAATGCTCTTAACCCAATCTTTTATTATTATGTTAATAGGCCATGCACTGCTCCTTTTAAAAGAAACAATATTAAATATGCAATTAAAACTCAGTTTATTGATTGAATTCTGAACTTATTACTTCTCTGAAAAATAATTTCAATTCTCTATAATTTCTTTGTTTGTTTGCTTATTACCCATATTTAGATGAGATTTGTGCTTCATTGCACTTGGTTTAGCAGCAGTTTCAGGACTCCTGCATAGGCAAAGGAACTAGAGCTGAGCCTGTTTCCCAGACCCTGGTAAATATCAGTGAAGCACATCCACTAAATCTCACCATAAGAGGCATTGCAACCTCCTAAGTTGTAATGGGGTCAGTACCAGACCCCTGGCCAATATTATGGAATAACAACATTATAGTCAGTCTTAAAAAAAAAAAAAAAAAAAAAAAAAAATACTAGGATAAGATTTCTATCAGATGTGAATATTGATATAATGCAACAATTTTCAAACTCTAGGTAACAGAAATCACTGCTGAGCTTTAATGCTCTCACTGAGGCACAAGAGAATAATAAAGATTACATCATGTTAGGGATGAAACAGTGGATAACAGATGATACCTTTCAATATGCATCTCAGTAAATACTAAAGCAGTTGCTGAGGTCTCAAGATCTCCAACAAGCAAATAGGCCTCACCAGGCATACCAGACCCCACTGACATTGCCAAGAGGCACAGATGAGAACAAATGCCCACAGGAACCTCACCTCTGCCTGAGAGACCACACTTTCCAATTAGATAGGTGAGAAACCGTCAAAAAAACCTCTAAAATGTACCTTAACAATTCTGAAAAAAATGGGATAATGAGGCACATTATGTTTTTAAGTAGTGATGTAATCAATAAAAACACAGAATATTGGGCTCAAGGGTAAAGTGGTGAGAGCAAATGAAATGTGATATAAAAGGGCCAGAGAATAGATGGCCTTACAGTCCCTTTCACCTCCAAGCACAAGAATCCAGTGAATAATCTTTCACAAACTTAACAGAGTGCTACAGAAATTATTATTTTATATATATCCGTATTTACATTTGGAGAACATGATTTATTTATTTTTATTCCAAACCGTGTAATTTTATAGGGACCTGTATTGGTGCTATGGAATAAGCAGTTCACTCAAATACTTTGGAAGAATTATTCTTTAAACACCAAAGAAAAGTTCTGGGATGAAATCCATGGCTTGCAGGTCAACATCATACTGCCTTCTTCACAATGGTGAAATTTCCTGTTCAGGACTAACTGACCACTTAGGTTTAAAAGATGTAAATTCACAAGTCTGACAGTTTTTTGTATTCATTGTGTATGCCCTATATATTTATTACCAGCTACAGAACTGAGCAAGGTTTATTCCATGTTTGCCTTCTGAAATCCCAGTTTCATCCTGAACTCTTCTCTCTCCCTCTCTCTCTCTCTCTATATATATATATAACACAGCCTTTGATATTAGGCAGTTATTCCAATAGCATGAGATTCAGCCTTAACACATTTGCATTATAATTCTCCTTTCAAAAGGTGGGAACTTTCGAGTATCCACAAAGGGGGAAACTATTTTAACACAGTAATAAAGATTCCACCTCAGATAATAAGAGAGGGAAGTGAAACTATGAGAATACATACCCCAAGATTTGAAATCGAGGTAAGGTTTGGGCATGTCGCAGGATGTTGGAAAGAGCACATTTTCAGTACTTGTGATTTCTGTGAAAGTGTTAGCACACAGGACACCACAGGATACCCAACCTGAACCTCATTCACAGTGCCTAGCAAAGCAGCCCTAAGCAATAAATTCTCATCTCCTGATGAGTCAATTAGAAAGCAGCAGGAGGGTGTTTTAAGGACTGCAGGAAGAGATTCTGCCAGCCCAGGCAGATGCACTTCCTTCATCAGCACCTTCAAACACACCTGCACTGTGCTCATAAGGTGAGGTCTTGAGCCTGGGACAGCTCAGGTGCAGATCCTACAACAAGGATCCTAGGACAAGGACAGAACAGCTCAGAGCCAGCAGGACGCTGAGCCCTGCACTGCAGCAAGCCAGTGGTCACTGGGAACTGCCAGGATGCCCCACCAACAGAGCAGTTTGAAGAGTCACTAAGCTTTATAAAGTAACTAGTCTTCAAGGATAATAAATTAGATCGGTTATGGTTTTTTTCCTACTACAGATGCTTATGGTCTCTAAAAGATTCTTTATATTCAATTTATGTAAAGAATAAAGATTCTTTATTTGCTAATTTCAAGAAAAGTTTCATTTATTAGACCATCACTGTGTGCTTTGCAGGATACCTCCACCCCAAAAGCATGAGTTAATAAAACTGAAACACTGGCATTTATTATCCCAAAACCCAGAAACAGAAACACTGTCCTGCAGACACTAAGACCCACTGGGAACATCAGATCTCACATAGCAGTCCAAAGGAAACTCGACAAGAAAGAGAGACAGGTAACTACTATTTTCCAATACCAAGCAAAACCACATCCTGTCTTCTGAAATTGCTCTACTGTTGCCTCTGCTGCAAAAGAAAAGTCCATTTCCAAACCAAAGCCTAAACTGTGCCTTAATTATTCTTCAGTGATTCTTTCATGATTTGTGAAGATTTGTTCTAAAAGCTTTAAACCTGAAACTGAATCTTCTAACGAAGTATTTCTGAAAAGTAACTAGGTTTTGGTTAAAATATCATAATTGTGTTTGCTTAACGTAAGATCAGCTCAATTTACAGCTTTAGACTTCTATTCAATTATTGCAGATGTACTTTTTGGCTCTCAAATCCCAGCTAGTCCAAAAGCCACTGTACAGCCATCGTTCCATTCTCCTCTGGTGGATGACTGGTAAACCTCTGATCAATACCTCCAATAAGCACTTTCACATGAATTTCCACCCCCATAGAAAGCTTGCCAAACTCAAGAGACAAAAGAGCTTCTGTGCCATACTTTATATCTATTTTTATGTCACAGGAGATCGTTTTTCTCTGCTGTAAGTGGTAGTTTCCTGCCAGATCCACCCACTCACGCTGCAGCTCCTCGTGGTGAACGCTTCAAAACACCCAGAGGAAGAATTCTGGCATGAGAAATATCAAAGCTTTCTACCGAAAAAAACCCATTGATCTAAGTTTTGCAACCTTAAATTCCAGCACACAATTATCTTCTGCTTCTGCACCAGCTGTTCACATCAACATGCACTGAAGTACCCCTCTGCAGACCACTACTGTGCTCAGTCTCGGATTTTCTCTTTTTAAAAAAGATAATTCCTTGTAGTGGCATATTGCAGCAGATGATGGATAAGAAACTGAACTATTAATACCATTTTTAGTCCATTTTCCTTGCTGTGTCTGTAAGTTTAGATTACTCCAGTTACCTCATCACCAAGTGTAATAAGTACATCTAGTAAAACTCTCCCACCATTACTAAAATATTTAGAGCAAAATTTAGGAAGTTTACTACAGGAAACTACTCCTTTTTGCATGAAGGAGCTTGAAATATCACTCTGAAAAACACTTACACCAAGACATAAGCAGCTTTTATGCTAAAGGAATCCTTCCTCAGAAGTTATCCATAACTTAGGGTCAAAAAGAAGGCAGCATCCATCAGCTCTTTTGTGCTGCAAACAGGTGGCGAGTGGTTAAAATTCGCACACATTCCTCAAATTTCCTCTGCCTACAGTACATAGCGTATTTTCAAATGGTTGATTCCATTTATTTGCAGTCTTCATGTGTGTTGTAAGCCTAATGAATACATGCTGAGACATCCAACAACAACAAACCAGATCATCACTTGCCAGAACAACTTTAAAGCTCTATGATGTGTAACGAAAATCAAAATAATGCTGCAAAAATTTATCTTCCAGACTCTTCCATTTAGAATTTGCTAGCAGCTCTGCCTTTTAAGTGCTCTCTCTCTCATAGGGTGAGTAGAAATACGTCCTGCTGCTATTTACTTATCTTCTGGCACTATCTGCTAATCACAGCCAGCCTGTGATTCTGTCATTTCTGTCCCTAGGACTCCAGTCAGCCCCCAGGGGATGGTGCCAATCCTGCCTCAGGGAACTGGAGACATGACCCTGGAGCCCTCCTTTCTGTTGCTGAATGGTTTGGAAACCTGAAGCAGCTGAATCAGACACACCCTTACACTTAACAAGCACATTGCTCAGGATCTATTTTATCTGTCAGGAAGTTTCCTCTCAATTGCATTTTAAGTCATTTTAGTACTTTAGACGACTATCTTTAATGGCAAACAGCATGAAGCAACATGAGATTTCTTCTTCTCTTCCTATTTTAAACTAATCCAAGTATCAGCTGCCATTTACAGAGAAATTCTGAAAATATGGATCTGAGCCTAAACCAGAATTTTTTAATAACTCGAAATAAAAACTTCTGTTGGCAAGACAAACACTGACAAATCTATATTGCTAGCACAGTGGATTATTTAACTGTTTACCAAAAGATATATACATGGGGAGGGTATAAAAAGCTGCAGAATCTCTTCTAGGAACTTACTCACTTCGAGTAGCACCTTACCACCACTGCTGTTCCAACTGTCCTCAGGTGAGGGTTCAGTTTCTTTGCATGTTCAGAAGTTTGTGACTTCAAGAATGTAAGCCACAGTCTGAAACCCTAAATTCCCTTTTTCTTTCCCTTAATTAAAATCCCCCACAAAATTTTACTCCATGACTTTTGCATTATTATTATTATTACATCATTTTATAATATCCTGCTCTGTGCTGGACAGTGTACACAATAAATGGAAAGCAGACATGATCACTCTGGGATTTCATTCATCCTGAATTTTTGATGGATTTATATGCATAGAATTTCTTTCTGCCTTTCAAATAGTCCAGTCTGGAAAAGTACCAGGTTCAATATACTGTATTTAACAGACATCTAGTATATGCTCTGACCAGCTAAAAAAATGGACATTGCAACAAAAGAGCAGGCCAGGACCAACTTAAGAAGGTAGGGTTATATTTTTAAAAAATTCAAACTCATATGAGAGTAGGCATCAAAATATTTGTATTAGGAATATATTACATTATTGTTAATCATTGTTTTGTCCTATCTATTTCTTATTTATCAAAGTATAGCAATACAAAGAGAAAGTAAAGACAGTCATCTTTCCTACAAGAAAGATAATAAAAGCAAGTTGTGGGGATAGTTGGAAAAGATTTTTTTTCCCCTCTGTTTGGATGGTGTTGCTATCACGGCCACCAATTTCTAGAAATACTCAAATTCAAACACATTTCTTAATTTAATCATGCAAATCTCTTTCCAATCGCTTTTCCATTGCAACTTTTACAGCCATTATAAATGTTTCTACCAAACCTGAATACAGGAAACCATCAGCTCTGCAAGCTGGAAGCAAATAAATGTGTTTGCTTATCAAACTCAGAACATATTAAATATATACAATAAATTACATTTAAATCAGTAAGAAGATATTTAAACCCAAATTATTTAAATAGCTCCTTAAGTATATTTACAAATGGATTTCATGTGTCCAATATTAATATACAGAGCACAGAAATAATATGCAGCTGCTCATGGTAACAGTGTTGAAACACAGTAATCACAGAATATCTCTACATGAGTAGTGATAGTAAATATTACCTTACAAAAGTCTCCATTTCTACTGTGCCTCAGTATCAATTTTCTCAGCCAGGAGCTTCAGCTTGTTAAGAACCAGATATACTTTGAACCATTACCTTCATGGCAGGAGGTGAGCATCCATGCAGACACTGGAAACACAGGCAAATATTTGGTTCTGCTTTCTCAATGAGGCAAGAGGTACGAGGCTCTAACACCCAAAATCTGGTGTTCCCTTGAGCCACCTGCAGCAACCAGGCACCTACGTAAGGGCTCAGCAAAAACAGCTGCTGGGGATGCAAGAAGTATTAGAAAAAAAAGTGTATTTCATAGAAGACTAAGTACCCTGCCCAAACTTAAATTTCAATAGTTCAGTATAATTTCAACCAGTCTCCTCCAATATTTGCCTTTTACTGCATATTAATCTCTTTTAATGATCAATAGGTTATATGTTTTGTCCCAGTTTATTTGGCAGAGCTGCTGGCAATTCTCTCAAAACAGCATTCCTTGAAGTGGTTTTGAACCTATGGTCAAAAAAAGGTCCCACTAAGATGCCTACAGACGTGTATGAAGTGCATAAAATGCAGGTGCAACCGTGTGCACTGACTGCACCGGGTGTCCTGATATTCCAAACCTGGGCCCTGACCAGACGGCATCAGAGCCCACTTCGAAGTCATCCCCTGACAGTTCTTCCTGAAAAAAAAAAAAAAACAGGGCATAAAAGGAAACAGGCAAGCCAGGGTTGTGGAAATTTGCCTTTTGCTCCAGCACAGAACTGAGATGCAGTTAGGACATGCACCTCAGCCCTTCGGTTTAAAGAACACCAGAGGAAAAGCCAATCTGTTGTTAGCAGATTTATAATGCTCTACAGTACACTGCACTCCCAACATTCTTCAGGGCCCACATATTAAAAAAATGCTGAAAAGCCATTATCCCAGGGATCAGTTGCTCTTAGCAAACCTCTCCAAGTTTCCTCCTGCAGTCGCTGCCCCCCTGCCCTCCCCTGCAGTTCCCATATGTTTTGTACCCAGAGAACCAGATAAATATGAGAGACTGATAAGGGAAAATTCCTGACAGTGATAATTACTAATCCAAACATGGAAAAGAATAGCAAAAACAAACTCTACATTTTGCATGTCTCTATAATCGATTACATCCCACCATAGTACAAAAGAACAGCACATTTTGCAGTATTTTAATACATATGGGAACTATGGCTATGAGACATAGCCAGGAAGGCTATTTTGTATGGAAATAGCTTCAGTCTTCCAGAGTTCAGAAAACTATTTCTTTAAAAATATCTCCCAAATCCCAAAGCAGATTAAATCCAGAAAATGTGGAATAGAAATCAGTCTGAAGGCCCAGGTTAGTGAAAAATTTGATGAGATTCGTTTTCAGCCCTTGGCCAGAGTTTATTTTCCTTCCCATTTACACTCAACAAATCACTGCTTGTGCATTTTCTTTCTCTCTATTTCATGTTATTACCCTGACTTACTCAAAGTAATGTAAAAGCCTGTTCTAGGCTATGGCACCTCTCTATCTAGGCTACCAGGTTTCAAACTAGTCCTGCCCTATTCATGTTTCTTACCTGATATAAATGTAGTTGGTTGGAAAAGAATAAATATAGACTAAAATAACTCTTAATACAAAAAAAAAAAAAAACAACCTAAAAAAACCTTTATAAATATAAATTTGGGTTCTTTGATTGAAAGCAGAATATCTGTTTTGTTTTTGTTTTGTTGGGCTTTTTTCCCCACAGTTGGAAAGCTAGAATTAGAGAATGCCCTGTAAAATCCCAATGGAGACAAGGTCAACTATCACTGTAGTAACTGTATCTCACACAGTTACTTTACAGTAAAATCCAGGCTGGTTTTCCACATTGTCATGAGTAAATGATGTTAATTATCTAGTGGTGAAAACACATCTTCTTGGCATTGAGGACAAAACTGTCTTTTTGGGTTTTAGCACAGAATCAGTTTTCAAATGTATTCCATCTCATCTTATTGAAACAGTTCACAGATTCATTTAAAAAGCACACACTCTCATTTTGGTGGCTGATAATAATCCAAAAGCACCACTACCATTATACATATGTTTATTAATGACTTTTCTGTTGTAGAACTTCATTTTATGCTAAAAACTGAATCAGAAATATCAATCTAAAAATCTATAAATTAAGGAAAAGTAAGAGAGGAATTGTTCATAGAGAAGCATACATTTGCCTTTTACTATTTTACTAATGAAGTTCCACTCAATACCGAAGTCCAGAAGACCGTCATCTCAATTTCAGAAATTTCAGGACAAATTATAGAAAAATTCTGCTAAAGTTGAAATTATCTATTAGGTTCCTGAATTATAATGTTGTCCCTTGCTAAAACTGTGCCCTTAACTCTGTATTTCCTAGGAAGACTCTTCCTTGGTTTATTGTCTTGACCTTCTAAAAAAAGAGACCTTTGTTTTGTTCCCACCATTGCAGCCCAACCCACTGACACATTTTGTGCAAGGAAAAAAAATACATGAGGCAAACTGTCACCAATCTATCCCATAACTTATTACCCTGGTAAAAGACACCCCGTGCCCAGAACTCGGGCACATAGCACTGCAGTGACCTGACTGCACACACAAAAGGGCCCCAAAGAAGACCAAAATCACTGGCCTGCTCTGTTGCCACCACAGTGGAAGCCGTGAGGTGCAGGAAAACAAAGCTGGGGTAGAAGTTTTAGAACTCTAAGTTCCTCCTCCTTACCTTCATATGAGGCTTCACTGCGTGAGAGGCTCTTTTACTCTACCTACATTGAGTCTGGTTTGCTTCATTTTGAAGTCCTGCAGCTCTTAAGGCTGTGATGGCTGGGTCATCCCTCCCAGCAAGGTCCGAGTCACACAGAGGATGAGCCTTACATCCAAAAAATGGCTGTGGCTGGATACCCTGTCCCAGGAGCTCCAAGGCCTCTCCACAGCTTGCACGGGAGGAAATATCCGATCATCAAGACTCCAGCAAACTCCCATTGAGTTCCACTGTGGTGGAACTCAAAGGTGTGATGAAATTGCTGCAATGCCACTTCATTTGTGAGTCTAGTGAGTACATGAGGATTCCATTCCAGTGCCAGCATTTCACAATCTCTACAGGAATGACAGCTGGCCCAGCCTTCCATAGAGAGCACCAAGGAAATCTTACACATCCCTCTAAATTTTTATAACAAAACCAATAAAAAGCAAGTGGAGGCATCACAAGCTATTATAGCTTTCTACTTCAAACATAACCTGTAACTTGATTTTGAGTACTATGCCATTTCCATATACTCGAAAATCACAGATAATAACTCCACACACGTAGACAAGGCCTTGCAGAACAGTTTTTCAGATGGATTTGTGTATTTTTCCTCTATAAAGCCACACACACTTCCCATTTGGGCAGGCAGACTCAGTCTTTCAAACAGGACCAAACATGTATCAGCCACAGAGCTGAGGGAGGGTCTCAGTGTACCCTCAAACACAGGTTTAACACAGAGGAGGGAGCAGTAACTGCAATGCAGTAACTACACACATATGTCTGTAAGCTTGTCTACTCATCTCCCCTGCACACAAACAGAAAACATCCTCCCACATTTTGGCTGCATCTAATCTACTGTTTCTGAAAGGTTACAGTCTTCTACATATAAAATATGAGCTTAATAGAAGTCATCTCTGGCAACAAATGTACTGTTCAGTTTTGTTTCAGACTTGTAATACTAACTTTTCATATAATTAAATAAGATCTTAATTAACAACACAGCATCAATTGTATCTTAGTTTCATATGAATCTCATCTACTATTATCAGCATCAGATTTTTCCTTCTTTTTGTTTACTTCTAGTATTCCATTCCAAAATGCTTTATTAGTAACCAAGCTTTAATTAATTTCACACGCTCAAGGAAAGCCTTACATCAGCATTACAGGTATCAGAAGCATCTAAACATTTTCCAAATCCTATCTTTGCTCCTACATCCTCCTCCCACAAAACATCTGTGTAGTCACACAGAACAACGTAAAAGCAATGCATGGCTAATAAATTCACATTTACTCAACATCAGAGTGCCAAGCATTCATCACATGCATCGATCCAAAAACATGGAAGGGGACAGTGCTTTTTTGCATTATCAAGCAGTTTGAACTTAATTTACCTCCCACCTTGTAGAAAACAACTCAATTACAAATAAAAGGGAGCTCAGGTATTTTGCTGTAAAATCCTTTCCAGGTCATGAGAACAGAAAATGCTTAATGATGAGTCCTGGCCCGCTGCCGGACACAGCTTCACTGTCAGGTTCTGGCAGGTCTGCACTACTCACAGCCAGTCTTCCTCATCTGAAAGCCTGACATATCAGATATTTATTTATGCTATTTAAATAAGGGAAGGTTGTTGGTTTTACTTTCTGCTTGATGTACGTCTTCATACAGCTGAACTCTGAATTCCCGAGCCTTCATTCCTGCTCCTGCTCTACCTTCTTGCTCTGGACTCCCTTACTTGGTGCTCCTGACACATCCTTGACCTCCTTCAGTGGCTGTCCACTGAGGGTCAGGCAGTCAGGCATGAGTGAATGTCTGCTGCTCTTACCCAATATTTAGGGGTCTGCCTTGACTTACAGAAAATTATTTTTCTAAGGAGTGCAAAGGCCTGTTTGCATCCAGCAGGCTGTCACATGGCTTCACTAGCAGGTTTGGTCATGCTGGTATATTCAGGATTGTAGTTGGCACTGGTTTGCAAGCTTCACGCTACTTTTGAATAACCTGCACACGGGGCTGGGAGGTTTTTAATATGTGTAGAATAACCTGTGTTTTGGTTTGTCTCAGCTCCAGTTTCAGCTTGCACATGTCTGGCTTTGCAAAAACCTGATGTTTGAATTCAAATACAATTATCGGGTAATGTTCTAGTTGCAAAATTATTTAGAGCCTTAAACCATAATTTGTTTTTTCTTGTGTTACCAACATGAAAATCTTTTACCAGGTATTCAGCTTGCATGATTAACATGAACCATTTGCTGGTTCAAATTTTAATGAAAGTGGAAATATTTTGCTGATATGTAGTGCCTTCAGGAAAATGGAAGAATTTGCTGACTAATTTTGAATTGCTTAACACATCTAATGTAGCACCACACATAATGGAATCAGGGACACGATTTGCACATACCCTGACTAAAAATTATTAATGTTAATAATTCTAAGATACCTCTTTCAAAATTTATTTTTCCTATTGATTTCTTTTTCTGTTCATCGAATGAAATCAGAGAAGACAGACTTTGCCTAGTTTCCTGTATGCTCTCCTCCTAAGGAGATCAGGATGCTTACCTGTGCATTTTGTAAATTCTGTACTGTACATATATTATGCACATATTCTAAAGTATTTCAAATGCATAAATATAATTTGAGAATGCTACATTTTTGTTATGATTAATATTCAAGAAAATTATTTCTTGAATTCATAATTTAAGGAGGTCTTTTTCCATTGTACCATGAAATAGCAATATTTTAAGATATTTAATTTACATAAAATATTTTTAAACATAACTAATTCCATCAAAGGATATTAAGTACTTTGAAGTTTCAAAAAAAGCCCCGTAGGTTATATAATATTACTTTGTTCCTATATTACAGCTGAGGAATGTGGAATATTTGAAAGTTGTCCCTTGTTTGGGTTTGTTCATCTGGAAAGATTTCTTTTATTGTTGTTTCCTAATGAAATGATGTACAACCATCACTCAACCTGAAGTAAAAAGGGCAAATAAATTGCTTCTTTCAAATTCAGGCCTACTTGTCTCCCAATTTAGAACACTGAAATCTTTACCTCTCCAAAATAGTAGGCCTATTCACCCCGAGATATTGTGAGGACAGCTACTCATCAAGTGCATTCCTTCCTCTTTTCTTTTTTAGCAGGCCAACTAGAGGTCACTTTGCAGAAATTTGACCTTAGTCTGCACTAAGTTGGAAAGACATATTCAACATTTTTTTTTTAACCAGATTCTATTTAACACCTAATTTTTGTAAATTAATAGATTTTATAAAATTGGAAAGCATTTTCAGCATCAAACTGAAATCTATTGCTTTGTTTAGTTTACTTGCTTCTTGATAACAACACTGATTTTGGTGTAAGCATGTTAAAATGGGAGTTGGACTCAACAATACTTACAGGTCCCTTCTAACACAAGATCTTCTGTGATTCTGTAATTTTTTCACCATAACCTCATTACACATTGTGAGAAGTCATGTAGTTCTGTTCCTTGAAAACAAATTTGTTCCCAGAATTTTCCAAGAGTGATGCTGTATTTTATCTGCCTCTCTGGCCACGTCTTAAAAATATCTGAGGGGGCTTGTCTTTCTTTCACCTGATTTTGAAGTGAGTCCATGTGGAACAGCAAGCAGAATAGAGCCCACCCTTCTATGCCTTAGAAAAGTCCTCTCTATTCCATTAAAGATGCAGAACACAAAGCAAGGGGGCTGCAATTAATAAAAATCTCTGTTCTTTTCAGAGACGTGCCAAAAGTATCTGGGTTTTTTTTTTTTTTCAGTTTTACTAGAAAGTGGCCAATCCCTGCTCTTCACAGCCAAGAGTCTCTGTAATACACTGAATGTCGTATTTTGTCACTCTCAACAAACTAAAGCTTGAGACTGGCAGAAGACTACAGCCAAGCAAATGCACTCCTTCAGTCTGTATTTCTTCTCATGAGTCATTACCAAGCCCAACTGAAAATGTCCAGTCCCCATGTTTTTGATACCTTGTCCTTTCCTCAAAGGAGTTCTTTTGCAAGGACTTTTCATCCTTTGGTGTGATTGTTTCAGTTGAAACACTGACTTCTTGCTGACTTAAAGGTGCTTAGTTCTACTCTAGTTGGAAGCCCCTGCTTTCATTCTTACACACACATACTCCACGGGGGGGGGGTTAAACTTGCTACGTGCACTTTTTGAACAGATTTTACTCTCAAACACTACAAAGTAAGTTTTGCTTATTTCTTCTACTCTATAAACTTTTGTTAATCCCCCCTACAATTTCAAGAGAAATGTGATTTCCCCAGATGAAACCCCTGTCACGTGAAAAGAGGATCAAAAGCTACAAACACAGTTACACTGCCTTAATCATGACCAAAGAAGATCCCTTACAGTGGGAAAGCACAACTTTTTTGGGGTGCAGTTTTAATTAGGCTTTTTCTTGACTCTCCAGAAATACACAACCTGTAATCTTTTTCCTTGGACCACGGTGACAAACACACCTAAATTCAGAAATGCTTTCAAATGAAGAGCTACATGACTTGCATCCAGATATTGAACTCTAAGTTCTCACGTTTATAGCACTGCAGTCAAAGAACGCTCTAATTAGCTGCAAAAATAAATAAGCATAGAAATTAAACATTTTAACTAATTTATAGATATATGGAAAGTGAATTTTTTTTTTTTTAAATAGGACCTGCTACTATTACACCCACAGGAGAAATACTTATTGACACAATACAGGGGTTCCATCCCCTCAGGGAGTTCAGAGTGTGACACCTGGATCACTGGAAAAGAAACAGCAGCAGCGTTAACACATGGAAAGGTAACTATAGAAAATGATGTGGTGCCAAGTTATTAAGTATTATCAAATAGGTGTCTTCTCATACCAACTATGTGAGAGTGTTTTAACCCACAGCCATAAAAATAACCACCACAGTCCACAAAGGTTAACAGTGTTTCCTGCCTTTCCGTAGTGGCTACAAAATATTTTGACTGCACTTCTGTCAGGATTTGATGCAACTAAAAAAAACACTTGTCAGAACGGAATTTTAGATGTCAGTGTCATATTTAGTATTTCCATTTTCCCAAACTATTCTTATCAACTGGGGGTTTAAAAAAAGGGAAAATAATTACTTTGGGAGAAAATAAAAAAGTATCTCATCTCATTATGATAATCCATTAACTGCAAAAGTAGGCCATGCCATTAATTCACTTTGTTTATGTACATTTCCTTGATTATTTTTGTTCTGGAACACATCATGCGTTATTTACCGATACATAATATTAAACAATAACTTACATTCAACCACATTACTTAGCTTTGAGTCAATTCTAGAGAACACTAAATAGCACAGAAATTGAAGATCTTAAAAAAAGAGAAAACGCCTACAATTTAATTGAAATGTGTGCTGATTTAGTGCAAGACACTAAAGGTATACTTCCTTTTTCCCCTTTTTTTTCCTCCCAGTCCTCCCTCACAATTCAGTGCTGGCATGTGATGCTGCAAAGCAAGGAACCAGTGAAACAACAAATGTCTCCTCCCAACATGGGACTTTACTCTTTCCCCACTCCAGTTTCATGACTTGTGCATTTTTTGGCCCCGTGTCCATTTTTTCTCATCTACATAAATTTTGAGTCAAGTCTGCAACACTGGAAACATCCATGGTAGTGCTCTAGTGTGCACAATGGTCCCACAGGCCTTGGGGAACAGCGGTTAAAGATGCTGTGGAAGAGATGGGTGTTGTTTCTCTCACTGATTTGAGGAATACTCAGGCATGGACATCCGTTAAGAAATTTTCCAATGATAAAAAGCTTGACTTCTGAGTACATTTTTATCCAGTAAATAAAGGTCGTTGTAATAAAAACTTAATCTTTCAAAACAACTGAAATTCATTTCATAGAATTTTCTGCCTCTTCTTTGGAAATACAATTCAACTAGAAGAGAAAGAATTTTTAAAGCGTAAATTATTCCTAAATGTTCCCATAAAAGTTGGGAAAGAAAAGAAATAATATCTCACTATGCCAACATTCACAATGTCTTGTTTTCCTTTTAAATGATACCCTCAAATATTCATTCATCAACATAATAAACATTTTTTACTGTTGTCCCATGTATGCATGCATACACAGGTTCATTTATACATTTATACAGTTTGCCCCAGTCTAATAAGAAGTGCCACATAGCAATCAGGGAATTTCTATACTTCCAGGAGATTGCATGATCTCAAGAATTTCATATAAATACAGTCCACTTATCTGGATGTTAATCTTATCAGTTGCTTTTCTGTCTGATATAACACATGGGAAAGAACAACATGGTTATCCATGGACAAAATTTGCCTGACTTTATTCATGTCACTGGATCATAAGCTTGATGACAACCCAATATTTTATTTAAATTATAAAACATTTCAATCAGGAAGAGACAAGCAAGTCTCCTATGGTTACTTTCAGGTAGTATTATTAGTAGTTTTTTTACTATTTTTTTCACAGAATTTGTTTTATGGCAACACCTGGAATCCTAGAGAGGACTTACTCAACTCCTGAGAGATCGGCAAAAAAAAACTGGTCCTCTCTCAAAAAGTTTACAGTGGTGTCAGTGAAAATACTAACTTACCTACTACAGAATGGGAATTAATACACTGACACTTGCCTGTTTCATTACCCATAGTCTTTATCTCTGATGCAAACTTCAGAGGGCTCTAAATTCACTCGTTTTCATGCATAACATTAAATAATATCTGAAACAGCATCAACTGACCGCTCATTACGAGGCCAAAACTGAGCCCAGCTTCTCACCCAGGAGGGAAGAAAAGGTCTCTTTTGCAGTTTCCAGTTAGGAAAAAGAACTGTGAGACTCAGTAAAAACATCCCAACAACTGAATGAGGCCCTAATCCAAGCCTTAATTCAGGCTTTTCAGGGGTGTATTGGATAAGGACCCAAAAAGTAGAAAACAACAACTTGTTACATTTATTTGTTGTTTTTCCAGTTTAAAAGTGTGCGTGTTATGAGATTTCCTCCTATCCCCAAATTACGGCCTGGAGGGAATATTTCCAAATTCTTGGATGTACTTTACATGCAAGGTAAACATTAACAAGGATAATATTTTCATGGCATGGATCCTAACTATGATGAGCATTAGGCATATACACCACAACGAGCAGATCACCCACCACACTAGGAGCCCTCCAGCCATTAATACATTATAATTTTACAGACAATGGGGGAAAAAACTCGAGCCTGTTGCACACCTGGTCTCTGGATAACGTTGCAGACCTTTGTCTTGAGTAAGTTATTCCACTGAAGTAATGGTAGCACCGTAATTTACACCAGATGAAGATCTATTCCAAGATCTGCCTCTTCCAAACAGAAATGTCAGGACAGTAAGTCAAATGATCTGACTTGACAGTACATTTTTTCATGCATTACTTACCCGAGTATGAAACTGCAATCAAAGGAAAAATATACTGCAAAATTATTTGGTGTTGAAAACTAACCCCAGAGAATCCACTGCAGATGTGACCAGTTCCAGTACCACTCAACTAAGCCTTTCAGAAATGTGCTGGGTGGGACTTGGCTTCCAACACAGCACCTTGACAATCAGAAAATGCAGACTGATGTTGGGTTTTTAGTCTGGGGTTTGGAGTTGGGGTTTTGTGAGGCAATAAGGTCAGGAGACAATTCTCCAGTGGAAGTAGCTTGTTCCAATCTCCCTGACTAATGTGTACTGAGGATCCCATTTGTATATCTCCATCTACCCTAGAATGTCAGTAGCCAACAATCCTTGGGTTAATTTGGTGCCAAGAATAATGTTATTGTATTTTCTCTCAGCAAAGTCAAAAGAATAGTCATCTAGAAAGAACCATGGAGACACAACCAGGACTGAAATTAGATATCACACCATGCTCTCCTCAAAATTAATAATCTATCATTCATGCCAAATACATTATGACTTTATATTACCACAATTCTGGTATGGCCTTTGACAGAAGTTTAATTATTGGAAAATTTCTACCAAGCAACGGTGGCTGAGAATGTAAGTTTTAAACAAACTTTTCAAAAGAAACCAAGATAATTTTAAACTGACAGTTTGATTCGGATCACAAAAGTTAGGCACAGTCTATCCCCTTGTCTACTGGAGAGATGAATGAAAGCAGACCCCTCCACCAGTTGGGTTTTTAATCCTTGCTGTGCTGGGATAAGGTTTTGCGCTGGAAGTCTGAGACTCAGAGCACACATCGATGACCTTTCGCAACCAACTTCTGGTATAGAAACAGGACTTTTCAAATGTCCCAGCATGTTCAGTTCTGGGGGGTTGGTCCATATCCAAAACTCTGGGCTTGTTTAATAAGGAGATTCCAGGCAGTCCACAGCTGACCCTGGGCAGTCACACTGGAGCTTCAGTTTGCTGACGTGGACGAGCTCTGCACTGGGGACTGAGTAGGTCCAGATGCTTCTTCTCTCTTCAGAAAGGAAATTACAGTCTATAGAAGAGGAGCTTGGCACAGCCAGCTTTCTAAGCTAGGAAATTTCATGATCTGTTGGAACATATTAACATGTACATTTTTAACTCCAACAGAGACATAGCTTGTCTCTGGAACAAATGTTTGATAGGGGCCGAGTTGCAGGGCCCAAGGGAACACGAGAGGCTGGATGATTTCACTTCCCCTAAGCCAAGGCAGTTGGCAGACATGGGTATGGTTTACTGCTTTTTCGCTTTTATTGTTATGAATTGTGTGGATAATGGATGGCAGGTTGCCTAGAGCCTGGGACAGGCCTTTTTCATGAAGGCTGAAGTAAATAAATGGTGGTTTGACTTTATTTCACTGGTTCTGTGTCGATGTCAGAAATCACAAGGATGGCAGTCTGGATGCCACCCTTGGATCAGTATCTGCTCCTGGCTTTCAGCACCAAAGCCAGGCACAACCTCTGCAGGTGAAAGGGTGAAATTTCCAAACAATTTTCCTAAGACCATTCATTCCCAAGCTCTGAATTTACATACTGCAGACCAGAGGAAAAACAAAATACATACAGCTCCTGAGAGCTGTATGTAAAAAAAAAAAGTTTCAGTCCCCATTTTCTCAGCCAAAATTTTCCTTGTACAATAAACCTGCTAATATTACATTCAAAGAAAGTGTTTATCATCTCAGTTATACATAAATCTGCACAGGTGGCTCTTCCACAAGCTATTTCAATGCCTACGTCTAGAAAAGTATTTCCACTACATGTAAAATATCTAAGGTTGGTAGTTCGGTGCCAAACATACCAGAATGAAATTTCCACTTCACAATCAGCTTAGTTGTGAGATCAAAATTTCACTGTTCAAAACATTAATTCAAAATTAATCACTTTTCTTACTCTCCTGCTGACCTATCAAGGAAAACAATAAAAACCGACATGTTTGTTTAGCTTTTCCAATCTAGAAATCAACTCAGAATCACAGTTAGGACCATCAATCAGTCATTGGTTTTCTAATTATTTCATAAGTGGGAATCAATATATATTAAGTAAACCGGCTCTTCATTTTTACCCTCAAAGCAATTTACCTACAACAAAAACAAATTTGGAGTGAAAGAGAAATTAAGAATTTGGGTTTTCCCACTTTGAACCAGTGCTGGAAGGAGACCACCAGAGACAAAGTTGAGGTCGGGCGGGGCACAAGGAAGGAGCAGGAACACAATGGTCGCTGTTCATCTTGCTCAGAGCAAGAAAAATTGGCACATGAAATGAAGAAATTCCATTTCTTAGCCAAATGAAAGTGATTTCCCTGCCCAAAATGTGTTTCTCACCCTAAGAAGGGGACAGCTTGGCAGCAGGGCAGTACAGCCAAATGCAAGTCCAAATCCTGCTCCACTGCCCTAAGTAAATGTCACATTGTCAGAGTGAAGTTCCCTCCATAGTCCTACTCAGGCTTTGCAGAGAAACTGTACCTTCCAAAGTCTCCTAATTCCCTGCTCTTAACTGAGCTCTGAGTTGCAGGGTCACGGTCCTGTCTGGAGCAGGCAGGGGATGCTTATAAATACAGAGCAATGAATTTTTTGATTGACTGAACTAAAAATAGAAGAAATACATTTTGTGCTAAAATTTCTAAAATTGGAAAGTAAACATTATTGTAAAGGTATTAAAGAGAGACAGAAAGCCATTCCTACTGTTCAATAATACCTTTTCTAGCCAAAACATGGAAATAATGAACCTCACAGCAGTGCTGATACAGGCAATGTGTTTCTCTCATGGCACAGAACTGAGGGATGGCACAGCATGGAGCACAACCAACCATACATTTCCCATAACTAACTATGTCATTTCAACTGCACTGTGAGCTCTACAAATCCATCCATGAGGTACATTTTCTATGCACACCTCATTGTTACGTCTGGCCGGATTCATGTAACTACGCACAACTTGAGGTTAACATGAAAAACAGGCCTCATTCATTCCTGGCGAGCTCTCCGTGAAAAGAATACGCTCTGAGGAGCCCAGTGATACAGGCAGAGAGGCAGAAGAGCCAACTAGTAAGGTACAAAGCCTGTGACTGCTTGATTCAGAACAAAATTACTCCTCAGAGTACCTCAAGGGCAATAATTTCAATCCCAGATGCACATCTGGTGGTAAACAATGAAAGTACAGGATAGTGTCCATGTAAATCATCCCTCTGGCAACAGAAGCATCTTCTTTCAAACAGGAGAGCATACAAAAATGTGCGACAGCCTTTTGCAAGACATCATCCTGCAACTGAGCTATGCAATTAAACATTCCTGATGTAACACAGGTGCCTAGAGCTCACTGTGAAGCACCCCGATCCAGCAAGAGGTCACTGCGTGAATAAATCTGTAGGGAGAACATTCCTTACTGAGTGTTCCCTATCAGTATCCAAAAGGAATACTCAGAATCAGCAGGCAGATGGAAACAGATGTCTCCTCACTCTGTGCTTCCATTCCCCTACCTATGAGCAGTACAATGTCCTTCAGGCATGAAAAACTTCAGGCATAACTCATTGGCCTGTGGGCTGGTTTGGAAGGAGGTGCCATTTTGCTATGATGGAGCAATATACTTCCAAAATAACCCAGAAATGAACCCCGTTTTAAAGTCCAGGTTATATAGGAATATTAAAATGTTATTAAAGAGGCCAGCAGTGCTTGAAGAACAAAAACCTTATTTCTTCCTTGGCAGTTTAGTATCAAGCTGAAGAGCCCAGAATGGTCTGTACTGCTGTCTCAGAGGTACATTGCACAGGAGCTAGGCTGTGCTTCACATAGGCTCCAAAAGTAGCTTTACAAACTTACTCCCTTTGAATCAGGCCTCAAGCATCTGATGTCCTAGTACCATCTTCTTTAATATTAATTTGTTATTAACATAGGTAGCACTTTAAACTGAGTAAGAAACTTTCCTACATGCCAGATTATTAATTTCAGGTAATTGCTGAACTATTCATATGCTATAAAAACCAATAACTCAAACATTGGATGACTCAGAGAGAATACTCCTTAATCAAAAATGCAAAGTCAGTTTGGACTAAAAATACTTGTAATATGTTTAAGGGTTTTCTATTCTCTGTTCTGTTCTTCTTAATATTCTTATGCAGCCAGAGTAACATATATACCAGCCTGTTCAAGGAATCAGCAAATTTTTCCTTTTTATTAGATAGGGAATATTCATGCCCAGATCAAACACCACAATTAGGGTACACACTGGTCCTAGTTCTTCCTGCAGAAAGTTTCTCTGAATAAGCACTGTCTAAAGCGCTGGTGCAACACACACCATAAGCTTTAATCATATATGACATAACAGAAATTCCACAGGCTATGAAAACGTGAATTTCTGCAAGCATGTCAGACTCCTCACCATAGAGCAGTGAGTGTATTTAACACAGGTGCTGGAAAACTCATTATGCATTTATTTGGACTGAAAGGAAAACATTGCCCTTCAGGCACTTTGTGTGAAGAGAATTTCATTTCTAAACCCGGAGCTGTCTGGTTGCAGGCTCCTACATGTTTCCCACAGGATGGGAACTCAAAGAAAGAAAAGGAAAATCAAAAACAAACCCACAGCAAGAAAAGTAGCATAAGCTAGAACATGGGGAGAAAAAAGGCATTTTGAGGAAACACTTTGTGTTCTTTAGTAGTACATCTATCATTAGGGATAGTAGATAGATCTGCAATTTCTCCCAGCCTCAAATCTGCTACTGGGCTGCAAAAACACACAGCAGAGCAACACATGAAGTATGGCACATGCCTGCATCATCCTCAGGAACAAGGGCTGTGTTTAGTTCATTAAGACTTGAAAGAAACATTTTAGATGCCTGAAGATATTGTGCTGCATTGCACAGAAAATATAATTGCTAAAATTGCATAGCATCTGTAATAACCTACAAATTACACAGTAGATGTTTCTTCTTTTTCATATCTGTATTCCTGAAACATTGTCACTCTATTTCTAATCAAACTGAAGGTATTAGCTAAGTTTTTCAGTGGGACAGAGACTATCATCAGCCAGAAGCATACATAATTTCTTTTATTAAACTTGCCTTAACCACAGTTGTCTGACACCATTTCTGTTGTTGTCTTCTCAGAGCAAGACTAGCAGTCCCAGGAGCATTGCTTTAACAGGACACACAAAGGGATAAGAGAAGCTTCCTCTGCACTAGCTCTGAAATCATTTGTCGAATCCTCATCTTCCTTATGCTAAATTATTCCAGGGGGAAGAAAAAAGAGAAAAAACAATGCCCAACTCCCTCAAAAATCTAAGAAAACCTACACCACTCCACCCCTGGAAAAAAGCCTTGCCTTCTACCTACTGAGACTAGTACTGAAAGAACCAGGCCTAAGCAAGACCTAGCCTCAAACTTCAGTTTGTTAGATATCAAAAGGGCTCATAATAATTAGCTATTTGTCTTGCCTGACTGACAAAATGTCCTAAAGCTTGCTCTGCCATTTTAATAAACAGTTTTACGTCATAACAAAAGCAAAAGCAGGAGGATCAGAGTGCTGGTATTTACATTTCATTGTGAACTGCATTCCATCATATAAACAAATGACTTAGAATTCCCTAAGTCTCACAAACTTCAAGGAGGAATTTCAGTCTTTCAGTCTCCAAAAAGGAGAAGATTTAAGAAAAAAAAGAAAAGAGGAGAGTACATGCACACACACAAGAATAAGATGAAGAGTTATTTAGCCATCTTATAAAGAAATAAAATCCACTTTGGGGTAAAAGAATAATTCTGATTTCTCTGGTTTTGGTTTGTTTGTTTGGCTGGGGGTTTTTTGTGGCCAAAAGTATAAGGTGATAGTTCTGACATACTGGAAACTAATTTTAGTAGAAGTGTATCCTTTTGCTAAGCCAGCCCCAAATCTATACTTTCAAAGTAAACAACTGAAAGTCAGAAGATGAACCACTCCATTAATCCTAACCAGATTCAGTTTTATATGATTACAGTGGGAGATAACAGGGATCCATTAAAACCACGCCTTTTTTCTTGTGTGAGGGTGTAAATAGAAAGACAAACTGGAGAACAGTCTTTAAGCACAACCTCAGCACATCCTATACCTCTACAGTAATTCATTACAGGAACTGCTGCCCAGGGTCTCCCAGCTGCCTCCAAGAGCAAAGCCCTTTGGTAATTATTTGATGAAGCTACAGACTTCCAGGAGCTGTCCCAGCTAATTAGAGTATGGGTGGCTACTAAGTCTGGGTAACAATACTATCCAACAGCTCATGTTTCCACTTCAGTGCATCCTTCAGCCCACAGACCAGCTTTATCTCAAAAACAGTGCTGTATTTTAGCTACATTTACAAACCCCTTCAGATGTTTAAACACTCAACCGATGGGATAAGTAGACTTAAAAAAAAAAAAAAAAAAAAACAGCACAAGTAAAATGCGTTACTCCTTTTCTCAAGAGAACTCTGCTTGGCAGGTGGTACCAGTGATGTAACTTGGGCTTTGAAAGCAGGGACACTGGATGCAGACATGGAGAGCAGCAGCAGGAGCTCACAGTCTTCCATGGCATTTTGAAATCATATGCGTGTCAGGAATTGCTCAGTTGTGATTCCAGTCCCAGTAAGAGAAAGGCAGGGAACTGTTACATCAGAATGTTTCTTCTCGTGGCACTGAGTCAACACTCACTGACATTTATAGGACTTAGACTAAGCCACAGCTGAATCCTGTTAGAAAACAGGACCACAGGAGCACCTCCTTTCCAGGCAGAGTCACATTCCCTCCTGGTACCATCACTCCAGCCAAGGGGTCCCAAAGCATTCTTCCAGGCAGAGCTACAGATCAGGATGTTACACACCCCAAATGTCACTATCTAGATTAGGCTTGCTTAATTCTGCCCCAAACTTAAGCCTCTACTGAATAGTTTGTAGCTTCATGGAAAATTTACCAGGAGTTCATCTACCATATTAAGCACAGGGATCATCTTTAGAATCCCAAAAGCCTTAGCTTCCGTGTTCTTATGTACAGAGATGATATAAGGACCTTTTTTGTGTCAGATTCGAGCACAAAGCAAACTCAGACCAAAGCCACTGAGATTCCCCTGATTCCCATGAAACCAGAAACTGGGCTTTGTCTGTGTGCTGATGTTTACTCATGACAGGAAGAAACCTTCAGTCAAAATCACATGAATTTGTGCAAAAATGTCAGTATAAATGATAAAAGATTTTTAAGATAACTACTCTTATTACAAATAACTTACTGCTGCATCATTTCTCCTAATTAAATCTTACTTCAGGCAAATAGATCCTGAAGTTTGTTGCCCTCTTTTAAACAAAAAAATGAAATAATTACAGTTTTCATTCATTAAGGGGCAAACAGATTAGTCACCTCATTACTAGAAATAAGACCATTCACGTGCCTCAAGTTAGGTACTCTCCTGAATGGGAGATTTACATAACTAAATATTTACTCTCTGTATTCATTACATCCAAACATAAACAAAATAAACTGCCTATCTTGCACCGTGCCTGTAAAATAGACAAATTCCTTACTGCAGTAGTTTCCTAGGAAACCAGGAAAGGCTCAAAGAAACAGAGAACAGCTGGAAAAAGTAAAAAAAAAAAAAAAAAGCCAACCTCAAGAACTAAGTGCTCCATACCCTCAATTTTAAAACCATCAAAATGATATCACTAATAGAAATTAGAGCAGTGCCACACACATTGATTGGCCCTGGCACTTGTCATAAGGGTAGACATGCACAGCCTAAAGAAATCAAGATTTAGCTTTTCTCTCCCCATCGTACCAAAAAGCCAAAAGAAAAAAATGATAACAAATTTAAAAAAAAAAATGCACAAGAATAGTGAGCAGTTTGCTGTAATGTGGTAAAGCTGCAGAGTTTTGATGTGTACACTATAAAGACAGCCAGCCCCACAGAGAGGTACCTACTGAAACCTTACAGGTGATTCACTACCAGAGATTTCTTTGCTGAGGAGCCAGATTGCACTTCTGAAACCAGTCAGCCCTTCCACGTGAAAATCCACGCAATTCCAGAAACGTATTACTAGCACAATGACTCAGTATGTGTATTACAGCAGTGCCCTAAGGCTTCATTTGAGATCAAGGATGCTTTGTGCTCAGCACCACACAAATTCATAGGAAGGCCCTCCACTTCACAGTAATAACGTAAAATCAAAGTATGCCCGAGTTACTCAAGCTCAGCATCCAGGTCTAGATAAAATTTTCAATTGCTACAGCAAACGTTTCCTCCAGGGGAAAGAAAAAAAACCAAAATAAAAGGTGAGTAAAGGACAATTTGTCTGACATCAGCCCTAATTTTTGAAGTAGGTTTCCAGCACGATGCCAGTCATTGGGTTAATTCCAGGATTCGGTGCTGTCAGAGCAGCCACAGTGTCATGTTGGCTCTTCCTTCCCCACATGGCTCCATTTTCCATGTTCTGCTTCACTTTTCACCAGGCTCAGTGCCTCTTACATCAGGTTCTTCCCTTCCTTTTGTTGCCGCCAATGCATGTTCCAGGACTTTCTGACTCTTGCCAAAGCAAGCATTTAAACATCTGGAAATCATCCTCCATTACTTTCACCACTGAGATGCATTTGCTTTGCAATGTAGTTCCCATACACTGGGAAGGCATCACACTTACAGATATGTAGTGTGATGCATATATGTACATTTTATAGGTAAGATAATATATACATATATATATATATAAAATAACACACTCTATATTACCCTACTTTAAAATTTAACACACAATAACATACATGATTTTCTTTTAAAAATTTACTGGTAGCTTTACAGACCCAAACACTTCAGATACGAGAGAGTTCCAAATTACAGATATCTACATTTAGAGTTGTGTTCTTTTTCTAGTGCATGAAATTTGAAGTGGATTTTTTTTTTCTAAGATTAAAAAAAAAAAAAAAAAAAACCACGACCAAAAAAACCCAAACCAAAACAAACAAAAACACAAACAAAAAAAAGGCCCAACAAACTGGAGTCTTTTGTGCTATGATTCTAGTGCATAGGCTATGAGTCTTAACCATGCCTTCAGAAGTTATTGTCACTTGCATTCCACCTCACTCCTCAGACAATTCAAGATTCAGTTCACTCCTTTGGTGGAAAATTAATACAGAGAAAAGGTAGGATACTACTTTTTGTCTATGCCTCTGAAGGAGTGGAAGATGCAGACTATTTCCACTCCTTTTCCACAGCCCAAAGTCACAACAGGGCTCTGTTACATGGACCCAAGGACTCCTCAAGAGTTATGAGCCCCACCACACACCTGACACATCTCTGGAAGTTCCTGACTCTTGCTTCCCTTTGTCTTCTATTCTCTGAGTTTTGGACACACTGAGGATTATTCAGAGGAATTGCAGGAAACCTCCAGGAGCCTTGGAGGAGTGAGATGACCCAAGCTACCCAATGGTTTCTTTTCTACCAAGAGGCTCATCACTGATGTGAGAAGCCCAAAACCAGATCATTCTTGATCACAAATAATAAAAATAATACATGGTTATCGATTATATTACTTGTCACCTATAATTATAGTTCATAATTCAAGTCTAACTGGATGCTCATAATTCAGGGCAACTGGATTCTTCTGAATAGCATGGATGGTTTGAAGATGGCTAGATAATCCTGGCACCTCATAAACCTAATGCTATGTCCTAGCCTAACAGAAGTTCTTCTTATTTCAATTATTTATATCAACAATGTGCCATGGGATGCTGTTATCCAACCACTAAATATGTGAGGATCAGTATTTGGAAAACCTGAGGCACTGCAGCTATGGGGAAAAAAACCCAAACACTTTATAGTAGATAGAAAATAAGACATAAATAATTATCATAGGATAGCAATTACTATTGCAATACACCACATTTTTACTAGATCAAAAGATTTTATAGAACCCAGTAAAGAAAATATTTGGGGAAAACTGAGCGTAAAACAGGCAATCAAGGAAGGCCAGCTTGTGTTCTCTGCTTCTGCTTTGATTTTTTTCCTTATATACTTTTTCTTGACCTACTGGGATATATAACCTGTCAGAAGGCATGAGACTTCAGGCTAAAAAGTGATTTAATACCAATCAAGGTTGTCTATGGTTTCCTGGAAGAGAGAGAACTGCTTTTAACAGGGTGCCCAGCGTAACCTCTTAGGTTACCTGTAGTAATACAGCTGTCTGGGGACAGTTCTCAAACAAGGAACAGGTTTAGTTATATGGTAGAAATTCTCTCCTGTGAGGAGGAGAGGCAACTGGCACAAAATCCCAGTTGCCTGGGATGGTATGAACCATGCATGACCCATCTCTGGAAGTGTCCAAGGCCAGGTTGGACAGGGGTCTGAGCAACCCAGTCTAGTGGAAGGTGCCCCTGCCTATGGCAGGGAGGTTGGAACAAGATGATCTTTAATGTCACTTCCTAAATAACCTAAATCATTCTGTGACCCTCTGATGATTCCTTTTATCTCCCTTAGTCTCTTCTTGCTCTACACTGTCATTATGCCTATAATCCTTCATTTCAGCTTGCTGAAGATGCTGGCAAGCATTTAATGACCAAAGAATGTTTGGAGAAGATATTGTATGGACCTTCTGTGCCAGACATCTACTGCACAGCAGGGAGCAGGCCTCAGGGAGACAGTTTATTCTTGTGTTCTTATTCTAAATGAGTTCATGTCCAAAATTCTGAATTCCTGCCAGCAGTATCAGAGTCGCTGTTAGTACTTCTATTCAGCCACATTATCCAAAGAACAGGGGCACAAAGATTCAAATTAATTCTTCAGACCTCCCATGCCACCACTACATAGTCCAAAGGTTATAAATGAAAACTAGTAAAGGCACAAAACACCATGGAAGTTTTTCAGTATAGAAACAACTTCATCATATTGTCCTCTCAGCCGCACCACTCACACAAAGCTGCAGAAAAATGCAAATTCCCCAGTCAAGTTTCAGCTGGTAGCAGCATGGACAAGGAACAGCCTTGGAACAGTTCTCCAAAGACAAGACCTATCTTCAGTAGCTAATGCAAACAGGATCCCAAGGGTCTGCGTGAATAGAAGTTCCCTGCACAGAGAGCATCCCGCCACTGGCCCTCTGACAATCATTCTTAGTCTCCCTGCTTATATAACACATGACCTTTCCTCAGCAAATGCGGGTGGGATAGTGGAATAACGGAATTTTTTCTCACTGCAAGAATAAAAGACAGCACAGCAGGCTATGAAAAATGTATGTTGCTTACCAAGAAGAGATAATTGTAAGCAATGGTTTGGATATTTTAATTACCACAGCGTGGAGGGCTTATCAGCATCCAAAGCTTCCTGCCTGTTACTGTTTTCATAGTTATAAAGCAAATTATAAAATAAGAATTTTCTGAAAAAAATTGTGTCTCTTTCTATAGACAGTATTACTGCTTTATCCCTCCTGGTAGTTCAGCAACAGCGTTAACATTTCAAATTTCTGTGAATTTAAGTTAGGAAAAAAATTAGAGAAAAGGTATTTTTTGTACACACATTATTTGACACTGACTACATAAAAGATATAAACAGTACACGATGCCATCCTCTGGGGTACCTCTATTCCTCAAAGTGTTACATGACTTATAAGCCATTTTTCTCCAGCTTGAAAGTACCTGGTTTCTTATTTTATACTATTTGAAGAAACACATTTTCCTCATTAAGCTTGGAATTAATGCATGGGACATTCCAGTTCAAATTATACCCGACCCTCTGCACGTGACAGTCTCACCAGGGCATTCAAAGGATGGTTGAACAAGGTGGGTCTGTTGCTGCTTGAGATTTCAGGCAGTGCAACAATCCTTCCTCATGCTCTGAAAGTTCAAACTCCAAGAAGCCTTTGTAAAATACTGAAATTCCAAGTTAATCTGATTAATTTATTCATTTTACACTAAGGGATACTTGGTTTTGCCCTGTGCATTAGATTAAGAATAGGGGGGGTTGTGTATAAAATAAGTCAAAGTGCAAACCCCGTCTCTCTTCCTTGACCCAACTGAGAATCCAGTGGATTAGCACTTTGATTTATTCTTTCTAAGAAGAATTTTTGAGAAAATTATATCATCAGGACTTTACACACAAAAATGTGCAGGGTCACAATGACAAACATGAGAGAAACAATCAGTATACATATAAGGATAGATCACATGCCTCCAGTTGGAATTTTGACTATTTTTTATTATTACTTTGTTATTTTTTGGCACAGAGTTTGTTGCCTTTCCCTGTATATGGAAAAATAGTTGTACACAGGCCATGAACATCTGCTAATTTTTTTTAGAGGATCATAGTGTTGTATGAAGATCTACCTTCAGAGTTTCTGCTTTCCTGCACATACCACAAAAATCCCTGTGTTTCTTTTCTCACAGAACACCAAAAAACAATTTATATGGCAAGTTCATTAGTTCTAATTCCAACCACAGAAAAATCACAGCTTACTTTACCCATACAGTAAATACAACTTCAACACCAGGAGTTGTTCCTAAGCAGGGTTTCCTAGGTACATTTATAATCAGTCAAGGGGATTGGTGGACATTTATTGTTTTCCTGAAAACTTCAAAAGAGTTAGCAAGTTGAAAAAGACTTATTTTTAACTAACTTATGTTGAACTATTTTTAAACCCATCCTACGTGTTTTACATGAACAAATCAAGCTGATGGAACATTATCATACTGAAACAAATTGGGAGGATGGAAGGACTTCACCAAGAAATGAAGACTGAGCGGGTCAAAATGTGAATAAGAGCATGAAATGACCATTTGGTTTCTAGGGCAACAATCTATATTTGTAAACATTATAGGAAAAAAATGCCTGCACTGACAAACACAGCATGCAATTATTCTTCAGTCAAAAGGTATTTTCAAAAAAACCTGCAAGTTAATGTGGATAGCTTAACATGACCCTCAGTTTTATGTATTCTAGAGTTTTGATGAAAGGCTTGTTCAGTCTGAGCAGAAGGAATCCTCCTGAGAACTCTTCTTGTGGAAATTTCTGTGTAGAGTCTCCTTTCCACACTTTTACAGTCAGGAAAGCCAAATATTCAAAAGTCAAAGATTAGTCCCCAAAGGATTATGACTTTTTTTTAATAGATATTGAATTCCCATTTTCTGCTTGTTTAGAGCTGTAATAATTTCTGGGTTTGAGTTGTTTGCTGTGATTAGGCCCTGAAACACAGGTACCTACATGCATGCACACACACATGCACCCTTTCCCACCAAGAAAGCAGAATACAGATATAAGAAAGTGATCTGGGGATCTGGAAATTTGGGGAGAGAAAAAAAAGAATCAAGTACAGAAGAACCAGGGGATCAGGCCCAGCCAGCATGGGTTTATGAAAAGCAGGTCATGCTTGACCAACACAATCTCCTTTTATGACAAGGTGACCCACTTAGTGAATGAGGGAAAGGCTGGGGATGTTGTCTACCTGGAACTCAGTAAATCCTCGGATGCTGTTCCCCACAACACCCTCCTGGAGAAACTGGCTGCTCGTGGCTCGGATGGGTGCACTGTCCACTGGGTAAAAAACCCTCTGGATGGCCAGGCCAGAAAGTGGTGGGGAATGGGGTTACATCTAGTTGGCAGACAGTCACTAGCAGTGTTCCCAAAGGCTCAGTGTTGGGTCCAATCCTGTTTAACATCTTTATCAACGATCTGGACAAGGGGATTGCAGCAAGTTCACAGACAAGAGCAGGATCTAAACTATTCCGTAATTCTAAGTATCATCAGAGCCTCGCTAAGACTGTGAGAAGTGGCAAAACAGGGGGGTTTTTTCCCCATTCATACAGAATGATAGGATATCATTCATACAGAGTACCTTTCATACATGCCATTCTCCTTAGGAGCTGTGAGGACTCTTTACAAAGATGAAAAATCCATAAAAACCTAAAGCAGCATCTGGCAAGAATGCTCAGTCATTCTCTTACTTTCTCATAGCTACAGAGGACTTTCACCTGTCATAGTATTCCGAACACTTGCCCCACTATGGAAACTGTGCAATGTAGTAACATCTTTTCTCCATGAAGATAATGTCTCCAATGTCATGAGGGGATAATGGACACATTTAATAGCCCCCATTAAACCAGCTGAGCTGTTTCTGTCTCCATTAAAGCCAGTCCATTCTCCTCTTTCCTTTGCATGGTTTCCAGACAAAATGAAAGACCTTGAGAATTCAAAGGCAGCAATGAGGATCATTAATTCAAACGGAACAGCGGCCATTCTTTGTTTTTGTTTGCTCATGCTGTCAAACAAGGCAAATTAGATACTTTTAAATCAATACCAGGGCTCACACTGATCTCAGCTGAAGTAGGGTTGACACCACAAGAGGGGGACAGGGAAAGATAATTCACCACAAAATTCAGTCAAGGTTTTGTTGCAGAAACTGATGAGAACCTAAGGGCGAGTATAGGATTGCAGTAAGAAGTATGGGAGATGGAGGCAATAAACCATCACTGCCCATGCTCATGTGGAATTTGCAGACAATGTTTCTTGAACAAGGTGATTTCCAGAATTTTGGATCTGATTCAAGTTTACTGATTTTCCACTGAAGGTGCGTTCATAATTTTTTTTAAAAACTCTTTTGAAAAAAAGCCATCACATTTACACTCCCAAGTGGTTGGGAAAGGATCCCAGAAGCATACATTGCTTCTGCTAGTAGTTTTCTCTATCCTAAGCCCTAAGGAAAAAGGAAGGATTGGACCGTGTGTGGAAAATCCAACACCCAAGATTCAGGGCTTCCAAGTATTCAGTGCTTAAATGGCACATAATTTCAGCCAGCTCCTGGGCAATTTTTGACCCTACTGCATTTCTGAACTAAACTAGGTCTCTAGACAGAATTTAAAACCAGGATCTTTCGGTCCTTCTGGGATTTCACAGTGCTGACCTTATTTATAAATAACTTTTAAATAGGCACATTTAAGCAGTCAGTCTCCAAACGTCCAATTTTGCTATACTAGGCTTGAAAGTGCCTATTTTTCCTAAGTGCATGCACCATGTAGCACTGCCAGCCAAGAGTTCTTGAGCAAAACAGATATCCACAATGGTTCCAAGAGAAAAAAAATTAATATTAAAACCGGTATTACTTAAAAGCATAACAATTGTAAGTGCCAAAAATAATATTGTTAAGCAGTATGCTTGGTTTGAAGACGTACTACAGTTATTTCATTAATTTTTTAGACCACTTTACCTGTTTTATTATATTCAACTCATCTGTCCATATCACTCCCCCCACATCATGATAAGTTCTGTAACATACTTCCACAAAAACTATTTCTTTCTTCCACCATGGCCGAGGTTGACAGTCAGCATTCAATCCTTCTCATTTTTTCTAGGACTCTCATGAAAAATGATTGGTAAAACACTGGTTTATGTATTTTCTGAAAGTCTGATTTTTTTTCTAATCTAAGCTTCCTGAAGTGCCTTTCTTGCTTCCCCAGGCACCTCCAGTATTTGTTTTCCTATTTTACCTGTACTCAAGTCGCACATTTGACTAGATGAATGGGGAGAAGTGAATCAACTGTATGGACAAAATCACCTGCAGTACAATACAATGTTGACTGATGTTAGACCTCTGCACAAGCACTAAGCCAAAGACAAATTAAGGGTAAAAACCTGCCCACTTTGCAGCATTTGTAGGCTTCAATCAGGAACTAAATAAAAGCTGAAATCCCTTGCTTATGCAATTAAACCAGACCAATGTGTAGGATGTGCCCCACTTCTACCTTCATTGCACTATCCCTCACATCACATTCAAATAGCTTTGGGTCTGTTTTTTTTTTTTTAATATAATGAATATTAGAGAAGGCGCTTCCTCAGATGTATGGTAGACAAGAGCTATTACATTCTCAAACAGGAAGATGAATAAGTGAAGTAAGTGAAAACAGATGTCACTAATTCATTACAACATATTTTGTTCTTTGACTTTACCACGTACCTCTCCATTTCCTCAGCCTTCAGTGTATGGGAAGTACATCCCAAAATGTGTTGCTACATTATTGGCTCATTCCCATAATTTCCATAATAGCAACAAAGAAGTAAATGACATGTAATAAGCCCACACAACTCTCACGTAAATTTTGCCTTTTTTTTTAAAACTGGCAAAAAAGCTATCATTTCTACTAAATAGATACCAAAAGGGGAGTCAATATTTTCATAAGTGTTTTCTTTGGTATGACACGTAACTGAAAAATGCATAATGTATGCCTCCCTTTATGGCAAGTTTATACAAAGTGCCCCCTCTATGGGACTTCTCACGCAGCTGTGCATGGGCAGGACAAGCTCATTTTTCTTTGTAGAACGAAAGTTTCGGAATTATTGCACTGGTTTATTCATCAGGCTTTGACTCCTCCTCGCTTATGCAATCCAGCGCATTACCAGACAAGCTCAGTTACAAGAAAAATTACTCTTGAAAATACACGATACAGTAACTGCAAGCTGTATTGTCGGGTACATCCCACAGTGCTTTCGAATGCCCTACAAATTCCCTTTGTTGGGCATAATTTGGAAAAGAGGACTGTTACACATGAGAAGCCTCGGAAGTACGTTCATACAATAGCTCCAGACTGTCCCAAAGCCAGTCTGCTCACATTTCAGGAAATCAACACACAGGGCGACATCCATCCCGAGCGGTAAAAGAGGACAGTCACTGCACGTCCTTCTGACCATCAGTCTCTCTCTCGCAGGCATTGAAATGACATTAAATAAAGAGGGATATAAAGCAGCCTGAGACAGCTCGAGTTACACGGGTCAGGTTCGCCCCTTGCCAGCCCCGCTGCCCCCGCAGAGCTCGGCACAGACCGCGACGCGAGCCCCGGGCGGAGGGGAGGCTGTGCCATCCCGGGGGGATCGGGCAGCCCTTCCAGCGACAATCGGGGGGAAACGAATCGGAGAAGGAAAGAGAGGAGGAGGGAAAGAAAATGGGGGGGCAGAGGGGGCGAAGGGAGCGTGTGCGAGAAGAAAGGGGAATCCACGTTTCTGCGTTCCTCTAAAACAAAGAATGTGAGAAAGCAGATGTAGTTCAGCGCAAAAGACTCCGCCCTGCCAGTGTTTACTCTCCCGGCTCGCTTGCCCAGCTGCTCTCCAGCCCCGTCCCAAGCCCTTCTTTTTGTTGGGAACTTCCCAGCGGCCGCAGCCCCGCCGGGATGCGGGGGCTCAGCCCCACGGCAGCACTTGGCCTTTGACCGCCCCTCCCGCTCTGCGCCCGCAGCGAGCGCCGCAAAACCCGGCTTTAAAAGCCTCCCTCGGTCTTCTGGTGAGAAGCCCAAAGAGCAAAACCCTTCTCTGCCCCCTTCTCAGTACGTAAAAGCAAAAGTCTTGTTCCTCTTGCGCTCCGGAGATTTTCAATTCCGCTTACTAGCCAAATGACACAACGAGCATGCTGCATGCAAAGAGGGGGGATTTATGATAACTTTCTTAGAGGGAGGGAGATAAACTCACCACCGTCATACTCGTCCTCTTCTTGTGCTTTTGTGGTTACAAATCGACCTAATAAAGCAGCAAGGATGAAAAAAGTTCTCCTTTGTACCCAGATTGCCATCATGCCTAGATATTAGACATGTATCCTCCCTGGGCAGCAAAAAAAGTGCAGAGTCGTAAGGTTATTTTAGCACCATGAAGCCAGCTGGACAGTCTTTCTGCCTTTCCGCATCAATTCCAGGACAAAGTCTGCAAGCCCTTTCTTCAGCACCAGCTCCAGCGCAGTCTGCAAACACTCCTTTCAGGGGATGCAGCTTTAAATAGGAAGAATGCTGCCTCCACTTCTCTTCCTGCCCCTTTTCAGCTCGTTCGGGCTCCTAATCATCCACTCCCTGCCAAGCAACAGTCTGATTGATGGTAAATAACCGAATCAGGGCTGGCTTCACTCTTCCTTGAACTTTTCTCTTTACGAGTACACTTGTAGGATATTTTCCTGCTGCTGTGCAGTGCATGTGCTGTGTCAGGACCAGTTATTAAGGGAGCACAGTTTCATAAGAAGCTGTCAGGAAGAGAAAGCTCTTCTTTTAACACACCCAGCCCACGCTTCCTGGGAATGGAGGGTAGAGACCCATTTGGAGACGATTCCCTTATTAGGAACTTGATCCCTGCCAGCTCGACAGAGGAGGACTTCCTCCTCTCCCGTGATAACTGCCCCCTGCCTTGCTGTAGCTGTGTTACCAAATGTGACCCCAGTCCCTTGAGAGGGACCACAGAGCTACTGAGGCAGCTTGTTTCAGGAACGTGTAAGTAACTGCCTTTCACCTAAAGGGAAATAGTCTTTCTCAAATGAATTCTTTTGCTGAATAATCTTCCCTCAAATGCTTAGCATGCTCTACACTTACTGTCCTACCAGCCAGGAAGACTATTGCAAATCTCTCGAAGATGCTCTACACTTCTAACACCAGAATGACCATCCAAACTATCCTATTATCTGCTTTTCTCCAAGATTCTCTGCCACTGTTCCCTGATGATTGGAAACCTACCTAAGCCCCAACCTAGCATTTAGCCCTTAACAATGTGCCTTAATTAGCATTCTATCGTGAGTACTAAGCCAATCTCTTTTGTGGATCATCGCAGCTGGGAGTAGGATGCTAATTTTTTTTCTTCCCATAGTGTTTATGATCTGCTGAAAGGAAGCTCAGTCACTAATCCCCTCATTTGCTAAGAGTGGGGTCACCTGTACCTGCTGCAGGGAAATGCAGATTCATCAGCTGGAAGGTTTTTTGTGTTCAGCCATTTCAGCTTGAGAACAATCCTGTTTTAAGTAAACACTTCACCTGGATTCATGCAAAATGGAACCACTCTGTCACAGTATGATTTAGCACTTCTCAGTGATGCAGAATCCTAAACCCTGCGAAATTTTCTTCTATCTCTTCAAAGGAGCAGCACAGCCAGAAGAAGAAAGGTAACCCAGAAAATGGTACAGCACTGCAATGTTACATCAAACCTCCTCTAGTAGTAAAACCAGGTATTAGCATAAAAATATGCTGAAAGAGAACAAAGTCAAAATTCTGTATTCTCTTGCACCAAGCAGCCTTGATACAACAATCTTAAGCCCATACAGGGTGTTACTGCAGGAGTAGAGTATCTCACAGTCCCTGTTGCTCAAGAGTGATAACTGTGGGGAAAAAAAACCAGAAAATATTGAAGCTGTGCAAGCCACTGCAATTTTTATTTTGAAAAGCAATAACAGTCATTGGTAAGTGTCAGTTGAGAAACTCAGAGCTGGAAAAACAAAAGATAACACTTGTTATCTTTTATTTGTTATAACACCTGCCCTGTCACAGGTGAAATTTTGTTTTGACAGGTTCATGAGGACTTGCACAGGTTTGCTAGTCTCAAAAATCATATGATTTCAGTGGCATACAGAACCCCAGGAAATCTCCCTTGAAAAGCTGATGTTATGTGATGCTTGCTAGAAACAACAGGTGCTCTAGATAATATATTTAATTTAGAGCCAGATGTTACCTTTGCTGTTTGCTCTGTTCTGTGCACACATGAGCTATGACAGGCAGCAAACATGGTTAAATCATCCCATGAAATCACACAATGCAAAATTACTATGTATATATATTAGAGAAGGAAAATAACAGATTTTAAAAACCACACTAATCAAGGTTTCACCCAGTTGGAGGTAACCCGTCACTTACAGCACTGAGTACACAAATAGTAATAATTTAAGAGAAGAAAGACTGAGAATATGAACACTGTTTTGAAAAGTCTCCTGTGCTTGTTGATGAAAAACCATTACGACAGACAGGTAGGTGTTTCTGAACTATATGCTACTAACTAGAGACAATTTATGTGAATTTTCTTATAATAAAATTGTGAATTGCTCAGAGAACCCACAGCTGAAAGTCCTTAAAGCAGCCTGGGGAAAGCTACAATGAGACCACAAAATACCTTCTCTCAGGTAACAAGTGGCAGGACAAGAGGAAATGGCCCCAAGTTGTGCAGTGAAAGTTTAGATTAGATATTAGGAAACAATTTTTTACAGCAAGGACACGGTACAGCGGTGAACACGGCTGTGGTGCAGGGCTGACTGTTGGACTCGGGTCTTAAAGGTCTTTTCCAGCCTTAACAATTTTACGATTCTATGAACTCAGGTTCTACCCCAGAACCAGAGAAATGGCCACAAACTTGTAAAACTCACCTTTACAGTCACTTTGTCCTCAAAATGGGATAACAAGTGCTCACGCTTATTTCCCCAAATCTTAAATCTGCAACAGGTTGGTAAATTCTTAGAGTATTCATAGCAAGAATGAGCACTCTGATACAAACCCCAGAACAAGAACAGGATAGAATAACGATGACGTAATTTTCCCCATACAGCACATTAAGAAAAAAAACAGAAGGACCCCTTTGACCATTTTCAATAGAATTTTTTTCTGAGGACTTAGATTTTTCAAAGATACCTTCAGCCGTTTCACTCCTTTGTAGAGATTCCTGCACCAATATCTAAAAGCTGCCCTTCAAATCTATTACTGCTTTGCTGTCACCAACAAATTATGTCACATGAATAAAATAGATGAACAACGGAATAGAAAAGGATGCAAATTGAATCCATCCCCTTATGCCTCCTTATAAATACTTCCTTTTACCATGGATCTGCATTTAAAGAGGTTTTCAGTTTTATTACAAGCACCATAAGGAGTCACTAAGTCTATCATTCTTCATTTAAACAAATTCACTTCTAGGCCTGAGCTATTTGATAGTATCCCATTGGATATGAGTGAGAGAAATTCTTCAGTTATCACCACTGTAAAAAGAGTCAGACCAAGCAATTAAGAGTGGGCAGATAAATAATTCCAAGTATGCTCAGTGTCACTTCCCCCCTCCTCCTCTCAACAGGGGAGAAGCCAGCATGGCATAGAATAGTACTTTGTATTTATGCAGCAACTTCTCTCCAATGGTTTTTCACTTTTTCCATAGACTTTAGGAGTCTGTAAGAACTGAGGAATGTGGTATTTCTCAAACTAGCCCAAGATCCTGGATTCAGTAGTAAAGCCTTTCTGGAGCTCGTTTTAATTCTGTGTCAATGAAAACTTCCACAAGATGAAAATTCCTTGGGAGGGGAATCCTGGGCCCTGACTCCTGGAGCAGGTTCTATTCCAATCCGCCTTCAATTTACTCATTGTTATACACCAAGCTTAAAGAATGTGACAACCCCAAATTTAGTAGACAGAGCCACTGTAGGAGTGGTAAGACCGAATCCTCTTTGTCTAGTCCATCTCAGTAGAGCAATAAATGTGGAAATGCAGGACACAAAACAAGGCTCTTTCCACCAGCAGGACACACTTTGAATTCAGGATGGATACCAGTTAGTGGCTGATTAGTGGCTCATGGGAGATGAAAAAGTGATAGTATGTGATTTAAAAAATCACTTTCTATTTGGATCACAGTTTGGTTTGGAAGTGACCTTTATAGGTCACCTAGTCCAATCTCTCTTCCATGAGCAGGGAAATCTTCCATTAGATCAGGTTGCTCAGAGCCCTGTCCCACCTGACCTTAAATGTTTTCAGGGATGGGGCATCCACCACCTCTCTGGAACCCCTTTTCCAGTGTTTCACCACTCATCACAAAATTCATCCTTATATCTAGTCTGAATCTACATTCTTTTGGTTTAAAGCCATTACTTCTTGTCCAATCACAGCAGGCCCTTCTCAAATGCCCATCCCCATCTTTCTCACAGACCCCCTTTAGCTGCTGGCAGGATACTACATATACAATGCTTCACATTGGAGCAACATTTAAGTTTGAAGAATCTCTGTAGAAAATGAAGAGAAACAATAAAGCAATAGCAAAATCTCCACACAAAAGCAGTGTGTGCTCCTTTAGGATCTGCTCTATAAAGTCTTCATGAAATCACAGCTGTCCCTGAAGCCAGGACACTCTTAAAAATATCAAGATACAGTACTCTGAAAAAAAAAACAAACTAAAGACTCAATATTATCCAGTCTATTGACATCCATTCTTATTTTTAGCCAATAAGTTGGTACTGTGTGTTATCTGACCTAAAAACCACACGTGAAATTCAAAATTATTCAAAAATCATAGAGCATTGTGAGTGATACATGAAGCTAGGGAATACTACTAGGCAATTATGAGGACTCAGAAATATATTAAAATAGAATTCACACACTTTCAAAATCTCCAAGTCAGGCCAGAAAAACCTGAATAATTAGCAGCTTTGAATGCTTCAGAGTACGCATACATATGAGCAATTAAAATCCGATATCCATTAGAGTCTCTACAACAGAGTTCAAGGACTTTTCATACTGTTACATACAGTGTAGCAGTGCTCCTGTTTTGAACTAACTTGTACCAAACTGACAAAAAATGCCTTCATAAAATTGAGCAAACTATCTATTATAAATCAGATCCTGGACCAGTCTTTTAGAGCAACAGGAAATCAGTGGATTCATGGAAACTGGAAATAAGTTCTCATTAAATTCAAAAGGTGCCTGTTCAAAAAACAAGCAAGATTTTCAAAAGCAACAGTTTCACCAAAGTGAGCTTAAGTCAGTGTGAGAGGTGCTATCAAGTTTTATGTAGTCAGTTAAATCCATGGTAAGTGCTGCTTGAAATTTCCACCTTGTATAAGCTCTTCAATCACCCACTTAGCTCAAAAAAAAAAAAATAAAAACAGGCAGCAAATTGACATACCACATATTTAAAGCCCAAAAATATAGTCCACATAAAAAGCTTACTCTTCTTCATTTGAACTAACCATTAAAATGAACACAACTGAGAGGAAAATATTTCTTTTCCTTTGAAGCATGTTCACTTTGCCCTTTTAAAACCCTTAGTGCAGAAGGAGTCGGTTTTCTTGTTTTATACAGATTTTTCACATAGTAAAAGGACAGAAAATTCCATTATTTAAAATAAGAAAACATAATAGGAAACTATAGAAAAGGGCAAGAATAAAACCAGTAAAATATTATATTACTTTTTAATCAGATTTTTAAATGGACTAGATTACAAACTGCACAACCTCAAAATCCTAATTTTCCTGCAGAGAAATTCGCCAAAAAAAAAAGCTAGTGACAGCTAGAGATTTAAACAATGCTACATCAGTGACGTGTTGCCCATTTGCAGGAGATTTTTGCCATCAACTTTGGATAGGAAGGCTTTGAATTTAAGTCCTTATAGAGGAAATATATTTTTTCGGTTGCATTCAAACTTTGTAATGCTATTTCAGTTTATTTTGATTTGGGGAAGTAGGATGATACTTTGCTTTTAAAGTGCTAGAGTGGAGTCATGGATTATGCAAGTCACCGAAAATGTGCTTTTTCTGTGAGCAATTCCAAACCCAATAAGCTCAGTAAGGTTATTGGCACTGGCAGCCTTTCCTTCAGAATGCCTCAATTAAATTAAACTCAACATTAGTCTAAGCAAAAAAATCAAGGAATTAATTAGGGAAATAATTGGGGAAAGTCTTGCATGAAGTCCTCTGTAAATTATACTTATTCTTTACCTAGAACAGGAAAACAGCATCATTATTTCACTGTTTATTGCAAATTCATTGTCAGTCTGTTTTTTGTCTGCCTAAGCACTTAAACTGATTAAGTGAAAACATAAAAGATTCACAGCAAGCTACCCACTTAGATGGCAAGGGCAAATGCTGATCTGTAATTCAAATAGGCCCCAACTGATGATAGGTCTACACTTTTTTTCCCCCCCTAATATTTAATTAATTTACCTTAAGACCCTAAGATAGTTTAGTTTACTTTGCACCTTTTCATTGACTGAAAGTCCATGCGAAAGTAGAGTTGAAGTCCTATCCAACAAGCACATTCATATCTCAATTTTCCTGAGCCAAGGAAATCAATGGGACTGTAAACAGGGGATTTGACTGAAAGTTCATTTTGAATCTTCTTGTCTTTTAGGAATAGGCTTATTATAAGCTGTGTTGAGGCTCAGAGTTACTTACTCAACACAACAAAACCCTATCCATGGTTTTAAAAGAACATTATACTCATTTCATTGTCATTCCTTCATTTAAAAATCTGTGTCTAAGAATATGTAGAACTATTTCATCTTATTGTCACCGATTCCAGATCACTGAACTGTGATTTAATATGCTCAGTGCAGGCCCAAGCACAAAATGAGCCCTTTTATAACTTGTCATAATGTCCTAGTGTAGGATGTCATGTTTTTAAGAAACAAAGTACTGTCTGTCATTTAGAGTTTAAGTTGTGTTAACTAAGGATACGATTAAAATCTTATTTATTGGTTTTTCCATGGTTGTTGAAATGTTTTATCTGTTGCTGTTTATTTAAACGGAGGTAATTACTGCAGGTTTGGAACATTCAGAAATATTACGGAATTGATTCTCACAAAATGTGAGGAGTAATTACGAGGCCACTGAAAAAATCAGGATGATGATGTGGAGATAATTAAACCCTTACTGCCCACACTCTCATCAAAAGCCCCACACAGAGGAACCCTATAGTCACCAGTGTTTATTTTCAAGCTAAGGACCTAAGAGTCTGTGCCCTCAACCACCAGAAGCAGAGTAGCCACGCTGTCACAATGTGCTGCCTGGGCCTGTGTTCAGCTCTCCTGATGTGTAATTTTGTCAGTTTGGATAAGAAAAGAGCACGTGGTTTCCGTGTTTGGTCTCATGGACTTACACCCCATCAGCTGCAAATCAGACTGCATAACATTTGACTGAAGCATGGCAAAACCCCCAGCTAATTGCTTTTCCTATCATTGCACTTTCAGTTTTAAAGCAGGGATCTTCAGCCTTAGAGTTAATTCTGCGGAATATCCAAAGCTGAAAGAGTCGTTGCCTTGAGACAGGCCTGGGGAATAAAGCACTTGAGTCCGAAGCAAAATTCTTACCGACCATAACAAGAGTAAGAAGTTCAGAATGCAGCCTTACACACCATGTTGCTCCCAAGTTACATCTGATTTCCTAGGAAAATAAAAATGCTGAGAAATCCTGTACACACTACATGCCAATTAACAGAGTTTACCTGCAGATTTGACTGGAGAATGGCTAAAGCAGCTCCAGGAGGGACTTCAGAATGAACAGGCTACTCACAGTAAATGTACATTAAAATTAAACTTAGAGGAAAGTATATACATAATGCTGCAAGGATAGCTAGTTACTGATCAAGCTCTATAAACGAAGTTGCCATATAAGATAAACCCCGAGGTAACTGAGTGGATTGGAATTTGTCTGTTGGAGTAAAATGAGACTTTGTCAGCAGTGCTCTGGGCCTGAGCCTGCTGGCTGCCATGAACCACCCTGGGTGGTCTGCAGAAGGCAGTATCTCCAGCAGATGAGACCCTGTGCAAGCCAAAAGTGGAGATGGGTCCAAGGAGACTTTCCCCTCTCGGGAGGGAAACACTGAGGCAAAGGACCTCTAAACTAAAGAATATATTTTTTCCCCTTATACAAAACCATATTTATTGCTACATCCATGTGAAACAAAGTGCCTGTGACTTAACACAGACTATAAAGTAGGACTGAAGGGATCCATTTACACAGGATACTGTTTCTCATGTAAGAAAAACCTTAGCAGATGTTTAGTGAATGTTCGATATAATACCGTACATTAAACTTACGTTTGCCAGAAAACCCCCATAGTTAATCATACTGGTTTTGTCCTGGATAGTTGAAGTGCCTTTGATTCTACTTCCTTACCCCTTAAAACTGGGAAAGGCCTCAGCTCCATTGACAGAAGAAACTTACTGGAATTGCTCAGCTTTTTCTAAGGTAATCTTTTTAAAATAAATTATTTAATTTATCTAATTAATAAGAAGAAATGGATTTAATAATTTTTGCGCAGCTATCCTTGACACCAAATCAAAGCAGTAGACACTGTGGTGAAAGAATGGCCCTGCTGAAGATAGCAGCAATATTCAGCTGCTGTATTAATATGTTACTTCCACCCCTGACTAACTATCTTTTCATCACATTGTTTGTTACTACATAAACAAACATCCCTGCCTGGAGCATTGAGCACAACGTCCTTCTGTCAGGTGCTGATGCCAGCAGCAATAGCAATCCCAACATGGAATCATAGAATCATAGAATCAGCAGAGTTGGAAAAGACCTCTGAGATAATCAAGCCCAACCCTTGATCCAACCCCGCCGTGGTTCCCAGACCACGGCACTGATGCCACATCCAGTCTCACCTTCAACACCTCCAGGTGTTGGGCAGGTTACACTTGAGAGGTCTATGAGAAAAAGTTAGATAAACACCTGCCAAGAATAATATGGATAGAGTTTATCCTTCCATAATGCATTGCAATACTCTGGAGGATCCTTTTAGATTCTTTCCAGCACTGTTTTTCTCCTAGGAGGAAAATGGGATTTATGTACTGACTATATTCTCTCTTTAAAGTGAGTCTTCTTCTGGAAAATAGGATCCACCTCTATCAGACGATAAAATCTCATAAGTGATAAACCAGGGAATTATTAAAACCCAACTTAAAAACATTTTTTAAAAATCATGAAAAATGAAAACTTCTCATATTTTTAGTATTTTCCATGTTGACATGGACATTCCTTTTTTCTGCTTTGTTTAAAGCAGAAAGGAAAAAGCTGTGTCAACACTGACAAAATTATGGATGATTAATAAAAGAAAAGGGAAGAACAACAACAGCAAAAGGAAATAATAGAGAAAAAGAAGCAAGAAAGGAATCAGCATTTGTGTAAGTCAAGGATATAAGGCTTGAATTTATGCATCACATTTGCACAAAGCTAAAATAAGAAAAATATTCTCTAACAGTTATAATATATATAAAATATGTATATCTCCCTCATTGGGTATGTTGGTGTCACTACTAGAACTAAAAGCCCAGGACAACATTAAATAAGCGTCAATGCAGTTGCCTGGTTAGTTATGCCAGGTTCAAATACAGAATGCAAACCAGGTTGATTCTGCCTGCTTTGCTTTTCCATTTCCTTTCCCTTTCCCTGCTGTCTTCTTTCCAATATTTTATAGCTTTTATGAGCTTTATTGCACTAAGATTCTATGAATGCATGTGTGGAGCACATTTTGTGCTGCATTTAAAGACTAAGTGCTAATTGAAAACAGTTTACCCAGAAACAATCCCTCAAGTTTAGGTTTAATTTTTGCCATGAAAAAAATGTATTAACTGATTTAACTTTTAAAAAGCCCTTTAAATATTTTTTTCCAGAACTCTTTAGGATGTAGACGTACTTCCAAAGCTATGGCCCATCAGCAAGTGGATTTTCATCTGGTTAATGGGCAGAAACAGATTGTTCAGGAGGATACCTACCTGCCACACTCACTGTCGTGTTCCATTTTGCCTCAAATGATTGCTTTCATGACGTAGTTCAGGAAACCAGCCTCTTACCCTTTGAGTAGGGTAGCTTAGATGAGCTAGCTTAGCTTAGATGAGCCTCAGATGTTTTATAAAATAATTATTAGTGCTTAAAGATGGTTGTTCATTGCCTCAGTAGCATAACTTGTTTCTCAGAGATCCCCATACCTAAGATTCCCATGGCAGCTTAAAACAGTCTCCTTATATCTCCTATCATGTCCTTTCTGACAGCAGCTGAAACACTTAAACTTGGTGGCACTGCAGGACACGAACACAACCTCCCCTTATAACCCTTGATCCAGTAATGGGTTGGTTTAAAACATAGGTGGTGATAGCCACAGTGGGTGACTGGACTTCTCTTTTCCCCCTCAGTTAACAACTGTTTGCTCTCTGGGAAAGATTTAGAGTTCTTATTAGGAAGCAAGAGTTTGTATAAAGGATTTATATTCAAGTACACTAATTACACCTGCATTACCTCAGCAGGCAAATCAAGTCTAAACATAGCTACACAGAGCCAAGCCCACATAAACTTAGCCATGTATAAAAAAGGTCTTTTTTGTATACAAAAAGTACTTCATGTTCCACAGATTTTAGGATACCAAGAACAAAATTTTCTATTGTAATCGACTATTTTTATTCTTAGGTTTAAACATCTCATATGCTGGGTAGGAAACATAAATGAAAATGCTGGTTCGATTTCATCCATATACTTCTAACATTCCACATTCCAACAATTGTTCTATGAAGACCAAAGTTTAAATTGCATAAAAGATATTTTCAAGCAGGATGAAACAGTGTTAATAAAAACTTAGTGTTATTAAAAACTTACCTTTTGCTTAATGTTAATAAAAACTTATCTTTTGCAACTAGAATACGAGCTTTAAATATCTACTATTATTATTTCATGTAATATTTTTTACAATTACTTATAAAATTTGCAATAGAAAATCTGTCAATTCCTATACAACTTCTGTGAAGGTGGAAGAATTTTCCAGATTTTTTTTTGTCTGCTTCTTGCAACTAATTTTAGAATTACACCTAAGAATAAGAGACTGCCATGAAATCCTAGCTCTACTCTGCTGAGAATACAGGAAAAACTTTCCATATAAAATCTTGACCTCATTTATTTGTATTCAAGAAGCCTGTGACAATGTCCCTCTCTAAAGAAAGCAAACACTCATGTCAGAGGTAAAGTCCTGTCAGGAACCTGACATTGATCCCTCCCTTATCTTGTAACACTCCCTAGGGAATAGTTGTCAAAACTGTCACAAGCCCCCCTGAAGTCAGAGGGCTCTATGCAGATGTTAACTCAAGGATGTGGCAAACTCTTTAAAAGTCACCAGCATTTAGTCAAATATTCTTAGGGCTTGGACATTCTCCAGGACTTGTTTAGTTTACTTAACATACCTTCTTTTTTTTCCTCTTTTTAGCCTTTTTGAAATCTTAAATTCAGGCTTGTAACTGGCTTTTCTGAATAATCTTATAAGAGTACTCTCATATGTAGAGAATAGAGAGAGGGAGAGGAGAGGTGAAAACAGGTTACTCCTAACCTCTCCTCAGTGCCACAGACATTTAAGAATACGATCTATATGCTTGTAAGAGAACTTTTAGGCCTCTGAAAAGTCACTCAATCTCACTGAAGCTGCAGAATAAAGCCATTTCCAATGAGAGAATGAGTGACCTACAGATCACTGAGGACTCGTTGGGCTGCAGCTCCAATATCAGTCCTAGAAGTAACTCAGCCCAATGACCTGCTAAAACATGTCCTGGAACAGGACTTCCACCGTGGCAAAGGCAAACAATCTGTGTGTCAACAGCAAAATAACAAAATGCAGATTCTGTGGGCAAGAAATAAGGCAGAAAGAGCCTTTTACATTCTCCATAACCCCGGACTGGGGATATGAGACACTTGCACTGTTATTACAACAGTCTTGCAGTGGCTGTTTGAATGTTTGCTGCTAAACCTGTAACAAAGAATTTTAAAAACCCACTATGTTATATATAGGCTATACCAGGAGGCCAAACTGAACTTAACACACACACAGACACGCAGAAGAAGTACTTAGTTAGGGTGGCACATGGACAAGTATTTTCTTTGGCAGAGAACGAGTCTGTGTAAACACTGCCGAATCATGCACTTTTTGCAATATTTAAAGTATCTAAACTCCAAAAAAAAAAGACACTACCCAGAGTTATACAGGAAAGAAAAGAACAGCTAAATAATCATGGAATGATTCCTTCCTTTTTCATGAAGCTGGATCATTTTCAACAGCATACTCCTTCAGTGCTTATTGTAATGTTTTTAAAACTCCAGGTATCGTGTTTTACCCAAAGGACTGTTCGTTTCTACAACAGCAGGTGTTTCAGTAAATCCCTCAATCCATCTGGAGACTGTTTGCAGTTGTATGTTTTCAAGCTTTGTTTAGTGCCACATTTTCACAGTCAAATTCAAGACAGCACCAAGTACCCTTTCTGAACACAGAGGTCAGTGAATGTCAGCAAAGCCAAACTCTGCTTTGCTAATGATGGTGAGAGATGACTCAAGAAAACTGCAGAAACAACTGCTTTAAGTGATCCTGAAACTTAAGTGTCTGATGCTTACCGGCCTTCATGGAAGTCATTCTCCACTGTTAATAAGAAGGAGATACCAAAAGGACTTCTGTCTGTTGTTCATTCACGTTTACAAGGGGGCTACTGGAAGGCTTTGATCCTATAGTTTGGCTTGTCTACAGTATTCCTCCCTAAACTAAAAGTTTAATCATCTTTACTTCCTTAGCAAACATTCATGATCCATCCTTACTTAGTCCTTCTGCAGGTTATGTCTGTTGGTCTAGAAATTCTACAGATTAACCTATTTCCTCCATCTCTGAAAGAAAATTTATGCCTAAGGCACATCAGGACTTTGTCATCCAGCAATTTAACTAAACTGTGTTATTTCTACAACTAATGTTGTACAGATGACTTCAACTTGTACTCTCTGGTAGATAGGGATGCATGACAAGGAAGAGGGAAATAGCAGGACACAGGTTAATGTCCTCTCTAAGGAGGGGACTGGATCTGAGAATAAGGCATGTATAAGTGAACACATGAGTTAGATTCCACCTTGGAGGCATGTAGGAACACAGTTAAGGGAAAGAAAGAATGGAGGTGTGTGTACCTGGGCCAGCACAGAGCCAAAACTTCCTGATTGAAGCACAGATCTCCTGTGCAGGCTTCATGCTGGTACCCAGCTTAGGACATTCAAAGGTCTGCAGGTTCCAGGAAAGACAATTCTAGCCAGGTTAGGAGAGGCAAGAAACATGAAATGAATCATCTCGCTTTAACAGCCCATCTTCTTCAAGCAACAGTCATACCTGAAGTTTTCCCTTTTCATCAGAGGGCCAAGCACTCTCCCTTCCTTTCCCCTTCAGGCCATTCCCTCACAGCCTGCTGCCTCCTTTACACAGTCATGCTTCATCCTAGTCCCTAATCCAGTGCATGACTCACTTCACAGTGCTGTCCCAAAAGCTATTTTTATTTCCCAGCTTTGTAATTCTCTCTCAGATGTTTATCTATTTGCTCCTCCCTCCTTCTCCTCCTCTTCCCCTTTTCCCATAAGAACTGAAAAGTCTGTTTTCCCAGCCAGGCTAGTAAAATAATAAAGCAAGCAAAGAGATTGTGAACTAAGGCATTTAGGAACCCAAGAATTTATAATTTACCAAAAATTAACTTCCTGTGTACTTCTTAAGCAATGCAATGTTAAAAATACTTTTTTTTTGTCTCTTAACAGAGTTCCCTAGCAAATACAGAGGGAGATTGGAAATTCAGCATTATGCTAAGCAATGCCTCACTTTCCCCTGAACAGTGTGGTTACTACAGCTGCACAGTCATCTACCAGGAATCCCTATTGCTGGAGCATAAAAGCTGCTATTTTATTCCAAAAATTCCCTGCTGGATGTTTATGTTCTAATAAGACATGCAGGAGTGCAGGACTGATTTGAGAGTGCTCAGTTTTACTTAATAGTAGGAGGACTGAAAGAAAGTAATTCCAACTGAAACTTTTTTTAAAAGGATTGAGATTTAATTTAGTTCACCAGAAACATAATATCATCTCAGACTGGTTATAACTATTCCCAGGTTTTGGCTATAGAAGGAGAAATTACATCTGCAAACCAATCCCTGACGAGTAGGATGAGTCACATTTTAGTCTGTTTTCACTTAATTAGAATGAGGTTTTTACGTTTACAGGGTTTAGAAAAAACAACACAGACAACCATTACAACTGGAAAATTATTAAAAGGTGAAATGTGAAGAGGTTCTGACTCATTGGCTAGGTATTCCTGACTCCAAGAAAGGTCTGAGGAAATAATGGTACCTTTTGTAATTGGCAGAAGTAATGACACAAGCCTTGTGAAAGGTTGTCCAATATATTTCTCAAATGTAACATGTGATCTACTACTTGCCCAGAAAAGGAATACTTATTTTTATTTAACCTAGTAGACATATGTTACATGAAAAGAAAAAGTGAGAAAGAGAGTTAAAATCAGAGGAAAAGCAAACAGGACAGACAGAATAACACAACCTGCTTTCCATTTTTGCAATTTCTTTTTATTAACATCCAGTGAAGAGTTTAGTTTAAAAAGTAATCTCACTTAAAAATTGTTCAACTGCATCCAGATGAACTTGTCACTCTGAGATGCATCACATTACTCCAAAGACTATGACACAGTGGCTTTGCTGAACTGAGAGGTTCCCGTGGGTATTCCAAGCAGTCAAGCAAAGCAACTTGGCATAAAGGCAGTGTTGCTTAAGTACAAGGTTTTGTACAACTGTTGAAGTTGAAAGAAAACGCAATTTATGTGGACACTCCTGGTGTCAGACTCCTTTAAATAAATATTTTAAAAGAGGTCCTATTTCCCACCATGTTCAGGAGTGCTGAGCAGGTTTGGATGGGAAAAATAATACTGTGGTACATGGTACATTTTTACCTACTCAGAATTAGCTTTGAAACTATTTGCATACTTGGGCCCATTCTCTATCTTGCTTTATAACACCATGCAATGTTATTTTTTCCATGCAAAGGTATTTTTTCCCTAATTTTCATGCTTTGGTACCTGTGCCTTGGGTCTGGGGTAGAAGTCTTTCAACTTCTCCCAGCACATATACACAAATCAGCAGAACAGCCTAGAAAATGGGCACAGAATTTTGCTTTTTTGCCCCCCGGTGATGCATACTAAAAACCCCAGGTTAACAAGCCCAAAACTTTTTCCCTTGATTTTTCTATCCGTCCTAAAAGCCTCAATCCCACGCAGTGAACTAGTATTCACGTAGCAGTTTGTGACATACCCACACACCAAAACACAAACCACCTTATTAGGAATCTCACCTTGGTTTGGACAAGAAAGGAAGATACTGAAGAGGAAAAATCCTGACCAAAACTCAAATCAGCAGCAATGGCTTTGTTATGCCAATGGTTTCACCTAATGTTACAGCATATACACACAAAAAGCACATAAACATTTAGCCTGCTAAGCAGGATTCTGATCTATAGGCTTTTTGTTTCTACACTGTGTTGTTTTAATCAGCCCTTTCCTCTTCCTCCTCTTCTCCTTCCTTCCCTACTGAATTTTCTTTCTCCAAAGAGAACTCTCCAAAATTACTTTGGTCACAATTTCCAGAGAAAAGTGAGACTGTGGGGAGAAAGGGCCACACTTCACTAAAGGCAGTATAGTAAGTGTGTGCAAGGTTCAAACTTCACTATAAATGCAGGGGGGGGGGTTGTGTTTCAAAAAGGGAAGGGAGGGGAGGAGGAGGTAAAAAGGGAGACAACTCAGAAATGCCTGTCTTGCATCCCCTTTCCCAGTACTGCTCTTCTGGAAGGAAAGTATTACATCAGTACAGAAAACCACTGAACTAAGGTGCTGATCTAACACTTAATGCCTTACGTTTGTATGAGGCCCAGAACTAGTCACTTTACTCATTTATGGGACAATTTCCACACCAAATCTTTGTCCCAGCAGTTTCATGACCTTGAATCGACCCCTGTCTGAAAAACCCTGAGAACAGTAGTGTGTTGTCACCAATCCATGTGGACTTGTCAGCCACCTACTTTGCAGTTGAGAAACTTGGATACACAAAGATGTGTTTCTGTCTCCCCTTGATCCTCATTCAGTGTTTCTAATATGGTTCAGTATTACAAGAAGCCTAATTGAACCCATAAATCTGCACTTGATGTTCAGCGACAGCTCACTTTTGGTGTCCTCTTTGTATCTAAGTTCTTAATTATCATACAAAATAACCCATTACCATACAAATGAAGTCAGCTGTTATTATAAATGCAATTAGTTCTAGTAAAACCAAGCCACAAAACATGTAAAAATGAAGCTTTCTTTTCAGTAGCCAAACTTTCATTGGAATGAAGGGTTTTTCAAGAAATAAACAGATTTACAACCCACATATCAATATCCCCAGTAAAGTTTGGCTTGGATGGAGTCAATGTCCATATCAATCCTCAGGTTTTTAAAACTATTTTAGATACAATGTGGAGATAGCTTCTAGCATAACATAAAGTCAAAAAATCTGAAATAAACTGATTAGCAAACGAAAAGACAGCAACAATTCACAACTGCATATAAAACATTGAATATGGTATGGTGGAAACAAGTGAGAAATCCCCCACATTATGGGATGTCTTGACAGATCACATCAATTCAGATGGATTATCAGCAATGCCTTGGGTGAAGCTTGCCAATGTCAACAGATAAGAGAGTCTCGTCGCTTTGCCTGTGCAGAAAACTTAAAATGCTGGATTTGCCTGATAACTTAAGTAGATAGTCCAGAACTGAAGGCAAACCATTACACTAAAAAAAACTCAGCCAGTCAAAGCTTAAAAGAGCAGGCCAGCCGTAGGAAAAATCAGTGCCAAGACGATTAGGCACACTGTCACTCCTGAATGTGCAAGCTCCTAATGTGTAACCCCAATATTTTGGGGTGACTAGCATTATTGGTTACATGGCTTGAAAAAGGAAAAAAAAAAAAATCCCCCACACCATCCTTAATACAAAACTGCTCCTGTCCTCGATACTGTTCAGAGGTTCTATTATATTTAGTTTTATAATGTAGAAGCAATTCATTTTTATTTGAGCTAGTGGTGGAAGAAGATGACTTGGAGCCAGAAGATTCAGCAAAAATTTAACTCAGACTTTAATAATGCAAAGTAGAAACACATAGATTGTGTTAGAACATTTATCTGCTTTTTCAACTTTTATTTGAATTCTAGAACCCCCATTTGATAGGTTTTACTGCTTCTCTCTGATCACAAATAACTTTTAACCTCCAGTAGTGAATTTACTGACCTTGCAGGAATGATTTATGCGTCGTTTCCTGCATTGCTGATCTTTTGTGGATGCTCTCTGGTGAGCAGGGAACCCGCAAAGATTGAGGAACTGCATAAAAGAAGCAGCTGTCTCTTTACTTTGCAAATCTTTCCAAACTCAATTGGCTGCTATTTTAATGATTTTTCAGTCACTGCAAGTCTAATTGGTAGTAAACAAAACTCTTTCAGGCAGCCATCAGTTTTACCTCATGATATCTTAATGTGGGAAGACAAATGCAATTTAATTATATCCTTGCTCTTTAAAACCAGTGATGAAACTCAGCCCTGCCACCATGATATGAGAGGGTGTGATGTGGGCTGCTCTTCCATCAGGAAGAGTAGGATTTCCCTGTGGACACCTCCTTTCCCTGTTTGTGTGTTTGCTAGATGTGTCACCTGAATGGTACCTACAGAGGCATGGCAATTATATGAGAGGCATTTGCAGGCAGAGAAATCTGCCTGACCAGCACATAAATACAAAATGCAGCAGCTGGGCAGTGCTGTTTTCTACACTGACATTTCATTGAATTTTGTGTCCTGCCGTGTGTTTGTTACATGAAACGATTCTGTAAAAACAGATGTAATTTCCCTTTCTTGACAAGTTATGTAATGGATTTTCAATATATACCACTTTTTAATATATAGTACTATATATAAAGTACTTATTATATAGTACTTTTAAAATATAGTACTTTCTTTTTATATTATTTGTATTTTTACAAATATTTTTTCAGGAATCATCTTGTTCCTCAGTTACTGTTAACTGTCGTTAAATGGGTTCTCACTTCAATCCACCATATTTTTAACCTGGAAGGCAATTTGGCTTTTCTATAGTTCTGAGGGTTCTGATCTGCAAGTGAATTTGATTTGCACCCACCACTGGCTGATTATGTCACAAATCTACGCTTCCAAGGAAAATTTTGTCCGAGTTATATAGGTCAGAGAAATTTGATTCCACAGTGGAATTTTTTCCCACCTATGCTTGTGGAAGAGATGCCTTCTCACACAATAAAATGAGACAGCTGTGTGCCGTCTAACACGAGGCTGATGGTCAATATTTCTTTGGGGCAGGCAGGAGGCTGATCCTCTGACTGCAGTGGGGCAGCTGACAGACAGTGGTAGGACTGAAACAATGGCATTTAAGAAGTGACTTGGGGCCAGTGCAAACCTGCCTGCTGCCAGCCTCTGGGGTCACAGCTGCATTTTCACTTCGGGGAAAGAAGAAACTGCCTATTGCACTTGCTGCTGGATGGGTTGCCAAAAATTTGACCGTAGAGCTACAACATAACAACATGGCCGGGCTTCGCAAACGAAGATTTAGGAAGGCTCTACCCACGTTTGTTACAGGTACACTGGTGGCTTATGAGGCCAGTACAAGATAGACACGTCCGATTGCAAAAGGCACAGCAGAAAGATTCCTTAGATGGTGTATTCTGCAAGACACGATTCTTTCTGCGTTGTCTTTTCTCCTCAAGAGTGATCCTGCACGCTTTCTCAAAGGAGACAGCAGTGTTATAGATGGTGTGTCTCCAGGCCTCCCGACTGGAGGCCAGAGTGGACCAGTTATGATGATCAATATGGCCGAGGCTGAGATGTTGTTTCAGGGAGTCCTTTTATCTTCTCTTTGGGGTTCCTCTCTTGCGGCAGCCGGAGGCAAGTTCACCATAAAGCAAGATCTTAGGAAAGCAGTGGTTGGTCCTTCATCCTGGAGACGTGAACCGTGACCGTAGAGCTAGTGAGATGTGAAACACCACATGGCTAAGGAGAAGCAGATAATTAAATTAATCACCACTGACTCATCTTTCTTGCTCCTTGTGAGTATATTAAAAATTCTTCAGCCTTCAGCAGTGCAGGCATCAGTATTTTACTTCAATAAACTGAGGGAGGCAGGGAGAGGGACAGTGGTACCAACTTTATGACTGTTCCCATAGACCTAGGAATGGCCCTACTAGTTTGATTAAAGACAAGTATCTCACAGGTCACACTGGGACACCAAGAAGGGTGGGGTTCATATGTTGAAAACCATTTTTTGTAGTTCCTGCAACTTTTTCCCAGGAACTAGCTATGAACACTTGGTCCAAGTCATTAAATGTAGTAATAAATGGGAACTAAAGAAATCAAGGTAAAAATCCAAATTTTTGTTAGTTCAGTTATTGGTACAATTATGGTACAAGCATCTCTATCCAATCACAGTGCAAGGAACAAAACACCAGAATTTTATTCAGTATCAGAGCACCAGAATTTTATTGTGGGTTGTCCTGTGGGTTCACTTCAGTTCTGCAAATCACTAACTTTATGTCTTAGTTTGCACAGTATTAAGAAAAAAATGATGGCATGTTTTAAAAATCATTAAGTAGATCTTTCAAGGAATTTTTTTAAATCATTTACATGGAGTAGAATTCCCCAAGAAGAATGAGAATTAAGTGCTGATATCTCTCTTAAATAAAATGAACTGGGGGCTTCTTGTTCTAACTCTGAATTTCTGAGCCACACCTTCCATGTTAGCACTCTGCAGACAAGAGTTTTCCAATTAATTTTCACCCTTCTTCATAAATTCAGCTGCTTCCAAGCCACAACCTGAATTGATCAATCTCACCGTGTTGTACTTTGAAGGCTTCTTTCAACCTGGAGTTGTCTGTTTGACCCTCATAAACATTTAAAACTCAGGCACAAACTCGTTTAAAAGAGCATATCATTCCAGCACAGGCTGCAACAATAAATCTAAGAGAAAATATCCTCCACTGCTGTAAATTTCTATTCTGACAGAAAGTTGAATTCCTCCTACTTAAGAAAAGTAAAAATTAGAATTTCCAGATTTTCTTTAAAAAAAAACAAACCGAACAAAAAAAACCTAAACAAAAACCAAAAAAATCAAACAACCAACAAAAAACTAGAACCAAATGAAAACCAAAAATCAAAACCAAACAAAAACACAAAAACAAAACCAATAAACAGCAAACAAAAAAAACCCCAACCAACCAAAAAAAACCAAACAAAAAACAACAAAAAAAACCACAACAGCAACAAAAAAAAACAAAACAAAAACAAAACCAAAACAAAACAAAAAAACAACCACCAGACCTCCAGGCTTTTTAACTTCCATTTTGCAAAAAAAAGCAAAGACACAAATTAAATCCTTGTACATGTTTCTGTAGTTGATGAAGTTATCTCAGTCACTGATGGCCTACCAAGGACTCTCAGGCTGGCAAGAAGTCCAGAGTCCTCAACAGCAGCAGCATAAATTGCTGGTAGAATAGTTCAAAGCCAGAATAGTTCAAAGCCATCCTGATCACTACAGACAGAATAAGGAAATATGTATGATAAAACATATTTTAATTGCATCCAAATTGAAGGCACTGAACCATTGCCAATGTTGTTAACAGACATTTATAATCCAGCTACAAGGGTTTAAAACTAAGGGAGCAGGTATGTGGGACTGCCCCCAAAGAGCAATTAAACAAATAGGAACACACTGCAAAGGAGCTGGGAGGGTCTGAGGATGGAAAACTCACAGAGCTGCCTGCAAACCATCTTGTGATGTTTCCCAAGACTATTAGTTGTGTTTAAAGACATGCAAAAAGCATCCAAGGAAAACACAAGAATGATGAATTTAACCATCAAGCATTCTACAGGAAACAGGCTGTTTTGAAGGGCATGGGGTTTTAGAGGTTTTTGTTGGTTTTAAGTATAAATAACTAGTCTAACGCCAGTTGAATGACATTTCTCTCCTACTGCTTAAAATGTTTTCCAAGTGACCACTGCCATACATCTGCTTTGCAAAAGGAAGAAAAGGAAGATTAGATATTCAGACACTGGTAAATAAACTAAAAAAAAAAAAAAATTTAAAACCCTGAAAGCTTAAAATACCATCCATGCTGTAAATGGAACTGTGTAAAAACAGATTTGCAAAACAATACTCCCATTTAGGTGTTAGACCCTATACTCTTAGAGTCCCTTCCTTTCATAAGTCTCCAAGTTCAGCAAAGCAAATATATGAACAAAGGAAATGAAACTGGTTTTTGGTTTTTTTTAATTTTCAAATAATTTTACAAGTATGCCTTTTAACTCATTTAACAAAATAAAATTCAAAAAGGGAGATTTTGAAAATTCCACTATACACTCAGAGTCCAATAATAAACAATCATTCTGCATTTTAACCAGCCTTGAAGTAATGTCAAAGGAGGGTTGGAAGCTGAGAATAAAAAAAAAATAAAAGGCAGCTAGAAATTACCTTGTACCAAGTACAGAATCTGAGGCAAGTCATCTGGAAATTCACAGTAATTCACCAACATCTCAGTATTCCTTTTTTAACAAAACATAGCAACTGGGGAATGGTAACCAGCACAGTCACTTTATAAGCCCAAGTTTTCCATTCAGCCAAGATGCTTCCTCTGGTGTACAATCCAACATTGCTGAATAGCTATAAATCATGTAATGATGCTACTTTGTTTGCATTTCCGAAAAATAGACCAAACTAGTTCATTTGGGTCATACAGATTTTTTTTCCAACTGCAACCCTGCTTAAGAAAGACATGCCAAAATTAACTTCACAGCTCAGATTTAAGTGCTCTGTTTCTGAGGTATCACAGTTTCTTGGGAAGTCTGATTGCCCTGAGTTCTTAAGATTAAACTCAAAGACAAGTGCAAGTGAACAATTAGACATTCATTCAGTGTACAAAAAAGCCATTATTGAGTTTCATATGTTTTTACAATTACATGGATTAGCAGCTTTCATTCCCCAAAATAGTTGCATCTGTCATCATTTATGTTCCTACCAAAGTAGTCTGGTATTTCATAGTGGTTATGCTTCTCCACAACTATGTCCAAGTGAAGGAAATGAAGAAGAAGCAGAAGAGGAAAGAACAAACGTATTTTGAATATGTGCAGCACCAAACTTTCTAAAAAATATCCTTTTTTCGAAATTTCCTGGTGAAGAAAAGCTCACTCATTTTGTCTTAACTTTTAATGTCTTCAAGAATCAGTGCAAATTCTGCTTTTTGAAACCTACTTTTTGTTTTATAAATGTGAATTTCTAGGATTTATGAATCTAGTTTACACCTCAATATAGTCAAAAACAAAGGGCATGTAGTGACAGGAGAAGGGGGAATGGATTCAAACTGAAAGAGAGTAGGTTTAGGTTAGATATGAGGAAGAAATTCTTCCCTGTGGGGGTGGGGAGGCCCTGGCACAGGTTGCCCAGAGAAGCTGTGGCTGCCCCATCCCTGGAATTGTCCAAGGCCAGGCTGGGTGTAGCTCTGAGCACCCTGGTCTAGTGGAAGGTGTCCCTCCCATCAAAAACACCAATCAGAAATAAAAGGTATTTACAACTAGAGCCACTCAAACTCCACCCAAACACAAAAAAAAAACCATTATAAAAGCAAGTTGGGGATAGGGGGAAAGGAGAAGAAGACCTTTATTAATAATACCTCCCTGACAGTAAAATGTTTACACGTGGTCCATTGCAAATGCTCTCCATTGTTTAAAAAAAATGTAGCTGTGACTCTTCAGTACTCACAGACCTGTTGCCATTTTATGTCCATTCAGCAAACATTGAATTCTGCACCCACCTGCTTCAAGCACTGCCTTTTGACAGAGAATAATATGCCAAAAAATTTTGAGCAATGGTATTCTGAAAACCACTGCACTTGCTAAAACTTAAACTTAACACAAATGAACTCTAAACTTAACACAATGAACATGTCTAAAACTGCAACTTAGAAGTCAATTACATAGTAATATAGCACATGATATTAAAATCACAGGGCAAATATCACGTCTGTAGTTCCTCAGATAAAAGAACTTACATATGAACAACCCTGTCCGCTACAAACAGCAAAGGACCCATCATTCTGTGATAATTTTCAAAGAACTCAAGAACCTTAAATCTAGAGACCCCCTTGATTTCTTCTGATGCAGTTCTGCTAAGAGTGATTCATCAAGAGTGGCACAGAAAAACAGATTTAGGGGTCTGGGAGAGTACACCCTCTATTTTCTGCCCCATGACCAGGACGGGCTACCAATGCAGGAAATGATGCCAAGGGATACCAGATGGGATGCAGAGCAGCTTTAGGAATCCACCAAGGCTTTCCCTGCTGCCTTCTTCTTTGACCCATCTCTAAGTCAGGGAAGGGCTTAATCAACAAAGCAATCTATAAATCAGACTAAACCACACAGACATTAAATTTTCTCAGAATTCCCAATATTAAAAGAATTACAAAGACGGTTTTCTGTGATCCACAGAACCTCAAATCATGCAGTGGTCACTTTGAGAGCAACAGGACAATCCTTGTCCTGAGGTTTTCATGGCATCTACCTAGGAAGCTCAGCTGCATGGCAAGGAGCTGCAGCGTAGTTACAGGAATGCAGAATGTTAGCACCACCTAAATTAAATTAGAGGACACTTGAAAAAAAATAGTACCCTTTTCACTATGGAACCTTTTTACTGTGACATTTGATCTTTTTTTTTGTTTAGAATACTGTACTTTTAGCATTGCTTCAGATAATGGTTGACTTTCACATGCCTCTGACTACCAGTTACATCATTCCAAACAAGGCCAGTAGTTGCTGGCCTGATGATTCACCATCAGCCATCATTTTGCACTGTAAAAAATAAACACTGTAGCCAGTCAAGAGGGAAGATGCATGTATTTTAGCGTTAAGAGTAGCAGAAGTATGTAAGAATTGCAAACTTTATTAAATCTTTCCACAGTAAACATGAGGCCTGTATGCTATCATGGTGTCTGTGTAATTCAACTAACAACAGCAGCAGTCAAAATCAGCCTAGTCACCTACATTGCAAATGCAACACCAGCAATCTGACTGGATTTTTAAGGTCACAGGAATTTTTCAAGATATGATGTTAAATGCATTTTCTCTACCCCATAGAAGCCACCCACCTTGTACACACTGACTTCGCTTTTAGATTCTCATAATCTGCACAAGATTACTTTACGTAGATTTTCTAAGTTATTTACCTCAATTTTGTTAAAATACAAGTCAGTTTATTAAGGTACTTGAACAAAGCAGTTCTGGGGAGACAAGGGGATCCAGAGGTTTGGTAAAGAAATGCAAATATTTTGACTAGTAGGCTTCTGATTCAAATATAATTGAGTCCTAGAATTTAACTTTCACTCGTTCTTGGATGACTACATAGGTGATCTATGGTTTCAAAATTATTTTCTACTGAACAAGTGTTATTAGTACATAAATTGTCATAACTATCCATCAAAAGATGCCCTGGAGGCTGAAACATGCTTTGAAGTTGTCTCTCTGAATTAGGGTAATCAAATTAACAGCTTGATCTATACCTGTTCAAACTGAGTCTGTTCTCAGAAAAGATAAATTTTACTTTTTAGCATTATCAACATGACATATCTCACAAGTCTTATGTCTGATTAAATAAAAAAAATCTGAGGCCTTACTGTCCCGACAGAATCCTTTCAATTCCCAATCATTTTGCTAATGTACTGCCAAATTAGAATTTTCCATTCACAAAAATTCACTGACTCTGCATGAATATATACACTCTACACATACATATTTATGCACAGGTATATAAATACATCTATATTAAATGAAGTATCAGGGAAGTACATAACAAGTAAACAGTTACAACCTCCTGATCTCTTAAATGTGGGTGTGGCTACAACAGCTTTAGGAGTCACAAAAATTCCACCTTGTACCAAAGACCATCACTGTGCTACCAATCCCTTCCAGAACTGCTCACCCAGTGATTTCCACAAGAATAATTGTTCAAGTAAATGTCCTGGGGATATGAGGAATCACCCAAACGAGGGAAGGAGAAGACCCACTGAGGCACTTGGTGCCGTCGTCTGCCAAAACGCCACAGTACACAACTCCCTAGACATTTGTTGCATGTGTAGTGTCCCCCCATATTTTCATGTTAAGTTCTAATTGCATTCATTTTCTGCTCAGACCCTAATCCACAGCCTGCTAAGTCTCACAAAACCTGAAAATTCAACTGATACATTTTAAAATTTTTTTTCTTCATACTTTTACCCTGTGAATGTGACTTAGATGATAGCCCTTCCATGTTCTTTCCCTCCCTTCACCACAACGTTATGTTTCAGAATGTAGATTCAATCTCTGTACTCTTCACACTTATTTTGCTGAACATTCAAAATAGAAACCATTGGCCCAGTATTTCACCAAATCTTCTGCATCACAATACTCATGTATCCTCTACAGTAGTAATGTGAACTGAGTTTCTCCAGGTTTGTTTTTGAAATGTCACATTATTTTTTTATCAGCAATATGATAAAACACAGAATAGGGAACGGATTCACATTTATACTTTCCAAATAGCTTGAAGAGTCCTTGGTTCTTAGAAAAGAAGTTTGCAAATACAAATCCCAGGAAAATTCCTTTCACTCACCTTCCTCCAGCAGTAGCTAAAGGTGTACAAATATAGGAGTGGCAAATTCCAGAGGAACTTCAAATAGATTATTCTATTTAATCATATTTATCATGAGATGGTACTAATCCTTCCTTGCGGCCACGTAATTTCAAGCTATATTTGGATACTGAGAAATCTTTGCTTGCAGGGAATGCAAATGATCATTGGCCTGATTTTTAATTTGAAGTGATTTTGGAACTTGCCTCCTTCCATACCCACTCAGATGGATTCTGACATAAGCCTGAAACAAGTTCTTATTTCCCAGTAGGAAAAAAAAAAAAAAAAGGAAATTGCTTAAGTTTTCAGTCATCTCTCAACCGAGAACTCTCAGCATAATCCAAGGGTGAAATCCTATCACTGTGAAAATCCTGCTTGCATCTGATATGCCCAGATTTCAAACCAGTCTCCATTTCTCTGACAATGACAAGGGTTTATAAGACTTTGCATTCTGCAGGAGTCTAGCAACAATTTCAAACATAAATCTGGGGCTAAGGTACAAAAATACATACTGAATAATCCTTTTATTATCAAGGAAATATTAAATCACCATCAGGTATTTCTTATCGTCATTCTGTTGTAAAATTGATTATCAACATACAGCTACATCAGAAGCACGTTTGCAAACATAACTTCCAAAGAGAAATTGCTCTCTTAAACCTTGGGGAAATGGGAAAACAAAGTCTATTGAAAATAGAGATTAAGAACTTTATTTTCCCTCACTTATATTCAATTCCGAGCAAAGACTGTAGAAGCAGCAGCATGGCAGTGGTTCCATAATTGTTAGATTTTTGTTACAGTAGAAACATAGACAAACAGTATGTATACTTTCAGCATCAAATAAAGATATTTGTTACTTATTTGGGAATCAGAAAATGCCTGCATGTACCACATACATAACACTAATGGCCAGGACAAACTGGCTTAAATTCTGTAGTTTACAGGCAACAAAGAGTGAAAAGGTAATGCAGCTGTTAATCCAGGATATTCATCATGTCAGACTAACATTGCCTCACACAACCGTCTGCAAATGTCTTGCCAGTGAGGTGCCTCTGTTGAAGTACAGCTCTTTTTCTCTTTGCACTAAAAAAAAAAAAAAACCAATTGTCCTTCCTGGGAGGCTTCTTTCTCATTGTCTCTTGTTCAAAGGAGCCAGTTTAGGGTAAGCAAAGCAAAGACAAGACCCGAGGCTGGAAAAGATGCTTAGACACCTCCTGCTAAAGACACTCATCTTGGTTTCTGCACAAGAAGCAATATAAAGATTTCCTGTAGGTAAAGTTACAAAGACTGCTTCTTTAAAGCATGTCTTCAAAAGTCAAAGTCTGCTGCAAAACCTAAATCCTGCTCTTGGATGGGGACAGAAGTTTCCCTCTTTCCAGTATCCTCAGGTTCAGAGATGCCAGGCCTTCTCTGCTTTCTCTCGCAGAGATTGCCAGCTCCCATATTGTAGCACTTCACGTTGCACTTGATACTTCTAGACATTGTTGCAAAAGAAATTTCCGCCAACTTCCTCCTTAGTATTGGACTTGACAGAGAGCAAGAAACTTCTCCAAAGCCAAAATACAGACATGTTATCCCTCAGGTACGTATACAATCAATGCCCTGGCAAATTCTATTTAAAAAAAAAAAAAAAAAAAAAAAAAAATCTGCTCAAAGATGAGGGGGGAAAAAATAAAGGAAAAAAGAAAACAATTCAGCATTTCATAATGTAACACGCAATGAGAAGCTGCTGTGTTATCACAATAAAGAGATGACTTAGGCATAGGCATGAAGCCACTTAAGCTGTGCGCCCCACATGTACTCGTGCACGTGAGAGAGTCAGCAGTGGGTGGATGCTTTATTTAGGCAAGAGTTACCCATCTGTGACCACGGGAGGGAGTTGGCAGATGGAGCTCTGGAGTTCCCTGCTGGAATCTGGCCAGGGCACTGCTGTTACCAACTCCTCTGCTCCGAAAAACAGATGGAGAACTCGCACATCATATGCTAAAGCCATTAAAGAGCACTGAGCAACCAGAAATTGAGATCCTCTGCTTTGTTCTTTGCAGACCCATTTGTTCCTGAAGGACGCACATGTAAAACTCCCATCTTTGCAAGACAACAGATTTATATACCGATTCTGTACAAGTATTAATAACTGTGAGGACAAAATGCAGTTTCAATTCCAGTTTTTAGGTTGAAATAAACTTAAAGTCTTTTCACAAGTCTCATTTCTACCTTCAGACTTAGAAGCTAATTTAAAATAAACAAAGACCAAAAGATGAAGGTGCAATATTGACAAAATTTATTTTCTGATTAATTATTATCCACTATATAAGTAGAGAAGTGGAATAGGTGGTACATACAATAGGAAACATTTCGTGAAAGGAAATCACTTTGAAGTTCACTTAGGCTTTACTTCTGTAGGGTTGTGCTCGTGTGTGTCCCTAAGCAGGGAGCACAAACAGCAGACGTGGATTCCTTCTGCTATCCTGTCTTTTCATGGGCATGCTACTCAAGTGAAGGAATATTAGCCTGGTTTCCAGCAGAGAGCACTTCTCTGAAAATTCCGGTTGTAGCCAAAGCATAACATAGGCTGCTGCCACCTCTACTGCTCAGACACATCTTTTGCTTCACACAGAAGTTATTTGGAAAAGATGAGAGAGTTTGCAGCAGGAGCAGGGAACTTATTTTTCCTTCAGTGGAGACTAAACACAGACCTTTTTGGAACTCAGCTTTGACACTGGATGAAAGTAATAGCTGTAATCATAAAGCTGAGCTATTCTTTCAGTTCACATGGAAAACTTGTACAGAATAAATGGTTATTTCATGAGCTTCTCAGACTGGAGCAAAAAGCATGTCATGAGTGGGTGTTAGCCTGGAGAAAGCACATGCTTTCTCCTTTAGCTGCTGAGCAGAGGTTATGCAGTGAGTTAGGTTCCTCCAGAAATATATGTTTTCCTGTTCATATAGTCTGTAATCCTCTTTCTCTGTTAAACCCTCTGACTTGCTCTGTTAAACTGTGCTGTATTTTTCTGCCTTCTGCTTCTCAGCCAGAGAAGACAATCTAACTGATCACACAGGAAGCCAGCATCCCAGTGGAGAAAGCTTTCTCCTCAAGGAAGGTTATTCAAAGGTGCAATAAACTTACCTGTGGCCATCCCCACTCTGTGCAGTGACCAGAGCAGTTGCACTGCCTGCAGCTCCCCATCCCCTGCCTGCCTCAGCTACCTTGCATTTATTGAGATGCCAGCAATTCTTTTTCTCAGCAAAGTAGCACTGCAGTTCATGATTCAAATACAGGGACAAGGAAAAAGGAACAGCAAAAGATGTACATTAAAATCCAAAATATACTTGAAAGGAGAAATAGGTCATAGCTCACTGACCACAAGGACAAATGACTTGGCCTGGGATAACTGCTGAGGCAGTGGCCTCAGCTGCCTGGGACAACTGGAATATTCACCAGTCATCTCTTCAGCTGGCACAGTTCACACAATAGCATTTTAAGGCAATATAAACCAACAGTTCACTTTTCTTTAAAGGCTATGAGGGAAATTGCAGAGGACTTCAATTCAGGAGCAGGTCAGACAACATGTAGCTAAGAATAATAATATTATCAGCTACCTGCAAGCAAGACACATCTTTTGCTTATATTAAAAATGCAGTTGAGAAACTAAAGTTTTAAAGAAAGCATCTAGTCCTTTCAAGTTTTGTTACAAGAGGTGGCATCCCTTGGGCACAGATGGAAGTTTGCAGCTAGAGCTGGCCACAAACTGCTTGCAAATGCTGTTTTATGCCTTTCTGTTGCACAGTCTTTCCTGTGCTCTAAAAGTTCAGTAAAATCCTTTTAGCTAATGAACTATATCACTACGAGACCTACCACTTCTTTCCCAATGGAAAGGAACGAAAAATAAAACAAAATGTTTTGCATCTACAAAACAGAGAAATTTTCACAAACTGGCAATTTTTTCCAGGTCACATCTCTTTTTCCAAAGCAACTGACCTGTAATGCCACTTTTGTGTACACAGTTATGTATAAACAGCAAGGCATTTTCAACTTACATAAAAGCTTTCTGTAAAGAAAGTTTTCTTGGAACAGTGTTTGTTAACAGTCTGAATATAAATATTTTCTGGACTGCAAATCCAGTTCATATTAACAAAAACTGTACCTAAAGCATGAAGCACACAAATTCTATCCATGTATATAAATATGCTATATATTTCTATAATATTTAGTAAAAATGACAAACATTTAGGACATTTAATCTGCAGTATGCTACCTAGATCCATAATTTATCCTCACATCCTAGGAATACCAATATCTCTGACTTTATAATTTCTTAACATGATGTCCCACCTATCTTGTCTTCTGCTAGATCACATCCTTGTATGTAACTTGTCAACTGCCACATGTCTACAGTTACCAAAGGGTTAAGCCTCATGGAGTAGAAAATACTTTCCAAATCAGAAAGCCTTTATAGTGTGCTGTTCGTGTTGCAGGGACTCTTCAAATTGCTTCCAGACAGTGCTATTTTTATAATGCCATCGTAAAAGCAAATCCTATCCTACCCATTTATGATTTCAGCTTTAGGTAAGAAGTGCACGTGCCATAAATCAATCATTGCCCAAACTGCTGAACAAAAATTCAGATACAAGTTCAGGTACAGCATTAAGGAGGTCGGGACAGGAATAATGAAAGCCCTCTCCAGTTCTCGCTTTTCAGTACCCCTCTTGCTGTCTGTGGGAACTGCACATCTTAATTTCTGGAGGGTTTTGTTTTTCATTTTTTTTCCTCAGTGAGCTAATCAGAATGTGAGGAGCCACGCAGCAGTGGCACAAACTGAACAAAGCCAGCAAATACCGACTGCTACAGGTGCTCATAAGCACAAATGAAGAGTAGCAAGGAAGGACCAGGCAGGCAGACACTGCAAACATTTTTGTTGTTCTTGTTATGGTTCCCTCATTCTGTTTTACTTGGTCTGACATGGCTGAGTTTTCCTACTGCTTTTACAAAGCAATATTCCAGATCTGCATGGAAGCCTTGAAGTTTCCCCTCCACCGGTGACTTACGTGCAGCAATAACCTGGAACCGCTGCTGAGACCCAGCAGAAAGGGAGCCATACCTACAATATTCATTTCCTTCCACGCAGTTTCCAGTCCATAACACACAGGCAGGTCTTTGTCTTGCACACCAAAGCGATGCTGCACGCAGCCTTCCCTAGGCTGAGGGAAAGGTGTCCTTTTACTCATCTCTAGGGTACGTATGGAAACATGAGCTGGGGCAAAGCGCCAGGCACCAGAAAAAAACAGAGACCAATACCCACATGGGTTTTCAACTTCAATTTCAAAGGCACTTAATTTACAGTTTGAGTCACACTGCTGATACATAATATACAAGCAGGGAACTAAAGTGATGCACAAGTGCCTTTTCAAGCTTTTTCTCCTGCTGGCTCTTAAGTCAGTTGTCAGCAAGTTTCACAAGTAGGAATAAGCACTACAAGGTTACAACAGTCCTCACACCCCTGTCCAGGGGAAGGAGGAAAGCACTGCTTCTTTGGGATTTGGCACAGTGTTCACCCCTGCATTCCCCTCTGTGTCTCCACCTTTCTAATTTTGCTGTGTGAAGTTTTCTTGTCCTACAGGGACAGAGCGTTTCTTAAACTTTTTCATCCAGAAAGTATATTTTAGAATATTTATTAAATTTCACCTTTCCAGGGGTTTTCAGAGAAATAGGTTCTTTACGGTTCAAGCCACCATGAAATATGTAAATATACAGGTAAATTTAGGTGTAATAATTCAGGTAAAGTTGTTAACTTAATCTAAAAGAAGAGATTGTACCTCAGATAGGCAGGCTTATAAGTTTATTAAACTGTGGAACACATTATTCGGCCACTGTGAGCTTTCATGTTCACATTAAAAAAGCAGAACATGGTTTTGCAACATTACAGAACTTCAGTTCTGATGGTTTGGCTTTTGTCTGCTTGGGGTTCTTTTTTGGGGGGGGTGTTTATTTATTTCTTTATTAAAACAAGAGCTATGACAGCAGCATTTCAGGTGGTCTGGAGGAGCTTTTTTCGTTGTCGGAGATTTTTTTGGCTGCACCTCTCCTTACAAGTTCGTTCATACTTTTTCATCAGTGTAATTCTCAAAATAGTTTTAGATCCTTCACCACTTTTTATTACTTATTTTCACATCTAATGCTTTTAGAAGCCACAAATGAAGCCGCATTCCAAATGCTCCAGTCATTGCATAAGCTTGTGGGAAGCCATGCAGCCTTTTCCCAATACTCAGAGGTACTCTGGGAAGTTTTCAAAGCATAGGAGTTCAGTGTTTAACTACAGTTGAATTTGAATGGGGATACCTCATTGTACAGCTGTGAAAATCCTGACCATAAAACCCAGTGGAATTCAGAAGTACTTTAGAAATAAGTCAGCTATTTCCAAAAAAAAAAAAAAAATCCCATAATTTTTTAGAATAAAATTTCCCCCAAACCAAAAATCATATTTTATAGGACTTTATGGTAAAACATTATGTTTGAGAAGGCAGATGCTTATAGCTTAACAAATACAAAAGAAAGGTTAAGTGAAAAACTTTTTTCTTTTACAGAGCTAACAAAATTGCTCTTCTCCTTACCCATTTATTACTGAGTCTTAAAATCAGATTTCTTCCTTTTCACAAGCCTCTTCCCCTTTTACCCCTGCTACATAACTTAACAGAGAGTCCAAACTACCTGATGAGAATCACAGCTAAGGAAAAAACCCCACACATCTGTGCAGCATGGAAAAACATGAATCCCATGGCGACTGCAATGCTTTAAGGGCCTGTTAGTTAGAATTCCCATAGTGGTGAGAGGGGGAAAGAAAGAACATGAATTCAAACTTTATAAACATAAAAGATAGAATTTTCTTCTCTATTTTATAGAAATACAGAACAAAAATCATACAATTCTAACCCTGCATGTTTTCTGGCAGCAGACCTCATAAGCACTGCGTTACCATGAGTGATGTCATAAACAAGACTCTCTCATTCTGACAAATTTTGAATTATGGTTTTTGTGGAAGTTGTAAGGGCCATATACCAAAACTAGGACTTGCTAAAGCAGTTGGGCTCAAGTGTAGTTGCCACCATTCTTAAATCATTCAAGAGAGCTTCTCTGTCACAAAGCCAGGAAGCCAGGATTCAAGATGTTAAGAAAACAGACTTCAAAGGCTAATGCAAACAGTTTGTGCAAGCTTTACTGCTTTCAGAATTAATAAAACACTACCATTCTTAGATACTGCTCATATAAAATGTCCAATTATATCTTTATAACTTACAAAACTCTATAAAAACAGGTATGTCACTCTGCTTCAGAATATTCCACCTGTAAAACTACTTATGTTAGGTAAATGCTGTTCAGCAACACCACACAGGCCTGCCTGTAGAAGCCCAAAGAGATGGTTTAGATCACCCTTTCAAAACTGGTCAATGCTGGCACATCCAAAAAAATTGTTGCTAGTTACTTATTTTATAGTTTTTATCCCTGATTCCTTAGTGTTCTTTCTAAATACTGACCAGCCCCAGGGGCACAGTGAATTTACCTGTGGGTCTTGTGTGTCACCTCCCTGACTCACAAGGTTCAAGAGTTGGCCTTCAAGAGCCTGTTTTCAAAAACTCCAGAAGGAAAAAAAAAAAAAAATGAAACCCCCAAATATTTATCAGGTCCTCAGAGGATTACATGCAAAGAAAAAGCCTGTCTAACCAAGTCCTTGTTGGACATGTCCATGCTGTAAAACCACTGTGTTAAACAGGAGGAACTGACATCCCCAAGGAGTTTTAAATGCAAGGTAAGGAAGCAAACTTATATTTTCTCTCAGTGGCTATTATCTGTTATGCTGTGTAATCCCACAGTGCCAGAGCAGCTGGATTAATATCTCCGGGTCAGAGCTGACTACCACGGGGAAGACAGAAGGAAAATATTTGGAGATATCTTTGGGATTAAATAAATCACAATGGTATTTTTGTCTACCACAAGAAATCTTATTCTTTTATGACTCCATCAGAACAAAACCTTAAAAATTAAAGTCTCCGTGATCAGTACCTTTCCACAAACAGCCCCATACATCCACTCATACAGAGAAGGAAGAAAGCCAATTTCACAATTCAAGTTCCCATTCTTCCCTTTTCCTTTCTCACATTTAAATTCTTAAAGTTTTAGTCCTCCTTGATTAGAAAGATAAATCACTGGATGAAAAAACATCCAAAACCATAGCTGACATTTCCCTCAGACTTTCACTGCTACTCTACAAAGATAAGCTTCAAAGTTCAACAAACAGATCTCAAGAACTGCCCATTTCTTACCTTCTGTTAGTTCGAAAATAAAGATATATGAGGCCAGAACTAAAATTTTCAGTTATAACATGTTGACTTGGTGGCAACACCACCAACATTCCTCTAGATTTCTGATATCCTCTAGAAGATTTTGTAATTTTTTACCACGTGGTCCAGTCCTAACATTTAAGTAGAAATTCCACAAAAACTGTAGAATCTTTCAGAAAAGCTCTAAATGGTTATTTCAAAAAAAGATAAAAAGGTTTTAGCAATTTCCGTTACCACACTAGTTCATATCTATCAATCTACTTTTTCTTTCTGGAAAATCTATGCGGATATGGTTTGAAAGTGCAGATTCCAATTCTGCACCAAATAAACTCTGTGAAGGCAAACATCACAAAACTTTGGTTAACGTGCAGGTGTTGGATTTTGATTTCTTGGGGGTTTTGTTTGGGTTTTTTGTTTTGTTTTTAAGGCAAGCAAAGTACTTAAGCAGTGAAGCTAGTTTAATTCCTTCTCAGGAACACAAGAAGTCAACACCTCTACTTGGCAGTTACTTCATTTTGTTCTTTTCTTTAACACGTTGTACATTCAGAATTCCAGGTCAGGGACAGCATATTCAAGGATTACCCCCTCAAGCTTTTTGTGAAGGCTACAATTCACCTACCGTGAAACTCCAGTTACTGCAGGAAGTTTCTCCCTTCTAACTGCTTGGAGAAGAACTCCTGCAGAGCCTGGCACACCTTTTCAACTCTACCTAATCCCACCTGGTTTGTGAACTAACCTCTTAACAACCTGGATGATTCACAGCAGCCATTAAGATTTCTTTTTGCTAACAAGTGAGCACCCATTTCTTGGCTACTGCACAAAATAATCACAGAAGTGTAATCAGCTGCAGATGTAAAGACAGCTTTTTAATTAACATTGTGCTGTAAAGGGTTGCTGTACCTTTGTAAAGCTTTCTTTTCTTAGCATTGTTAGTTATTTTTAGGAAGACACACCATTCAAGCACAGGTTTGCTAAGAAATTACCCTATTAGAAAAAAAATTCTCAAGTAACCTCTAGTGTTTAAAAAAAGGGTAAATCTTAAAAGGGGGGATTTAGCACAGAAAGCCTCATTTAATAGTGGAATTTATGAAATTCAGTGCTGGCTGTGATAATGAAATGCAACTTTTTAGTTTTAATATAATGTTCAGATCTTTATTTTTAAGAACTTTTGAGAGCTGTTTTTGTTTAACAGTGCTCCAGATCAGTGACTCTTCTCTTTCATCCACCATCTGGAAATGAAAGGCAGAAGAATGAAGTAGGTACCGTAAATACAGAAAGGCATCAGTGCCCTTGGATTCATCTCAGTGAAGTTATAGAGCAACAATTTGTTAAATGTGTTAAAGTATTTAATTTTAACTGGAAAAGGGGGGGGGGGGAAAGCACCAAATTAATTTTAACCATGTAAGACAGGCAACCCTTTACAGAAATTCAGTTCTAGCCATTCCAAAAGTTGGCAGTATCAGGCATTAGTAACTCGGCCTCTATAAAAGCATTTCTATTGCACACTCTGATGGAGTCTTAAAAATTTTAAGAATAAGATAAGAATCACATGACATGTCTGCTACTTACTGCATACAATTTCTCCTTCAGAATAAAAACTCCCTCAGATTTGGTCTTTTGTCAAAATAGTTCTTTCTTGCCAAGTTGATCAAACCTGCTGATAAAAATAAAATTTAGCAGTTACAACATTACATTTTAAAAATTACACATTTTGTTTTCAAACAACTGAGGTTTGTAATGAGTGTTGCATGGACATGTTTATGCACAGAGGAAGACTTTGAGAGTTTGGATGGAGAGACTTGCTCCATTTATACCCCACAATAAACCCATCATTGTAATAGCAGCAGTCACACTGTGTTCAAAACCAGAGCAAAATTAAAATTAACATCTCTCATATCATGAACTCTTTCAGAGGAGGGGGAAAAAAAAGTATTCAAACAACAGGATTTTGTTTCTGTCTAAATGTCTTTAAGATCTACCCTTAGGCATCATACATGAATCTTAGGATAAATACCTTTAATAACCGGGATTTAAGCATCCTATGATTCTAAATCTCAGCTAATTACCTTGTTTATTTTCCTGCCAAAGTATGGAAGCTATGATAAATTACAAAAATCAGAAAATTACAAATAAAATTACAAATTTTCATAAATTATGAAATACAAAATTACTCAGTTTTACTTTTTACAAGAAATCATGTTCTTTGTTAGAGTAACTTAAAAGGTATTGTAAGTTGAGATACATTTTGTAGAAGCTCTGAACAGAACCTTGATACCAGATGGGCTGGACAAAGCTGACTTCTAGAAGCATGTTACTGAAATCCACTACCTCCCCAAAATGTAGGGAGCCAATCCTGAAAGCCACGGCTTCCTAGTTGCAGAAATCTGTGAGGGAGGGACCCACAGCCCCCAAGGTAAGAACATTCCCTGTGGGGAGAAAGCTCTTCGTTCCAGTTCTCAGTGGCTCAGCTTTGGTTACTCTCATTATCTGTGCTGCTGTAATACAGAGAAAGAAACATTATTTGATGTAACTGGTTTTCAATTAAGGGTTATTATGGGTGACACTGTATGAAAACCGACTCTCAATCTTAGGTCTACTGTATTCCTGGTAGTTTTCTGTACCTTTAAGAGTCTGTTGTCCTGGCTGCATGCTTTACTCAGACTGTCCCTTTTTGCAAACACTCTCTTCCCACTGTGTAACACAGAGGTTTTGTCATCTCATAGTTCCACGTATCAACGTGGCCAAATCTCTTTTCCAAAATAAAATCTGTGCAAACTGGTAAATTAAATCAGGCCGAGCATGGCAGCAAGTGTGGAGTGCCAGACAAAGGTCACACTGCACAGAGCCAAGGGACACGAAGAGATGCCCGCTCAGTTTGCTCCTGCTCAGGGCCTGACCTTGCCCAGCAGAAACCAAAGCAGGGAAAAAGAAGTTAACTGCCACATGAAGAACACAGCAAGAGGCACAGATTTAGTCAGCTAGCTTAATTTATGCTGAATAGAATTCCCTCGTTCTTAGAGCCGAAGTGCAGGAAAAAACATTGTTCTGCAACCAAAGCGAATGGAAAAACGTTAAGAAAGCCAGGATAGGACAAGACTAGTGAGTCACTACAGAGCTATCCAAAGGGATACAGAGGTCGTCCACTCGCTAGAACGTGGGCTGAAACAGTCACTGATTTATATTCCAAGAATCCCAATAAGAGGCACTCTCGGGGGAGCACAAGACAAGAGACTTTGCCATGATTGCAGCCATGAAGATGAGCACAGAAATCCCAGCAAACAGGAGCAGCTGCAGTAGTAAGTCAGTGCTGTACTCAGGGAGCCCTGAGAATGCAAGACTTCACAATGGCAAAGCAACCAGGAGAGTTTGGGAGCACTTAATGTGTTTATTGATTGACTTACTCATATGCATTCTTGCCAAAGGAAAGATCAAGGTTTAGTGTTTGGGACTTGAATTTTATGACTGAGTGTTTAGGGACAGCTTTGGACATCCCTCTCTTTGGACAGCCTCAGGATAGTGGCTATTCTTTGCTAGTAAGGAATGTAGGTAGGGTTACATTTAGAGCTGCACTCAGAATTTACCTTCCCCCCTCATTCCACAGGAGTGGTGACTTCCAATTACTGTTTCCAGACTAGTGAAAAAGAGAGAGAAATAGCCCTACTTGACAAAATGAAAAATGTAGAAGACAAAATTTGATGATATAATAAACCAGCCTTTCTGCTTGGGGTTATGGATCAGCCTTAACTAGGTTAAATGTAAGAATTTACAATTTTATTTTATATATTATTAATTTTTAATCAATTTTTTTAAATCTACCTCTAAGGCTCTAAATTATTTAACTTCATTACAAAATATATTAAACGCAATTAAACTAAAACACAAAACCTTAGCTACTTAGTCTGTCTGCCAGAGGAATGTTTTCTTTACCAGTACCCCTAGAAGTTACCAGGTTCAAACTGTTCCTAAGTCCTGCAGAATCCCTTGTCTTTAAGCCCTTGCAAGATGACTTTGTGTGCAGCTCTACTATCTATATGCGTCGCACATGGAACTACGCACTGAAGAAACTCTGACATAAACTGGGTAGAACTAGTAGAAATTACCTTACGTGACATATAAAATCAAATGTATAAAACCCCACAGTTTTATATGAGGACTTGAGAAAAGCAGTGGAAATATAGGACCTCAAGCATTTTTGATTTCTGAGCAATCTAAGGCTGAAGACGAAACCTTACAATCTTTGAACTGTACAGAAGTACAGATCAAAAGTGATTAGTCTGTAGAAGTCACCTCCTGATAGCTGATTTTGTCACACCCCTGTCTGCCCCAAATTTGCCACAGACATGCTTTTCATGCTTAAAACTCAATTTTGTGCAATACATGGGTTATTTATCTGTTTTATTTTACCTTACGTAGAATGAAAAAGAACCATTATTCACTTTCACTTACTTGTTTGAAATCTTCTGCTCTCAGCAGCATTTTTCTGGCGTTGCTAAAGGGAGGGCTGGGCCACAGCAGCCATGCTAAAGGTCACTCAGATTTGCCTGAGAAGCTTCTTGGTGCCTGCATTGCTTCACATACATGCTCCCTCTGTTTGCCTCAGATGCCTGTGTAATCACTGATTATTGTTTGATGAAGGTTCTTATTCAGACACAAGAAAAATAAAATTAAACCGAAGTTATGACCAGGGTCTCTAACCAGTCATGACTAAAATCTCATGTTTAACCATGAAAGCAAAAACATCTTTCCTTTGTATGATAACACATCACCACCAGTAACATTTTTCATGGTGTTTGTATTTTAAATGGGGAAAGCAATCACAAAACTGTAAAAAATCACTGTGCCAGATGTTGATGTAGTGAAAGAGGAATCCCAGAGATATTAGACTTGAAGCCACAGTTCATCTAGGAAGCCAACCTGGAAAACATGACTAGTGCTGTGGGTAATGCTGGAGTTCAAACATCTGTATTTTCTTCCAGAAAAGAAAAAACCCACACCCTGGAATATTTTAGAGCTACATATATCAATGCATGCTCTGAAAATGCTGTGAGCTTTTACATCGTATTTTCTGTCTGCCTTTTAAAGTAACCTCACTTTGAGTGTATATATGACCCTTCATTTTTGTCTAGAGAAGATGACTAATAGGATTTTAGTTAGAAATGTGCAGTTTTGAAAATATTAGCCTGTGTTTTGCATCAACTGTCCACACCAAGATGGGAAATATTAATCATGGTAGCAGTTTGCCACACACAGATTAATTTAACAGATGTAAGATTTAAATAAAACTCTGAGCTCATGATGAAACATTTGGAGTAAATCCAGGAAAAGGAAAATGAAGCACAGAACTTATTGAAGGAGGCAATGTGAGAAAGAAGTGTCCTAAACATCCTTCTTATTCTTGTCTTCTTAGGAGGACAACATGCTGGGCAACCTTGGGAAAGGAGAAGAATTGTCTACTCCCTGAGGGAAAAATGGGGAAGGAGAGAATTATCAGCCCTTACCTTTGGAAAGCTTAGTCATTATTTGCACACAAGAAGACAGAGTGCAGCTCAATGCCTAAAAAGGGACATTCTTCTGTCTGACTTCCACTGGTGATTAGATTTATGATCTGAAACACAAGTACTTCACTTGCATGAAAGTCAAAAGGATATTCTTTTCTAACCTGATGCAAAAACCTATAGAAACAGCTAGAAAGTTCTTGAACTCCAATAGGGTTTGGATCAGTGTCACTGAATAGAGGAAGATAAATTGTGCACTGTACTTTTTTTCCTGGATGAAACACAAAAAACTCACTCAGATGAGAAGTCTTCGGTTTTTTCTGTAAATCAGGACAAAAATCCTTAAAGAAAAAGAATCCCTTTCAGTGATCAAAGTATTGCCTCATCTCTCAAAGCAGTGCTAAAATACCACTTCCATAATGTCAGTTGGTCTTACTACCACCAAGCAGGAAAATTTGAGTAGATGGAGTTTTTAATTTGCGGTCTTACTACACAGCTAGAAATACACTAACAGGTTGTAATTCTTCAAGAATAATATGCTATCATATATGCTGTGGCTACTTTTTGGCTTCTACATATTTCTAAAATAGACCAGTATTTCCATTTTTTAACCAAGTTATTACAGCTTTAACATCACTGCTGTCAGAATATACTTAAACAATTGAGGGCCTAATTTTATTTTATGGAAGGTCTCAGAGGTATCAGGCAAAGATTATGCCATAACAGCATTATGGTGAGAACAAGAAATAGTAAGACAGAGTGCAGGTGACAGGTGGGACTGCAAATCACAGACAGAACTACAAAGTAATAAGCACATAGGATGATTAAGCAATATAAAGTCGGAATTTCTCTCCTGCTTAAATACTGTTGGGTATTTGAAGGTACTTCTGGGTTGACAGGAGTTATAAAGATGGCAAGCAGGTAGTGTTTTGGCTTTGGGGCAGGGGTGGGGGGTCTTTCATTATTTTTAATATCCACTATCATGTTTTTTCAGGGTAATATGAGGAAAGACTCAGAGATAACAGTGAAATACATTTCTTGCTAAAATCACTTTCTTATTTCTATTACCAATCTAACTTAGGAGAATAACAGGAAGTTTCCTGTTTCCTTCTATGTTCCCTTAAAATGTAATCTATTTGGACTCTGTGGTCTAGATATGTTTTCATACTTTTATATTTTCTCTTATTCTTTCCCAGTAATTTGTTCTAATACAAACATTAGTTCAGCATTCTTTTCAATTACAGCAGTGTTCCAATTCTCACACTGTTGGCATTCTCTCTTACCAGAGATATTTTTTTTCAGTACTACTAAGCCAAAAGTTACTGTTTTGCTTTTCTTCACCTTCTTCCTCCTCTGAGGACCTATGCAACTTTAGTTTATGGATGTACTTTCACACCAGGGATCAATGAATACAACAGCAGTTTAAGGGAATACAGATAATGTGGGGGGGGAGGGCAAGAGAGAAATAGTACTGACAGTGTGTTAAATAGTCTTTTAAATATGTGCTTCACACCCTCCCCTAAACTACAGCCACTTCACCTACGAAATAGATGTCATTTAGGAAGAATGACAAGTTGAAGGTGTATGTTCGGATTTTCTTACCTTTGTACAATTTTCCTCTCAATAACACTTTAAGGATAAGAGCAAAACACTAAATAATGTTTCAAAGTTTTACCCATGAAGTTGTCATATGCTTGGAGATGAACACAAGGTAATACTTCAGTTTTGGGAGCAATTACAGCAGCTCTCAAGTGGTTTCTGTTTTGTTCAATTACTGTTGTAGTTGAGCTGTGGAATATGTAACTACAAAAGGATCTTCCCTGCTGCAAAAGGCCCGTGAGCATAAAATTAAAGTAACTAAAAGTAATTGTCCCTGTTATGGAAACAGTTATGGATAGCATGGTTAGTATCTTCTAAGTTAGTGTATACACATAATACTCATACCAAGATTTCAGAAATTAGGAAGCAGATTATATCCAGACCCACCTATAATAAATCTCAGAAGTAAGAGCAGGTTTGGATCTAGAAACCAGCATTCAGTGCTACTTCAAGTGGCAGCTGGGTTAAGGAATATATCTTTTTTTTTTTTTTTGACAGAACTAGAAACAAGGAAGAGGTTTTCCAAGTATTTAGCTTTCTGTCCCTTGATATTTTAAGATTTTAGACTATCATGTTTGGAATTACGTTCTCTTTAATGTGTGCTGCAAGCCTTTCCCACTAGAAGCAGAATCAGAGTAAGGACCTCCAAAGTCCAGATCTTTCCCAGAATTCAAAACTAATGGAAAAAATAAAGAAGGCCTTTTTTAAAAGTGTGTATATATAACAATAGATCTAAAGCAATTAATTCCATTCCAAAGAAAGATCTTAGGTTTATAATGCACAGTCCTATAAAAAACATCAGTTGTTTCATAAGGGTAAAGATAATAAATAAATAGAAAGTGTTAGGGAAAATTAGAAAACATACCATTTTTCTGCCAAGTGATAGAATCTGAACAGCATTATTAGAGGTGTAGTACCCATCTGGGAAACAAATAGAGACATTTGTCTCTAGACAAAAAGAAAGTTCAAAGAAAGGACCATGACAAAAATCTGAAAAACAAAAAAGAATGATACTGAAGTATAGGGAGATGGGAATTAATTGTCTGTCTTTAATACAGAAGGTACATTCTTCAGGGGCATAGAGATACCTTTACTCCCAAAAGATTGTCACACTGTGGAAGTCATTGCTGCAGGATGCCAGAGGTCAAAACTCACATGATTTCAAAATGCAATTTTTTGAGCTGTAGTAGGAAGTATCAATTTTATAGCAGCAATAGTAGAAAAATTCATCAATTTATTGATCTATTAAACAATGATATATTACCTCTGATCACATTAAATTTTAAGTATTTAAATTATATATATGACCCAAAGTACCGCTACTGTATTCTCCTCAACGATCAGAGATTAACAGGAACCTCTAGAAGGCAATTCGAGTCACAGATAGGTTTTACTTAGGTTAACTAAAAATACTCCAAAACTGCTTGTAACTCCCCTTGAAACTGAGGGTCTCAGTCAAGAAACAGCATCCCTGACCCTAACCTCTGACTCTCCTGTTGTGTGGGAAGGCCATCCCTTTACCAGCAGTACTGGCCAAACATGCTGGTCTCAGGTTTCACATCACTGTGGCCATTAAAAGTAAAGGCAGCCAGCATTAGCTTCCATTACACAGAATAACATTTCCCTGGCAAGACTGTGCCAAAAACTCCTTCAGCCCATAGATCACAACAAGCCAAGAATTCTCTACAATCCTCCGGAAGGTGAAACACAGAATCTGACTCAGAAATCAGTCTCTGCCACTCACCTCAAAGCATATCCCTTCCTACTTCATCTAAACTCCTTTTTCCCATACACACACAGTTGATACAATTTATCAAAACACTTCTAAAGCGAGTATCTTATTTTAAAAAATCTTGTAATCCGAAAGCTGTTTTCATCTATAACTCCATTGCAGGTGATGCCTCACAAGTATATTGTCATCATCTTGGGCTGCTGAGGCAGTTGCTCAGCCTGTGGTGCAGAGGGGGACATTCAGATGTGCCCTGCCAGGGTTGTTTGTGCAGACCAACACTGACATCTGGTGCCAGTAGAGCCCTTTTACACTGAGACAAACGTCCCACTTCACAACTTGCTCAAGAGTTGCTTGTTTGACGCTGAGATAAATCAGCATCTCCTATCCAGCATCAAACCACACCAAGAATCTGACTACAGAGAAAAGAAAGGAAACAGTAAAAATGCCAAGGATATACTTGTAGCCGGGAGAAGAAAGTGAAAGTATATTCACAGTATTTTTTCTGCAATGCATTTTTTCCAAGATGGTGCTGTTGGTCTTATCTCAAAATAATTTTACCTGCTACTTAAATAGGGAGTGCCCCGTTTTTGTGAGAACAGTATTAGCATAATCTTTGCCAGGATGAGCAGAGAAAGCACAAGAGTTGTTTGCATTCTGAATGCAAGGGCTTGGATTGTGGCTGGCATGAGCTTACCTTGCTTGAACTACTACAACCACTCCGTGTCCCATTTTGTGGACTGGGGAATCATTCTGTGCCAGGACTTTTTGGCTACTTTCCCAGAGCAAACTGTCCCTAGGCAATGGGACATTCAGCTTATTTGGGGGACAATCTTCATATGCATGGGTGATGTACATTTTCTTGCAGGCTGCAGCCTGTCACTACCAAGGGTATCAAAGACAGGCTGAACAACCAGAGAGAATGATCCCCATGGAAATCCAATAACTTTTTCCAAGGCTATGAAGAACCAATTACAACAGAGTACAGTGAATGCCTTAACTACTAAGGAACTAAACTTTTACACTGCACTTGGTTCTGCTACCAGCTGCTTGCTCGAATATGTCCGTGCGAGATGCACAGACCTGCCCCAGTTACAAGCCAACCTCACTGTTCTCTCATGCAAGCAGCCAACAGAGAACTATTTCCAATGTGTAGCTGTTCTGTGCAGCAAAATGCTTTGCAGCATGTTCTTATCCCCACAAAGCTCTCTGCAGCCAGAAAAGTGTTGTAATAATGTTATTTGCAAGAACAGACTTGGGAAAAAATGGCTTTTTATCATTGTACCGTTGTGCCAGTGCAGACAGTATCCTGACTTACCAGATGTTTCTTATTGCTTTTTTTTCTAAACTTCACTGTGGTATTTCTAGAATTGAAGGTTTCAAACAAAGAGGTTTCTGTTACCTTAAGGAATCCAATTTAACACTGCCTCAAAAATCTGTGATTATATGAGTAAAGCTTGATTGGGATAAACATACCAAGACTCCATCCAGGGCAAAAAATTGGATAACTCTTGTAACTCCACCTCCTTGAAAAACATGGAAACAATAATAAGCTCTGCAAGTTCCATGAATGGAAAAGCATTCATTTTGTGAAGGTTTGAGGTTTTGGGAGGGAGAGTTGTGCCTATGGTTTTTGTCGGGTTTTCTTTTTTTTCTTTTTTTTTTTTTTTATTTTATAACTGAGACAGTGAAAAATACTGAGACTCCAGAACCATGTAGGGGACTATGTTTTGTAGGGAAAAACACAGAAAATATTGAGGATTTTGAATGCATGTGCAGGGAAGGGGGTGCAACAGCATGACAACTAATAAAATGAAGTACCATTTTCCTGCTCAGTGCAAAGTGTTACAGATTATTTTTAACTTCAACTTAACTAAGAAGGCAAGACTTTTTCTAAGTACCACAGCTACTACAGCACATGAATGACTGAAGTTTTTGATTTTCCTGCTTGCAAGAGATGCCAGGACATTTTAGTTCTCTAACCCCTAACAAGCAGCAGCTTCTGTTATAAGGAAATATGAGCAAATATAGAAGGTACACAATTTATAGCTCCTTATTTTACTGCCTACTTTTGCAATTCAGTGTGTGGCCACTACAAGAATGGCACTTGAATTATGGATGGTCTCTAAACCCTACCTTAGGAGTGTGCATTACTTTTGAAAAATAACTGTAAATGTGGAAAAAAAAGTTAAACTCTCTTTCTCTGAATAATAGATAGGACAGAGGGAATTCACTGGGGGAAGGGAATTAAAGCAATTGAAACACAGGAGTAGACAGTTAGGCAAGAAGCTATGGGAAATTAAGAAGTCCCCACAGCTACTGTAAAAGCTCACCATGCAGTTTATAATTTAAAATAATGTTACACTGCAGTGAAGACTCTATCCTCTATGCTTCATTTTCTGTCCCACTTCTGAATTTTCATCATCAGACTAACTGCTTGTTAAACCAGGATGAATTATTTGCTTTATTTGCTGACCCTCACTACAAACAGGCAGACAGCTAGTTGGGGTGGCTGCTTTACTGCTTGGCTAACTCCAAAATTGTTGCAGTTGCATGCCCAGTGCCAAAAAAACTCCTCTTCCTGTAGTATGCCTTTTACTAACGGCTGATAGCCTTCTGTATCTTTACATCTGCTACTAAGTATAACCAAAGACAAAACAACATGGGCAACCAGGTTCCTGGTGATACAGCGTAGGGGCAGAGTGAAACAAAGCCTCCCTAAGGTTTCAAAACTTGACATTATCGCATGACAACGAATAATAACGTGTTGAACTACAAATTCACATTTGTTTTTATGTTCTTGCAATATTACATATATTTTTTTTCCTCTGCCAGTACATGTGGAAATTCAGGATTTTAGATTTGGGCACAGTCTCTCCGAAGTAAATAGTACCATGTCTGACTATAACAGTTCACCACAGTTATTCCTGTCTCCTTTAGGTTCTCACATTGACTTCTTTTTCTCCTTTTCCCACCCTTTCCATAGTTAGGACAATGGGGATTCCTGGTATACCCTTAAAAACCCAGGTCCCTGGAAAACAGCCGTAAGGAATAGGAAGGGGGTTACCTGCATTGTCCCACAGGCATTTCCAAAACATGCTCAGTTTTGGGGCCTGTCAGGTCCTAATACTCAACTGTTTTGAGACTTCAAATTAATCAACTAGAAAAAAAAAATGCGGTCTCTACAACAAGAACTAAGAATTTAATGAAGACTTAATTGATCCCTGTGTGCAACTTTAGCAAATATCTGTGTCTTTGAAGAATTTCTACTCACGGAAGCTGTTCAAGCTTGCTTCTGCTCCAAGTCCTTCTCATCCCAGTAACCATAACACACACTCAACTAGCAGAATAAATACTAGTTCCTTCAACGTATATCTCCTTAAGTCTGCCACAATACAAGAGCCTGCTTTCTTACCAGCAGCAGTTTTCGCTTCTGTGTGACCTTTCCTATCCAGCGTAGCTTGGGACACCAAGGGTCCTTCTCAATGCCAGAGTGAGAGGTTTGCCCTTCCCAGTTGTCAATGGCATGAAGGTCTTGCCAAGGCAAGGTCTGAGTTTCCACTGTCAACCAGAACTCTTCACAGGCACTGGGAAAGCAAGGCAGGTGTTGCTGCTCACTCTGCAGTCTCTACAGTGGGACAGCTGACTCCTGAATAAGAAGTTATTAAACAAGATACACAAGTAGCATAAAAAAAATTATAGGAACCATAACAATCATAGTGAGACCAACTTCAGACTACTGTGCTTATTTTTCAAGCAGTTTTACCAATTTCAGTTAAACCCAGTCTCAGTATAAACAAGGACACTGTTAGTTTTCCACTGCTTTTGTTGGGATATGATTTTAACCTGAGATCTAACACTTGGGTATCAACTGTTCCACACATTAAAATGCGTGTGAAACCATTCTACACACTCTGTGTGAAAACACACATAGTACCTTCTCAGCATTCTGGATGGGGTTTAGAGCAAGACAGCTCCAGCTGTACATAGAGAAAGTTAGCCAGCTCCCAGACCCCAAGGAGTGCTCGGAGCGTGCTTTTAAACCAGCTTTGTATGCGTTTGCAGAAGCCTCTAGATGGCTTATGAGTCTACCTGGAGTTTGTGCTCTGGGCACCCAGGAGTCTTGGCCAAGTGTGGAGACCTGAAACACCATATGATACCACGGGGATCATAAAGAACAGCCAAACACTGCCTCTGGAAGCTGACTGTATGTAGGCAAATCATTCTTGTACTTCTACTACCTGTATGACCTGCCTTGCTCAGCATTATTTATAAGTTAAGTTCTCGAAATTTGTTTTTAGAGCTCTGCTGCTCCTTACTTAGCCATCACGTAACAGCAACTATATTTGGCTACTTACTCAAAACAAATCCTAAAACTGCAGATATGTGCCTCCAAAACCTTCTTTCAACAGATCCATGCACTTCCTGATGCACATGAATTCAAGGGTAATTTGTCACAAGTGTGTGTAAATCTACCAGAGTGCCAGGTAAAACCAGGAGTGTGATGCCCTTGCAAGTTTCTCACCTTGAAGTCAAAGGCACAGTGTGCTCAACAATCTAACCTTTTATTTTTTTTAACAGCATCTTTATATTTGCAATAAAAGGTAGGGGAGGAATATTTTTTTTTTTCTACTTAAGTTCAAATTAAAAAAAAAAAATCCTTACAGCTTCTTCAAGTACTGTGGCAAGTGTAATAGTGTGAAGACTTTTCTTTTTACTTTCCATGAAAATAGGTGGGCTGATGATGGCCTTGTACACGTCACTACATCACTGATAGCAAGGAAAAAATCATCTGCTGTACAGGAGATGTACTCAGTAGTAAGCTGCACAGTTGGGATGAAAGTCTGGAGTGTATCCATGTCTGGAAAGCTTTATTGTATCCATTTGAACCTAGTGACAAGCACAGAATACCTAAGGTTGTCCTAGGTTTCACTTCCTAGATGGACAGAGAAAGTATTTCTTTCCTTCCCCCTTTACAGCTGCCCTTTCTGAAAACAGATTTCTAACATGCTTCCAGAAACAAGAAATGTAAGACTAGATTTTCTGCCACTACAATTCACGCATTCCTCCTGTTTACTCCCTGACAGTTGACACAGAAGCCTGAAAAAAAGTGCCCAAATTTCATGTGGTATCTGTTGCAGAATACAAAATTTAATAAACAATGGATTTTTTTCCCTTATTTGAACCATGTGTGTTCTACTCTGTAATCTACCACAGATGGTATTTTTCTTGTTACATAGATGTAGCATCCACTACTTTTAAGGAATTCTATGTGTGTGTTTTATGAGGGAACAATATAATACCATGAATTCAAGCAAACATCTTCAAAACCAGCTTGAAGGATAGTTTATAAATTATAGGGAAGCACAGAGCACAAGGCACTGATGTATACACAGAAGGGCCATTAAGGACAACAGAAATTTGACTTCTGCAAGAGAAGGAAGGACAAGTTCAGTTACTGATTCTTTTTGAGCATACTCAACATTTCTAAGTGTTCAGAGAAACAGTTCCATTTCTATTTCTGAATTAATTACCAGGCCATTGATTTTTTTAGCGCTTTCAAAAAACTAAAATAAAAATCAAGGATACCCTTTAACATCTGTAAAAATACTGCAATTAATGGATGCTTGGAAGAGTGGGTCAGAACAGAATAGCTGAACACAGATAAAAGACATTTTGTTTGGCCACGATATAATTTTTTATTAGATACATATTCAAGGTCTTTCATTCAAATCCTGTAAAGAGTTTGAAAGAGTCTTTAGACAAAAAAATTCATCAACTGGGTATTAGGAGATCAATGTAGTTCCTCTGATGTAGGATAAATGAATTAAGGGTGTAGAGATATTTCAGAGGTACTACTTAGAAACATATTGTTGTTAAAAATGGTTTTGATTTACAAATAAAAAAGGAAAGATTTTTGAGAATTGGATTATATTTCTGTGGCCATCAGATATTGGAAAGCAACAAGAAGAGAAAACTCTGCCTTATTACAATGGTAGTTACTATTGATGTGTCTTTTGAGGGAATTTTTAAGGTATTGTGTCTTTCTGTAAGGGGTCTCAAATCCAACATGCAACACAAGCACATGTACATTTTGATAGCTTTTGACAGCCAGGGACTTTTTGTTTTTTCATACTAGAGAATTTCATCTCCTCTTCAAAATTTCCATTTAATCTACTAGCTGAGTAGAAAAATCAACAATACATATATTAGTTTCATAAAATATTATTTATTAGTTTCATAAAATATTATTTATTAGTTTCATAAAATATTATTCATTGGGTTTGGGTATTGTTACGAAGTTTTCATTTTCTAAAATCTAATATTAACAACTCAACTAAGCCAAAAAGATCCACAAGTGCCTGGTACACTAAGGTACAGCTATTACAGCATTCATCTCATATCGAGAATGATGATTTCACACACTTACTCAACTTACAGTTCAGAAAATTCTTCTTCATATGATTCATATGTCTTCATAGTTCTCTTTGGCCATGCCACAGAGCTAAGTCCTGTTAATTACTGACTTTCTTGGACTAGACATCTCAAAACTGAACTACTAGATTTCAAAACTTCACATCTTCTCCAGAGATTATTTCTTAGGGCAATTAATATTTCAATAATATGAATAATTCATCTGTCTGAAATTGCCAACTTAATAGAAACAAGTAATAATTTCCAATAGCAGAAACCTAGGCTTTGCCAGTAGGTTTTGTCATGGAAAATTCTATCATGACAGTGCTGTGTTGTTTCACTGTCAAAAAGGACCGTAAGCATAACCAGATGGAAAGATGTACTAAAAACCCTTTTTCTTTCTCAGAAAGAATTTATTGTGGTGGCAGCTTAGCATTCAGTTCCCCAGCAGTTCTGGTGGTAAATCTATTTTCGTAAGGAAATGGTCCAGCAATACATTTCTGTAAAATGCCAGCACAAGGCATCGGTGCAACTCCAAGCACCATTGCACATACATCATAAGCAAGGCCAGAACAGCTGTTTTAACACCAAGCATGCAATAAAACTACCCAGAAAATCCTCAAACTGAGAATTAAAGTCATAACACAGCAGAGGGAGACAGCAGAGAAGGTGATACATGAAGAAAAACAAGCAAAGCATAGGCTACTGCTGGCATTGTGAAGATAAGCTTTTAGGACAGGCATAAGCCCATGAAAATGCTTTCCATTGATCCAGAAAGGAACTTTTATAAATGCTTGAAATCAATGGTAAGTAAAGGTCTTGCTGAGTTACAAAGTAGTGATATATATATATAGTATGTAGCTGCTATGCTGTATAGTATTTGCTATATACTTGATCAATGCAGTTCCAGGGAGTATCAATGAAATTCAAGGGTTAGTTTCAGGGTATTTTTGTTTGACTGACAAGAGTTTTAGATGGATCCCGGATTTCTTTCTGTGGCCTCAAAACCAGCTGGGCATAATCTCTGGAATATCTACTATTGTTTGTCCTGCTTTATTTTCCTCCAGTAGTTTCATACCCCCAACTAAGGGGGAAAAACCTCCAACTTTCCATTCCCTTGCAAAAAAGCACTTCCAAATTTTGTCTTACTGTACTTAAATCTATCCAAATGCTTTGTGAAGCAACCCTGAAACAAGGAGAGACTGTGCCTCAGCACTAAGTTACTGTTACTTGCAGTAAGGCAAAACAAGTCTAGTTAGAAAATAAATCCTCCACAGAGTCAAGAGACTGGATAATAGAATAGAAAGAAAAATTGCCCTACAACAGACCATTAAAGAGGTTCAAAAGCTTGTTTCATTCTACTGTCTTGGAAAGCCACTGGCATGTATCCAAACAAGCTTTGCTTGTATGTATATGAAGTTGATAAAGGTTAAACCTACGTTGTAGGGAACACTTAAAATGATGAAAGCTTGGAAACTTCATATATAGGGTCCATCAGGTTCTAAAAATCTTTATTACATGAACACACTTAACTAATTGTATGATTGGAAAAAAAAAAAAACAACAATAAAAACAGAATAGTAAGGAAAAAAATAAAGCTAGAGACTATAGTACACAGCCCTGTTCTTTAACAACAAGTAAAAACCCACTATTGTGAATGGAATACAAAATGTGTCATGGACCAAATAATCCTACCCTTCACAAGAATGCAGGTTATGACTTAAAATACACAGCTCTCAAATCTGACTTGAAAGAGATCTTTGAAGGTTGGTTCTGAAGGAACAAATAGCTCCATTACTAAATTAATCTAGTTTTCATATGTCTCATCTTTTACAAACCTCTGACAAAGTTTGGATTCACATTTGTATGGAGAGTTTTGCTGGAACCAGAACTGGGATTACAAAAGCAGAAGTAAGTTTTAGCTGTAATATCACATCTTTTGCCACTGAACACACTGTGGATGGAAAGAGCTGTAATAAATAGCACAGAATGTTCCAAGGACTGTTAGAGATGAAAAATGTTGGGCTTTGGTTTTTTTTATCCTGCTTGGACTAAGATTTGTAAGCACAGACAAAAAAGTGAGCAAGTCGCAGCTGATTCAGACAGAAGTAGCTTTCAGCTCCAAACTGAAATGCAGTGGGGTTTTGCTGAACGCTTTAGTCACCTTTATTCTGAAGCAGAGGCAACTTCCTTTCTCTAGCTGCTGCAACAAGAACAGATCACAGCATGACAGATTGCATATGGAGCTACAATGCAGTTTGATAATTTTCACTTTAAGTAATTTAAATCTTAAGACTGAACAAAAAAAATATTCAAAAATTTCCCAAAAAAGAGTTTAGAGAACTTCATACTGAGGAAGAGGGGGAAACATCATTAGTTGTCCTATATCAGCATTTTCAGGCATGCAGGGGGCCAAGTCCTCCATACTTGGAGGCTATTTCCAGCTCTAGGACTCTCACTCCCATTTTCATTACCTGATACCACCATCTGACATGCCACAGATTTCCCAGCTCTCTTCAAAGTGGTTTAAAAAATGAATTCACCAGCGCTTGTCTCAAAGATTTGGTCAGGTTTGACAATAAATAGTACCTCATGTTGCAATAACAGTGATTTAAAAAAATATATATGCATCTAAATTACATACATATGTAAATAAAAACTCCATTAACGGGGTAAAACTTGGATTATGTATTGGTGCCTCTGCTTTGCAGTAGTGTTTCTAAAGCAGGAACTGTAACTAGAAGATTAGAGGAGTTATGGAAAAACTGAGTTTTCAGTAGAAAAAAAGATCCACTGGCTTATTTTAGAAATTATTTAACTGGCAGTTGCTACACTTGGCCTTTTATCTGTTCCACAGCATAAACTCCAACAGTCTAACAAACTCCTTCTTTCTTTCACTGCTGGCCAGTTCAAAGTGTGCATTTTCCAGTGACTATGTAATTCAGTTTTGGCCTGATCTCATAGCTGCCACTCCAGCAGACCCATTAAAAATAAAAATCATACATATCTAGAACTTAAACTGCTGCCCAAAGCAGAACTATGTGATTGCAGAAGCAAGCTACACCACCTTATAAATGGGATCTGGTGTACAGCATCTCTTTTACAGAGAAATGCTGTGGAGTCTTAACAACTAGAAATACACACAGTTTAAGAGCATTTAAACTCCAGAAAAACAACACTGAGGATCAGTACAAGAATATCAGATTCTCCACACACCATTTCTGATTGCAGCTGAAGCCAGAAAAATATAATAAATTGATGCAACTGTAATACTCAGCAAAAGCACTGTTCTACTGGTGTTCTCGCATGCAATTCTATTGGACTTCTCTGGAACAAACCATTTTCTTTTCCCTTTTCTTTTTCTTTCTTTTCTCTTTTTTTTTCTTTTCTTTTCTCTTTTCTTTCCTTTTCTTTTTTTTTCAGAAATTTCAGGGTTTGATGTCTGTGGCAGTTTATGGACTTGGACTTGGAATACTGCTAATTCTAACTGAAATTTTGATGTTATTATATTGGGATCTAGTTTTACCATCTCAAAGTGGTTTCTGGTTTTCTGATTCTGGTTCCTGTTTTTGGAGCCTTTTGGGTATTGAAGTATTTAACTATTTACTGGGCATAATCGTTCTTGTAATCATTGCCTTACTTTGTTGCAGTTGGAAGTTAGCTTTCCCTGTATGTGTCTGGTGCTGTGTGCAAGATGGGTGCTCATCAAAAGAGCCCATTAGGGTGCATACTGGCACATTAGAAGGAATTAAGAAGTCCCTCAGGCAGTAATTTGAATAAGAAAAGCTTGGTAAAGTATTGTAATCAGTGGTGGCCTTTGTATAGGTTAGGCAGAAGGGAGAAGTGGCCTGAGAATGGATCTCTGGACTATGAGACATGTTACACTTAATGTTATTTCTAAGGAGGGAAGGAAAATTTTTATTTTGAGGCCCAACCAGATAATAGGAACATTTGGGAGATATTCCTGTCTTATCCTTGGAGATTGGAGGAACATCTCCAAGATATGACACCTTGGAGAGCATGTAACAAAAGATGGAGTCCTACTCCCACAGAAGCTCGTGGGAAACCTCCCAGTGACTCCCGAGAGGTCAAGGATCCCACCTCAAGTCCAGCACAACCTCTAGAGAACACATCTGGCCAGATGGAAAGAGGAGAACTGTGATAAGGAATTTTACAGGCTCAGTTAGGGAGCCACTGAGACCAAGACTGCCCGAAGCACAGGAAACAGCAGAGAGGGGGAAGGAACAATAAACAGATGGCACCACATGTACATGTTTAACCTTAGATTCAAATTTCTTTCTCTGTTTTTCACTACCTTTTATATGAGCAAGAAGGCAGTGCTGTTTTCTCCTCTACCTCTAAATTTCATGCGGTCTCTAGGCACCTAGCACAGAACTTAGATTCTACTAAATGAGTAAATTTACCTCTTACAGGCAGCAAAATTATTAAGCGGGGGAGACTGACCTCCAGAAATACCAGCATATCTAGTCCAATCAATTTAACAGCACACCACAGGACCTCTTTCTGCTGGTTGTATTGTATCCTGCATACTGGCAAATGATGCTTTTCCAAGTAATAGCCTTCTTGGGCAGCAGTCATGCAGTAGGAGGGGTGACTTAAAACCCAAAGTTTTGGACTCAGAAAGAGGTCTTCCTACACAGAGTTACTTGAAGACTGTTTGTGTATCATAGATGCAGCCAGAAAACCCTAAATAATTCGTAGTTTCTTACCCCAGTAGTATTTCTAAAAGATTTTTACTTCCTTTAACCTTCATGCTTGAAACCTTTTGGTTTTTTAGTGTTTGCTGGTGGAGCTCACACCACCCCTTGCCACTGCAGCGTATGAGGTGGAGTGGTCGGCTCTATGGCAGCAAATTTGGACAGTGAGCCCCAATACATTTGGTCCCTTGGAAGCCACTGCCTCCCCTCACCCGTGTTTTCGCCCAAATCATGACTTGTGGAGCTGAAGCAACAACTCTAAGGCACGACTGAACCAGCGGGGCAGGGCAGCGCCAAAATCAGCAGCTCTGGCAAGTCCTTACCCAAGGAGACCTGTCACCGCCCCCAGTCCTGGCAGGGCCGGTGCCCCTCTCCTGCCCAAAGAGCTGTGCCCCCGGGGGACGACTCCCGAGGAGGCCCAGGCGTTGTGGCTGCTGCTGCTCCTGTGCACAGCCTGCTGCTCTTGTCTGTGGCTTGGGCAGCAGCGACCGCGCAGCCCTGCCCGAGGAGCCCCGCGCCCTCCCCGTGCTGGCAGCACCTCCGCGGGCCCAGAGCTCTGGCTCAGCGGGCTCTGGGACACAGCCCCGTGGGCTGGGCAGCCGCGGGGGCCCGGGCTGGCCCACGGCCCTGCCCCTGCCCCTGCCCCTGGCCGGCAGCTGCCGCAGTCTGGCCTAGGAGAGGGACTGCGACAGCAAGTGGGTTCGAGCGAAGTAGAGGATGGAAACGCACCCTGTCACGCAGTGGAGCTATCACCGTGCTATCACAACTTTATTGAAGCAGGGCTTGGACTTCTATAGGGGAGGGGGAGGAAGGTGCTGGAAAAAAGGGCGGAGCATGGGACTGACATGGGAAACAGCCAACCAGGGAAGGAAGGAGGGAACATGGAATCAGCGGGAGCCAACGGGGAGAGTATCTGCAATGCAGCAGATGGGAACCAACAGGAAAAATGGGATATCCGTGAGAGGAAAATACATTGAAATTGGAAAAACTTGGAATAAAACTGTCTGAACAAGTTCTTTGGTAAACCCCGGTAACAATAAAGCAGTCTTTTTCTGTACTAGTCTTCTCTCGGTAACAGTGTCACATAGTATCGATCCCAGGCAGGTGCTTAGCCATTTGTGCTTCTTCCTGCACCTGCCTCAGCTCCTGTTGCCCTATTTGCAACAGTTCTTTTTCTCGGCAGGTGCCTTCCTCAGGCAGCACCCAGCGGTCGTGCCCCGCCAGGGACCCCTTGCCCTCCTTGTCCCCAGCCAGGCCAGCCTGGCCCCCTTGGCGCTGTCCCCACCCTCCCGCCCAGGCCTCCAGCCCTTCTGCTGCAGGCACGGCAGACGCCCCGGGCAAGCGCCACAGCAGCCGGCCAACACCTGGGCAGGACACAGATGGCACTTCCTGCCTGGGACAGGGCTTCTGGCCATCTCCAAGGACCTTTGGCTCAGGGATCCCCACAGCTCCAGCCTTTGCCCAGCTGCTCTGCTGCAAGCTTGGAGGCTTCAGCACAGCACCACCAAAGGCCAAGGGGACTTAGGGCTCTTTCTCTTCTCACTGCACACCTGGGCAAGCGTTGCTGAGCACAAGGACCCTTTTTCCCCTCTTCCCCAATGCCCTGTGCAAACTGGGCACCAAAAAACACTCCTGAGCCTCTGTGTGTGGCAAGAGGAATTTTATATTCCTGTGCTGGACTAGAGGGAAGTGCTTCCACAGCGGGGGTCTTCCTCGCAGGCTCACGTGGCCCCAGCAGACACCGCTTCCCACATCAAGCCTCCCCAGAGCTCAGGCAGCACAGCCACAAACTGCCCCGCAGAGCAGGACAGCTCTTGCAGACCCCGCACAGCCAGTCTGGCGGCTGCTGCGGCTGGGGGGATGCAGCTCTCTGAGCAGCTTCGAGCACTTTGCAGCTCTGAAGCGCCAGGCTTGAGATGGCGGGGCTGGTGTCGTTCCTCAGACCCTGAAGAGCTGCAACAGGGAGGAACAGAGCCAAGGTCAGAGCCTGGATCTGTGGCGACCCAAGAAGCTCCTCCTGCCAGGACCATCCCACCCAGTTCTTGCCATGGCCAGCAGGGAGCAGGGCCCAACGGGATCAGCCGGAAGGCGCTGGCCACCAATACCCCCCGTGCCCCTGAAATCTCTCTCCGCTCTGCCCAAGCTGTCTCTCGTCCGTGCAGGGAGCAGAGCCCTCCACAGCCGGGACAGGATTGCAGCTCCCTGCCCAGGCTCCGTGCTCCTCCCGCCAGCCCCCGCTGACACCGCGCTGCCCTCACTCACTCTCGATGATGTCCTGCAGCTCTTCAGGCTGTCCCCGCACGTACCTCCCGGCCATCCCTGGGAACACAGATCCTGTCAGGGCCCCGGCGGCACAGCTCCCCCCCGGTGGCGCTGCCGGCCCGGCCACGCACCCTCCTGCCCTGGCAGAGCTGAGCCCGGGGCCGTCCCGCCTCGGGACGCCCCAGGGCTGGGCTGGCACAGGGCGGCAGCCACCAGGGCACTCGGGGCTCCCCAGCACATCCCTGGGCCGCATCCTGCTGCCGCTGCAGCAGCCGGGGCTGGGGCCCAGCTGCAGCGGGGCGGGGAGGGACCTTGTGGCTCACCCATGAACCTGAGGGCCGCCTCTCGCAGGGGCTCCTGTGGGCTCTCCAGGTATGGCAAAGCCTGGCGCAGGTACTCGGCCACTCGACTCCGCTCCTTTTCCAGCTGCAGAGAGAGGCAGGGCAGGAGGGAAGGGTTGGTTGGGGCTCTGCCCCTTGGCCGGGAGCTGCCTGCGCCCAGCACTGGCCTCCCCTGCCCGCACGCCCCAGGCAAGGCAGCAGTGTGTGGGGTGCAGGCTGCTGTCCCGCAGGCGGCTGCAGCAGTGGGCAGGGGCACAGTGCCAGCCCCACACTCTGAGCGTCGGGGACTGGGGGCTGCTCCAGCCTGGGGCTGGGGCTTCATGGCCGTCCTTACCAGGCACTTGCTGAACTTCCACAGCTCCTTCCTCTTCACTACCTTCTTCAGGTCCTTTCTCTTCAGGAAGCCGGCCACACAAAGCAGCGCTTCCCCAGAGGCCTGCAGAGCAACAAGCACTGGGAGATGGCACCACGGTCCAGGGCAAAGGACCCGTGTCCCTGGAGCAAGGCCAGCAGGAGGCTGGAGCCCATCAGGTGCCAGGGCAGGAGGCAGCCCAGCCCCCTGCCACGGGGACACCAGAGCCCACAAGTGCTCACCTCTGCCACTCTCTGGTTCTCATCGTGGCAGTGGAAGAAGAGTGGAAGCAGGCTCTGGCGCACGTGTGGCTTCAGGGCCTTTTTTCCCTCTTTCTCCCCTGTCACCATCACCCCACGGAAGAGGAGGATGGAGGACAGCTGCACACTGCTGTCAGCCTGGTGGAAATAAAAAGACCTCAGCACTGGCTTCTCCAGGCCCACCTGGGCACAGGCCTGAAAATCCACAAGGCACAAAGTTTCCTGCCAGCACCCGTTGCCTGTGGCTGCGGGGCACAGAGCCTTACGTTGTCGAAGAGCGGCTGCAGCGCCTCAGCCAGCTGCAGGGCGGTGGGGCTGGAGAGCTGGATGTCTTTATCGGAGAACAGAAAGCCGAGGACGCTGACAGTCCTCCGGACCAGCTCTCCATCTGCGTCCCACAGGAGCTGCACGAGGCTTTCAGTCAGGCTGCCCATTCTTTTGGCCTGTGAGGAACACAAGGCTGTGCTGGGAAGCCACGAAGGGCTGCAGCGCCAACCCCGCTCCGGCGGGGCAGCCCCACGTGCTGCCGCGGGGCCCAGAGCCCAAAGGCCTGTCCCGAGGGACTCGGGCAGCTGAGCGGGGAGGCAGCAGAGCTGGCAGCAGCTGTGCTCCCCAGCCCCAGCATTGCAGCGGCCAACCGCCCCTTCCTCACCGTCACGGCATCCTGGCTGAGCACCACCAGGCCCCTCAGCACTTGGCGGCGCATCTCTGGGCACTCGCTCCACAGGTGCCTTGAAAGGATCTGCAGGACGCTTTCGCCGCACTCCCTCACGTCCAGGTAGACCAGGGCCTGAAAGGCACGGAGCGGTGACGGGCTGCCCGGCCGGCAGCAGCCCGCACCCGCACAGGGCTGGGCCCAGGCAGCAGCACAGGGCGCGGCACCGTCCCGGGCAGCCCTGCCCAAAAGCAGCAGTGGCTCTGCAGAGCCCCTGGGCTCCCCGCCCTGCGCAGGCCACTCGCCCGCTCCTCTGTGCCACCCAGCCCTGGCATTCCTTGGCCTTGAGGAGCCATGAGGGAAGCGCGAGTGCTGGCAGCAGAAGGACCCAAAACACAGCTGGGGACAAGTGTCACCCCAGCAGCAAGGGGCCAAGGGCACACAGTGGAGCCCCCCCTCTGCCCCAGCTCCCTTCACTGGGCTTCCCCCGCAGATGCGGCTGCACAAGGCCAGAGAGGTGGAGGCAGCTCGGCCAGGCAGCGCTCGCCATCAGGCTCACCTCCACAAGGAACGCCATGGCAGGGAGCTCCCAGGGACACATCTCCTCGCTGAGCAGCTCCAGGAGGCAGCACACAATGCTGCAACACCAGGGGGTGCAGACAGAGCCCATCTCCCTGGCAGGAGGGAAACAAGAACTGTCATGCCTGAGCTGGCTGGGCAAACCTCTGCCGGGACTCACTCCCAGAGGCCTGGTCTTTCCCCAGCACCCCGGCAGGGGACCAGGGCACTCTGGCAGGCGGCTCCTCCTGTGCACCCGCCTCTCCCAGCCTTTGCCACTCTGCTCGGCCATCCCTGGGTGACAAGGCCCTCCGGCCCATGACCACGGGCACTGCGTGGGGTGTCCTGTGCAGAGGGCAGAAATGACAGGGGCAGCGGGGACAAGGGGGTCTCACCTGGCCAGCAGACCCACTGCGTAGTGGTGGGTGTCGGCGTTGAGGAGCGTGTCCCAGCCACACTTGCGCTCCAGTGCCACCACCACGCTCTCGCAGCGCAGACGGTGCAGCAGGGCTTTGAGGGTCAGCACTGCAAACCTGCGTGCAGAGCAAAGCCCAGGTCATGCTGGGAGCCCTGACCAGCCCCGAAGGTGTGGCAGGGACAGGAGGAGGGGGATGGAGCACCTGTTGGGCTTGGTGGGAAGGCTGCCTTGCTTCCGGCACTCCCTCCACAGGGTGTCAACCTCCTCCGGCATCTGCACTGTGCTGAAGAACACTTGGAAGAGCAGATGCACAAAGAGGTTGGGGAAACACTCCCTCACTGCCCGTGTGCAGCAGAGCAGATGGAGGATCTTCCAGAGTGCCACGGTTGCCTGCAAAAAGGAAACCAGCCGGAGACAGCGCTCAGTGCCCGGACATCCATGGGGCAGGGCCCGAGCGTGGCAGGGAGAGGCCAGGGGAGACACAGCAGGAGCAGCCGGCCTGGTGCCCCTGAACCTGCCCCAAAGCCAGCTTGCCAGCCCAGTGCCTGAGGCAGGGAGATGCAGTGCTGGGGGAGGATGAAGAGCTGCCGGGGAGGTGACGTGGCGCTGAGCAAAGGCCGGTTCCAGAAACTCACAGCCAGGGCAAAGACTTCCGTTTCATCCCCATCAGAGGTGCGCATGCTGCAGGCTGGCCAGCTTCCCAGGACGAGGGCAAGGATCGTCAGCACCGACTCTGCAGTAGTTCTCAAGGAGATGATTGCTCTCCACATGCTCACAGCAGCTCTGGGGGGTCAAAGCTCTGTGTCAGCGGGCTCTCAGCCACAGTGCCACGGCCTGGGCACTTCCCGCTCCCAGCTGACAGAGCCACAGCACCCTCAGGAGCAAGGAGGGCACATGGGAGCAGGATCCGTGGCTGGCATGCCAGAGGCTCCGGGAACTCTTGGCCTGACAGACACCTGGGACGGGCTCTACAGGATGATGGGCTGGTGAGCCCTGGAGGCAGAGGGGCCCCATACCTGTCACAGCATGGGGCAGAGCGCAGCAGAGTCACCACCACATCCACGGGGTGTGCCTCGACCAGAGCCAGAAGAGTCCTGTCTAGGCTGCGCTCAGCACACACATTGGCCGTGAGCCACCGGTGGATGTACCTGACGAAGGCTGGCACCTGCAGGGGGCACGGGGCAGACTTGGAGAGCTGCCAGAGCCAGCAACTTGCCCGGCTTCCCCCGACAAGCGCTTCCCTTCCCACCACTCTGGACTGGCCTCAAAGGCTGAGGGGGCCCAGCGGAGCCGGCGTGAGGGCCCGCACAATCCCTGCAGGGCTGGAGCCCTGGCCACAGGCCGCTTACTTTCTCGGCACTGGAGACACCATTCTCCACAAGCAAATCCAGCAGGGCAGCGCTGGTCTCGGCATTGCAGAGGTCAGAGTTTGCCATGCCCCCAGCACCCATGGCGATGGTCTCTTCCCTCCAAATGCACCTGGTGAATTGGCAAACCATCTGCAGGAGAAAGGCAGGAAGAGAGGGATGTGCCCTGGAGAGCTCCGACAGCGGTGCCAGGCTGAGCAGGGACAGCAGGCCCAGCCCAGGAGGCCGTGGCTGCAGGTACCTGTGCTGCCCTGCGGAAGCGGCCCCGGGCGCGGTCCTGCTCCTGTGTCCGGTCCCGGCCTGGCTCTGGCAAAGAGCGAGCGCGGTCAGAGCTGAGGGGCTGCGGGACAGGCCGCAGAACACGGCCCAGCCCTGCGCTCCACAGGCAGGGCCAGCCCCGGGATGGCCAGTGCATGGAGCTGCCGGGGGATCAGCCCCGGGCCCTCCTTCCCCCTCCCTTTCCTTGGCCCTGTCCACAAGGGATGGGATGGCAAGAGGCCCATCTGGCTGCAGCCACCAGCCCTGGGGCCCAGCTCTGCCACTCACCCTCCTGCAGGGGCTGGGGCTGCTCCGCCTCCTCCGGCTGCTGGGATGGGGCAGCTCCAGGGCCTTCCTCCTCCCCCTCCTTCAGCCAGGCCAGCTTGGGCACCCTGGGGGGTCTCTGCTCTGTGTCTCTCTCTGGCTTCATGGCTTCCTGCGGGAGAGATGGCACGGAAAAGCTCTGGCTCACCAAGTCCTGCACAAGTGCCTTGAAGGCACCTGTAACACAGCAGGTTTGGGAACGCTCCGGCTCATCAAGTCCCAAAGTCTGGCCTGGAGGGGCCTTGGGGGAGTTGGAGAGCTGCCAGAGGGAGCAATATCCCCCAGAAGCGCTTCCCTTCCCACCACACTCTGCTGGCCTCAAAGGCTGAGGGGGCCCAGCAGACCTGGCTTGAGGGGCCACACAATCCCTACCCACAGGCTGCTTACTTCCACAGAGACAACTCTCTCCCCAGCAATGTCCAGACCAGGAGCACTGGGCAGGCACTGAACGGCTGGGATGTCAGTGCCTGCCTCGCCCTCGGACGTTGCGCCGTCAGCCTTGGCCGTGAGCTCACTGGGCGTGGGGTCAGGCTGTGCCATGACCTCGCTTGGTGCGATCCTGGTCTTTGGACGCCGAATGCCCAGGAATTTCCGAACGGCCTACAGGAAAACAAAGGGCAGGGAAGAGCGGGATGTGCCCTGGAGAGCTCCGACAGCGGTGCCAGGCTGAGCAGTGGCAGCAGGCCCAGCCCAGGAGGCCGTGGCTGCAGGTACCTGTGCTGCCCTGCGGAAGTGGCCACGGGCACGGTCCTGTTCTTCTGTCCGGTCCCGGCCTGGATCTGGCAAAGAGCGAGCGCGGTCAGAGCTGAGGGGCTGCGGGACAGGCCGCAGAACACGGCCCAGCCCTGCGCTCTACAGGCAGGGCCAGCCCCGGGATGGCCAGTGCATGGAGCTGCCGGGGGATCAGCCCCGGGCCCTCCTTCCCCCTCCCTTTTCCTGGCCACGTCCACAGGGGATGAGATGGCAAGAGGCCCATCTGGTTGCAGCCACCAGCTCTGGGGCCCAGCTCTGCCACTCACCCTCCTGCAGGGGCTGGGGCTGCTCCACCTCCTCAGGCTGCTGTGCAGGGGCAGTCCCAGGGCCTTCCTTCTTCTTCTTCCTCCTGAGAAACCTGCACAGGCTGAAGCGTCTCTCCGCCATCCTACAGTCGGGCCTCAAGGGCAGCCGCCGCAGGGATTGGAGACGCCAGGGAAAAGCTCCGGGGCACGAAGCCCCAGACAATGGCCTCGAGGGCACCTGCCGCAGGGCCTGGAGACTCCTCGCCGAAGCTCCGGGTCACCAAGTCCCGCGGTCTGGCCTCGAGGGCACCTGAAAGATAGAAAAGCCTACGCAACACGAGTCCTGCAGTGCGGCCTCAAGGGCAGCTGCCGCAGGGATTGGAGACACCTCGCAAAAGCTCCGTGTCACCAAGTCCCGCGGTCTGGCCTCGAGGGCACTCGCAGCACAAAAACGCCACCAAAACGCTCCGGATCAGAAAAGAACGAGTTGGCTGCACGGGGGCTCCGCACAGCACCGCTCTGTCCCGTCTGTCCCGTCGCACGCTCCGAGGAGCACTGAGGCGTGGTCACCTCACCACCACTACTAAGTCATCACGTGTCACAAAGGGCCCTGTGACGCCCTGCCCCGTGCCATCCCACCGTGTCACAAAGGGCCCTGGGACACACTGCCACGTGCCCTGGGGCCTCCCCTAGCCCGGCCAACCTGCCCCAGGCGGGAAGGAGTCCATTCTCCAAAGCATCCAAGACAGCTGGACACGAACTTTAGGCACAGCTGAAAAACTAAGCAAACCCTCCCCTGCTGTGCCTGCCCACGGCAGCAGAAGGAGACCCCTCGGCTGCCGAGGCAGTCGCAGCGGGAAGGCCACGGGGCCTCCACACGAGCTGGCACGGGCTCCTCGGGAGAAGTGCCGGCTGGTGGCCCTCCCAAACACACAGAAGGAATGTGAGGGCAAGGTGTCTTAGTTTAAAACGATTACAACGTAGAAATCAAGAAACTTCCGGTGGAAGTGTGGAAAAGGAAAAGAAACAGCTTTTTATTAACCAAATCTGAATAAACAACAAATGGTGCAATCAAAACCTTTCAGAAGAAACAAAGCAAAGTCCCAGCTCCCCAGGTGGAGGGAGAAACCCGCAGCAACCTGGGGAGTGGGGTGGGAAGGCGGGACTGTCCCGGCACTTCAACAGCTGCTCGCAGCCACCTGTGCTCGCAGCCAGCACTGGAAAAAATAAAAAAAGTCCTTTTTCCCACAGGCCGTCTGAAGGCAGAATACCTCGCTCTGAGATGGCTTGCTCTCTTTCTTGTAGTCGTTCTCCACGAGGTGTCCCGTGGGGAAAAAAAACTTCCTCTCAGGCAAAGAAAAAGCAGGCAGCCAAAACCGGACTCCCCGCTCTGTCCGGTGCACACCAAAACCAAAGAAACCCCCCAAACGACAGACTCCCGGCCGTGCCTGTGGCAACCGTGCTTCCCCGGGAGACCTCCCCCTCTCCCCGCTCCCGCGCTGCCCAGCGCCTGCGGCTCCGCTCTGCCCCCACCCCATCCCCGACTCCCCCCATCCCAGAAGAAACAGACTGGGGGGGCGAGGACGAGGTACCCTAGGGAAAAAATTCCCACATCTCCTTTCAAACCTATGACACAAGGGCACCAATGCTGCTCCCACCCCATTGGCCAGGGCTGCGCCAAAATCAGCAGCTCTGGCAAGTCCTTACCCAAGGAGACCTGTCACCGCCCCCAGTCCTGGCAGGGCCGGTGCCCCTCTCCTGCCCAAAGAGCTGTGCCCCCGGGGGACGACTCCCGAGGAGGCCCAGGCGTTGTGGCTGCTGCTGCTCCTGTGCACAGCCTGCTGCTCTTGTCTGTGGCTTGGGCAGCAGCGACCGCGCAGCCCTGCCCGAGGAGCCCCGCGCCCTCCCCGTGCTGGCAGCACCTCCGCGGGCCCAGAGCTCTGGCCCAGCGGGCTCTGGGACACAGCCCCGTGGGCTGGGCAGCCGCGGGGGCCCGGGCTGGCCCACGGCCCTGCCCCTGCCCCTGCCCCTGGCCGGCAGCTGCCGCAGTCTGGCCTAGGAGAGGGACTGCGACAGCAAGTGGGTTCGAGCGAAGTAGAGGATGGAAACACACCCTGTCACGCAGTGGAGCTATCACCGTGCTATCACAACTTTATTGAAGCAGGGCTTGGACTTCTATAGGGGAGGGGGAGGAAGGTGCTGGAAAAAAGGGCGGAGCATGGGACTGACATGGGAAACAGCCAACCAGGGAAGGAAGGAGGGAACATGGAATCAGCGGGAGCCAACGGGGAGAGTATCTGCAATGCAGCAGATGGGAACCAACAGGAAAAATGGGATATCCGTGAGAGGAAAATACATTGAAATTGGAAAAACTTGGAATAAAACTGTCTGAACAAGTTCTTTGGTAAACCCCGGTAACAATAAAGCAGTCTTTTTCTGTACTAGTCTTCTCTCGGTCACAGTGTCACATAGTATCGATCCCAGGCAGGTGCTTAGCCATTTGTGCTTCTTCCTGCACCTGCCTCAGCTCCTGTTGCCCTATTTGCAACAGTTCTTTTTCTCGGCAGGTGCCTTCCTCAGGCAGCACCCAGCGGTCGTGCCCCGCCAGGGACCCCTTGCCCTCCTTGTCCCCAGCCAGGCCAGCCTGGCCCCCTTGGCGCTGTCCCCACCCTCCCGCCCAGGCCTCCAGCCCTTCTGCCGCAGGCACGGCAGACGCCCCGGGCAAGCGCCACAGCAGCCGGCCAACACCTGGGCAGGACACAGATGGCACTTCCTGCCTGGGACAGGGCTTCTGGCCATCTCCAAGGACCTTTGGCTCAGGGATCCCCACAGCTCCAGCCTTTGCCCAGCTGCTCTGCTGCAAGCTTGGAGGCTTCAGCACAGCACCACCAAAGGCCAAGGGGACTTAGGGCTCTTTCTCTTCTCACTGCACACCTGGGCAAGCGTTGCTGAGCACAAGGACCCTTTTTCCCCTCTTCCCCAATGCCCTGTGCAAACTGGGCACCAAAAAACACTCCTGAGCCTCTGTGTGTGGCAAGAGGAATTTTATATTCCTATGCTGGACTAGAGGGAAGTGCTTCCACAGCGGGGGTCTTCCTCACAGGCTCACGTGGCCCCAGCAGACACCGCTTCCCACATCAAGCCTCCCCAGAGCTCAGGCAGCACAGCCACAAACTGCCCCGCAGAGCAGGACAGCTCTTGCAGGCCCCGCACAGCCAGTCTGGCGGCTGCTGCAGCTGGGGGGATGCAGCTCTCTGAGCAGCTTCGAGCACACGGCAGCTCTGAAGCGCCAGGCTTGAGATGGCGGGGCTGGTGTCGTTCCTCAGACCCTGAAGAGCTGCAACAGGGAGGAACAGAGCCAAGGTCAGAGCCTGGATCTGTGGCGACCCAAGAAGCTCCTCCTGCCAGGACCATCCCACCCAGTTCTTGCCATGGCCAGCAGGGAGCAGGGCCCAACGGGATCAGCCGGAAGGCGCTGGCCACCAATACCCCCCGTGCCCCTGAAATCTCTCTCCGCTCTGCCCAAGCTGTCTCTCATCCGTGCAGGGAGCAGAGCCCTCCACAGCCGGGACAGGATTGCAGCTCCCTGCCCAGGCTCCGTGCTCCTCCCGCCAGCCTCCGCTGACACCGCGCTGCCCTCACTCACTCTCGATGATGTCCTGCAGCTCTTCAGGCTGTCCCCGCATGTACCTCCCGGCCATCCCTGGGAACACAGATCCTGTCAGGGCCCCGGTGGCACAGCTCCCCCCCGGCGGCGCTGCCGGCCCGGCCACGCACCCTCCTGCCCTGGCAGAGCTGAGCCCGGGGCCGTCCCGCCTCGGGACGCCCCAGGGCTGGGCTGGCACAGGGCGGCAGCCACCAGGGCACTCGGGGCTCCCCAGCACATCCCTGGGCCGCATCCTGCTGCCGCTGCAGCAGCCGGGGCTGGGGCCCAGCTGCAGCGGGGTGGGGAGGGACCTTGTGGCTCACCCATGAACCTGAGGGCCGCCTCTCGCAGGGGCTCCTGTGGGCTCTCCAGGTATGGCAAAGCCTGGCGCAGGTACTCGGCCACTCGACTCCGCTCCTTTTCCAGCTGCAGAGAGAGGCAGGGCAGGAGGGAAGGGTTGGTTGGGGCTCTGCCCCTTGGCCGGGAGCTGCCTGCGCCCAGCACTGGCCTCCCCTGCCCGCACGCCCCAGGTAAGGCAGCAGCGTGTGGGGTGCAGGCCGCTGTCCCGCAGGCGGCTGCAGCAGTGGGCAGGGGCACAGTGCCAGCCCCACACTCTGAGCGTCGGGGACTGGGGGCTGCTCCAGCCTGGGGCTGGGGCTTCATGGCCGTCCTTACCAGGCACTCGCTGAACTTCCACAGCTCCTTCCTCTTCACTATCTTCTGCAGGTCCTTTCTCTTCAGGAAGCCGGCCACACAAAGCAGCGCTTCCCCAGAGGCCTGCAGAGCAACAAGCACTGGGAGATGGCACCACGGCCCAGGGCAAAGGACCCGTGTCCCTGGAGCAAGGCCAGCAGGAGGCTGGAGCCCATCAGGTGCCAGGGCAGGAGGCAGCCCAGCCCCCTGCCACGGGGACACCAGAGCCCACAAATGCTCACCTCTGCCACTCTCTGGTTCTCATCGTGGCAGTGGAAGAAGAGTGGAAGCAGGCTCTGGCGCACGTGTGGCTTCAGGGCCTTTTTTCCCTCTTTCTCCCCTGTCACCATCACCCCACGGAAGAGGAGGATGGAGGACAGCTGCACACTGCTGTCAGCCTGGTGGAAATAAAAAGACCTCAGCACTGGCTTCTCCAGGCCCACCTGGGCACAGGCCTGAAAATCCACAAGGCACAAAGTTTCCTGCCAGCACCCGTTGCCTGTGGCTGCGGGGCACAGAGCCTTACGTTGTCGAAGAGCGGCTGCAGCGCCTCAGCCAGCTGCAGGGCGGTGGGGCTGGAGAGCTGGATGTCTTTATCGGAGAACAGAAAGCCGAGGATGCTGACAGTCCTCCGGACCAGCTCTCCATCTGCGTCCCACAGGAGCTGCACGAGGCTTTCAGTCAGGCTGCCCATTCTTTTGGCCTGTGAGGAACACAAGGCTGTGCTGGGAAGCCATGAAGGGCTGCAGCGCCAACCCCACTCCGGCGGGGCAGCCCCACGTGCTGCCGCGGGGCCCAGAGCCCAAAGGCCTGTCCCGAGGGACTCGGGCAGCTGAGCGGGGAGGCAGCAGAGCTGGCAGCAGCTGTGCTCCCCAGCCCCAGCATTGCAGCGGCCAACCGCCCCTTCCTCACCGTCACGGCATCCTGGCTGAGCACCACCAGGCCCCTCAGCACTTGGCGGCGCATCTCTGGGCACTCGCTCCACAGGTGCCTTGAAAGGATCTGCAGGACGCTTTCGCCGCACTCCCTCACGTCCAGGTAGACCAGGGCCTGAAAGGCACGGAGCGGTGACGGGCTGCCCGGCCGGCAGCAGCCCGCACCCGCACAGGGCTGGGCCCAGGCAGCAGCACAGGGCGCGGCACCGTCCCGGGCAGCCCTGCCCAAAAGCAGCAGTGGCTCTGCAGAGCCCCTGGGCTCCCCGCCCTGCGCAGGCCACTCGCCCGCTCCTCTGTGCCACCCAGCCCTGGCATTCCTTGGCCTTGAGGAGCCATGAGGGAAGCGCGAGTGCTGGCAGCAGAAGGACCCAAAACACAGCTGGGGACAAGTGTCACCCCAGCAGCAAGGGGCCAAGGGCACACAGTGGAGCCCCCCCTCTGCCCCAGCTCCCTTCACTGGGCTTCCCTCGCAGATGCGGCTGCACAAGGCCAGAGAGGTGGAGGCAGCTCGGCCAGGCAGCGCTCGCCATCAGGCTCACCTCCACAAGGAACGCCATGGCAGGGAGCTCCCAGGGACACATCTCCTCGCTGAGCAGCTCCAGGAGGCAGCACACAATGCTGCAACACCAGGGGGTGCAGACAGAGCCCATCTCCCTGGCAGGAGGGAAACAAGAACTGTCATGCCTGAGCTGGCTGGGCAAACCTCTGCCGGGACTCACTCCCAGAGGCCTGGTCTTTCCCCAGCACCCCGGCAGGGGACCAGGGCACTCTGGCAGGCGGCTCCTCCTGTGCACCCGCCTCTCCCAGCCTTTGCCACTCTGCTCGGCCATCCCTGGGTGACAAGGCCCTCCGGCCCATGACCACGGGCACTGCGTGGGGTGTCCCGTGCAGAGGGCAGAAATGACAGGGGCAGCGGGGACAAGGGGGTCTCACCTGGCCAGCAGACCCACTGCGTAGTGGTGGGTGTCGGCGTTGAGGAGCGTGTCCCAGCCACACTTGCGCTCCAGTGCCACCACCACGCTCTCGCAGCGCAGACGGTGCAGCAGGGCTTTGAGGGTCAGCACTGCAAACCTGCGTGCAGAGCAAAGCCCAGGTCATGCTGGGAGCCCTGGCCAGCCCCGAAGGTGTGGCAGGGACAGGAGGAGGGGGATGGAGCACCTGTTGGGCTTGGTGGGAAGGCTGCGTTGCTTCCGGCACTCCCTCCACAGGGTGTCAACCTCCTCCGGCATCTGCACTGTGCTGAAGAACACTTGGAAGAGCAGATGCACAAAGAGGTTGGGGAAACACTCCCTCACTGCCCGTGTGCAGCAGAGCAGATGGAGGATCTTCCAGAGTGCCACGGTTGCCTGCAAAAAGGAAACCAGCCGGAGACAGCTCTCAGTGCCCAGACATCCATGGGGCAGGGCCCGAGCGTGGCAGGGAGAGGCCAGGGGAGACACAGCAGGAGCAGCCGGCCTGGTGCCCCTGAACCTGCCCCTAAGCCAGCTTGCCAGCCCAGTGCCTGAGGCAGGGAGATGCAGCGCTGGGGGAGGATGAAGAGCTGCCGGGGAGGTGACGTGGCGCTGAGCAAAGGCCGGTTCCAGAAACTCACAGCCAGGGCAAAGACTTCCGTTTCATCCCCATCAGAGGTGCGCATGCTGCAGGCTGGCCAGCTTCCCAGGACGAGGGCAAGGATCGTCAGCACCGACTCTGCAGTAGTTCTCAAGGAGATGATTGCTCTCCACATGCTCACAGCAGCTCTGGGGGGTCAAAGCTCTGTGTCAGCGGGCTCTCAGCCACAGTGCCATGGCCTGGGCACTTCCCGCTCCCAGCTGACAGAGCCACAGCACCCTGAGGAGCAAGGAGGGCACATGGGAGCAGGATCCGTGGCTGGCATGCCAGAGGCTCCGGGAACTCTTGGCCTGACAGACACCTGGGACGGGCTCTACAGGATGATGGGCTGGTGAGCCCTGGAGGCAGAGGGGCCCCATACCTGTCACAGCATGGGGCAGAGCGCAGCAGAGTCACCACCACATCCACGGGGTGTGCCTCGACCAGAGCCAGAAGAGTCCTGTCTAGTCTGCGCTCAGCACACACATTGGCCGTGAGCCACCGGTGGATGTACCTGACGAAGGCTGGCACCTGCAGGGGGCACGGGGCAGACTTGGAGAGCTGCCAGAGCCAGCAACTTGCCCGGCTTCCCCCGACAAGCGCTTCCCTTCCCACCACTCTGGACTGGCCTCAAAGGCTGAGGGGGCCCAGCGGAGCCGGCGTGAGGGCCCGCACAATCCCTGCAGGGCTGGAGCCCTGGCCACAGGCCGCTTACTTTCTCGGCACTGGAGACACCATTCTCCACAAGCAAATCCAGCAGGGCAGCGCTGGTCTCGGCATTGCAGAGGTCAGAGTTTGCCATGCCCCCAGCGCCCATGGCGATGGTCTCTTCCCTCCAAATGCACCTGGTGAATTGGCAAACCATCTGCAGGAGAAAGGCAGGAAGAGAGGGATGTGCCCTGGAGAGCTCCGACAGCGGTGCCAGGCTGAGCAGGGACAGCAGGCCCAGCCCAGGAGGCCGTGGCTGCAGGTACCTGTGCTGCCCTGCGGAAGCGGCCCCGGGCGCGGTCCTGCTCCTGTGTCCGGTCCCGGCCTGGATCTGGCAAAGAGCGAGCGCGGTCAGAGCTGAGGGGCTGCGGGACAGGCCGCAGAACACGGCCCAGCCCTGCGCTCCACAGGCAGGGCCAGCCCCGGCATGCCCCGGCATGCATGGAGCTGCCGGGGGATCAACCCCGAGCCCTCCTTCCCCCTCCCTTTCCTTGGCCCTGTCCACAAGGGATGGGATGGCAAGAGGCCCATCTGGCTGCAGCCACCAGCCCTGGGGCCCAGCTCTGCCACTCACCCTCCTGCAGGGGCTGGGGCTGCTCCGCCTCCTCAGGCTGCTGGGATGGGGCAGCTCCAGGGCCTTCCTCCTCCCCCTCCTTCAGCCAGGCCAGCTTGGGCACCCTGGGGGGTCTCTGCTCTGTGTCTCTCTCTGGCTTCATGGCTTCCTGCAGGAGAGATGGCACGGAAAAGCTCTGGCTCACCAAGTCCTGCACAAGTGCCTTGAAGGCACCTGCAACACAGCAGGTTTGGGAACGCTCCGGCTCATCAAGTCCCAAAGTCTGGCCTGGAGGGGCCAGGGGGGAGTTGGAGAGTTGCCAGAGGGAGCAATTTTCCCAGTTGCCCCCGAGAAGTGCTTCCCTTCCCACCACACTCTGCTGGCCTCAAAGGCTGAGGGGGCCCAGCAGACCTGGCTTGAGGGGCCACACAGTCCCTACCCACAGGCAGCAGGTGCTCTCTGTCCTGGCATCTGAGCGGACCAGCTCAGCCCATCTGCCCTGCGAGGCTTTCTGAGGTGACCAGGGCAGCACAAAATTTGTGGGATATTTATACTGCATGGAGAAGCTCCTTTCCGCTGAGCCCACCTTAGCCCAGCTGAGCCAAGCTCAGCCTAGCTGCTTTGCAAGCTCCAATCAGCTGATCATTGGGTGGAGCTGAGGTCTACTGTGTGAGATTTAAACTGCAGGGAGAAAGTGCTCCCAGCTCAGCCCAACTGCCTTTCAAGGTCTTCTCAGTTCATCAGGGGATGGTGTTCGGGTCGGTTTTGGGTGATATAAACTGGTCCAGGGAGTGCAAGCCACCACAAGTCTTGCAAACAGGGGTGTGGCTCTTCAGTGAGGGCATGGCAGGGCAGTTTGGACAGCAGGTTGCCCTGGCAGGGTGAGGAGGAAGGGCACAGCCACTCTCCCAGCTCTCTTTGGTGATCTGTGAGGTAGGTCTGTGGTTCTCTGTTTTTGTGGAGTTGGGCTGATAATTTCCGCACAGGGCTCCAAAATCTGAATGACATCAGTTCCACATTGGAAAGAAAGCTCTTACCCTACATCTCTCATGTGCAGTTGGTGGGCCACTCTTGGTACTCCAGGGGCAGCAAGAGCTTTCTGTTCCGATGCCTTTGGTCTGGGAGGAATCTTCGTATGGAATTTTGGGAGTTGGGCTGGCAGTTGTAGGGCAGGGCTGGAAAAAGCAAACAACAGCCCTTATCCCCAGCAAAAAAAGCCTGGTAGCTTTGGTTTTCTGGTGCAGTTGGTGGGCCCCCCTATGCACTCCATGGTCAGAAAGAGTTTTCTGGTGTGGAACCTTTTGTCTGGGAGAAGTCTTCGTCCATATGGAATTTTGGGTGTGGGACTGGCAGTTGCAGGGCAGGGCTGAAAAAAGCAAACAGCCTTTCTCCAGGGTTCCTTTGGGAAATGCTGTGTTTAACTGCTGAGAAGAGGGTTTGTTTCGTGTGGTCTTACGTATGGTTTCTGTTTGCTAGTTTCTTTTTCTTAGCTTAAGTTAGAAATGGGGGCAGCTCCAAGTTTGGAAGTCTCTTTTCCAGGTTAACGCAGTCCTGCGGAAAGAGCAGGGCCCGAAAGTGAACAATTTACCAACACCATGAACAAGTTTTTACTAAATGTGTAGGAAAACCAGCAATTTACTTTCTTGATTGAGTCTTTATTTGTTGTCTTTGCCACTACCTTACAGATGTTCCCCAGAAGAGCAGCACTGCTCGTTGCTCAACAAGTGCCATTGGAGGAGGTCTGGAAAAGCCAGTGGAAACTGTAGGAACTGCACGTGCTGTGCTCGTTTTCAGGTCAGGTTTGCATGGAAATGGGGCTTTCTGAAATACTGGAAATGCTGGGGGCAACTTACAGTGCCTTTGTTAGCTGTGTTCAGCGACTCAACTGATTAGAATTGTAGCTAATCAAATTTTTAAATAATTTGGAGATCTAGTGTCTGCTGCACCCTGATAGGGGAGAGAATAGAGCTGTGTGTGGTTGGGAATAAGTTATTAATGAAATGATTACAGAAACAGTGTTTTAGTTCTGCTTTGTACCTCATGAAAGCTGTTAGCTTCTGTAAGGCAGGAGGAGGAGGAAAGGGATGTTTTCATTAGTGGCTGCCAGCATCACAAAGGACTCCTTGGGTATTGCAAATCAGAACATCTGTATTGCAGCAGAGATAAGGGGTGGTAAAGGTCAAACAAGTCTGCTCTGTGCTTTTCTAGATATTGCACTATGTTATGAATAAATTAGGGTAGCAGCATCTGTTTGCCATATATGTAAACTGCTAAATAAATTCCTTGAAGATAAGAAAAAAGTGCTTCTGCTTTGGGTGTAAAAACACCTTTTTTTCTAGGTGTCGATACCATAAATAAAAAAAAGTGAACAATAACTCACACAAACATTTTAACAGTTTTAAGTAGGCATCTGGGAGCACTTTTGGTATATAAGCTTACTTCTGTGTCCATAAACACAATGCTAAAACAGCCTGACCTCAGTCTGGGTTAGTGGGAAATGATGGTATAACTGAAATTTTCGTTCATTCTATCAGGTACAACATAAGAGAGAGTTTTATCCCTTACCTAGTCCTGATGGACTACTTGTGAATGGTAAGAGCATTTAACAGAACTGTGAGTTGGATATGGTTAATCATTAGAATAGAACTAAGCATTTATTATTTTCATTTATTCATAGAATATTGATAAGACAATGTGTTTAAGGCTTGGGATTTATCTTTCCTGTGGCACTAGTAGTTCCCAGGGCAGGCCATGAAACTCCTTTTCCCTGTGAAAGTCACTGCTTCAAAAACTTTCTCTTGTTCTTTATGGTTACTGAAGATCAAATGATTGGATAATGATAGATTATCTCGGCAGAATTCTGATAAATTCTGCTGGACAGGGTTTTCAAAGGATAAGTGTTCCATAGTGGTTGTTACTCTGTCTTTTCCTATACTTTTTCACACTATAAAAATATATACAAACTGATAAACCTTAACTTAATAACTTCCAACCAACCCTGACTATATGGACTGATCTTTTCCTTTGTTCTCCCTCTATGGAATCTCAATCAGTTGTGACTCCTGAGCTTTGCAAATTCAGGTGTTATGGCTTGGCCAGACTGATCAAAACATGGATTTATGGGGAAAAAAAAATATGTTTTTTTAATTGCTGTTGTCAGGCTACATTTTTTGTACATTTCTCAGATTTGGCTTTCTTTTTAGGCCAGTGACCTTTTCAAGGCTTTTCAGAGAAAGGGTCCATGAGCACTGGAAACAATTACTTATTCACCAACAGCATTAGCAGCAATTTTATTCAAGAGAAATATCTGTGTTACGGCTGGAGAGCAGAATTTTGTGTGTGTTTTAAGGTTATTGCCATGATAATTAACAAGACTGCTTCAATTTTATCCTTTCTTGTACTTCTATACTGTAATGCTTTGCCACTAAAAGGAATGACTGTGGTCAGTAAATTTGTTTCAACCTGAGATTAGCACATTAGATAGAAGTAAAATCCTTCCACACTGTAACTGAATGAATAAATTCAATTTTTAAATTTGGCAAAATAGTTCTGCATTGAGCAATATCTATTTTGTTCTGTAATCACTTAGTAGAATGTTTGACTTTGCAGAGGATTCATTGTCAAGTAGCCTATCCTGGAAATGTGACCTCTTTTTCTTGCAGTCACTTTGGTGTTCCCTTAGCGAAATAATGAAATTTCAGCCCTAAAATATCTTGTCTTTATGTGTGTCCCTTTAATACATGCCACGAATATCATCATGAGCCAATGTGAACTTTGAAAAAATGGCACATCATTTATATCTCTTACTTGATATGTATACACATGTATACATATGTATACTTTAATGTATACACAGTGGTTGTGGCATGTTTTGAGAGCCATTTGCTCTCTATCTCTGATAGAGATTTCTTGATTGAGCAGCTGATATCTACATACAGAATATATATGTGTTGGTAGGGCAGCAGGAGGGTTGATGAGAGGAATATGACTCATGTTTTTTATTGCTGATAATAGGTGTGTGGGGGCTCTTTAGTCAAGGGATATGCAGAAAAGGTAGATGAGAGTTGCCTGATATTTCTGAAAGCAATAAGGAAAAAGAAAACCCTCCAGGGTAGTTATTGTGCTAGAGGGAAAAGGAAGCTGAGAAAAGCATGTTTCCTGCTCATTTTCAGCTGCAGTTGTATTTAAAACACAGGTATTTTTTTGTTTTTTCACTAGTTTGTTTCTAAAGATTTTCATAGTGGCAGATGAGGACTTGAAAGGTTGAGAATTAGGTGTCTTCTATATGGAGACACGAGATTAAAACTGGTTTCTCAGTACCAATGTGTAGTTGGTCCTAAGATGTTTTGAAACCCCCTGTTGACAGAGCTGTGATCTGGTTTTTTGACAATACAAGCTAGGCAAGATCTTAACCCAAGATTCTGATCTATACACAGCATACAGAAGGACACCTTACCTCCGTTTTTGCCAATAGTCAGCAGCTTCAGGGGACATTGAAAAAGAAAGCAGTGAATGGAATGTCCTGTCTGAGCTGTCAGCAGTGAGAATTTGACAGATGAGATCACTGGTTCTTTTATAACGTGAAAAACAACAAGAATTTAGATAAAGCTTCCACTTCAGTGCTGACGGCCCAAATCTGGTTGTGGTTACTGTTATGTTTCCATTCAGCTTCTCAGATGAATGACTGCACGTGTGCCATATGTTTTCTTTTTCCACTCTAAATATATAAGAAAGCACAAAAATGTAGGATGCTGTCAGAGACAAATAGGATACACAGAATGGGCCAAATGAGGAGTTTTGGCATTTGACCACTTAGGGTGTGTTTGGAATGTAGCTGTCAGTTCAGAGCTGGCTTACTGTTAAACTGTAAAACATGGTATTGGGCCACGTTTCCAACCTGTCATATAGAAGAGTTTGGGTTGGAGGAGACCTCAAAGATCACCTTGTTCCCACTCCCCTGCCAGGGGCAGGGACACCTTGCACTGGACCAGGCTGCTCAAAGCCCCATCCAACTTGGCTTTGAACACTTCCAGGGATGGGGCATTCACAGCTTCTCTGGGCAACCTGTGCCAGTGCCCCACCACCCTCAGAGGGAAGAATGTCCTCCTAATATCTAGTTTAAACTTACCCTCTTTCAGCTCAAGGCTGTTGCCTCTTTTCCTGTCATTACATGTTCTTGTAAAAAGTCCCTTCCCATCTTTCCTGGAGGCTCCCTGTAAGTTCTGGCAGGCTGCTCTAGGGTCTCCACAGAGCCTTCTCTTCTCCAGGCTGAACAACCCCAGCTCTCTCAGCCTGTCCTCATACAGGAGGTGCTCCTGCCCCCTGATCACCTTCCTGACTTAAAATTTCACAGCATCAAAAGAGCCAGACTGATTTATGCCAAAGTGGGTCACGCATTTATACAACTGGATTGCATGGATGGCCAAATTTTCCTTTCTGTTTATACTGGTTGGTAAAATATGACATTTATATATATACACAAAATTGCGGGGGTGAGATAGTGCCATTCTGAAAAATTCAGGCTCATACAAGAAGCCAAGTGAAGTGACACCACAGTAAATATTGCCCAGAAGTCAAGGAGTTTACCTTTCAAACTTATGTTGAAGTTTGAAAGTTTCAGCTCTCCAGAAATTATACATATAGTGTCTTTTACCCTATATAAGTAGGGTATGACCAGACCACCCATCAGGTCATTTATTGACTAGTTTACTAAACCTCCAAGCTGAGGAAACCTTGATATATATCTGATGTAAAACAAAACTGTCAAGTTCACCTGGAACTTCAGCAGAGCTTCAAATTTACTTCATTTTGGGATAGTTTTGTTTCAGTTTTTACGATTTTAGGGACATATTGAACTGCCATCTGAATACAAATATATCATTACAGATGATATCTGCATTTGGATGCATTGCTGTCTGCCTATGGAATGATGGATCCATGTCACAGTATCCATCAGCACTATACCTGTACTAAGTTTTGAAGTGCTTTCCCAACGACTTGAATTAATCAAAATGTTGCTAAGTAATGCTCCCCTATCTAATCTAATGACTCATTCATGTTACCTTAAACACTCACCATGTAATCAAACTGCTTAATAGAGGTGTAATTAAGTATAATTTTATACATTAACCACAATGTATCGATTTGTGCTGTCTACCCTACCTTTTGTTGGGGGAGCTCAGAACTATTTTTATTCCAAGGAACATTTTGCAGCTCCTTAAGCTGCCTAAGTCAGTTTTAGGCTTACTTCTAGGTTTAGAGAAGTTTGTAAAAAATCAGGACGTAGTTGGCGAACTTCTCTCATTTTTCTCAAGAATTGGTTTTCTCTACTACTACCAATTTGTAATTGTGTTTTTGCTACTCAAATATGTGACACTGGGTTCAGGAAGACATTAGGAAGCAAACCTGAATACTAATGAAACCATTTAATCCAAAAAGATCTCTGAGGAGAGGTAGACAAACATAGCTGAAGGTTTGCCAAAGGAAATAACCGAGTTGTTCATCCCAGGAAGGTTTGCAACGTTTTGCAGTGAGAGGGTCACGACAAATTTAATATTTGTTTATATTTTCATTTGAGATCTAGATCTGAAGTTAATGTCTTTGCATGTTTAGAGCAAGAGTCTGCCTCTTCTCTGAAGCAGCAGCACAGTCTCTATGGATTTTTTTATTCCCTTTTAAACCCATCTGTGTATGCTGCCTTACTGCATCTTAATCACATTGCGTTGTATTTAAACTTCCAAATTAGCAACAAGGAAGAGGTTAATGTCTGGAAGATGGTGGGGGTAAAAAGCAACTGTGGATTGCAGAACATGCTAAGTGAAAAGGTGGTGTACACCTTTGCAAAGAACTCCAGCATAACTGGTCTTCCTTTGTATGTGGATTCTACTTCCTATGCAATCTACATTTCTTTGTTTTCTGAAACTACCTTAACTTTGCACTTAAAGCAAAGCTAGACTAAATAAATATCATTTTTCATACTGTTTTTATCAACTTTTCTATTTTTTTTTTCTAGGAACTTAACATATCAGTCATTTAATTTGTTTTTTCTTGCTCTTTCATTGTTGGCTGAGGGGTGAATGTAGCTTTCTGTGTTTCTTGCCTTGGGTTTTATGGTGCACTGAGGGAAAGCACAGCTGTGATTTGCAGTTTATGGTGCAAGAGGAGAGAGAGGCAATTTGATGTTCTGCATGCCTTGACTTTTAAAATGGATGGAGATAGATTCAGGGACTAAGCAATCCCTTTCCCTTCATGTTTTATGTCATTCAGTTGTTTGACATTATGTGCATAAACCTTCGCTCACAAACTTTTTAAGCGTTTAATTATTTATACAAATTTTTGCTGATATAATACTTTACTGTGCGTTGTTTTTGTTAAAAAATGTAGAAATAATAAATTTGTTTATTTTCTCACTGTAACTCATTTTCTTAAGTTGCATCATTTTGCAAAGCTGAATAGTTTGGAAATTGTTAAGTTTTAGCCTTACAGGAAATGGCTCGAGCCATGACTTTTACCATAAAGCATGTTCATGACTGCAAACACTTTAGTTTCTCTGTAAATAGCCACCAATGTGGAATTATTGTGTATTTTCTGAAACCAGAAAGGACGGATTCATCTGGTGTTGATTTTCACGTTACCACAAGTTAATTATGCCTGGTAAAGATTTTCTTCTTTTCCATTTTATGTTGGTGGAGAAGCTACCTAGTTCTGCTTCATCCCAGCAAACCGGGCTGATGCCCAGACAACTATTATTAGTAGCTGCATTGCCACAATTTATCCCAAACAGCAAAATTTATGATTATCAGGATGAACGGTGCAACCCGAAAGGGCAATTCTTGGGGAAACATGTTCACGTTTCCTCTCCTTTGTAGTTATGCCATGTTCATGACACCTACATTTTCATCGTTCCTGTTGTTTTTATTGGGTATTTCCATCAATTAGAAAATAGCCTTATATTTTTCAATTTCAGTCTTGGTTATAAGACACAACCATATGAGGAAAATCTATTTTAATAAGTACCGGAGAAAAACACAAATTGAAGCACTTCAGTTGTGATTCAGTTCCATTTTCCTGAAGTAAATCTGCACAAATAGGAGGACTACGTGTCTCATACCCACCTACTTTGTGATTGCTGCTTTTTTAAGGAACAGTTGTATTTCAGCACCACCTATAGGTATTTAAAGGAAATCTATTTAGATCTGTGACACCGTTCACAGATGAATTCTGTGTTTATGGAAAATGAGACTATTTGTGACAATTAATATGGCTGCTGTCACAAACATTTTGAATCTTCAATCTTGGTTCAAAAATGTAATAATATGCTACATAAGATGTATAGAATATGATACATTATAACATCACATGTTAATTTGTGTTATTGAAGAAATATTTAGTATGAAACTGCACGATCAGAGAGCAGGACAGAAACCATGATGAGCTGCAGTTTTCACAAGTGGTTTAAGTTTTTCCCAGTTTTGGGTAACTAAGAGGGCTGAGAGGCAAACAGAAGGCTTTTAATGGTATAAAATTTCCTCTTTGTTCATATGTGGATATTCTGTACTTTAGGATGTACTTTAGTAGTTTTTACTAATTAAAAAACACAGAATCTGTCTTCACCCTTAAACTTACATAGATGTGGTTGAAATTTTTAAGCACCTAGTACATTTTGGATCCACTGTCTCCTTAATATGGAATTATTCATATTTTGGCATTGGGAAGGAGCAATACAATTACTGGCTTTTTTTTAAGGAGCAAGGTGTGAGAATTCAGGTCACGTAGGTCTCCCAGAGAAAATATCTCAAAAATAACAAATGCATGAGATGTTTGAATACAAAATGTCCTAGTCTGTCAGTGCCCACTGAATTTCATTTTAATATTTCATGCAGTACCTCGAATTTGCATGTAGTTTAAACAAGGGGTTTCGTTTAAGTTTATGGGTTTTCCTTGGGTTTTTTTTTTTTTTTTTTTTTTTTTTTTTTTAAATTAAGTTAGAACATCTCAGATAAGCTGTACTAAACATATGCCAAAACCTGAAGCCTTAAAATACATTACTAGGTCTAAGGTAAAAGCTGTTCAACTGGATTAAATGTATTTTCCTGGAAGTAAGCATACCTGACTGGGGGGGAAAGTGACAAAAATTTGAGATTTGCTTAAGTGATTTTTTAGAAGTTAATCTGTTCTGCAGATTAAATATTGCTGCAGAAATTCAGTAATATTATATAGGCTACACAGGCTGGCTCTTCAGAATTGCTGACCCTTGCACTGGATTTATACAAAAGGAAGAAAACATTTTAGGGGCTCTTCTGGAACTGCCCAGGTTTTCCATGCTAATAAAAGCACTAGTGGATTTATGTTCATCCAGCAGTCATTGCTGCACCACAGCTGTTTAAATACACCCTAAATATGCGAGATAGACACTGTATGCCAAATATAGCCCTGCAATTCCTCCTGCATTCAGAAATGCTGTCCTACAGCCCATTTAAGACAGCTCCCTGTCTCTACATAAATAAGTAATGCCACACAGAGCAGGGTGGAAAGACAGAGTCAATCCCTGTGTGGACACAAGGCCAGAGAGAGTGGGGGTTTTCCTCTTTATTTTGTCAACAGTGGAAAAAAATAGGGCAGATGCCCTATTCTGCCTTCATGGAGAGAATACTCATGGCATGAGCTGTAGCTTTATCTCCTGTTTTACAGAGGAAAAGCTTCTTGCTGTGCCTGAACAGTTTCTCTGTGTACCTGGCTAATGTAGGTTATATAGTGGAGGCCTGTGCATTCAGGTTTATTGATAAGTGAAGCAGGAGTGGCCTTTGGCTGTACTTTGGGCTTTCTAGCCTGTATTTCTGAATGTGAAATTATTATTGACCAAATTTTTCTACATATAATGAATATGGGCTGAGCCATCTCCTCCTTGTGAACCCTTAACTTCTTCTGGGAGTTCACTGTCTGTGTGACCACAAGCAAAGAATCAAGCCAATTCCTTTTTTTTCTTTTGCTGTTCTGGACAGATGTTATTAGTAGCATAGGTCACCCCTACCATCCAGAAAAACAAGAAAACAAAACAAAACAAAAAAAAACACTACAAAATCAGACCCAACTCTGAAAACCAGCTCTGAACAATTACTGACCTGTGCATGGCACTTCTTATCAAAGTGTTTTGAAAATAAGGTCACTACTTTTATAAGATAATGGCATACATGTGTTTATCACTGTGTTGAAAACACACACACAAGGCACACCCAATCCCAAAGACCTTAAAAAAACTCCAATGAGATGGGCCAGTGTTATTAAGCAGTACAACACTAGGAATGTGTTTGGGGAAAGTAGGAAAAGAGGTTCCTAACACACTCAGAACTGGAGAGTCCTGCTCTTTTCATCTGAACTTTAGCAGCTCAACTATTTCAACTAAAAAACTTCCTTGTAATTTGTATTTAGGCCTCACTAGAGAATCTACAATACGAAGCTATGGTTTAATAATTCTCCCTTCTACATAGCAAGACCAAACTTCATTGTAAGGAAAATAGAGCAGGGACTGGATGAAGGGACAGGAAAGCAGTGGAGATATTAATTCCTTTGTAATGTAACCTCCTTTCACTGCTGAAAAATACGTCTGGGTAGATTTAACTTGGCTCTGGCTCAGACTGTGAAGCTTATGTCTCCTAATATTGTTCCAAAAAAAAAAAAAAAGGTTTTTATTTCCCTTCCAGCATGGCATATTATTTCCATGCTCCAGAAGCGTGCTTCTGCTCCCACTTCCCCATGAACAATCAAATAGGTCTTATACTGTCTCACTTCAAAAAATAACAAAGTATAGCTGTATGACCACATGATTAAAGAAATATTTTACTTACTTATTTATTTATTTAATAGTCTGTAATCTTTCCACATATTGTGCAATTCCTTGTATCTTCAGTGTGTGTCCTGACAAGATTTTATTATATAGGCTGTAAAAACATCTCTAGTTTCCATCAAAAATAATGCATCTCAAGCAAGAAAGTGAAAAGACAAATTAATTTCCCTTCTCCTTTCAGACAACATTCAGATTTAAAACTGAATATAACAATGAGCTCCATCAAAGGAAATTAAGCATTTTCTGATTTTTTTGTTGTTTTGTTGTTCGCTTTTTTTTTCTTGGTTGGTTGATTTGTTTTTTTGGTTTTCTTCAGTTTGCTACTGAAAAAGCTTAAGGTGAAACAGTGTTCACCTCATGAAAATTGCTTTCTACACAGAAAAAGTCACGAGGCTTCCAAATACTAGTAACGTGTTTTTCATTTCACCCAGAAAAATCCAGGGCAGCAAGCTGTGTGATTTAAATGAGTGAGCCAGATAAACAAAAATAAGACCTTGAGGTTATAAGTGTGTAATTCAGGTGAAAGAAACACTGTATATCCTAAAGGAATCCAGTCAAACTCTCACATCCAAAAGAAACAAAAGCAGAGTCTTTGTATGAAGGTGGATGGGAATAAAGGAAGGATGAACAGAATTCTGGGTGATCAGAGTTGGACATAGACTGTATGTCATATGCTATTCTGTAACCTGGATATTTTTTTTACTTTGTGAAATTCCAACACACAAACACAAAAAAAAAGGCAATTGTTGGATCACTAGTAGATTCTAATTTTGGTCTATAGTAGAAGGGTAAAATTTAATTTTATTGGAATTGTAACTGACTTTCTGGGAAAAACACTGCAGGTTATTATTTGTTATTGCCACCTATTGCAAACAGGACCCAATTTGTTTCTCTATCCGAAATATAAGCAAAGAGATCATGTTTGCCTTTTATATTAGCAGATATAAATACCTGAAGAAACTTGACATCCTGTTTGTTTTCCTATTTTTATTTGTGCCAGGCAAATAACGGCTTTAAAATCACCTGTTTTCCAGCAGAGCAAGTTTCAGCATAAACAAAACTGCCTCCAGAATGACAAGAGACTTGGGTAGCTGTTAGACAGCAACATTTCTCTTATGAGCAGTTGAAACATTTTGTAATACTACAAAAAAAAGCAGTGGTGGCTTGTTTCCATGCTCCATAGTTCCGAGTTTTGTGGAAAAGCTTCTAAATTTGGGCACTTCCTTTATCTGTCTTAATATTTTATGGGTGATGGGGAAATCCTTGCTTCATGAGTCTGCCAGACTTTTCTAGGAAAGCAGCTTTGCTGGAGTGAAGAAAGCAACTGGAGTGTGCCTGCTTTCCATGGATGAACTCCACAAAGAGAGAAGGCAGCAAAGGAATTGGGAGGGATAGGAAAGGATACTTCTCAGTAGAATTGTTCAAGGGGATGGAGGTGGAGACAGGTGTCCTTTATGCCCAGTGGTTTCCTTTCTCCAGTGTCTTAATGTTTGAATTCTCCTTCAGCTGCATCAAGTAAAGGAAAAGGTAGAAATAAACAAAATTACACAACTCTTTTGTTGGAGTAAATCAGCAGAGAGCTTCTGTTAGTGCAAGTGGGTTTTTTCTGTCAGGTTTTTTGTATTATTAACAGGCACGTTCAGTTTTCGTGGTACAATTTCCAGGTCAGGTTTTCAGTTAAATTCCTGGTTGCTGATCTGCTCTGACCCACAGTGAGCTCTGCCCCGGCTGACCACTGTACCTACCCAAGGCCATGGATCTCTGAGTTCTCCAGGGAGAGACAGTCCAGTGAGACAAGCTGCAAAAATATCAGACATATTAATTACCAGAGGGTAGGAGATAGATAGGTTTTTCTCATAATTACCTTCAAGAATCAAGCTGTATTAATGAATGTTTTTAAATGGGCAACAGGTTATTTTTATGTATTTTGTTGACACTGCAAACATTTGCTGATTTTTAGTAACATCTATTGCTTCCACCTAAGAAAGTTAAGTTTCAATAGGTCACCTCTTCATTTTTGGGTTGAAGTGCTAGCTGTAATTGATTTGTTTTAACGTGTTCTGTGCTTTGAAGATACTTAGGTATGTTTTGGAACCTTTATTATATACTGAATTTTCTGGTTTTGATTGTAGTTGTGCTAAAATAAATCTGCTGGGAATTCTAAACTGTTCCTTAGAGCCCTTGAGAAATAATAGGTGATAAATATATTCATGTTTCAATTAAGGTTTAAAACAGTATCAGCCAATCCCATCAGCACCAAGGTTGCTTTGTGAATCCAAGGGCTTTGTGTGCAAATGAGGACTTGTAACACTGATGAGAAGTGTTCTAAAGACATTATTAAGGAAATGAGATGAAAAGACTCAATTATTTTATATTGCAATGATGAAAGAATGGCATGAAATTAATTTACAATGTTTGCACTGCATTTTTATTGAAGGCTTGTGCTGCCTTAAATACAATGCCCAGTTAACTTACTGTTAATCAGATGGGATAGAAGAGGGAAATCAATAAGATTAAAGAAGGAAAGGTTTCCCTGAAAGAAGAGATCAGAAAGATGAGTTCATTCAGTTTAGATGGAAGTAAAAAGGAGCACAGCAAAAGCATATTGAATGTGTGTGATTTAGAGGAAGTCACTAGAGGATTTCCATTTGCTGTTTCATGTCAGAGAAGGCTATAAAGACAACCTGAGAGATGAAAGGATGACAAACAAATTTTATTTCCAAGTAAAACAAGGTTATAAAAGTTACTAAGGTCATTTAGAGCAGATTTTTTTTTTGTCTCAAAAAACCAGGGAAGTGTATGAACCACAACGCATCAGGTGAAGGCAATAGCTATAGCTGCCACACTTTAGGCAGAAATAGCTGGGGAGAAGGCAGCAATTTTGGTTGTCTTGACCTACAGGTGTATCAGAAAAGGGAAGTCTGTAGCACAGCTGGCTTCAAACTGAGCAGAACCAGCACCAGGATCAGCTTAGGAATGTTCCAAACATTGCCTTGTTCATCAGGAGAAACTCAAGTCACACCAGAGTTGTTGGGATTGTGTTAAGAGTAAACATACAGAAAGTTCCCATGCAAATGCAGGATGTGGTGGCAGTGGCTGTCAGTGTGAGCTGCAGTGTAGGATATCGATGCTGTGACCCCCAGGGTGCCATTACCCATTTTTTGTGTCCCCATTCCATATTCACATCAACTCTGCTCCATTCCTGACGCCTATGGTTGTCTGTTCATCTCCCACACCCACCCAAAGGGGCCAGGACTTTCCTATCCTGCATTTTCCATGGCAATTCCCACTCTTTTCTATTCTTAGAAAGACTCTTTTTTTTAATTTTTTCTTCCCCTAGCTTTATACCAAGGCAGACAGGATGTAAAGGGACACTTTTTATTGAAAAGTGATTATTAACTCTTTAGAGACGCCCACGGGCATTCAGCTTCCATTTCAGTTGCTTAAGAGTCCTGTTCACTTTTTTGCAATTACACATCTCACCATCTTTCTGTCATGTACTCTAGGATACAGTTGCTTGTAACCCATGCCAATCTTTTGCCAAAATTTGGTCAAGAGATACTTGTCCTGCTAACTTCATCTGCTTTGATAGTTTTCACTCGTCACCTCTATAGTCATACCTGGATTTCTACATTTTCCAGTTCTAGCAGTAAATTCAGGCAGAGCGGGAGGCAAAAGGCCACCTGATTTTCACTAGTTTTTTTACAGCTCTCAATGACTTCTAAAACCTGTTCATCATCTAACGTTAGAAATGTAAATATATTAAAAAAAACCCCAACCAAATACTGAAGATGTCTCACATGATTTGAGTAATATCATCACATAGATACGTAATATCACAAAGATATCCTCTCTCCTATTATGGCGTTATGAAATAAATATGACACATATCAGAGAGCAAGAATTTTTTGATGCTGTAGACAAATGATCCTTTGAAATAATAAAATAATTAAGTGCCTAGCTGAAGGAAAACACTTAGAACTTTGGATAAGTTATAATTTTCTGGAGCTTAAGTACAAGCCCATAAGAAGGTTTGAAAGAAGGAAAGAATTTTGTGTTTTGTGTAAGCAACAACAGTTTACAGATTTTTATCTGATTACTGAAATGAGTTTTATATTTATTGATTTTTTCTTCTTTTTTGTTTTTTTTAAAAGTTTCAGAATTTTGTCCTGCTGTGGCAGGTGAAAGCCCAGACCTCTCATGTTGCTGCTGCTGTTACTTTTCTAAATCACAGAATGAAAAGGACAAAATGGAGAGCAGACTGGCAAATAGATTACTTATCTGAGACCATTTTCTCTTTTTAGGTGATTAGCCCTAATGGTAAGCTATTGGTACTTCTGGCATCTGTCTTCAGGTTCTGGCTTTCTGTGTAGGTTTGATTTTAGCACTCTATTGGTATATTAACCAGGAAATGTTGAGTTTTATTGAATTGGCATTTTGTGATTGAAAAATGTTTCGTAGTAAATCATCGCTATTTGTGCAACCTATCCCCATGTAAAGGATGTTTTACTTCCCAAATCCACATACAACATTTTAGGTGGTTGTTAATCTGTATATAGACATGATTTAATAGCCTTGCAGAGAGAGAAGTTTAAGTTACATAAAGATTCTAGTTTTTAATAAAGAACAATATTAATGATATTACAGTTCAGAGCAGCTGTACAAAGCTTTCATCTTGATGCACAAAGAATGAGCAATTTTATCTCTGATATTTCTTCTTCTAAATTCCTTTAAGGGCTTTATTTCCTTTTGCAGTAAGTCCTTTAACTGTATTTGCATTAGGACACACTGCAGGAACTGAAACCAAAGTAAGAATGTTTATAGAATATAGCATCTGCATCTTGTAATATTTCTAATTTTGTTTTATAATTTCGGATTTGTACAGGGAAATCTGTAATCACTGTGGGGTTTTAATCTTTACAGCCTCCCTTTTCTGTGGTTCTATGGAGTCTGCACCCAAAAGAAAGTTGCAGAAGACATAATCCACCTCTGTCTTCCCTTTCCTGGTTGTTTAATAACTCTCTAATGTCTCATTCCAGCCCAGGTAAAATACCTGACAATAAATTAGTGTGTCCTGTCTTGTGGGCAACTATCATCATCGGGGGGAAAATTCATTCTATCAAAGAGCAGCCATTCAGGGGACATTATTTAGCACTGTAGTGAATTGAATTAACCCAAAATCCCTAGCCCAAGCTGGGGGAGAGCTGACTTCTGAGGGATAGTGAAAATCCCTATAGCATGTATAGAAAATGCAGAAAAATGGCCTAGTTACAATATTATTTTGTGGTCGGCACACTTGTCTGGCTCTGTGCTGTATTTTTGGTAGAAATAATTTGAAAAATTATTAGGCTTTAGATAGCAGTAGTAGTGTCCCTCACATTACTCTTGGTAATGTTAATTAGTGGCTGGAGAGAAATGAAATAATTTCTAGTCTACTAACAATCAAAATCTTTTTGTCCTTGTGCTTGTATAATAGCTTGGGAAGAAATTTCTGATAGCTGACTTCATAACAAGGTTACCATTTTGGGAACCAAGAGCAGCATATTCTTCCTTTCTAGTCCTAAAAAGAATAAAACATGAGGGAGGAAATACCTTTTATACCATTTTTTTCCCCCAAACCTGAAATTTTTTTAATTACGACACTTGGTGTTGATATTGTTCACCCATTGATGTCATCCATCCATTTGCTTTAAATAACTTTTGGGCTTCTGCAGCATTTTTTTTTATTTGAATAGGATGCGTGTTTGGTGTTCTGAGTCTTTAACTTTCTCTGTTGGTTTGCTAATGTAGAAAAGGATTATTTGAAGCAAAAGCCCGAGTATGGTACAGCTGATAATGCAAGAGAAGAAAACATAGCACCAATTTAGCAGTCTCTCTATCACTTGTATTCCTTTTTCTTGTTTGTTTTTTTTTTTTGTTTTGGTTTGTTTTTTTTCACGTTGAAAATCTCTTTCTTTAGCTTTATTCTTTCAGTCTATGATAGTAGATTTTGCTCAATACGAGAACTTAGAGAGTTTTAAGAAAAGAAGTGCATTCATCTGCTTTAATATCCAACCTTTGGTGCTCTTGCTATGACTTGCTTACAGATAACATTCTGGGATTAGGACTCTTTCCTTCCTTTCAGGCTGTAAGTGGTAGATGAGGCACAAAACATGTTACAAGAAGTATTTGAATAAAATAGTCTTTCTACTAAATTGTCTGAGCAAAAGAATGAAAAGTAACTCGGCTTTTAATGAAATGAATTCTAAAGGTTTATTGTCAATTTTTTTTAAAAACTTAATTAATAGTAGGTACATATATATAAATAGCATGTAGTAAAGTAAATATAATTTAGATGGTATGTGGTATTCCTGTCGAAGCCCAGTAGCATTGAAATTGAGTTCAGAATTCAAGGGCATAATCTGCAACATTTTATCTATCACATAATTATGAATCATAGCTGGAGATTCACATAATATGGAGAGCATATATGTAATTACTTGTGTCTTTGCATGCTAGAAGGCAGAAGGTTTGTGTAAGTGTGCTCCTTAAAATGTGCTTGTAACATGTGATTTGCATTTTAACCATTGGCTGGGTTTCTTGAATTAATGGACTTCCTCCTTCAGTGAGATGCCATTTAAGACTGAGACTAAAGTTCAAGGAACTGATTACTGGTTTGCATTTTACTTCAATAGTCTCTTCAACACATACGCTTGCTATGAAAATATTGAAATGTAAAAGCCTATGAGGCCACAGGTAACTTCTAATGTAATTTAGGTAAATAAAATGCTAAAATTACTGGAAGTGACCAATAATGTGTGTGGGGAAAAAAAAAATTAAAAAGACACACTGTAAGAACTGAAACCAAAGTCAGAATGTTTATAGAATATAGTGTCTGCATCTTACAATATAGGAGTTTTATAATTTTGGATTTGTACAGGGACATCTGTAATCACTACGGAGTTTTAATCTTTATGGCCTTCCTTTTCTGTGGTTCTATGGAATCTGCACCCAAAAGAAAGTTGCAGAAGACATTAATCCACCTCTGTCTTAAAAAATTTGACCCCAGTTAGGTGATAGTTTATCGCCTTTCCAAGTATAAAGATATTTTATAAGTAATTCAGGTTTCACATTTTGTTCCAGGGTTAATTTCAAAATCCAGTGGTAGTGGAGGTAAACCCTGATGGTGTCAGCATGAGTTACATTTTGGTATGAAAATTTCATTCCAGACACAACCTGAAACAGGTTAAAACTCTGCAAGCTGGGACTTTTCAGCTGAACTCCATAAAACTATAAGGCAAGTTACCTACAGAGTTTATGCCATGGGTGTGAGCTGGAAGAAGTTATCTTTGTTTCTGGCACGCTTTTTTCATCCTGAAGAACCTTTGTTGCAGTTCCAGATACTCCTGGTTTAATTACAGGTTTGTTTTATCTGTAAGACTTATAAATTCTGCATTTGCTCAGACTTTCATGTGTGTTGATTTCAGTGACCTTTGGGTGGTTTAATGGAAAACTATTGACTCACAATTATCATGTCAAATGCAAAAAACCCCCAAAACTATTCCCAAAGAGAGTCCAGCTACTGTTGCCCAAGTGTTTTCTTACCCCAGTGACTTAAAATTTACTTTTAAACTGTAGTGAAATGATACTGTTGCTACTACATTATTTTGACCACTTATGCAGTGTTGGTGTTACTTGCTGTTGAGATATAGTTAAACCACGTAAACTTCAGTCTATTATCTATTCTGAAATCACTTTTGTAACAAGGATTGGGTTTCCACTGGCACCGATTCAAGCATCGGGCATTCTTAGGAGTATTACACATTTTATTAAAAACCACAGAAAGGATAAACTAACTGTTAACAGACCTTTTAAATCTCTGTATCTTTAGTGGTAACAAAGAAGAAGACAGAAAGGTTTCTTCTGTCTAGTCAGTGCTGTACCCAGTAGAAGGAGGAATTGTCAGAACTATAGAAGGAATTGTCCCTTTTAGGATAATGAAAAAGACCGATGCCAGATGACATGAGGAAACATCACTGGCAGAACTTCATGTTTTGTAATAAGTGATATTTAGATATAATAGATGTTCCTGCAGCTTTATATAATAGATATCATTTTTTTTCTGCAGATATCTGTAGGACAGTACAGATATTCTTATTGTGCTGTGCTTTGTATTTTTCTTTGGACAAAATTTTCAGCTGAAAATATCACTGTTTGATCTTTTGTCAGGAAAAAAACAGGTTTGGAAAGGTACTGAAGAGACAGTGGAGAAAGGAAAAAGCATAAAACCACTAAAAACTAATAGAGGAATTAGTAGCTGCTTGTGGTTTTTAATTTATTTTTTTATTTACTATTTTTAATTGATAAATGTGTATGTCTGACGCAGTTCAAATGTTGACTGAGGACACGGTGGCTACGGGGAATTAAATTATCTCTCCAGCACCAAAAACAGAAAAGGATGTTATTCTCCAGGAAGAATCTGACTGTTTTCCAGCTCAAACCAGAAGTGCTTCTTTTCCTCAAACCCTCCAATGCCTCGTTAAGAACAGATGTTGCTGTGGGTGGAGTAGGAAATATCCCAGTGGGGAGTCTCTGCAGGATGAGGCCCATGTTATAAACCTTGTAGCCCGAGACTGAGGAAGAGGAATGTTGAAGCCTTGGCCAGGAAGTTGTCTGTTCTGCTCCTGATTTAATGTCTTGACATGAATGAGGCTTGGAAAATGATGGTTGTGTCGTAGAACTCGTCATGGCTTTTGGCCTTTCAGGAGCCACTCTCTCTATCTGTGAGCTTTAACACTATTGCAGCAGGATTTGTCAGCATCTCTCCTTTTCTTAGATCATGGCAAGCAAGGCTGTTTCTCTAATCATTGTATGACAGTCACTGAGACTCGTTGTCTATAATGAAATAAATTAAAACATACTTCTCTCTGATCATAAAAGTGTGTAAGTTGGTTTTCAGCCAACAAAACTGCTACAACAGTGATTAGAAGAGTTTGCTCTCATTACTGGTGACAGGCAAGAACTAGAGAGACTTTGCTTCATAAATGTGATGTCCATTGAAGTTTATAGTATTCTCTACTTACATTATGTAAAAGATTCAAAAAAGAGCTAAGGAAAGTTATCTCTCACTTGGTTGCGTGTAAAGAATGTGACTCTTGACAACCCAGCCAGCAGTGTGAGCACAGTGTTCAAAACATGCTTTGTAAAAGTAACCAGTTGGGGAAAGTGGCCCTAGTTCTCTGCTCTGTGTTGTTGAAACAGAATTTGTGGATTTTGTAGAAACGAACAACCTACTATTCCAATGGCATAGAAAATTTCCTCAAGCTCTGCTGCAGTTTTCCAGGACCATATCACTTTGAGCCTCTTTTTTTACTTTCCTTGAGAGCTGTGGGGCTCAGAAGTTAATTCATTCCTTGGCCATATCAGGTTGGTCTTTCTCATTAACTTGCAGAAAGCAGTGCATGGGCTCACCCTCTGCCTTGCCTCAGACTGGCTCCATTTACATCACGTTTTCTCTGTGAATAAAATTGCTTAATAATGACTTCAATTTGCATATTCCATGCTGATTGAAAGCCTGTGACACAATTATTACCTTCAAATCCTGTTCATGCAAAGCAGGCCTGTTCTGTCCTTTCAGCATCAGATAATGCTGAGGGGTTAACTTCTTAATTCCCCAGAGGCCATACTTTATACTTACCCTCATGTCAATGTTATTTTCTTTCCTGTTTTCTCTTATAAAACTTTATATTCTATTACCAGATAGGATAATTTGTTCTATAGCTTGTTAAATAACTGTATCTCGCAGAAGTTAATCTTAATTAGCTCTGGTATTCAAAAGTCCTGAATTGATAGGTAGTTTCTAATCACCCTTGCATTAGCCCTGGAAGCATGGAACACTTCTACAGAGTTCATTTTGAAAATAAGCAACATCAAGAAATGAAAATGAATTCTAATTAAATGATACACTTAATGTATTCCTTCTTAACATATACTTCTGCATAACTTCTTTTTGGTTTTCAGTTACATTTTTTTTTCTGTGATTACCTGCAAAGATCTGTCTTTTCTGGAAGTTTACTCAGTGTAAAGCTTGATTTACCATCGAACAAAGAAGTTGTATGGCTGTAATTCAGACTTAAAAACCTGAACAAATAGACAGAAGAAAAACTAGTCAAAAATTACAGTGATTGGGCAGGAGGAGAGTGTGGATTTAGCAACTAAGAAGATTTATTCCTTGATCACATCTTTTTAGGTGACAGTGAGTTGGTAGTAATAAGAATTGAGGCATCCATTGACCTTTTTATTGTAGAAAATAGAGTGAAATCTTTTATCTGTTGCTTATCCTAAGCAAATAGTTTCTGTCATACAAAGTGTTTTGGGGTATTTTTGCTTTTAATTCTGCAGCAGCCATGGATAAAGCAGAGCACCTCACACAAAATTTAATAATAAAAAAAGATGCCTTCTTTCAGGTATTTATTTCCTCATCTCCTTTAGATCCAAAGCTGTCAGCAAGAAGAGTTACCAAAGTCATTCAGCTAAGATGTTTCTTTTTTTAATCAGAACAATAAAACCTCTTTGTCAACTACAAAACATGCAGGCAAATAGAGTGGATTGATCCTGCAAGACATAGAGGGGTTCATTTAGAATTTTCTTTCAGTTTTCTTGGATTTAAATGAGCCAAACACCGTCCTACAAAAGGAATTTGACTAAAAATATGCTGCAGACAAAACCTTTTCTGCTGTACAGTAGGATTCCCTACTGTTAAACTAATAAATGATTGTTTCTTCATTTGAAGCAATTTTAGTGATTGAACAAAATAGATAATAAAATACGTCAGAAGACCCAGTGGTTGTTCCATATGCAGATTTTGTGTGTGTTTGTGTACTTTTAAGAGTCACAAATTATAAATTGGGTTAGTTTTCTAGTCAGTTATGACATGTTGGGTATTTCCTGTGGCAGATTCCAAATACCAAATATTGTTTGTAGTCAGAAACATTTGTTCACATAGGAGACTACTCTGTGTAGAAAGCATTGTGTTACCATGACTTTAGTAATAACACAGAGACAAATTCAGGAATAAGGGAGATGAATTTTATGTCATTTTCTGGTGATAGTGACCAAGTGAGTAACCATTTTATTTCTAAAGACATAGTGAAGTTCCTCTAGAAAGCTTTTTAAAGCAATCAATATATTTTTGAGTGCTCCAGAATTCTAAGTAGAGCAAGTCTGTGAGTTATGCACTGCTGAGATACCAAAATATCATGTTCCTAATAGTGGCTAGAGGTTCTGCATACTTCAAACTTTGGGATTAACAGGAACCCTCCATATCTACAGAGAAGCTGTACCTCACTGGTTTCTATATGGTAATATATAATTTGATTAATATGTTCCATTCCAAGAAGGTATAGGATATGCAGATGAAAAATTGGAAAGCAATGAGCCAGTGTTACAAACCTGTGATGCACAATATACTGATATAACTGAATCCTCGGGAACACTTCCTCACCCTCTAGTGGTTAAACTGCTTTTCTGAGCAGTGCACTTCCAAAATCTGCCGGAATCACTTGCAGATTTACCAGAGGACGTTGGAGTATCTCCAACTGTGAGGTGGTAATTATTCAGCTTTCCATTTTGTTTAAACTCTGCTTATTTTGGAGGAAAAGAGATGTTCTCACAAGCAGCCACTGTAATACCAGAGTCCTGGTGTGGTTCTTCATGTTATGTTAACTTCACAAAAACATACTGAGTGGAGAAGTAGTTTTTTTCCCTACAACCATTGCTCAGTACCACACATCGAGAATATTTGATGTATTGCTTATAGGTGGAAAAAACAGTTGGGTGTTAATGTTTTGGGTTTTCTTTTGTTTGGGGTTTTGTTTTGGTTTTGGGTTTTTTTTGGAGGGGGGGAGTTGTTTGGGGAGTCTGGTGGGTTTTGAGTTTTTTGGGGGTTTTTTGGTGTTTTTGGGGGGGGGTTGGGTCTTTTGGGTTTTTTTGTTTGTTTTTCTTTTTTTTTCTTAGGTTTTTTTGGGGGTTTTTTGGGGGGTTTTTCTTGGGGTTTTGTGGGGGGGTTGGGTTTTTTTTGTTCCTTTGTTTTGTTTTGGGGGGTTTTTGTGTTTTTTTTTGGGATGTTTTTTTTTTTTTTGTTTTGTTTTGGGTTTTTTTGGGGTTTTTTTTTTTTTGGGGGTTTTTTTGGGGTTTTTTTGGTTTTTTTTTTTGTTTTTTTTGGGGGGGTTTTTTTTGGGGTTTGTGGGGGGGTTTGTGTTGTTTTTTTTTTTTGTTGGTTTTTTGTTTGTTTGTTTGGGGTTTTTTTGGGGGGGTTGTGGGTTTTTTTTGTTTGGGGGGTTTTGGGGGGTTTTGGGGGGTTTTTGAGGATTTGGGGGGGGGTGGGGATTTTCTGGGGGTTTTTGGGGGTTTTTTGGGTTGTTTGTTTGTTTGTTTGTTTTTTGTTTGTTTGGTTTTTTAATCCTTAAAGGTCAAGCATGTGAGCAGAAAATCATACAGTGATTAAACAAGTCACAAATCCCATTTTCATCCGTCAACGTATTCCACTGTTCAACCTTTGATGTGTATATTCTAACAGAGCAGGGTTTTCTTTCCTAATGGTAAAGCTGCACAGAGCAAACTCTGTTTTAAAGTTCATTTTGAAACAAAAAGTAAATTGGTTCTTTCCAGACAGGTTGCAGGCACTGGCTTAAAGCAGGAAGGTCCATCTGGGAGCTGGGAGGGAAGCTCCAGGCTCGGTGTACTCTGCACTCTCCTATTATTACAGAGCTGAATTCACTTTTTTGATTCCAAAGGCATAAAGAGTAGGTTGGCAACAGTGAAGGAAGAAATGTCATCTTCCCTCTTTGATAGTAGTGAAAGCTACCACCTAAATCACAAATGATTCTGAAAAAAATCAGAAATCAAATGAAATGTTGTGAAGCTTCATTCTTTTTACCGAAGAGCAGTAATAAATCACCAAGAAACTGTTTTCCATGATGGGTGTTTTAAGCACAAGAGCCTTAAAATATGTCACCTTATGCCCAGGCAAGGTATTGACAATAGATCACTTAATTGATTACTCAGTGCGCCCTCAGTTCCACAAGCAAGAAGAACTTGTAGCCTATTATTAGCCCAAATATCTGTGTGAATCATTTTTCTGCTGTCTCTTGTGAGCAAAGCATTGGTATTTGGGACTGAAATTTTCGTCAGAAAAGTGAGTATTCTCTTTAAAAATCAAAGGACCTTCTTTTAATGACATGAATGAGCTATGTTTAGCAAAAAGCACTTTAGTTGCAGAAAAAACATGCTGTTTACTGAGGGGAGAGCTAATTTAGCATGAATATTTTTTTCCCAAAAATACTTACAACACCTCCCTAGGCGTTCATCTTTAAATAAATATGTCTCTTGCTTAGGGCAATTATGATTTCTTTCTGTTCTTTTTTCACCCTTCTGTTTTCCAGCTGGCCTGTCCACCTGCTTACTGTTTGTATCCAAAAAGCACAGTTCAAAAAGCAGTAAGATCTTTCTGTTTTAAATGGAACAAAAACAGTCATAATGTCCGTGTTCTTCATCTGTTTCTAAAATGTTGACGTAGCCTCCAGAAAACCAAACCAAACCAACAAAACCAAAAAAACCAAACAAAACCCCAAATTTGCATCCTGATCAACGGCACTACTTCAACTAATGATCTTTGTGCTAAGAAAGAAATTTGTGTAGTAAACTCAAAGATGCCTATGTTGAAAACAGTTAATTATAATAGTATATGTTCTTCTGCATATGTTACCAATTATTTTTTTTCTTATGAGCAACTGATAAATCTGAATAACACTCAGCTTTGCTCTCTTGTTAAACTTGACCTCATCTTCTGCTCCCTGCATCACACTGACAGAAATTAAAAAAAATCTTGAATTCTAAAAATGCTTTTGCCTGCATGCACATCACTTTATATCTGTGGAACAAGTCCTGAAAAACTTCATTTTCTTCTTGCATTTCTCTGCATGAATGATTCTCGCCCTAATCTTGGTCTACAACCTATTCAAGCCTCTCTTTGTGAAAGCACCCATACTTCTATTTTTGTCAGTTCAGCAGTAAGGAAACAAAAGAGAGAACTTTGTCATTTGTCACACTTCTGATTAACTCATCAGTCATATTTTGTGGAGCTGACACAAGAAATGGCAGAGCAGTGCACTTACAATATTTCCATGTTTACATGCAAATAGAGATCACTTGGTTCCCCTCTGAAGGACACAAAAGGAGAGAAGTTATTTCTTTAAAGCATAACTGAAATATTTTTTCAATTCAGCCTGCAAAATTAACCTAAGGAGTTTCTGAGACTGATTTACCCTCCAAACTTGGCGTTCTCTGTCCTGACCAAGTAGGAAATACTCTACATGCTATTAAAGCTCGATCCTTCCAGTCCTTCATAGACTGCATATAGGTTCAAAGTAAGCTGCTTGTTCTATTTAAGCAATTATTTTTGTATAAGTGGTTTCAGGTTGTTTGTTTGTGTTTTTTTTTTTTTATGATTACAAAGTATTTGAAGGAAAAAGTATTTTTGTTAAATTTTATGTGGATTCCTAGGCAGGATGAAAACCCCTCTACAAGAGGTATGTTGTATCTATATATCAGCTATTTCTCCAATGAGCAACAAAATGTAAAAATAGCATTGGAGGGAAAAAAAATATCTGTCAGGGAGAATATTTATACATCATTAGTTGAATATGGTCCAACAGAGCATTCTGTAAGAAACCTGCCTGCATCTTATCCTTTATTATTGAGGGGAAACTGCTTCTGGGTTTGATTTATTGCAAGCAGCTTGTATTAAAAGCTTCTTTGAAATGTAAGTGTAAGCAATTGTAACTTGTTTGTACGAGGGTTAGTCTGTCAAAGAAATTTATATGTGTCTATTATAACAGTTATCCAGAGCATTAGAGCAGGGTGTGTGTCTCACAGTGTCTTAGCTCTGGGCAAATTGTGTTACCCTGTCATGGAAGGAAGCAAAAGATATCTCACCCCTGCTATCTCACATGCTGTAAAGAAATCAAATAAGCTGTCAGGCTTCTGTCAGAATCTAGAGCAGATTTGTATGGTGCTAGCAGAGGATCAAAGGAAAATATAGAGTAATTCTTAATCTGCTTTTACCAACAGCACATGAGCTTTATGAAAAATCCTCCTTCTCTGCTTGTTCTCTTATTAAAATAGGCTAATTCAATGAAGGTGAGAATATTGCAGTGAGAGATTCTCACCAGTTAAAAATTTGCCACTAAGCAAGCTAGGATTTTACTGAAATTGTTTGGATTTTCCCATAAAAGCCACACAGTTTTTCATACACTCTAAATACGACTTCTGTGAGTATTCTGAACAGTTGTGTTAAACTATGCTTTTCTAAGGATGTACTTAGTACCCACGAAGCACCTATAAATACTGGTTTTTTTCTAATGATTGAAGAAGGGCTGTTGTCAGCCTTCCATAGATCACGCTCTCAGCTCCCTATCTGACTTGTCCTCTGGTAGCAGTCTGAGTAAATCTTTCCCATGAACTATCATTAATTCATTTCTGTTAAAGAACTGTTGTGGGTACAGTTTAAATTGATTCATTCATCCAGTTCCTGACCAGACTGACATGTCTGCACTCACTGGATGAAACAAGAATGCAGCAGTAAGTACATTTTTCTGTGACAACCTGTTATGTACTTTTCTCCTTTTAAAAGTCCTTTCATATTCCAGTGTTATTATTTCTGTGTTTAGAATTGAACATACAGTTAAGCAATTTTGGCTGGTCAGTATTCCAGATGTTTGCTCTTCCCTTCGAAATGAGCAAGCTCAAATGCAAAACTCTTGTGAAAGGCATTATGTTCCATTTTCTGTCTCCTGAGACAGGCAGTCCTGCCAGGGATCTGTTTTGGGTTATTGTTGCTTTGTGTGTGTGCCATGAAACTGTTGCATGGAAGAGGTGTTTTGAATCCAGCATATTTGTTGGAGTAACTTTCCTACAAAGGAGCAAATGATGTTACCAGTGACTAATTTGATGTCTATCAGTCACCTGAGGGGGCTCTGATTTACTGAGTTTAAGAGGAGTCTCCCACCTGGAGAGTCTCACAGGACCTGTGGCACGTGCCTTCTTAGCATCATGTCATGAGTTTCAGTATTGTAGTGTAGAAAGTATTGCATGTTTGGCACAGTCTTCTCTTGATTGATTAGTTTTGAAACAGGATAGTGCTGGACTTCGAATGTGCTTTTTTTTTCTTTTTTTCACTTTTAATCCAGTACTTCTTGTTTTCTTGAAGTACAGACAAGTGTTTAGATTTCCTATGTGTGTCTAATCTGCTAATTATTTATTACTTACTCTCTACTAGCAGGAAAAAAAAAAGGTAGTAATAATACTGAAAGAATAAGATACTTTTTCTCACCGCTAGGCAGCAAAAGCTTTGCTGAAGATGGATTAGTGCTCTGTCATCTGAGAAACACAAATTGTTCCCAGTTTCTTGGAGAACAGGAACTTGGTAAAGAGCAGGCAATTGTTCTAAGAGTTATGAACACGGTGTAAATAATTGTCCTCTGCTCCCCAGTAAGCAAGTGCATAGCCATAACCCTCGCAGGAACAACTGCCTGGTTTGAGTTGTCTGATGACTTCTTATGGAAACACTTTTAGAGCTTGTTTTGCTTGGAGGTATTGTCTTAGATATTGGATAGCAACTGAAAAGAGCCAAAGTTTATGTGGTGTTTGTAGGGAAGGAAACAAAACACTGTTTTCAGATAAGACATCCCTTATTCTGTTTTGGTTAAAGGCACTGTACTTTCTGATTACTGCAATGGTACTACAGAAGTAGCTTACCTCTGGGCTTTTCAAAAAGGAAGTAATAGGAACTAATTCTTTAGGGTTTCAACTTCAAGGTATGCTCCAAGTAACCTGCTTGTTTACTCTTAAGATATTGATGAATTAAAAAAAATTATACGAGTTGTGGAAGCTCATAAGCAAAACGAAATGCACAGAAAAGCCGATTGACATATTGGAAAGGAAACAACTACCCAGATTAAAACAAAAAACGCACAAACAACTTTTGCCCTCTCTGTAATTCCTAGAGGAGCCTTTTCCTCTTCAAATCACCCCCCTGGGAGGCTGTGAGTTGGCGGGTGGATGAGGAAGCAGCCAGCCCTGGGAGGTGCAGATCTTTATCACGGCAGTGGTTGGTAAGGAGGGGGCAGGACAACGGGTTAGCAAAGGCACACAGTGCCTTCAGAAAGCTTTATAAAAGAGTTTAGCGAAATAAACACTTGAAAAGTACAAAGATCAGTGTTTACAAAGCCATAGTGCTGTCTACTCTCTTACATGGATCTGAATCATGGGTCATCTACCGCCACCACCTGCGTCTCCTAGAACGCTTCCATCAACGCTGCCTCCGCACAATTCTAAACATCCACTGGTCAGATTATGTGACCAATACATCTGTTCTAGAACAAGCAGCTGTCACAAGTATTGAGGCCATGTTGCTGAGAACACAGGACACATCTCAAGGATGAAGGACCACTGCCTCCCTAAGATCTTGCTTTATGGAGAACTTACCACCAGCTGCCGCAAGAGAGGAGCCCCAAAGAGGAGATACAAGGACTCCCTGAAACAACATCTCAGCCTTGGCCATATTGGTCATCATAACTGGTCTGCTCTGGCCTCCAATCGGGAGGCCTGGAGACACACCATCTATAACGCTGCTGCTTCCTTTGAGAAAGCGTGCAGGATCACTCTGGAGGAGAAAAGACAATGCAGAAAGAATTGTACCTCGCAGAATATACGTCCTAAGGAGTCTTTCTGCTGTGCCTTTTGCAACCAGACGTGCCTATCTCAAACTGGTCTTTTTAGCCACCGGTGTGCTTGTAACAAATGTGGGTAGAGCCCTCCCCAGGTCTTCGTTCGTGAAGCCCAGCCATGATGATGATGTTGGTAAGGCTTTGTTTGCTTTTTTAGCAGATTGAGAAGCAGGTTTCCTGTTATATGCTTGGATCACCTTCCCGTGCCTGGTGCACAGGTTGGGATCAGCAGGTGATGGGGCAGGGCTGCTGAGAGCCTCTCCCGGCTGGGGGGAGCAGGAGGCAGCAGGGATGGCCCTGCAGCAGCCGGGACCGGGGGCTGTCTCCAGGTCTGGCGTGTCTGCCGGGAATTGTGCCTTCCTGTTGGCCCAGGCTCCCCAGGACTGGCAGCAGATGGTGGTGTCCTCAGTTGCCATCTCACTCATACCCTTAAAATAGTTCTCTGCTAGCATATTGTGAAACTCCTGTTGCTGTTCCTTATGGCACGGTTTGTGCGTCTCCTGTACTTGATTTATTATTCAGCAGCCACACCACAGAGGAGGTTTCAACCTGTAAGAAGCTGGTATTTAAACAAAACAAACAAACAAACAAACAAAACCCCAAACCAAACAAAAAGCCAACAAAAAACAACAAAAAAACCAAAAAACCACACACACACACACGAAAATGACACAGAAGGTGGCCTGGCTTCTGCTTGGAGGAGCATCTATAACTAGTGTATCCCAGTCAAATTCACCACAGAGAAATAACTTTCACTTCTACTCATCCGTTATCAAGACAAAGGAAATCCAGGCATGCCCATACTTTCTGAGAAATCAGTAAAAAGTCCAATGAATGGGAAATTCTGCTTATAAAGTGCTTACCAACCTAAAGCCAGGTTCCAGTTAATTTCATTTTGTTTCATTTAAACAAGAGTTAGAAACAGTTAAATAATACCATCAATTATCTAATTGATAGTTCTTATGCTCATGTAATGCATTTTAAGGGACTCTGGGAAAAAAACTGTAAAAAGACTGACTTTGCAAGCTACTTACATTCTTATATAAATTATTTAGTTTTCAAAATTCTGAACACGCAGAGTGGTGTTTCTTACTCTGCTTGGCTTTGTCTCAGACTTGTTAAGGCGAACGGTGGGTATTTTATTTTTGCAAGAGTTAATCATTTGAATTTGTAGCTTACATGAAACTACCAAAAATTATGCTGGAATTTTTAAAGAAATAGTATGTCAGTGTATACATATTCATAAATATGTGTATCATATTTATATACATTTAAATTATGCCAATGTATACATATTCATAAATATGTGTATCATTCTGGCACTGGTGTATATATATGTATGTATATATGTATATAATTACAGAAGTATGTACATTGTGCATACATGAAAAGATATTCAGAAATAAAATTCTTATCAGAGCCCTAGAAACAAAAATCTAAGAAAGGTCACACTTTTAAATTAAAATATAAAGAGTTGTAAAACTTAAATGAAATACCTTCCCCTAATTTATGAAAGCATAAATTATCCTCAGGCCTGAATACTTCTAAATATTCAGCCTGTAATAAAACTCTCAGTGACTTCAATGTGAGCAGGAATGTAAACCTTTAATAATAATGAAGGAATAAAATACACACAAGTTCCTTGCTTGCTGTTTCCAGATAAAACACTGAAGCTCTCAGTGCTGCAACAGTGACATCCAGTGACTAAACCAGTTAGTTCTGGACTCGACCTGCGTTTGGAATGAGCGCTAAAGGACATGGATGGGAAGGGATCATCAGTGAAACGCTGGACTCGGTGAGAGGATAATCAGACACCACAGCAGAACGAAAAGCATGATAAATAACTAACCCAGGAAAATTATCTATTTCCAAAGTAGATGTTTACTGAACCAAGTAAGGAATATATTACTTTTGAAACACGTGCTTTGTCCAGTGAGGCAATTTGTTTGACGAGCCTGTGCACACCCCCTTTTCTATTTAACAAAACAAAATTCAGTAGGTGATACTTTTCTAGTATATTTCTCTTCAGATATGATCTACCTCGGATCTAAATTAAATGTCATAAAAAGCACAACAAAAATAATGCAACAGGTAGGAAACAGTAAGAAAACCATTTGTAGAAGTCGTATTAAAAGGAGATTTAAGCATCACTAGAGGGCAACAAAACATCACAGACATTTGTGGTGTTAAAGCCCGAGCAATGTCACACCCTCACTGAGAGAGAGAGGCCTTTGTGAAGAAAAGCTTAATGTAAGCTTTTGTGCTTTTTCAACTATGTGATGTAGTAAATCCTGCTTCAGGAATGATAGAGCTTAAAAAGTAATTGTATTTTATATATGTACACATAAAACTTAACATATAATTTTATGTTGCCTTCTCTCTGTTCTGGTACAGTAACAAGATTGGGCATTTGTGCATCATTTTAATTTCTGAGCACCAGGTGTTTAGCACTGTGTTGAAATATAACATATTCTGCTAAACCCCATCCACTACATAAAAATAAAGATGAACAGCATAGAAAAACTTGAATTTGAAGTTCGCTGTCTTTTCCTCCATCCCTCTCAGTCAACACGAGCACCAACCCAAAGGGATGACAAACATTCCAGAAGACAGTGACTCTGAAGACATCAGGTTAGTTATCAGCTCTTATCTTCCATTTTCCTGATGTCTTGCTGGCACTAGCAGTGCTCCCAGTGTAAAACCAGTGGTGGAAACACAGGCTGTGCAGCACTATGACAGATGATGGAGGGAGGAGGGTGGAGTATCTGACCTGAAGTCACTGGAGTGACTCAGAGAAGAGTCAGTTGTTTTTAACCTGTGGGTTGTAAGCATTCTTCAGACACTAAGACTTTTACTGTTGCTATCCTTGCCTACCTTCTGCAGGCCAGTACTCAAGACAGAGCTCCAAGTGAGGGGCTTTTCTGAGATGGCACATTCTCTTCTGTTTTTGCTGTGGGAAAAAGTGGAGTTGTCACCAGAAGCAGATTCACAGTGAGAGCTGCCAGCTGACAACATGGAGTAGAAAGATTTTTCCTGTGGTCAGATGGTAACTGGTAGTGTGCCTTTTCAGTCAGTGTCTGTTTGTTCATCAGGCTTTTAATCATGCTGACCTGTCACATAAAGCTTCCCTCTTTTTTTTGTTTTTAATTCCCTGATCTCTCAGTTTGTGAGTAGGAATTCTACGTACTTTCAGAAGGCTAAAATCTAATTCTCTCAGCTTTGAACTCTTCAGAGCCAAGTACTGAGAACTGCAAGAATTGTACAAGTGATTTTTTTCATGGCATCTCTGTTTCAATTTAATTTATCTGTACTTTTGCATATATCTGCTTGTAGATACATAGTGAGGAACAGCAGTCATGAAAAAATGGAGCTGTCTACAATATAAAAGTTCTTTATGGAATTCCCAGTGATAGAAATGATCTGGAATGTATTCAGTAGCTCTGGTCTTGTCTTCTGTCTTTCAGACCTTCCTGGTGGGTCTTTTCTGCCCCACTTTTCTGCCTTTTCTGTCTGTGATGTTCTGGGGCTGTAATCCCAGAGTAAAGCTATTCTATCTGTAGAAGAAGAATAATTTAAATGCTCTCTGTGCTTTCCTTTGACTATCAAATCTGAGTCACTTCAAAATAGGCCAGCAGAAAGCAGTTTGTAAAGAGGGCTGGAATATCAGGCTTGCACTGCTCCTGCTGCATGAAATCCAAGGGGAATTTGGTAGCTGGCCTGCTGATCTATGTGCTGTAAGTGGTCCTTTCTCACACTCATTCAATAGTGTTGCAGTTCCTACTATTGCATAACTGGCCAGAGCTTGGCTCTCTGGGTGGATCTCAGAATTAACGTGAAATGTTAAAGTTTTGAATTGTAATCTTTGTATGGGTAAGTTGATTCCTGTAGTACAGGGTATAAACAAACATGAAGAGAGAATGTAATGATAATGTCACATACTCAAAGGTTGGAAATCCCTGAAGCAAGGATTCTTGGGTTCTTCAGAACAGGAACAAAGCTTGATGAAAATAACGACAACTAGATGATCTCTTAAGGAAAAACCAGGTTGGTGAGTTTTGTGATTTGCAAGCTACACCTTTTGAGAGGTTTCTAGATTTCCACAGGACCCTAGAAAAGTGTTTCTCATTGGCTAGTTTTAGAACTCACAGATTTCATCTGCTCGTCTCAAAAGCCCCTTCTAGAAAGGAACAAAACCTGTTATTTCAGGACTGTAGGGACTTTTTCCACTGTGAACATTTAACTGTTGACAACTGTCTTAAGCTATCAGCAGGTTCCAGGGCAGGCAAGAGGTTGGTGTGACTGTCTAGGCCAGGTCATGGCTGAATGGAATTCTTTGATCCTCCTAAAGGTTCCAAAGAGTGTCCTTTCCATCTTCCAAGTCTGATTTCAGTTTCAACTGAAGCCCTTTCTGTTGTAATTATAATACAAAGGAGTCCAGAGACCCTTCTGACAACTAAATTAGGAGGGCTGCACGTGGGAACTGAAGAGACAATAGAGTAGAAAGCAAAACTACTAATCTGAAAATGAAATAGTTTCCTTTGAAATTTTCTTTTGAATATGTGTTCATTGTGCTTTTTTTCTATCATATGGTTTTATTATTTACTGAAGAGCTCTTAGTCTAACCTTTAATCAAAATAAGGGTTTCATTCTTTTACGTGTTCCCCAAAGTGCATTTCTTTAGATGTGATTCTCAACTTATTTGACCATAAGATAACAAACATATTTTGAACTGTAGCTTTTTCTTTTTTTTTTTTTCCATGTCTCTGTGGACTATTCCTTTCAGAACTACTTTATTATTTTGCACACCAAATCTGAATGACTTGAGCAAGATCTTGTGAGAAAAGATGGACTGATGCTAGCACGTTGTGACGTAAACCATGAAAATTCTTTCTTGTCTATTCGTTAAAAAAAAAAAAATATATATTTCTCATTGGAACCAAAAAATCTCCCTTCAGGCTATGACCAGGTCCAGTCCCTAGATTTGGAATATATATACACGGACTTGTAATTCAGACCATTCGGCATCTAGGACTAAAAACAAGGCAACTCATTTGTAAATTACTTGTAGAGTAGAGCAAGTTTGAAACTATCCACAGGGATACATGTTCATCCACACAGCTGCATTCCAAGAAAATCGTAGTGAAGAAGTATGTAATTTTTTTGAAATCTGGTGGTTTTGGTGTCTGCTGTAAACGTACAGACTGAGCTCTCTTTAAACCATTGTGTAATTTTCATGCGTCTGTTTTGGTCTGTCTTGTGACCCTTGGAGAGACACCAATTCTCAACATGTGGGCCCACAATGTTTCTCAGAGTCTTGGTGTCACACAAATGACAGCCTAACCATTTCCATTTCCCTGACCTCCTGAGCTGGGTTGCCTCTTGCTTTATCTGAGTTGCTAATTAGTAACTATACAGCAGAACCTCACCCCCAGCATTTGAACTGCCCCTTTTACTGTGTGAGTTCTTCTAGTCCATTTGAGGACAGTTAATCCATTTGATTATTGACCCAGTTAACAGTCAGTAGACTCAGCTGACTACTGGCTTTGCCCTGAAAAGTATTACAGACATTTTGACAGTCAGAACAAGACATGAGATCTAAGGAGTTGCCAGGAGCACTTCTGTTTGTGTCAGAAGGTTGTTATAACCTGTTAACTGAACATGAGAGACTTCCAGTCTGTTCCAGGATGGTGATGAACAGATAAATATAAATATTCAATGACAGTGATTTAACTACCTGTTGGTCTTTGCCTAAAAAGTAATTGCAATGAGTTACAGCTACTGACTGTGTAACTATTGTTCTTCAGCTGTTATTTCTGTCTCTGTTACTGCTTAATCCATTACCTTGGAAATTCTCATCCTGTGTTTCTAAGACTAAGACTCTGGACATCTGCCTCTGCATCCACAAGTTATAAGGTCTCAGAGAGGGTGTCTGGAGTCCCCATGCCTATCTTCAGCCACGGTACTCTTACTGACACTAAAGGTTAGTTTTAGCACATAACAATGTGATTTGTAAATAGATGGTATGTTCTAGCTGGAGGCACAGCAGCTCCAAACACTGCGATGGATGCAGAGTAAATAGCATGGCTTCGTTTAAAAAGCAAACAGATGAAAAACAACAGTGCACCACCCTGTATCTCTCTTAAGTAGACAATGAGTACGCCATCCTCGTGAGCCCTATCAGAGCCCGCAAGGCACAAATGCATAGATTATCCTGCACAACTCTGTTCTTTAAAAGGTGCAGCCCGTTTTAGCTGGCGCTGTTTAGAACACAGTTGCTCTGAACTGCAGGCAGACGAGAAAACTTTTACACAGGAAGCGTTCCTGCCGCTGCAGATCTCTGACTTTTACCCAGAGCGAGCCCATGTGCTCTGCGAAAAGCCAGAACAGCCCCGAGCCGAGCGATCCCCGCTCTAGGAAGATCAGGTTGCAATTCTGCCTTTGTAGCTTTACACCACACCCCTTCGGCGTGAATTACTAGGGGAGGATCATATTCAGCTCTGATTCAGGAATTCCTTCTTTCTTCAAGAACTGTTGCTAGGAGTTCGGTGAGTACTTTGTGAGAGACTTTCGGTTTTAAATGAGTTATCCTTTTCTTCTCTAGCCAGCAGAAAGCAGTATCTACTGGTGTGTTTTCTTTAGAATGGGGTAGATTCAGGAGTCAGATGTCTAGATTCAAAGTCCAGCAATGAGTGCTGCAAAAGGGGAGGCTTTTTTTTCCCTCTGTAAATTTGAAACAGTAGGACAATGAATAACTTTTATGATTAATAATACAACCAGTATTTGGTTGCCAGAATCTCAGACTAGGGTATTTTGAACTCCAAGAGAGTTCTTTTAAAGGAAGCTCTCCTAAAGGTGAATAAGTTAACTCTGATCAATAGCTCGAGTTTGAAGAAAAACTCTTGTTTTTCTAAAGCAATTTCTCCACTGCAGTAGCTCTAAGGGAGGCTTGATTCAGCAGGGTGGTCTGTCAGGCTGTTTCAAACCTTGTAGGGCACGTAACATCTGAAGCAATTAATATTTTAGGAGAAGTACAAGAACATTTTAGGAGAATCAAATTAAGCTGATGACACATAAGCCAATTTCACTCACAATGTATATTGGAATTCTCGAGAAACTAAAAGCCCTTACACAACGAGGGTAGCAAATGAGTCTTACAGTGGTGTCAGTGTAACAAACACACCACCCCCACCCCCCAAAAGAATATTGTTGGTGACTTTTGTAATATTTTACTTGGCAGAAATGACATAGACTTCATTTCTAGGAACTGTGTAAAGCAAAACAGTGATACTCACATTTAAAATAAAAATATTGCTAAACTTTGCTGATATTTTAGAAGCTATAAATACAATTTAAATGAGGAAAAGGCCTGTGATAATGGGAAAAGTGGAGCAGGGAGAACAATAACAATTTGGATGGGGGGAGCGTGGATGGGAACGGTCAGTGTGACTCAGTACTCCAGGCATTAGTCACCAAAGTCCTTTCATGGGAAACGTGTAAAGATACAAACCTTCCTTCCTGAATGTCTTATGGATAGAGGCAGAGGCAGGAAGTGCAGCTGTCAGTACAGATAGGGACAGCAAAGGCGTGCTGGAGGAATTGCCAGGCACCTACTTGGGAAAAACTGTCAGCCTTTTCTCTTTGTAACCTTCTGCTCACCATTTAATTCTGCTAGGAGAGAGTTTATGACTGTCAGGGAAGGCAGCAAGTATCTATATCCACAATAAATTCCTCTGCATTATTCTTTAAGCTGAATTTGAGACTTATAATCAAGTTTCCTTCATGTGTAATGTACACAGAACCATGCTGAGGAGGTCAAGATGATTAAAACACATCCTGCTCTGGCCTTTTCTCCTGTCAAATAATGTCCTACGTTGAAAGGGTTAATTAAAAAGCAGCCATGTGAACAACTGCTTGATAAATCCATTTATTTGAAAATTTTGTGACTTTTATGCTGGCGAGTCTCCAAGTGTGTTTTAAATTGACTTTCAGTATCCTTTATGTTCATCCTTACATTGTGGATTTCATAGTTTGTAATTTTGAGTTTTAATGCATTTGTCTGGTGCAGTTCCATGACCTTTAAAGTGCATTTGTCCTTTTGGTGCAGTGCCCACATTTACTAATATTGCTCATGAACACTCAATTGTTACTCACCTAGTTAATATTCTAAATGCAGAATAACTGTAAATTACAGTTTTATGTTATTGACTCAGGACAGATAGAACAATTAATGCCATTGAGTTTTCCTTAATCTCACTGCAGAGTAATTTTGAAAGTTTAATGATAAAAACTCATAAATCTTTAGTATCTATTTTTAGGGTTTCAGTGTCAGAGCTAAAGGGCAGTGAGAGACAGTGTTAAAAACGAGGCAGATTTTCTGTCAAAGAGGAAATTTTAAGAAATTGGAGACAAAGTGGTCTAGGAAACCAAGCAAAGGTGTAAAAGAACAAACTTCCTCTCAGGCTTTCAGTGACCATGCCCAGAACCTTTGGTGAGTCTGAAATCCCATGTCCAGCTAGACCAGACCCCATTAGAGAAGGAGAATTACTGGACTCCAGTTCTGGCTTCAAGGACTGTTTCTGTGTGTCTCAACCCTTCCAAGTTGAGTGCATGAACAGGAGCAGATAGGAGCACCCAGGTGTTCTCCAGTTCAGGAAAACTGATATCTTTTATGCTATTCTGATTCTGTGGGTCCTGGATTACTTTTAGGGCAGAAAACATAGATTGCTCTCACTGGTATATCAGTGTGGTTAGGATTGTTTCTGGAAACATGAATATTAAATCACCACTGAAAAAAAGTTATTGACAACATCTCTCACATTCTGGGAAGATGCTGTAACATCTTGATTTACTTTAAAAGGGTGATTCTGGCAATGATTTTCTTTTGCATTTTAAAATAAACTGGTGACTGCTGGAAGTGCTTTGTGACTGCCATGATTTTGTTGGTTCAGTACTTTCTGAGAACATCTGCCAGAGGGACTGAGAGCATATGCATAGGAGGAACAAAAAAAATTTAAATTAAAAAAAAGAAACCAGTAGAACTAGAGAATTACATGACTCTCACATCTAACAGTTTTGGAGCAAAGTGTTTAAAATCTGTCAAATTCTAGTACTTACTACTGTCCTTTGTTTGGGCTACGGTGTGAACAATCCTATTTTCTCTCTAAGAACTAGGAGAGGTTGATGGCATCTTCATATCTAAAGCTTTTCTTTACACTGAAACTAGGGAGAACTGACTTAAAAACAGGGATAAAATACCTTCTTCTGTATGTTTCTCTTATGAAACTTGTTTAGCTTTACAATAGGGACAGAGTTCCCCTGGGGACAGAATGAAGCAAAACCATATGGGGAATTGTATAATTCCTTTCCTCTCATAGTTGTTTAACAGCAAAATAGACTTGGTTTCAGTCCTTTAAATTTTCTCTCACAACTCCTTTGTTCGATTTCTTAATTATTTCCTCTGGCTGTTAATACAGCTGTTCATTGGCCTTCTTTAATACTCTTGCCCTCCTTGCTGATGTGTGACTTTCCTACCTGAGTATACCTCTGAAATTAGCTGGGTAATTCGATTTACTGTTTAGTGAAAAATTAGAACTGGGCATTCGGGTGCATTGCCCCGGGCTATGGATTGAACACAAGAAAGTAAAACCTTCCTTCAGAAAATAGAACATTCCAAAAGAACCAGTTTTAAAATAACTATCCTGAAAAGACCAACTGCAGCCAAGCCAGTTAGAAATAAAATATTACATAAAGGAAATACTTAGTTGGTACTGGTTTTATGAACTCCAAGAAAAGTCTGCTGAAGTGTCCTGGCATATTCCGTAAACGTTTTCTGCTTTGAGAAGCAATCTTTTCCCTTTGTATTTGTAGAGGCTCTAACATAATGAAGTGTTGGACAATGATTTTGCTTTCATCAGTCAGAGAAAAGTCAGTGTGGAAAGATGAGGCTGATATTTTCTGTGCTGTGAGAGTCATTGGATGAACACTCTAAGTCCACAGAAGCTTGCACTGCCACCAAAATGAACCACCTGATCTGTACTATGGTGGGAGAGGAAGGGAATATGACCCTTCTTTTCTATGGCAGTTTATTTTATGTTGTTTTTAAGTGACTGTAGGGTGACATCTAGGGCAGTCTGAATGTGGGGGTGTTACCATGGAAGGCATTTTCAGCATTTCTAACCTGTGGGAGGATCCAAAGCTCATCCATGGCAGTAAAAGTGTCTGTGGCATCTCCAGCTGGAAAGAGAGACAAAATGAGCTCAGCTTGCTTGACAGAGCAAGGAAACTTGTAGTTTGGACTTTGGTATGTGTGCAAAATGTGATCTCTGTGATGATGAAGTTACAAAAGGTCAATGGGTATGGCCAAAATCAGTCACAGGATGTGGCTGGTAGTTTCTTCCTGTGCCTGCCTGTTATATTTTCAATATCTGACAGCTTCACTTCAGTGAAAGGGAATAGTATTTCTATTGTGTGAGCAATGGGAAATTACACTCAGCTGGGTTGACAACTATACAACACTGAAATTACTCTCTTCATTATCTATCATGGTAAGATAATTGACCTCTAAAAACATGTCTATTTATCAATAAACACAGCTGAGATTTGAACATATAAAGTAGTCTTCCAGTCCAAACTGCTAAAAAAAAAAAAAGACAAACAAACAGGCTAGAGAATTCATAAAGCTAATATGTAACTAATATTGCTGCTTGTTTGTTTTGTTAGTGGATTTTATGCTCTGGGAGGGGCTATTAGGCTGCTGAAGGCATTCCCTGTTTGAAAATAGGATTAGATGAGCAGTATCTTTGCTACGAACAGGTACAGGTTTGAGTGTGATGGTTTCGTCGTTTCGTTTTTCAAGATTTACGAAATTATGTAACCCAGCAATTTGCTTTACACACACAAAGATATTTTGGCAGGAACAAAGTACTTCTTTTCCCCATTGAAAGGTGTATCACAATGAAAACGGGCTAGTTATGGGATTTGACTCGGACAAATCCGGTGTTCCTGTGAAAAGTGAAGCTATTTAATAGATCGGTCTTAATTTCAGAGTTTATAATTCACTGGGGCTGTTGCATCACGATCAGGGAGTCAGGAAAATTGCTTGCAGGCTTCTGTTGCCATGGTATAATCTCACTATAGCTCTGCCTCCCAGAATATATCCACTTCCCAGGTCTTTGGTGATGGATATTGTGGATGGGAGGCCTGACTGAGCCAGGTGAGTAAAGGAGAACTCAAGGGAGAAAGAAGTTAAGGCCTGGACCTGTGTCATGAGAGAAGTGGAGTGGAGACAGGATGGCAAAAGTACCTGGTGCCAGGTGTGAGCTGACTAGGAGAAGGAATAAATAGGTTCTGGACCTAAGCTGGGAAAATGGAAAACACTTTAAAAACGTGAATGAAAGGAGTTGACAAAGGAGAATGAAAAGGCAAGAGAGGTCTAAAGGCATGTGAAAAAAAGAAGGAAACTCTTGTGGTAGGCTTATGAATTTATTTATTTTCGTTTTCATTTCAAAACATAACAAGGTTTCCTTTTCAATTCATTTGTCAGGTATGGTTGAAAAGCAGCATTTTCAACTTTAATAAAAGCAGGACCAAAGTTGGAGTTTAAATCTGAAACAGTGACACCAGGTCATACAACTTTTCAGCATAAAATCCAATGAAGAAATCTGTTTTTTTAAATTTTCCCTTTACTTCCCGGTTTTCACTTGGGAATTTAAGAGGCTGGAATAGTGCAGCAGCAAAGCATTTATGTTACTTGATGAAAGCATTTATGCTTCCTTGATGAAAGGTAGGTAACCAACCAACATTATCTTTCATAACAAGAAGCAAATTTGAAGTTCTTGGATGAATCCAAGTTCTTGAGTTGCTGTGACAGTGCAAGGCTCCAGTGGTGGAAATCCTTTCTGGTGGGAATCAGTTTAATTGACAGCCCAGCACTGACTCTGGGACTTGTCAAGCTGGGGCAGGTGTCATCATTCTCTGCTCCCTTTACATCAGAGCAGAGGGGATGGAATTCATCCTCGATTCATTCTTCATATTTACTGCAGAGGAAATGAAAAACATGACATTGCAAAACAGCACATGGAATAAAACCCTGTTCAAGGGAACAGACTGACTCTGCCAGCTGGGAGACAATGCTGTAGATAGGTCTAATGAAATCTGTCGCACAAGTCCTAGTAGATAGTACAAGATATAATAGGGCAAATATAATGCCTCTGAAGCATAGTGGGCTGAAAAAAGTCTGCTTTTATATCAGAGGTGTTATAATCCTGTCTAATTAGACCTTTTAATCCTTAGTTTTAGGCTGTGCTAAATTCGACCTCTCACTATGCACATCCTATCTCCTGCTATTAATTCCTTTATTCAATTATATACTTTACTTTTTCTTTTTTTTTTTCTTTCCCTTTTTTTATTTTAAATTTTTTTGTGTGTGTCTGTGTTTCCACTTCCTGGACTGTCAGCATGAATGAGTCACTTTTACAGACATTACAGTGTCACTTTATGCCATTTTCTAGGAATATCTTTTTTTGGCCACTGCGGGAAATGCTGGCTTTTGTTTTGCTTTTTCCAGTTAGCCAGTTAGAGATAAATGACACTGAAAAAAATTGTTTGCATCTAAGCAGTCAGGTAACTATAGAAATTGGTGTTGAAGAGACTACTAGGTAAAAAAAATAATATGTACATATGTATATATATATATATATACACACATAAAAAGTCTGTCTCCAAACTGCATGGAGAAGACACCAAGTTTTGTACTTTTCTGCCTTCAGCAAAAAAACTCTTGAGAGCTTCCTTTTATTTCCATGTTTAGGTGTCAGGATAAAAAAGTCCTCGTTATAAGACCAGGTAATAAGGATCTGTTTCTGGGAGGTTCCTTGATTGCTTATGGTCTGCCTGGTCTACCTATATTTTAGCCTGAGGGAAGCCAGTTGTATGATTTAGAAATAACAGTATTTAATTAAATCAGGAAAAAAATTGGGGCCAATTATTACCTTTGTTGACCTCCTTTGTCAAGTAACGTCATTGTCCATTACAGATATAAAAATGCCTCATTAAAAGGGAGGTGGTTTGGGAGCAGTGGGGTGCCAGTTCTTAAGGAATTGTCTTCATGAAATATGCATTAATGACACTATGGTGTAGAGAAAAGCTAGGGTTAAAACTGGACTGATTCCTGACTATCCTAAGCTAGAACCCTTCTGGAGGAAGGGGCTCCTATTTACTCTCAGAATCTTCGGAATTTGGCTCAAATAATCATTTAACATGAACTATTTGAACTTGAAGAGTTTCCCTGCACAGATGTGTGCTCCTGATATTTTACTCCACCACATATTGTAGATGAAGTATTTGAATTGTGCTTTCCATATAAATACAATGAAAAAACCAGAATGCCTTAAAAAGGAAAGTTATATCGATATCATAAGAGGTTTACAGCTTTAAAGTTCTGTTACAGGGCAGCTGAACATCCAGGCAGAAAACTTGTTGGTTTTTTTTTTCTAGAGGATTTAGGTTTTTAATTGAAAAAGCAATGCCAAATTCACTTTGATCTTGGATTTTAAATCTTCCTGTAGGAATCATAAGAAAGAATTAAACTACAGAAGGATTTAAGAGTTTTATTACCAAAACCTTTACCCCACTCGTCCCACCTCCACCCACACCTGACACAATGTCCTGGGAATGTTTGACCTTCTGGGAAGGTTAGAAAAAAGATAAAGGAGATGGGGTTTGGTCAGCAGACTTTGCAGTGAGGCAGATATGCAGTTGTACAGCCCACATTTTTCCTCTTGGAACTTGCCCAAACATCAGGATATGCCCTGCTTTTGACAAGGCACTCTTTCTTTTTAGAGAAATGTGGGAGCCGAGTGGAAGAATAGGAACGCTGTACCCTTGGAAGATTTTTGTTTTCTGTCCAAATGCAGTAATTTATCCTCATAATCACATGGTGACAATTATATATGGCAACTCAGGATGTGCAAAATTCTACTTTTAAATGAAAAAAATAGGAACTTATTGAGGATTTCCATTTCTGGCTGATTGATTTTTTTTTTCTTCTGCCTGGGAACCAGCTTTTGAGATTATGGGAAGATGAACTAAAAACTGATTCCTAAATTTTGCAATCTAAATCTACATTCTGGAGATTCCCAGAAGAAAGAACCAAAGCCTCAATTTGAGTAATAAAAAAACCAAATTCAAATTGAATTTTGCTGAAATAGTGAGAGTTTTGATGCCATGTTTGGAAAAACTCAATGAGAGCCCAAAAGGGACAAACTTGGAATTAATGCATGGGCAGTTGAGGTTGTGGATAATTTACAAGTTTCTTTATGAAGTGCCACAATTGTGTCAGTGATTACTTCTAAGGAAAACAACGTGCTAGAAAATTGCCCTTTCCCATGCCATTTCAAACACTAAAACTCAAGGTGTATTTGATAATTCTTTATTCCAGTGAACTCACAGGAGCCACACAAAGTTTGGAAGTTATTACTGTATATCTAAGCATTAAACCTGAGAATTTGATGATATTTCTGTTTTCATTGAGCCTAGATGATGTCAAACTATCATCACCTTTATTTACATTGTAATTCTAAGTACTTGTGCAGTTGTTAGAAATTTTTTACGTAGTATTTCTCCCCATAACATTTTTCTTAGTTGTGGATTTATTTTTATTTTTATTTTAGTTGATGTCAAACTAACTTCACAACTCAGAAATCTCTCAAATCATAAAGACAGTCTTAGATAACTTCAGGTTACCTTGTACAGTTACTTTCTTTTTAAAGTATGACTGGACCTTTTATCAGCAGTGAATAAAAAGATTTGCTGGAAGGTTTTCTCTAACCCTTGGATAAAAATGGAAAATTCTTCCAAAGTCATGTACCACAAAGCTTTACATGTAAAGGAGCTTAAAACTGAATTTCTGGTTAGAATCATGAATAAAGATGCTACTTCTATTTATTTGATTAATAGCTGAAAATGAGGAATCGTGGCACTTGCACATATTTTCTGATTACATAGTATTTCAGAAACTGTATGTGGATAAAGCATTTTATTTGTTCATGTAGAAATTAAGCTTAATAATTGAGCTTAGAAGGAATGAAAGACACACATTCTTTCGTTGATTTTGACAGGAAAAGATTATGATGAAGTTAACACTGTCGTATTTTCTGGCTAAAAGAGAAATTCTATTGATCCCAAAATTCTGTTCCTTTACAAAAAGCTAAAAAAAAAAAAAGGAAAAAAAAAGAATGAAGACCTCTCTCAGTGTTTTTCACCACATGATGTACTGAAGCCTTCTGAAGGGAAGTGTCAATTTAAAAAATTATCCAAATAATTAGTGTCACTCATGGTCTGGTCTGTAATTTCACCAAGAGTTATTTTTAAGAATGCATTTCTTTTCTCCTACATATGCTGCAAGTTGGGAGACAAATGAAAAGTATCCAAGAGGGAAAAACAGGTAAGTTTCCTAGAGACAAATGAAAATTCTTGCTTTCATTGGTGAAGATTTGCTGTCTTCACAGACATGTAAACTTAAACACTGAACAGTGTCTGAATGTAAGGAGCTTCCCATTTCTTAGAGCTTTAGTTTTTACTAACTTAATTAACTTAGCAAAAAAAATTTAGTATTGTACTTTAAGAGAAGAGGATATCTACAGGAAATCCATCTGTTGGGAGCAAAGAAGGTATTTAACTTATCCTCTAATTAGGATTCTGAGATCCTGAAGGAACTACTTTCAGTTAGTTGGAAAATCTGTATTTCTAAAAAAGTTAAAGCCAAAGTTTTCCAGAGAGAATTTCATAAGTGCTTGCATCACCTCATCTTTGGCAACCTGAGTGTCCTGGCTGCCATGGGATCAAAGTGTTCTCTTTGTGGGGATGGTTGCACTGATAAAGATGTGAAAAATAACAGCTCTGCACTTAAGTGAGGTACCCAATATTAAAGGGATCCACAAGGGACAAAATACTTCTTAGAGCATTGAAGCCCATGTTGCAAAATGTTCACTGACTCCTGTGAAATGCAACGTGTGTGATTATAAATCAATTAAATGTTTGTTAAAAATAGAATCCCGTGTTTGTGGCAGTGGCTCTAAGTTTTTCAGGTTGAGGAAAACTTATTTGGAAGGATTTGACTTGACAACCAACCATACATTTTGTAAAACTGATCAGGACAATAAAAGTGCCAAGTGTTACGTTTTATATCATTATGTATTCTAGGAGGTGATTTATAAAAGTAATAACAATGCCTCTAATCCGTGCTGGAGATGGGATAGGAGACCTGCAATCTGCTGAGCACAACTATGAACCTTGTCCTGTTTTTCACTGTGCCTACAATATGATTATATAGCTCCCATTATTCCCAAAGCTCCCAGGCTGTGTATCTACCCCCAGGGCAGCACTATCCCGCTCCTGACTTTTGCAAGGAATTTGACTGAAGTGTATCTTTTCTTCTATATGTTATTATACAGGGAAGATGAAAGGAAGGAAGAAGGGATGTTCCTCACCTTCAGCCTTTATGTTGCTGTTCTGCTGTGTCACCGGCTGTGCAGCTGCCGGGTCGGAGGGGAGCGAAGAAGAGCATGTTGTGGGTAAGAGATTACTGCAAAACACCTCAAACTATCTCGAGCAACAAAGCCCACTGTGTTAAAATGCTCTGTAGATGTAATTCTGCACTTGAGAACTTTTTTGGGAAATTTTTGAAATTGAGGCTAAGCTAAAAACGGGCTGGTTTCTAACCAAGAGAGAGATGTGCAGAATTGTGTATTAAAGCCTTCTATCAAGGCTTCTGTTTCCCAAGCTTTTTGGAACTCCTAATCCTAACCAAACATTGGGTTAGATATCAAGATAATTCCCTTAAAGCTCTGCTTTAGGATCAAGGAAAAGTTCATTGTTTAGGGAAAAGAACATAGAGCTGGCAAACCCGGGTTTTATCTCCCCACACAAAAGGAGCAGAAATATGATGGATAACATTGCAGATTGCTGTCCCGTGCACAGCTCTCCTGAGACACAGTTAATGTGCAAAGTTTGGTCTCAAAATGATGCAATTACTATCCTGGTTGTTTTTCTGGGCCCTGAAGAAGGTCTCTGTATAACCCCAAGTGATTTGATATCACTGGATAAATAAAGCAGTTGGACTCAATCCTTGTTAATCCCTTCCAACTGTGGATATTCTATAATTCTGTGATTAAAAACTCACCAGCTAGAGAATTTTGTTAAGAAAAAAAGTGTGACTGTTAGAACTGGGGAGGTTCTTGGACTCTCACCGTTGTAAGATCTTTGTTTACTTCATTGAAGTTAACCAAGATGGATCAGAATTCTGTACTGGATATCACTGGGAAGGGTATTTTCATTTCCTCCCAAACAATTTTGAGAAAGCAGATGAAGGAAAAATACACTAAATTATTACAAGAATAACTAAAATATTCTTTTTTCCTTTAGAAAATGATTTAAAATTGTGATCCCTTCCTTAAGAGAACTATGTTCTCTCCATCAAGAACTACGAAGTGGAAACTTCTGTTTGACCTGTCCAATTTTGAACCTTTTCTTTATATTGGCTCTCTACCTAATCTGCCCATATTTTGTCCTGTCTCCATCCAAATTATTTCTCTTTGTCAGACTTTTGCAGCAGCGTTCTTTGAGACGGAAACATTAATTGTGCACAGTCATGGCTATGCTAAGCTAGTACAAAACTAGTGCTTTAGGACCATGTCACAATTGGTCACTACAATTTAAAACATGTGCATTAAGCCTAAGCTTAGCGTGGTTGTGTAGTAAAAACTCATTCATGCAACATAAATTTGTTTCCTCTTCACCCTGAAGTGCACAAATGCCCTTCCTTCTTTGAGGCTAAAGTCATATTTATCCTTGCCCTGCAACTCTAAGTCTTATATAAATCCTTAGCCTAAGCTTGCTGTTCATAATGTCCGAATTGCCTTGCACACTTTGTCACCAGAACAAGAAATCTGCTGCCTTAGATTTTTTCCTCTATTTACTTCGTTCATAAAAGACAATAAGAAAATAATCCCAAGGAAATGAAATAGTCATTGTACTGGGCATTATTTTTTTCACTGATTATTTTGCAACCAATCCTTTAAGATTATGTGACCAGTAACTGATTTAATATGACAAACAGTTGAACTTTTGGGCTGTAATTCAAAAGTAAGAAACAATCAAATGTATTTATTAGAAATTAAACTAGGATACTGTTTTAGTCACTGCTGAAGACTCAGTTGCAGTGTTTACAAAATATTTTCACAGTAGTCTGTTTCCATAAAATGTTTAGGTTGTTGCTAATTAAAGTGATATTTGTGGTTTCTCAAGATTTAAATTCTGGGCTCAGTGAATTTAAATGTATAAATCTTGCAGGGTGCAATTTCATTGATAACATTTAGTTTTGAAGTTAGATGGTTACAAAGCAATGACATATTTTACCCTAGCATTTCCTAAATTTCAGGTATTAAAGGGTAGAATAATTTATGTTCATCCATTATTTGCAATTTCGTGCTTTTGGACCACATTGAGTGAAAGTGCTTTGTGAATTTAAGAGGTGGGGGGGTTTTGTCTATTTAAATTACAGTAATAATTAAGATTGCAAGTCAAGTCCAATGGGATAAAAAAGTATTATTAACTCATTCTCTTCCAGCAAAACCAGGGATTTTTCCACCAACAAATAAGGGTAATAACAAAAAATGAATGGTATAAAGAGAACTAGTTTATGTATACTGTTCATTAATACCTTATGTGGTCGGCAGAAAACGACTCACAAACTGAATGTGCTTTTTATTCGTATGGGAAAGTTTGCCAAGAATAAATGTGCCTGCTTAAAAGTGTAGGAAACAGGGAACAGTGTGTGGGTGGGAAGCTGTCGAATTGACAAAGATGGAGAGAAAAGCAACAGCTCCTCATCAGTGGCAAGGTGCTCAGTATTGATACCACTTATCAAAGGGAGACATTTCCAAGAAAAGGCTGGGAAGATGACAGCAATTTACAATTAAGGATAACCACGGAAACTCATGTAAGGTTGAGAACACACAACCTAAGCAAACTGAAACACAGAGTATTTTCCATAAACTAAAGTCAGAAATATTCCTGACCTTTGTTTTCTCGATTTATATAGTTCTGTCCTGAGAAGCAACTCCACCATAACACTCTTGTCCATCACATTTATTGTGCTGCAGGTTTAGGATGGGAATCAGTTCATTTTTTAATTAGAAGGGGGTCTTTTTAACAAGCAGCCTCACAGATTATCCTTACGAGACCAAAAGTCAAATTAAAGTCTTTTGTTGTGCCTACAGCCAGGGGGTGAGGTATTGTTTTCACTTGTATCAATGTCAGAGGATTAGAGGCATTAATTCACCACTTCTGCTTCCTAATAAAAAAATCAAGGGGGGTGGGGGGAAAGAAAGGGGAGAGGAGGTTTTGCTTTGCTTTAGTTTAATTTTAGCATGGTAAGTAATAACTTTAGGGTGACAATGAGCATCAGCTGTAACAATTATTTAACATATTATATAGCTTTCCTAAATTTATTTGAACCAGATGCCTGAATTGGATGGGTAATAAATATCCAACAGGGTCATATCCAGTGTGGAAAGCTAAATTAATTTTTTTTTTTTAAATGACAAACGCAAAGTGCTATACTCACAAAGGAGAATCAACACATTCATAAATATAGGGTGGAAAATAACTGTGGAAGTACCTGTATAACAAGGTTATATTTGCTGGAGAGCAAATGGAAGTTGCAGAGCATTGCAAAAGTAATGCAATGTTGTTTAAAAAAAAAAAAAAGAGGCAAGTGATTTTGTCTTGTATTAAGAAAAAAACCCCAAAAACCCAACAAAACCCAAGAGTAATTATTCCACTCTATTTGCCTTAGGTTATGATCAGGTCTGGACAGCACACTTAAACAGTAATCCAACTAATAGGAAAGATCCAAATAAGAATTATAAAAGGATTAGAAAGCAAGGCCAATAAAAAGTTTGGAAGAAATGAGTTTATTTAGTATGGAGATAATTAAGAGGAGGCAAAAGTCTTCCAAAAGACAGAAAGTAGACCAGAGGTGGGCTGCTGAAGTGGTGCAGTGAGTGCAAGGAAGCTGCTGCACCATGAAGACTTCAAGCAGCCTGGGCAGGAGCCAAACCTGGAGGGCCCAAATTAAAGGTTGAGAGTGCAGGAGGCCACCTTCACTCCTGCAGCAGCCTTGAATTGCAAGATTAGAAAATCAAATTGATTTTCTATGTGTATATATATATGGTTTCAAATTATTCTGTCTATGCATAAAGGAAGCAAAATATTATTTAATATATAAGAATATTTAGGTGGTACATTACAAAGAGGGCCTGTCTTGCAAGAAGGGTAATGAAATCTTGGAACTGACAGCTTCAGGTTGCTGGGAATTTTACTTCACTTGGATAAGAAACTGTTAACGTTCCTTAAAGTTCAAACTTCCTATGTTTCTGCTGAAGAATATTCACTGGCCTTCCTGACAGACATCTTCTCTAAATGTCACATCCTGTGCTCTTCACACAAGACCTAAAATGTAGTAGTAACAATTTGTTCCAGTGTTCAAGAGCAGAGGATGGGGCCTTATACTAAGAATTAGTTTTCTTGAGCTATATTCCACGTGTAAAATGAGTACAGGCAGATTTGTTCCTATGCAGGTCTACTGGTCAAACCCTCCTGCTTGCCTTCTCATCTACTGCTCTAATATGAGAAGAAAAGCTCCTTTTCTGTCATCTGTGTGAGTTAAGTGTTCCCAGGTGTAAAATAATGGGGAAGAATTCCTTCCCTGTTCCCAGACACAGGAATGATTCAGTTCCGACAAACCCCTCGGAGACTTCTTTCTTCAGTCACTTGGTTACTGCTTAAAGTTGGAGGGTTTGGCCCCTGGGGGTTTCACAGGGTACAGATTTTAGTCGAACTATGGCAACTTTCTAGCATTCTTAAGAAAATAAATGTCCAGTTGCCAAAAAGTGTGACACAGCTGGTCATTACACTCGCAGCAGATGTCAGTACATCTGACAGTGGTTAACAGTGTCCCTGTGACTGCAGAGGGAAGGCCTTAGGAAGTAGCAAAACAATGTTTTAGTTCTGTGGGTTTTCTTTTTACCGAGTCATAAAGCCTGATTTTTATGGATTCTTTTAATTAAAACTAGAAACTTAATCTAGTAATAGTAGGGGGCTGTGCAATAATCATGAAAACTCTTGTCCTCACCCTTTGTTTTGTCTCCTGTTTCCTGGGCCACTGTTAGGTGTGTTGACACATGTGTTAAGAGCTATCAATATTCTAATTAGCTGTGGGAGAATGAATGAAAATATTCAGGTCTGTTCTTCTGGGTGCTATGGCAATGATACCAGCTCTGTGGAGCTTTCAAAATCCTCCAGGGCAAAACAGTTCATCAGAAAAGCAAAACAGGAAAAAAATATTAAACCATATATTTGTGAGGGAGAAGCACCAGCAACTCAGTTGTTAATCAGAATTTCCTTATAGACATTGACAGTGTAAAATCTGGCTGGTGTTTTTCACGATACATATGACAAATATTACAAAACATTCCCTCACCTAACAACGTATTTGAAAGACACAGAAATTACACGATTTGGTAACACAGAGTTCTGTTTCCCCTTAACGTTCTACGTGTCTGCTTAGCTCTTGAAAGCTGTGATGCAAGAACAGCGAGGTCGAAGGAAAAATACAGTGTGATGACCTTTCAGTGGTGCGGGCTGGGTTTGTGTCCCGGTCCAGCACCATCCGACAGGGGAGCGATGCCCTCTGCAGGGCTCTGTTCGACTGACGCTGTGTCTTCGTGAGCGATGTTCGCTGTTAGAAGTGCACGGGAGAGAGCACAAGGAATCCTTTCTGCCGTGGTTGTCACTGTGTTTTCAGAGCTACCAGGTTTTTCCCTCTGTGTTTGTCGTTCAGAGTTGCCCACTAGCTCTTGTGACTAAGCTGCCATCCGCAGCTATTTAGAGGTTTGTGATGAGGAGTTCAAGCTTATAATATGAGCTGTTTGAGATGAAAATTGAAACCACACGTTTGGTTTGATCGAATGGAATTTGTGTTGCAGCCCAGATGATGTTTTTTGTTTTTACATCTGTTTAGTGTGTCCAGAGCGTTGCAGACAGATGTGGTGCAGTGCCTCTCTGGCAGAAAACACGAGCAGTGTAAGCAAACAAAGCAAACGAACTTACTAACAGTTATTCTGCTTCTGTCCTATATTACAGGTGCTGCTTTGCCCCCACTGATACTTGGGCACTCGGTGTGTGCCATGAAAGCAGATGATGGCCCGTGCAAAGCCATCCATGTGCGCTACTTCTTCAATATTCAAACCCGTCAGTGTGAAGTGTTTGAGTATGGTGGGTGCCACGGCAACGAGAACAACTTCCTGACGCTGGAAGAATGTCAGAAGAAGTGTGTGGTAACAGGCCAGTACCCATTCTCTTATCCTCCTTTTGCATCTGTTAGTTCTTGTTCACAAACCACGTGAAGTTTGGAAGAAGAGGCTCTCTTCAGTTCCCACTGATACAGAAATGTGGTTCCTCTAATTATGTTCCCAAGTAGGTTGGAGTCATGTGAATTATTTTACATTCTGCAAGCAAACATTCAGGATTTGGAAATTTAAGTGAGACTTGATTTAGTGTACCTCTGGAATAGAGACACCGATACAAGAAAGCTTAGTTTCTAGCTAGAATCCACGTGAAATTAATTTTGAGGCTGGGCTAAGCTGGTGGGAAGCACAGATGTTCTTTGTTGCTTTCGGAGTATCTAATGCAATTTTTGATCCCAGGTTTCTCCTTCACTTGAAAAGCTGATGGAAGCTGTCCAAAATCTTGGACATCTTCTATGTTTCAACATAATTAAAACTACAGTAGTAGATAATTCTCATTAAAAATGTCAGTTGCAGCCATTTGTCAGCTCAGTTTTATTGAAATCTCATCAATTAATCATTAGAAAGAGGAAAATGAAATTTAACATTTGACACAGAACAATATTCACAAAGGGCCTTGTGAATGCTGGTTTTGGAATTTAAAATGAACCTTGTAATTAAGCAGGCACTCTCTGCTGCCTATCAGTGATATGCCCTGGTAGCACCCTCCTGCTATGCAGATCTTGGTAGATGTTATTTTGTTTGCCCTGTTTTCATAATTTATTGTAGCCCTGGGCCTTCCAGTAAAACTGGAAATCTGCTGAGGTGCTGTAGGCACAAAATTGATTTGCAGGATGTAAATTTGTGTCTTCTAGGATTAGCACAGTAAGTTCATAGAGCTTACCAAAAAGTACTTGCAAGAAATTTCAGATTAGAAAATCGATTTCAGAAGCTCCTATTCGGGCTTCCTGACCAAAACAGGCTGTACATACAATAAGCTAATTTTTAGCATCGTGCTTTGACTGTCATAAATGTCTCTTACCTATTTTTTTTCCTTTCCAGAATTCACGTCTACACAGTATTTAGATCAGGCCTTAAATCTGTTACATTATCGGCTTCAAATACACCTGTATTTCCTAATAAAAATTACCAGGAATTGCCATTTTCCAATAGTGTTTGCCATTTATAGAGTAAAGCATGGTTGCTTTCTTACCTACCCAGATTGGTCCAGAATAGCGTGGCTGAGGGCAACGAGGCTTCAGAGGGACTGTATTTGTGAAGAACAGCAAAATTCAAGTTGAAATGTTGTACATGAGCGCAAAAATTAGAAGATATTGGAAGAACAGCTAACAGGAAAACCCATCCTTTTGGGAAGCAACCCTGGCCTTGCTCCCTTTGACCTTTCTAGTGAGGAGGCCGCATGTATTTCATTTACTCACCAAATACTAAGTCAAGGCATTGTTCACCATTCACCCCTATTTTCTGATCTGCTGGTGCCACCATGCATTTCTGTTGAGTTATGGTTTGCTTTTAAACAAATACATGCAAATAAACCTGCCTCTACACCACAAAATTCCGATCACATCTTCTCAAAGTGGAAAAGATCAGACAGCTCCACTTTTTTAAGTGAATGGCAGTTCTTCAGTGCATTTTACTCTTAGGATTAATTTTGAGACTTATCTTTTGATGGCTTCTGGCAAGATCTCCTAAGGAGCCTCAGAGACCAGGTGTGCTCCAGGGAAGAAGTGGCAATAATCAGTCACAGCTTTGCTTTGTTTTCAGTGTCCTACATGGGTAAACGCAGTGCTAATGATATTGAAATAAGGTATCTCTTAAAATGACATGCTATCAGGGAAGAATTATATGAAGCACACAATTCCTTAGTTCCTAAGTAATATAATCTAGCATTTCAAGTAAAAAGAAAAGTAAATAAAAAAAGATGACACCAAGAAAAGCATCTTCCTGAATATAAACATCTTGCCCTAAATGCAAACACACACAAAAAACCCCAACAAAACCCTGTCCTACTTGAATCTGAAATGGATCTGAAGCCAACTCTTCCTGAACTGGCTGAGAAGGGAAGGATCTTTACATCACTGAATCATTTTCTTTTTATGTTGAAGTCTCAGATACTACTGGAAATGCAGATTATTCTGGTGCTCACTTACCTGTATTTGTTTTTCTAAAAATTAGTTAAGATAAAAGTTGTTCACAGTGCAGTTTGTTCTCCAGACTACACTACTGGTGTCTTGGATTCTTCACACCTGAGTGTAAAAGAAAAAACAAAAAAGATATTAAAGTAAGACAGAATTCATTTAATATGTTTTAAAATTGTCATAACAGACTATTACATGGAAGCAGATGACAGTTCTGGGCAGAAAATCAAAGAAGAAATTCATTACAGAGGAATGGAAGATCAGGGCTATGCTTAACCAGTAAAGAAAACAAACACAAAAATACTGTTTTGCTCCTTTTCTACTCCTGCTGGTTTATTCTTACATTGCTACAAATTGTCCCATCAAAAGTCCTGTCTGAAGCATTCAAGTCAGATTAATATAATTTTAAATGGTTACAAATTATTCAAACTTTGGCATTAATTCTTTGCATAGTAATTTTCTATTTATCTATAAAAGGACTTTCTGGACTGACAAGCTTTTCCTTTGTCATACGGTTTCCATGAGTCGTAAATTTGTATCATGCATTTAACAGACACATTTTTCCCCTTTTGGACAACCAGCTTAAAAGTTTTTTTCCATATTCGTTAAATTTTCAGCCCAGAATCTAATGAAACTGGTAGCTGAACTCCACAGTTAATATAAACATCCAAGCTTAAAAATTAGTGTTGGCATTATCATTCTAAAAAAAAAAACTTAAAAGGCACTTTTTCACTCCTACAGTGTTTTGTTTAGAAAATTGTGATTAATGTGTTTCTAGTTATGACTCCACAAAGTTTAATGAATACAATCTATCGAGTTAAAAAATTAAAAGTTGTTTTTCTTTGATTACTATTCAATGTCAGAAGGACCTGGAATCCAGGATGTGAAATAACTCTTCTTTTTCTGACATCAGGGTATTTTTTGGTAATTTATGTCTGGTATTTAGTTCTGGGTTTCAGCTGGACCCACAGCATCTCTGCCATGCTCGGAGCAGGGTTGTTTGCAGGACTTCCAGTATCTCATCCCAAACAGGTGACTTGCTGGTAGTTTGGAGTGTTTGTCCAAAATTTCAATTTGAAGGCTAAAACAGAGGGATGAGGGGGAAAATGCAGGGTAGATAGATGCAGAATTAGGACTGAAGTGTTCAAAAGTCAAGATCAGGTGCCACGAGTGAAGATTTATTGAATTATTTCTTCAATCTGATGTTGCTATTTTGAATAATAGTCTTGTTTTGATTGTGACATATTTGTTGGATCAAGATCTGAGACAGATCTTCTGGACCCAATCCTGTACTGGCATATATTTTGCATAACTGTAGTATAAAACTGAGAGTTATTTAGAATGAGAACTGGCTTAGTGTCTACATCTTGGTACTCAGCCCAAGTTTAGTTTTCTGTGTATGAATAACAGGGATCCAAGACTCTACAAGAGTTACATCTGCTTGGAGGAACTGGAGCAATAAAGGCTCATAATTTCTGTATTCTTTGAATGAATAACAGCTGATAAAATAGCTTGGTGTCATATACAGTATGCTGTCAGCCATCAGGTGTAAAGCACTTTTACTAACATAATTAAGTATGCTAACCACTTTTACTAACATGATTCAGTAAACACCAATATAATTATGTAAATTCTTTTTGTTAAAGCTATCTCTGTCTGTCCAGTCTTGTAGTGTATAGTTATATTCATCTTATTTATGCTTACATATTTATTATTGTAGGAAGATCGCTATTTAGTAACTGAAGAAATCAGTATAGAAAAAATAGTATCAGTGATTCCTAAGTGTTTGAAATAAAGATCTGAGATACTAAATTATCACTGTGAAGGATGTGAAAATCAAGATAAAAATAAGCTAAAGGGAAGCTATGTAATATATATATGTATTTATATATATACAAATTCAGATGAAATAATGTAAATAATCAAAGTGTTTGATTTTCAATATTCAGCACAACTACAAGAATAAATGAGCCAACATGAGTGAATTACCAGATCAGGATAACTTTAAAACATTTTTGGAATGAATAAACCACCAAAGACAGAATTGATTGGGATCAGTACAACAGAGTTCAGAGAGCCCAGCTGCAGGTTGGCCACTCTCAAAGACAGTGTTCAGATTCAAGAAGCCTACTTCTGACTCAAGTTTCCTGGAAATCAGCTGTATTTTTTGTTTCTTATGCCCAATACTAACTCCTTCAGGGAACAAAAAACCTAATTTTAAGAGGCATTTGCCTATATGCTTCATCTACTGGATACTTATATCCGGTTTACTGGATATAAGTAGAATCACAGTTGTCATCACTAGCACAAAGGTCCTAATTTTCAAGGCAGTGAATATACATTTTAGGCTACTAAACCTTCTAACTTTGGAAAATAATTACTGATAAATGGTTCTGGTCATGACAGCAATTCTAATGTCCATTATTTATAGAGAAAATCTACTCAGAAATGCAGTTTGTTTACAAAGAAGACATTAACTCAGACGTGGATTTGGCATTTTAACTGAGACCAGAAGCAAAAAGACGCTGTTGACATGGTAGTGAGATTAAAAGATTCTAGGCCTGTATAAACTCACAATAAATTCCTCCTGTTCTCTGCCAGAAGAGTAGAGATCATGTGCCAAAATATGATTGCTGGTTTTGCCCTGAAGGGGACAGCTGAGTGAGATTAGTGAGATGACCTGGTGTGTGTCTGTAGTTTAGGTCATGGGTTTAAACCTTTAAACGCTGAAGGCAAAGACTCCTACTAACAGGAAAAGCTGGAAGTATGCTCAGAGAAATGTTATATCACTCTAAAATGCATGTCATGCCTTTAAATAATATTTTTTTTAAGGATTCCAGCTGCATTGTCCCAAAGGTGGAAGGAAAAATGTATCACGACAGAATCTGTACCTCACAGATTTGCTTTGAAAATGCAACACCGGCACGTTTCCAGAGAAAACCGTGGTAGAATTATAGCACATGAGGGCAGTACAATACAAAACTAGAATTATGAAGCAATGCAATTAAGAGGTGAAGTCCAGGAGCTGCTATTTTATTTGCCTTGCAAAGTATCTCCGTAATAGAAAATGCATCAGCTCTCCTTGGTCACTATTCTCATTGGTTGAGACAATCTTCCCATGGACTCCTTTGTAATTTAATGATTAGAGAGTCTCCTAGAAGGGGAAGAAGGTTTGTTTTCCATCACTGAAAAGGAATTTGGGGTTGCATTCAGCTATCCAATTCGTTGAGCTAATAAGATAAAACCCAGGCTCCTGCATTAAAAATGATAATAGCAACTTCTGCACTGCTGATTGTGCCCTGGGAGAATGGTGCAAACAACTTGTCACCCATACAACCCTAAAGACAGTTGGAGATACTCGGCTGAATGGGCCTTAATATCACAAACAGCATGATGAAAACTTTACTCAGGCACTCCATAGCACAGCAAAGGGACTTGGATGGCAGGAGAGAAGTCTTAATGTCTCCCAGGTCCTGTCCAAAGCCACGAGCAGCATCGGGATCTACAGCAGTTGGGTTGTTAGTCTGCTAATTACTCCTCTTTAGAGAAGTAAGACTACATAATGAGGGCCTCTGGATCCAAGAACAGTAATTCCCTGGTTCAGTTCAATATTGGAATAGTTTGATTTCAGTACATTCCATACCCTCAGGTTTCCAATCTAGCAGGATTTCTCATACAAAGGAAATGATACTTCAGCCCTCCAGAACAAGCTTTTGTGCTACTTCTCTATTTAATAAAGGGAAAAAAGAAAGGGAAGAGCTGTTGTATTCTTCCTCCTCAGTGCTCATTGTCACTGCCAAACTCAATGGCATCACAGGTGAGACTTAACATGTCTGCCTTTCCTAAATACTTTTTTTTTTTAATTTATATTACAGAATTGTCTGGGAAGAAGGTGGCAGCACGAATTAAGAAAGGTAATTACATTTACATAGTGATCTAAGACTCTTATACAAAAACAAGTTATTTATTAGCCTCTTTTTTTAAATTATTTGTGTATTGTTCCAGGCTATCTCCTAACAAAAACAGCAATGTCAGATGAAAGTGAGTTCTTATTCTGAATCTTCAGTGTGTTTTGAGAACAAGCTAAAAGCTTGCTCCACTGTTAGCAAAAATAGGGAAAAAAAATCACTCTGAAACAGAACTTTTTAAGCTTTGTCTGTGGAGGAGCTACCAGAGGTTAGGGCAGATCCCCTAATTATACATCCAACAGGGGAGTAAGTTTCCCACTCCTGAAGGGACAGTTTGCTGTTTTGCTCCTTCATCCCTCCTTCCACTTGTGACTGCTTGAATGGGTGTGCATTTAGCAACTTGTAGAAATGCCAGGATTTGCACATACATTTTGAAACAGAACATAAGCAAATCCCCTCTCTTTGCAGAATGTTATTTGGAAGGTTTTCATACTGAGATGATGGTTTTCTCTTCCCGTTTTCTCCTGTCCTTTCCATTCCTAATCATTAAAAAAAAAAATGAAATAAAATTATGGTTCTATGCTATGGAAGTTACTAAAGTTTATTTTCCACAGATGCTGCAAACTTTGGCACTGCTTCCTTTAAGGGCTGGCCCTAGTTCCCTGTTTTTAATGACAAACCAGAACATATCCTGTTAAATTCAGCTCATGGCTACCATCAACATTATTGCATGTTTACTATTGTTTCCAGTAATGCAGTCTTGCATATTGAGTCCCTGGAGAAAGCCATGGCATTTAGAAGTATAATGCTGTTTTGTGTGGTTAGGATTATATTGCCTTCATGAATTCTCTCTTCAAAAGTGGCTGTAAAAGTTAGATGTGAGCTCACCTAATTTGGACTTAATTTCCCTTTTCTGCAAGAACCATTTTAATATGAGGATGTTCTTAAATGAAGAACATCTGTTTTTAAGAATCAGTCATAATCCTGTAGTCTGCATTCCCATATTATTATCTGCCTTCCTTTTCCAGTTAATATCTGTCTAAGAATCTTTCTGTTATTTCACAATGCTGTGCAATATTTGATGAAAGAATTTTAGCTCCTGTTGTCTCCTAATATAGAATAGGTGCAGCTCTGGGAGAGTCTTGCCTGTCTGTGTAACTGTCTCCTGCAGAGAACAAAATTTGTAGTGAGCAATCAAAATTAAACTGTTCAGGAGTGCTTAAAGCAATTGATTTTGTTACTTTATCCAAGAACATTTTAATGATTTAATTTTACATGTGATCTCTGAAAATTATTTCTTGCTGTTCATGAAGTTTTATAACAGTTGGAATACAAGATATTGCCAAATAATTCTTGGAAAAGCACTAGTTATGAGCTGTAATAATATTTTATATAAATATATGATGTGCATTAATTGCTTTTAATAATAATCTTGTTCTAGCGATGAATTTGAATATATATTTAGCTAAAGTAGATGTAATAGGATTAACTTCTTTGTAACTCGATAATCTACTCCAAAAATGTTAGGAGCTTCAAAGTAATTGTTCTGTAGTAATTTTTACTAAAGTGGCAGCCCACTGCTCCCTGTTTAATCTCAATATTTTGTGAATTTTTACGGGTAAGGAAGGCTGTTATATGTCATGTCTGATATGATTGTCTTATATGATGGCTAAATAGACTTTTCTCTGCAAGTCAGCTCAGACAGGAATCATATTTCAAAGTATCTACTAGCAAGAATTTGAGAATGTCTTCGCAGATGATTTATTATAGTTTCCATGATTTTATTTTTAGAATATAATTTTAAGAAAAAATGGAATATGGTGCAAAGCTGACTTTCGGGGATTATTGTGTGGCTGTGTGCTTTTCTTCCCTGCCAAAAGACGTGATATCACGCTGTGATACTCAGTCAAGTTACACTGTATTCATTTGTTAACTTTTTCTTGGTTGATATTGTAGTTACTGGTTGCAAACTCAGAACTGGGACTGCAAAATTATAGAATAACTGCTCTGTCTCTGTATCCTTTTATAACAGTCAACTACTACAGAAAAAATGCTTTGCTAGTTTTTTTTCTTTTTTGTCATTTTTATTATTATAATTATTATTTATTTTTTCTTCTATTTTAACATTGTATTCTTTATAATTCACAGTTACATTTACTAAAACAACTATATAAATTACACAAATGTGTGCTTAGATGCAAATCATCCAGCTGAGATTCAGGTCTTTTAAATCAGAATAAAAACTGATTTTCAGGTTAAAGCTTCAACGTTGGAGGAAACTTTGAAGGAATCATTAGTTGTCATTTTCCAAGATATAATTTACTGGCTACTTGAAAAGAGGAAAAAAGCAATACAATAATCCCTATAATGCTCCACGTGATATTATGGTGTTACATACAGAACAAAAGCAGCACAATAAAGTAGCAGTTATTTTATAGTTGGCCTTTAGTCAAAGTTGCAGATTTATTTCATAAACTTCCTCCAGTTCTGCTGCTGTCTTGGAATGTGTGTTAATCTTTTGATTCTCCCACTTTGTTCATCATTTCCCATTGTTTGCAGAAAAACCCGAGTTCTGCTTCCACGACAAAGACCCCGGAGTGTGCCGAGGTTATTTTACCAGGTATTTCTACAACAGAGAGACAAAGTCATGTGAAGTGTTCAAGTATGGTGGGTGCCTGGGAAACCAGAACAACTTCAAGAATTTGGAAGACTGCCGGACTACCTGCCAAGAGAACTGTAAGTGGTTGCCTTCACAATTCTCAGCTTTACTCTTGCATAAACAGTGCTGTGTTTCGAAGGCATCTTGCATGGGAAAAAGGCAACTTGGGGTGCCACGAGGTGGCAATAAAATTGACAGTAATTATATATATGTTAGAATAAAAATACCAAAATTAAGAATATTTGGACTCAAATATTTGGTAGGCACTATTTAATATTACAGGATCCCTTTTTTTACTTTTCTTATGACAGCTGACCTAAAATCTGCCAGTTTAATGTCGTAAAGCACTAATATATATTTTTTAACCCACGCATCCGCATTTATTCTTTTCAAACCAAGTCTTGCAATGGAAAGAGGTATCCATAAAGGAATTTCTAGTCTTAGATACTTACTGTAAGTTCCTAATTTCCCACCAAAGAATCGTGGGAGGCCTGTCCCTCACTTCTGAACGATCTGGCTGAGCAGCTTAGGCTACAAAATAGCCATTCAGACTGACCACAGATCCTTCAACCACTTCCTTGTCCTACCAGTTCCAAGGAATTGTTCCGCACCAGGATACAGAAACCTTCAGAACTCCTCTCCCCTTACAGAATACTTCACTTTATTCCTAGGGTGAATACATTTTCCCATCGAGAGCCTCCAGACCCTTTTATCTCTCTTGCCTCTAGTGGACCCTTTCCCAGGACTGTTTCATAATCTGTCAGTTTGGCAAAGGGAACTCGAGCTTATTCACACTTGGACTAGGAAAGACACACTAAGCTTTTTTTTAAAATATTTTTTTAAAGAACTATACCTCTAGAGCCGTGGACTCTTTCCCTGCCTTTGCTGAAACATTTCTTCCTGGGTTCTGATTCTGCTTTTACCTTTTGGACTAAAAGCTGCAGAATAATTTTTTTCCCCCTGCCTTTAGTCTGAAATAACACCTCCTTGTAAATTTGTATGAATACCTAAGAAGAAACAGAGGATTAAGGGCCATTGCCATGGTCTAAATAGATGAAAGTTTTTATCTTTGAGATATTGAACCATTAATACCAATTTGGGTTCTTTTTTTCCCCTAATTGTTTTCCTTTCTTTTTTCATTTAGCAAACTTATTGCCAATTGTTACAGTTGAAGAGCATCCTAACGCTGTGAACAGTAGTTCCCCAGCAGAAGAACCTGAAGAGCTCCCTGGGATTTTTGGTAACAATTTACTTTTGCTGTTTGTAATTGACTCTTTAATGCAGCTGCTCTTTGGTTTGTCCACTCCTTTTCCCATTTGTTTGAAGACGTGTGTCAGCTGAAATACATGAGCACAGTGAAGTCATTAACACTAAAACTTGCTCCATAACCACTTTCTAGTCAGTAACACAATATTTTGAGAAAAGCTTACAAATTCAAAGGTTAGAATGTCTGCTGGCAACATAAAAATAACCTTGCCAAACCATTTTTGATTTAAATCTTACATCAGTAAAATTAAAGAAGAAAAATGAACCCATCTCAAAGTTGCCTTAGCAACCTCAGCTTTCTATGGCTTTGGGACTTAAAGAAATGTTCTCTTTAAGTTGTATCAATGCTGGCATTGAGTAAGGCCAAAGGGTACCAATCACAGCTGATTTTCAGGGCTTCGTTGTGTCTAATTAACCCATCACTGCTTCACACCTCACACTCGCCCCTACTTTTCTTTTTCTTTTAGTAAATTTGTTGCCAACTGCTCCAAACGAGCAGCCCAACACTCTGAACAGTAGTTCCCCGAAGGAGGAGCACAACCAGTTTCCAATTTTTTTTGGTAAGTTTTTTTACATGGATTGCTTTTCCATTTCCACCTGTTTTCTGATATATCCAAGACTAAAGAATAGGCTTTCATCCATGTCAAAGGATTTGATAAGCAGAGAAAGTCAAAGCAAAGGAACATATTGCTATTTACAGATCTTCCATAAATATAGAAAGTGGAAGACTGACCACACCTTGTTCTCCTTGAAAAGTGAGCACTTCCAGAAGGTCTGATTAATACAAAAAGAGCAAAAGCTGTGATGCAGAATTCTTTCAGTCAAAATTAATATTTTCGTGATGATCTATTGGGCAAGTGATTTAAAGCTCCTCTTATCCATTAAAAAAGAACGGTATTTGGATTTTAGAGTATGGAATAGTATAATATATATAGTACCATAATATTTTTATTTTCACTGCGGCCATATTAAACTCAGTTTTGGTTTGAGTGTGAATTAGTTTTGTGCAGCTTCAAGGTATTTTTGCACTATGTATGATAATGCAGATGAGACTCTGGACCTTTCCTGGGGAGGGAGAGGCTTTAGCAGTTTCTGCAGCTGGACACTGTCCACTGTAGATGACTGGTGCTTGCTCACACTGTAAAGGGTGTTTGAATTTTGAGGCATGTCATTTTTATGATCCACAGTCGTGCAAGAGGAAACAACAAACAGTTGGAAAGAGCCTGAGCGGTCTTACCAAGTATTTATGTTGGTTTTTTGCATTTACACTCACTTGTACTTTTGAGGACTGAGTGGTGGCTTAGAGACTCATTGAGGTTTTTGCATTTTGTATATTCTATAAGATAATGGGCATGTAGGATAACATTCCTGTGCTCTTTGCTTGGAATGGTGTGTCTAATAAAGCACGAATGTGTGTTGTACTCTTATTTTTTGCCTGCACTGTGATCCACATGTACTGTTTGGTTGGTATAAATTTCTTTTCTGTTATGGTAATATTGTTTGTTTACCACATAAAAAGCATCAATGCCCTGAGTTATTCAAATGAATATAAAACAGTAAAGCTTTTGGCAACTTATTTTACTGAAAAATATGTGAATTACTTGAGGTCTGGTAATAAGTCCAGGGACATTGGGGCATACACATTCCTTGAAGGTTTTTAGTCATACTATGAATCCTCAAATCCTCAAAAGAACTAACCTACACCAGGAAAGGAGCATGATTAACTATGTTTTCCCAGAGGAAATGGAAGGGGGTTTGACTTTGTCAGAAACAGAATTTTCCTGCACAGCAGATTTTGAGAGGTGAGGGGTGAGGGTAAGAGAAAGACAGGACTTGAAGATTGATGGAACAGGGGATTGAGGAACAAGCACCAGTAGAGTCAGTGTAGCTGATCTGCCACTGTAATGTCTATTTTGCATGTATGTTGGCCTGGCTATCTATATTTAGGGGTTTTTTTAACAAGAACATTAAAAAATTACATTTACTTTCATTAATTTACGTTAAGTCAATTAAATTAATTTCATTTGATTAATTCATAAAAATTAAACTAAGACTATTAGAAAAAAATAAAGCATTTTTGCAAGGAGTTCTCTCATAGAATACCTTACCTCAAAACTGACATGCTATTCTATCTTGATTTCAGGGGAAAAAACCCCATGTTATTAGTGGTATGTATAACTCTGTAACAACATAAGATTATTAGACTTCCAACATAGTCCTTGATCTTCAGAAAATTAAACTGTTCTGTGGCCAAACTAAACAAACCATACGTAAAAACATGAAATTTCTAGGACTTCCAGCAGTGAACTTTCTTCAGAGGGTGAAGATTGTTCTGGTCTTACTCTGCTGCAATATCTAAAATAATTTTTTTTTCTGGAGAAGTTAAGAAAAACTGAAGCTAAGAATCAAAGCTTCATTTTTAGATTGTATAAAGTGATCTGTGGTGGAAAATTGAAAGTGCTTTACCTACGTTTGATTTGCGAGTTTTGAGTGGCTTAGAGGATCAACAGTGAATTTTCTACTTGGCAAATGTGGAATAGCACAGAGATGTGGGTCCTGTTGGTGCTTCTCTGAGTCAGGGTCACACCTTTTGCTGATGTGAATTGGCAGAGCTCTGTTTGCTGCGGTGGATCTGCACCAATTTATACCTGCAGAGCGCTCTCAAGTGCAGATGACTCGTGATTTTGAGCTTGGCTCCTTGAAGATTCTTTTATTTTCGCTCTGCTGTGAGCAGAAATGAGAAACAGAAGCCTGCACGTATCAAAAAACCTGGCAATAAATCTGAAGCTTTATGGAAGTGACATACCTGTGTTTAGTGAGAAGTAGTGCTCATTGTGTTCTCTTTCACCCTGCTCACCAAGGTAATTTCAAATTTCTTTTGTAGCGAGATTAATTAGCAGTTCATTGTCATCCTATCACACCGAGAGGGGGGTGTCTGGGATCCAAAAAAAGACTGTATTGTAAGAGTTGAATCTTAAACCATACACACAGATTGTTTAGGTAGCAGTGAAGGGTTAGGCACAAGAGTCTTTTTACAGGTAAGAACTATAGCCTTCTTTATCTACTGCTGATTGTATATAATTAGTTGGCCTATTTTTTTTCAGAAAAAAAAATCAGATATTGCAGTTTAGGGTTTTATTCTCTCACCAAAGCAAAAATCAGTCAAAACATCAAGAAAAAGGAGTAACAAAAATAAAAGATAATAGAAAAATTTACACTGTATTTTGCTGTTATAAAGCCTGAAACCTGACTGAGAAGCTCTTTCAGAGCTCCAGTTCCAAAACTCCATGTGAGATGGGTTCCAAGGTCTCATTTCCTTCAAAAGTTTTTGATGGAATTGTTATGTTCCTGAGAAACACTTTGTATTTAACTGTATTGTAATTTTCCAGAAGAAAACCTGAAAGTATTTGACTAACCCAGCTTGGAAGATTTCATTTGCCATTTGCTTATATGAACTTGAATTATATGAAATTGTTTTTTCCTGTGCCTGTGCATGGCCTGACCAATGTCACGTGATTTTGGCCAATAATATTCATTGCAAACCCAAGTTTATGAGCTTGATATTGGAGATTTAAAACAGGTTTAAATCAGACATTTTGGATAAAGAGAAATTGCATCAAAGACCAGAGGACGGGCCATGTAGCTGTACGTATAAAAAAGTTAGAAAGCATTTAATGAGATTTAATAATTTCTGGGTTTGTATGATCCACTTGATGTTAACATGTAATGAGTTATGTGATGGAATGAGTAATGCCACTTACACTGTGGAAAAAAGCCCCAACCTGCTGAAATGTACTTTAAATTGAGAAAAAAATAGAGTTAAAAACAGCATTTCTATGTCAAGTAGTCTCTCAATAAAGTTGGTATCTGTAATTCATAAACCCATAATGATTAGATTGGGGAAAACAATTATGATAGCAGGACACTTTATTTTTTTTTTTACTCTTTTCAGTCTGTACCCTTTCCTTTTTGTGTAGTTTTGTGGGTTGTGGGATTTTTGCTTCTTTCATTTTTTTTTTCTTCACAGAAAGAGCAGGAGAGAGAACTTTTCAACAGCTCTCAGAAAAATGAGGTTGTAAGATCAAAATATTCGAGACAGAAACTCAAGAACAGGCATAATATCTAAACTTACTGTTACCTCTAATGCACAGTGTTGGAAGCTGGAGCTGAACAGAGAAAACTTAGCTGCATCTAATGCTCCAGTGACTGTGCTTACATCCTGGCTCACAGGCTTACAAATTGTCCTGCCAGTGGAGATGTTGAGCTGGGCATGACACAGTCCATGTTTTATGTTTGCAGTAACTTGAAGTTAACAGGTCTTTTAGTGGTCGGTATGTTAAAATCAATTCAGAATTTTTATGATCTTCAGCAGACAGGAAATCACGATGAGTAATTTAATTTTTATTTTCATAGATTGTTTTATAGAAAAAAATGGCTCCATGTGGCAAAATTAGGAGGTTTTCTTCCTGGGTTGCTTCTGTGGTTGCTTCTGTGAGAGTGAAGAATAGGCAGATATTCTGAAGATAAACAGGAACAGTGTTTTGTGTCTGGGGCATTTAACTAACAATCATCTAGACAAAGATCTGTATAATTTTTGGAGGGTTACAAAAGGGATCCAGAATAGCATTTGGACACCTCTCTGCCCGTTGCATTGTTCATACATAGGCAGCCCATGGTTCCCCCAAAGCTTGCAGTCATTGTGAGAGCTCCTTCATGAGGGGACTGTGGACTCACTGGAGAATCCCACACAACAGATAAGTAATTTACATTGCGAAGTGTATATTTAAATTCTCTTGTATAATTAGCAAACCTGTGCTGTTTGGCTCCTTCCTCACTGGCAAGCCTTCTTGTTCTTTTTAGGTTCAGAAATTATCAGGTTAAGATAGGTAAGCTTGTTTTTAATGTCGCTGAACACTTGCTTTGAAAACTAACATCCTCTTTAGCTAGAGAGAAATTAAATTACCCCACACCCAGGAGTTCTCAGATAGAGCAGTACCAAAAGCACTGCCTCAGTAAACTTAACTACCATCCTCACTGTAAATAAAACAGTAGATTTAATATACATTGTACCATGTTGGGGACTTCTGCTCTGGATGCAGAGTGAAACTTAATCTTTCGGTAATGTCACAGTTATAAAAAGAAATTAAGTAGTGATCATTTTATAAATTGAAACTAACTTAGTCTATCTTGAAAAACCAACTCACCCCATTTTGGAATTTCAGAATTCTTTTTTGGATAGTATGATGTTGCTAAAACACCTTCAAATATGTTACTAATTTCATTTTACTGCCTTAGCTTTCCATAAATCACCATTCTATTTATTTCCCAGCAATTGTTCATACTTTTTCACCAGGACAGTTCAGCTATTATTATACTTGTCAAATGAACTTTTTTTAGCAGGTGTAGTACACATAAAACACATAAGATGTATCATGTCATTTCTAGATATTTTCTTGTCAACCTCTTGAATAGTCCAGGTTAATCCATAACTTCTTGCTTTCAGCAACTCACCAGCTTTCTTGGCCATGGATTTTCTTCAGCTCTGCTGAAACCCAAATTATTCCCTAAGAATTTTACTTTGTTTTTTCACTGAATCACTTCTACCTGGCTTTGTATCTGCAAGAGGCTTTGCGTTTCCTTTTATGCACTCGGATCTCAGCTCCCTCAATTCTGCTGCTTCCTGAAGGAAAGTGGCACTCCTCACTCTCCTCGCTCCTTTGGATCCTGCACTGATGGCAGAGTGGCTCCCACTCAGCTTCTTGCTTCCTGTGCATCACTTGTACCAGCTCTAATTTTGTATGTGAGTCACTCCAGGGCAACAGATGATGGAGTTCTTTCAAGTTTATGGACTTGCTTCTTGAGTTTGTTCCAGTGCCCAGGCACTCTGGATACCTCAGGTTCACCTCCCAGAGTTTCAGTTCTCAAACTCTCACTTGCAGCGACCGTGGAGAAACAAACACCAGCCTACTCCCTGGAATGGTAAAATCCTAATGCAGCACTAACACACCAGCAGCTCCCTGATTTGTGCACTTACTCTTCACATTCGATCCTTTTTTATTCTGTGAATTACAAGCTATTTTTTTGTAGGTGCTCAGTGTTTTCTCACAGACCAACTTCTGTTACTTAGGTCAAGCTTTCTGTGGTCATTCAACAACCCCAGTGTTAAGGTTCTGAATCTTACATTGGAAATGCTGGGTACTTTTACCTTCTTTTTGGTTTCAGAATGTCTAGCAGTAATTCCCTCCATTAATTATCAGAAGTGTTCACCATATTCTTAAAGCTGTCCAGGTTTCTTTTAATTCACTTCATTTGCTGCAAATACTGAACCTCCTCTAACTGTGTTTGAGTGCTATCTCCTATAAGAGAAAAGGCAATTTTTTCACTAACTATATAGGCAAAGCTGTAACTCTCAGGTAAGCTTTTGCTGGAAATTCAAAGGCAGAATAACATTTACTGTGCTATTTTTTGTAATCATTAATACAAAGATGCTTATATGTAAAGCGTCCTGGATTTTCAGGAGGGAAGAATTAAATTTACCGGTAAATTCTGCATAAATTTCAAATAATATTGATGTAACAGAAAACTGATACACTACAGTCTCCAACCTTGTTTTTCTTGGTATTTCTAGAACCACCTCCTATCCCTTCTTTCTGCATGACCCCTATGGACAGAGGACTTTGTAGAGCCAAAGAGTTGAGATTTTTCTACAACCACTCGAGTGGAAGATGCCACCCGTTCAGCTACAGCGGCTGTGGTGGGAATGAGAACAATTTCACCTCCAGAAAGTCGTGTTTGAGGATCTGCAAGAAAGGTATGGGAAGTGATACTGCCCCAGACTATCACAAGAGGTAAATATTATGCACATTGACACAGTCTTGCTGCTTTCAGTAGTAAGTACGGGCCTGATAAAATGTAAGAGTTGAAAGTCTTAGGAAAGTGAAAAAGGAAATCAGAAGAGAGGCAGAGCTAGAGAGAGAAAGATGGACAGTAAAGTACAGTGTACAAAGAACAGAAATAAGACAACTTGGCATTGGTCAGGCATATGGAGGCTTTAGGTAAGACAATGTTCTTTTTTTTTAAGGAGATTTATTGAAACGAGTTTTCTCTTATTTCTGATAATCTTCTGATGTCTTCTAATCTTACTTCATTTCACCTTTAGGATTCAATAAGAAACGAGGTGGAAGAAAGTTAATAAAAATCAAGAAGAAAAGAAAGAAAGAGTCAGTAAAAGGCTCTGGGAGAGGAAATCATCCCTGAAAGAATACAACTTTGATTTTTATGGAAACGTGAAGTAAACTGCTCTTCACCTGTGAATGAAAGCCTTCAGTCTACATCACTAAAATATATTTACTGTCCTGATTATTTTGATTATATATTATTAAGCTGCTTAAATTTTTATTATGTATTCCTCATTCATGTTAATAAATGTTACCTTTTATTTGATAAAGGCTTTTAAATTGTAGTTTGGTTGTATATAATTGTCAGAGCTGCAACAGGTCAACAGACTGTGTGAGTATATAACTCATAATGGTTAAAATTTAGACAAGATTCAAATTCACTTTATTACCCCATTATTCTTTTTGAATTCTATTTTTGTGCTAAAGAAAGCATAATGCCTGTCAAAGAATCATCACTTGTCAAACATGATTGTTTCAATCCATCATTAAAAGATAAGTCTATGCTGTAAAGAGGAAATATACACTGGGTTTGTTTTAATCACATTTATTTTAGGTTATGCAGGCTAGATTTAACTCCATTGAAGTGCATATAATTACAGTATTGTAAAATGAATATGAGATCAGAATTAACACACCAATACCCATAAAAGGATTACAGTTAAAGCTGTAAATGTGTGAAGCAATGTGGCAAATATTTGCAATAATTTAAAAATATATATGCTGGGATCACTGACTTTTGTCCTTGTTACTGAACTAGACTCATGGCTAAGCTTTACTGCTGAAAATGTAAGCAATTACGCATTTAAATATAAGAGTGAGAGGGTAAGTAGAAGTGAGATATTAATACACTGAAATTTTATCCAGAATTCTGGGCACAGAATTCTGCAGCTCTCCTTGTGTAAATTTTATGGTGAAGTGAGTAAAAACATCTAATCTTCCATTCTTAGTCATAATAATAATTTCTCATGGGCTCTCAGTATTAAAATTTCCATAATTGCCAGATCACATGATATACCTTAAAGTGGAGACAGAGCTGAAGTAAGTGAGTTAAACTAAAACATCTTCTACAGCTTTCATGTAAAAGAGAATTAAACTCCTTCTTTAGTAGCAGGAGTGCAACATTCAGAGAGCTCCAGTGTTTATAGGGATCTGCATTGATGGTGGCAGTGTTTCCTTAAGGTGCATTTTTCCTCAGCATCAAGCCTAAATAAAGGTGCTGGGGACAGAGCTGTTTCTGGGGCAGTGTCCTCTGCCCAACTGTGACTCCAGCTCTAAACCTGGTGGGGTTTTCAGCTGTGGTGGGACTCTGATCACAGCCTTGCAGTGGCTGGGAGGAAGGGGTTTGTCCATGGTATTTCTTTAAGCAGTCCCACCAAGAACACTACAAAAAAATTTGTAAGCTTTGTAAGATTTATTAGATTATAAACTATAATGATGGAGTTTCTAAAACAGAATGTTCTGAATGAGACAATAGATGTAAAAGATAGCAATGAATAGATTAATTTGTATGCAGATTGTCTCTTGTGGGGGTCATTTCATGGCAATATCTCTTCTTCAGGCTCCCTCTTTGTCCAGTGGCTTGTCCCTGGCTGCCTGGATTCAGCACCTACAAAATGTACCCTGGAAGCCTGGGAAAAGTCATCCTTTGTGTCCCAGAAGAAACCTGGCTCTGTGGCTGCTCCCCATTCTCATAAGCCTCCTGCTTGCTGAACTCTACTGCAAACTAACAGGGTCTTCTCACTGAGAGTCCTCAGTTGCTCCCAAGACTGTGCAGGTTTCTCCCAGGACTGCTGTAGCTAGAACAGGACTAGCAGGTGCTCCCCCATCCTTTCCCACCCACTACTTACCCTGTCCTAAATTAAACAAGTGATCCAGTGAGGGATCTCTTATGTCATTGTTGAGGCAGAATAGAATTTAGAGTTCTAGCATCCCAAAAGCACCTCTGTTTCAATTGACTAAGAAAACATTATGAAGTGATTTGTCTGTCATGCTTGTCAGTGCAATGAGAATGAAAACTGGAATGTTGTAGGCAGTGTAAAAACTGATCTGAGAGTGCACGCTGCTCTTGGGGTGTGTACTCTGCTTGGCTGCCCTGCAGTTACCCAGCTGTCTTCCTGCCTTGTTTTGGTTTAGCTCTACAGTGCATTGAGTTAGTTTTTCCCCATAAAAAGTCCAAACTGCAGTGTGATATGATCTTCACCAACATCACAAGTTCCTTCCATGCCCTTCATTCACTTCTTTTCATTCCTCTATCCTAGGTGTCCACAGAACAACCAAACATAAGAATAAAGAAAGAGATCTATGTATTTCCCAAAGATAATTAAAGGATGAATGTAGTAGGGGGGATAACTGAGGCATGACATAGGGAAAAAGTAGAGAATCAGATCACAGAATACTGAAGAGATCAGAACATAAAGCTATGTTAAGGTGTTACAGTGACTGTACGGTTCCAATTAACTGGAGTCCATTCATCCAGTCATTTCATTCCAGAGTCTGCCCCAGTTGCTCTGGAGGAATTATGCAGGGTGCTGTGAGATTTCTCCCCAGCTCTATCATAAGGAGCCAACAAGCTGAAGCAATTTTACAGAGGTTTGGTGAGTTCCCACGTGTCATCTGACCTGCAATAACTTGCTATGTGCCCTTAATCCATGCAGATGATGAAGCAAAATATCTTTGAGAAATAATTTAATGTCTTTCTATTCATTCTTTTTTCCTTGCATTTTCACTGGTACGTTTTCCTTTTTCTCCTTTTTATTTTCTGCCCACTGCTTCTGTTTTATTTCCAGATTGTTTGAGCCAGCATCTCTCTCTGCACCTCCAATCCACCTGCAATAGCAAAGCTGATAGATTTTGTTTTACATTTTGAGGAAATCTTCCTCTTTCTAGGTCCCACCTGTCAAACATATTGAAATTTGTAGTGAGTCAATAAAGCTATCATGATCCCAGTTTGGAGGCAAGGAACTGGAATCCTTTATTCGGTTCACAACTCTACATTTGAAGGGTTCAGGGTTTACATATTTAACAGGGGGGTTTACATATCATGGTATTAAAATTGGGGGGGAGGGACACAAAGATGAGGTATGGGGAAATCCTAAATTACAAACTTTTGGGTCTTAGGAATTACCTCATGGGGAAAACCCACTTTAACTTGGGGGATTTTACAGGGGGGACCAGGTAACAAAGAGAGAGAGAAGGGTTTTCTGCACAGCTTTGATGAGATCAGGGCATGGTTTCTCCAGGCTTGGGCAGGACATTCCATGACATCAATGGATCCTTGTCTGGACTCCAGATGGAGGTTTTTCCCCAGTCTGTGTCAGCCCAAGGCTTTGTTTAAACTTAGCAGTTTTTCTTTTTCTCACATCAAATATTTGGAATCCAACAGAAGTTGACATGAGGGTTATGTCTCATAGCTGGTTGTTCTCAGCAGTATCTCCAGAGGAAAAAAACCAGGTTCGGGTGAAGTTCGGGTGAAGTGTTCGCTTACAGTTTCTGGTTGTTCACTCGCGATAATAACACTTTATCCACGAGGGGTTCTTTATCCAACACTAAATCCTGGAGGGGTTCCCGTGGCTCTGTTTATCCCCCGGGATGCCGCGAGAGGGGGCGCGCGGCGCGGCGAGCGCCGGGATGGGTCAGTCCCTCCGTGCTGAAAGGGGGAACCGAGATTTGCTTTCTTCGCGTGGATTTAAGCCTTCTCCGGCTCGAGCGCGGGTTGTTTGGCACATTTAGGCCCCCTTTGAGCTGCTCGCTCCCGCGCTGTCACTCGGCAGCCAGTACGGGTGTAATTTAGGCAACCTGTAGCCAGAGGAGGGGGAGATGGAGAAATTCCGAGAGCCAGCGCATCTCTGAAGTGCAAACTGCACCAGTGAGGTGTCTCAGGTGCCTGTACAGCAGCAGCAAGTAAGTTTCAATGATAGCTAAATACGTAGAATGTGAGACTTTGTAAATAATAATTCAAACGAAGAGACAAAAAAACAAGATAACATTTGACGTGCCAAATCAAACACGACCCGTGTAATCCACCTCTCCAGCTAATTCAGATGCCTGTCTTGAACATGTGTGCCTGGCTGGAATACATGGATTTTTCAAGCTACAATGTGTAATGTGCCATGTTGTAATCCATAACCTAGACCTGACTGGCCTAAGTAATACTCCCAGGCTCACTTGTGATGAAATTCCACTACCTGAGGTGACACCGTTTATTTTAGAGAAATTTATTTCCATCACTGTTCAGAATCTGAGCTAATCCCTAGTTTATATCTGTTTACATTGCCTAAAGGTTTAGAGTGCCAGTTCTTAGTTCTTCACTGATTATAAAACTCAGACATTCTCCTGATGTCAGATCCTAGAAGCACCAACACTCGCATGTGCCAAATGAATACTCAAGTCATATGCGTGCTCCTTTGGTAACCCTGGAGTGTGATTTCACAATTCAGTTGCCATATGGATTGAAAGTGTCCCTACCCCTCTTTTCCTTCTTCTGATTTTTCCTGACCCTGGATTAGGGGTGGTTTTGTTTGGTTTTTGTTTGTATGTTGTATGTTTGGTTGGTTTGTGGGAGGTTTTCCCTCTTAGTTTTGGGTTTCTTGCTCTTGTCCTTTTTGAGGAAAAGATTTTTCAATGGCCAGATGAATTCCCTCCTCCAGTTCACAGCATGTTCCACAAATGATTCTGATGGCAAAAAGAGTGGACAAGTGACAGGTAGAGAGAAGTGAGCAGAATACTTTGTCTTGTTTTACGAGCAAAGGGTATCATTTTGATAGGTCCTTATGACACTGTGACCTTTGGGAGGTCCTTATGGTGTTCCATAAGGAGTACTGGTGTTCCAGCTTAATGCTCCAGGAACTCCCCATTTGTTCAGCATGGTATTGTCATGTCTACACAGCAACTGCCCATTGATTTGGAGGGCACAGATTCTGTCTATAGCACAGGTATTGACTGTACAAAGAACAAGTCATAAATGCTCTCAAAGAAACATTTTTAGGTCCCAATACGAATCTCTTTGCAGCTAGTAGAAGGATTGCCATTAATTTTGTTTTATGGCAGTTTTCAAACCAGGCAGTTCATACTTCTGCTTTGAAATCACCAGCATTTAAAAATATGTAGCCTAGAGACCTGTGCAGCAATATTAATGTTCCTGTTGCCTTTTTTTGTACCCTAGATATTCAAAGTCTTATTTATTTAAATACTTTTTTTTCCCTTGGGTACAAAACAAAAGTGTCACTTTAAATTATGCACTCGCTTGAATTTGAAAACTTTGGTTCTGACCTTTGCCGCAGTTTAACATTTGAGGAATAGAAGTATTTCTCTGTACAGTATGGGATGTAATGTAGTATGGGATGTAATGTAGTATGGGATGTAATGTAGTCCCTGCAGTTGCTGGCAGAGGTGGGTCACGTCAGTCACACTGAGGAGGAAGCAGCTCTTGTGTATTCCCTGTCTCTCAATAAAGATCCAAACGAATTTATTTCTCTGGGTCTAGCTGGAGGAAGAGGACGAATCTCACTGGCTCGATACGTGAAAGGACAGGTCCCGTGGTCTCCTCCTTTCCAGCAGAGCAGCGAGCGAGCGTTTTGCGAGTGGTTTCAGAGCAGCAGCTTTAATTCGGGGGCGGGCGAGCCGCAGCCGCCCCGGGGCAAGGTGCGGGCAGAGCCGGCGCGGCGCTGCCGGGGAGCAGATGGCAGGGCTCGGGCACGGATGCCAGAGGAGCCTGGCTTTCCCCGGGACATGCCATTCGAGAGGGAAAAGTAACTCAACGCCGGCCGCAGGCGGGGTCGGGTGATGTAACAGGAAGCTCTGATGTTTCGCTGCTGCCGCCGCCGCTCCGCGCTCCATCGGACGCGCTCCCGGCGCTCCCGCGGCAGCGCTGCCCCCCGAGCCGCCGCTCCCGCAGCCCGGGCACTGGATTATACCCGGCGGCAGCACCAGGCTCTCGCAGCAGCTCTCGTTTGGCCGCGGAGGGAGGGAACGAGGTACATCGCTGCTTTTGTCTGAAAGCGTTCTCGTGAAAACTCAGCGCGGTGAGTAGCGATGGAAAAACAGTTTCATTGTTTTACCCGGGAGCGACAGTTCTGTGCCATCTGAACGCGTTGAGAGTTACGCGTGTGTGCAGCGCTTTTGCATTGAACCGAGGCGTGTGATATGGAATCTGCAGGGAGAAAGGGGTGTGAGGAAAACCTCCGTTTATTTTTAGTGAGCCAAACGTTGAGCTTGATTTTATAACTGGTGTTGTTATATCTCTCCTTGATAGAATAAACAGGTAGAAAGGGAGATAAAATGCCCTAATCAGCACTTTGAGGATTCTGTCTCAAACCTCTAATATTAACTAACCGAATTTCTGTCTTTGCATCTGGAGAGAATTAGAGGCTCATTGGCTTGAAAAGGGTCCTTAGGACTCAGTACAACTGCAGCTCTTTCAAGAGAGGCTGATTTAGGTGATGAAGTAGTGTGGATTTTCTTCCTGAATATTTCTTTAATCTTATTGTACCAGAAAGAGGTCGTACTTGAGTTGTTTCATAATTAGGTTTTGTGCGGTAATTACACAGATAAAAAAAGTAAAGCTTCTGTTTTGTTTGGACTTTCTGTTTGCTTGAGGAAAAGTTAGGTTGAGTTTGAAGCCTGTCGCGTGCCGGGGTGTTACTGTTTGAGGTTTTTAACCGCAAACACCAAGCTGATTTATTGGCAGGTAATTGTCAGCTACTTCCTTTCCCTGAGAAACTACTGAACAGTGGGAAGTGTGTGATTCTGTGCTTCCAGGTATCAGCTACAAGGCAATTAAAAGTCTTGTCAGTTCTTCAGCTTTCCAAAAGAGGTGAGATATCCTCTGGTTTTACAGATGCGGTTGCAGTACCGAAATTGTTAATTCTAATCATTTACTCGTGTGTGTAAGCAATGGATCTGTAGAATCAGGAAAATAAATCTCTTTAGGCTGTAAATCACACTTGGGTTTGATCTACAATGAATCATTTGGTTATCCGTACGGTTTATAGGGGTCAAGAATGAAATATTAATAAAAATAACTAACTAACTTATGCCAGATACCTTGGGGATGGACTTTGCTGCTCTTACAATTGCGCCAATGCGGAGTCTTTCCAGTCCTCCTGTGCCTACTGGGAATCTTGTCATTCATTTGCAGTACTAATGCATATAACAGCTTAAACCTGTTCAGATCAGTGATGTGCTCTGAATCCGAGGTCCTTTCAATGGGTTGAAAGGAGGTGCTCCATGTCTAGATAAGGAGGAGCAAGATCAGGTTTGAATCCGTGCGTTTCCTTTCAAAGCACACGTGCTGCAATGATGTCTGAAATTCTCAAGTAAAAATAACAACCTGTATTTTCACACAGTATTTGCTTCTGCCGTCTGCTCAAACTCTCGTTGACTTCACTGCATATAGGAGCAATCCCAAAGTCTTCATCCAACTTTGAAAATCTTCCGCACAAAAGGCACCTGGTGACGCTGAGTCAAAGAAGGGGGCACTTCAGATAAAAGGTGTTCACGTTGTTTTAATGATCAGTGCAGTGGGGAAAACTGTCTTCAGAAATATTTCAGCTCAGTGACTTAGATTCTTATTTTTGGGTTTTTTTTCTCGAGTAACTGGTGTAGGTTGAGGTGCACACATAGGAAGTGTCGGGTGTGTTTGCAGGTTTGAGGTCAGAATCTGTGTTATTTGCAGATTAAGCAAAGGCAGCAGCAGGACAGTGGTGTAGAACAGTGTCACTGCACTTCTTACTGGATGAAACTAAATACCTGAATATATAACATTCATTGCAAGTTCAAGAATGGCATGATGTGTGTCCTTCAAATGTTACTGTACCCTGAATTTCTGATCAGTTGAAGTCTTTCTCTGTGTTAAGAAAAGTAGTATTTGTCCTTTTGAGTAGGCTTTTTGTGATACAACACAACTGTTGAAACCCTGGTCCACTGAGAGCCAGCGGGAATTTTTCCACCGACTGTCAAAGGGCAAGAAGTTCCTAAAAGTTGGTATTTTTCTGTTGAAGGAGTTATACCTGGGTCACCCATCCGAGCACTTGCATTCTGCAGTCTGTAGGCAGCTAGTTTCTTGGTAACTTCATTAATTTTTGAACGCTCCAGTCGAAAAACCCAGATGCACATGTCTCATTCTGGATAACTAATGTCATACCTGGCTCAGGGAAGGGACCCTCTGGGAATGCAGGCTGTGCTCTGTGGGCTGTCTGGGTATTGCAGTTCGGATTTTAGACTAGGACACAATTAATAACAAAAGCAAGGGAAGAAAGCACAGTGATACATTGCCTTTGCCATCAGCAGAATGATTAACTTGGTTCTCGATTCTGCACATTCAAGGTAATCAGCTGCTTCCAACAGCATTCCCAGCACAGGCTGGAGCTGGGTAGAATTGGGCCCAAAAGAGTCCACAAAGTCATGCAGATAAAGGATTCAAACTGGGCCACAGTCACTGGGAAGAAACTATTGCTACTGATATTTTTTTAATAATAATGTGTATACAGTGATACTTAAAAAGCGTATATCTGGTCACTTCTGTGCTAAATGCTGAACATAAGCTATTTATTAAAGCAATTGGAGGAATTTCTCCAATAAGAAGTCCAAGTCTACGGTTAGGAAAACAAAACAGAATTTCTTCTGAAGAAGTTGTTCCCATCTGTTGCCTGTGTGTTTACGGTGTTCTTGATTTGCTCCCAAAATTCCTTCTGTGCTCCTGATCAGCTGTCACTCCTGTGGAGCACACACACAATATTGGCATTTACCTCTGTTCTGAGAGCTCTGTCATTGAGTTCAATGTGTTGCACTTTACTCAGTTGAGCTTTACACTTATTGAAAACAGTCTCTTAGTTTCTCATGTAACTGTTCTGTCACTGGGAATTGTGCAGCAATTTGTCAGAGCTCTGGAATTGACTATATCCTTGATATTACGGTGTCAAGGAAGGAATGAATGCTTCTATTATCAAAACTGATGGGAGCTGACAAACAAATAACTTTGAGGCAGTAAAATAAGCGTGTTTATACATGTGGTTTTGTGTATTGTACATATAGTAATATATATATTATTTCTGTATACAACGTAGGCAGGTCTATATCATGCTGGCTTCTATTATTGCTAACATAGCAATTAAAGAGAGAACATGTGCATTTCTAAAGAGACTTTCGAAGTAAATTAATCCTAAACCTCATGTTTTGTTTAGAAAGCCATGAATAGCAAGTGTTAGTATTTTGAACTGAATACGTTTGAATGTTGTTTCCTTTTAATATTGAAAAGAATATGGAGAAAGCTTTCTGTAAGTGCACACAACACATTATTTTTGGTTTTTTGTACTCACGTTGGCAATTCAGATGTTTTCAGTGTAAATCTGCTTGCACAAAGAGCATCAGAAAATAGCCTATTTCTTACCTGTTATGTTGATGGAGAATTCCACAGCCAGTGTGGTACAATAGGAGGTCTTATGAAATTTAGTTCCATTAGAGCATTTCTTCTTAGCAATCCTTTTTGTGCTATATTAGAATCTGGGCAGAACCGAAAGGCTAAACTTTCACATTTTGAAAGTTTTGTTTTCTCAGTCCTCGTGCTTCAGTCTCCCAAGTTTGTTTATACTGTTTATATTTTCCCAGCAAAGTCATCCTTTTTCTGCCCTAGTTCTGTGCAAACACTTTCAATCGTTTCTACAGGATACGCCATCCAAAAGTGATTTATTTTGAGTTGCTTTTCTTTGGACAGATGCATCTGAAGTACGGTTAACTGATTGTAGTGCATCAAAAAAGACTTTCCATGGGAGAAGCAACGTTCCCCCTTCAACACAAGAAAACAGATTCTTAACTTGGGTAAATTTGCATGTCTCTTGAAGCTGTTGCCTTTTCATGTAGCGTTGATGTCACTCGAGAATTTTCTGACCGTTTTGGCCATTATTAAGCTGTAGCTGACCATTAAGACACCAGTTGAATTTCAGAAGATCAAACAATGTCGTATTTCTGGATTTATACCTGGGTCACACAGCCCTTATTTAAAAAATATCCCCCCAAAAAGGAGTGATGGTTTTGTTTAATGAAGCCCATACTGTTACCAGTAATACCATGGACGAGGGGCCAAACATAGCAATTAGTGATTTTTTTTATTATTATTATTACTATGTCCAAAGCACCCACTCATATACTATGATATGATATGGTATACCAACTGTGTTTGGGCTGAATATCTTTTCAGTGCCTAAAACCTACCTAATCTTTTCCACATATTCTTTGGTAATTCCCAGCTTGAAAACTCTGCTACCTTGATGCTTTTATGGGTGTAAAGTCCCTCCTTGAATGACCATTTAGATTTTCCACTCACTTTTTTCCTCCACCATTTCAGTGGTGAAATCTTGCAAATGAATATTAATAAGTTTTATATTATTTTAATACTGATAATTCTGTTAGAGTTTCATTAGATTAAAAAAAAAACCAAAAAAAAACCAAAAAATCCAAAGACGTACTGGGAACACATTTGTTATACCAGAACTCGGGTTTTTTTAGGCTTTGAAAATATTTTTTTCATATTATATTAACAGAATTGAATATAATTTGCCACCAAATGTTGTGCTCCATGGTTCTTACTACATATAAATAGAAAAATATACCAGTAAGAGCTTTAGACATTATACTTCCTTCCTGTGTGGTCGCATCTATGTATTTATTTCCTGCCCCAAATGGAGGAAAAATATTATACTGTGCAACCTTTTATTACTAAAATGGCACATTTTTGCAATTATTATCCTGAAACGTTGTGTGTAATGGGAATATCTGCCCTTTAGTTTCAGTTAGTGAAATCCAGCAGGTGTCACTCTGGGGATTAAATAAGGAACATTACACAAAAGGAGATAAATTTTTTGGGGAGGATTTAAGAGTATTTATTCTAACACGTTTTTTTTTGATCATGCATGCCTTTCTAACTCTGAAGTTTATTTTCTTTAGTTATGTGATTTTATGGGTGTTTTCATCTCTCAGTGTATCCCTTTGAATATGAAAAATGACACATAATTGGTATTGGATTATACAATCAGGAGTTTTACTCACAGGTGACAATTTTGAAATATAAAGGGTTGTGAATCAGTTGGATGTTGCCTTTATGATACTAAAAATTGGTTTTGTCATCTTCTCTGGGGACCAAAATTATTCTTTTTTTCAATGGAGGTTCTTTTGCACAAGCAACATGTTTTCAGGTGTGATGAAGTCAAGGAGATTTATTTATTTATTGAAACAATCTACATGTTGTTGCTGTTCAGCTTAGCTAAAATTGATATGTCAGGTGGCAATTCATCCAAAGGTTCACAGTAAAAAAGTGTGGAGAAGACAAACCAAGTTTTTAGTACAAGTCAGTGATGCATTTTTGGGGGGGGGGGGGAAGAAAATGTCTTGTTTGTTGTGTTTCTTTAGGGAATGTGTTTGCTGTATTTGCTGATTGTTACACGAGTGTGTAACTCCATAATCTGAGAATTTCCCATTGTGTGGAATAGGAACGGGATTGTTAAAAATCTGTGGATTTCTAGAGAGGATCCTTTTCTATTTCCCACCTCGTGTTAATGCCGCCTAAAACTGAAACAAATGGCTCAGCAGGCACCTTTCAAAGACAACCTGCAAATACAAGTCTCCCTTCAAATAGAAAGAAACTGGGTTTTGTAAATACATGCATGCATACGTGTATTTTTATATGTGCATACATGTGTATATATTTTTACATATACATATATTTTATATATTTATTTTAAAAATAATCTCATTCTAGAACTTGTAACCTCAGTCTACTTTAAACAATCCAGTTTCCTTTCTCTCACTTCTTTCTCCTGTTCAAGCCCCCATCCTGTTCCGTTTTAGATTCTGTTCAACTTCCTTTCCTGTGATGACTCTGAATGAGTCACTTTGCCAGGCATTAAGAATGTGGCTTGACAATATTTCCAATATCCTATACTGGCTCATGCAGATGAAATTAACCTCTGCCTTATCCTTCCTCTCAAAGAAATGTCTGTCTTCACACATCAAGATTCTTGGAAGGGGAAGGTGGGGGTGGGAACCCTTTCCATAAATGACTATATACTGAACTTCACAATCATCTTCCTTGAAGGGGAACAACACATGTGTACTCTGTACCAAAGTATCAGGATCGGGAACCTTTTTAAAATTGATTTAATAAGTAGTAGGGAAGAAGTTTAAACAAGTTCAGGAAAGCCAAATTAAGACTCTTTCCTGAGTGCTTATTCAAGTACTCTCTGCATGGCCAACACTCAGCATTCTTCACTCTTTATTAAGTGTGTTGTTTGTTGCATCATAATGCACTGAAGGCCACCAAGGCTGTGCTGTTTTTGTGGGCAGCGAGCAGCAATTGGAGAAAAGCACATGCTAAGTAGACACTTAGACACTAAACTGAATTATAGCCTTTGGTGTGGGTATGTGGGTGCCAGCTCAGTGTGGGGCTTGGGGGGAGGGTTTGGTTTTTCCTTTGTTTTGTTTTTTTTTCTTGTCTCAGTTTTGGAAGGGATAGAAAAAGAAGGATTATTTTTTTTTTTTTAAATGCTTCTAATCTGTTAATTGTGTGTGTGCATCAGGACATGAAAGCTTTTCTGCTGAAAACAAACAGGGAAAATTATAGTCCTGGAAAAGAACAACTTCGGAAACCAATATGCAAATGAGAGTAAGAATTCCCCTCAAGTCAAACTCTGCTATTGCAGTGTTCTCACCCTATGGAGCTGGGGAATCTCATCCTCCATCAGTTTTCACTAAGGGAGATCTGAAAGATTATATCACTTCTATAATTTTATGCGTGTTGTGTCATAAGTGTAATTAACATTGTCACAAATTACACACCAGTGAGCAAAGTGGAAATAGAATTATTTTTTTTCATATCTATTTGCTGTCACAATGTAGGTTTTATCTAAAATGAATAACAGTTGTGATTGGAAGCTCAAACAGTTGTCTGGAGTACAGCCATTGTATTAATTTCAATTTATGTTTGTTTTCTCACTCTGGAAATTCATCCTTTCTGGCTAAAGGAGATGGTTTGATCAGTCTTCAGCTCTTAACATTGTCATTGGATCGGTTGTGGGAGTCATAGCACTGTCTTACAAGAGCCTTTTTTTCCCCCAATCCCACGTGCTGGATGTGCTATATCAGCATTTTGAGGGTACTGATGAAAATAGGTAGAAAAATATCATTCTGATCATTTTAGCCTTTTAGCATGATCCACTGGGGTCTAGGTTTTCTTTTTTCCCCTTCCAGTTATTCCAGAAGAGCATGTACAAGTAAAGCTTTTTCTCTAGAGAAGATCCCTCTTCTGCAAACTGCCTATGTAATCCAAGGGAAGAATTCAGCCAGTGTAGTAGTTCAACTGGACACTTTTTATTTAGAGCTACAGAGATAAAATAGCCTGCTGACATGCTAAGCTTTTCCTAGAGTCACATTACAGACCAGTGAAGGACATGGCAGTAATTCAGGGTTTGTTGGAAGGATGGCAAAATGCTTGTGGCTGTCTCTGCGGGGGCACTGGGGCACCAGACCATGGCACTGTATCCTGCCATTTCTAAGTCAGGGTGAAGTCAATGCCAAAAAAGCCCAGGTTCAAAGCAGATTTTTAGGGACCACTCAGCTTTCTAAGTCAGATTAGGCAAGGGGAGAAATGTTGATGTGGAAATACATGTTGTCCAAAGAGAACAGACTGGCATGATAGACAGTTATCTGTGATAACTCAGCTTCCTCAGGGAATGCACATTTGCCAAATCAAAGAAGTGTTCAAAAGTAGAATTATACCCTTCAGGAATGCAAAAATTCTTAAGTCAGAGGTTTGTTTTGTTTTTTTTTTTTTTATTTTTGCAATTTCTTTAGCCCTTGTGTTTCATAGAATTTGAAACTTTTATATTTTTAAACATTTACGGCTTTTAAACAGGACAGTTGTCCAACTTCTCTTTCCTTGAGCACTAATCAACAATGAAACAATGAAGCCTGGTAGCAAAGAACGATGGAAGGAATGAAAAACGCACAAAGAAAAAAAGAATCTGAATCTTAAAATGTTGTTCCCATAGGAAAGTAAACTGTGAACAAATCAGTAAATGGAATCATGTTCCCTTTAGCGTGACTTACTACAGAGACAACGCTGAATCAGTTGTTCTGTGGTCAGTCAAATTTTGAGAAACAGAAAGACTCCTTTAAATGGTGAGAAATCTGTATTTGCAGACATTAATTCACAACACAGTTACTAAATTCTTTGTTCAGTATTTTAATTTGGCAGGAAGGAGAGTTGCCGGGTTTCAGCCCATGATCTGGTTAAGGTGTTGGTAACCACAGCGATGGGGTAGCTCGACTTTCCTCATCCAGAGAGAAGGTGAAACATCTGGTTGTCACGCATGGAAGATGTTTGTCACCACATCTCCTCTTCCTCTGTGCAATGAAAGAATTATTCCTATTTCTCTACCATGCTAAATGTGTTGACTACAAGACCCTACGATCTTTTCAGAATTTAAACCGATGATTTTCCTTTATTCATTCCCGTCATTCTTGCCGTTTTGCCCCACGTGGGTAAAACCATTCTGCTGTCTTCCCCGGCATTTACAAACGCCTGTGTTTTTGTTTGGCTTATCCAAGCCATGCAAAGGCATGAGGTTGTTTTGTAAACCTCCACGGGCAGTCAGCAGCCCACGATTCCTCTGTGTGCCAGGGTCATCCGCTCATCTCCAGCGCAGGGCATGATTCGTGCACGTGCAGCCCCCACTTCGTGTGGGTTCCTCTGCTGCCACACATCCGCTATTGAAACAAAAATTGCTGAATGACAGTAATAGAGAGGAACAATGGGCTATTACAGGATGTTCAGGCAGGGTCATTACAGTATATTTTCTTGTGCAATCTTGTTATGAACAAGCTTCATATTTACCAGCTTGTTTCATTTGTCAGCACCCTATTATTAATTAGTGTTGTTTTCTAACAAAGGTCAACTTGGTGAAACAAAAGTTTTGTCTAATAGCCCTGCGGAAAGCTGCTTTTCAACATTCTTATAAATTTATAGATTTTGTAAATATTCTGTATGTATATACCATCATTGGTAATGACACCAAAAAAAAGGGCAGGAATCTTTTTCGCTATCAAACTGCAAATCAACTCCCGTGTACTCAGCAAAATGAAATCACAGAAGCTTATGATGGGCTGTTGTATATGGAAGTTTATACAGAGCATTTAAAAGGAAAATATTTTGCCTTTGGATTTTGAAAAGAAAGCAGCTTATTCGCAGTGCTGCTTTTTGACACACAGGATATTTTCCATGATTTCCCACACTTAGAATCCAAATGTTCAGTTTGATATGAAAGGTGAAGAAAAGAAATAGCACCTATTTGAAGCAACTGTGGACTGTTTCTGTGAGGTGTGATAAAATTACCAGTTCTTTTTCTGAAGGACACCCACTAATGGGCACGGCTGCAAAGATTTGAGAAGGTTTCCGATTAATGTGAAATAAGGAGTTCAAGCAAGAGAGGATTCAGTCAAATTCAGGAAGACATTTGGAATTTGGATCCAGGGATTAGTAGAATAGACTAAGAAACCAGTCCACAGAGATTTGGGGTGCTGATGAAAAGCAGATTTGTTTTCAGCACTGAATGAAGATGTTTCAATTTTTAATTAAGATGCATCATTTTCTTAGACGTGAAAATGGTATCTTTGTGTCCTTGGAATGAACACAGCCCGGTTTGGAATACTGGGCTGTGTTTGTGTGACACACAAATGGAAGACTAAGGGCACTGTGGGTCAGTGTTGAGGTTAGCAGAGCTGTAAAGGGGAAGTCTGGCAGCACAATATCCCACAGCCCATTTCGTTGCTGCCGTCCTTTGCATGCGAGCGTGGGGTGGGCGAGGGAATTGGCCACAACAGTATCATCCATGTGAGTCTGGTTCTTGCAGAACAAGGAATATATTAAATGGCATTAAAGTGTCCGTGGATGAGGATCCGAATCAATGCTACTCATCAAGAAGCTTTTCCAAGCTGCACAGCTTTTGTCCAGTTTGACATATGGCTCCTTAGAGACCAACTAGTTTTCCTCTCTGACTCCATCTGACTTTTGAGGCTTCAATCCTACAAAACCCTTGAAGTCACAAGTAGCATATTTGCACAGTGCACATACCTTGTGCAACTGTATGAATGACAGAGCACAAAACAAGGCCAAAGGTTTGCAAATCCAGCAGCAATTTAAAGGGAGTTATAAATGAGGGGAAATATTGAAGACTAGATATGTGTTGGAGGAAATGTCTTTCGTTCACTGTGTCCACACCACTTTTGAAAGATGGGACAGAGAGAGTACTCAGTGGTTATTTATCACACCCAGAGTTATTTGCATCTGTTTAGCAAAAAAATATTAATGTATTGCTTGGTATAGGATGGGCAGTGGGCACTGCTTAGTGTAAAAATAAAGCAACTAATAGATGCCTGTCAACAATATTTCTGTCACAATAACATGCAGCACAGTAGTTAAGATGTTCCTCCTAAAACACCATGTGATCTTATTTGGATGCATGCAAGTACTTTTTTGAACTTAAAAAGCTCCAAGAAATAGATGTGGATTTCCAGAATTCATTTATAACATTTTTTTAAGCAAACATTTCATTATATAGAGCATTGAACATGACAAAGGGATTACATGTGATGATTTTTTTACATCAGCTGGGTTTTCTTAGAGAGTGACCAGTGACCATTTGAAAGAGCACTAGTTTCTTGGGTGTATGTCATGCCACAAATCTGGATAAAAATTTTTTGGAGGGGGGTGTCCAAAGGGGTAACCTGCAGCTGATTGCTGAAAGCCTTTATCTTGATTAGAGAGAGAGAGATTATAAGCATACTTTAGTAGAAAATAAATTAGTTCCGGTCCTGTAAGGGGAATAAACTGACTTTGTCACAGACAGATAGTGGTTTCCTGACACTGGACATGTGGTTAACAGCTTCCAGTGTTTGAAGATGTCATGGGTCCTATGGATTCTGTGGGTTTGTGGCCCTTTCGGCTTAACAGGAAGGTCACCAAGTTATCGAGCCGCTGCTGTCTGTTTGAAGGGATTCAGCTCCCTTTCCTGCCCCACTCTTGCAGAACCTCAGCTTTCAAAGGCTGCTCCTATGGATTTCCCCGTATCTAGACCTTGTTTTCTAGCTAAAAACATAAAACTAAAAAAAAAAAAGGAGGTTGAAGTGTAATTCTTTGCATTCTCCTTTCCTTTGTGTTCCATCTGATCCTATCGACTCTTTTCATCTGCCATAATCTCTGTGTAGTAACCAAGTAAGTCTTCACTCCGTTCCTTTTCCTGTGCTCTGGGAATCTTGGACTGCTGCCTTTCCAAAACTGTCCATATCTCCAGATCTTTAGGAGAAGGATTCTCACTTCTCTGCAAGAGGTTCTTTGGAAGAACTTACTGTTCTCTCCCCATAAAACCTCAGAGTATATGTTGTGGTAAAACCAAGCATTGAAGAATCCTTGCTCAGCAAACCTGATCGGATAATACAGAGGGTGGTTGAGCCAGGAACCCTGTAGACCTTTTAACTTACCTTGTCTTGACTTAATGAGAGCATGGTCATCAGAACACCTGTTTCTAAGCTGCATCTCTTGCAAAGAAGTGGAAGATACACACGTGGAAGTTCTGGCTCCATCTTCACTTGCAGGAATGTAACTGCCTCTATTTTTGTAGCCAGAATTGAGGAATAACAGAAAATAACCCGTTGGCTTTTTTTTTTCCTCCCAAAATGTAGCAAGTGTGTTGTTATTGTTACTGGTGGAAGATCCCTTTTCACAGTCTTCCAATTCCTTCAGCATTTCCCTTGTTTTGTGTCAGGAAGGTAACCTTTGTGACATCCTGTTTTATTTACCAGTCGTATCTGGAAGCTGCAGGAATCCTGTGTGTGAAATCACAGCACAGTCCTCAAGACAGACAGAAATCCTTGATCTTTGTTAGAATATAATTTGGTAGCAAACTGAATAAAGCTGCAACTCCTGTGAGGTGTTTGTTTTAAATAGCACCAACTAGTACTTTTTTCAAAACCAGAAAAGGGTGAAGTGATTCAAAAGAAATCAGAGTTCTCTTGTGTCCTCCCCAAAATTCAGGCTGTGCATTGGTGAGGAATGGGGAAAGAGAGTTTGGTTGCTGATCCCTCTCTAAGTTCACACACCTCTGCAGTTCCTACTCTTTTTGCTGGAGTTGGAATCCAAATACAAAAATACTATGGAAAAAGGCTGCTCTTGCATTGTGTCTGGCAGACTTATAACCTGGGAATAACTAAAATGTCATCAGAAAGACTGTTTTCATGAGATTCCTGTCCAGATTTCCAAAAAATTTGAAACATTATCCAAAGAACTGTAGAATCTTATACAATCATACAATTACAGCAGAGCTTGTGATTGAGTTTTTTGATGTGGTGTGGATTTATTGGTTTGGCTTTTTTTTTTTTTTTTGCCTTTAGGGTTGAAGTTTTTTTTGATTGCTGTTCTTCCTTTGTCACTTTATATAAAAATACTTTTGCATAATTTTAGCTTGTTTCTATGTCCCCTTTCCTCCTTAGCTTTTTTTTTTTTTAATTCAAATTGCTCATTCTCCATTCTCCCAGAAATAGGTGTCACTTTTTTATGAACAACATTCTGTTAAAATGGAGGGTGGTGAGAGTTTTGCAGAATGAACTATAGATAATTTTCTAATTATAGATGGATTACTAATGAAGATTAACTCCAGTTAGTGGGTGGACATTATTTAATAAAAAGTTTTTATTTGCTTAGTTTCAAGAAGATTTAATACAGAGCTTCATGTTACTGTTACATCAAACTGTCCTTACTCACAAATCTTTGATAGATGCAAGTGTTTTCATAGTTTTAGGAACAATCCACTGCTTAGTTCAGCTGTTACTCCAGAACTACAATACAGGAATAACTTGGGAAAAGTTCTACATTAAAGCAGCAAGCACCAGGAGCAAACAGCTTGTTTGCTAGACATAGGTGAAGCAGTTTTGGTGCTCTTGCTGTGCTAGTATTCATCAGTAATTAATTCCATGGCCTGAACTAGAGCGCTCAGAGACCATGTTATCATTCCAGAAGAGTCCTGCCAAGCAGCTGGTGCTGTGGCTTGTTTTTGTTTTGTTTTGTGTTTTTTTCTTCTCAGGGAAGTAGGATTGAGCTCACTGGAAATGTTTCTCATCTTTCCCTGATAGAAATCAGTAAACATAATAATCCAAAATAAAAACACGTTTGACATACGTTACCTGTATGGTCAAATATATATTTGACTTTCATTTATCGTTCCTTCAATTCTTTAATTGGTAAATTAATAAGATATGCACGGTTTAAGTTTTATCTATGACGTTAGCATCCATATTCCCCTAAAATAAAGTCTGATAATCAGATAAGTTTAAGGTAATTAGCTTTTTAGGAGGAAAAAACTCTTTATCTATGTGATGAATGTAAGAGGAAAAAACATTGTTCGGCACAACTTGTGATTACAGAATGTATTAGGGTGCTCTTTTAGAATTTATTAATTAGTTTAGAATTATTTATTAATTTATTATTACTTAGTTACAGATGTTTTCCTTGGGAAAAAAAATGTACTTCTCTAGCACCTACATTACAGCTGCTCCAAGGAAATATTTGTGTATAGGAATTTTGTTCATAAGTTTGCTGTGTTAGATGAGAGATTTAGGAAAGTTTATTCACTTTGAGGGAAAAAATCCAGCTCTTGGTAGACTGTTAGGGTTTTTTTTATACTGAGAAGACCTGTGCTAGCACCTTTTTATCAGCCTTAATTCATCAAACATTAATAAATTTAGTTCCAAAATTATACAATTTCGGAACTAAATTTATTAATGTTTGGTTATTGTGCCTCTGTGCACTAAATTTATTAATGTTAGATTATTGTGTCTCTGTGCACTCTCTGAATAATATGGAGGGACTTGTTCGTGCTTGGAAGGACATTAAGTACACAGAAGGCCATGTGGCTTATCCCACTCTGCAGCTACTTATTTGGTGAACTGAATTTGTTCCTCCATTCCCAATCTTTGGGCTCCAGCCTCAGCACCATCCCACCCCCACACTTATACATTTGTACATAATTTTTCTGCCCATTTAATGTGCAGATCTGTGGCTGTAAAACGGCACAACGGAAACCCCGTGATCCAAGGCAAGTCAGGGCAGAGAGGACTATTGCTACTAATAGTCTGTTCAAGTCCAAGATGGCTTGGTATAATCTTCTATTTGCTAATAAACTGATTTTGTTTTCCTTTGCTCTTAATTTCTGACTTGCTTCCTGGCTATTGCACCTGACTGAGCAGCTTAGTTTTTACGAATTTTACGTGGTTGTCAGATACCTTTTGTAACACAAAGATCAAGTTTAAACAGTTTCAAGGTGCTGGTGGTCTGTATATGATCATACTGCTTGTTTCATATCATATTCTAGACATATTTGTACCTTGCAACTGCAGCTAGAGCTTGAGAATGTTGTAAAACTGGCAAATGTGCCAAGTCTCCAAGAAGCTAAACCAAACGCACAAGTTTGTTTCCACATACTGGGACTGAGCTCTCTTTTTCCCCACTGTCACCTTCTCTCCCATCCTGATATTTTGGGTTTTCCTCTCAAGTTTTTAAGAGTTTGGCTCCACAGCAAATTGCTCCTAGGACAATTAATGTGGGAACAGATGTTTTTGATTTGTTGACAGTGATGTTGTTTTCAGAGATCAGAGTATTTCAGTGATCAGGAGATTATATTTTTGCAGTGCAGCTCCTGCTTTTCATTTATCTTAGAATATTTCCCAGGTGTAATTGAACTGGAACCTTTATACTCAATATGGAGGATTTCCCATCTTGAGTCAGATCCAAACCAGTGAGCTTTAGTATCCTCTTTCTGACCTCTGTATGTAACCTCTGCATGGTGTTTTCTGAAATGAAAAAAAAAAAAATGTAAAAATGTATGCATCACCTTAAGAAATTGATTTTTTTTGCAATGATTTGCATAAACAAAAAAAAATCTCCTTGATTAGTACTCTGAAACTCACAGAGCTTTATCTAACTACCAATTTAGCTAACAAAGATAGTATAATATTATCCAGACATGAAAAAAAAAAACAACAACAGTGGCTGAAAGCAGTTGAATGAAAGATCTTTAGTGTTTATGCAAGCTATATGCTGTGCTATGTAAAGTAACACAGTATTTTTATAATAATCAGCCATTAATTCTGTTGACTTCCTCCTCCTCCCAGAATTAGCACAGAGAGAGGAAGGCACGCTTGTGTTTTGTTTAAAGCATTGATCAACAACAACTCCCTAACTTTCTTTTTTTACTTTACTAAAACTCACTTGCTCACAAATAGTGACAAGACTCAGGTTTGAAAGTACAACTTCAGTTCTCCAGGAATGGCACTGCAATGTGTACAAAGACCATTTGAACATCTGGACTATTGAGGGCAGGTTCACTACTCACCACCTACTCTAATCTTGCTCCTGCAACATGAGAAGATTAATAAGATGAGCACCAAGCATTCTGCATTGTGATAATTTTTATGCCCTCAACGTGGTAGTTACATTTCAATGGTTTTCCTCCTGATGGTGTAAGGGGCAGTGGATCATGGAAAGGAAAAGCAATGCAATCAGAGCTCCTGTAATGAACAAGCTTCTCGGGGAAGAGAAATTATCACGCCCAGGCTTCTCCTGGGCTGACAAGACACAAAGCACTTTAAGGGAGTAACACTCCAGAAATGAGGGTGAGCAGTTGATTCTCAGTGAGTAATCAGGCTGTGAGAAGTAGAGAATGATGTGTGAAGACCTGCATTTGTGGTTGTCTCAACGAGTCTGCCTCTGCAGTTAAATTGAAAGACCCCAATGCAAATGAACTGTTGAAGGTACCAAAAAATGAGAGAACTCACAAACATGTTTTCACAGTTCTAAACAGTCCATAACTCTTTAACAGTTGCGTGGGAGATAAATTGTCTTGAGTGTTAAGATCTGCCTTTACAAATTGTAAATTTTTGTAATTTAAGCACTTCTACTTTCTTGCTTTCGTGAGTTTTAGTATCAATAAAAAATAATGTGCAACAACACTGAAAGTTGTTGGAGCATTGCATCCCTTGGACATAAATACAGCTAATGCCATAAAAGCACTGCTCTGAAGAACAAAATTCTGGAATCCACTGCTCAGACAATAGCTTTCTGCAATAAGCCTTCAGTCATCCCTTTGGGATGTAGATATAGCTAGGACAAGGAATGCTAACAAACCTTAGGATGCAGCAGCAAGTATGTCATAACAACTTTTGCCAAGAAACAAATCCAGTCCCACAGTGAACATCTCCACCTGTGTCACAGTCCTGTAGGAGAGAAAGGATGTTGCTGAGAGAAACACAATCGAGCCATTTTATCACAGAAAAGAGTGGAGAGACATAGTTTTTCAGTAAGAATTTAATACAAACTGGGTGGGGTTTTTTGTAATTTTGGTTTGGTTTTGGATTTATTTTTTTTTTACCTTGAAGCCTAGAACGGGTTATCATAAAGAAAATTTCAGATTACTCCTGTCAGATGTGCAATAAAAATGAAAGTGAAGTTAGAAATAGACTTTTCACAGCCCAATTCTTTTTTTTCCCAAGAAAAATATTAGAGTTACACGGTGTATCTTTCAAAGCTCACTACCTGAATATATCGAGAAATAAAAAGTGATTAAAAATCATGTTTTGATTTTTTTAGAGTAGGGACTTACTTCTTAAAGCGTGGCATCTTTCATAAATAGAACATTTTTCATAGTTACAATGCAATTATAAGAAGGCTCCATCAGCAAACAGTGCAGTAATGAGTGATGTTCCTAACACAATTCACACAGTTTTGGCTGTTGGAAGCTGCATTGTTAGGCTGCTGCTGGCTGGGACTCAGGATATCCCTTACTGCTTTCAAAAAAAAAAAAAAAAATTCTCTTGGGCCTGAATTTCCATCTGAACACTCACCAAAAATCTATGGAAGAGACCTTGAGCAAAACTTAGACCTAACACAGCAATGCGGATGCATTTTATTTATTTATTCATTTTTAGTGCCAGTTTGTTTTGGTCTTTTCAGCTCTCACTGATGGGGTGAAAATACTTTATTTGAGAGAACTTACAAGTTGTTCAAGGGACTATCTGGTCTCATTTCAGTGAAGAATGGCATTTCTCCTTGAATATATATATATATATATATATTTCTTCATCAAATATTGTCTCTACGAAGATATATTTCTTTTGAGTTCTTTTGGGATGCAGAGAAGGGTTCTTGGGTACTGCTTTTCTAATATTATACCTTCAGAGCTGTCATTTTTAGGATTCTTTGGCAAAGCTCAGCAGTGCCCATTACAGCCACTGAAGAAGGAAGAGTCTAAGATCAACAGTTAATGATATTCAAGTAAAAATACTCTTTGATGTGAAAGAATGCACCCTTCCCTCCACCTCCTCTCTGTACTTCAGTACCACTTGAATCTTTTGGTCGCTTAAACTCTGGGAGAAGCTGTTTTCCTGCAAAAATGGCTGTGTGAACAGGAAAATTCAAAGGCAGCCCACAGTGCTCCTCTGTCCCAGTGACTGTAGGAGGTTGAAGTTGCTGGAAAACTGCACAAGTTTGGAATGTTCCTCCAGCTGCCCTCTGGATGTGACAACCATGCCAGGACCATGTTTCAGCTCTTTGTTGGGATCTCACCCCAAATTTTCATACTGTTCTGGCTGTTGTTGGGGTCTCTGAAAATTTTACTTACCAATTTGCCCTTTCTTTGCAGACTTTGGAGGTGGTCCAGTCTGTGAGTGTGACACCCTTTTCACATGACCTGTGTTTCTGAGTCGTTTGACTCTGCTCTGTGCACATCCTGACTTAGTGACTTCAGTGCAAGTCTGCTAGGAAACCCAGAACACAAACACGTTGTTTATTTTTTATTCTTCATCAAATTTTGATTTTATTTTTGTGTGGGTGTGTGGGTTTGGGTTTGGTTTTTGTTTTGGTTTTTATTCGGTTTGGTTTGGTGTTTTTTTTCTTTCTTCCTGCTCCTACAGCTCAGCTGTTTATAGGGAAGCCGTTAACAGGGCATCTCAAAGGACCAGTGAATTTACCCTTTGGTCTTGATCTCTCCCCTTCCTACTGATTATGATTCCAGCAGCTTGTACAAAAATCAAAATGAGACACAGTGGTTTTATTTCTGATTTTGTTCTCCCTCCAATAGCCATGTGTGTTCTTCACCTTTTGCTACCGTAAAAGACCAGTTAAAAGTAAAAAGAATGATCATGATTAGCTAAGCAGGTCCATTTCCACTGCGTGTGTTGTGGATTGTCCCCAGGGTATTTTTTGGAGAGTAAAATAGTTAATGGTGTTAGTACTTAAAAAGCTATAATTAGCATCTAAAGTTAACAGCCTTTCAGTTCTATTGTTTTGAGTGCAGAGATTTGAGAATTCCTTGGTGTACTGCAACCACTATGAATAAATTTCCCCAAATAAAAGGACTGTAGAGCTGTTCAAAATCACTGTTAGTCTGAGGGCTTCAAAATCCCAATGAAAGCTTTAATCTTCCTTCTGCAGCTTTTTTTAAATCGATGCTCAGTAATGATAATTACCAGGTACTAGTTTTTTAATCCACTGTGGTGTAACACGGAATCTAGCTCTGACATACATTATGCATGCTCTTTTAATGCAAGTTGTATTCTATTTCACAGTTGTATTTGTAATATTTTTCAAATTTTTCCTCTAGGAATACCTTCTTTGTCAAGTAATTTTCTCATGGTTCCTGTCCCTTCTTAACATCCTCGTCCTCTGGCACGTGTTTAACAGTTCAGACTACTTATTCACTGTAGTTCATATGACAACATAATTATATAAATTATAATACTAATGATGAGACAATGAGTTTGGCTGTTCTCACTAGATGATCACTTTTAAAATCAAGGAGTATTCAAAACTTCATATGTTTCAGGTGCTTTTATTTTGTCTGGGGTGCAGTAGAGGTGCATTCAGGATTCTCAGGATTAAGAGCTGTGAATCCTTTGTGGTTATGTGTCTAGGAATAGATTCCTAATTCCTCTTAGGCCATTTATGGGAGAAATGAAGGAATCAGGAAAATCAATGTGACTGCTTGCCTGATTATTAAAATCAGGTATTTCAGTGATCTTTTTTAACACCTGCCTCTTGCAGGTGACTGTTACCTGGTGGAATGTGGCACTAGTGCTTCATTCCACTTTACTGCAGGGTGGGTGATCTTCAGTCATTAGTTGAAAACTGCAAGTAGGACACGATGTGAAGATTTATCTCTTTGGTTATTGGGGCAGAGCCTGTAAGTCATTATTTAGATGGCTGAAAAACCTGACACCCACTACGCTGCTCTGTGCTATTCAGTCTGTAGGGTGAGGGCTTGAAACGGGCAGCAAGAGGTTAGAATGGGATAGAGCTGGATGCAGGAGGTCACTCTAGGTGATGATTATACCTTCACCGTACAGAAGAGTTCCTGGGAAGAGTCTACTTTGTGTTTCTTAGGTGCAAAGGGAATATTTAGGTAGATAACACTTAACACTGGAAATTTCTTAAATTTAAGTTTAAATTCCTTTAAACTCAGCAGCTGAGGTGTCCCCAGCAAGAGACATTAATGCCCAAACTACAGCCTGAGAAGGGGTTTTTGTTCTGAGACCATCTCACAGGCAGGTAAGTGCAATTACAGGTGAAAGACTGGTGTAGACCATAAGTGACTGATAATTTATTAGCAGAAATATTTGCTTATATTTGCCAGATTTTTCATTTGTTTGGGTTTTCCCCTACTTTACCCAAGGATTTTTGCTCTCTATTTGCAGTCCCTTTGATGACAATCCCTACAGAAATGGATGGTAAATCCATTACTAGTTACTGAATGGATCTTTAAACCTCAGTTGTGACACAATGTGTGAAGTGGTGGTGGGCAAATCAGTTAAATTCCTTTCTTTTTATTTGTCTCCAGCACATTGGGGGTTTTATTCCTTCTGGCCTTCAATATTTGTCTGTTAGTCTTTGTAGGCTTCTCAAAAACTGTAAATCTAAGGAGATTGGTTCTAAACACTACGCTTCTCACCAGTGTTCTCTCCTACAGAGAAGGAAAATTTTATCTGTATTAGAAGTTGAAAGACATTTAGATTTCAAGGACTGTCTGTGAGACATGAAGCTGGTTAAAATACATCCCACAATAAGACCTAGACATTGCTTAAGAATTCTTTCACAAAGCCCTTACTGAATATATCAACTTACTCTCAACTCTTTGATTCAGGATCAGTATTTTTAATTCTCTTACTCTCACCTTCCCTTTGTATTCTCTTTTTGGTGCTTCTGTGTGACCTTAAAGGAAAAACTACATTGAAAGGGTAACTCTTATTCATTTCTTGATTCTAGAACTGAACCCATTTTCTCCCTAGAGTAGTGATTCTGTATTTGGTAGCACTATATAATTTCAGTAGCTGACTTGGCTCCCACATTTGGATTAGTCTGAATTTCCCACCAGTTTGGTAGTCTGATTTTCAACAGATGCTTTAGGGTCATATTCCTTGTAATGTCTGACCTCTAGAGATCACCAGCCAAGTGAGGTTCAGAGTTCAAATCTCTGGGTGATGGCCACTTCAGATTTGAAATTCTCTCTTTCTCAAAGATGGTTTATTTCTGTTCTCCCAAGCCATGTAGAGTGTTGTAATGAACCAGACTCAGGATCAATAATTGCTTCAAAGTTAGAAGTTGCCTGATAGCAGTGACATGAGAGGGGATTTATTTATTCTGGTGGTTGCAAATGATGGTTACTGATATATCAACATCTTACTGAATTAATATGAGGCAAATTAGGTCTTTCAGAGTAGGAAAACTCAATATACATAAAGCTGTGCGTGTCCCTCTTGACCAGGGTCTGTATCTAACCTGTTCTATGCTTTGCTTAGACACAGCAAAAAGTACTTTGCTTCCTAGTCCATAAAACATTTATATGACATCTAAAATAATTAATGCCACCATTAAAATACCACCAGTTTCAGAATGATGTGCAACAACTGTTTAGCAGTGCATAGCCAGTAAAGACTTGGGACGTTGCAAAAGAAAGTGAAGAATAAAAATGATTTTGTGATTTTTTTTGTACATTATCAGCGAGCAGTAATAAAATATACTTGTGCAGTAGTTGTTTTTCTAATACTCTCTTGAGAAAGGGAAATATGTTTACTGACTGGGGAGGAAACCAACCATATTTTTATTTCTTTTGGAAGCCTGGGGAAGTTAGGGCAATGAGGAGTTAGCTCATGAAATGTCCCCTGTTCTCTGTGTGGTGTAGGTCTGTAGCAATAGCCAAGCATTTTTATTTCTATAAAATTACTTACAGGGTCAGTAAGGCCTGTTAAGGAATTCATCACCCAGCAAGACTTGCATCCAGTTAAGATTTAGTATAGAAATTTTATGTCTTGGCCCAGTTACATATGTTACCTTGATAGCTCCTCGGGAAAAACAAAGATGGTTGTTCTTGCAGCTTCAGAAGAGAACAGAATTCTCTCTCCAGCATATATGCTGATTAATTCAGAATATCACATTCATTACTTGCTTGTTTCAGCAAATATCCTGTTCCATCAACAGCAAGAGGAAGCCAATGCAGGAGAAATCTGGATTTCACCAAAGGAAGCTTGTCATGAGCTACCACGATAGAAATAAATGTTTGTTTCTGAATGGTTCCCTCGCATGGAATCAGTTGGGTGATGTTGTTTCCTTTGGCTCCAGCAATGTCAAGGCCATTGATGATGAAAGTTTTGTACTGTTTTTCCCCCATTGCTTGGAAAATTTTCTCTCTCCTCCCTCCCTTCCCCCCGCCCTCAACCAGATCTGTGCCAAGCAAGCAGCTGGGAACAAAACTCAGCGAGATGAATTTGAATTTTCACATGCTCTGTGGAACAGGATGCACACACACAGCTTTGAGAGGGTGACACTTGGGGGTGCAAGTCCAGACTGTCTGAATCAAATGAAAAGGATGAGCCTTTTAAGGTGTCTTACTAAGTTAAAGGGTGCAGGAAAAAATGAAAAAAATCTGTGCAAAGGTGGGGGTTTTTTCATAGTGGCTTTTGGTGCCTCAGTCTGAGGTAAGTAATGCCTGGCAGTTTGATGTCCAAACTGTGCATCAAAACCAGTTAGCCAAACTAATAAATAGGAGCACTGCACTTGTGTATGAGACACTGGCAGACCAATGGCAGGATCTGTAGAATTACAAACTCAATCAAATCTTTATAAAAGCTTCCCATCAAATTCCATGCATTTTGTTTCAGCCAAGGATTTTTTTTTTTTTTCTGGAGCATGAAATCAGTGTGAGACTTTCTGTGGGTTTTATTTTTCTCAAGGAAAATAAATGCAGGATGTGAGTGTGCAGAAAACATGGGCACCTATATTAAAGCTGCCTAATATTTTCCGTGCTTGCAGTGGAAATTTTCAGTTGCTCGCAATTTTGACAAGAGATTTTTCCACTCTATTTCCTCTATTATTATTATTATTATTATTATTATTATTATTATTATTATTATTATTACATTTGGACAAGAGATAATGTGCTTCAATTTGTAAATTATGTATAAATAAAATTTATACTTTCATATATATTATATATATGTATATACACATATATATACATATACATATATACATGTATATACATATATACATATATATACATATATACATATATTATGTATATATAAAATTTATATTTTATATAAATCCAGAAGAACTGTGCTTGAGACTCGCTCCTCTGCTGTTGCTACAGTCTGTGTAATGTTTGACTGCTTTTGTTATGTAATATTTCATCTTCCTGAAGTATCTTGTCCAAGTGAGACTCAAATTTATCACAGCAGTGATTTTTTGTGTCCAGCCCACGTAATATTTTAATGTTCACAGTATTTTATTTTGCTTTTCATTCAGGTGAGGGAGGGTGGAACACTGCAAAAGGATATGGAAAAGTCTGTTTGTAATTAAAGGAACGCTAATTGGACTTTAGGGACTTTTTGTAAGATACACTAGTCTTTCCCACGGCCACACCCTGAGCATATGATCTTCAACTGAATTCATGGAAACATTCACACTGCTTCCTACAGATTGCAGCTGGCACTGCCTATAAAACCTCTGCTTCACAAAGAGCAAAGGGTTTTATGGGATAATGTGCAACGACACATCTCATTCTGCCTCGGTGTTACCATCCAGCAGTGTGAGACAGATGGGATGTGTTGTTCTCTGCAGTTGTTAGCCTCTGGTGTTTCAAAAAAAAAAAACAAATTAAGAGTTTGCAAGAGACGATCGATGAACAAATTTTAAGCTTAGAAAGGGTTCAACTTCTTACTTTCAGGTAAGGACTGATGTCTACAATTTCAGGTGGGAGAAATTATCCCTAAGTGGTGTTTCAGAAAAGATGTATACATGTATCATTTCAGTCAGTGCTAAAGATTTCTACTTAGATGCTCTTATTCAGACTAAAAGGCTGAGCTAATGCAAAAGAGAAATTATACTTTTAAAAATAAGGGCACATCATCAAAGATAATTGATAAAGATCACCGTTTAAATTTGTCCCAGGTGGTTGAAAATGGCTGTCCAAGCTGCCATCAGTGCCTTTTGAGAGATTGTATCTAATACAAGTTGAGACTCTCATGTTTATACTGCAAGTTGTGTCCTCTGTGTACACTTTCAGATCAGAAATGCCCAGGGCTGATACCAAGAGTTCACTGTAGTCACTTAATAGCAGTTTGCTTCCATTCAAAGGATCTCACTTCTCATTTTGTTAAGCTCTTTAGTTTACTGCTTTGATCCTGTAATTAACTTTTAAACTGAAAACACCTCTGGCAAAGCAACTGTTTCTTTACTCCTGGATGCTTCGGTCTGTGTCAGACTTATGTCAATATTCCTGTGGATGAAGCTGAAGGGAATTCCCATTTAGAAGACTTAGAAACACTGATGGATACTTTCCCCAATTTGTCAACACTAATGTTAACTCAGGTGGACAGAAAATGGTGTTAATGTAAAATATCATTGGCTATAGCGATATCCTGTCCTCATTTGAAGGTGCATATCCTCATTTGAAGGTACATATCCTCATTTGAAAGAAATATAGATAGAGGACAGAAAATTCCTTTATCCCTCTGCCTACTTTATGGCTACTTTAAGATGATTTCTGCAGCTGGTCTGTGAGGAGAAGAAGAGAGAGGTGTAAAAATGAAAGCTCTGACTATAAATGTAAAGACAAAACCTTTGACATTTTTGTGTTCTTAATCTGTCCTCTGAGTATGTGCATCCATTCTTTCACTAGAAGTCATTCCCAAGCCTTTGCCCTTCCTCACTTTCCTGAGTGCAGGCCCATGGGAGCCTTGGAAGTTAAGTCCCCTGTTTTTGGGGGTCTCAAGAAGATGTGCATATACTGGCATGCAGTTATAGACTTTAGAAATATATAGAAGGTAATTTCTTCCCATACTGTTGAGATTAAATAGCTGTGGTTTAACTTTCTCGAGTCTCACAAACTCCTTTATGCCTGGCATACTCTGCGTGAGCACAGTTCAAACCATTTGCTGTTCAAATGCCATTTTAGGAATACAAGAGATGAAAAAAAACATGGGAAAGCTGGGAAGTATCTGCAGCTAATTAAAGCAAAGGAGACAAGCTGCAGATGACTAGAATTCAAAAGGTTGGTTTTGGCTGCTGTTTGGTTTTGGCTTTTCTACAGGATGGATTAGTAGTTTTGATAATTTTGCACAGTGTAACATGTATTGTCCAATATTCAAAGGGTGAAATATTCCAGAGCTTGCACTTTCGACCTCTGGCATGTGAAATTTTAAATTTAAGAGGAAATGTTCTGAACTGTGGTGACTGAGGTTGACCTGGTAAAGGCTTTGAAGTAGCTGGTGGTTTATTTTGTTTTGAACAAGTATACTAAGCTGAATATTTCTAAAGCTGCCTTAAATTTACCTGAATTTTTTTTGGAATAGTAAATGCATCAGGAATATCCCAGGAGAGAAAATGTTGACATGAACCTCCCATCTGAAATTTCATCCTTTGCCAGACCAAAATTATTGCCAGTGAAAAGAAAACTGCTTTGGGGATATTTTAGTTCCCTGTATTATGCTTCAGGTTTTTGTTTGGGTTTGTTTGTTGGGTTTTTTTGTTAGTGGGATTTCTTGATTGTTTTTTTTTTTTTTTTAAATGAAAGAAAGAAACCCAGCACAAAATCAGGAGACTGTGGTGCTTCTGACATTTCCATGAAGAGTTTATCTATATTTGTTTCATCAATTCTGTTCAAGTCATTGACCAATGGTGATCCCAAAGTTAGGACACTGGTTCTGATGCAGTGGCTGTAGCAGCACTTTGTTTATGCACAAGCAGTTCCCTTTCCTGGCCACCTGCTCCTTCCCCATCCTGCTCTGAGCTGCTGGCGTGGCATGGGCCACCTAAAAAATTAACAATTTCTTTTAAAAAATAATATTTTAAAACTTGTAACCTTATCCATAACCGAATGAGAATATATTTACCTATATTTGTGTGTAAATATTTGCATTTCTAAATGTGACTCTAGAGGAAACTGGTGTGAAACCTGTAAGGTTCATAGACACTTAGCTGCCAAATTGGGTTGGAGCCAGTGAGAAAAAGCCTGAGTGGTAAGCTCTGAAAAAAAACAAAAGTCCTGGTACATTTTGCTTTACCCATTCTCCTGTTCCCATTGCCTTGTTCTGACCTTGAGAAAAGTCTTTGAACTGGGGAAATACCGTTCTTGTAAAATTAGCACGTGTCAATGAAGAAATAACAAAAAAAACTTAAAACTCGGCCAGTTGAGAAAAATGACTTCATGCCGTAAACATTTTCACAAAGAAACCTTTGGATCTCTTTTGGGTCATTACTTGGTAAACAGCATCAGGCAGAGTCACTCAAATAAAAAAACACTGACTGAGAGGGGTACACAGTGCAGCAGTTCAGCTTGTAAACAGCAGTGTCTGGGAAAAAAATCCACTTCAGGCACCTGAACAAGGGGGGTTATAACACGTGGTAGGGTCCATTTGATGAATTTGTAAATCCAAAACAAACAATTTTGCTTGGAGGTGGAGAAATTTTTTTTGGAGGGATATACCATATTTTTCACATATATCATGCTGTGTTTGAAGTTAAAAGGGACCATGAGGCTCCTTGAATCCACCTCCTTGCTCCATCCACAAACAATTATATCTAGGTAACTATTAACTATATTTAATTTTTTTTTAGGTTACATTTTTGTTATCAGCAGGTGCAAGCTGAGGGAAAGCAAGATGGAAAACATTTTTGTTTTCTCTAAACTGGGGCATGTCCTTAGGGGCTTCTCTTCTCTCCCTTAGAGACACAGCAAAGAAGTCAATGCCCACTCAGTCAAGGGCTGTTCTCACACCCTCCAGAGGCCTGGAGGCCTCTCCTAAAATCTCTGAGATACCCACGGATCTTAATATGCATCTGGAATGAAATGATAGAATTTGGGCTCAGGCAGGAAGATTCAGCAGTTCCAGTGGCATCCTTGTGGTGCTTTGCTGGATTGTGTCATTGGGTTCGAGGTCACATCCCAATGAATTTTGGAGTTTTCCCAAAATTCCCAAGAATTTTTGCTCCATGTGTCTGTGGGTATCTTGCTCCAGTTACAGTTACAGGGCAGGGTTTTTTGTTGAATACATGCAGAATATAGAATGTGGGAGGTCTCCAACTTTTTCCGTGGAGAGGAATGAATGTCATGAGCAATCCCCCTGTTATTTAAAATAACATGTTAATTGGGACATCCTTGCCACAGCGTAGCAGTTGTTTTGGAGGAAGTAAAGTTTTAGAAAAATTTACTAAATTTTTTTAACTCTTTTTTTTAATTGCTGTAGCAAGAAATTAATAGAGTTTAAAAAAAAAATAAAAGAAAGAAAAGAGAAGTACCAGCATTAAATCATCTTGATCCATCAGCTATTAGAATTTAGTCATTCATTAGATCTGCCATCATCTTAATTTCTGTTAATAGTCTTTGCTGGGACACAGTTTGGATTAGGGCTATGGGGTGAAAAAGCTTAGGTTTGTAAAATAAGCATAACAATATGCTTACACAATGGTAGCCAAATAGCACTCACTGAAAAATCTGGAGGCATTCATAACTACAAACTGTAAATTGGAAATCACAATTCGATCTCTGAGAGTAAAAAGCCCTGTCAGGCTGTTGGTAAAGATTTTACTTTGCCGGATTCTCCATTGCTTTCATTTAACAACTAATTCCTCGAGTGAGAGAAATAATTTTACTTTGCTTTGGTAGTTTTAACATTCATGTGATGCATTTCTTTGGCATAGTTAAATATCCTGCCAACTTGTAACCATAACACTGATTGAATCCTTGCCTGTCTTCCACGTGCCATTGCAGCATTTTAACATGTCCTTAAGGCAGGTAGAAAGTTCACCACATTTGAGAAGGAGGGGTCAGAGCCTTCATAATTTATGGGTAGAGCCTTCATAATTTATGGAAAGCATAAAGAAAGTGAAATATCTTCTCTTGAGAAGATCTGCCCATGTAAAAGCCAGGAAGAAATCCTCTTACCCTTTTTTATCGGTGGAAATACTGTCTTAAAGAGCCAAAATTGGTGTGATGGACAAAACCACAGAAACATCTTAGCTCTGCAGTCTGCTGTGTGGAAAGGAATAATGTTGCCCAAGAGCAGGAATTGCAGAATATTCCAGGGGAAGAACCTTGTGGGCATTTCCTCCCCAAAACCCTCATTTGGGGAGTTTTCTTGTAGTGGTTTTTTTTAATTCTATTTTTTTTTTTTTGTTAGTTGGTTTGGATTTTAACTGGACCTCCATAACAATGTTTCTCCTCAGGATAGTTCACAATGCCATACAAACCTGTGAACTGAGCAAAAGAAGAAAAGTATTAGAAAACAGAGGGTTTCCTCCTACCCAGAGGGTTTCCTCCTACCCAGAAAAAAAGCTAGCACCACCATCACTCTGTGATGGGTTCTTATAATTTTAGGTATTATTGGAACTGGCCACGAGCGCTGTCAACTGCTGCTGGTAATTTCTGTTGGGTGCAGGTGACAAAACTTATCTGAGTGGTAGCCAAAAGCTATTGATGGGAAGAAGCCCACAGGAGTAATTTAATCTGTGCAATCTCATATGCAGATGGTTCTCCAATCTCTGCAAGGCCTCTGGCAAGAAACCAGAGTGATGCAAAAACAAAAGCAAAAAGCGTGGTAATGGAGAGAATAAAAGATGTGGAAACATCTTTGAACTAGACCTAATTTTCTACTTGCATGGGGAGACCAGGGTAGCACATGGCCCAAGAATTAAACAGCCAGCACTTTTTCCTACTGAACCTGCATGACAAAGCTGTTATAAATTGAATGGTAAATTGAGATGTGCCACTCTGTTGCTTCCTTATTTCTGTTAATCCTCAAGAAGACAGTCAATACCATTGTGCCACAACTGCTTCCTAGGAAAAATTCCTGGAAGGAAAGGGAGAAGAAGGGATTTTTCAGTGTGGCATTTTTTTATAATGTCTCCATGCATCTGAGCAATGCTCTGTGTTCAGAGGATGAGATGACTAAAGAAACTCGGTTCCTTTTTAAACTTGGGGCTTGTTTCCTATTTATTTTCTGATTTTCATGATTATTATATGAGTATTGCAAATATTTTCCTAATTACTAATTCACTTGTGGCCTAGAAGCATCTTTATTCTGCAGTGCAAGAGGGGAAGGGTCTCAGTTTTGTCATCCTTTGTAAGCCACTCTGCTCCTCACATGAGCTCTTTTCAGGGTTCTGTACACACAATCATCTATCCCAGTAGTTCTAATCAGTTCAAAATAGGTTTAAGAGTATTTTTTTTATTCTTGTTGTTCCATTTTTCCTGATGTGAAGAGAGGAAGTCACAGGGTGGGATTTGAAATGATAATGGCTGTGAGGATGGAAATGCCCCTTATACCCATTCCATAAGCATCACAGTTGGGCTGGGTCAGTGTTGTAAGGCAATATAGTAAAGTCAAATTGAATTTATTGCGAAATGCAGCAGCATACAGATCTGCCATATGTGGGTAACAGGCCAGTTTCTTCAAGTGAAGGAGAATACATTTGAAAAAAAATCAACCCTGTCAATACCAGAATGAAGGGAACAGTGCCATGAAACATGCTGGAAGCTGTGAAGAGCTCATGCTTCTGAAATATAACCATTATCTCAGGGAGGATCCCACTCCTTTGATCTGTCTCACCTGTTTTGGGAGTCTGTAAATGCTGATGCCTGGGCCTTAATTCAAAGTGGCAGCCAGTAGGGAATTCCAGTGCCATGAAACTGTGCTATGCAAAGTTCATTAAATTTGTTCCATAACTATTATTTTCTTCACTCCGTAATTATGAGAAGGATGGAGTAATTCCCACACATACAGCTGTGAGCTGTTATGGAATACCATTAGAGCAGTTTGATCAAATGCTGACAGAAGTAATTCCCTCAGAACTAAAGGCATTTTACCCAAATAGGAGGATTTCCAAACTGCCCTGCGTTGTTCTCTAAGATAAGTGTGGAGATTCTGTAGTCCACTTTTAGGGAATCAGTGGATCTGGCATGCACCGATGTTGGGCTGGTACTGCCCACTTGCTAAGCCTTTTAGTCAGAAGAGTATTTCCCAGGCAGTTTATGTGAGTGGAGATGTAATTCCATTTGAGGCTACTGGTTTTGGGGTTGTTTTTTATAACACTGTACTACAGCAGTTCAAATTAGGGAAAAGCACAGGGCATTTTCCAGCTTGTTGCTTTTGCCTGTACCTGGGGCAGAAACAACCAAACATGGCTTAGGATTTTAAATACTTTGAGTTGTATGCTCCTCTCTAAAAAGAACCAGAAGTAACCAGGTAGCATGCACAGCTCTTTCTGAGAGATATTACAACAAAACAAAATCAAGGACTGACAGAACAACAAAAAGGGGGGAGAGATGGTCTAGAAAATACCCATTCTGACCCCATTTTCAGTCACAGAGGAAGGATATACATCTATATCCACACCTATTTAACTTCAACGTTACAAGCACACTGCAAGGTGTGTCATTTATACTGAAAATGTTTTGTGGTTTTGTTGTTGGGGTTGGGGTTGGTTTATGTGTTTGGCTTCTTTTCCCTGGGCAAAAAGATTACCAATTAGTGAAAATGTTTGGGCATGTCTATGAATGTCCCTGCAAAGACATAAGTAGGGTCTCCCTCCTGTCCCACTCCCACAGAGTTACATTCTGACTTGAAGGCATACTTGAGGGCAGCTGCTGAGGTAGAAGCTGTCTGTGGTTTTGATTTTGTGCTAAATGTGGTTTTAAAGTTCAAAAAAAAAGATTTTTCTCGCTGACTACTTTTTTTAACCCTTTTACTGTGTCACTGAAATGGGAAGTGTCTGGAGCTCAGCAAGGATGCCATTTATTCTTGGGAGGATGGGGAAAGGTTAAAAGTAGAAACAGCTGATTAAGCAGGATGGCTCTGTAGAGAAAGCAGAAGGAAGAGAAATGTGAACATCTGTTAAAGCCATACCAGTGGCTATTTTGGCTAAGTTCAGCTTGCAGTTCCTTTTGAATTCCTCCTTCTTCAGTAGATGTCACTGCTATCAGTGACAAACACAATGTTGGCCTCAGGAGCATCATTAATGTGGGTAACAGAGAACGTAATAAAGAGGAAAATCAGGAAGTTCTCTTTTTTTTTTTTTTTTTTAAGTTACCCCGGTCTTCACTGTCTTCGGTGCAAGTAAAAATGACATTTTGAAGATCTGATGATCCCTTTTACAGGGAAAATAAAACCAGAACAGTGCTGGTAGCTGTGGTGTTGGGTTTACACCACTTACAGTTTCATTCTGTACCTATCACGGTCCTACTGGATTTTGTTCAGGTCCCCATTGTCACAGAGTGGAGTCAAGGGATTCTGTCTAAGCTTCCACCATCTTTTCCCTCCAGCTACCATTCAAGATAGATTAATCTCAATCCAACAGAGTTATCTTCTCTTCCCCACAGTAAAACTGTCAGACTTATAGCAGCAGCACAATGGGTCTCTTTTTACTATTAATTTCTTTTCCTCGTGTGCCTAATACCTCACAGCTTTGGGAGGGAAAGAACTTCCTGAGAACTCTGTTTGGTTTGTATCTCATCAGAGCAGATGATTAAGAAAAGAAGCCTGACTTTCTCAGCAGCACTGGCTTGCTGCCTCAGTCCATGGGCTGGATTTTGCTGTCCATCCATCCCCAAGAAAGGTCCAAATCGACCTTCGGAAATTTCTTCTCTAGACCAACTGTAATAAATGTTGAGTGAATGAATTCATGTAATGATGCAAGAAATGCTTTCCTGAAGTCCAAATAGGCATCTGAATGACCTTCATCCTGCATTTTGTGCTTTGGTCCACAAGTAGGGATGTTTAGAAAAAGGAATTTTTTTTCTCTATATACATTTTTTTGAAGCGTGCAACTTGAGAGAAAGGAGTTGAAAGCATAGAGTGAATTATAGGCTTGACTTAACATTTTATCTTCTGGGAAGACTCAATAATTTAACAGTGGATACTGGAACAGTTGATAGGAAATGTTTACAAAATCACTAGGTATTAGAAGATTTGGACCATTAAAGGAACTGAGCTAAGGGATGACTTTTGATATTGTGAAACAGAAATAAACTTGGACTGTGAATCAAAGCAGATCATTTCTGCCTTTGTTTATATGATATTGTATCTTTTAGATAAATTGTATCTTTTTAAATAAATTAAAAAGCCCAGATAAGCAAGACTAAGCAAGGGCAGTATATGAATATGCATTTTAAATTTTCCATCCAACATTAGTTTTAGCACAAGAATTTTTGGAGCTATTGTGGAGAAAATTATTTTGAACTCATGTATACATGTATGGGAAAACATACCCAAATTGTGGTTGCTGTTTTCTACTTGATTGATCTCTTGGCCCGTCCTGTGCACATCATTTGTGGATTTTAACTCTGCACAGATGTGCTTTGTCATACTTTGGAGAGAAAAGATTATTGACTTACTAAACAGTCAAGTTATTAGTTCCAGTTTCCTTAGAAGGGCCAGTTTTTTCCCTCTCCTAGGAAAACAGCCACACCTGTAAATGAATGAAACTTGTTAGAGGTTTGAATTAATCATCCTTTACCCCCAGTTGTCATGGAGAGTTGAAATCCTATTGCCCTTTTGCTAGCTTAGATATCTAATTTAGATATTTGTAGATATTTGACTTTAGGCAACCTTTAGTTATTACACATAGATATTTAGACTTTTCTTTAGTGAACAGATCATGGTCCTTACAATTATCCACTTACCACATGTGGATTTTCCAGAGTAGTATTTGCTCAAACTAATATATTTCAGAGATGCTAATTGGTCTTCCTATAAGTGTTTTAAGAGCCTCCAGAACATTGTATTTGGATTGCAGTGTCTCATGGAATTACCTGTGCAATTTGCAGCAATCAGTGCTACAGGATTGTATGCCACTGGTAAAAAGAGAAGGAAGATTATTGATACAGTTTTAGTCTCGGTGAAACAGGCACAAAAAGTAACTGATTTCACAACACATTTCTTGTATCTGCATCAGGTTGTCCAGTGAGCAGCAGTGATCTCATATTTTGTAGTTAGCTTATCCTACAAAATGCTGTTGATTGTATTATTGTTTTATTAAGAGGACTCAGTTTCAGTGTAAAAGCAGAAAAGTAGATACAGAATAGTTGCTTTTTGTGACTAAGATGGGGGGGGGGTTAAAAAGAATGAGCTTTTCTACAATTACCTCTACGTGCCAATGTACTGTCAGTTGTTTGTCATCCTCTAGTCCCTCATAGGATGGGACTGCTGGATAAGAAAAACTTCCAAAGACAACAGCAAGTGTGACCTGAGCTCAGGATGCAGGTTTCTGTGTACTCAGCATCGAACAGTCCTCCTTATTCTGTGGCAGTGGAATCTTTGAGCTGGCTGGATGAGGGACTTCTGGAGTGGGTGAGATTTGGGTCTTAATTCACACTGTAAGATTTGTACTGAGTTAATCTGTATGAGGGAGCTACACTCACAAATGTGTTATCATCTTTATTTCAGCTGAAAATAGCTTCATTGATGGTAGTACAGTGAGATACTTAGATTTTTAAAGTGTGGTTTAGTTTTAATAGCTTAAACTAAATATGGAGAGGCCTTTTTCCACGATGCAAGCAGAAGAAAAGCTCTTATCTCCATTCCAGGCCCAGCTCTGTGATCTTCTCAGGGTACTTCAGGACACAGTGAAATATTGCACGACAAATCTGTTAGAAATTTCCCTTCCTTTTGAGGCAGTTGTCACAGCAGGTTTACCCTGGATAGATGGTCTAATAAATAGATGGTCTAATTAATAAATAATTTTGTATATTTTATGCATTAGGTGCATTTTCCACTTCCAGAATCAATTCCAAGAATAGTCTGCACTGTAAGGCGATCAGAGCTGGTTTGGGTAGCTGTATTTTCTTCAAATGACAGATAAAGGAACTACTTTACAGCTACTGCAGGTACAGAAACTATTTTACAGCTCACAGTTAATTCTTGCAGCGTCATTGTCATCCTTGCAAAGTTGTAACTTCAGGATCAAGTGGCTACTTACTAGATCAGTTATTCCAGAGATGGCAAAATTAAATATCAGCTGGTATGAAGAAAATACAAAACAACTCTGTGTGTGTGTGTGTGTGTGTGCTTGTGAAGATCTGAGTCTACTTTAAGGAAACTGGTGGCGGAGGTGTCAAGGAGTCCACTTGTATCTCAGGGCTGATTGCTCTTAGAGTTGGTACCTGGCTGAGGCAAAACCTTGGCAGATGTTGGTTGAGGCAATGGAGGCAGCAGGGCAGGAGAAAACTTTCTGCTGGAGTTCACTGCTGGTGAGCTGGGTGCCTTGTTTCGACACCACGTTGTACATCACCATGGATGTCACATGACAATATTCACATGTGTGAATAAAAATCAAGAGGACCTCCATTGACTCGTTCTAATTCAGAAATAAAATAAGTCTTTTATCCCTTTTGGCTTTCATTTTAATTGCTAAATTTCTTCCTAATTTTTTTTTTTCATTGCAGTTTGAGTTCATTCAACTACGACATAAAATTCACTGCACTGGCCACAGAAATGATAAAAAACTGGATCATGTTTTTGTTCTTCCTGTCGGTTACTATGGTGAGTCTTATGAATTTTTTAAATCCCTTGCAGTTTTAACTAGCATATAGAGAATACCATAGAAATTATTAATAAGGAAATGCAGAAATAACTAATCTTGTGTTCAGATGTGGCTTCTGCACCACAGGATCTTCACCTATTTCTGTTCTCCTTTAAATTCCTGTAGTAAAGGAACAGAAATAATGTTTAACCTCTGCTGAACCCAGCATATCTTTGCTGGCTGAGAACAGTAATAGTTGATAAATGACATATAAGCAATAATCTACAGACCCCAGGAAGAGTGGAGATTCAGACATCTGAGATTCAGAGGACATCCTCAGGACTTTTAAGTTCATCCCTTGTATGACAGTGGTACAGTATTTCAATCTTCAGCTTTGTTTTCCAATGAAATTTAGTGGCTTCCCATAAAACATGTAATTACTATTAAAAATGCACTTAAAAAGGTACAGATTATGATCAAGAATCCTAAGATTTTTTTAATTTTAGTACCTATAAAAGTACATGTCATGTCTTTCGAATATCTTTTTGTATTCTGAGGGTTGACTTTATGGTTCACCAGACTAGAGAAACCAAATAGCTCTGGACAAGCCAAGTGCTTCAGTGCATAAAGTATATGGAAAGTCTTTTTTTTCATAAGGGATCATTTTGGATCTGACTGAAATGCCTTTTAGACTAAACTTTGATATATTTCACTGGATTTTACAAAAATATGCTTATATGCCTCTGGCTGTCTCAGGGCTGCCATTATTATTTAGAAATCTTGCCAACTGGTTACTCCCCCGTGCTCATTCAGGAGACATTTGTCAAGATTCAGTGGTAAGAATTGCTAAATTAACCAACAAAACACAAAAATCACGCTGTCAGTAATAAGATTGGAAGATCGTTTTTCTTGGGTAACATAATATTTTAAAATACAATATTTAAAAAGATTGACGTTGAAGAAGTTTATGCTGGAGCTTATAAGTGATTTACTAAAAGAAGTCTCTTTCCTCTTAGTTTTTGGCCACTGCTGTACCATCTGAGGGGCATCAGAACATCACAGAGGACTCCTCACAACTGAGTGTCACACGAAATAAAATCATGACAGCACAGTATGAATGCTACCAGAAAATTATGCAAGATCCTATTCACAGGAAAGAAGGTAGAAATTACTTTTTATGAGATTTTACCAAGGCAAATGGTCAACAGGTATAATTACACTAATTCACAATCCCTAAGTTATATTAAATTCCTGTCATGCTGGCAAGTATTTTTCAGGTTGTATTTGAAAAATAAATAAATTGTATTTGTATAAAAAATTGTATAAAAAAATTTGTATAATTTTTTAGAAACCTCACTTTGGGATGCACGAGGATAAAGCAATATGTTACGTTACCTGCCCGTAACACCACTTCTTATATAACACACAGCTGTTATTTCTGATGAGAAAAAGTTAATCTAAATAGATATTTATGCTAAAAAAAAAAAAAAGAAAAAATTGACTAATTACTCTTGCAATTTTATTTCATTCCATGGTCTTGTGATAGCTCTGTCTGCCTGTTCATATGTGCCTTTAAAATTGGAAGTGTCTTGATCCACACAGTTTCCCTGCTCTAAGGGCTGTGTTAGTGTTGTTGTGGCTTTTTCTGATAACTCACTCAGAGCTGACCTCAGTGATTCTACCCCTCACTGTATTCACTGGTCCTCACTTGATAACTCCTGGAAACACTGAATGGCAAGAAAAGGGTAATTATGTTCTTCTACAAAGAGATTTTCCTCTTCTGAAATGGTTCTTTGGAGGAACTGAATGCCTGGAGGTCCGAAATGAATACAAGCGTATGAGTGACAGTGTAAGTTTATGTCCAACTTGGGGCCTCTTCAGAAGGGTCTGGAACAAAATGGAAAATCCCCAGATGAGGAGGAATTACAAGATGCTTGAAAACTGCAGCCTTTGAAACGAGGACATTATTAAGCCTTTAAAAGAAAACCAAAGCAAGGCACGGAAAACATCTTCAGATTTGTAGAGATGGTCAGTCACTCTTCTGTGTGCCTTTTGGGAAAGGATTTGTTTATTAAACCCCGGCCCGTTCTCAAGGGAAGTTTATTTTAGATGTTGAAATTTGTGTGAGTGCAGTGAGGCACTGGCACGGGCTCTTGAGGGACACTGTGGATTCCCAGTTCCTGGAGCACTTACAGGAGTGTCTGCCCGGGGATTGCTGCAGGCTCAGCCCAGCCTGAGGCAAGGAGCTGTGCCTGCCTCCCAGCCAGGCTTTCTCAAGGCTTCTGGGACACCTCTACGTTTTTAATGGACTAGAAAACATATTTATAGGCTTGGTACACATCCAGATATAAAGCCATTCAGTAAAATGGTCTTTGAAAGCGTAAGACTCTTTGCTAAGGGACATCATTAACTATGAATTGATTTAGGGTTTTTTGCCCGCTGTGTTCTAGATCAGAAGTTTATAAATTACGGATGTAGAATGAGATTGAATTTTAAAACATTTTTGAAGAAATGTATGTATAAGGAACTACCTCTATTAAGTGGAGTTTTAATCAACTACTGCTAAGTCTTATTTTTCTGTTTCATTTTTTTGTTTTTTTTTCTCGCTGCTGCAAACTTGCATTTCCAGTCTCTACTTTCGGAAGACCATTATGAAAGAGGGGTTGTTATTTTATTACCAGGTCTCTACTTGTTTGCAGGTCCCTACTGTAACAGGACATGGGATGGCTGGTTGTGCTGGAGTGATGTTGCTGCTGGAACTGTGTCAGTGCAGCGCTGTCCTGACTACTTTCAGGATTTCAACCCATCAGGTAAGTGTGCATTGACTTCTACATCAACTTATTTCTCAATGAAATGAGGGTTTGGGTGCTTGATGTCTCTTGTTTGCCCCACTCAAGTCATTAATGCTCCAGAATTTCAGAAACTCAAGACCCATATTTGCATTTTCCTTTTATCGCATAGAAAACTAACAACTACTTATTTTCTTTTCTGACCTATGTCCTTGAGGAATTCTGTAGATTAGGGAGTAGGAACTGAAGTAAGATCATACTTTTTTCCTCTTAGAGGTGAGCTTTTCCCTCAGAAAATCTTTTCTCTCTGACAGACAAGCAGAAATAGGACTTACTCTTTTACTTCAATTTTGCAGTTGAAGTTGACAAAGAGTTTCTCCCACTTTGAATCATTTCCTGTTTCTGTGGGTTAAACTTTGTGAGCGTGTGAAAAATGTCATAGATTTATAGTCATGTCCCTTTCTGCTCATTTTGTATTTCCCAGGGTCCTCTCATGCCTCTTTCTATTTGATGATAGAAATTATTGTGGTTCCAGAAAGTTTCCAGTTTGGTTCTTGAGCAGTTTTCCTATTGCTGTTTTCCTGTCTGTCCAATCCTAATTTACAGGATGTCAAACTTCAGTTTAGATCTTGGATGTTAAACAAGCCATTTAAAAAGTCTTGTCACTTCATCTGGTAGTTCTCTAACAGTTAGTTCAATATATTTTGATACTTACTGGATTGGAGGAGGAAAATCTATTTGTTTTCTTAAGCAAAATCACATCATCATTTGCTCTTGCCAAGCGAAAGCAACAGCCTCTAGTTTCTCAGAATTCATGGTAACAAGCAGAGTCTCTCTAGTCATATTAATAAAGCTGTCATTTGTTTGCCAATCTTTATTAAATACTTGGCATCAGGAAATAGAACTTCAGTGCTGACTGTTGCGTTTTTCTTTCATTTTTCTTCTTTTGTTTTTTGTTCCCTCGACTTCAATTGCAGAAAAAGTTACGAAGATCTGCGATCCAAATGGGAATTGGTTTAGACACCCCGAAAGCAACAGGACGTGGACAAACTATACCCAGTGTAACAGCTACACACATGAAAAAGTGAAGGTAGGAAAGGAATAAAATGCATGTTACCAGTGTCAAGAAAAAGTGTCACAAGTGTCAAAACTCAAGCAGCAGCAGAGTTGACGCAGCTCCAGATTACAAAAAGAAGAAAGGATGTTGAACAAAAAGGCTGAATTGTGCAAAACAGACTCAAAACAACCCAATCTACCTGCTCTGTCTTATACATCTGATTTCAGCTGCTTAAATAACATGATAATATTTTTTGTTCATGGGTATTTTAAATGTGTAGTACTTGTCTGGGCCATCCACAGTCATCTACTGGTAAGTGAAGTGTGTGCCTTGTAAGAGCAGACCTTTGTGTTTTGCTCTGGAATTCCCAGGTAGGGTCCAAGTTGAGCAGAGCTGCGGGAGGTTTGTCTATCTCCGTGCTGAGAACGTGGGTTTATGCAGTGAACTGAGGGACAGATTTTCAGCAGGTGCACAGCCAGAGTTTTTACTGGGGATTAATTAATACATCTTCAAGGCATCTTTCAGCAGAGTTCAGATGTTGGGGGTTTAGATTTTTTTTTTCCCCAGTGTGAAAAGCAGACCTAATCTATCTGTTTTTATAGGCAAGCTGTAATTGAGTAGATTCACCACAGGATCTTTGAAGACCAAAGGGAACTAAATTATGAGAACTGTTAGATAGGGTCTCTCTTACCCTGTGCTCCTTTTCCTTCATGGCCTGACTCCCAAATGCCTTTTTTTTTTGGTTTCTGAGATATTAAGCTACCCACATGAATAGAAGAGTTTATTTATACTCTTTTATATTTTATATTTATATTTATATTTTATATGCATTTATAAAAAGTTTATACTTTGAATTTATTTACATGAAATTTTGCAAGCATCCAAAATTATCAGGCAGCAAAAAAAGGTCAGGCAGCAAAATGCTTTTAGTTGTTTTCTGTATATCAAAGATAGACTACACACACACACACGCACACACATATGGGAATATGTATAGATGCTATTTTTATATACTTCAGCTTATCTTCAAGATAATGTAGAAAAAGAAAAAAACTATCTCCAAATGAGCTCTTTTTTAACTACTTTGTGATATGTGAGGATACAATGGATGAAATTGCGTATTTTACCTCCCCCTAACTGTATTTCCACTAATATTCTTTATGTTTATCAAACAGTCAGTCATGGGAAGAAGCAGTAAATTGAAACTGTAAATGCCCAAGAACTAGGAATTTAAAATACATATCAGGGTAGACTGTAAATTAATTTGGACCTCATGGAAAATGGCTCAATAGCAGCAGATTGTATCAAGAAATCTGACATGTAATAGAGATTCTAACTTCCTGTATCATTGTTGTTGAATACTTTAGGGTATTTACCTAGAAACCATATTGAGCAAAATGTGGTAACAGATGATAATAAGACAGTTTTTTATTGCTTTTCCTCAAATCATGAGGCCTTGAGTTCACTAAAGGCAGTTTAATTCTATTAGCAGAATTGCTATATTCACTGATTCTTGCTAACATTTGGCTGGGAACCGAGGATTTTATTCAGACAGGAGCAGATCTCTGAAGGTCCTTCTTTATGAATAATGAGCTGTTTTCCCTCAGGCTGTTTTGCCTGCATATTCCAACTCTGTCCCACATCAGAAGCTATTGTTAAAGTGGAATAATAGCTCTGAACAAAACCTCACTGCTTGCTACAATTCAATATGTTGTTATATTAAGCAGCACTATCTCTTCACTCTGCTCAGAAGGCGGGTGAGATGTTGCACAATAAATCTGACTGCTGGGCATTGTTCAACTCTTATTGTTACTGCCCTCAGCAGCAGTCCCTGCTCTACCACAGCTCTAAATTGTGCAGAACTCCCCTAAATCCTTAACCTGCACGTTTGGCTAAATTGGTCACTGAATGAAGTGGTGATGTGGGGTAGGAACCTGTCCTAAAAGGGCTGTTGTCATTTATGCAGCCCAAATTCTAGCATCTCAGGGTAACCCTTGTTTTTTCTCTCTTCCGAATTTTTATGGAAGTTTCAATTATACCTCTTGCATTGTTTTTTCTTTTTTCTTTTTAAAAAAAAAAAAAAGAAGTTATCTCATTTTTAGAAGTAATGACAATTTGAAAGTCTGTAGCATGTATACATGGTTGTCACGTATACAGGTTGTCATCTTACAATCTACTTAAAACTTCACCTGGAATCTTTCTATATTATTTCAAAAGTCCATATATATAACAAGCTGTTAGTCTGTCTTAAGTTGAAATAATAAGTTCAAGGGATGCAAGGAGTTTGCAGTATGTGAGCATTTCTATGCATGCTATAATTCTCCCTACAGAATCCAGATAGTTATGCTTTATTGTGAGAATATAAAGCTTAACCTATAAATCTTCATTTCCTGGTGTGCCAAATGATAATCTTACATTTAATGCAACAAGAGAGATTTTGTGAGACAGATTCCATAACTGAAAGCAGAGGTTTATTATTTTTATTATAATTTATTAATTATTATTTAATTTATTTATTAACTAAAAGAATTAATGATAACATTAACTTATTGCAAATATTAATTTACCAGTTCCTTTTTAATCTTTTTTTATCTGGCCAGATTTTCAGGATTCTATAATTTGGCTGTAGGCTTATTTAACGAGTCTGTTCAGCCTTCACTGGTTTTGAGTTGTTAATTTTTTCCAAGCTGAATGAGGACTGAATTTCCAATATCATATTCACGGCTTTCTTTAAAGAAAGTATCTTTGAATGATAAGGAAAAAACCTCCTGTCAGGGGAAAAAAAATGTAAATTCCTTTGGGGGGCACGTTTTACTTAGGAGCTGTCTTACTAAAAGAATCAAACCTCAGACAGGAAGGCACCCAGTGCAGTAGCTTAAATAGTCAGATTTATATAAACACTCATAAAATCCCATAGCAGGATATATTAGAAACCTGGTGTTTTAACTGGTAAAGGTACATTCCAGTGATGATTCCCATTAACCATTTGTGTTTCCTACAGAGAGGGGGTTTAGTAAGATGTTGTTTTGCAGGATTCTGGACGTATCATTATCTGAAACGTTTTTCTTTTTTTTATGCTGTTACAGTCATTTTATGTGCTGAAATGATGTATAAATATGTGCTTCATCCAGAATAGCTCTGCATGAATCACAAGTGCTTGGCTTTGTTCTTGTGTTGCAGACGGCTCTGAACTTGTATTACTTGGCCATCATTGGACACGGTCTCTCCATTGCATCACTTCTGATTTCTCTTGGCATATTCTTTTACTTTAAGTAAGTATATTTAAGATCCTTTATCAAATATCAGTGGTTACCACAACCCTGCTTTCAATACTTCGAAGCACCAGCCATCCAGATGAAATTAGGTTGAGCAAGGAGGTGAAGAAAGCCACTGCATTGATTTGGCATTGAACGTTATGCTGTAATAAATGTGTGGGTTTATTTGCTTGGAGACCTAAAATTAAAAACCTGCAAACCAAAAGCTGTAGAATATATTGAAAATAGGACATGGGAAAATGTTTGTTTGTTTTTGGGGGGTGTGATGTTTGGGTTCTTTTAGTGATAAAATTACAGTGTGGATTTTAGGAATTGGGCTCAATGGTCCTTGTGGGTCCCTTCCAACTCAGGATTTTCTATGATTCTGTGTCATGCCAAGCATCTGCCAAACTAAAGAGCAAGTGGAAAACAAAATACTGATGACACGTGATACAGTAACATTCCAAAGTGGGTACTCACAAATATGGCAAACTGTAAAGAAAGTAAGGCTAAGAGCTACAGTAGAAGTGGGAATAATAAATATAATCCCTTCTTTTATTCACTGCATTAAGTGTATGACAGGCATGTCATCCACCAACAGTTATTATGTATTACAGTATTATTTCCTTGAAAGAAACTTTGAGCAGTGTGTCACCACTGTCACAACAGCTCACAATATAACGTCTTTTAAAATTAGTGTTATTACATCATATTTTGTGAACTTACTTTTCTTCCCCTGGGAAAAGACTCCTTGTCTTTGTTTTTTCTTTAAGAGCCTTTCAAGAGGCTTAGCAGAAAGGTGAAAACCAGGAGTGATGCCACATGAGCAGAGCTGGGAGGGACAAGCTGTTCCCTCTGCCAGCTGCTGCAGGGCACAGTGTGGGCTCCCCTTGTTAGCTGGCTCCAGTTTAATCATTCCTCCTTTTTTTCTCACTGGATAATGCACATCTGCTCTTCAGCATTGACTGTTTCTTACCTCTGTGCCCTGCTGTCTCACTCCATCTTTAATTTCCTCCTAACATTTCAATATGAATAGCACATACACTGGCCACTGATTCTGCTTTTCTCGTGCTGTGGACTCTGATTAGGTGGGGGCAGATGATATCTGATAAAAACAATTATCAGTTTTAGTCCCACCTGGTGGAAAATAATGTTTCCAGTTTACCTGTGCATTATTTCTCCAGGTTTCCACAATGTTCCCACAAATCCCCCAACAAACGAGAACGTTTCTGCTTCACAGAATCACAGAATATTCTGGGTTGAAGGGACCCACAAGGATCTTAAGTGAATGGCCCATATGGTGGATCAAACCCACAACTTTGGTGTAATTAGTAACCAACTGAGCTAATCTCAGGGTCTTTGTAGCCTCCCTTTATGAAATCCAGTATTCAAGATGACTTTTCAGCTTTTTCTGCTCTCCTTTCATGAGGAAAACCCGAATATTTGGCTTTTAATAAATTCATTTGCTTATGACCTCTTAGAACAACGTTTGCCATTTCCAAGTTCACTTTCCTTCCAAAACATCAACACGTGAAGTGGCTCTGAGTCCTTATAAGAAGTTTGATTTTGCATAAAAAAGGTCTGTGCTGTTACAATGAATGTCACGCAAAGTTTAGCAGACTGAATATCTAACGTGACAGGGAAAATGCTTTGACAGATTTCTTAGGGGAGAACAAAAAAATTTGGAATAGGATTTAATTTTATAATCTCAGAGACAGTCAAGCATGATTATTCTGGACTATAATATGAAAACCAAGGTAATTTCATCTTGACTTGTGGCACTCACTGCAAAAACAGGTGATCTGACATAATATGTCAGGTTTGTCTAACCATCCAGGGATTTTTTTTTTCCTCCCTCTGGCAGAAGGATCATCTTTCCTCAGAGAACCTCATGGAATTAATCCAGACCCACAAACCACATCTTCTTCGCTGTGGTCATGTTGGGATATAAAAGGAAATCACAAAATTTAAAGGAAACTAAAGAAAAGTCCTCTGCAAGCTGTTCTCTTGGGATGTACAGTTCCTCTGAAGTATTTTTAGTACCAGGAGGGTATTTAAGGACCTAGATTAATACCAGGATGTATTATGTATCAGCTAAAGCTTGTGTAATTATTCATAGCTTTAACAGGTGGACTTTTTTTTTTTTATTTGCTATTGTGGAGGGTGTCTTTGAATTTGTCGTTTCCAAAAAATTTATTCTGTTAGTTGACTAACACTTTCCAGACAACCTTTGCTGGACTGATGATCATTAGAATTGCTTGAGGCTTGACTAAAAATTTGGCACTTTTCTCCATGAGAAAAAAGACTCTTTTTTCCAAATAACAACTATTTGTGTTTTGAATTATCTTCTTTAGGATTAAAATTTTTCTGTATTTTCTGTTTGCATTTGAAATTTTGGGGTTTCTTTTTCTTCAGAAAATTGTCTCATTGGAAATCCTTGTCCAGTCTGTGACTTGTCTTGTCCAAGTGCATTGGAGTTCTTGGTTTAATGGCATCCAATGGGCCACTAACTTGGAATTCTGATCCTCTTCTCTGAGAATTCACCAGTGAGACATAAAAATAACTTCTTGCAGTGTCTCTGCTCTCTCTTTCTGTTACATACTTTAGATCATACATGTGTTTGTTAAAAACCTTCTGTTAAAATAGTTGTGTGGTTTTCATAAAGAAAGAGAAACAAGGCAAGAGAAGACTTTAAAAAAGCAGTGACTTAGGAGAAAAGGGAGCTACAATTTGAAAGATGCCACCACACCAACCCAAACAAAAAAGCCCCAAGTGTCCTGTCAAATCCCATGACAGAGGATTAAAGAAAGAGTGGGCAAACCACTGACTGATAGATTGTTAGGGAGCCAGGAGGTTCCTAAGCCACTTTAGTTTCACCTGAATGGATAATTCCCCTTCAGTGCACATGTGGATCTCACTGGTTGAATTTTGCGGTACTGGAATACCTTAAAAACTTAGATCTCAAACCCATTTAGGGGTTTTTGAAAAAAATGTTGCCTTTTTTCTTTTGGAGAAATATTATTGGAGAAATTAATTTTTTCCCAATGTCCAAGTCGTGCAGGACTCAAAATAGGAAGAGAAATAGGTAATTTAACAGGAGGTCTGTTTTTATTTTACTACACATGGTTTAATCCTGGGGTTGGTCATTCAAACATCCTTAGATCATAAATACAAGAATTAAGTGATTAAAGGGTATTACATCGTTAAGAAAAACAGTCAGAAAAAGTACTATAGGAAGGATAACAGAAGAGGGAGGGTGGGGAGGCTTAGGAAAAATCCTTTTATTACCAAAAGCCGTCTCGGTTTTTAAATGTCATCAGTCTTGCTTTCTTATTTCATGTCCGGTGATCCTTTCAATCCTTTTATGCCTGGGTGGAGGTGGGTGTGGATGGGTGTGTTTGAATATTCAACAGGAACAGCTGCTGGATGACCCGAGAGATGGCCCCATTAGCTGTACGTGCTCTTCCTTGCCTGTGCCTTGAGTCGTGTAACAATAAGCAGACAGAATTCCAGAGTTCTCCAGGACTTGTTTACACGAGGCCCTTCACTGGAATCTACCATTGTCTCTCTTTTCGTATATAAACCGTACAGGAGAAAAAAAATATAAATATACATTTTCAAACAACATAAAAAAAAAACTTATTACGACAGTCTAAGTTTATGCATTTGGGGGCATTAAAACAAAAGACTAAAATAAAATCTTAAAGCCTAATGGGATGTATTTTATCCCTTAAATGTATTTTATGTCACATTCTCAATGGTTTTCCATAGACTCCTCCAGCCTTTGTCCTATTTCATATCTGCGTTTTTCTGTTAAAACATAAAGGTCTTCTCCCTCCTACCCTCCCAAATTACAAATGAATCACCTACGTCCCTGCTTTATCTTTTCTTCCAGACATGCTCTTTGAAAAGGCTAGAAAACTTGATTTCCCCCCCACTTGTGTGACAGTTCAGATTGTCCCCTGCTGACCTTGTCAATGTATTTCTGATTAAAGAGATCGTTTTTACCCATCGTCTGCTCTCATAACAAAATGGATGCTACTTGCTTCTTTTGGGGATTTTCAGGATTAACAGTTAAAGCTTTTTGTCTTCTTTTGGGGTTGCCTGTAAAGCTGAATTTCACTGGAAAACCTTGAATGAGAAGCAGTCATGCCTCTTGGAATAGCACTAAGTTAGACCTGCTTCCTCTGTAGTGGCAGACAAAAAGAAATTTGCTGCAAGCCTGCTTAATTTCTAGTATTCTTTAATGCTATTGAACCTCTGTTTAAAAAAAAAAAAAAAAGCCTTTCCAAAGATATTTTCTCTTTAATTTTACTGCAAGTTTCAAAGCAAACCTTGAAAATTAACACGATCAAATGCAGTTATATAGGAATTTTATAATTGTATCCTGTGTAATGTGTATAACTTAGTTATACACAGAAGTCAGGATGAGATTTGTGTTATTTTACTTATTTGGCTATTTCTCTAGCTATAGGATTAGGGAAGAAAAAATAACAAGAATATGAGTAAAAGGGAATTATCCTCAAAAAATTTAACAGGTTTGGGTAAATGGAAACATAGGGTAAGACAGCTTCTTCACTCTCAGGTGTGATAGGTAATTGGGAAATTCTTCAGGTACTAACAAAAAAAAAAGGTGTAAATCTTCTGAAAATTGTTATATTATCAGTATTCAGATTTTTTTTTAGCTGGCCACTATAAAGCAGGTCCTCCCCTGTAAACATAATGGAACTAAATGTACTTGCTTTCTTCTTGTTGGTGTTTAGGGAAAGGTGGTACCTTTCACATCGCTGTATTACATTTGGTCTGAGCCTGAAGAAAGGGTAGATGCAAGATCTGTCAGTGAAATAAAGAGCTCTAGCATTTCAAAATGTCCAAGTTGTCCCCAAGTACACACAATTGTCCTCCCGCGTGCTCATCTGTTCTTGTTTCCCTTTTCTAGGAGCTTGAGTTGCCAAAGGATTACCCTGCACAAAAATCTGTTTTTCTCCTTTGTTTGCAACTCTGTTGTAACAATAATTTCGCTGACGGCGGTTGCCAACAACCAGGAGTTGGTTGCGACGAATCCAGTAAGTGAAAGTGTATTTGGCACCTCGTTTATCTGCACGGGAATAATTCCAGCAGCCCAGAAGAGATGAGACCTGAGCAGTTGCTGAAATGCTGCCTGTGATGAGGTGCAAACGTTCTGTGTCTGTGTGATGTGGGACAACAGATGTCTCAGAGATTTGGGCTCTTCACATTCGAGGTTGTGAAACAGTAACAATGCTCTGAGAAACTCAGGAAACTGAGCTCCTCTTCCCAGCTCCACAGAACTGCTTTTGCACTGAAACAACTGCAGGAGAGGAGCCTGTTCTGTATGATGTCAGTGAGGCTGACAGCTGAATTCACCAAGGAAGGGCAGTAAAAAAGTGCTTTGCAAGGTATTTTGGATCTGTCAGCCGCCTTCCGATGGCTTTACCTCCTTTCGCCAAAAAAAAATTCAGTTGTTTTCATTTCAGCTGAAGATGGCCAAGTTAAAAATGGCCAAAAGTATATACCAAAAGTAAAAAGCAAAATAAAAAAAAAAAAAAAACAAACGACCAAAACCTTCCCTTTGGGTCTGATTTCTCTGACTTTCATTTCCTGATAATACTGGGGTGAGTGTGAATCAGTAGCCTCTCCCAAAAGTCTAGGAGCTATAGCAACAGGAAAGCCTGAAGATGAAATACAGAAACAAACAAATCCCTAGCTCTGGTTTTGTTTTTATTTAGAGCTGGAAGATAAATTTAAATTCTGTGAAAGTTAGGGCAAAACTCCAGAAGCTGAATCAAGTGAAAGGATGATTTTTCTCTTTGTCCTGTAGAGCTGTCATCAATGTACTGGAAAACATACTTGAGATAGCAGTTAATAATCATCATCAAGTGAGTTAGGTAGCAGAAAATGGTATAACAATATTGATTTGGGGGGTTTTTTAATCCAAGTGCCAAAAATAGAACAATCAGACAGCAATTTCAGGAGGAAAAAAAGAATGTGCTGTGACCAAATCTACAAGTTGACTGTTGCTGCTTTTTCACAACCTCACATTTTAGACTTCACAATAAATTGTATTATAACATTTAAATTGTAGAATGTATTTTGAAGGGTGCTAAATACAAATAAATGCCAAGTTCCTTCAGAACCTGCAATGTGAGTTCTCAAAGGGACCAAAGTGCAGTTATGAGTGGGTTAAAATTGCAAGTCTTGTAAGCATCCTAAAACCATAAATTGTTCTCTGCAGTGGTTATATGTTGTGATTGGTAAGACTGAGAGGGGATTACCCACATCAAATACATTTTCTTGTGTGGTTATCATCAGACAATTTAAGGATTTGGAATGGTCAAGTGTGGCAAGGTTTGCAATAGGGAAAAATATCTTTACAGCTTTCTGCTGTGCTTGAGGATGTCAAGGTCCTCTTGTGTCAATAGCTGAAAAACAGACTCAGTTATAAAGTTTTCTGTCATCATAAAGTATGGAATTGTAATTCCACAAAAATTATATTTTAAAAAGTAAACAAATATGTAATTTTAGTGAGAAACAGAATAAACATTAGCATTTGACTTGAGTGGTATTCTTTCCACTTGGCAAATAAAGCTCTGAGATTTTTTGCAAATTAAAAATTTATATTATACTCTGCTTTTTTTTTTTTCTTTTCCCCCCTGCAGATTAGTTGCAAAGTGTCACAGTTCATCTACCTGTACCTGATGGGTTGCAACTACTTTTGGATGCTGTGTGAAGGCATTTACCTGCACACTCTTATCGTAGTGGCTGTTTTTGCTGAGAAACAGCACTTGATGTGGTATTACCTTCTTGGCTGGGGTATGTGATTTCTCATTCTCTATTTTCAGACCACTGCAGTCTCTTCCTCCTTTGAACATCTGTACCTTTGCTCCTCTGAGCTGAAAGCTTTGAATGACGGTGCCACACCCCTGCTCTTTGTCTGGAGTGTTTTAACAAGCTCAGAGATATTAAGTAGGAAGTTGTATGTACTTCTGTCTTTGCTTAAAAGAGAGATTATGCATTTCTGGAGTCAGGAAGTGACTCCTCCTTTGTATAGAGAAAATAGTCTCCTATTATAAAAAAGACATTAAGAAGTAATTATTCATTGTTCCTCATCTCGAAGATGTTTATTCAGGAATGAATGTTTGTTTTCAGAGAAGTCTCACCATGTCTAGGGTGGAGGGTCAGAACTGAGCTGGGGATGGCCAAAGATTTATTTTTCCAGCAGTTCCATTTGACCTGTATTGTTCACTGAGCAAACACAGGACAGCTGTAGCCGAAGATCTCAAGTGGCATCGGTATCAAAACCAACAGGCCAGACCTGGTCACTTCAGACAATGCACAACAGCTCATTCACAAAGTGAGGCTCTCTCCTCATCCTCGGTGCATTGGCACACTCAGCTACAACATGACTCAGTCCCTGGGTCACTGCTGTCCTGCTGCAGCCATGGCTGAGGTGTGGCTGAGGGCTCACAGGTGCTCAGCAGTTTCTGAAGATGAGGTACCACCACAGTGTCAATTTTATTTATTAGATAACTAATTTTAAATTTTTTAATTCAGCCTGATTCCCTGAGCCTAATCTCAAATTTCTTTTTGGAATACCCAGCAAGATATTCGTGACTTGTCCTCACACCAGTGAGGTATGAACAACATTGCAAACCATACTGTTAAAGCTGTGATCATATATATAATTACCATTTTAATATTACCTACCCATTTGGCATTATTGCAGACTGCAGCCTGAAAAGAATCTGTGCTAATGAAAGTCAATTGTTGCATTCTAAAAAGTTATAATTTGATTTGCTTTTTCTTTCTGTGTGTTGGTATGGATTTTCTGGCAAGTCAATGGGAATAAGGTTTCGTACACTCCTCAGAAAGAAATCTAAGAAAAGAAAAACTAAATTGCTCCCTGTTAGTTTATTTGCTCTGCAGGTATATAGTTTGGATTAGGTAAAAATACAGAAGATTCCTGCAAGATACCCAAGTTTACTTAGTTATAAGCCAGGTTTTCTCATGAAGAAAATATTGTTTTTTTCTTCACAGGTTTCCCATTGATCCCTGCCTGCATACATGCTGTTGCTAGAACATTATATTATAATGACAAGTAAGTAGCATTTCAACTTGCTTTGCAAAATATTTGTAGTTTCTTTAAAGAGGGGGAAAAAAAAGGAAAGGAATACAAAGATAATAATGCCAACTCTTTTTTTTTTCTTTTCCTGTTTGTTTTCTCTAGTTGTTGGATCAGCTCTGATACTCATCTGCTGTACATCATCCACGGCCCTATTTGTGCTGCTCTGCTGGTAAGCATTTTTCGGATGATATTTTGGTTTTTTTCCTATTTGTTTTCTGGCTTCTCTTGATGGGCTTGTGAAGTTGGGAAGAGCCTGAAGCCAACATTTAGAGGGCACTGTCTTTCGTGGGTCTCCCATTTAACCCAATAGGTGCCTTAGACACAGAAGATCCAAGAAATCTTGGCCCTGTCAAGGAGCTGTACCTCTGGTCTTTAAAGAAACTGAGGTTTTGCAACGTTGATTATCATTCCACTTAAATGCTGCTGACAAGGAAGGACTCAATATTACCTGGAGTACTGGAGGGCACTTTCAAATCCTTCCTTTAACTGAGAATGCTTTCTTGTGCCCAAACTGATCGCCAGGCTGAGCCTACTCTTTGTGTCACTGTGCTGTGGCCAAACAGCTCCCGGACTGGAGCTCCCTGAGGTTCAGGAAGAGGAGGGCTCTTGAATGCCAGGCCTGGCTGTGCATGGGAATACGGGATGGAAAGAAATTAGAACAGGTCCCTGGGAGAGAACCAGTGCAGATAGTTCTGCAGGTGCCTGTGACTGCCCCTGTTCTGACACTAATCTGGCAATGTGTGCTCTGGCCACTGGGGTATTGCAGCTCCTCTGCTTCTGTGGCCCTCGTGAACCCTTGGAGTGCAGAGCTCTGTCTCACACTCCAAGTTAATGCCAGCTCTGTTAAATGTTTGCCACTGAGGACGTTACTGCATAAAAATCAATGTTGTGCTTCAGTTATACTAGGACTGGATTTAACCTGTGAAATTCAGTCAGTAGATTGTTGCTTAGAAATAGGTGCCTACTTACACAACTATCCATGTAATTAATGTCTATGGATGCATAATGCAAGGAATGCTGCAGCATGGAGACATTCTATGTGTGACTGGAATTAGCCACGGACTGTGTATGACAGTCATTTATTTTATTGTAACAGAAACTTCAAGCTGATCTGGCAAAACTACTGGATACATGTCTGCTGATTTTATCACAGCTTTTCAGTTCATTCAAGGAGATTTCATGAAGAATTAAAGCCTTAAGTAACTTTTGGAAACAATTTCCGTTTCTGATCTACATGAGCTTCCTCTTACATTGAATTGTTAATGAATATTTGTAGAGAACATTCTGTGCAGAGAGAGTTCTCTCAGAAGGCCATTGTGTAAATCCCGTGGTTCTTCTGACTCCCTTTTTCATTCACAGTAAAATTAACTAATGAACCTACATTTTGAAGGCTGTGATGATACCATGGCACACCTGAGACCCTCTGCATGGGAAGCCAGAGGCAATCCCCACGACATTACTGAGATCTCTGTCCCTTGGGGTGTGAATTATTGCTGATAATCTCTTGTCCTGCCAGTCAGATCTGCCATGTATCTTCATGTAAGGACACTAACTAATCTGCTGTGTTCTGATCTGTAAACTTAAACCCAGTTCTGAATCCTTTCCATTTTTTTTATTCCAACAAAAGATGAAACCTTGTTTTCACAGAAAGTTATAGGGGTTTTTTTTTGTGGCTTGTCACTTGTATTGTTCAGGTGTCTCTTCATAGATATACCACTTTTAAGTAAAACTCTTTAAAGCTGAACTATAATTTGTATTAGTCAGAATAATTAGTCAGAATTGCTTTAAATAACAATGTAAAAAAATATGTAAAAGCTATAAGACTGTACTAATTTTCCATGAAGTGACTTCATTTTAAGATGAAAGATCATTTTATCCTTCCAAGCAGTGGCCTCCACAAAATCACACTACAAGTGGTCAGAATCCTACAGCCTTGAAATGCATTGGATCTGTCCCAAAGGATCAAGTCTTCTTTCCCTTCAAGGCAACACTAGGAATGTTCTTTGATTTTACTGGGGGCATAATAATTGTCTCTGTGGAGTTGGTTTGGGCAGTGTCTTTGTCCCTTCTCTTTGCAATTTACAATTATGTACACCTTTGATATTCTTATATCTTTAATGAGCTGACTAAAGGTGTTTCTCTTGTATTTTTCTTGCCTCAGTGCAGTCAGTAAATTTATTTGAAAATCATTTAGGAATAACAGAGACTGAACACAACTGCACATCTTGCCCATGATGTGAAAGTACTTTAAAGGAGTTGCTTTCCTTTCTGGAAACAAAAAAATGTAGTATGTCAATTCAGAAAAGACAAGGCAGGGATAAAGATGTTAGATTAAATGCATGTGTTTAGGCTTTGTGAACAGAACTCTCATTTGCTTAAGCAGCTTGCTTGCCAGATACAATTTCCACACTTTACTAAGCATGACCTGCTTTAGTAGACATTTAAGCAACAACATTAAACTGTAAATTAGATAACGAGGCAGAAGACACTGTTTCTATTTTCAGGAGTAAGATCTCAAAGAACATGGAGGGGACTGTCAAGTGGGTGCCAGGGAGAATTGGCAGAAGCCAATGGGAATTTAACTCCTGCACATCACTGAAAATCCTACAATTACATAAAGTTAACAACAACGCTGCTTTTATGGTCCCTGCTATTACATAACTGTGGTCAGATCCCTGCCAAAGAAACAGGAAATGGGAGCAGACATAGGTTGCACTTTGATTGGAATTCTCTTCAGTTGACCATTAAATTACAACTCTTTGCCCAAGCAACCACAATTAAAGAAACGGTGTGGGAATGAAACAGTAGAGGGTGATGTTAGTTTTCATGCTAGACAAATATTGACCAAAATTGAGGGGGGTGGGGGGGGTATGAAAAGGAATGGGTTTGCATTTTAGTGAAAGCAGGAGTGATTTCAGTGTAGAGACTTCAGATGTGCCGATGCACAACCAATTTCATTTGCACTGATGCCACTGAAAGAGTCTTTTATTTATTTATGCCATTATTTGTATAAATAATGCTACAGGGATGTTTATTTCTCCCAATAATAATGTTATGTATTGGTGCCTTAGTCGGACAGGCTTTTAGAGATGCAAGTTCTTTGAGCAAGTTCTGAGTGAACATGTGCTAGAAGGAAGTTCAGGAAGTCCAAGCTTTGTTTTTAATGTCCTTATATTTAATGACTCTAAGCTGGACTCAGTGCAAGGCTTAGGAGTTTAGAAGTTTAATGCTCAGCACTCATATACCTGGCCTTGGGAATGTCCCCAGACCAGCTGTAAGATGTCTTCATGAGCACACACAGGTGTTGTGCCCAAGCAAGTCAGGATCTGAAGCTGCAGAACTACATTGAAGCCAAGCAGTGGCCACCAACCACTATCTGAGTGCCTTGAGCTGAGAATGGTCTGTTTATATCATGCTAAGGAGGAATTTAAACAGAATTTAAACCTCTATGCTAATAAGGATTGCCATGCTGCTTAATGCAAACTCAACATGGAGAGAAGTAGAAATATCCGGGAGATGGGGAGAGTTTAATTTAAGAACTGCAGCACCTAAAAGCTCAGCTAAGTTCACAGCCACTCTTAAAGGCAAAACCTAAATGCTACTAAATCTCCAGTATAGGGACCAACAATCTTGTAGCCTTCTCTACCTTTGTTTCCATTTTTGTTCACTTGCCCAGTTCAGTTTTCGGGACATGGCAGAGCTGTCGCTGTGCTGCTCTGTGCTCACACTGCAGCCAGCACTACAGGGCTCCTTTGGGCTTTTCCAAACCATCACAGTCAATCTGATGATCATATGCTTGCCAGTAGTTCCACTGGCCTACTTTTGCTTAAGTGTAAAAATCTACTCGCTGCCTTGCTAAAATCAGGACCTGTTTTCATCACTTCAATTAGGAATTCAGTTCATCCCAATCTCACTCTATTTTGTGACAGAAGAGCTAAACATCAAAAATACTGCATACTTCTACTGACACTCAGAGTGTCAGTGAGTGACAGCTCTCAGCTCTGTTCTCTGCTTTGCCTCATCCAGCTTTCTGTTTGCCCTCTTAGCTATTTGCAAACTCTGCATGTTTAATTTTGTGCTTTTTGGGTTTGGTGGGTAAGTGAAGCAAACAGAAAAATTCCACGTTGTAAAAGAAACAGCTTGTTGAGTGGTGTTTCATGCCTGGCTGCTGCAACTTTCATCTTCAGTTAGCATTCAAAGACAGTGTTAGAGGAATTGGCTGTGCTACCAAAACTCGAGAGGGCTGAAAACTCAGTGTTTGATACATGTTGATGTTGAACAAGCAGATTTGAGAAGGATTAAATTTAGAAATGGAGGAAGGACTTATTGTCTGTGTGTACTATAGGAAGTTGGATGGGGATGAGGGGCTACATAAAATCTAAATAAATCCCTTGAGAAAGAATCAGAAGACCTTGGTTGTGTAAACAAAGCTTAAAGGTAGCTGGAGTCTTCCACGAGAAATTCATGCAGTAGTTTCCTATGTAAAACAATTTCCTGTTAAAATGATTTAAATAGCATGCAAGTAGAATATAAATAACATCCCATATCTGTCAAGGGCCATGCTGCTATAACAGTAAACAGCTGTTTATTCTGAAAACCTGATCTGACATAAAGAATTCTGCTGGGGCTGTGAAGGCATCATTACACACGTGGTCTGAAAAGACTTCCCTGCTTGCATTTGTCCTACATCAAGACAGAGGCCTCCTCCCAGACCAGGAATTCCGAGGCTTTTTAGAAGGCAGTTGTCTGGCTGTCTGCTACCTTCTTCCTCCCTCCCTCCCCTTTGTCTCTATTGTTAACAAGGACAGAGAGTTATCAGGAAGCTGAGATAGGAGTGGGTTCTGTGTCTCTCCCTTCCGCAGTGGGTCCCTGAAGCAGCACTGTCCTGCTTCAGTGCCCTTGGGCTGAGCTCTCCAGGTCTCTTCCAGCTGCAGCTTCTCTCAGGGGCTGCCAGCACTGCACAGGAGGTGAAAGTTGAGTGTCAGCATCCCTTGTTGCTGCTGTTGCTCTGGCTAGTCACATCCTTTGGCTCTGTGTGTGCCTGTGTACATACATATATAGGTACGTGTGTGTATTAGTTTTGTGGCTGCTTACAGTGAATACTCACATGTTGAAAGATCTACTCTGAACAACTGTGATTTCAGTTTGGGATTATTATTTTGGTCACCACTTCCAATAAGAAAAGCCTTAGTAGCTATGGAAATAATCAAGAATCTGTAGTGCACGAGAATATTTAGGGCACCATCTCAGTGCTTGCCACATTTGCAAGTTCTGCTGAATGAATAAAAAATCCAACCACTGACCACTGTGAGAATGTTAAATCCCCTGTTTGTCTAGAGGAGTATGCACACTTCCTTGTAGCAGCATTTGGTCTTATTTTGTTTTTTTCATTCTGATATTTTTTCTTTTCTGTAAATTTGTCAAGTCCACGTTTGAAAAATAGAAAGTAGCTTTTTGAAGAACCGTGTTTAAATGCAAGGAGGGAAGAGCGTCGTCCTCTTTCTTGACCAACCTGAAAAGAAACAATTAAAAATCATTAAAAAAAAACCCTAATCCTTCACTGCTACTGGGAGACCAGAGAGAAAGGTGTGTGGATTGTTAGGATTGATAGACAGTAGGTATCTGGATGCACACTTGTTTAGTAAATTAGAGAAACGGATGTGGATACCAGTAGAGCCACACCTCAGTTACTTAAAAGGTGACTGAGGTTTAAAGAGGTTCAACTGCTGTTTCTTGTACAATCACAATCATACAGTATGAGTTTTTTGTCTGGTTTTTAGTCTCCCAGATCAGTGTATGTGGGCTTATTTTTCAGACTGCCCTCAGTGCCATTTCCTTTTCCGACAGGTAAACCTTTTCTTCCTGCTAAACATCGTTCGTGTCCTCATCACCAAGCTCAAAGACACCCACAGGGCCGAATCCAACCTGTACATGAAAGCAGTGAGAGCCACCCTGATTCTTGTTCCGCTCCTTGGCATCGAATTTGTGCTGTTTCCATGGCGACCAGAGGGCCGGATCGCCGAGGAGGTGTATGACTATGTGATGCACATCCTCATGCACTACCAGGTAGGGAGTGTTACACGGCCCTCACCCCCCTGAGCCAGAGAGCACTTGACATGCGAAGCAAATAAAGGAGAAACGTTCATGTTATTTTAATTTTTAAAGGCCTTAATGCGATATTCCTATAAAATACTTTGATTTTCTCATCATACCGAATATTAATTTCCTCGAGGAAATTCCTAAAGATACGTCATGGTAGGTAACTGGTCCCATATTTTCAGAAATAAGCTACCACGTTTAGATTTGTCCTGCATTGTCTTTGCTGACTATATCTGAATTTTATCTGAAATTATCTCACACCTGAAATATCCCATAGGTATGCGTAATAAAACAGAACCTTTATTTTTATTTTACAGGGTCTACTGGTGGCTACAATTTTCTGCTTCTTTAATGGTGAGGTAGGTAACAACTTCTTTTAGTGTGTTTTTAATAATTTTCCATTTTACATGGTTTTGTTTCAGCAACTGAGATGGCAATTTTTTTTTCATTATTTTATGTCTAAATTTTTTGAACTCAAAAAAAGGAAACAAAGCATCAGCATGCCAAGAGCAGAGCTTGGGAAGGACTGTGCCATCATTCATGGCACATCATTAAATGCATTAGGACTGACTCTTCGGTGCTGAGCAATGTACATTTTTCTTAAATATATAAGAAACTGAAGACACTTGTCACTTTGATATAAATTCTCAATAAGTATCATAAAAGTAAAATGCAGTTCAGTACTCAGAAGGCATATTTGTCTGTGTTAGAAGCTGTATAGGATGTTATCTTGGAGAATCACTGGTCCTTCTGTAGCAGGAATAGAGCACACTGGGTTTGGGTATGGTTGTATCCCATGGCAGGGGCTTGGAAGAACATGATCTTTAAGGTCCCTTCCAACCCAAACCATTCCATGATTCTGTGACTCTGTTATGATGACTCTCTAGGAAAATTCTAGGCTGAGGTTTGGAAAACCGTTTTTTAATACGGATGAAAAGTATCATTCAAAAAAATCAGACCTCAACAGGTTGGTGTGCTTGGGTCAGGAATTTGTGTGGGATAAGTGCACCTCTAAGAAACCACCAATTCCAAGGACAAACTTCTTTATTCTTACATTAGAGGATTGTGCCACGTTTCAGTAATAGATTGTATTGATCCCATTACAGCTAATAAGCTTCGCTGTTATCTTGAATGGTCAAGGTCCTGTACCCCTGGAGTGCACACAGTGACTGTCACTTAGAACCTCCTGCCCCATGCTCTAGAAAGTACACTTAGAGAGGATTACAGTGTCAAAGTGAAAGAAAGGCTAAAAAATATAAATGAAATTGTTGATATTGCTCTTACTTCCAAAAAAATCTTGGCAACCCCAAAACAAACGAACAAACAAAAAAACCACCCTACCAAAAGGCTAACTGGTACTTTTCCAGCAGTTTTGGCAGAGGAACAATTACAGTCCTACACTTATTCCTACACATCTGTTTGTTCATTTGCTCTGCATTTAGTGTGGTTACAGCACATGGCTGTAAGCAGATGTGTGGGAGTAACCAGATGTTTCCATGTGACTGAACCCTTAGTTTCTTTTATCAGATGCTGTAAAATTGTGTCAGTGTGGTTACATAATGCTATTGGACAGTAATATTTACTTATAGGTAATTATTTGGTGAATACCAGAATTGATTCCAGCAGATTACCCTTCCTTCTCCTCCTAAGTCTAAAGCTGATTAGATTGCAATGGGGTTTGAAGGTTTATTTTTGTGTGTTGTGTATGTCCCCCCTAAATGTATGAGTATCACTGATTTTTTTTTTATTTTTTTGCCAAAGAGGTAGAACAGATGAACATGGGCTTTGTCACAGTTCAGTGCTTGTGGGGCAGTGGGTTTGATCTGATTTTACCATAAAGTAAATTCATGTTCAAGTCCCAAGTTCACACACTCTTTCCCTTCTAGACTGTATAGGTCAGAATGCCTTCTAAAACAGGTATTTGGAAAAAATCAAACAGAGTTTGTTCTGCTGCAGTGCAAAATATGGGAGGAGGGATGGGAAACCTTGAAATCTCTGCAGTTTCTATGCAACAACATTGTTCACTGCTTGGTTCTGTCTTTTAATCCTTGTGGCTCTTCCAAGGCAGTTTTTTATTTTAAGTTATGATTAATTTTAAAATATGAAATTTTAAAATATGAAATTTTAAAATATGATCCTGAATGTGTTAACATTTCATTGTTACAAACTCATATTTTTGACATATTCTCTTCTGCTATGTAAGAAAAGCACACCTGAGTCAACCCCCTAATTCAGTATCCTAAATTCACCCTGGGCTGATCAGTGATAAAAGATGAGCTCTTCCACAACACTTACAAATGGTAACAGGTGAATCACTGCTTGAACTTCTGCTGGCAGGGTAATGCTAAAAGGAGGATTTAGGCATTTTAACGTTTATTAATTTAGACAGTTAATTTTTAGACTGTAGAACTTGACTTTGTGAGTTAAACATATGTGTCTGTATTTGCTCTCTATAGAGTGGAAATGTATGCCTTTTAAACCACTTTTGGGTTCAGTGATTCAAGGACTTTTCCAGTACATCTTGTTCAAGAAGGGACTTAGTGCTTTAAAAACAGTAAGGAAACCCAGGGGGAGAACGACACTGTAGGTAGAGGAAAATGCCTGCACAGAAAAGATGTGTTTCCTTTGAGTACTAAAAGATTGTGCCCGTGGCAGGAAAGCCTCCAGGCACACTTGTGTTCCGTGTCCATCACAGTTCCTTTGCTGTCACACCAATGCCTGAACTGAGCCAGGAACTTTGGCTTGGCTGGTGTCACCTGTCACAGCCACACCTCATTAGAGCCTCTGCATAATTAGAGGCATCAGGGAGTGGTGTTAGTGCTCCTCTGCAGCACCTCTGTGCTTTAGAGGTGAATGGTTTAAAGGTGGATGCTGATGTTGGAGTCGACACTTGAAGTGACAGTGGGGCAAAGATTTTCTAGTGGGTTTTTTAGCACTTAAAAATGCTAAAAGCACCAATTTCTTTCTGTCTACATCTTAGCATTTCCCAGCTGTTACTGTACATTTCAGTGTCTTCTGTACCAAATATCAGGATCCAAATCATGTTCAAGCAGACACCTCTGGCCAAGAAATAAATAAATGTGATCTGCTAGCAGAGAAGTTCAGTGAAAATAAACCAAGAAATATAAGAAAAATAGCTGGTATGTCCTGCTGACCGTAGCCAAGGAACTTCTCCAGCTTTCTGAGCAGTCCAGCCAGGGGTGGCCTGTCCAATCCAGCTCTAACAGGCACTGCAGATGTTTGTCACAAGCCTCCTACAGACAAGGGAGTACGTGCAAGCCCTTCATCTTGATCTGCCCTGGCAGGGCTTCCCTAAGGACACTCACATTCTGCATCCCACAGAGCAGGATGCTTCCCAACTACCTCATCATGTTTTCCAGTCTGAGATGGCCTAGAGAGGCTTCTAGGGTGATACAGGCTGTGGTCAGAGGAGAGGCTTGTCCCAGATCTCTGATAAATCAGTAGAAAGATTCCTGTTGAGCTATTAATTACAGTGCTAATGACCTATGTGATCCAGGTTAGGTTTGTGGGGTTTGTGGTTTTTTTCTTTCATTTCACAGGAGTACAGAAATGTTACCATGAAGATCATGGTCTTGGGTTTACAGGTTTATACAATCTGTTGAATAATAGATGAGGTAGATGAGCTTGTGTTGTGGTTTTTTGGTGGGTTTTTGGGTGTTTTTCTCTTTTTTTTTTCCTCCTGAGCTGTTTGATTTGTATGCTATTGAACATCAAGCTACTCGTATGTTAAAAGGCTTGACTGGAAGGACCCCTTCGTGAAAACTCATCAAAAAGAGCCATTACCAACTAATAAGGTGCAGAAGCAAGAGTATTCCAGCTGGAACTAACATCTCTGTAAATGACTGAGAAATAGAATTATATTATTACATTACCTTTTTTCATTAAATGCATTGCTTAATATCCTTTCTTGTTACAAAGTCCCAAAATGCTACCTGTCCTGAGCTGCATTTACAGCTCTGTGCAACTGCTCAAAGCTGAGTGGTAAAAGTTCTATTCTCAGGTCGTGAGTAGATACTCATATTGTTAGAGTTACTAGTGAAAATTAGTTGTCTCGTTGATTTTTCCCATCCTCTCCTACAAATGGTTGATTGGAAGGTTAGAGAAGACTGAAAGACAGTGATAAAAACCTGAAAGGTGTTAACACCCTACAAGAACAGACATGGAGCAGGACAGGGGTGAAATCCTGACTCAGCAGTAACAGAGAGGCCTCGTGAAGAATGCCAGAAATAATCTTATTGAGGTCATTGACTGTGGGGAGGAGAAAAAATAGGCACAGATTCATTGATAGGATTTCAAACTAAATTCGAAGCTTCCTTCTTGGAAAAGATGGAATTTTGAATATGCTTCTTCTCTTGGCTTTAGGACAGATTACAGAAGGGTCTATATTGCTGTGTAATGCATATATTAATTAATCAAAACTTCCTGTGCTGAAACACAAACTCTGCCTTTAGACTCTGATATTTTGATATGAAAAGCAGTAAGATCTGATACTCAGAAGTATTGAGATACTTGATTTTTCTCCAAAGATTTGGAGATTTGTGCTTAGATGTTTAGAGTGGATTAGAAAGGTTTTACGAACAGTAAGAGAGCATCTCCTTTGCCCTAAAATGCTAATTTCTTATGTTAATCAGTTGATGCTTCTTTCCTTACCCTTTGACATCTTCTTTGTAAAGGTTTGGGGAAATATGAAGTTTTCCTTTAAACAGTGGTTTCTGATACCAGACTGCAGGAAGTCTAAAAACTACATCCCTTTTCTTCTATTTATTCTTATTTTTCATAATTAAAGCCAGAGTAAAATTAGACAAAAGAAGCCATTGTGCGAGGGAAATTAGAAGCAGACACAAAAGAATCCCTGAAGACATATGGAAAATCCTAAAAATACTTATCCACAATATAAACAGTTAACTGGGGGACTCACTGTTCACCAGTTAGTTCTTTTGTATGTAAAAAAGTGAAATGAAGGTCATGTTTTTGAATGGTGCCTGTGATTTGGGGGGTCACTGCTGGATACATGGAGGTATCAGTGCTCCCCAATATTTCCTGAGTCACAGCCTGGACAGTCAATGCAGGAATATTTTCTGTACAAATTTTGACTGAAGAGGAAATTAAATATTCATGATCTGTGGGATTTTTAAACATAAAAAAACTCTTGAAAAAGCAACAACCATCGCCATTCTTGGCATTCCTCACTTGGCATCTTCACTGAAAGCCTAATTCCGTGCGAACTTCATGAATGTGACACTTCATCCCCCCAGTATGCCCAGGTGTTTAACCAGATTGCAGGGGAGGAAGGTTATGACAAAACATCATATCCTTTCAATGGAGACACGTAAGCCAGCTGGGCCCTTCAGCTATTTTACCAGCTTTATTTTTAACTCTGGTAGAAATGTGGAGTTCGGGAAATTGTCATTCTAGTCATTGGCTTAAGGTATGTTCAGAAATTAGGAAAGACTTGCTTGTGTCAGAACCATAGCAAATGTAAATTATGGTTTGTTGAGAGTAAATGAATTTATAGGTGCTGAGGATGTGGCCTTTTGAACTTAAGGGTGAACACAAATTACCTTTTTCACCTCTGAATCTGATCTGTCCACACTGGACTGGAGTTGACAAGGGATTAAGCAGAAAATTCTGTTGCTGCTGTTCCTCCTGTAACCTGTGCTTTTTCTGAGAAACTGGCACATTGCAATTGTAAAATGTCATTATTTCACATCAAATTTGCTGAAAAATAATGCTTACTGTTGCCTAAAAATCCAGGGAGAAAAAACTCCGGGGCAATTTAATTAGGAGATAAGATAAGGGAAGGTTTTAATGAAGCCTCTCAGGCTCTGAGAATACAAACCACGCACATCCCCTGACCCAGGTGCAATAGTTTTTATAATGATGTCCATCCAATCCCTGTTCGTCCACCCCCCGGCCTTTGCCCTGTTCTGCCCCTCGGGAATTGAGTCTGGGGGAAATTTAGGACCCCTTCTTCCTCATCTTCATCTTCTTCGGAGCACGTACAGTCCTTGGAGGCTTTCCAAAGTCCTGGGTGATATCTCATTGTCCAGGCCAGGGTGCAGATGTTCTTAAACAGAATGAAGGCCTACCTTGAAAAAGAGACTAAATATGCTACTGGAATATAGGGGGAATTGATGTGAAATGGGGTAATAGTTTTGGATATATGTAACTACTATGCTAAAGGGTAAGGCAGAGAGGGACCTGGGACTTTGGATTGACAGGAAGCTGAACATGAGCCAGCAGTGTGCCCAGGTGGCCAAGAAGGCCAATGGATCCTGGCCTGGATCAGGAACAGTGTGGCCAACAGGTCCAAGGAAGTGATTCTTCCCCTGGACTCAGTGCTGGTGAGGCCACCCCTGGAGTGCTGTGTCCAGTTCTGGGCCCTCAGCTCAGGAAGGACATTGAGGTCCTGGAGCAGGTCCAGGGAAGGGCAATAAGGTTGGTGAAGGGACTGGAGCACAAGTGCTGTGAGGAGAGGCTGAGGGAGCTGGGGCTGTTCAGCCTGGAGAAGAGGAGGCTCAGGGGAGACCTCCTCACTCTCTACAGCTCCCTGAAAGGAGGTTGTAGCCGGGGGGGGTTGGTCTCTTTTCCCAGGCAACTATCAGTAAGACAAGAGGGCTCGGTCTTAAGCTGTGCCAGGGGAGGTTTAGGTTGGATATTAGGAAGAATTTCTTTCCAGAGAGGGTGATCAGGCATTGGAATGGGCTGCCCAGGGAAGTGGTGAATTCTCCATCCCTGGAGGTTTTTAAGACAAGACTGGATGTGGCACTTAGCGCCATGGTCTAGCAACCGCAACTGTAGTGAATCAGGGGTTGGACTTGATGATCTCAGAGGTCCCTTCCAACCCAGCTGATTCTATGATTCTATGAACTACTTCTTAAACCTATAAAAATTAAAAAAAAAAACCAAAAAATCAAAAAAACCCTGAGGCAACATTACTCATATTGCCCCTCAAGCGACAAGTGACGTGTGGGTATTACCAAGCTGTGCCATTTAATCTGACGAGACACCTTTATCACGGCCCTCATGTAGCACAGAACGAAGCCCAGTTTACATGAATCTCTTCTTACCTTCTGCCACAGGTCCAGGCCGTTTTGAGGAGACACTGGAACCAGTACAGAATCCAGTTCGAGCACAGCTTTAGCCACTCGGATGCCATGCGCACGGCGTCCTACACCGTGTCCACCATCAGCGACGTCCCAGGCTACAGCTACAACCACGACTGCACCAGTGAGCACCTCAACGGGAAGGGCTACCATGACATGGAGAGCGTGGTTTTAAAGACTGAGAAGCTCTATGGCTGAACTGCCGAGGCCTGGCCCGTGCCGGCGCGCTCGCCCTCCCGAACTCCCAGTCGGATCGAGTGACTTCATGGCCAGAAGATTTTTTACCTAACTCGGGATGATGTTCTTTCCCCGAACAATGCAAACTAAACAGGCGCGTTTTTTGTACGTATGTATACATATATATATATATATGCATATATACGTTTGTTTGTTTCTGTGTATCGAGTATGGACATCTGTACATATATATCTATATATGTATGTGCATTTATATAAGGTTACAAACTTTGCCTCTTCAGTTTCTACTGTGTAGACAAAGTTGGCAATTTTTTGTACAAAGGGAATCAATGAAGGATTTCTTATTTTCTTGGGAGTTTGTTGTAAGACTGTGCTGTGTTGAAGCCACTTCATTTGCCTATAGAATCTTATACCAGACTCTATTGTCTTAACCTAAAATAGGACAAAACAAAATGGTTAAAGTAGGTGCAATAATAGCAATAGGTTATCCAGGTTATTTTTTGTGTCCAGCATTTATCTGACTGTCAAAAAAAGCCCAACAGGTAGTCTGAGGAAACAGATATTGCTGGTTTGGTTAAAGATATTGACAGTTTGGTTTGGCCAGTTTGGGTTTTTTCCCACTATTTTACATCAAGCATAGAGACACCAGTTCAAGGCTGAGTCTCTACGTGCTGCAAGGTAATATCTTGCAGCAAGCTTTGAGCAATTTTATTTAAGCTATTTTGGCACATTCAGAGATGCCTCCTTCTCCTGAAGCGTATGGAAGTTTCTTCCTGCTTTAAAACAGACAAGATTGATGAGGCCTCACTGCCAGAAAGAAAAGGAGTAATCTGAATAACTGCAAACCCTTCCAGACACTAACAAGTAATTGCAGCTGATGGAACTTCACTGTGTGCTGAAGGAATTCACTCAACCCAGAGAAGACCATGTACAGGATTTGTTGTAGCATTGTTCTCATTTTATTTTTAAGTATTTCCCTGGCCATATGCTTGGTAACTTATTCCTTCATTCTTGGGCAAGGTTTTGATTAATTTTGTGGCTTTTTTTTTTGTTGTCTCAGAGAATCATGCAAGACTGAACACAGTGCACATGACATACTACCTTTAAAGCCAGTGTATGAGGTTCAGACTAATCAAGCAAACTACTGTTAGTAATTGTCATTATTTGGAAAATCCAATATAAAGTTTGTTTTATAAAGAGTCCAAACATTGTGGATTGAGACTTTTAATAATATTTTGGACCGCTTGATTCTGAATCTGCCTCAGTTACTCAGCTTAGAACAGTACTTTATATGTTGTTTCTTTGGTTCTACTGGTGCATAAAGGTCTCACTGAAACCGAGGAGGTTGTCAGGAAGTTCTTGAGGAAATGTGTCTTTATAGAAATCTATGTTTTTGTTAAATCTTTATGCTTTAAAGCAGTCGTAGTTTTGTGAAGTGAAATGACAAAAATGCTCTCAAGAATGAGGGCGTGAAATGAGGTGAGTTCAGAAAAGTCCTACTGAAAATTAAAAGTGCAAGAAAAAATTTTATACATTTAATTTGCAGATAAGTATACTTGAAGTGGGGAAAAAACAAAATGAAGTGGAAGAAAAAGTAGATGCTGGAACAGACAGACTATTATGCTAATTAATGTATATCTGGTGCATGTAAACCAGTCCAAAAATCGAAAGACAGTTCTTTCTGAGACCATTTCAGTTTTAAATACTTAATTTTGTATATGAACACCTTGACTCTAACATTTAAACATTTTTGTCAGTAGCTTTTCTGTAAGCTTCACTAGCATCTAGGTAACTTGTTGTCACAGTGTTTATTAGTTTGTGACTTCATAAGGCTTTAAATATTTTGTATTTAGAAGGAAAACATTAGGAGGATGTGGGAAGTTCACGCCACTTGCACCTTTCCATATTGTTTTTACAGTTCTTACGTCTGGAGTTTGAATTTAGAAACTGTTTTATTAATGATTTAGTTTCACAATATAGAATCTCGGCTAGGACGCACAAATCCCTTCTCTTCTTTTGCAAGGCTGCCTGGTTGGCTGGTGGGATTTGGAAAATCTGTTGGATTCTGTACTGTAGAGCAGCGTGAAATCTGGCAACCAGATGTCACAGACTCTAAAACTGTGAGAATACAGTAAGGATGTACATGATTAGAGGCCACTTACAACTCTGCTTGCTGATCTAGGTAGTGTTACTTAAAATTGGTGCAATGTTCTGAAAATATTAGAGGTGCAGAAAATCCCTGCTCTGGCATAGCAGCTTTACACTTGTGGGACCAGATCATCAACTGGTACAAATCTGTCTTGAGTTCCATTTGCAGAACCAACTGGTACCAGCTGAGAATCAAAGCCCAGGCAGGTATCTGTCCATTTTAAAGTACTTTAAATCCCTGATGGCTTATTATTAGACAATTATTTCATGGTACCTGGTGGGTTGTTGTCATTAAAACATAAGTGATGGTTTAGAGTGTGACACGATATTAGACTTTAATTTAGCTTCTCAGCTAGGCAGTTAAAATTTCGTAGCCTATAGATTTTTATCATTTAATGCCAAATAAATACTAATTGCTGTTTGCTCTCTGTCCTCTATTAGAGAAACCTGTAATGGTAATTTAGGGGGAAAAAAATTGTTTTTTCCACAGAAATTATCCTCCTTGTAGGTGGACACTCACAGCATGCCTCTAGGCACACATCTGTCTTCACTTTGGAAAAGAAACATACATCCAGCTGGATGTGCAAGAAAATGTTTGTGGCTGTGGAGAGATCTCTTTCCCCTCTCTTTATGAAGTTAGATACCCTATTTTCTAATTTGCATTGGAAAATACCAATTCCTTATTTTGTCTTCCTACCTCACCTTTTTCGCTTTCTACATAACTGAGAGAAGCATCTGCTACTTAATATGTTTTCCTGTCGCCATAAATTAAAATCAGATCCTTATGCTGATTTCTCATGGCTGATCTTCTACTTTGCAGAAGGTTGTAGGTCTTTATCTGTATTCTCTGGGATGGAAGTAAAAGGTTTTGGTGGGCCTGTGAGATTCCTTTGAACATGCAAATAGTTACCTGTTATTATTTGCTCTTTCTTTTTTTTTTCTTTTTTAATTTAGTGAGGATTTATTGTATCAATCTCCAGGGGCTACAGAAATAGTTGTCTTATATTTGTTATCTGTAACACCAGCATGTTAGAATTCTATGAGAGAAAATGTCTATTTTTTATGCTACTGTCTTCAATTAATAAAATGCTCCACTGCAGGATCCCCTCAGTTGTTTGTTTAATGGTAGCATTTATGCTGTGTAGTTTTTCATGGTGATGATCTGCTCGACTATTTGGCTGTAGAAATGCTGCAACACGTACTCCTTTTCATGTCAAGAAACATTTGGGCTGGAAACCAGACACCACTCACATATTGTACTATGTAAATAAGATTAATAGAAGCTATAGCATTGTATTTATTGCTTACACTAAGAATGAAATGGAAAAAAATGTGAAGTTATTTTTTTTTTGGTTGTGCTTTATTTTCACCTTGTTCATATGACTCATCATGCATTTTAATTGCTGAAAGAAGTATTGTTTGAGATCAATAAAATATTACTCCAATTATTCACATCTCTTGTGCTGTAGTATAGAAATAACAAAGCTGATCTAAAGTAGGCTTTCCCAGATGTCTTAACTGTGTGGTAATTAAATATTAACCCAGAGAGAAAGTAATTACATAGAATTACTAACAATTATTCTGCTTTTAAGCGTTTGTTTATTTAATACTTATATTTTTAATGCAGAGTGTTGCATTTCTGGAGGATAATATAAGAGGACTGGACTTAAAATCATTTACTCAAAGGTTCATATTTCAATTTCTTGTCTTCCAATCCACCTTTTTAATAAAAAGTTATTAATACTTACTTATGTTAAGCAAAATTTTCTGTTTCATTGTGAGCTAGCAGCAGAATAGAGTCTAAATTAAACATACCTGTCTTCTTCATTCTATCAGTCTAGGTGAAGGTCGATAAGCAAATCTGAGTTCAAGAAAAGTAGGCAGTCTTATTTTCTTTTTAAGCCAAATATTTAAACACACAAGGAGATCCTAAATACTGATTCTTAATACTAGTGTCTGCACATTACCCATATTTAAAGTGTGTTAATGTCCAATCAAAAAATGCACAATCACCTGACTCTCATTCCTGACTTTTGAGCAGGAGCCTGTTGTTCCAGGTTATTTTGTTGATCTTTACTTCCTAGGACCAAATGTCAGTCAGTGGAAATGCTACTGCTTACAATATTTTGCACTCAGTGCCCAGCAGTAGAGAAAGTAGAAAAGTAACACAAGTGATATCTGCAGTAGCATTTGCAATTGGAGGATAAGTGCCAAAAAGCAATTAAACACAGTCTTTTGATCCAGAAAGAAAAATGAAAGAAAAATAACATACAGCATCCTTACCTCTCTAGATAAAAGTAAACAGTGGTTCTTACACCTTTTAAATAATTTTAAAAGAGGAAATGCTCTTACAGCACAAGTAGCCTTGCAATATTTAGGCATGGCAACAAATACATGAGAAAATAAAGAAAACAAACCTATTGCACAGGATGCCATTCTACTTTCTGCAAGACACAAAGATTGCTGCCTTTGAAAATATGTCAAGTGCTCTAATAGTATGTCTTGCATGTGCTTGTCATGGCAGTCACCATCGAAGTCAAAGTCTAATTCAAAGCGTTAGCATTTGACTGTTATCTGAGCCAAAACACCTGTGTGCCAAGAAAATACAAAATTCCCTTTGAACTGGTGGAGCAAAACATACCAAAAGTGAGTAATTGTTAAACACACAGCCTGCAAGCTGATCTGCTGACGTTGAAGATAATTTAACAGGCTTAAAGCAACGGTGTTAAAATTAAAACTCCGGCGATCGTGAGTAAGCTGCTTTGGAGCTAGTGCTGGACCACAGAGTGAGCTCTCTGTGCACTGAGAGTCATCAATAGCTCTTGAGGAAGGACAAGCTGAAACTCAGTGGGAAAGTGCATCGTATCACATTTTGTTCAGCACACCAGTTTGTGTTCAAAGCCACACTGGAAGCCAGGGTGAGCGCAGCAGGTGGCCGTGCCGACACAAGCGCCCCGCAGCCCTCGGGAATGTGGCTGCTGGGAGGATCGTGTAGCACCACTGCACTGCTGCTGTACCAGGACAGAAGGGAGGAATAAAGAGCTCAGAATAAAAAGTAAAGAATAAAGGAATAAAGAACCCAAATGTTCTTTGGGAACAGAGGATAATTCTTACTTATAACTGAAATAGCGATAACACAAAAAATGCCTCCGACGCATAAGGAAACACAGATCTGAACATAAAAAAACTCAGGGGGAAAAAAAACCCAATCAGTCTTTTTTCAAATCCCCCACAAAAGCCTCAGTAATGGCTGGTTTCACATAACCTGCTCCTATAAATAATCATCAATGAACAAAGCAAACGGTTTTTCTTGTCATTCCATCCTTACGTGCTGTGGACATTCTCTTTTTTACAAGAGCCCAGCTCTAAACTGTAACAAGAGCCTGACTGGAAGGTCAGAGGTGGCAGACCCCTGCTTATAATTAGAATTATTATCTATCAGTCACCCTACAGCTGTATGTCTTTAACACCTTTTTAACCATAGTGCCCAAATGAACAATTTCAATTCATCCACATGGAGTTCATGCTTCATTTGAGATAAATGGCATACAGGATTGCTTTTTAAATTAAACTCAGTGTTATCACCACACCCAAAATAAAAATGTTCACCCCTAAAATGTAAAGTTATTTGCAACTACAACTCCTAAAGACTATTTTAAGGCTTTCTTTCCCTCACCAAGTTTTACCACTTTCTAAAGGAAAACTTTTACAAAGGGAAAAATATCATGTGATTAGTGCTAACACACAAAGCTTAATACATTGTTCTGTGCAAATTTAACAGAACACAAATACAGAAAACTCAGAGCTTGTTTGCTGAAAAAGTGCTTGCACATTATTGCTAATTCCTGATTTAAGATGAACAAGCTTTCCTGGAAATTCAGGTTTCACACTCAGTATTGCATAAAAATATTTAAGAAAACAAAATGCTGAATTAGTAGGGAACAACAATATTTAGATGCTACAGAAAGTATATTGCTATCAAAGAGTTCTGTTATTTTACAGGCAATAAAGATGTTAATAAAAACTTGGCAGGATATGATGGAATTAAAGGGGGGGGGAAAGTAGAATAAACTATTTTATGCCTGGTATATAGCACATTTTTTTAATGTGCTATAAAGAGGTTTAAGATCAGAGTACTGTTACCTTTCATACCATACACTTATAGACTCAGACAAATTATCAGGACTTGGTCCTTTAAGTTCCCTGGATGTAAGATCTTACACCTCGGAGAAGAGCTGGGAACACAAATACTTTCACATTTTCCTCAGCTAACCTTGAATATGAACCAAATACGTGCATTTAACAGAGAGCTCCAAAGCACATTTGGCTGGGTTTCCCAGAAGGATCTGCAGCCATATATTTCACAGAATAGTGTCCATAGCCCGATTTGTTCCTGCTACTCACAAAGAACTCCCACCTTGTGACTCCTGGTGGACTCCAGGAGCTGTCCTTAAGCACTGGGCCCTCCTGTCACATTTTGGGCAGGTGATGACGGGAGGATTTCCCTTATTCAAGGGTTTCTTTCAGTGCTCTCTGGGCATTTAGCCACCGGGGTAGTTCAGAATCTGCAACAAGAACCAAGTTCACAGCAAGAGATCTCAGTCTGAGATGACCTGAAAAATCATAACGGGTTTGTATTTGCTACAAGACTGAGAAAACGTTTCCCCCTTTCTGTGAGAGGAAAATGGCAGTAGCTAATCACCTGTTATTTTTCCTCACATGGACTTGTTTATGACAGGAGTGCTGTAAATAGCCTGCTCTAGCTGTAATTAAAAAGCTAATTAAAATGATCTGTAGTTGGAATGTAAAAAATTCTCAGAGAAGGAGGTTGAATCAAGAAGCTTCCACAGAAATAAGAAAAATATTGAGAGTAAAAATGGAAACATGCTAGCACCAGAACTCTGCTGCAGACAACTACAGGACTACTTGCATTTATGTTCTTTCATTATATAATAGAAAAAGATTTTTATCTTTTAAGCCATGTAATGTGGCAGTTTTTTAGAAATACAAGCACTTAACGTGGTAAAATGCATCTCTTTATGTAAGTTCTAGCAAAATACTTTGAGTTTTGCACCTTGCTGTCTTTTCCAGTACTTCACTAGCACTGGCATGATTTGTTATTATTTCAAACTATATCTTCCTCTCATTTCTTAGCATTCACCAAAGATCAGCACCCAGCAGTTATCCACATTGCTGCAAGATACTTTCCTTTCCACCAGCTGTCTCCAAAGGTCTTGGAAACTGGAGGTCATCCTGCTCCAGGCCAGCACCTTTTCCCAGCCCTGCCAGCTGTGCCAGGACCACAGGGCATTCACCAGCACCCACTGATCTCAGCTGAGGTGCACTTGGCACAGGGATGAAGGAGGTGGAGCCTCAGAGACTCATTAACTCACACCCATTTCCCCAGCAAAGCTGTTCTGGCACTCTGGAATAACTGGCATTGCTCCTTCCAGCAGGGAAGAATGCACTGAGCTGGTCTGCTGGCTGTGCTCTCCTCGCTGTGCTGTGGAATCTCTGGCCCTCTCCTCAATCACTCCCTGTTTATGTCTTTTTAATGCTGTTGAAACAACTGGAGGGAGCAGGAATCCCCACCAGTTTTTAACATGCAGCAGCAGCTGCGAGTCGAAAGCCAGAAAAATCTAAGAATTTGTCATATTTCTAATCCAGCAGAAGCATAAAATAAATAAAGCCTGGAATTACTGAATGTACATAGACAGCATGAGCACACTGCAAGCAAACAACGCCAGGAGCGCGGGTGCAATCCCTGTACAGGCCATTCACTTAAGAGCTGGACTTGATGGTCTTTCTGGGTCCCTTCCAACTGGGTCCCTTCCCTTCTCTGATTGTGACCAAAGACAATATTAACATGCAAACATGGTTTCACATAACCTGCTCCTATAAATAATCATCAATGAACAAAGCAAACGGTTTTTCTTGTCATTCCATCCTTATGTGCTGTGGACATTCTCTTTTTTTACAAGAGCCCAGCTCTAAACTGTAACAGGAGCCTGACTGGAAGGTCAGAGGTGACAGACCCCTGCTTATAATTAGAATTATTATCTATCAGTCACCCTACAGCTGTATGTCTTTAACACCTTTTTAACCATAGTGCCCAAATGAACAATTTCAATTCATCCACATGGAGTTCATGCTTCATTTGAGATAAATGGCATACAGGATTGCTTTTTAAATTAAACTCAGTGTTATCACCACACCCAAAATAAAAATGTTCACCCCTAAAATGTAAAGTTATTTGCAACTACAACTCCTAAAGACTATTTTAAGGCTTTCTTTCCCTCACCAAGTTTTGCCACTTTCTAAAGGAAAGTGCAAAGCCCATAGAGCGGTGTTATTAAAAGCAAACAAACAAACCCCAAAACACCAAAGAGAAAAACAAACAAAAAAAGATACTCATAGAGATACGGACTGTCACTGATTTAACTCCAAAAACAGTCTCCCTTCTGTCATTGCAAAAGAATTGTACTTTAGAATAAAGGAAAATTGCATGTCCCTCTCTTTGTAGACATTCTCCACTGGTTTTGCAAACACAGACATGTGTTGAAAAGTTGAAAGGGAGGCTGAGGTATTTTCCACCAGCACCAGTGGGTACAGCCCACTGCTCAGGAGAAAGGATAGGGTAGCAACTTCACACATACTTCTCTTTTTCCTTTTCCTTCCCTAATTTCCCTTCTTTTATGCACAACATAATATCATCTGGCCTCAACTGCAGTGATTAGACATGGTGATGAACTCAGCCATTCAGCCCAGTTCCCTACAATGGGTGCCAAGACAAAGAAATCATTCCTATTTCTGTTAAAGCAACATTTTCTGTTAAAGGTATTGACTGTCAAGTTTAAATACTATCTCCTGTTTCTAGACTAGATAAGAAAGAGATTCCCACAGACTTAAGTAAAACAGTAAACAAGTAAAAAAAAAAAGTAAATAAGTAAATAAGATGTCTGGACCATCCTAACTGTCTTGAAGTCAGCACAAACTATTTAAAGCTTGAAAATACTTTCTTTTTTAATAATGCCTCCTTCGGTTGCAACTGAGAGCAACAGTATAATGAGATTGATTAGCCTAGTAATGATTCATTCTGAACTGTAACTAAGTAAATTGTAGAGAACTGGCATGGGTTTGGATTAAATACTTGTGGGTATGCATCATTAAATAAATAGAATTTTTTAAAAAATCGTTTTCCTTGCTTGCTTCCACCTAATCCTTGCATTGGCACTGTTGCCACAGTCACAAATCAGCAGCATCTCTGCAGTCTACCCATGGAACACCTTGGCACGTTCCATTCACTGACTTCTCAACAACCACAAGGAGACCACAGATTTCAACCAGTGCTGCATTTGACCAGCTGACCCTGCAGCCTCTGTGTTCATTTTAACTTTCTTATATGTGTTCTGCACTGTCTTTGAGGCCCTATACATCTCTTTCAAAGCATTTATTTAAAGCAGCCTCTGAAAGTGCATTATCACCCTACAGGCAGGAAATGTGAGTTACCCCAAAGGGAGAGAATGTGCTCTGAGGTACATTAAAATACACAGTGAAATATAAAATTAACAATGTCTTCAGAAAACGGACACCAAAATTATCACCTTTTCCAGGCCTGTTGTATTATGTGTTCAGGTCCAGAATGAACTGAAAGTTGTGATGCAATGAAATCACAATGTATGTACATCTGGCTGCAGGGCACAGCTGGAAAGAAGAAAAGGGGTACCTCGCAAAAATGGGTTCCCTTGTCGCTAAGATTAGAGGGTTTTTATCACTGCTGCCTCAATGCAATCATTGTCAGGATACTGTAGTGGATCTCCTTTTCTGGACCCCATGTGATTTTTAACAGTCCAGATAATGGACTGGCTTGATAATTACAGGTCTAAGATTACACTTCATTGCATAAGAGATGATTAAATTTAAAGGACAATCCTGGCAGATATTTCTGTGTCATCATCTTCATACTCTGTTTTTCAAATAACACATCTCAAGGGACATACTAAAGACACATGAAACATGATTCAGTATGTTCTTTTGAATGCAGACAAATGCCAAACTGGCTTTTCCTCTTGTACAGTATAAAAAACTATTTAAAAATTGAGAACATGAGATGCCCTCAGTTACGAATAGATGGTGAAAGCAGCATGTTCTCATTTTCAGTGATGACAGAAAGCACAGTTCAGCAAAAAATGCTTTGTTTCTCCCCACTGGCTTTGAACTTGTGCATTATATTTTTGTAAGCTCTCTTCATCATCTCTAAATCCTTGGCATGGGCATGTGATAGGAAATTACAATATTATAGTGCCTCCAACTATGTGTCATTAAAATTATTCCTCTCTGCTTTGAGGCTCACAGTTAATTCCTCTGCAGATTGGGGTAAGGGCCTCTGAGGTCTGCAGCACATGAAGCTGTGAGCCCCAGACCTACCAAGCCTTGCAGTGGGAGTGCAACAGAGGGGGACCTGTCCTGCCAGAGCTCCAGAAGCTGCAGGCAGGCCCTGAGCTCTCAAAGATAATTGCTCACAACAAGATCCATTTTTACCTCAAGGTCTCTGACCACCCAGCCATGCTGGCAGTAAACTACGGCAGGGATCCTTTTTAGTTGACACTGTCTGACACTGGATTTTTCCTCTTCTTTCCTGTAAGCCATGTAGGAACACCTGCAAGAGGAAAGCTCCTTGAGGCTTCCACCTCTCATGTGAATGGGACCAAACATATTCTGATCTTCTTTTGTTTATAGATTTAGTTTATTTAGCTAACTTGCCTCCTTTGAGTCCATGTTGGCTCTGTTCTAAGAGCCAAGATGTTCTTTTCAACAGCTAGTATCTTTTTTTATGTTTTTTTGTAAATCTTCTGCAGCACCCATCAGCAAGTGCTTCCTTCACACACTGGCAGTTGACCACAACAGCTATTCCAGACTAGTTATTCCAGAACTCCCATTGTGAACACTGTTCCTCCAGAATAAAAAAGGGTCGTGTTTCTTTCATCCCTAAATTGCTTTATTTATGTTGTAAGAAAACATTTTAAACCATAAACTATTTTTTTCTGGAATATCTACTCTGGCAGAATTCCAAGCACAGTTGTCCCATCAGCAGCTAAGGGGGAAGCAAAACAAAGCTCTCCAGGAGTGCAGGCCATATTTTGAATCTATAAATCAGCATACCCTAGTATTAGGCCCTTGAAGAATCTTTGTTTAGTAATTTTGTACTAAAAATTAACTGTTCTTGTATGGTTGCCACATGACTCCATGTCTGGTATGGCCCAGCATTCAGCAAATAGCCATGATGGTAAAAATGCACTGGTTTAGCTTATCATTTTCCTAGACACAGAAAAGGGAAGATATCTCGGTTTGTTGAAAGACAAAATGAAAAAAAAATATTGCAGAAAGCTTATATTTATTTATAAGCCCTCAAGGACTGTGCCACTAAATATCTGTGTGTTTTACAAATGCACAAAAGCACAGATATTGCAACCAGCATTTGAAGGAGCACTAAAGGCTGGATGCTCCAGCCAATTCCCCCCTAATTTTGGCTTGGGGCCCGTGTAACTCCTCTGAACTCAACAGGCTTCAGTGTATCTGACATCAGAATCTTCACCCTGGAGGAGCTTACTTGGAGACAAAGAAACAAACCTATTCTTTTCTCAATTTAGGCCACACGAGTTCAACATGTTTTTCTGTTAACAGCAGTTGAACGTGCTAACCAGCGAGATTTCAATCAGCAAAAAGCTCTGAGGAATCAAATCCACAGGAATTTTCAAGACTGCCTTACCTGCGCAAGCTCCTGGTCTATCATACTTTATCTTTTGCCACACAGAGAGAAATATGTTGTATAAGAAGTCTAAAAGAAATATGCCAGACCTGCACTCTTTGGTGGAAATCAGTGCCCTTCATATGGGACAGGATGCAGAATTGCTGCTCTTGGTTCATCTGCTGCTGGGATCTTTATCAGAGGTGATTTTTTAGTACATGAAAGATTAGATTCTAAATGGTATAGCAATAAAATAAAATGTTACAGACTAAACTCCATTTCCATCACTCCAGAAAAAATACAGTAATTAAACACCCCTCTAAGATATCAATCAACTAAAGTGGTTTTTTTTAGAAGTTATTTACTTTATTAACTTTTTAAAGTTATTTTTAAAGTTATTTACTTTTATTAAAGTTATTTAAATTGTAGTTTCCAAGTATTGAGGATAGTGAAGGAAATAATTGTTTACTTTCAGAACAACTTGAAGTACATCAAAAATAGGGAACACAAAATGCAAAATTCTAAAATGCTAGAAATTTCCCATATTCCCTTCTCTCTGGTCTTTTGTCATTAAGATCAACACACCTGGGGTTTATATATTACTGTTAATCTGATAACAGTTAACATAACATTATATGCATAGAACCACAGAATGGCCTGGTTGGAAGGGACCTTAAAGGTTATCTTGTTCCAAGCCCCTGCCACGGGCAGGGACACCTTCCACTAGATCAGGTTACTCCAAGCCCCATCTAACCTGGCCTTGGACAGGGGTGGGACAGCCACAACTTCTCTGGGCAACCTGTGCCAGGGCCTCACCACCCTCACAGTGAAGAATTTCTTCCTAATATCTGATCTAAGCCTGCCCTCTGTCAGTTTGAACACCCTACAAGAGATAACAGCACACTGGCTTTATGTCTTTAATAACATTTTGGATCTTCTTACCTTGAACAATAGTCCTAGATTTTATCAAAAAATCATTAATATAGCATTCATAATTTAGGAAAAATAAAACTGTGTGTTTGTTCAGTGTTTTCTGATGTCACTAAAAGCAAAGGAGTGCTTTGGGCTCTGTCCTTTTAGCCAGTGTGCTCAAATCCTTAAACGATTCCAGGTTTATATTCAATTTGCAAATCCTGCTTTTGTATCTAAAACACTCATCTGTCTACTCTTCGAAAGAGAAGAATTTGCCAGAATAATTTCTGTAACAGAATTCTTTTCCTCTCAGACAGTTTCAAACAGAGTGGCCCGTCCGTGACGCCAGACTTTCTTTTCCCCAGCCCAACCCAATTAAATTACAAACATTTTTCTTCATCTGATCACAATAGCACTAAGATTTGTTAGTGCCTGTGATGCACAAGCCACAGAAGTCCAGTTTTGCTTGCAGCTGGACAGTGCCAGTAGTTTTCTTGGAAAAATCTCCAAACAGCTGAAGTTTACCCATGTCGTCCGGGTAACAGAACTGCTCAGACCAGTCACCCAGACCTCGGTCCAGCTCCCATCCCATTGCAAAGCAGCAGTGTCACATTGCTGATTCATACAGCTGCACTGGGCAAAAATGTCTCCATTAAGGCACCTTTCCAAGGGACTTCGACCTACTCTGACCTGCTCGTAAATCTGCACGCTCACCTCTTTCCCAGGGTTGTTACATCCAGTGTCATAAATTACACTATCCTTTAGCTACACACGGACGTTCCTGTTTCTTTCCAATGTTGTTCTGAGCCTCTGTGATGATCTCCTCTTTCCTTTTTTAGGTTTCTAACTAAATCCCTATATTACTTTGTTGCTGAACACAGGGCAAATATATCTGGCAAATCATAGCCTGCTGCAAGGGAGAGTCTGAAAGGTCACAAGTTTGTGCTCTGTTTCTTTAAATTAGTATAGAAAAATACCAACTGTTGGAAAAGTATCTGTCATGGTTATCTTTCAAATAATATTTTTTAAAGAAGTGAAAATATTCCCTTTTTTATTTAATTATTTTTGAGTCTTTTCATACAACACAGCCCTTTGGATGAATTTGCTCTTTCCTACAACAAGGGCTCATTCTTGTTTCTCTGTATTTCTCCACAGAATGATAACTATCCAACTGTGGACACAGGAGTGCTAGGCTCTGCTTACAGCTTTCTTCATGTCACCTGCAGAATGGATACTTAAATCTTGCTAGCCCATAGTTGAACATGAATGAAAAGCATACTGGAGAGGCTAAGTGTTCTTGGTCACAAAAACCTCCAGATGATCTCTCTATATTAAACTGATATTAAAAAGATTTAAGAAATTCTTTCTAGCTTCCAATACAATGGGCTTAGGTCAGGTAGTTGTATGTTGAAGCCATGCATAATACTCAAAGTGGAGTGAAGATGCCTTGTCTATCAAGACGAAAATACAGATTAATTCAATGCTGGCTTTTTTTCAACTCATACTGAATTTATATGTGTGAAATAAAGACAAGTAAAACTGGAAAAAAAATATTACCCAAAGACATCAGAAGTTTTCTCCAAAGAGATTTGCTCCTAAGAAAGATACTTACACTGCCTGTCATGTAATTTTGTGAATTTACTCTTTTTTCCTTCTCACTGACAGCGAGGGAATGCGAACTTTGAACAGTGACCGTGAAATGTTCAAAACACTCTCAGATTATTACCATTATTTCAATTTCTTAAACTGTACTAACAGTAATGTTGAGAGGACACACAGCAATTTCAGCAACCCAAATTCAGTTATTCACAATGAGCAAGAGCCACCCTGGAGGCAACACGGTTCCCAAGCTAGAGATTTTCTAATTGCTTGTCTCAAGATGATCAGGATCAAAGGGTACAAGGCCCAGGGGCTGGAGGAATTTCCTCCTAAGAGATCACTGAGCTGTTTTGCCTGGAAATAGTATTATTTGCCTACAATGCAATGATATATTTCGGGTGCTGTTAGATCTTTTCATTCTTCCTCCTGCGTCCTCCATGACAGATAAACCTTCTAGGGTGAATCATGCACGTAACAAAATGAGTTATTGAAGACAAGAAGCTGAAAATAAATGCTTTTCTTACATTGAGTTCATATGCATTTTGTCGAAAGGGTTAGAAAAGGAGTGCTTGATAACTGAATTACTGTGCTTCCTTACTGAAGTCACTTCCTGATAAGCAGCCAAACTAATTTGCTAAAATGAACGAGAGAGTCACAACTGGTGTAGTATCATTATGACTAAGACAACCTATGTTATTTACTTCTAAACGATATGTACAAGCCAAATAAGAACATTATGAATGTCTTGAAGTATCCAGTTTTCTACACTCAAAGGGGTAAAACCATTTACAAGAAACCACTGTCAAAGATCTTAACACTGCCTTCAACCTTAACCTTTGTTTTTATTTTCTTTCCCAAAGTGAAGCCTTCACCTCAGCAGGTTTGGCAGGTAATAAACCATATTTTCATAAAATATGTTCAAAACACAGACACGCATAAAAAACCCCAAGAAACCACAACTTCCACCTGAAACTCACAATGAAATAAGCACAAGATTATTCCACAGAATATAAAAAGAGATTTGAATTATGATATCTATAGACTATAAGGTTAAGTAGCACTGAATATATTTGTAGGACTTTTCAGTATACCTGAAATCAAAGGGAACACACAAACTCCAAACATCTCAAAAAACTTTCCTGAAAGTTTTAATAAAGCCATTCCTGCTGTTATATTGGAAGTAGTTCCCACCCTCAATAAAGTTCTTTCGTGTTCTGCCATCATGTCAATGACCCTTTGTAGTCAATGCTTCGTCTTCTGTAAGAAACCAAGCCAGAGGAAGTAGCTTTCTTCTCTTCTACTTTTCTAGTAAGTACATTTTCACTGTTATGACCTTGAATTAAGGTCTGAAATGTTCTGAATTAGAACATTTGGTTGCACTTTAAAAAAGCTCATTCGGTTTAGAGCAATGAGCTCGAAAACCTTCCCAAAAATTCTGCTGACCAGAAAGCTTTCTGTTTCTGCCTTTTAGGCTGTTTAGCTACAGAATTAGGGCTGATAATTAACCTAATGCTTAAAAGCTATCAATCCTTTATGGGGCCACCCTTAAATTAATTTTAAAAACTCTGTGCTACTGCAATTTATGGACTCTCAGGTGGAAGTAACAAGATTTCCAAATGTTCTTTATCAAATCTACCACCCTCCTGGCCCTCTCCTGCTGAAGACAGACGTAATGGTCTTTCTGGACTTACTTCAGTCAGGCACAAAGTCTGAGCCTGCACACACAGCTTAAAGTATTTCAAATTTACCTTTGTTGAACAAGGGCCAGAATTTGTAATGAAGCGCTTAAGGAGAGCATCCACATGAGCAGAATGTTCCACAGAGGAGCTGCAACAACAGCAAAATTGTGTTTGAGACAGTGCATCAGCACGTTGTTGCTCAACATGCTTCATTCCCATTGCAACCTAAAATGCTGGAAATCCGCCCTGTGTAAATGTGGTGTTTTGTTAAGGAGAATACAAACCTTACAGGGGCCTGCCCACAGCATCAGACATAGAAGTCAGGCGACAGGGAAGACAACTAGAGTTTACCTGTCACTGAAGCCCCCAACTCAAGCAAATGGTAAAATACCAGTTTTTACACTAATTATTTCCTACTAAGCATTTCCCTGAACTAAAGAGCTGATACTCTAGGAAGGAGCTGGTTCACTAGCAAATTTTAGGCAGAAAATTATTTTTAAACTTAAAATATTCCCGCTATTTGGTACAGTGGAGCTGATATCAAACTCTGCACAGAAATAAACACAGGCACCAAATCTGGTACCACAAACTGAACTGTGGAAGAGGCAGTAGCATCCAGAGCCAAATTTGTTAAGCCTTATCTTAAAATAGCTCTTACTTTTGGTGATTATTTTGCAATGTTGACAGGCTACATTTCCAGCTTCTTGGGCTGTATCCTGAACCTGACCAGCTCTGTACTGGAAGCAGGAGGTTTCAAATATAGAAATATCTCTGCCACTAGCACCAATTTCAGGTTGTCCCAGGCTGGTTCATACTGGGTGTGTCTCAGTGGTTATGCTGAAAGCCTGTGGGCAGTTTGTGATGGTTGGAGGAATTGTGTCAGTGGAGCTTGAGAGACGGGATGAGCGTGTTAAGGATGCTGCAAAGTAATAAAGCATATTTCAGAGAACATAAGGTGGTGAACAAAACCACCAACAGATTTCATGTACTAACCTCTGTAGAAAATATTTCCTACCTAACCACATTTGGGAGTGTTGGTGATTTCACTGTGTGTGAAACAGTGTGATATTGCCAGTTAGGAAAGAGGATCTAAAAAAACCCGGCAGTGAAAACCAACATGCTGCATTAATGCAGTCGAGGTGTATAAGGAATTCTGGAACATTAAAAGTTAAAATACTCTGTAACTAAGTTCATGCTTTAAAGTAGATGAGTACTTAACATGCACAGCAAAGTGACTTTTCTTAAGCACATAACCTTCTTGCCTAAATTTTAGACCACACTGAGACACCTTCACAAGCCCTGTGAATTTAATTTATTTAGATTTCAAAGTAGAAGATTTAGAAAGATAAAAAGTGCAGACTCTTTATTGTAAATTTTAAATGATTTTTCAGTTCAGTTGAAAGTACAGGGCGTAAATTTCTGTTTGGAGAACGCAATTTAATCTATGACATCATTGATAGTCCAGTGACCACTCTGTCACTCTGTGTACTATGACTAAGAAAAACGAACCAACCCAACAACTACGCAAACATCAGTGGCAGTTTTCAAAAATACACCTGCCTGCTGCATCTGAATTACTCTGAGACTATTTCTATAAATTCGTTATACATGTGTGCCTGAGTGAAACAATAACTGCAAGGTAATACTGAGTAATAAGTAACAATTACTAAGCATTTCTTCTACTTTCTCCCCTTTCCTTCACCCTCTGGCTTCCTAGGGCAAAAGTTCACAAACACAGGACTGTCCCATCTGTTTGCAAGATGACTGTTACCACTTACGTTGTCAGCAACTTCAGTTTACAAATATTTGGCTGCAGTAAGAGATGATGTGGTTTATTGTTCGCTTTTTTTTTCACCCAGACTGAACTCTCACACAAAACTGTTGTTAGCTCCACCTTAGGAGTGATAACTGGTGCTTGAATGAGCAGATTTAATATAGTGATTTATTTTTATTCTGTAATATTCAAAAATCCATAAAGAATCAGGACTAAACACTGTAGCAATCTGGAGAGACACTGCCTTTGCACTGGAGGTGTTTAGAGTTTTATCAGAAAACAAATGGACCCCAAATATTCCCTCCGGAAAAAAACAAACAAACAAAAACAAACAAACAAACAAAAAATCCCCAACGAAATGTAAAAATAATAAGGAAAATCTCAAAAATTCTACCCAATAATAATTTTTGTTACTGTATTCAAGTTAACAGTAATTAGTTGGGAAAAAGCCTGTAGGTATGTAGCCAAATACACTGAAAATCAGGGCCATTCAAGGGGTTGGAAAGAAAGAATTGAGAAGGAGGATACTCTCTCCCTGAGGGGCAGAGGAAATGATCCTACCAGAGATATTCTGATATTCTGCCAGCCTTGGGCTAGGGAGGCAAGGCCAGGCAGAGTAACCTGGCCACAGGTTTGTGCAGCCAGTGCCTTGCAATGCCTATGAACCCCAGGGATGGGGAACACTCAGGGACTGAATTCCAAGATGGAATATGTTAACATGAGGATACACAAGAACATCCATCATTCCTTTCTTTCACGTTCGGTGCTGAAATTTTATCACAGTGTTTATAAATACCAGGATATGTAACATCCCAAAATAGTCTCTTTGGTACGTAATGTCGGGGTAAAAAATAGGTTGCTTTGGAATGTTCAGGAAAGTGTCTTTAAAAAAGGTTTGGATCAAATGTGCTGATCAGCTGATCTTACCCACTGCCACATGAAAGGCCAGAGGTTGTGTCTTTACATTAACCCTGTTATACTTGGGTGGTGATCCCAAAGGATTTGATTTTAAATATAGGTAGTGCTCAATATGGCATAAAAGACCCAAAATAAGCACGGACTATTTTTCTGTCAAAGAATGATTAAAAAAAAGGAAAATTACACATAACTCTGAGCACCAGTTTCAAAACCATGTCCATTGCTATGTCCCGCTATAGACAGAATTCCTGAACATTCACAGGCTCGGAGTGACTTTGTGGGAAACTCACCAAGTTATCCAATGTAAAAATAGGGCTTTAAGTGCCACATAAAGCTCTCAGCCCATGTTTTGACAAGAGGCAGCAGAGTTTGCTAAATGGACTTTTTAGCAACCGAATTCCGCATTTTCAAAGGCCAAATACTCAGGTGGATTTTTCCCAAGGCATCTGTCTAATTGAACAAAAGTCAAAGTGAATTTTCATTTACTGTCATTCTTAAACAGGAAAATATGTATTTAATGTCTTTGCAAATTTACCCTGAAACATTTTGATATGCTAATGTCATGCTGCTCCATCAGCCAATACCTGTATTTTTGAAAGCATCAAACCCAAGGATTTTTGCCTTTTCTCGAGGGCATTCAGGACTGATCTTCCATCATCAGAAAATTCCCAAGTCATTCTTCAGAATTCATTTCAAAGTATGCCTGATGTCATATACTAAACCAACTGGAAGCCAGCTGCAGAAAAAAGAGAAGCCAGGAAGGCTGTGAAAAAAACTTGATTTCTAAACTGTCATTTCACAACTTGCTTTAAGAGCAGAATTGTTATATTAAAAACATACACTTCTCAAACATTGCAATTTAACTTTGGGACTCATTTCTCTTTGTCAAAAGTACTTTTGTTTTGTCCAAACTTCGCCTGTTTGCTGAAGAAGAAATTTGTAAGGCCTCAAGATTTTTTCCAGGAACAAGACAATACTTGTGTTTTTGGGAATTCAAAACTGTCCAACATATTCTCAGGAAAAAGGTTCTTTTCAGTGATTCTCCTGAGTATTCTCCTGCTTTTATTAAGCAATAACTTCCCTAGAGGGGATATTTTCTTCCTTCTGATAACAATCAAAGATGAATTTATAATCTTAGTTGATCCAATTAATTAAAAATAAATCCAAGAGGAAGAGCAGAGATACAACGAAAGAATTACAGAATTTCATGCACTGTTACCAAGGCTTGTAATCCGTTAATAAATGTGTTAATTTACTGTTTAATTAGTTACCATAGTTGTGGGGAGAACTGGACTCAGATGAGTAACCTGGGTGTTGGGGGAAAATGGTTTCAGATGCTGGGAGAAAAAATGGGGCTTGTTCAGAACAACCCACAGTGGCAAACAGGAGATTTTTGATAGTTGGGCAGGAACTGTGATCTCAAATACACCAAAAAAAATGTACAATGGGTTATTTCTTGTACTGCTCTGTTTTTGCTACTCATTGTCAGACACATTAACGTATTAGAATGGGAAATATGCTAATATGATTACCAAAAAATCTGAAAATTAATCAATGAATGCATTTTTAAATTATAAGCACAACGATTTCCTTTGAATCAACCATCAAAAAGACTGGAAATTCTACGAGGAAGAAAAATTACACCAGTTAAACTCCTGACATTTTTCACCTTTCATTTAACAAATCATTTTATTCCTTTTTATTTTTTTTTTCCGCATTATGAGGTCATTTCCAAACCTTAAAATAACTTGGCGGTTCTACAAATACTTTTCTGTTTTCTTAACGTTTCCTTGTTTACTTATTGCATGCATTAGCTTTTTGAACAGGGTTTTCCCAGCAAATTAGTAAATGCAAGCAGAGTTCTTTAAAGGGAAGGCAAGAAAGGGCCCGTGTCACACACGGGGCAAGCCAAGGGCTCAATTTTGGAACCCTTTATTGAGCACACCCTTAAAAAAATGAATCCTACTGACTCCAGCAATGAAAGTGATTATAAAAGATTATAAAATTGGGTCCAAAACGCTGAAGATCAAAAAAATGTGAACTACTAATAGGATAACAGTAAAAGGTGAAATTCAACCAGATTTAGGCTCATCCATCTTACTATTTATATAGTTATGAAACTTGCATGTTTATGGAATATTGCCAATACATGCATCAAAACCACTTTTTAAAAAAACACAAATGTACTCGTTTGCTTAAATTCTTTTTTTCTTACTTTTCAGTTCACAATTCATTTATGTTTTTAAACCTTTTCTCTGCAGTCCTGATGTTTACATCAACTTTTACAACAGATTCCTAAGAAAACTTCGGTAAAGCAACTCAGAGACATAAATGCTTCACTCTAAATGCAATCTCTGACTATCTCTGACCACAGAAGACCCAGCCTCCTTAGCAACAACTTCCTACTTTTTCCTGCTATAACTTGCTTAAAACTGTGATTTTCCGCTTGTAAAAATACTAACCCTCGAGTAGGTGTAAATTTTGCCTGTTGAAACTGTTTCACTTTGCAAAAATGATTTAAGAGTTTCCATAAATGTAGGAATGCTTCTATTTCCTAATGGAAGAGAAAGTGGATCCTAACACTCCAATAAATGTTTTGAAAGCTGCTCTGTGTTCCTCAGTCAATCCACTTCACCTTTCTACTCAGTGCAAGATGTTTGGGGAGTGACAAGAGTTTAGGAGCTAAAACTCACCAGCAGGGCTTTGATTTATAAAATTAAGACCAGGAATGCTTGGGAGCCAGAGTGTAATTTATGGAAATCACCAAAAGCTTTACAGCTGGTTTGGGTCACTGTAGCTCCACTGCAGTTATCTGATTTACATCAAATTAAGAACTTATTTTAAAAAAACGTGCATAGAAACATCAACATCTTGCAATTCAATCTTTGCCAGTGTAAGAGCATTTACCTGGCTGTTGGGATTTCTTTAGATATTGAACTTTTACAGCAGCAGCTCAATGTCCCACTGCATGAGTTGTGTATATCCCAGGAGACTTCTTCATGTCATCTGTAAGAAAAGTTAAGATTTTAAAATTACTGCTAAACTCATAGGAATTTATACACTGCTGAAAACAAGAGAATGGTTAAAAAAGAACTGTGCAGGTGACTCCTCCTGCACATATTAGGAAGCAGTACATACATAAGAGAGGAATATAACTCGGAACAGCAGATTTTAACCCTGAAGTTTTGACCACCACTGCCATAAATATAGTACTTGCAGACAGTCTTTACTCATTTTTACTATTTTCCGATCATATAAATGAACATAAGGTTTTAGTGAGTAATCCTAAACAACAACAACACCTACTCTTGAATAACAGAGGAAATCTCTTTGAGAAAGAGTTGCTGGGACAAGGAAGAAATTGGACTAACAGTAACTTCATCAAAATACTGCAAACAGATCCCTAATGTACGTTTTAAGTGGATTGTTTGACTGTTTGCATTGACATTAAACCACACTGAAAAATCTCTCACCTCTTCATTATCCTCATGGTGTAAAATCTTTACAGTCATATTTAAAATCCATTTATAATGGTCAAAGTTGTTCCCACGCATCTGTACATGGAGTGTTCAGTCAGCAATGCTTGGCTGAGAGTAGTTGATAAACCAGATCTCTAAAAGAAACCAAAAAACAGAACACTGAAAAACAGATTTTTGTATAGGTGACAGGGATTATAGCTTCCTTACGTATCCTGGTATATTAAAAAATCAGTTTATTACCCATAGGCTTGTTACACTTAGACATTAGAGCTAATGACATTAAATGTCACTTTTTCAGTGTTATTTGTTTTGATTGGGGATTTTTTTCTTAAAGACATGAAGAACTATACAATTACAATATTAAACATTGAATTACTTGTATTAGGTAAATATGGACTTACAAAGCCAGGCTAGAAGCCGGGCTTGCTGAAATTCAGTTATTTTACATCATGCAAACTATAAACTGAACTATTTTTCCTGACTTATTACAAAAACAGACCACAAAAGTATGGGGGTTTTCTCTTGTTTTTAAACAAAATCCCAGAGTTCTTCTATTTTTAAACACTCTGAAAGAGACGACTACACTACTGATTTTGACACACAGAGGTAGAAATCCATTATCAGATCTCACATGTTCACATCACTTAAAATAAGGGCTCCTTCTGCTGAAACATTTCAAAATGAGGAATTCAATTATTTCTGTAAAAGACTGACATAAAATGGCACAAAGCCAAGCCCAGTTAAGTTCAGCTGAACCTCTCTACATCTAAAAGTTTTACATGAAAATGGGGACAAAAACCTATTGCTTTACAGTGCTGGGTCACTCTCACACATCTGCTGAAGTGGAAATTAGAGGCAAGTGAAAGCAAACTCAGGACTGAATCCAGGGAAAACTTATCTAAATGAATGAGAAGAGAGTGCACAAAGCAAATTTTTGGATGGCAGGTGACCTAACGACAAACATGGAAGGTTCCTGAGCTCACCAGCAGCAGAAAGCAGGAATTTTTCTCTTTTGATATAGTGCCCTTGAAATGTTATATCACCTTCATACCCCCTCCCCAAAGCTGTTAAATGCATCTCTGAAAATTAATCTCTCTGTCCCAATTTTAACAATTTACAGCTCTGCTACTTCACGTGGAATAACCACATAAAATGCTACTAAATTAAGAACTTCTTTAATTACCTTATTGCTAGCTGCATGTAAGTAGCATTTAAATTAATGAGAGCTGCATTCATTAAGGACAGCTTAGGGACATGTCTGGGAATACCTAATGTACAAACTCCAACCTTTATTACAGTTGCTGTGCTGAGTAAAGGAGGTTCCACTTTAAATCCCACCTCTGCATATTGTACAATGCACCTTTCTATGCACTTCCTATGTAATTAAGTAACATATTTCTTCTCTTCTGTGAGTTCCAGTTTGTTCTAAATGTTGTTTGGTTTGATTTTTAATTTTAGATATTTTTTTGTTGTTGTTTTGTTGAAAGAGACAATACGCCAGGCAGGTTTTACCAGGTTTGATATCTCTCAGGCTAAAATCTGCCCAAATCAGCCTCTATCAGGGCTCCAACTCTAATTCCCTACTGGAGAATGTATTTTATAGAGGTAAATTGTAAGAGCATTTCCTTAGGACATAAAACCATGGCTGGTTTGAAAGGATGAGCTTTCTGCAGCACACACTAGGTAATAGTAAAGTCCAAAAAAATGGATTTTTTTCATCTGTATTTTAAACCATTTTACAGGAGATAGATTTATTTTCAGTCCTTCAGGCTCAGGCCACGTGTTTCAGGGGTAAATGTTAACAAGGGCTGCAGAGAAAGAACATCCTGTGCAGTATTTTCTGGTGCTCATTCCCTGAAAAATAAACATCAGTGTCTTCTGACATGATACAGTCACTTTGATTAGGAAGAAGAATCATTCTTAGCAGTGACACACTGAACCTATAAATGATTTATCAGTAGTGAGCTAAAATATTGATTCTTTTAGAAAATACTCTCATTGTGATAAAACACAATTCATTAAGTAAAATATACAGTGTATATTTCATCAAATCCAGGCTGTTAAACAGGTAGCTCTCACTTATTTTTCATGGAGGGAAGAAGGGAAATCTGTTTTTAATGCTCTGCCTGGGGAGTCAGGCAGTCTGGATTCTATTCCCAGCTCAGACCTAAACCATTAGGCAAGTCACTTCATTGCTCTGCTCTCCATCCCACATTCTTAAATGAGATAACAACATTTCTCTTATTATTTGGTCCCTTCAAAATATAAATTCTCCATGGCAGAATCACTTTCTTACTGTATATGTCTAAGTCTCTTGTGACCTGAATTTTGTTTGGGTTTTCTAAATGATTCCTCATTTTACAAATAACAATGGAAATATTCATGGCAGCATTAATTTTTTTAAGTCTAAGACCCAAAATAAAGTTCCTAAAACTGCCTAATTAAGGAAGAAGTAAAGACCCATGCAAAAAGTAAGCAAACAAAAAAGGAGGGAATTCAAAATTAGAGGAAAATTATGCTCTCATCCCTTTCAGTTAAATTAATCCTTTTCAGTTGCAACTTGGCAGTGAGAAGCATCAAAGGGGAGGGGAGTAAATTACTGTAAATTATATTCTGATCCTTCAGAACAATAAGGAAACAGAGATTTACTTTTAAATCTCTTTTTCCAAGTTCTGCACCTGCTCACCCTTTGTTCCTGAGTTTGTTTTGGTTCTTTAGGTATGTTTTCCTCTTCTGCAGTGAGTTTTGCTTTTGCTTACAATAGCTCTCCTTCAGGCCCCTCTTTTTTATCCCTTCATGTTTACACACATTAGAAACAAACACCGAGTCACATTCACTCAAGAACACATTCTCAGAATTGTCTTCCTTATCTGGTTTTCTTCGGAGCATGTCTGCTTTTGCTTCATGTGAACCCTTGTGAGACCTTCCTGCCTGCACTGTGAACTTTTCCATAACTAGGATTATAGAATCATAGAATCATGGAATCAGCTGGGTTGGAAGGGACCTCCAAGATCATCAAGTCCAACCCTTGATCCAACCCTGCTGTGGTTCCCAGCCCATGGCACTGATGCCCCACCCAGTCTTATCTTAAAAACCTCCAGCGACAGAGAATCCACCACTTCCCTGGGCAGCCCATTCCAATGGCTGAGCACCCTCTCTGGAAAGAAATTCTTTCTAATATCCAACGTAAATCTCACCTGGCATAACTTTAGATCGAGCCCTCTTGTCTTGCTGATCATTGCCTGGGAAAAGAGACCAACCCCCACCTGGCTACAACCTCCTTTCAGGGAGTTGTAGAGAGTGAGGAGGTCTCCCCTGAGCCTCCTCTTCTCCAGGCTGAACAGCCCCAGCTCCCTCAGCCTCTCCTCACAGCACTTGTGCTCCAGTCCCTTCACCAGCCTAGTTGCCCTTCTCTGGACCTGCTCCAGCCCCTCCATGTCCTTCCTGAGCTGAGGGCCCAGAACTGGACACAGCACTCCAGGGGTGGCCTCACCAGTGCTGAGTCCAGGGCAAGATCACTTCCCTGCTCCTGTTGGCCACACTGTTCCTGAGCCAGGCCAGGATCCATTGGCCTTCTTGGCCACCTGGGCACACTGCTGGCTCCTGTTCAGCTTCCTATCAATCCAAACTCCCAGGTCCCTTCCTACCTGGCTGCTCTCCAGCCACTCTGTCCCCAGCCTGTAGCATTTCAGGGGGTTGTTGTGGTCCCATTATGGACTCCTCAGACTTACCATGGATGCACAGGAATCCTGTTTGCTGTCAACATATTTCCATTACGGATCTGCCAGTAGCCTTAAGGAACATCAGACTGAGTGCACTGAAAATACTAGTGGCTTCACAGGCTAACACTCCCAGTGGGAAATCCCATTAAAATTAATGCAAGTCTCAGTTAGCATATTTAATTAAATCCTTGTGCAGGGGTTTAGGAGAGATGTATATACCAGGTTTTTTCACTGTTCCCAGCAAAACCCAAAGCAGTGGGGTAGCACTGTATTCTGGGCCAGATAGGAAAGGGGATTTTTTGCCTACAAAGCAGTATTTCCTAACAGGATACTGTGTTTATCCCTTACTACCCTGGCCTTTCCCTGGGATTTGCAGTTATATATATACACAATATATACACTGTATAGTATATACAGTGTGGTCTCACTGCAAAAATTCGATGACAAAAAAAACTACAAAAGCCTAAAAACAGCCACACAAAACCCAAACACGATTGTCACACAAAAGCTGTTGCAGTGTGTTCTCTGTAGCAATAAAATCATTAGTTCCTCTCCCAAAACTTGGAATACAAACACAGAGACACGAAAAAATAAAGAGTGTACAACAAACACTAAGAAGAAAAATATGTTTCTGGAAAAAGTATTCACTCTACCTAAAGCAATGAAGAATTTGAAACTAGCACATATATTTCTACATATTCTATATTTTCTAATGAATGGCTGTGCCTTGAGGTAGCTTGGGTGAACTCTAGTAGAGATTCCAAATTTAGTGTCATTTTTTAGCCACGCTGCTCTGGTCTACGTCTCCAGGGGGAGGAAAGGGAGGCATGAAAAGGTGGTACTGTTCTTCCAACAGATTAAATCCTGTGTCTACAACCTTTGAATTTACTTTTCACCTGCCCCACAATTAGATAAAATAAATAAAGAGGAAAAAAATGCCATTTTTGCATAAATGCATACAACATTTTAAAAATTATAGTAGTGAGAGTGCAGACATTCATGAAATGTGATCTGTTCTACTTAGGGAGTTGCAGACTGTATGTAAAGGTTGCTTTAGTGTGCAGCACAACTCACTTCCAACAATTAACATCTCTGACATTTCATTGCAATTTTCAAGGGTAGGTTCATACCCATCACAGGAAAGCGCAGCTTCTTTTTAATTTTTGACAATACTATTCGAATTGAAACCTCAATTATAAATTCCAACTAACTTTCTCAGCCTTCCTATTGAAGTGAAAGGTGTAATTTTCTCTCTATATTGTGTTTTAATGAAAAATTACAGTATATTATTATCAAAACATGTTATGCTATCTTTAAGGCTGTAGAACAAGTAAAATATATTTAATTCAATGGCAGTAAACCACTGTAATATGGAGTTCTGAATGCAACAGATTTCCCTTTTTCTTAGTCACAAGAGAGACTAAACCTGCTTCCTCTCAAAGTTGTATTTACTTTGAGTAGATTCATTAATATCAGGAATTTCTCCTCAGCTTCCCTGCCATAAATGTTTTATTAGCCATGTTTTCTTCCTAATCTTCAACATCACAAACACCTTTGAATTGACACAAAAATGCAAATGAAGTTCTAATAAGCCCATGAAAAATTTACATTGCTAATATATAACTTAGAACAATGGAAAAAAGAGATTTTTCTTTAACAAGAGTTCAAAGTAATCCTCTACAGATCAACAGTTTCAAGGGGGAAATATTTCTTCCCTTGTTTTTAGCACAGGCTCTCTACCAGCTTTGGGCAATCTCAAAAATTGTTCTTTGCCCATAACTTATGCTAAAAGTACTAGTGGAAATTTTTATGTATAAGTTACAGCAATTTTAAAAAGCAGTTTAAGAAGGGCAAGTCATATATTGGGGGGGTGGGTGGAGAAAGGGAGAGAGGATGGAGCAGAGTGTGGAAGAACTTTTCTGGAGAAATAACTTGAAAAATAAGTTTTGATTAGATGAACTCACTGAGTGTTTTAAAAACTCATGCAGTTGAGGTTAACATGAATTTAAGCCCAGCAAATGCTAGAAACAGAGGAATACAAAATCCCAGAAAGTCATTATGAAAAACCCTAATAGCGTACAGCCCATAAACGTGGGGAACTGTTAACACCACTTCAAGAGGACTGTATAACTGAAATTCCAGGAAAGGAACCGGCAAAAGAGGAAAATAAATCAAAGGCTAAACAAAACCTTTACCTAAAAGAAAAAAATAGAGATTAATCCAGAAGCTGTCAAGGAACTTGGGAGAGCGTAATGTACTGAATGAGGCAATGGCACAAGGAAACAAATGTGGGAAGAGATAAGGAAAGTGATGAGAATGCAATAGGAAAAGCGTCAAAGAATGACATAACTGATGAAGTAAAACAAGAAAACCTGGGCAATGGGATGAGACACATGTCAGCTGTGAGATCATCAGTGGATGCTGCAGATCCTTCACATATCAAGAAGGAACCTGCCAGAACAAAGGCCCAAAACTTTATAATCAAAAGCAAAGAACATTTCCATGGCTTGGCATCTGAGTGTCAGATAGTCACATGTATTGTATCTATTTGACAAAATACCTGAAAAGTGGTGATTCCTTCATTGCAAAGTCTCAATGGAAGTCTCTGTGTTCTGAATAAACTATTAGTTAATTTAAATCAGAAATGCAAAGAGGGAGGGAAATGTTAGCACCTGATTTGGGCTGAAGAGGTGATATTGATGTTTTATAAAGCTGGGAACAAACTAAATAACAATCAAGAATATAATAGTTTCTTTACTATTCAAAAATACCATGTGGAAAAACTGTATGAAGTCATTCGAATTTCGTGCTGACAAACCAAATACTCACTTTTGCTGCTGAAACCAGAGTGGCTTGTACATTGACACAAGTGACAGATTTTTGTATCCAGCTCCAGAAAATCCACAGTTCAGAGAAGCTTCCTGTTCACTTCCAATGCAGTGCTCACCTAAACACAATTAGGAATCAGAAATTAAATGTTTGTCCTCTAACTTCTGACATTTGATTCAATCATTGGCTTCACCACGTTGTCTAACACACACTAACATGATCTGAGTCCTGCAAAATACGATTACTGCAACTTCCATTTGCAGTGAAAGAAATAGGGAGGTGAGCAAATATAGAATTTGTACAACAATCAAGTCTCTTCTCCAACCACAGGAGTTCAAATACACATCTCTTCCTTTCAGCTTTAACAGCAGCTGGCATGCCTCTGCCGCACTTTTTGAGTTAAAAACAAAAAAACCCGTTTAACATGGTGAAATAAGACGACAGCTGATTGTTACAGCCCACTTACATAAACCTTTCATTCTGTCACTTCTTCAAGATGTGTGTTTTTTGTAGTAAATTATCCTTACATCTAGAGTCTACTTTGAGAACTTAAATCTCAGGTAAAACTACCACCGTGCTCCGTCCAGCCCTTATACATCCAGCTAACATTAAAAGAGAAAAAAGTTTAAATACTTTACACCTTCTAAAAATTTCAATATTTTTGCCTTTGAGCTGTGCAGCCTGATGTAGAGATGTGAAGACTTGCTTTGGCCTGTTTTATTTCCAGTAAAATATGCATATGCATATGCATACCCATAATCCTGTGGAATATGGCTTCAGATTAAGCCTGACATTTTCTCAACTCACACAATAAATACACTGATGTTTTGGTAGTGTTGGCTCTGTTTAAAAAATTAGAAGTAATACCAGACAATTGCAATTCTCTTTAAAGCATGGAGAGTTCCTTAGGACAAAAGAATTATGAATAGTAGACAAAAAAAGACAGTGGAATGGAAAGTAAGTAAAAAATTATTTTATTCTCTGGTCTCCAAGGGATGTGGGAAGTCCTCCTAGTGTTAGGTCACCATCTTATATAGTTCCATTGATTTACACCAGCAGAGGATCTATTATATGAACTGGGTTAAAATTGTCTCATAAACATGCTTCTATTTGACAGACATGCTCTAATTATATGTCCTTTGAATAGAATATGTCTTTACCAACTATTAAAAGAAAAAACCAAAGTATTATACTACATTTAGTATCATTTATGCTAGAGAAGAAATACCTATACAGGAGCCTGTGACACTGGTGAAGAGAAAGTTAAAGTTGAAAAATCTTAGTAGAGATTTGTAGCAAAGGTATGTTTAAAAAAACAAGGCCTTGAACACTTCACATCCACAGACTCAATTAAGTGCCAGGGTAATTTGCACCCAGTTAAATGCACCAAATCAATATGACAGGAAAGTTACTGCCTAACAGTACATACAAAAAAAATGAAAGCAATATCCTCATGTTTGCTCCCACACGCTTCACGTGGGGAACTGAACATAAAAAGCCACGTTATATTTGCAAACTGAATCATACAGACTTAATTGTATTACAATGGGTACAATAAATAAAATCCACATATTATCTAATTTCCTAGCAAGCTTCAGTGTGCAATAATGAAATAAAATGCTAAGACGACCACTCCTTTGGTTTCTGTAAGAAACCCAATTCCGAGATTCCCATTAGCGATTTCAGGACCTTTCTTCTGTTTATTGTCTTAATTATTGCTGGAACAGTAACTCTAATCATTGTACTGGGTAAGTTACAAAGTGTATTTTTCTGTGTGCCTTTTCTGTCCTCAAAGTCTCACAGGTCCAAAATGCTCAGGTTTTTTTTTAAATCAGCCAAATGCATCATTTGCAAACTTTAGGATATCAGCAGAGTATCTGCCCACTATATATTAAGGAGATTTTTTTTTTTTGCTTTGCACTGCAGGAATCATCAAGGTTGGAAGAGACCTTCAAGATCATCCAGTCCAATCTAACCCAGCTCCACCCTAATCACCCTGAAACCACACCCCCAAGTTTAGGCATACCTTTAATTAGTTAAAATATTAATTAATAGTCAAAATATTAATTATTTTTATCTCAAATGGCACTTAATGAACCGCCCCTGCATCTTATAGGAAACATAACCAAATTTTAAATATTTGGTCAATTTTCCTCATTAAGAATGTATTGCAGCTACCATAAGATCACTTAAGATTCCTTTTTTGTCTGTACATCTGAACTCCTAAATGTGGCTTCCAACAAATACCAGGTTACCTAGTAATGGTATGATATGAACCACTTTGGTGAGTCTAAGACTTAGGACAAGCCTATCTGTACCTCTGAGTTTTTGACCACAGAATATTAGATTTTTTTTCAACAGAAATATAATTTAGAGGTATACTTAGAAAGAAATACGGGCTGTATGGTCCTGAATGGGATCTAGTTGCAGACAAAATCTGCATTTTAACAAAAAATCCAGTATACTATAACGTTTACTAGGTGTGTCCCCCGGGGAAAACAGAGCAATACAATACATTGTTTTCTTATCCTTGGGTTTGCATCTGAAAAAATAAAAATGCTCTCGTATTCATTGTGCCATTGTATCTCTACTAGATCAGATAAAGCAGGTTCTTGCTCTCTTTGAAGTTCTTTCCCTCACTTCAGTGATAGCTGTGTATTTAAACAGCATCTAAACAAAAAGCTGGAAGGGCATTGTCTGCAGTTTATGCAGTAATATCCACCCTTCATTTATAAGCACGAGATATCTTGTTCTGTTATGAAAGCACGTGAATTATTAGAATGATCACTGCAAAGCTCACAATCACAAGATCTTTACCACTAGACTACATTGTTTCTTATCAGCAGCTTTTTTCCTGTCCCATGGGAACACTGTTTAAACTCAAACAACCAGCCATTGAATAACCAGTGTTCTTTAGGGGTTTTTAGGATATGTTAGAATTCCCATTCTTCCTAAAGGCGTTAAAACGTTGCTGAGACACAGCAGCCTGGAAAAACAAATCTGAGTTATTTTACTAAAGAAAAGGCAAAGCAGCTCAGTGAGTTATCTAAGCCTGGAATCAACTGGTTCTGAAGGGTATTTAAAAAAATATAACCCAAGTCTGGCCAAAATGTGTGGGAACTCACTCATTTCATAAATATAAGGAAATGAAGTACTTTGCTGGACACTTCCTACAGTTCCCCCTTTCTTTCTCGGTCCCATTTGTGCCTCCACCTCCTGCTCCATCGCCTAAAGTGACTTTCCTATCTCTGCACATGCATTCTGTTTTAAATCCAGGGAAGCAAAAATTGGAGGGCTCACCTGTCAGGATGTGGAAAAAAGTGATTGCACATCCAGGTGAACAAAACTGGGGGAACTGTTCCCTGACTAAAGCAAACTCGGATGTTCTGTCAAATCTACTTCTGAACAGGGCAAAGAGTTTCAGTGTACACAAAGAGATCTCACAAAATCCTCATCAGATTCCAATTTTATGTGATACAAATTTAAGTGAAAGTCCTAAGTATTTAGAATGTCTCTGTTGTCTAAATTGCACTCCAGGATTTCTTGTATTTCAGATGGGGTTTTTGCACACTAATGGGACAATTAAAAAATGTAAATAAATTCATAAGTATAACTGCATATATATACACTCCTGTTATGAAATGTGTAAGACATAATTATGTTTATTTCCTTTAATAATCTTTATAAGAGTAGTCTGAAATAGATTTGGGCTCCCAAAGTGTTGGAAATGCTGAACTTTGACTACGTGCATGTAAGTACACTCCAAATATAACTCTCTATTGCTGTGGAAGGAAGGAGGAAAGGAGAGATCTTCTTTGACAATTATAACATTAAACAATTAATCAAGGGTTGGACTCGATGATCTCAGAGGTCTTTTCCAACCCATCTGATTCTCTGATTCAATAAAAACTATTTCAAAAATAGTAAGTTACAACCTAGTCTGAAATGCTTAGGCAGGCAAACAAACTATTCACGAACCCAAAGAAAAATCCTTACACAGTCTGAGATAATATGAAATAGCATCAGTATCCATTTTTGATTACCTGTGTTTATTGTCCTTATTAAAAGGAAACTAAAGGTAGCTCTCTGGGTTTGGTCCTCATCTGACTTGGTCTTGTGTAAGCAGAAATAAATGGAAAACGCCTTTCCTATTTTAGGACTATGAAGTCTCTAAATCACATATTCATCACATCTCAGACTATAGATTCTATTTTAATGTTAATAAGATTTCTCTTGGTTAATGATTACACAGACATCTCAGGAAAAGGAGTGTTAGGAAAAAAATATCTTTTTTTTCCCCCTCCCATTTGCATTGATATATTGGAAAACAATGGTATAATTAGAGTGAGAGAGACATGATTTGCTACCAAGGACTATCTGTTCTTTCATCTCTACTAGTAAAGCAATTTACAGTAATAAATAAGCAACTGTAGACCATAACCTAAAATAAGAGAAGAAAAACTCAGAGACTTACTTTAGCAACCTGATATCTTGCAACAGGTTTTGTAATTTTTGTAATTAACAAATTTTACCCTGTGTGAATGAGTGTTAGGGAAGAAGCCACTGCCTGAGTGTTCTTACACCACTCAAGTAGTCCCTTGCTTTGAGGTATTAACAAGCAAAGCTGTTCTCAAATACAAATATAACACACATTAGGGTTAGAAGGGAGCCTTCAGGGGACATTTGCATTGTCACTTGTGCATTTCAGAGAATACTACTGTGGGAAAAATCCCTCTTTTTAAATGTAGAAAGATGGCACAAACTCAGGGAACAAAGAAACAAGGAAGAATTTATTCGGCGCGCCGGGTCTTTCTCTCATTGAATTTCTGGGGGAAAAGACCCTTTGGGCCTTTTATACATTTTATAGTTTCACAAAATCTCAGCCTTTTTCAGATAAGTTTAATGTATTCATTTTTGCCTAAAAAGGTTTCTTTTTGCTGAAAAGATTGACTGCAAGACGTCCCCTGTCAAAGATGATGGATCTTCCTTTGTTCTTAGCCCAAAGAGAGAAAAGAACCCCTGTGTACAAAATGGCCCCAAAAGATTTTAATTTTTAAGAACTTTTTCATTTTCCTCATTCAGCCGAAAAAGATGCTGATAGTCAAGTCCAGTTTTTGGAACTTGGATATCTCACAACTATATAAAAAAGCCGTATTTTTATTTCTCATTCCACCCTGCTGTAAACACATATCCTGGTCACACCCGTTGCAGCTCTAAACCTGAAGGCACTTGGAGTTCTGACTCGTTGTCTCTGAGCTGTGCCTGTGAGCAGGGCACCCGTGATGGCCTGTTTGTGTCACTGCACAAGGACAGTGAATACACACGGCTGTACCAGCTTTTCACGATACACTTTGTGTGTTATTTTGATTTCTTTTCACCTTTTACGTGGAGGACGAGCATAACGACCCACTCCACCCGAGCCAGGTATTTCCTGGTAATTAATTAATGGCAGTTAAGGGATTTTAGATTTGCTGTTGGCACTCAACTCAATGAATTGTCAACCATCAGGAAACACCCTCCCTATTTATCCTATCTGCCAAATTACTAATTAAGCAGCTAATACCCAAAAGCAAACAACATTTTTATGGTCTTAGTTTCGTCCATTTCAATTAAATTAATCAATTAGATCTTCTAGTGCCTAAAGTCTGAACAATAGGCAATTTGCATTGTGTAGCAGTGACACTTTTGTTGGTGGAAAGAGACTACAAAATAACAATGAAAAATATAATTGAAGTGATAAAAGACAGGCAACTCTGTCTATAAACCCTGTCCTTATTAAATCAATATAACTATTGAGTATGGGTATATATAATATAATATACATGTTGCTTATATCCAGCTTCTCGTGATAACTTTACAGCTGAGTACAAATGTTAAAAAGACAAATATTTAAGTGAAAACATTAATGTATTTGATCTGTATTTGCTAAAGACAAAGAAAGACATAAAGAAAATGAAAGAGAAGGAAAGAGGGAGGAAACAAGAGGAGTGGGGGGGAAAGTCTTGAAATGGGTCTCATTTTGAGGGACAAAATTCACAAAACCATTTTAAAAAATGAATGCAAAATGTTGCTGTTTAGCTCCCACCTTACAATTCAGAGATCAAATGGCACAGCCAGGACATTTGGGACTTTGGTTCAACGCCTCTTTGTGCCTGAGTCAGAACAAATAGTACAATAAAATAATTCTTTTCATCTCTTGGTCTCCAACAGGAGGGTCTTATACTCTACAGAACATATTTAATAAAAAAAATCCATCTTGCAGGAATTATTATATTTTAGATAAAATGCAAAAGCATTATTTACACCAAAGAATGAAAGCATGATTGTTAATACAGACACTGAATCTCAGCCACGCCAACCATCCCATCAACTACTTATTTACAATGTTGTAGACAAAAGGGAGTATCCCGAACTGCTTGGTTTTGAGCAGCCTCTTTTTATTGCAGCTGGATGAAATGGGAATTAAAAAATACACAAGTTTAACAAAACATTAACATTTTGTGGGAAATAAATCTGCCTCTTTTGTCACATATTCAAATAAATTGTTTTCATAAAAATAAAATCGGTCTGTGTGTGAGCTGAGTAAATAAATCATAGTCATACAGCCCAATCATTTAAAGGAATTTACTTTCAGGTCTCACTGTTGCAAATGTCCAACCCACTGCACTTAGCTTGTGTGTTTACGTCTTCTGCAGACATCAAACATAGTTTTTATTCTTAAAAGGGATTGCCCAGGAGATGTGCTCAGCCATGCTCAGGATTGGGTAAGAAAACACTCAAAACTTCTTTTGACTTTCTTATCACCTTTCAGTGTCTTTCACAAACGTGGGACTCTTGGAAACACTTGGCATTAAAAACATTAGTGCCTATTCCTATCTGACATCATCAGAAGCAGCCAGAGCAAGAACAATGGGAGCTGTTTCCAGGAATGGTGAGGAAAGCTTTGTTTGGATTATCCCTCGGTGCAGTCATTACCACTGCCTAGCACCTCGAGTAGTAGGTAATTACTCATTTTTCACCTCTCTTTCTACACTGTCATTACAAGAAATGAAGCTTTCACCTCCTTAGAAGAGACACTGGTTCTTGCTTCAGCATAAACTTGACTTACACCAAGTCATGTGTTTTAAGAGAAGGTAAAGAAAGAGGTGTGTTTCATTCTTTTTGCAAAAATGAAAAAGAATTAGATTTATCAAACATTACTTAGTTCCTTTAGTTACCTAGTGAGATCTCCTGCTAGAAAAATTTGACATTTTTATTAGATTGCTTTAATTAACTGTAAAAATTACTTTCTAAGCACAACTCACGTGTTCTTTACCTGCTTAATTAGCAGGAGCCTGCATCAGCGCCTAGGGAGTCAGTGACAGACCTTGAACTGACAGCACTTAATTAACCAAAGTTTTTGTTGTTGTTAATCAAGTTTAATAGGTTTTTCCAGTTGCAAAAGAAGAAGTGAAGGGTTGACAGAACATACAATCCATTTCTTTTAAATAATTTTCTTTTCATCTTTTCAGAGAGGCTTTCAAAAGCTGTTGACAAGGGACTTGCTACATTTCATCTGAAACACAAGAAAAACTTCCCTTTAACTTCAGTAGCAGTGTATTTTTATTAACCGTAAGTTGCCTCCAAAATTCTTCCTTCATATTTGTGTTTTAGCTGTAAGTCAAACAATGTCTTGCAGCTGCTGTAACAAAACTTCTGAGTCAGTGGAATTGAATCTTTTGGGGCCAGTGGGTCACATAAGAGCCAATATTATGTTCAGACACAAAGTTGATACACACGACATACCAATATTTAACAATTCTGCACTGTAAAGGCTAACAGGCACAAATGTTAGGTTGGACTGCAGTCACTTATCCTGGTAAAATGAATCTTCTGAGAAACTTAAAAAACATGTTTCATTCCCAAGTAACTGAACCACTACTTATTAGTGTCAAAAGTCTGCGTTCATTTACCTTTTTTTTAAGAAAATGAAGAAACGTGTCCTTCTAGATAAGAAGGTTCATCCTTGCAACCACACATGAAGGTAGGGCTGTGATGAACAGAAGCAAAGTTTGAAATTATCCTAGAAGTCTACATTAAAATTCTGACTTTCAAATATACTTGAATTCATCTTGGGGAAAAGAAAAACCTACCTTTTTTTATGCACACTGAGCAGCAAAGCTTTATTCAAAGCAATTTTACAGTTAGGTACTCTACTACTCATGTTATTATGATTCAAGGTGTTGTTGGGATTAGAAAGTGGAGCCACACTGAATAAATCAACTGACTGCATCACTCTATCACATGACCACTGTCCTTCTACTTCAATCCCAAGACTATTCAGATTTACAGCAGCAGTCAATGGTTCCAAAAATGCACAAAAAAGGGATGAAACATCCTGGTCAATCCCTTCTGCAGATGAGCTAGGCAAGCAAGAGGAGATATGGAAAGGAATCACCACTCGTGACGTACAAACAAGTGGAATTTTATGGAAAGGAATGACCATTGGTGAGTTATAAACAAGTGCAATTTACCTCTGAGGCGTGGAGACCAAAAAAAAGAGGGCATTTAGCTCTAAGAATCTTCTCATTTACATCAAGGTTGCATCTGCCTCTGCATCTAGGACGGAATTTTGTAATGATACACATCAGCATCAGAACTGGTAGATTTAAACACCTATGCTAAGGCAACCAGAGGTTCTTTCATCTCTCCCAGCTTTAGGGAGAGCTGTCAGAACCCAGAAGCATCAGGTACCTAAAGGTACAAATACTGTGGCAATAATACTCAAGGCAATAAATAAAAGGTATAAATACTGTGGCAATAATACTAAAGGCAATAAATCCTGTGACCTGAAGACAAGGCCTATGCTGTCTGCACCCCAAATGCTCCCTGCCCAGCTCTCAGCCCCTGGCAGGGAGCACTGAGGGCACGCTGGCACGGCTCTGGATGGATGATGGGGCATCCGCTCTGATGCCTAAAGAAAATGCAGGGAGAAAAAAAAAACTCCAAGGCAAGTTAGTTTTGGAGGTGAGATAAGAAAAGGATTTTAATTTGTGCCTCTGAGGCATGAGATTACAAGACAGGTGTTACAATTTATAATATTGTCTGTCCAATCCCAGATGTTTCCACCCTGGAGCTTTTGCCCTGGTCCACTCCCAGCCTGCCCCTGGGGAATTGAGGCTGGGGGCTTTTCTTCATCTTCATCATCTTCTTCAGAGCACAAAGGGTACACAGTCACCCAGTTTCTGACCGTGTTCTGCGGTTTAGGCCAAGGTACAAGTGTTCTCTAAACAAAATGGGCCTACTCTTAAGGAGACACTAAACATTTTCTACTGGAATTCAGGGGATATCGATATGGGAGCATGGAATGGGGTGATGGGGTAGGGGAATGTGTAAACTACTGCGCTAAAGGGTGAGTGAATAAGGGTTGCTGCTTCTAAAATCTACTTCTACTATACAACTACTTATAAAGCTTATAAAAATTAGGAAAATAAGAAAAAACCAGATGGACTTAAAGGCATCAGCTCCACCCGGCTCACCGGGGCCGAGCGAGCTCCGATCCGGAAGCCGAAGCTCCGGCATTAATTGGATGCTGAGGGGCTCAGTGCCACACAGCTCCCGGCCAGAAGTGCCTCACATCCGGCCCACTCGGGATCCAGGGAGAACAGATCCATAACAACATGTTCTTGGACTCTTACAGGTGGACGTACTTGGTGGTTTCTCAAAACAACTTCCACATCTTTCTTTTTTGGCTCTGAACCTGGTAGGAAGATGGTTTTTGTACAGGAAGGAAGTAGTTTTAATGAGCAATAATCCACTTCGTCATCAATAAAGGATCACTTGTTAAACCACTTGAGTGTCAACTGAAAGTATGCGTAGGAAACTTGTGAGTCAAACATTAAACAAACACAACAATCAGAACAGAATATCCATTCAAGGGCACCTAAATGTGGTAAAGCACATCAAAATGCATAGATGTATATTTTCAATTCAGTTTATTGCCCATAGCATAAGTTCAACACGTGATCTAATTTGTGAGTGCAATAAACATGTGTAAGTCCAAAGCCACTACAACTGCATGATTTCTAGAGAGGTAGAAACACACGAAGTCAGTATAGAAATAAACAGCAAAGCAGTGGGACTGAAAACCTCTGAAATAAAGACAGATATTCACACTTTTTTTTTTTATGAAACAGCCACACTTATACCAAATATAAACATTTGTCAAAGAAAAATCATTCAAGACTAGAATTCATGAAGGTACTAGCAGGCTGGAAAAACAGTCTACAGCACCGAGCCAAATATTATATGGTAAAAAAGCAAAAGCTACACGTACACGCAAACTTCTTTGCAGAAAAATGTCCTCGTGTTTCCAGCCTTTCCAGGAGGTAACTTAAAAACACAGTCCCAGATCTTTTGGGTTGGCCTGTCCAATCCAAAGGACTCCCAAGGTCAGAGAAACAAGCTGCAATTGAAAGGGGTGTAATGAGGTAAGGTCGTGAAAAATGAATAGGAACGTGACCCAGGACTGGAGAGCAGTGAGGTACAAAAACAACTGGGATGGGAAGGCGCCAGCCAGCACGCTTTCCTATCTAATCAGCTGGGGCTCTGATAAAGGAGGAAGTAAGCTAAGGGAGGGAGTCTCCAGCACTTAAAACAATCCCCAAGACTCCATTTCTGCACTGGTAATGTGGTGTCTTTAGGATGTAGGCCAAGAGAATAACTAAAAGGAAGCTTAGCAGTCACTCATTGTCAACTACATACTTGTTTGTGGATAATAATGACCTGCTTGAGCTAGGACAGCAGGTTGTTAGCACTGCCAACACCATGGCATGGGTTGCAGTCTGTGAAGCACGAAACACCACAAAACAACACAACACACGTGTCTACCATGGCGTGGCTGTGAGGGGTGCAGAGCACCCAGTCCTGTGCTGGGTACTCTGATGCATCTATAGGTTTTTCTTTTCCCCAAGATGAATTCAAGTATATTTGAAAGTCAGTTCATGTACAGTTCTAGGACAATTTCAAACTTTGCTTCTGTTAATCACAGCACTACCTTCCCGTGGTGGTTGCAAAGGTGAACCTTCTTATCTAGAAGGACACGTTTCTTCATTTTCTTCAAAAATGTAGATAAATGCAGACTTTCACACTTCAGTTCTCCTTAAACATCTCAGTGACATTCCAAACACACTGTTGTGATCCCTCACCTTTGGTAACAATAACACAGTCACTGCATTCTAGCAGAAATCTGACTGAATCTGAGTTTTGAAGAAGTAATATTTCTTCAGATTTCTGGAAACAACATGAAGAGATTTCAGATTTAATTAACTTAAGGGTTTCTGATTCACAAACACAGTTTATTGCAGCTCTGAAGTTTAACCAAGACCTGCCATGCACCCTGCAAGAGGATGCACAGGCTGCAGAGGCCTACAAGAACCAGCTGCACATTTGCTATTGTCTGTGGACTAGCACTTAAGGCAAACTGCTCAGTAACATAATTCCATGGTTGATTACCGTGTAGTTTTACTTTTGTAACGAGAAAAAGTTAATTCAGACAGAAAAAGGAACAGCAAGTCTTGAACTGTAGAGACAAGGGAACAGAGAAATCATCATTTATATCATAAGCTATTTTACTGTCCCTTGCTGTCCCTAATTTGCACTTAATTTCACTATTAATTTTTCCCTTGTCAGGTACCAGATGCTGGATTTTGCTACACTTTTCTCCATTATTTTGGAGTGTCTTTACTCTCCTGTGTTCCAGATTTGCATACTGTAACTCAAGATAGTTTCTTTTGCCTTCACTGGGCTTTCAGCAGTAAGCATAATACATGTTGTTCAAAGGATGGCAAAGGCCTTCAAGATCATTTCTTATGGCAAATATAATGCCATAAACAGCCTGATCTGCATAAGCCTGCCTCTGTGCAACTGAGAAGCAGTGCTTGTAGAGTGCTTCCAGTTAAAAAGAAGGAGCACTGAATGACAGCTCAAGTCTGGATAGTTCAAAGACTGAATCCTCCTTGCTCACGAACATCTTTGCTTTTTCTGTATAAGACTTGTTTTAATATTAATTATCCCTTTCAATTTGGCTTATGAATCTGAAAATTTGTGACCTAATTACAGGCACTGTTGCTGTGTGATAGTTTCTGAACTACCTGTGCACTTTGTGAGAGGTTGACTTCTGTTGTCAGGGTGTAAGTTGTTTTATTTCTTGTAGGGGGAGGCACAGCTTTCTACTGCTGTAGAAATTAAACAGAACTAATAAATAAAATGGCACAGGTAATTGAGCTGGAAACCTATGAGAAAAGGAGAGCAGTGAAAAAGTATGTTCCATCTGTGTCCTCAACCTTCACTTTAAAGATAGATATTTGCCAGGGTCCTGTGGATGTTACCTGGCTGGTTCTGAAGAGGAACAGTCACCAGTTGTTTTCCATCTCTCACAGTGATCCTCTTCTGCTGAAGTTGTCTGAATTCAACCCTTAAGGCTGACCTGTTGCGGTTTCCTGTGCCTCCCACCTGAGGAGACAGGATCATTGTATGGAGCAGGCAGCAGGAAGCTTTTCCAGCTGCATGGACCTCCAGGATCCCTGCTTCGAGAAACTAAAGATGATCACAAAAGAAAAAAGGGAGCTTGCAAACAAGCAAAACACTTCTGTCCAAATGGCCCTTATACCTATAGGGATTGTCCAAATTTCTTTTTGAGGATTCATTCATAAGTACTTTTAGTGTGCTTTGCTGCATTGATTTTGAACAGCACTCCGGAGAAAAAACTGCAATGTATTTGAAACAATTGCTTTGGCTTTGATTCAATAATTAATGAGAAAAGTGAGCTGTTTATATTGAGATATCTTGCTTACACAAGACAAGCTGCTTCACCACAGCCAGAATTCATTAGTCATTATTAAAGCTGGGATACAGAAAATTACAGGCTCCAGCTTCCCAGGATTAGATAGTCTTAAAAAGCTTTAAAGCAAAGTAGCTCATTTATTTGCATGCAAAGGAAATAGCATGTTCATGATCATTAAGTTGAAAAAGACTAATGTATTTACCTCTTCACCATCTAGAAGCAAAAGTGATAGGAAAAAAAGCATTTCAATATTGCAAAATTAACTTGAATGGTGGTTTAACTGAATATTCCACCAAGTTCCAGATTATGTTCACATCCCAGTAAGTGTCTCCTGTTGTAGTCTGGATAAAACCATTCTGAAATGAGTTCTGTGGTTTGTTTGGTTCCACGTGACCAATCACCATAATTTCAAAGTCAAGGGTTAAAAAATCTGTCTTGAAAAACAACCAACCTAATAGGTTTCCCCACTTTAAAATGACTCAAAGGATGATAGAACAGCAACAAAACCAAAATCCAGACAGAAAAAGGCTTCAAAAGTCTTGACATGATAAACAAAAAAAGTTGGGAAAAGACCTAAATAAATAATTTCATTTCTAAGTCTCAGTTTGAATTTTGAGAAGTCTTGTTTTAAACGTTTACTCAAAGTAAGCATGAAGGTAATATTGATGCATTATTAGGCTGCATTTGTGGCCAATTAGCCCAGCATTTCTTTCTCTTTGAACAAATGAGGCCCTCCTCTCACAGAGAGGATTATGATCTGGGAATTATCTTGGGAAAGGCTTGCTCATATGTTTTTATTTGTTGCTACAGTCACTTTTATTTACTTTTCTTTGCCTTCCCAGCCAAATAAATGACTGCCTTTATGTTCTCTGGACTGTTTCACAACTCAAAACACCTCAATATACTTCAACAGAACCACTTTTTTTTGTTTTCTTTCTTCACATTATAGGGAAAGGAGGAGCCCTAATACTCCTTAGGAACAAAAGAGAAGTTTCATAATTTAGAAGAGGAAATTTCAGACTGTAATGACATGTCTATACACGCGAGGCTTTGAACCAGGCAAAAGTCTCTACTGCTCTTATTCTGATGTCATTATTTCAAATAGGATGGAAACCTCACAAGAAACAGCAGCTTCTTTCTATGAAACGAGATTCCTGGAAAGTGAAAATCAGGCAGGGAAGAACAGCCAGGGTATGATTTCCAAAGTTCAAACACATGGCACAAACAAGCCCATGTGCTGGAAAGCCTCTCCACTCTGCTTGGGCAAGGGGAGGGATGGGCAGCAGGATGGAAACAAGCCATAAACCAGGACACAAACTTGCTCCCTGCCTCTCACTGGACCACAGGGTGGGATTGACTGCCACCAGAAAACGTGTGGGCTTACACCTGTAAGACAAAAAGGGAATTACCTGACCAAAGAGCAAGACAAAAAAGTTAAATCTGCTTTTATAGCTGCTGCTGTCACGTGAGAAAATGAAGCCAGACCAAAGGAACAAAGCAGCCTGGATCACTCACTGACTGACACCAGAGAATTCCTTTCACTCTGTCTCCTTTTTACCTCTTTCACCAGTTCCTGTTTCCCCAGAAGCAGCAGGGAGACACTTTATTCCAATAATGTTTTCGCAGTTTCACTTTAAGTTTGTTATTTTTAACCAGATTAATTCATACTTCCAAATAAACTATTCCTTAAAATTATGGCTGGCCTGTAACAACACACATTTTTAGAAAATGTACGGATCAGAAAATGGGAATCAGCCTCTTGAGTAGCAGAAGCTGGTGTGATTTGATTCTACAGTCTGCTTCTGAATTCCCTCCTTGGTGAACTTTTCCTAGTTTGACACTTACTGTCACTATAGGAGCAGATATATTCATTCCAAATGGCAGAAATAATGGCAGCTCTTGGGATTATAATCTTCCAAAACTGTGCTCTGTAACCAGAGCTTGCAATCAGTGCATAATTCCACCAGCATTCCCAAGTATATGCAATTTATGCAATTTTTGGAAAGAAACAAAACCTACTGTCACTTGAGCTACTGCTTCCTTTGATAACCCTTTGCTTGTGCAACTGCCCATCAGTCATGGAAGATAATCACAAACTCCAAATACTGCGATGCATGTGCTGCTCCAAGCATATAAGTCTCTTTTCTAATAGTAAGTTCTTGCTTGGTATGATGTTTTTGAGGGTTTTCTGAATTAAGATAAAGAAAAAAAACAGGCACTTGACCTGCCAGCCAAGAGGTCATGAAATCCTCAATTAAAGAAGCAAAGATGCAGCTGGTCATTTGCTCTTCATATATTTCAAAACAAATTAGTAAAAGAATTTATTACATAACGATTGTTTTGCGACTCTTTTTCTACATTATTTTTTCCACATTTGCCTTTCTTATGATTCTAAAAGGAAACTTTTTTTCTCAGCAAGAGTACATCTGCTCCAGGGGCCTATTTCTCAACCAAAGTAAAAGCCCACTATATGTAGAATCAAAATTAATTACTATGTAAATGATTCTGTTTCGACAAATATGATTTAATGAGGGGAATAAGTAGTTCTCCAGAACTAATTGCTTCTGCTTCTTTGTAAACAGACACTACTCTCATCCAGCCAAACATAAAAAGAAGGATTAAATCTGAATACCTAATTTTGATCTCACATGTAGGATTCATGCTTGCTGTTAGTCCTTCTCCATCTGACTTAGATCCTTCAGGGATGACAGGCACGGTGAGGCCCTCCCAGCTTAAAATGATGTGCAAATGCATCTTCATAGTCTTTTAAAAGCTGCAACATCTTTTTACACATCTGCATTCCTTCATATTGCACATGTGAATTGGTAATGACTAGCACACAAGAATGGGCATATTTCAGAAATTCAGAAGTTTGTCTACTTATATAGTAAATTAAACTGAAATATTAGGAGGGCATAGCTTTTAAATCCAACCCCCCCATCAGATTTTTTTAAAATGAATAAGGAGACCTTTACTTTTCCCTTCTTTTTTCATCTTTGGGATTCCCATAAATTTAATCAGAGTTGGATCCTGCACAGGCTTATTCTGTTTAAAGCAAAAGCAAAACACGTATCAAAAGCTCTCCTAAATATACACAGAAACAGAAACTTTCAGGCTGGATAAGCACACCTCTCTTTTCAAATATGCAGGATTTTATGTTATTGATCAGGCTGGAAACAGTATCAATTATTCTATTGAGACCCTTCCTAGAGCATTATACACACTGTGATGACCTGTGATTATAAAAATACAATGCTAAGGGTCAGATCCTGATAGAAAGTTCTTGAACCATCATAACAGAAAGGTCATCAAGGCCTCAGAGTCCTGAGGGTCTGAACTGTCCCTTAGTCCTTTAAATAGACCCTTTTGTCTTTCCCATATGCGGCTGAATATTGCAGACTGACATCACATACAACCATGTCACGAGCCTTGTTGACTTATTACCATTAAGGGATTTCCCTCAGAGAAAGAAAAGTCCAGCTTGCTCATATATATGTGACTTCTGGAATTTCTGCACTGTCGGGATGGCACAAACCACTGGAAAATCCCAGCTTGGCCTTACAACCTTATCCACGTGCTTGTAACCACAAACCACAACAGGTATTTTTCATTGCATCACAAATCACCCGTGAAAGCAACAGTCAGCACATCCATCATCTGCAGCCAGGAGGCACTTGGATTTAATCATCTCCCATTTTGGTGTAACTAATCCATTTTGCAGGTGCCTTTTTCAGATTCACTTACACTGAAAAAAACCAAACCAATCGAACAACAAACGCTCTCACAGTCGCTGACTTGTCTATTTGCAAACATGGGGCTTTGCAAACCTGATCTCATAGTGGCATAATTATAATATTGGTTTCATGACTCACTCAGTGATTACATGCTAACTGCTAACTGGCCACTCCTTGTCACTCGCTATTTGCCAACACAGTGTTTATCTAAACCAGAGTGTGCTGACCAAAAAGCACATGCTGTTAAAAACACACTTCGATTAAATCATGACATTTCTCTTTTCCTTTTTTTTTTTAAGCATCCCTGTGCGATGTTTTTGCACGTGTAACACAAACGCTGCAGTTGTGCAGCATAAAATCAAGGCAATATTTGGTTTAGTTTCAATTATTCTATGCTATATTTATAGCCAGACTTAAGAACAAGGACTCAGTGCCTTCAGATCTGCTTGGACTTTGGAGCAACTTGTTCCTAAGCTCATCCCTGAAGTGTGTTACCACAAAAAACTGCCCACAAAGGGTGAGCTGCACCCTAGAGCTGACATAAAACCCTACATGCTCCCCGTGGTACTACTGAAAGAGAAGAGGGGAGTGAGAGATGTGATGTTCTAGCACAGCAAGCTCAAAGTATTAAGCCTTAAGAAAACCAGTTCTCATGATGTTTACAGTACAACTGTGCAATCTCAAGATACTTGGAAAGTTTAGATAATGACATAAAGTACAAATAAACAGCAAAGTTGGGTGCTTTTGGGAAATTAAATTCCACTTCCTGTAACTAATAAACCAAGGCCAAGCTAGAGAGGGAAGGAAAAATTTTAAAAAATCAGCTAGAAATATTGTTCAAACAATAATTAAATACTGAACTTATTTACCATTGATGAAAATGGGGCAAATGGTTACTTAAAAAACCATTTACCTTAAGCCAACCTCCTGGTTGCACACAGTTGCCATGCACAGTTTGATCTACACCGTAGTGTACCACTGCAAAACTAATAAACTTTGCTACAAATATATGCTGATAGGTACAGAACTGACATTCTTAGTCAAAAGACAAAGAGTTTGTTTGTTTGTTTGTTTTTCATTTCCCTTTGGTTCTTCTACAGTTAGAACTTCTGGGGATAACTAAAACTACTCTAATGAGACCAACTTTTATATTTGAGATGCATACTATAATGACATTTTTATCTTCATTTACGACCTTAAAATGAGCCTGGCCTGCATTACAGTATATTTGAAAATAGTGTAAAAAAAAAATAAAAAAAGAAAAAAAAGCTGCCTGTTGGGGAAAAAAAATGTGAGGGAAATGCTTCCTCTTACATTTCCAATTTTAGCACTAAGCTTGACATGACCTTGAATTTCCCATGATATAATCAGACATAAATAAGCACATTTACTGATGAGATTTTACTGATTACTGGGGAGGACAACTCATGTACCTTTGTACTCTGACTATACCCTTATAGTTTTCTAGAAGCATTTTTTTTTAAATCCTCAAAACCGATGCATTTCGCACTTAAAAATACTCCATACATAAAATTACTCCCTATATATATATTCAATCTGGATTCTATCTCAGATATTAAGGTTCATTTTTGTAAAAAATGCATTGCAGTGGAAGCATTAGCCTACAGAAGATACAAGCCATGACAGTGCACTAAATGCCTTGACTGTCACTGTCTTCTCTATAATGAGGTTTTCTCATGCTGAAGGAGCAAACATACAATTATGGCTTAAGAATATTTATTATTCGAGAAAATTAGAATAAATAAACATTTCCATGCAGAGCAAAATAGCTGCCTGTAAATATGGGCAACATTCTGGAGCTGTTCAAAGAATATTTTTGATTTCACCACTTAAACTGACAGCTGAGCTGCAGAATAAGACACAAGTTCCTCATTGTTCAGTTCAGCTATAGGCACTTCTTGGCTTTTATGTAAATAACGAACACAAAATAAGGACTTAAAGGTTCAAAGATGTAAACAACCCTCCTGATTCTTCTTCACTGTAAATATCACCCGTGTGTGACTTAGCTTTAAAAGCCATTAACTTTTGCTCTGATCTAAAAATGTTCTTTAAGGGTGCATGGAAAGCTCTGTTGCCCAGCGCTGTTCCCCAACAAGCAAAGGTCATTGTACTAAAGGACAGTAAACCATCCAAAAGTCAAAAGCAGTGCCAAGTAGTTACAGTAGTAAGCAGCATTTAGGGATTCTCTTCAAATATTTTTAAACTCAAGTATCTAGAATGCAAGCAGCTCTTGGAGGAGCAATTCAGAGCCCAGTTTAGTAACTGGTACTGTGCTTTTATTAATGTGACCCCAACCTTTCTGACATGCTTATAGGAAACATTTTACATCTTTCTGCCTCTGGTTTCGTGTGTTCAGCTTTTGATATCAGAAGGATTCGAGTGTGGCTCTTAGTAAGAGAGGTTAATTTTGCAGACTAGGAGGTAACTGTATAAGTAACTTAAAATACTCAAAGAAGAAAACCAATATGTGCAGCTACTCTATGCAACAAAGCACTTTTTGAAGTTACTTCTTCACACAATATTCCTGTGTGCAGGAAGCTTATTCCTGTACATTAAGAATAAAACACTTCTGATGCTATGAAAACCAAGATTGTAGGAGAATAGGATGTAATACTTTGGACATCTCTCTAGGGATATTAATTTCATTTGGACAGGTTATATGGAAGCTGAAAACAGAAAGGTTGAGATTATTCCTCAAAGTGCATGTAATTCTGCTCTGGGTTTGTTTTCTATGGGCGCTGGACATATTGGACATATTGCACAATTCATTCCTTCCCCGATTGCCAGCACTTTCTAATATACTAGAAAAAGGGAGAGAGAGAGGGTAAGTGCATTTTAAAACTGATTTATCTAGAAATCAGCAATCTCAAGCAACACAAAGATAACAAAGTGAAGCCTCCAGCTGTCAGCCATTCCATTTCCATTGCACTTATGGGATGTAAAGAAACCAACTGTCTGCTAATTTTCATGTCACAATTCTTGCCAGGTTTCAACAATTGGTATCAGAGAGGAACCCACTCCATCTGGCTACATATTCCCTGTAACCCCCTCCCCAAGTATCCTCGTTTGCCTCATTATCCTCATTTTGTGTAATGAGGATACCAAGAAGATGCACTCAGAGTTCCAGGCTCTGGGGATGGAGTCTGATCTGTCAGATGTTATTGTTGGAGATATTGCAGGAATAACTTGCCTTTTCCCCACTCTGTGCTGTTGCTGGCACCAGCTTTCCTTTCCCTGAGCAAAGCCTGGGCACTCCCTGGCAGACCTTCTGGGGCAAAGAGCTGAGCTTGATCTGTGGCAACAGCCTGGAAATTCTGCAGTAACTTTATTTAGAAATATCTCCAGGTTTCACAGTTAACAAGCCATCCTGACAAAAACATCACAAAAACTTCAGGACCCACCGAAAGAGAGAAGAAAGGTACCTCTTCCTAAGTTCTGTACTTCAACTCCCTCGACTTTTCTCATTCCAGTCAGAAGAAACATTTCTAAGCCCTCTCCCACACCAGCTGGTCCATGGTTGTGGAAACTAAAGCTTAGCCCAGAAACATCTTCTTTACCTAAGAATCAGCACAAATCCTCACACCTGAAGAGTGCAAACCTCTCACAAAAAGCCAAACTAAGAAACCCACAGAAGACCAAGAAGTAAAGTAGCTACATTAGGCATAAATCCTGAAACTCAAGGCATCAAAAATAAATTCAAAGTACATCTCAATAGTCTATTTTTATTACCTCATGAGTGCTGGTATAAGCTCCCATTTTACCTTCAGTCTCATTCTGAAGATAAGAAAGTTTGGAATGGGGAACTTTTAACATCAGGAAAAATAAAATAATTTAAAAAACCAAACACCATTAAATAGCTATTTCTTATTTCAATTACACTTCCAGAAATGGAATTGATAAAGTTATTTAAGATGTAGTTGAAAATCAAGACAGGTAAGCACTGTTTAAAAAAAAAAAATCATAACCATTCCAATTTTTTTTAAGTAATAATGGGGTTTAAAAGATTGCAACTCAATATGAGAAACTGTCTAAAATTGTAACTTTTTCAAATTCTTGAAACAACAAGACAGTAAGAACCATCATCCTTTTTACTTAAATTTACCAGACAGAGTACAAGTCTTACTTTTAATGTTCATTTGATTGACACACACTGCTAACGTGAACTTTAACGAAAGAGACTATTTAAAATACCTGAAGAAAGAAGAAATAAGGATATCCCAAGAGCAAAAATTACACCCATAGCCCAAAAGACTTACACTGTGAAGGGATGTTAAAAGGATTGTGATTAGTGACCAGCCAGAATCTGTAATTTCCCTCTTTAAATGATGTTTTTACAGGTCATGTAGTTTCCATGGAGACATTTCTCTAACTCACAAGGTAACTGTCAAACTTGCAGTTACAGAAATCCTCAAGGAAAAAAAAAATGGACTATCATTAGGGCTTCACAGTAAAACATTATATTCAGACAACTTAAACACTTGGTTCCATTCCATAAATTACACGCATCAACCTTCCTGCTTACACTCCTCCTGGTTTTAGCATTAAATAATGAACAAAATGACACCAATTACGAAAAAAAATAACTCCCACTCCTACCACACTTTTGCTTTCAAACCATTACAGAAAGACACATCCATTACTGCAATTTCCAAGGCAATTGCTGCGGGATCTCCCAACAGCAGTGCCTTTTTTCTGTACAATGGTACCTCACTGAGCATGCTTTTAGGGCAGTGTGTGTTAAAATAGGGTGTATACAAACAATGCAAAATTGTGGGCTTCATGCAAATATGACTATTAAACAGTCTATGATGTGGGCATGATGAAGGCCCCCCTGAGAGCACAACTTGTACTCTGAAAACCTGCAAAGGTAGAGAAGTCGGAGGGTAAAATGTAATCATGTTTTATTAATGATCTACATATTTTTGCTTCTCTATCGTCACCCCATCTCCTTTATGCATAACAGCAGACACCAGACTGCAAAGATCATGTGTGTAATTGCACATTCCCATGCAGGGAAAAATAATAATTCAATTTTACAGGGAAAAAAAAATAAATCACAGATGCACAGAATGGTTGAGGTTGGAAAGGACCTTTGGAGGTCATTCAATCCAATTGTCCTGTCCAGCAACTACAATAGGTTGTCCAGGGTTTTGACTGTCTAAAGGATGCACACTGTACAGATTCAAGCTTTTTGCCTTACTCAGTAAACTCACCTGCATTTGACATAAATTTAAATTTCTTACAGTCAGCATTTTGCTCAGAGAAGTTCAGATTTATGACAACGGCACAGATTCTCATCCATGGCCTGAGGAGAAAGTACTGAAGATGAAAAGGAAATTCCTATGACTGCAGCTACTAAATCCCTCAGTTAAAGCAGGAATTAATTGAGATTACAGGTCCAGATTTCTTTGCTGTGAGGATTCAGTCTGAGACGAGCATTTGCAGAGGTTATCAAATAAAAGTTGCTTCAAGGTTATCAAGTAACAAATTGTCTGAACAAACTCAAATAAAAGTTGCTTCAAGGTTATCAAGTAATCAAATTGTCTGGACAAACTCAAATGGTTTAAGAACAGTCATGAATAATTCTTGATTATTTGGGTGGCATGTGGGGAGTTGTTAGTGGTTTTTTTGTTTTCTGCAAAGGAAACATTACATATGGGATTCGGATCTGCTCATAGCAACAGTTCCCACAAATACAGAAAGTAGTTGTGTCATCTCAAGTGTTCTGTCCCTACACATTGGGTGGGAGATTTGGAAAAGAAATCTCTTGAACCTGAATAATCAGTGCACTGGGTGGAGCACTCACTTTGCAGCGCTGAATATTCACCTCTGGAACCGAGTTCAAATCCAAGTCAAACTGATGTAACAGAAAATTCTCCAAACAGAGCATTAATAACAAAACTTCTTGTCAGAATAATGCCTACAACAATGGGTTTTTTTCTTTTTATTAGCCTGCCCTTATGGGCAGGGTATTACAGAGCTGTAGTCCAAAAGATAAATCCTTAATACTTTGTTTTTCAAAATTGTAACTGCTAAATTAGATGCTAAACTTGTTGAAACTTTAGGTCTTTGTTTAGCTCTCTGAAGGATTTATCAACTGCAAATTCATCTTCATAGAGAAAAGAGCCAAGCCAAGAGGCCTAAGAATTAATATTCAAGCCAAATTCCCATAAGATTAAGTTCTGGGGACACAGGTAAAATACACCTGTGTCTCATCCTTTTCTATTCCTTTCTATTTTCCATATCTTTAGCAACCAGTTCTGTCTGAATGAGACAGAGAACTTCCAAAAGTCAGAAAGGCAGGGAAGTGCTGCTGATTGCTACTTGATTTTATTTTTCCCACTTGCTGGATCAAAACAGTGTCAGCAGTGCAGTGTCTTGAGAGAGGTGGTGTTATGTGTACATTTGATTTTGCCAGAATAAAGGAATTCTAGAAATCCTGGTAAATTCCCAACCGAATCTACACAACCACAGGTTCTTAACAGGGTACAGCTGGTTGGAGTCTTGAATGTTGACCTGTGATTAAATACATCTTTTATATGTTTGGGTTTTTTTATTTTTGCTAGTGACAACAACTCAAAAGTCACATCATGAGGCTGCTGCAGAGTGCACTGGGATGCAGGTGTGTGATCAAAAATGGGGCAGCCACAAGTGACCTGGCTGAGAGCCACGATTTCTAGAAGCCTCAACACAACAGAACGATTTCTGTCACTATATTAAGACAGATCACAGACAAATATGCAGCACTTGATCTCTCACTACAGCCTTGAATAAAGCTTTAGGTCAGCACACAGACAACTTTCAGACAGTACAAAGCCAGTGACTTTAGTGTAAGAGGTAACACAAGATGTATTTCCAAACTCCCAGTCAGAAGGAGAATAAAAAAAGGGGCTCTAACCTGCACAATTAACACAGGATAGAGGAGGCTCATCCAAACTGCACTGCCCTCTCAGTGATATTTTGTGTTTCTCTTCTCAAATTTAAAGCTAAAAAAAGCTCAGTTGAAAAAGAAAAAATGGCAGTACTACCAAAAAGGACTCTTGGCACGACTGTTCATGTTTGGCCTACAGGATGAAGAAATGAAGCACTTCAGTATTAACAACTGGCACCATCTATAGGGGAATACTCCAGGAAAAAGGCAGATAAAAGAACACAGATTCTCTCTACTGTCTATTATAAAGATTCCTGTTAAAATAATTAATCAGAAGCAGTTTAAAGAAACATCCACCCCATGAAGACTTCTGTTTTCATTTAAAGCAGAAAAAGAAGACTCCCAAGTGAATACTTCTGACAAACCTTTCTGATAAAATGAAGTATAAGGCAAAGTAGTGCTGCAGGCCTGGCATGAAATGACCAGATGTGACCCAGCTGAGTTTACAGAACTGTGGTTTCCCTCTGATTAATATAAAGGCTGCCTGTAAGAAAAGGTGCTTACCTGAATGATGGATCTTGCATGAGAGGTAACCATGTAAATTCAGAAGGAAATGCTTCCAATTTCAGAATAAATATTTTAGAAGTATTTTAAAAATATATGTATTTCCTTAGAACAGAAAATTTCTGCCCAGGGCCTGAATGAAAAGGCAGAGATTTCATCAATAAGCCTCAGGCTTATTCTGCCAGCAAAGCTCTACATTTCCCATTCTGTATTCTGACATGCTCTTGCTAGCTGTCCTCTGACATAATAAACCAGCTTGGCACAATTTGATGACTTCAATTCAGTGCAAGATTTGGATAGGATGTTTTTTCTTAGATGCACCATCTCATGGTTATATTAGTCTGAGAGGCATTAGAGTTCACAGAAGTGTCAAAAAGACATTTTTAAACTACCAATTTTAAGGCACATCTCAATCACCTCTCTTCTGGAAAAGTCTTCTATATTATTTCATTACATATTCCATTCCTGCCAAGGAGGACAACAAAGAATTAAAGAGAATTCTCAGAAGTTGCAGAAACAAGTCATGTTTTTAAAAATTTATTACCATCGACATTCATTTTCCCAAATTGTTGCTGATGAAACAAGCTCTGCTGGCACTGGGGTTGTGCTATTAATATCAAAGCTTTCGTGCCCAACAAAAAGAAGGAGGAGAGTAAAGTTTTCTTGCTCTGTGCTTGTACAGTGCCTCATACAAAAGGGTTTAGGCCCATCATAACAGACTTGTGTTCTGATGGTAAAAATATTGTGTGTATAGCAAGATCCCACAGACCTGAAGTGCTGGTTTGGTTTGATGAGTAAGGATCTGAAAAGGATTATAATTGCTCTCAAGTCCACTCCACTCGTCGTTGTGCTTCTCTATTACCCCTCCAAGCACCTGCTATTAATGACCTTCAGAGAAAGGCACTGCATTGCCACATGTAAGTCTGACACCTGACATACTCAGGGTGTGGGGGATCCACAGGTAACCACTTTATTTTACTTATTTTTATTTGAAATACACATTTGGAAAGCAGTGCCTGTCAGAACGTTGCAGGATTTACAGTGTTTTCAGAAAGTGCTATCTTGTTATTTTTGAGCTTTCTTAATAAATACTGTGCAATGATTTAAACGGCTTAGTGACCACAGAGAACAGTCAGTTTGACAGCTCCTTAAATAGCCAGCAGGAACAGAGTTCAACTATTTGAAGCTCTGTGAATTATATCCTAATGGCCTGAATCTATTTGCCCCTTTTGGTGTCAATACTTACTCCCAATGAATCTACAAATACATCATGAAAACACTTCCATGTATGAGGTCACAGATTAAAGCACGTTCCTCTCTCTGGAAAACAATTTGCCTTATTATGCTACAATAATATCCCTAAATGCCCTGTGGAAACAGACTGGGAAAACCTTGTGATCAACAGGAATTGCTGTTATCTCAATGAAAACAGGATAAAGCCCTAAGGAATATTTGCTTGCACTGATCAGTACATACCCAAAGAGTAATTATGACAAACCAAGTCATTATAAAGGACTTTTTTTTTATGCCCATAAAACTTTATTCTGAATTTAGCATGTTTCAAGACCTTCCATCTTGCTGACTCAAGCATTCTGGATGCTATTGCCTCCTCATTTGCATGGGTTCAACACTTTGTGCAGCTGCTAATTAATGGATGATAATTAATTAAATACATTCTATTTGTTAAATACGTGCTGGGAAATGCAAACACAACCGAGAAGAAAATTTGTCACAGTTAAAGCCTGTTTAAATCAGTCAAGATTTCCAGTGTCAATCACATCTATTAATAACTGACAAAACTTTAAAACACTTCAAGAATACTTTTACTATTCATTTTTCATTAAAATAGCAGTGAAGACTCAACATTATTTAGGCTTATTTCAGAAGAATTACAGCAAGAAAAATAGCGGGAATGTTGGTCCCGAAAATAGGATTAACTATGATTAGTTGTTTTAAGTGTATGTGATTTCTACAATGCCCTCCCAACAAAGCTAAATATTTTATGAACAAATAAAAATCTCCCTTTCTACAACGACAAAACCTGCCAAGAACCCTTTCTGCCTAAGATTTAGACATGGTGGATGAATTTAAAAAGTCACCTAACAAAGACACGGAAGATTTAAACTCAAAATGGCAAAATATATACGAAAAATCTGTATAACTTTGTAAATAAGTGCTGTTTCACAGTAGAACAATCTACATTTCAGAATAAGAGTTTAAGAGTTTAAAAAATTGTAATCAGAGTAAATTATTACCAAATTAATGCAACATTAGGCTGCTCAAAGCTCGTTACTGAAACATCAATAATTACAGGTTTAGAGTAGTTAAAACTTCCTTTGAAACTCAAATATTACACAAACTGGATAGAGGGGGAAGAAAATAAATACATTATGTGACTCCTAGAAAAAAACTAAAGATCTTCGAGCAAAGCTCTCACTGTACTTTCATAAACAACAGATTTTAGTGCAGCCACTGATTTACAGAAGAATTTCCCAAGTAAGGCAAAACATGGAGCTGGTGATTTATGACAATGGTAGGAAGTGGACTCAGAGCTGGGGCTGCTCCCGGAATTTTTGCAAGCATAGCACAAAAAAAAGTCTGTTTGATACAATTTACTTGTATGGGTGAGTATATGGCAAACCCAGCGTTCCCTGGCTCAGTGGGAAGAGAACAAAGAGTTGACTTAATCTAACAACTTATTTAAAAACTTTTATAAAGATTCATTAAATATGCAAAATTACAAGAGTAGTTAACATTTCTGTCAGAAACTAGACAATCCTTCACTGCCAAGGATTCATCTCTTGGATTATAATTTAATTTCTGTTTTTCATTCTTCATGCTTTCCACAGTAAATGCAATTAGCTTCACTCTCCTATGACTAAAACCTCCCTATAATCATACCTAGCTTCTCCTTTGTTTTTTGCAAATCATGAAGGAAAACAATTCCATGGATAAAGCTGGAAGTTTTGAAAGACAATGTTCAGCTGACATGTGGATCTTCCTAACTGCTCTTAGGTAGTGATCCTGAGATCACTACATTCAACAATTCTTAGGCTCAGAGCCCCAGTGACTGCATGGGGACTGAAACTTGTTTTTTATTTATTAAAAACCAGCATTCAAGTATGAACCAGAAATTAAAGAGAAAGGATACCACAAACAATGCCCATTCAGCTTACAGAAGGTTGAAGTCTGTACTAGAAGAGGGGTGATTTTGTGATTTACTGCACACACAAGGCACTACAGATAAGGTCTAGGAAGAACTCTCTAGGGATAGAGACCATTCTTTTATTCTGTGATTACACTGGCTATCAAAGTGATTATGCAGTACCCACTCACAAATATAGATGTTACAAGACAAAAAAGAAGTAATGGCAATAAAAGTTTAAACAGACTATTTTTGAAAGATTCTTTGGGACAACTAATTGCAAAGGATCCTGCAGCAAGCACATGGGATTTATAAGGTATGTAGAAATGTCCCCTTTTAAATGTGTTTTTGTTTAAATCTTTTAAACTAAACGAACACTGGTTTAGTTTTCAGCTGATAGTGAGGGTTTCTTCACCCAAGATTCAGAGTGATATCATCACCTATCAGCCAAAAGATGCATCAGAACTGTTTTAATGAAATTAACTTTCTCCAAGACAGAAGTTTACAACTGAAAGAGACAGTTAACAATTCTCTTTCAGGAAAGAAGAAGCAATAATAACATTTAACTAATTTAATTTTGATATCAAGTTGTGTAAGAGTTTTGTAATGAAATGATACAGAAGAAATCTACTCCTGGAATTGAGATAATGACGGGTTATACAGGATTTTAAGAAGGCATCACAGAAATATGACATTATTCTTCCTAATGAATGGTCCCAGCACAAATTAGGTAATTAAGTTCAGAGAGCACAGCCAACAAAAAGAAAACCTTATAAATGTTGTTAATAAAATTTATGTATTCAAGAAATCCTCTGGCACACTTGACTGTTCTAAATCCAAAGTGATGTCTCTCAAAAGCAATTACAGTAGTGGGTTCTTTATTTTCCTGTCACACATTAATTTAAAGCAACGTGCTGAAAGTAAATCAGCAGCAGTTCTAACTTCTTAATGCTATTGTCATTGGCCAAAAGGCAACATCTGGGCCCCAGCAAAAACAATTAAACCACTAGCTCTTGAGCAGCAGTGGAAACTACAACTTGGAGGTCTTTTGTCTCACACAGGATATTTTAGCAAAACACAGATTTACTGTACACAGAGTCTTGCCCTGGGAAGACCACCCTGGAGGGGGGGAAGTAAAGGCAAGGAAGAGCTGCCCAACACTTGGTTTCTGTGACCTATTATTTGCCAACTGAGACACTAAAGATGCCTTATGCTTTCAAAGCTGCTGCTTTAGGAGACCGGGGCACAAACGAAAAGGGGAAAGGCAAAACACAAGTCAGATGTTTTCCAATTATTTTTAAATCATTCTGTAATTATTCTCTTTCTTTCTGAGCCAAGTCAGGAAGGGACTGTTTGGAGGTGTTGGAGTCAGAGGCAAACACAGCCTCTTTAGCACAAAATGCCCTCAACATGCCCAGGGACTGGTTCCATTGCTGTGTGCATGGATCGACACAGAGAAGCCATTCCAACTTTCTTATGCTTCTCTGACCTATACTCCCAGTTATATGGGCAAAGGAAAAAGAGCACTACTACTAGGAGTAAGTACTGCTAAGAGTGTTTCATATTTCCTTAATAAAATCCTATTTACAAAAAATTGTTTCCCTGAAAATAAACAACAGCAGATATTTATTACTCGACGTTCACACCGCTCTCTCAGCCTATGAACTACCTGAAAAGCTGCCAGCTTTTCCACGAAAAAAAAAGAGCATAGTGTCTCTGAGCTGTTTTCTTTGAATATGCTCTTGGTTTTTCCAGTAAAAAAAACATGTACCTCTCCAGCAAAATATTCTGAGCCTTTGGCTGTGGCTCTGGCAGACTTCCAGGGCCATCTACTCAGCAAGTTTCAAAGCAACCCAGGCCACTTGAAAAGTTCTCAGCCCCTCCCAGGATTCACAAACGGGTCTCGAAATGCTTGTACAAATGGAAACATGACAGCAAGTTTTCCCAGTGTGCTTCTGGAGCACGTTTTCCATTTCAAGATTGTTCATTAGCCATTGGCTGCTCTGCAATATGAGCCATTGCACAGTAAGGGTGAACGGGGAGATTCACTTCAAAACTGCGTTCCTGACCTAAAACAAAGACTTAGTGCAGGAGCACCCTCTTCCTATCTTATTACAGAGATCTGAATACTTATACCAAGTTTTTCCATTAGAGTTGAGGCTATATTTGGATTATAGGCTTGAGTATTCAGCAAACATGAAAATCACCATAGGTATGGGCTCCTGTTCATTCCACAGGCCAGCCAGTCAGTTCAAACCCTTTTCTGGAGAGAGCTCTACAAAGAAATCCTCAAGATTGCCACATGCCTAAGGCAGGGACATCCTCACTGCAGAAAGGGAGAAGAACATGGCAGCAACTAATCAAAGGAAGATATGATGCAAAAATAGGGATATATAGGCAGAGAGATGTAAAATCCTACCTTTCCACAATAATTTTCCCCCTTGCTTTATTTGAAGAACAACATTTTCTCCTCTTTCCTGAGTGCAGTTTTATATTTAGAGGGAGTCGTTAAACTCCCATCAACTGATTAAAACACCAAGATTCTATTTTTAAAATTACAAGGTATTAAACAGTGAGCTATTTTTATGACAAACAAGGGACCAAAACAAGAAGCTGGATAGCAGCAAAGCATGCCTCTCTTGATATTTCAAAGACCTGGTAATATTTACTACAGTAAATATTAGTTTTGTGGCTGTTTTGTCTCAATAATTAGCAATGAAACTGCATGGATCCACCTTACATTTAGCAAGACTTAAGTAGATTTTATATCATTAAATCAAAGATTCCATAGCTCATTCTCCAGTCTTTTAAATGGGGATAAGTTAGTAAGAAACCTTATTCCTTAAAACCACAACTTAAACAGGCCTTTAAGGCATTTAAAACATTACTTATATTAAGATTTCACACTTCATATTCTTGTTAAATCTACTGAATTTCTAAATTACTGGCCAGGATAAAAATCCTTTTATCCATGGGAAGAAAACAATCTGCCAACTAAAGAAATATTGCATTCATTTTAAAGAACTCCCAAACACAACCAAACATTCAAATCCTATCATCACATTCAACCATACTGTGTTTTCATGGCCTGGGAAAGCTTCCTCCACTTCTGTCAGCATACACCAACATTTGTTTTTCTGCAGTGCAACAACTTCTTTGTATTGTTTCTAATCTGCACAATTAAATTATTATTCTGTTTCCTGGACAAGAAGTTTCTATGTAATCTTAAGGAGCAGATCAACCAATCTATTTTAAAATGAAGCATATCCATCTCTGTTTCTAACAACCATCTGAGTTTTAGGTAATTTCACAGCTAATATAATAAATTAAAACTTGGTAAGGGAAAGGTTATGTCCTGACTCAAAAGATTTCTTGGATTACCCTGACAGCATGCACAGTTTTCTCCAAGGCTTTGCATTGTGCATCTCACACACTGAGACTTTTTTTTCCTCACTAGTTAGATTTTGTTCCAAAAATCTCAATTCACAAAAGATTGTAGCCAGTGTTGCAAGACTGAGCAATGTATGGATGAGGCTTCCTGAACAGAGCAGGTCATATGAAGCAGGACTTCTGCTTTTGAACGTGCCTTCAGGCACAAGTACAACATATTTAATGACCAGATGCTGGATTGCCCAACCACCCTTTCTCTGCAAGAACAAACACAGATTCATATTCATTTGTGCAGATGCAGTACAATAACTTTCAGCCAAATGAAAATTCAGCTTTCATCATCTTCAACTCAAAACAAGGTTCTTTTCATATTGTTGTGCCTGTCATAAACTTGAAAATCAAAGTGAATGACTATCATCTATAAAGTCAATGTTTCTTGAAGCTCTTAGTAAAAACAAAAGTTACATCACCAGTATTTTTTTTAAGCATTATACATTTCTATACATAAGCAATATGTATTATACATAAGCAATAAACATTTCTAGGGGCTTGGAAAAATCCTTATTTCAAAAGTTCAGTTTTGATTCTAAAAATTAACTCCCCAAAAAATTAAGTCATTTCGTTTTCTGTTCTAAATATATTGACTTTCCATTAAAAAGATAATCTATTTGCACTGTCTTTTAATCTTTAAACAAAATACCAGCACTGCCATGCAAATATTTTAGATGAAAAAATCTACCCAGAATAATCCAGTTTTAATCTCTACTCATTTCAAAAACTTATTTTTTTAGGCTTTTAAAAACTTCACACTCAGTGCAGAAATTGCCTTTTCTGTTTGAAACGACAGAAACCGGCCTTTTTTTTTTTTTTTTAGAACAATAATTCACAATAGTTGCATTTGTGGAACTTGAGAGACAAAGTTTCAAAACTGCTGTCCAAGCTTTCATCACTTTGCTGGGAGTTTTATTGAACTAAAAGCTAAAAGAGAAATACTGGGAGAGCACACACACGGGGACACACACGTGCAGCGACCCTCCTCTGAACTCCTGAAGGAAACTTCTAATGAAACAGATAAAACAATGACAAAAGGGATAATGATGATATATAATTTAGATTTTCTTTTCTTTTCTTTTTTTTTAATGTAAACCGAGATAGGGTCTTGATTCCTTGGCCCCGTTACAAGTGACACTGCCCTTCTCAGTTTATGCAATAAGTGAGTGAGGGTTATGAAAGCTTCTTCTGTGTCAGGCCGTGAGACTGAGGTCACACTGTCCCACTGAACCCACAGATTTCCCTTTAAAATGTCTTGCAAACTACTGGAACATGCTGCTCATGAACCACTTACTCCCTTCACACTAATACACAAAGGTGAGTGGTGTATGACCTTTAACAGTTTTGTTGTTTGGGTTTTTTTGAAAAAAAACAACTGAAATTTCTGTGAATCACAGTCACATGAAGATTGTTTTAGGAGAAGTCCCATTTCTGGCACACGCAGCCTCCCAACCAACAATAGCTTTAGTTTTGGCTTTTCTTACTCATGAGTCTCTCTGAGCAGCGCTGCATTAAATAATAAAAATTAAAAGAGTGACACTAAATTGTAAAAAGAAGTGTTTCATGTATGTTTGGGTCTGTGATGGAATACAAAACTCGTCTGGACTCCATAGCCAATACAAATGTTGGCAAAACAGCCTGAAGTTTTCCTAGCTATGAGGCAGCCCACATAAAAACCCTAACAGCTGAACAAAGAAGCTCTGCATCTCCTCACAGAATTTCACTTTTTTTAGTATTGTTAATTTGTTTTCTCTGACTGAGGGAAAAGGTCTTTTTTCTCTTTTCTGTCTGCCCCAAATGAATTACAGCAACTCAATAAAATCGGCCTCTTAAACCATCTTGCTCGCCACACACATTCAGCAAAGCAAGATCCAAATGGGAACTAATCCCATGGAGAAAAACAACCACAGATGCTTTTAGGACACAATAAACAATATGCCTGGATACCTGTCTAGTCTCAAATATATTTAGAAACATTCTGGAACAACCATAAACACAGTACTGAACTCAAGAGGCTTCACCAAGGAAGCTGGATTAATTCTCAGCAACTGTGGATTTGTTCTCTTTAAGCATCCAAGTGCCTTCATGGAGTATTGATTAAGATATGCAACATTTCCCAGCCTTTCTTATCCTTTAGTGGCAATTTATCATGGAATTGCTCAAACTGCTGCATCTAGAAATTTGAACCAAATAAAGACAGGACAACAATAAAAAAAAAAGCAAAAAAAAAACCAAAGCCACAAATAAAAAATTTAATCTTGATATTAAAGTTTTAATAGCTTATGTCTTAAAACCACGGTCTATGGTTATTTATTTTTAACTTCAGCTTTCCTAGATAATGAATTCCATTGTAAATATTATCCTGTTGGTGTAATACAAGTAAAATTTCAAAGCTAACTGAAAATACATTCATCATGGTCAAGAGGTGAAAAAAAAGCTCTGCAGAAGTAGGAAATACCTGAATACAGAGTAGAAGTAACAATTTATGAAACATGATCGATTTTAAAAATAATTTTGTCCTTTCCATCCATTGTTCAGTGGAAAATTCTCAATATTTGTGATGTTATAGGCCATAAATCAAACAAAATAGGAAGTGTCTCCTCAAGCCCTCAACAAATAGGGTACAGCTGCAATAATAGTATTGTGGAATGAGAGGTTTGGTATATTCATTTTACAAAAAATTTAAAACATAAACAGTCATTATTCTGATTATGCTTTACTGTAGAATAATAAAATACTGTTCTACTTGGCAGCTCCCAACTTTAAGTTGAGAATTATTCCATATATTTTAGCATTGTTTACATTTAATTTTAGCCTAGCCAAGATTGGTCGTGTGACCCTGGGCCCAGGTTAAATAACAGACCTTCTCCCATATTATGTGATTTAAAGCAGAGTCCCATCTGAGCTAAAATAAGGAAGCTACAAAGGAAAGAGGAAGCCAGTCCAGGCACCCTCCAACATAACTGAGTGTAATAAATCAGTTGAAGAGAAAAGTGGAAAAAAACCCTGTTCCTAAGATACAGGCAGGATGTTTGTCCAGTGTCACCAAACGATGCTCAGTTACTGCATTTGCAGTTTTACCCTTGTGCATGTTAATACTTACTTTTGATGGGTTTATACTTTAAAAAAATCAGCAGACAATGACATCTTTTCCAGCAGTGCTTGAAGCTAAAGATCAATAGAGCAAGTGTCATGCTTTTGTCATTTGAAATGTATCCCAGGAATCAGCAATGCCACACCAGGAGAGCAAAGTCCCATCCCAAAGACAAACTAAGATTTTTCTAGTGACTTCACTGGGGCGAAAATGAACATGGAGATTTCACCTGGAATGGGGAATAAACAGATGAGAAACATTTAAGAGAAAGAGGAGAAACGGATGCCAGCCACTCTCATGGCCAAGACTTTAACAATCTTATAAAAAAAAGGCCTGTAGGCATGTTACTTAGGAGCTATTTTCCTTTTTCATTTTTAACTTTAGTTTGTAATTTGCAATTGAAAACTTCTCCATTCAAGAGAGTTTTCTCTTCACTTCTAATGGCCAAGGCCATAAACCTAAAATCCAGACTTAGATTTTAAGTCCTCTAATCCCACTTCTTTTGTTGTTTTTTTTTTTTAACTCAAAATTAGCTAAAGAACTCTGATACAGATCCATCTTGAACATCAGGCCACCCACCATAATATTATTCTGTTTTCATAAATATCCTATAGGGGCATTACAAAACAACACAACTTTTCAATAGAACATACAATTCAAGACTGAACAAGTTAGTTCATTGAATGCTGAAAAAAAACTACTAAAAACTGAGATACCAAGTCTATTGTGCCATGAATGGTGCAAATTAATCAGCACCCTCTTTTTCTGACACATTAATGTCCATTTACATCTACATCTATGGCTCTAGCAAGATTATTTGTGCTCATTTTATTCCTAACAACACATTTCAAATCAGACAATGCAGAGAAAAAACCCAGCAAGATAAAAGAAAAAAGATGGTACTTGAGAAATTACTGAATCAAAAAAATGCGTGTCAATAAAATAAAATATCCTGACATACATGCACTGCTTTAAAGCACAATTTAGGCTTTTAGTACAGATCTCTAGAGCACTGCAAAGGTTCTGGAAAGCATGAATCCTATGGAAGTCAGTGGCTGGGAAACAGCTACCAGAGGGGTGGTGTATATGCACATATATATGTGCATTTATGTTTCACATGTCACAGATGTTTTTGATTCTCTAAGTGCTGTTAAATCTCTACAGAGTAGGGACATTTAGAAGATTGCCATCCCCTGGCTAGATATCCAAAGGAAAAGCACATAAATATTTATTATCTTTATAAATTATTGGAATAACGAAATTAAAAATACATTTATCGAGTCTGGGGATGACACCAAACCAGAAGGAGAAGGAGACCCAGCAGAGATGAGACACTTTAGGAAGAAAAAGTTTAGCAGGCTTAGATTGGGCTATCAAGAAATGCACACACACAAATGGCCACCGAGATGACGCAGAACTTGAGGCACGAAGAGAAGCTGAAGGAGTGGGGTTTGCTCAGCCAAAAGAAATGAAGGTTTGGGGGATCTAATCAGCCTTAAAATACTTAATAGGTAGTTATGGAAAAGATCGAGATGTTCTCTTCACAAGAATAAATGGTGACAGGACGAGAGGAAAGAGACACGAGTAACTTCAGGGGGAAATCCATGTAGGTATAAGGAAAGAATTCCTCATGATGAGAAGAATTCAACACTGCAGCAGATTGCACAGAAGAGTGAGGGAATCCCTTCAATTCAAGCTGCAACCTGTTGAAAGCCTTCATCTTGTTCCAATTCCCACTCTTACCAAAATTTTAAAATCTTTTAGAAAATAAACCCACCAAAATTTCTAAACATTAACTTAAATATTTGTGGCTACTTAGACTTTTGGTGAGAATAGGACTGTTAGTTAATTCTGTATTTATGTGTTTACAATGTAAGCTTCTTCCTTCATGTGAGCAACTACTTTCATTAATTCCATAGAGATCTAAATTGCAATTGAAACCCAACACTCAAGGATTACACCAACAAACTTTCCCAAATGGTTTCTATATGAAACAGTTCTGTGAAATTCACTCAACAAAGGATTGAAACTCTAAACTGAAATTATGTTTTCCCCTAACATACACTCCTAGGCTTTTCAGATGTTTACAAGCTATCCATGGTTTTTTTTTTATGCTAATGAAAACTTATTTATGTGCTGGCAAAACTGAGAGATTTAAGCAGCCGGGCTCAGAAATTGAACTACATGTCACGAAGTACGTCTCTTTTTATCAGCAGCCATTAAAATAACATTTATTTAAATCATATAGTAGTGGCTTAACAAGCTGAAATAAATTAATGTCAGATCAGAGCCAGACTCTGCTGGAATCATTCCAAACACACTGTTTGGACAGACACATAAAGAGCCCGATTTGTGCTGTGTGCTGAGGGAGCCCACGGGCCTGACCTAATGCTTAGTTAAATGAGTAGAAATTGTTTTATTGACAACTTGGGCTTTGGACCAGCCTCATACGTATTTGTTACTTTAACAAATGCTCCAGTTTCTCCCTATCTTAAAAACCATCTGGTAGTTACTCAAGGAAATTATATTCAACATAAAGAAATGCTCTGTTTGTAACATTTTCTAATGTTATCAAATCTGAACAAGACTGCTTTTTTATGTAAACCAGCCCTCCAGCATGATCTTTTACTGTATTACAAACTACTTATATTTCAAGAAATATGAGTAGATACTCACTTAGTGAATACTTTAGTGTTCTAATTAGTATTGTATTAGTTAATGCTTTGATGCTGGTTTTCATGTCCCTTTGAGAATTATCACACTGTGTTCTTGACTTTGCCTCTAATACCTGTAACAAATTCATTACTGGAGGCTGAGATTCTTCACATTTCATTTGACCAGGCTTTGAACTTGCAATGGTACCAAGCAACATTTTTCCGATTCTTTAATTAGGTTTTTCCAGAAACAATTTTTGGACCATCAGATTCATGTCACATCCAAATTTAGGGTCTATCCAATACAAATAGGGAGAAGAACAGAAATAAAGATTGAAAACAAAGGTGAAAAAAGATAATTTCCAGTGACTATGCATCAAAATACGCCATTGAGTTAAATTGATACAATCTATGCACCCGCAATCATTAATATTATGAAAGACCAAAGTTAAAGCTCCACATTAAGCAGGATAGGAGCAGGGATTAAACAGAGATTCATTAGGTCACCAAACCTTGGCTCATGTAAACAATCCTGAATATATCCCTGTTCACAAAGTGTTCCTGGTCCACCTTGAAGGCAAGTTGGGAGATTTTCCTCTTCACTGTTATTGGAGAAACCCTCCAATTTAGAGCCAAAATTTATTAATGGCTAATACATTTATTTGACCATTACCAACATGTAGTTTAGTTTAGATAATACTCTCAGAAGCTACGTGAAGGGGGAGAGAGATGTAGAGTAAGAGGGAAAGAGAAACCTCTGTGTATTTATTTCCAGGTTACGTTTTTTTGATCTCCCTTTGGAAGCTAAAAAATAGTAGACATGATAAAAATGAACTCTTAAATACATTTGTCATAAAGTACCCATTTAAAAACTAGTCATGTTATCACATGGTTTGAAGATACACAGTATATGACCTAAAAACCTGAGTAGCAACCTAAAGGATGGGAAACTCTGTAGGACCAAAATGCAGCTTGTGGGGGAAATGATTTCTCTAATAAATGTGGAGGAGTAATTTCTCTGATGACAGAAGCAGTTCCAGTCCCCAGAAACACTTCTGCCAACAGAATAGACATCCCAGATGTTTTACACCAGTAAAATTCAGAGACTCCTATTTAGAGAAACAAGACATTCAAGTCTTAGTTTACTGAGTTCAGTAACACACAATGAAACAATACTCCAGGATATAAATTAGGCAATTCTAGATCAACCAGTGTGAGGGCTGAGGTGACTTCTGCACCAAATATATTCTCAGCAGCTTGCAGACATATAACCAAAATTCATTTGAACTCTTAAAACTAACTGAAATGATATTCTTTGAGCACTATGCATTAAATAGTTGTGAATCTCTGGTTTGATGTAATCCCAGAAAGCCTGCTCTGAGGTCTCTGTAATTCCATTATCTTAAAAGCTTCTGTAAGCGTAAAAAAACTACATAGAGAAATACAGATTAATCCTATTTGTAATCTGTTGCATTCTGGAGAAATTTATTTGAAGTAAATATTTCCCTATATTTTGTCCGTCCCTGATGGTATGATATAACTGTGTATTAAATTCTGCGGTGTGTCCACAAGCAAACAAAAATATATTAAGTAGGTTCAAAACATTAGTATTAAACTCTGTGGGATTTCACATGGAATAGACATTTTTCTCCTTTGCTGGGGATGTCAACACAGTGGTTTGCAGTTAAACTGCAAAATTACCTTCAAGTTTTACTGGTGAAACCATTGGACATCAAGCCCGCTCTTGAACACAGCACAAAACCGAAAACACTCCCCTCTCTCACCACTCCCTGCTCCCAAAACCAGAGGAGCAACAGGAAAACCTACCAGATGCATCAGACCTCCTTCCCAGGCCAATAATGGCTCAGCTGAAATAGGAGTGCAATTCTGCTTTTATCACCTTTGCAAACTGCAGTGCTGGACTGTCACAGCACTCAGGAGCCTGGACCAGTTTGATCCGCTGGTAACACTGGATCAGTGTCACTGTGAAGCAAAAACTGTGTGTGACTTCCCAAGGCAACAATTCCAGCAGATTTGGGGACATTCTTAAAAGGTCTTTCAACCTGTCTCACATCTCTCAGCTTAAACTACGTTCCACTCATAAAAATTAATCTTACCTTATACCCAGACTTCAGGTTTTTCCTATGCTTTGTTTCCATGTCCAAACACACCTCTTTTCAAAGCTCACCACTGAGATTTCCAGGTATGCTCTCTTTTCCCAGTTAGGAGTGGCAGAACAGGATTGAATGCCCATCAGTAAAGTCCCCCAAGAGCAACTGATGCTAAATAACATCATGTTTCTGATTCTTGCCAAAGAATCATTGCATATTAATTCCCCAATATCCCTGCCAACAACACACATGCATGGCTATCACACCAGGAAAAAAACCCTTCAATCCCAAAGGCCACTCATGTGCCATCTGCAAAACCCAAACACTGCTCAGGACACAGTGACAGCGCTGAATAATGACTGGAACACTTTTTTTTTACTCAGAGGGGCACAGCCACAGCTCAGCAGCTGAAAAATTCACCAGTGAACATTCTGCCACAGAAGAACTGCAGGAATATAACAACACATAGAAAAGGTCACGAGACACAAAACAGTGGTGATTTGTACATAACTATTCACCAACCAGAGTTAAAAAGTTCCTCAACGTTTGTATTCCTCAAAAAAAAAAAACCACTCACTGTCACTGGAGGAGCTCTTACTACACTGGAAAGCTCTTTCCAGAAGGCCTGAAAAGCTTGGTTGAAGGAATCTGTTAGCTTGCAAATATCTGATATATAAAATTTTGCAGATAAATACTTGCTTGTATGACAAAATCAGAAGCTCCTTGTGCCCCTACAAAATTGCAGAGGTACAGTAATTAGGCACAATCAGCAATTAGGCAATTACAGCATTTAGGTACAATCAGCTCTGCAGGCTAAAGACCAATGTGTGTTGTTGGATTGAATGCCCATCAGTGAAGTCCTCCAAGAACAACTGATGCCACTTGGTTCCTCTGGATGAAGCCACGAGAGTCAAGGCTCACTAGTTTTTTCCTGTTTTCACTCGTACCTAAATAAAATTTAAAGGAACACATCGGTGTTTTGTATCACAGGGTGTAGCAGTTTGAGGGGTTTCTGGGGGGTCACTGCTGGCCGCTCTGTGAAGGTTTTCAGGGTTGGAATCACCCCCTGCCACCTGTCCCTCGTGGCAGGGGCAGGCATTGGAGGTACTTAAACCAGGAGACAGAGACCACGCAGGGAATCCAGCAGCGAAGAAGGGCCTTTATTCAACTTTCCCGCAGCTTATAAGGGCTGCTGGGCCAAAGAGGGGATTGGCCATTTGGCAGCCAGTGCAAGGAGACAATATAATAACTATGGCAACACAGAAACCAATGGTAGACAAGTGAGTTAACAACTTCCAAACCCTAACAGTAGGGAACTTCAAATTAATATCTTTAGGAAAAATTAATTCTATATCATATGATTCAGTGCTGAATAGGTTGCTTTACAGAGTACCAGTTGAGGCTTTTTTTCAGAGACCTACCAGTGGTCAGTTTAATTTACACAGGCTGTACAGACACCTGGATGATAGGGCAAGGACCTTTCCTGCTTCTGAGTAGAGCTGAAGATATTTCAAAACGGTTTCTCTACAATATTAGCTCAGGGCTTTCCCCTGCATGAGCAAATACCTAGTCTAGATATAGAAACCTTCTGATTTTGTCATACGAGCAAGTATTTATCTGCAAAATTTTATATACCAGATATTTGCAAGTTAACAGATTCCTTCAACCAAGTTTTTCAGGCCTTTTGAAAAGAGCTCTTTACTACAGAAAATAAACACAGCACCATAACAAAAGTTACAATTACTCCCAATGGTAGGGAACCATCAAAAAATACCAACTCCTTGTCATTGCCTTAAGTGAACAGTCATATATTTCTCTTTTCTAGCAACAATTGTCTGGCCTGAAATAGATTTTTATTACATTTTTCCTTGAATTACATTGGGAATATCATACAGTTTTCCCTTTATTTAAACCACTTAAAATCAAAATATGTTCATCTATTATGCTTCATCTGATTTTTATAGCCGATAACACACCAAAAAAACACACTTTAATTTTACAGTCACTTATGCTCTTTAATTTTTGTCATCTGTTTAAGGGACTGGTATTGTACTCTAGAAACCCAGACAGCTGTTCAGACAATACAAATAAGGTTCATTTCCTTTACATTTGGAAATAGTGTCTTTTGTTAAACGTAAATGCGATTACAGACAACACAAAGAAGAGCGAATAAATCTTTCAGAAAATGGGAACTGCATTTTGATTTTAAGAACTGAGTTCTTTTGGGTGGACATCTGGCACTTACTTCTGCCCTTACTTCAGGGCAATAATAATAATAATAATGCATCTGTGTTTGCTAATAGGAATCTTATAATTCCTTCCTGCTATTGTAAGATGGTTCTGTTAATTTTTCTCTACAAGAGCTCTACTGACATTTCGAAGGTCTCAGCACAGTCTGTGAGCAAAAATCAGGCCTAAGACAAGCAGAGGCAGCCACATGAACTCATCAGGGCCCATTTTCATTTACACTGTGAAACACATTCATCCTGTTTATCCAAATCAGGGGAGTAGCTTTTAGGTCAAACGGTAAAGATCGGTTATTTTGTACCAAGAAAATTCTCAGCCAAAATGTTAAAATGCCAAATTGCAAAAAAGGCCACATCATCATACCTAAATATTTCAAGATTTAACTCTACTGACAATCTATGAAGGAGACAGCATCCTTGCAAGTCAGAGGACAAAGTCTTGGCTTTTATTTGAATGAAAACACAGAACAGCAAGTTTAGACATTCTTCATGTGAAAAGGTTGTTCTGTATTTTGACATCTGCAGACCGAATAATGTGAAAAGTTGCTGCCTTTAATAACCTATATTTCTAAGGATTAAGGAGGCAGAAGAAACAGTATTTCAGTAGCGAGATCGTGATCTAACGAGCCCTATCGAATCCAAAAGAGAGGATCTGTTTTGCTATTATAAGGCAGAGTCAACAATCAAAAGGCAGGAAGGTAATTAAAGATCTGGCTTAAGACCAGGCCTACAGCAGTTTTGGGAACCTCAAGGTATTGTTTTCTTAAGACTCTCTTAAATAAATTAAAGCTACACACACACAACCAAGAAGATCCAAACTCAGGCAAATAATTTCTCAATCCTTGACATCATGGTACTTCTGCTTTTATGGCAGTGACATCAAACAGTTCTCTCAGAAAAGATATCCAGGTGAAGCAGCTGCAGCGACAGAGCTTTTCCTCACCTTTTTGGGAACCAGCCTAAATTCGTTTGGAAGAGTTCACCAAGGTCTTCCTTCAGTGTTTATTCTGGAACTGGGAGGTGGGTTGACCCATGTCCCAGTTGTTCTGCAGTGCAGCTGATCAAGTGGATATTCAGGAGAAAATCTTATCAGGACTCTGTCTGGCCTGAGCCAGTCCTCATGTCTGCTCAACTCCTCCCTGGCTGCTGCTTTCCAGGCAGAGGGAGTCTCATTCAGTAGAGCAGGAATGTCTCTTGTAAGGCAGGAAAAGGGAGAGGTGGAAGCACAAAAGCAAAATGAAAACAGCACCAGAAAATTCCCTTTCCTGCAAATTCTCAGAATTTGCCATTAGCATCTCTTTTCCTACTTCTGCTGTTTGCCACCTTCTGGAATGAAGAAGCCGAGCAAAATTCTTCCACCCTTGGGATAGTTATCTGTAGTTTTTAGAGAGATGAAATAATTGCCTTTGCTCCCTGCTGTGACCCGTTCACAGCAAGGAGTAAACAAACATGGGATTTGAAAGTTGTCATGAAAATAAGGGAAGTTATTTTAATACAAACTTGAATTAAAAGGTTCTTCAGTTACCTCACTTTCCTCATCTGGTTTCATCATGCACTTATTTTTCAAGCAAAAATAAATACTCTCTCACTGATGTGCTACAATATCAGACATCTTGAAAACTGTCAAAATGAAATAGCTAAAATGACATAGCATTGAAAAAGATACAAAAGTGAGGGCAAAGATAAAAAACTAAGCTAACTGGGAGTGAGGACTTTTAGGTTTCTTTAACTATTACTTTGTTCTTTCTATAGTATTGTTATATATTAAAGTAATAAGTTGATATTTCGGGGAGAAAAGACAAAATTTTGAATTTTCATTCTGTTAATATTGGTGAAGGAATGAACCCACTCAGAGAAAAAGAAGAAAACAAACATACCTAAGTCAAAACATGAACTTATTTTGCTGGAAAATTCTGCTTCCAAATTAACTTCTTCTCCCCCTTGTCCAATTTTAACTGGGATTAAATCTATAAATAGAGAAGTTACCAGCAGCAGCTTTTCTTTTATGCTTCACTCCTGCAAGCATTTACACCTGTGAGTGATTGTTTTATTCAAGGAATCCTATCCAAGGAATCCCATTGGATCACACTTCATAGCTGACATAATAAAATCATCAGTTCCTCCAGGGAGCTAAGTAGGAGAAAACTTGCTATTCAAAAGTAATGCCACGTTAACTTTCAAAGAAATTGCTCTGTTTTGAACCTCCACCTGGTTCTGCTGACATTCCAATGTGGAATGTGCTTCCCATAATGGGGATTTGTTTGTGAGGGTGACTGCTTCAGTGTCCACAGTTCCACAGACGACTGAGGAACGGTGCACCCTGCAAAATACTGGGACTGTAAAATTAATGCCAAGAAAGATACTGCTCCCTACTGGCTCATCTAAATAAGAGCGGAGAGCACTTTCCTTTCATGTTTTTCGAAGTAACAAATTACTGTTCTGCAGGTAAACCACAGTTTTCAACTAAAAAATAAATATCCTTTAAAACAGTAGCCAGACATTCACTTAAAAGGTTGATTAGATGAAGCACACCAACTATTTTCCAAAAGAAAATTAAGTGAGAAAAATGCCAAAAACCTCCAAGGAAATTCTTGTTTTACTTCTAATCTTTATAGAGGGCAAACAAAAAACCCCCAAAAAACAACAACAACAATACCCAAACCCATACAAACAATATAAAATAAACAAAATAGCTAGGATACAATAATGATTTCTGTTCAAGAGTAAGAATATCTAAATTCTTAGCACCAGCTAGAATTATTTTATTAATTTTTGACCTCGCAGCTTTGCCTACACACCTGACATTTCACTACCCTCCCTAACTTCAACTGAGATCTGAAAGTGGAAACCTGGAGTCCTGCCACTGCACATTAGCACTGATTTGACTGCATTTCAAAGACATTGAGTGGAAAAACAACAACAACAATTTCACGGATTTGACAGTTTTCAAAATCTAACAAGGTCCGTACCTTGATTCCAGCACATCAAAACAATCTCCTATAAGGGCTTGCCCAGCCAGAGAAGTGCAAAACAAGCTGGAATGTCGATCTCAAGCCTAAAAGATATCCTTTACTAACTTCCCACAGGGTCGCTTACTGAGAGGTAAATCGGTCATCATTTCGTGGTTCAAAACATTTCCAGAGGCGCTGGCAGTCAACCACAGAAAATGCTTGTACTTGGTCTCTGCTAAGAAGCTGGGAAGAAATATCAGGCTCTCATAAAGAATTTTGTGCTGTTTTCTTGTGTAGACTCTACATTGATTTAAAAAAAAAAAAAAAAAAAGAAAAAGAGAGAACTTCTTTTTGGGAAAAAAAATCAGAACCTCTGAGCATTGCCCCAAAGCAGGCTTGAGACATTTTAGATGTCTAGCTTAGAAAAGCCTCTCATCTCTGGAACTCCAGGAAAGGCTTGATTTTTCCCTGTCTACACAGACAGGAGGGGAGAATTTTTCTCTTTGTCTCTGACCTGCTTTTGACTGTAGATCTTTTGTTTTAAACTTTTTTTTTTTTTTTTTTTTTTTTTTTTTTTTTTTCAAAAATTCTGATCTGTGAGCTCTGGGCTAAATTTTCACTGCATGCAATGCAGAAACTGGGTTTAATCTCTCTCCATTAAGTTTATATCATCAAATAACTCCTAAGTCCTATAAAAATGCCCACTCAATTCTAAACTGTGTTTTACACTAAGAGAACAGTTACCTGGAGGTACATTCTCCAAAGTAAACCAGAATTGTTCCTTGTTTGCTATTTTCAACAGTGTGCAGCTGAAAGGGTTTGTGGTTTATTCCATGCAGTGCAATAACAGATATTTCTCTCACAGTGTGCTTTGGACACACACAGAAGCTCCCAGCTGTGTGACAGTTCAGCAGTGTTTTCAGCTTGCTGAGCAGAACTGGAATAAGGAATGCCTGGACATCAGACACCCATCTTAAATTTTAATTTTAACCGTGTGACTGTCAAAGTAAAAGTACCAGAATGGGTTTTTCAGAACAGTGGCAGCAAGACTCTGCCTTCTGCACTTCTATGAATGGAGAGGTACATTCAAATTCTTGTTGCTCGGCTGGCTGTCCAGTGTCATATGCTGCTGTAAAATTCCATTATCAATGAAGATGTCACAGCTCATCATATTCCCCCTCCCTCTGGCAACAAGTCAGGTAACAAAGGCAATTAAGAGTTCCAGGATCCTGCCTTTTCCCAGCTATGCACATATCTTCTTCAGCTTAAGGTAGAACAATGGCAGGAAATGGTGGAATTATACCTTTTTTTTTTTTCCTAGAAGGGGACTTTGAAACTTAGAGAAGAAATGCCTATCAGTGCTCTACTTACACAACCATGAATTGGAGGAAACTGGTTGCATCAAGTGGATTTAAGCTGACTGACATGACAGAGAACTAGGCTGTTACTTCCTAAAAGGGATGGGCAAATACACTCCTCAGATGCACCTTCCTCTGACATTTCCTTTTCCCCGTTTAACCCACTCGCTGCATTCCACAGAAAAGTTTAGTGCAGGAACGTGAAAAAAGGCACCCAAAAATCCTGTTCCCCCAAACACATTCCGTGTGTTTGTGGAATTACAGCTCTTACATCAAAACACAGATACAGGGAGAGCAAACTTTGAGTGCAGATAGAGAAGGCATCCAGTATGAAAATCAGCTGAACCCTAACGAGCTCACTGCCCGAGGATGCAAAAATATTCCTGAACACCCCAGTGAGGGCCTAAAGCCTTTGGAGATAACACAACTCCCCAGCTCCACAAATCAGACATAACTGGGAGCTCATTAAATGCTAGAAACACAGGGGGAGAACACTCTATTTTATTGCAAGCCACTACTTCCTGTGAAAAAGTAATTATTAACAAGATCCTAAGACACAGTTTAAACCTTAGCAAAAGAGCTTTCAGATAAGGAATAGTGACTGAAGCACAAGGCATTGCCTGGGGATTAATGACTGTCTGGTGAGAGCTGATGGCACCTGGCTGAGCTTCAGCTGATCTCTAAGACCCAGGAAATGTCTCGAATCTCCATCATTATTGCTGCTGTAATATGACAATTAAATATGCACATGCCAGCACGCAGCTCCTCGGTGTTTTTTAACATGGCACTTGCTGTTTGCCTTGGTATTCTCCAGGACTCTGCTGCAGAATTAGAGCTCTGTGAATTAGCCAGCTCGAATCATTTCTCAACATGCCATTCATCTTATAATAGATTACATATGGTATTGCCACTTGTCAGGCTACAGCACAGACATTTTGCATCTATTTCTACACATCTTCCTGTTTTAAATGTCTGCTCAGAGAAATACAATCTCTGGTCAAAACTAGATTTCCTCCTTTAATCACATTCAGCCAGACATAACCAGTTCTGAATTTAGCCTGGAAGTTTAGCTGAATGTGTTTTACCTCTAAATAGCTGTTTTAAATACATACAGTATTTTTTCTCCTTTCTTTTTTTAAACTTACACTGGTCCAGAATAATATTGCACTCTTCCAATCTCAATATTTTGCCTTTCCAAACTACAGAGACTGATGGTGCACAAAGCCTACTATGCCCACAGTAAACAACAGAGAGTATTTTGGATGTGTGTATCCTGAGTGTGACTTAAGTATATCCTGACTTAATGTGCAACCCAAATCGAGGAGCAATAAAGCAAACTAATTTCCTTCAGTTGTCCCAGGTTCAGTGCTTTGCACAGAGCAACCTAAGGGGGAATTTCTACATTGCACTGCATTTTATCTCCTGGATTCCTTCACATCACAGCTCATGACAGACCCTGAGAGACACGGAGGGATGAAGGACACACAGCCCTTCAATGCTACCACTTCTAACCTGATACACTCAGCCTAAAGAAGGAGAATAAAGCAAGTCACTGCCTTAAATTTATACAGGAATGTTTTTCTAGAAACAACAATAGATAATCAAAATAGAATAATAGGCTTTCACCTCATCAATAACTGTTAGGGATCAGCAGCAACACTTCTCCAGAGCTTCTATATAGCTTTTATATAGCCCAGACAAAGACTGCTTGGCATTTATGTGCTGCAGGAATTGAACACATGAGCTCAGTTTCGTTATTAATGTTGTGGGCTTTTTATAAAATCACAATGTCATTGGCCTACTTGGCATGTTTATCAATAAAGTCACTTGGCACCTCAGCGGTACTTTTGCATTCCAGTCTCAGGATGCACTCTCATACCCAGAATAGCCCAGAGGAAATCTAATTTTTATGCTCATCATAAAGAATTTGAGCCTCAGAGCTTAAGTTTCACACAAGACCACACATTAAAGACTGGGAACAGAGGTCAACAGTCATGGTTTTCTGTCACCTTAGCCTAAATACACAGCTCCTTGAGATCAGTTAGTTCAACAGGAATCCTCTCAACAGCAACCAACCACAAACTGCCCTGAAAATGAGATAGATTCACAGTCTACAGGTTCATTATTACCGTGTGAACAATGTGGAACTGAAAAAACAACTAAGATATTTAAAACAAATTAAGATATGTTTGCGAGTTGACGGTTCTATTTAATGTCAAGGGTTGCCCTCACATAGTTAAAACTACAACACATCAGTAACCCAGCTATTTTTTCTCCTCCCTAATTTTTCACATTACAGTAAACACACATACAAGGACTCTACTGAGAGACTCCCTACATTTGTATTCCTCCATGGGAAGAGCCACCAGCCGCCCATACTCTTCTCCATGGGTAGCACACTCCTCTCCAAACCTGTCAGCAGTGCTGAGGCACCTGTGGAACGTGGCTGCAGCTACATCCCACTTCCCAAAATGCAGGCTGCTTCCTTCCTCCAGCAAGCTGGGTGGAGTTTTCCCCCTCTTGGCAAGAGCTTTGTTGCCATACACGATGTAACTCTTGCACCAGGTGTGGCCCTGAATGCTGAAAAAACATCTGCAGACAAGACTCGTCTCCTTCTTGTGCCCTGAGTGAAATTTTGCCTTTTTGCTCTCATGAGGAGAGCTCTGGGACTAATTCAATTGCAGATTTTTCCTTTCTCTCCTGCCTAACACAGATCCTGTTCTAATCTAATGACTAATGCTCGGGGCCAGAAAAGGAACTAGTTTATCCCAACAGGAACAAAACCTGAGGGTGAAATAAAGGAGCTGTTTTACACAATGCTGGGCAACCAAGTAGTCAATTGGGAAAAAACCCCATCATATTAGCAGCAGGTACTTCATAGACAGTAGTGCCATTCTGTTTCTGTCCTACCACACTGCATGACTTGCTGATGTGTAAAAAGAACACGGATGGAAATTCCATACAAATTTTTTTGTTGCCAAGTTTCTTATCTGCTGTTAAACTGCAGATATCCTAAACCGTGCTGTGCTTCAAAGAAATGTCAAGAAAATCATTAGATAGGAGAAAATAAAATAAAAAATGTGAAAACTGAAGGATGTCAGAAACAAAAGCCTATGGCATTACACTGTTCGTCTCATCTCCATAGACAAGCAGTCAAACCAAACTGGGGATATTCTGGTCCAGATTTGACTCATCTCGGTGGTAAATTCAAACCAGATCCAAACTGAAAAGGAACAAAGGATCAGATTGCTGTTGCTGTCGATGGGTTTGTCCATGGTGTTATCCCACTTTCTCAGGTTTAAGGGGCAGAAGTGAGACCATTTTGCTGCCGGAAACAGCGGCTGACAAACCAACAAGAATAATGAAGTGCACTTTACAGAGAAGGTGATGGTTGCTGCTTGTTGTCTGCTGAGATGTGGGATGATACCAAAGCAGATAGAGTGGCGCCAGTGCAGTCTAAGTGGGAAAGGATGGTCAGAGATATCCAGGAAAAAAGCTGGGTGGTATTAGAACACATTTTTTTCTGCTCCATCATTAGGTCTTTGTACAATCATTACTGCCTGTTAATTCTCAGAATAAAGTTTTCAGCGCTACAGTGCCGTGTTCTCTGTAAAAACCAGGAACATAAATGCAAACACTCCAGGCAAAAGGACCCACTGAACTGCTCTTGAGAGGGCAGATTATCCAGAAACTCCAGGGGATACAGAAATCCACCACCTGGGTGGTAACCACAGGGGCTGGGTGTCAACTATCGACATGGAAATCTCTGGAACAACAATTGAGGGTGACTGAACACACATGGACATCCAAGAAGTTTCTGAGTCACCAGGATTTCTATTTAAGGATTCACTGAGTGCTATATAGCTTTCCCAATTATTCTGAAAAAAATAATAAAGAACAAAGTAGGTTGCTCTCTTGTGTGCTTTTTATGTTGTAACCACATCCTTTGCTGTTTAGGAGCACCAGGATAATGCTCCACGTTATACTGCTCTTCCAAAGTGCTGGAAATTACATTTTCTTTTACTTAGATAAATCTCACTTCAGAGTTTAGATATTCAGTTTAATCAGCACACCGAAGAAGAGAGTTAATCCATTTTGTGGGGAGTGCAAGCAGCTGTTTAACGAAGCCACCAACTACCTTTCATGCAGGGATATAAATAAACAGAGTGGATTCTATTTCTGAGCCTCCAGTTCTGAGCCAATGTTCCTTTCAGTTCCGCTGCCAGGCTCAGAAAGGAGACACAAAAGTTGAACTAATGAGAGACAAAAGTTGACCTTCAGCAGTTGGGGGAAGTTGGGATGCAGGTCTGAATTTGAATACCAGAGCTTTGGGGATTTTTTTAAATCTGATTCACATCTTGCAGCTTGAGATCACTTCTCAGAATAACGAAGACCTCCAGGTAACAACCCACAAGAGAGTTACAGATTTTTGAATACTAACAGAGATCTCTGAATATCCAGTCACATTTATGACAAAGGATGGTAACCACATGATGATTCTGTAAATGTACTTTAGGTTCTTTCCTGAAATCCAACATCGAGATACTATTTCTCTGTGAAATTGTATTGATTTCAGCATAAAGTGGGGTATAAATCAGAATAGAAACTGTCTGAATCAGTTCTACAACTGATTTCTTTACATTACAGATTTTGAATAATATTAAAAATAAAGCGTTCGTTTTTCTGATCACTCCATTCTTCACCACGAGGAGGTACAACAAGGGAAAAAACACGAAAACTTGAAATTGTAAATACCAACAACAGCCACAGACTAAGAAAATCATTATGTTTCTAAAGCAAGGTCTGTATTTACTGAAAATTAACCATGCTCCATGTGAGGTATGTTATGGACATCAGATTGTGTACCTTTCCAAAAGAAACAGAAGACAGATAAAGTATACAAATTATGGAAGATAAAATAACTTTAAAAAAGCAGTTTGGACTAGACAGAAGGGGAAAAAACTGCACCCTGTCTACCAGTAAAAAAATTTATGCAAGAAAGAAAGGCTGTGTGACCTTTTCTTTTTTTTTTTTTTTTTTAATTCTGTGGAAAAGAGACGAACGAAGCTCTAATGAAAAGCAGATAACCTGACTCTTATCACAAGCCTGACTGTCTGAAGAAATGAACTCTCTTGGTACTTTTTTCTCCATTTCTTATTAGCTGCAGTGTTCTGAACAGCTGATGTTTTCTGAATCCAAAAGGCAGACACGTCAGCAGGACATGAACTACAGTACACCCAGTTATGTCAGTATTTTGCATGGCCTTTATCACTGGGCGTGAACAGCAACTTCCAGGCGTGTGAAACTCAGATTCATTTCTCAGACAATCACGGTAACAAAAATTCTCTATATTTAAAAAGTAGCTTGTTCATGGGGAATTATTGTCTTTTTTTTTTTTAAGGAAAATGCAGTGTATAAAATCAACTGTCTTTGCAAAAGAATTATTTTGATACTCCCTCTTAAATGCAAAACCAGAAATGTTTTACCATGATGCTCGTCGTGTGTTCAGGGAAATTTTGTGTAATGAAATAACCTTGATTGTTTCCCTTTGGAATTCTGAAGACGGGCTATGGTCCAATGAAAATATATTTTCACATTATGGATTTATGCAATTATCCATACTTTTACTAGAAATAAGAATTCTAAATTTAAGTTTGAATAACAGATAACCATGTTTCAAGATCATTCTTACTTCATTTTTCAAAAAATTAGTCACCAAGTGAGAATATTTATCCATTTAAGAAGGAATAGGCTCTATACTATGCACACTGCTTAAATAGGCTGTCCTTGGGCAACCTTAGCTATTCTCAAGAATTTGAATTACAGTCTCTGTGTCAATGATTCCCAGATTTCTTTCCTCCTCACTCACTTCCCTTTTGTTCACACTTGTAATTCAAACTGCTCCTAGGGAATCTTCTCCAGATGTCCTCTTGCCGAGTGAAAATCAACATGTCAAACGCAGATCCTCTTCCCTCCTGCCATCCCCCTCCCTCCTGTTTTGCTGTAGCTGTCAGGAATTCCACCATCCCCCCCTCTCCCACGAGCCTGAGAGCGCTGGTATCGTTTTCAGCTCTTCTCCCCTCGCGAACTTCCACACATCCAAGCACAAGCTTGATGTTAATTTTACTGCCTTCCATAAAACCTCCCTGCAGCAAAGGTTCAAAACAGACATCAAATCAACATCAAGTGCCACAGGCTGAATGAAGGGAGGCTTTCCCAGCCACAGGAGGTGTCACCAAAGTCTGACAGATAAGAAAACGAAAACCCTTTGTCGTGCAAAACAAGTCGTATTTGCTTGCTCGTATCAGTCATTAAGCTCCTGGTTTTCTGCACACGGGTATAGAAAAATGAGAATGGTACAGAATGCAAAATAACCCTTAGCGAGACAACAACCCTTCAGGCACTTAGTAAAAAAGAAAATGCCATCTGTATTAAACAAGGCTGCCTACAGTGAAAGTCTTAACACAGCGTCTTCCAAGTTTGGAGATGGTTATGTCTTTATTCCAGAGCATATAACTGAACCAGCCACCTTCACTGGACTTACTGAGTCACCTATTCATCTTAGTTCTCTTTATTACTCGCACAGTTTTACTTCATCCATGGGCACAAGCTCTTTGATTATCACTTTTAGATCTAACCTTTAAGGAAGAGTCCTCCTTTCAGCTATGATTTCAAGGTCGTTTTGTCTTTTGAATAAGAAAAAAACCCCACAGCAGAAACAGTGTTTGTGTCCCAGTTTAAGAGTCCTTGGGCTTCACTTCAATGGCACCTTCTTGAACCAAACATTTTCACAGGCAAGAATAACATGTACTTGCAACAAAACATGGTAGGCTAAACCAATTACATTCTATGCAGCATGAAAGAGAAGGGATTTAATCTTTTTTTATTTCCTTTAGTCCATCTTATTCCAACACAAATGTGAAAGGTGCTTCCCTCTATTGAGGCAACAAAGGGATCCAAAATGATCTTTGTGATTCAAGAGATTCCCCAAATAAGGTATATTCTGCATTGTCATGATGAAGTATTAAATCTGAAAGAGAAATTTCCCTATCCTAGCTTTCATAAATATGTAACATTTTCAATTACAAGAAACAATCTTCTATGAATTAAAAAAACGCATTGCTTCAAGCACCTTAGGCAAGTTGCCTGAAATAAGGAGATGAAGGCTTAATACTTAGCGGAATTTTCAGTTTTTAAAGTCAGAATTTGCTCTTATGTTCTAACCCAGCTGCTGTATTTTCTCAGGACTGCACACAGCAGGAAACTTCGGAACCAAACATAAAGCAAAAAGGGCTTTTATGAAATTAATAAAGAAAAAACCATCACTAACTCCAAACCCACTGATCAGGAAACTGATAAGAACAAAGCAAAAAAAAAAACCCCAAACTGTTAATATCTGGCACATACTGCAAGCATTGCTCTGACAGCTCATTTCATTTCAGATAAGAACTATCATGCTTCTGCTGTTTTTGCCAAAGTTCTTCGCTGTTTTTATGTAGAGCAATATGTTATTCACTGAGTGTCAATAGGGTTCGGGTATTTTATAGATATTTCACACTTATCTAGGATAAATGGGCAAAGTCTTGCCTAATCTCATGTATTTCTCAACCATTGAGCAATATAATTCCCTCAGCGCTGACTACAAAAAAATATATTCATAAAAACATTTTCAAGATACAGGATATGATTCCTCCTGAGTGATGGACTTGACTGGTGAATTTTGACTAAGAAAATAGTTTCCAGAAGTAGATGATTCATGTAAACCCCGGATTTCATGGAATACAGCACTTTATTTTTGAGGGGGGGAAAAAACAGTCTCAAGAGATCAAGTATTGTTTCCATTGTCTTTGAACTTATCATTTCCTACTTAATGGATGTTTTCATTGTCTGTTGCTCATATATTTATAAGTACCATCTGAGTTTTTAATTTTGCATGTTACCTTCCCCTCCTTGACTCAGTGATTTCTGTCCATCAGTTCAGCTCATAAACAGGGCAAACAAGCACAGAGCCATATGGGAATGTAAGGACAGCTAATTACTGACTTGTTTTACTTTCAGCCAAACTTGGATTTCATCCTAGTACTTTCTTCACATAAGCTATTATGTAACATGTTCAGGCAAAGTAAAGGATAAAGAAAATTAAATCTAGGTTAAGGGGTCAATAAAATGTTTGCAGAACATTTATTTCCTAAAGCTTTAAAGGGCCTAATAATGATTTAGCTGCCCAGCTGCCCAGTTTGTACCAGTGGTATTTATACCCACATTTCCTACCAGGGAGCCCATTTGAATAAAGCTTATTTGTGACATGCCATGGTGGTGGCAGAGCCAGTCTCAGCCCAAGCCTGTACACAGGTTCCATTTTTCTGCAAACAGGCGATAGTTTGTAGGAAAATCCACTCCATGCCAGCACAACCCTGGAAGAAAAGGTCAGAAAATTATCTTCCCTCAACCAAGAAAAGCCTTCCATTGGCCACAATTGCTCAGTCAGCGGTTCCCCACTTAGGTTTTGCAGCAGAGAAGACCTGACAACATTTACAGATCATTTGAAGAAAACATACACAAAAAAACCCTCCAAAGACACAGCTGTGAAGAATATGAAGGCAGTGCACCAAAAACCCAACACACCCGAGATGGCATCAGGCAAGGTAAAAAGAAGAAGAATGCCAGAGAGAAAATATACCAATGGAAATTTTTATATTTGAGAAAAGACCTGACAACATGAAGAGTCACATGGAGTAACTATTCCTTTGCTATTCACTGTGCAGAGAATTTTTATCTTTAAGTGAAGCTCATTTATACCTGGTTTGGGCTGTTGAATTTTGGTTGCTTCTGCAGGACATTCATATACTGACAAGTCTGTAGAACCTTTCTTTTATTCATTTCTCCAACTTAAATAACGGTGCTGTCATTCAAATGCATTTTCATTTATCATAATTTTATGCTTCATATACTGTTCAGAGGTCACATAACACTTTCATAATTGTATTAATTGAGGCATAGAGCCTGTATTGAGGAGTACAGTGGCTAGACAAGTAGGAAACAATGGCTCTCCTAAATTTCAGACTTGTATTTCTTTTATTCAGAATCTCTTCAGTATTAACACAAAGAAACAGCCCATCTTTCTCAACATGGCTCATCTGGACAAGCTTATGATTTTGCTCAGCACAATAGCATCCACATAAATAAAAAAAAATTCAAATCCCTTCAAACTAAGTACATTACAAAATCAAGTTAAGGAAGAGAATAGTATTTGTGTAGAAACAAACAACTGAACACAATACTTGGCTTTTGTTCCCTTGTTAGATTTATTGAGAAATTAGAAGCCAAAACTCTTTTTTTGTTGTTGTTTGTTTGTTTTTTGGGGTTGTTTTGTTTTGCTTTAATTTAATGCCAATATCAAGAGAAAAGCCATCTGGTTATTCTACACAATATTAAAACTAAAAATTGCCAGAGACCAGAACATCTTTCCTAGAGAGTACTAAATGTACCTTTCGATTTCCTCAGGTTTTACTCTCAAAATTATTAGGGCTGGTTGCTGCTTTCTTTAACATCTTTCCGTTGAGGGGCAGTTCTTGTACAGGATTCAGTTGTGGGTCTAAATCACCTAATTCTTACCACCCACTCAGTGATACCAAAGACTCATTGAGGGACATAATTACTGTTCATTTGTATCCAGACTGTAGAGAATCGTTCAAATATCTAGTCTTTGAAAAACACTGGCATCAGAAAGGGGTTTTTAAGTGTGTTTTCTTAGTGCCGTGTTTTAATATATACGTCATTGCACAAGGATGAACAAAAACATGGAAAAAAACCCCCAAAATTCTTCATCCTGACTTTTCCTACAGGTGACAGGCATCATCAGAATTAGTCTACATTTTAAACTGCAGCTGAAGTCATCTGGAACATCATGCAAGATTTTTGTGTAAGTCAATGCTTACATGATTTTGTTATAAATTGTGGCAAATAACTGATGATCTCAGGCTGCACGGTGAAGATTAAAAATTCCATATGAATTAAAAAATCACATACACAAACATATTTCTCTTTTCGTGGTTATGTCAACACAAATTACAGACTGCAGATGCTAAAACGTGAGATTTGCAGCACAATTTTCAGAACTAGCCTTGGACAAAAAAAAAAAAAAAGAGACCACACATTTATTTTGGCCATTTTTTCCAAAGCAGTCTGGTTTGCATTATGCTAAACAAATTTTAACAATATTTTGTTATTGTTCCTCAATTTTTTTTCATATATTTAAACTCTCCTTCATCAGAACAAATTAAAAAAAAAAGAGAGAACATTGGCTTTAAGGATTCTATTGTGGGTTACTTTGAATGTCTGAGAACAAGCAGTTTAATTCATGAGATTCCCTTCCCCAGCTGGTAAACATCATTAGAATACTACTGATTGCACTGGAGCGATGCCATCAACATCTAACAAGTCCTTGAACTAGGAAAATTCACCACCAGTGAGAAAGCTACCAGATTAACAAGAGTACTTCAGCCAAATGTTGAAGAAAATCTGTGCCAGTGGTCATGCTATATTTCTTTGCAATTTGGCAAACAGCGACCAGAGAACTTAGAAATATCTGGAAGCCTGAGGTGAGGAACAATTTGCCTTAACAAATAAACCCAGTACATTTTATAATAAGTTCTGCAGTATTACAAGGATAGTAAAAGCTTTCTGTCCTTGCAAGCTGTTGCTCCAATGCAGCATCTGTGGCAAACATGCAAATAAAATCAGATAAAGATGAAATGGTAGCAAGAACCCAACTACAAAGTCAAAGCAGAAAATTCAGTAGCTAATTGTATGTAGCAAACAGTTTGGAAGTGAGTGTCCACACACTGAAAAATTGTGCTGCAAATCCCACGTTTTAGCACCTACAATCCATAATTTGTGTTGACATAACCACAAAAAGAAAAATATAGTAGTGTATGTGATTTTTTAATGTATATGGAATTTTAAGCTTTGCCGTGTGGTCTAATAGAGATCGTCTGTTATTTGCCACAATATTAACTTGGAATCCTTCTGAAAATTAATATCTCTTGCCACAACTCATAAGTAAAAAAAAAAAAAAAGAATTCTGATACCTGTTTAGCTTGTGGCTGTGGCAAAGTACAAGTCCAACTTTACTGCAACAGTCCTTTCACCTTGCAATCCAACACATACATAGTGTCCAGCTGCAAAGACAAAAGCAAGTGTAGGTCTGTTACTAGTAGAATTTGTAGTTATTTTACAATAACAGAGGGGATTTCAAATTTGCCAAATACTGTTTCATTCTAATTTTTAAAATTTTGATTCTAAAGTGGCAAGTTGCTAAATCAGATAACAGATAATCTGTTATTATCTGCCTGCATAGAAATGTTAGCAGATGGGAGGGAGGGAGCAGACAACAAGCAGGCTTGGTTATGATTTTAGAAGATTATTTCACCTAAAATAGCAGTAGGACAAGGGAAAAGGCCTCGCTGTCCTCAGAGCAATCTCTGTGGCTTGGTTGCCAGCTCTCCCGGTCTGGGGGACTATGACAGTGGTCTCTGCACACACTGACCATGGGGATGGGCTGGTCCTTTCAGTGGCCTTTCAAAGCTTCTCTTTGCTTTAACAGGCTCACTTTTTGTCTCTTACCATACCTGTGTACTGCTCGTGTCAGGTATGAGACCCACATGATATGATGAATTATAAACTACTAACTGTGATTCAACAAGTGTTTACATGAAAAATGTTTTAGAAGAGGGACTTCCATTAAATGTTCTCTTTCCCTTTATTAATAACTGTACATAATCATAAAATTTTTACTTGACTGAAGCTTGTTCCAAGTGTGACAGGAAATTTTATTTTCCTTACCATGCTATAACTATTATTGCTTAATGAATTAATTCTAATGGGAGGGGAAAAAACCCTCTGAAGGTATCCTCTGACAGCCACATCCCACATGAGTCCAAAATACTTGCAGGAATGCATACATTATGTGCTCCAAATATTACATCTTCAGGGATTTTACTTCTTTATTCATGTCTATGCGCTGCCTCTTTTGACAAATATCAGAATCAAAGCTTAGTTGTACTCATTAAACAGCAAGTGCATAATCCATTAAACTGTGGTTTTACAAGTGGATACAATGACATGGATCTGCAATTTGCACAGATCTTGCTTTATATGATTATGTTATTAAAGAAATGAAGCAGTCATAGGCCTGGAGTTCTCTTCCATGGTCTTTTCCAAAGGCATAAAACAAAATATCTGATGATACTCAGGTATCATCAGAGCAGTATCATCCTGCTCTTTCAGGCAAGCAAATGCCATGCCCTAGGTCAAGTCACCAAACTCTGTGGGCAGGGAAAAAACAGGGCAGAAAAACTTCCATGTAAATAAGTGTAAGGGAAGGCACTGTGAGGAGGGAGGTGGGGAAACACGGGCAGGGTGGAGGCCGAGACAATCTGAACCCTGCCACGACGACACCGACTTTGGGACTGGCAGTTACAGCTAAAGAAAAGGACACTGGAATCATCACTGGCTCTTCTCTGAAATCAGTGACTCAAACAGGCTGTGACAGCCAAAAAAAGCCGACAGATCATCAGACATCATTTGGGAAGGGAATGAAAATAAAAAACAAGAACAACTTCTTCGTTTTGTGACTATAAAATCTTGCTGTATCCACGTCCTGAGTGAGGGTCTGGTCATCTTGGAGAAGAGGGATGCCTCTGGAAAGGATGTAATCAGCCTAGAAAAAGCCCATGAAAGGCAGCTGAAAATATCAGGTGGATGGAATAACTGCCTTATAAGGACAGACTAAACCATCTGAAAGGGGACAATTTAATCAAAGTTCGGAGAAAAGTTTCGACAAATTTATGATCTGGAACCCAGAAACAGGCACAGGACAGAGTTGTACTCTAAGATGCCCAAAACAACAGTTCTGGATGCTGAGGAAGAAGGAAGGGCATGCTGTCATGGGCAAAAAGCAGTTGGGGAATTCCAAACAATTTAATTAATTGCCAGTTAACACTGACTCCTTTTGTTTTGCTGCTCCTCAGTTCTTCCTCCACTGTGTGGGTTCCTCCACTGGCCACTGTCACTTTGGGTGTTGCACCTTCTCCTGTGCCTTCTCTGAAGTCCTGCTCCAGCAGGTTTGCATCCCTGCCCCTGCTCAGACATCCTTCCAGGCCTTGCATGTCTCTTATTTCTCCTCCTTTCCTTGACATCTCTCTTTTTCTCTACTGTCTGCCATGAAAATTTGTCAAGGCTCCTTTAAATCAAAACCATGGCCTGAAGCAAATATGACTGGAACACGTGTATTCGTTCAGAGCTTTGCGAAATTCTTGATTCCACGTATGAAATTCCTGCAAAATCCATTTATCTATGGTTGTCTTGCCTAAGTGTATATGATGATCCCAGAAAGAAAGCTAAATGGCTGGGGAAATTAGCATTTTAAAATCCAGAAGAAATGGTTATCCAGGTGAAAATCTAGAGAAACAATAGAGCTGTGATATTCTTTTTTATCAGGTACTAAGTTTTGGAGATCTTCATTACTGTGCTCCAAAAGGAAATGTCAGTCCCCATCTCTGTAACAAGATTTGAATTTTCACCAGCATGCAACCTCTATTTGTACTCCAATTAAATAAAGATTTGTAAAATAGTTTAGCTAAGACCATCTTAGTTTTTATACCTTTTAACTAACAAATGTTTTAACAAAACAATTTCTTTCATTCTCTGTTTTAAAGACTTATCAAAGCACTTGTGAGAGAAGCTCCCCTAGCCATAAATTTGTTTAAGATATTATTTCAATAACTTTCTCATCTGAAAGAAAACTTGCAGCTGTTGTGTTTTGAAAAATGTTGGCAGGGATGTGTTTGTATGTTGTGAATGATATCACCATCTTGTGACAAGCTACAGAATGCTTTTGGCTGGGTCAGATTTTGTCTAGGCCACAGTTATTTTAAACTCTTAATTAAAATGTGTCTTTAAAATGAACGTGCATGTAGACATTAATTCCTTTTGCTTGGTTCATTTAAGCAGTTAATCCGTGATACCAAACAATACCATATGTTTCTTCTCAATAGAAGCAATTAATTAACATATGGGATCAGACAGATTTTCAGGGAAGCTGGGTGTTCACCTCCACCTCTCGAGAAATATTCTCCCAGCACGCATTGTACCTCAAATAATTTTTTTTCTATAAGGAGAATTTTGTTCTAAGCAGGGCTGATCCATTGTATCAGTTTTAACAGACATCATTTGCATAAGGTCTCAAATGGGACAGCAAAAATCCCTACAAAAGCAGAGGTTGTGTGGGAAGCTCAGGGGGAACAGGCCATGCAGCTGTCAGGGCATCCCTCCAAAAGGGCTGGGCATGCAGGAGGAGAAGTGGAAGCAAGCACAGAAGGAGAGGCTGAAGATTGACCAGGCTGCCACCTCTGCACAATTGAATTCTACCATCTCCAGGCCTGAGGACTAAATAAGTTAATTCAATTTGCTTAATGAGCTGGAAAGCTTCTAATAAGCCCTGCTTTTAAATGTCTGGTCGGGAATAGGGAAATCTTTCCAAAGCATTAAATCTCACTACTTGCAGAGAAAAGGGAATGTTCCCTTGGGGTAATAAATAAGGGACAGAAAATGATACACCCCTGTCAGGAACCTTTGCAAGGCACAGCAATTTTCATTGGAACATCCAGTGTTTTCAGAAATGGTAATTACCTTTCCTGCCTTCACACACTCTCTGCCCTATTTGGGAGCAATCCAAGCAGGAGGCTGGAAACCAAGTTTCCACTTACAAGGGTGTTTACAAATTTTTTTTTTCCCAAAGTTTTATTTTCTTGGAGAAGTAGATGAGGATTCTGCCTTCAGGCTATTTTGTCCCTGAAAGATAACCATGAGGGAGAACCATAAATCAATCTGACATCGTTTTATGGTACAAGAAATCTCTCAGTATTTTTCTCGAAGTTTGCTTTCTACCTAAAAAATTCAAAGCTTTTCTGCTTCAAAGGACATTTATAGTGGCTCTAAGACTCACTGAGGACACTGAGGGTACATGCTAATCACAAAGTTTAAATAGAAGCCTAGCTTCAACTATATTCCAACTGTTGTGTGAACATTGACAAATACAATTTTGGAAAACACAGAATTGTAACAAAATGTTCTCAAATACATTTTCCCTACTTTTTTTCTTCTGCAGGGAGTGACATATAGACAGAGTATTTGACTCTCAGGAATTTCAGCAAATCACAGATCCCCTAACAGAATATCAGATTTCCATCTAACAGATGATCTTCCTTTCTGTGCATTATCTGTCATCTTCTAAAACAACTAATATTTTTGAATAATTTCTTTTAAAATATATTTGACCGTCCAAGTTCCACTTTTCAACTTGGACTCTTTCAACTTGGCTTAATAATAGGGGAAAAAAGCAGGCTCTGCTATATCATTCACAAGGAATTATCCATACAAAAGGAAACCAATAATACAGAACACATTCCTTCATATCTTTGAAACTTTTTTGAAGCCATTGCTGTGGGTTCTGAGCAATGCAAACTCTGACTAAAATAAAGCTGAAATACCTCTCTCCCCCTCTCCCCAAAGATTCACAAAGCAAGTCCTCTGCTATAAACCAGCAGGTGCATTCCTTGCAACCCTATTCCATATCCCCCAGTGCTTTGGGTTTTTCCAATGGAAAAGTCTCGCAAGTTAGGGGGAAAACAGAAACAGAAAAGATCAGCTTTTTCCTTTCTTTTTATTCTTTATTTTAAAAATATGTTATTTCTGGTAATAACACGCTTGAGGAGGAGGAGAAAAAAATAAAATGCAAGTCACAGGGTTCTTAGTAAAGAACTCCAAATTCTGTGTTTCCAGGGTGTCGAGATTATGGAAAAACCAGGCTGGGGAAAGATTTACATGTGGTGGATAAGACAGAACATCAGGTCTTTATACACATCAAGTCTGTGGCAAATGTACCAACCATTCAAAGCTCTGTTCTTCCTTTTCTACATTACTAAGCCTCTTCTCCTGTAACACTATAACAGATAACAAGTCTTGCAAACAGCATATGTGATCTTTTCTATAAATCAGTTCTCACTTTCCTGGGTAACACATTATACCCAGGAACTGAGTTGCAACAGGACACTGCCCAATACTTGTCAGCAAATATGAACTGGGCCACTGGGTAGAATGTTCTCCTGGTTGCTGATATAGCACCAAGTCCAAGAAGAATGACAATAGGGAATTAAGAATGCCATGTGGATATACCTTCTGTTAGGTATCAACTGTAAAATTGAGTAGCTGATCTTCTCTGGTGAAAGGACAAGTTGAAAATGCTCAGTCTTTCTGTTAAACACTGACTGGTATAATAACAGCCCTGACACAACTCACTGAAATGACAACAGCCCTTTTTGTCCTGGCCAGACACAAGAGAAGGCATTCATGGCACAGAATAAGGCTCCTAACTTCTCATCTTTGCCAGTGCTCTAAAATACCTGAATTACAAGAGCAAAAGCAGCTACAGTGGTAAGGGATGGGGAAGAAAAAAAATGAGTTAGAATTCTATAGTAAGATATTTCAGCTCTGAAAGATATTACTATTAATTACCATGACCATGAAACTTTTGCACAAAGTATTTCTCTGTTCATTAGAGAAACAAATGCAGCTGATGCTGATGCCATCCATGCCATTCCACTTTAAGATTTCAGCTGCAGAGATTTGATAAAGAATATAGGAAATACTGCCCTACCTGCTAACTTTATTTGCTACAATGTCATTTTTTTCAAGTTTGATTCCACTCTGTTTTCCTGTAACCTATGGACTGAAACCACTCCTCACTCCAGTAATTTCCAACTTCTATCTCAATTAAGCTTTCACCAACCAGTATAGAACATCACAGTGCTATGTTAATCCACAAAGGACCAGCAAGTCTTGGAAATAAAAGGTATATTACATCAACAGAGAAAAGTTTCTTTCTGATACAACAGTTCAGAAATTTAAGTTTGTTCTTTTTAATTTTACTTTTAATGAAGTTAATTTCCCAGAAATACCCTACATAAAGCAGGCTAGGAGCAAAAATTAAGATAGATTTTTACCCCCTCACTTCTCCTTAATCCTACCTCCAATTCTTCCTCAAAATGTCACATGAAGGAGTGACATTTTCTCCAGCAAGGGAGCTGGGAATTATGGAATGTGTTTCACTTTACTATTCCATCGGCATTATGGATCATCCACTGATAATTCCTACAGCAAGTTATCCATAAAAATACAATCTTTTCTGGAAAATAGAGCCTTAGAAACTGATATGACATTAAAAAAAAAAAATCTAAAGTGTTTTGAATGTGACAATTCCATGAAGAAAAATGCAGTAGTTATTTAAAATTTTTGTCTTTTGCATCCTCTTACTCCTTTGTCTTTTCATTTGGCTTGATGCTTAGTGGTGTTTGTAGACTTCACAGTTAAGAGCATCACTAGCTTTAAGTGTATTCCATCTTTTTTTTCCTTTTGGATTTATTAATTTTTCAGATGCCACAGGAAACCCAGAACAGTGTAATACCAGGAGTTTGTCCAGCGTTTCTTATTTTAATACAAAGAAAACAGTGGCTTAAGTTCTCAAACAGAATTTTACACTTAAACCACCTCACAGTGGTGCTTCTGATCCCTTTATTACATGTGGTAATTCACCTTCCAGATATTGTGGCATCAGCAAATTTCTGTGACTTCCATTCTCTTGTGGGACATTTGACATTAACTGGGGCAAAAAGGGGGTAGGAGTATCAACTTGAGAAAAATAAAACCTTTAGGTACGTCTGTAACCTTGAAAATGTAGAAAGTGATATTTCTCTTTAAAAGACTTTCTCTCACAAACAATATATAATTTCATGGTAGAACCCCCAAAAGGCAATTGATGGAACAGCTTTTTCAAAGGTGAGCAAAGGAACAATGAAGGTCTAAATTAACTCCCTCCCACCATCTTTCACCCAGTTTTCTTTAACCTTTAATCCATATATCAAACAAGAAAAGTGTGTAATTATCACGAATCTGTTCTACATCAGAACAATTACTGTCCCATGTGCTAACATTTAGTTTTGCCCAGCTCTTCATCCCATCCACCCAGATTATGTTTTCTTTAAGGGGAGGACTGATTGACTCTGACATGTTTTCTGCTTGCAGGTGTTTTCTCTGATGCCCAACACCTTGTTCCAATTTTCTTGCAGCAGGCAGCCTTTTGGTCATGAGGAAGGTCCTGCTCAGGATGATTACATGTCTCGTGCATCAGATTGCTACAGACAGCTTGGCTTTCACATGGATTAAAAAAACAGGTCTCACGTGGGAGCAATGCCAAGAAAAACAATTTCAGCTTTTTGACTAAAGTAACAGACATCAACCCCACAATGGAGTCAATGATCTTCTTAAAATAAGGAAAATTATTAACCACTTAATCTCTCTACAGAGCTAATTTCCTCTGTGTTCTCAATATCTCTTAACATATATCAGACCTGTCTTGTTTAAAACAAAAAAACCCCAAAAGTCTAACAAAACAAAGGAAAAAACCCCCACAAAAATACTCTGATTGGGAAACCAGTAAGAATTCACTGTTTATCCCTTATATTTTAGCCCCAATATTCAAGGAAGCATTATGGAACCACTAGCTATTTAATATGTTTTATATACTGACACCTAAAGGAGACATTCTGGTGGGTTTTGTCACTTATTTCAGTGGGGACAAAATATCTTAAAACAGCTGTTGTGATGAGCAATTTTGTTTAAAAATTGATTCTGTTTTGAAATCATAAGGCAGATCCTAAAAGCACTAGTATGGTTTCCTTTCACGTAAAAAACGAAACAAAAAAGTTTCATTATTAAAAAACAAGAAAAAGTTTCATTATAAGCTTAAAGTTTATCAGATGAAGCCAAAAAGATATTAATAATGACAAAAGGGACCTGATTACAGGCCTTGTCCTACAGTGAACTACAAAACCTTACGAGGAAATATGTCTTAATAAAACGTAGTTACCAGCCATATGATGTTCTTTTACTTTTTTCTGGTCTAAGTTCTACATGTAATTCAGCATAAGTTAGTCAAGAATCCATCCAGGTTAAACATGAGATTAACTTTGTGAATGTAGCTCGGGCAAGCAAACTGGCTTGAAAAAAAATGCCTCCAACTTCCCTCAGCTTTCACCCTGCAATCATTCTCATTCAAATCTCAGATGTTGTCCAAAAGTTTACAAAATATTTTTCATACAAATGGTAGACATTAGGGGGTTCTGTTACGTTGTGGGGTTTGTTGTTCTTTTTTTTTTTGCTTCTGTATTGTCTTAGTTAATTGGATTTAATAAACAAAGTTGAATTCTCCTGGTTTCCCTGTGAAGCTGCCTATGTAAATCCTGTTATCTGTGATTTTTAAACTTAGTTAGTCTAGAATCCTGCAGCTCTTCATATCTACCAACAAGTTCTGCCAACACTGGAGCATCACAGTGGCTTTCTGAAGTTCATTATATTTGTTCCTCACAATATCCCAACAAGGTCAGAATACAGTATCCCTATTTTTAAAGTGGAAAAACTGACATCCTGAGTTAACTGAGTTACAGGGAGGCCTAAAAGATTGCCAGACTGCTCCACTAGGACGCTGTTAAAGGGTGAAATTTTTAATTTAGGTGTTGTTTTCCACCCTCTGCTCCCCTCAGCTCTGTTCCTTACATATTTGGGCCCTGACCATAAGCTGCAGGCCATGTCATTGTGTCAGAGATGTGTCACTGTGCTGGATTATTCTTCCCATCCTTTACAGTTTGTTATTTTATGGAATTACAGCAGGTATTGCTTAGCTCTGCTCACTGGTGCCTTTATTAAGCAAAGGCTTATAAAAAGCCTAAATATTACTTTTGTTTTTCTGTACTCTCTCTAGTTTGGGTTTGGGTTTTTTTGAGTCAGAACTATGATGGTCTATGAGAAAGGCTCAAAACTTCCAGTAATTCTAAAAGCAGGAAATACTAATTAAAAAACCCCTGTTTCTCAGGGGACACCCAACCTGAAAATATGGATCTGGAAAATTCAGATAGAGTCAAAAAAGAACCTCTTGCTTGGGTGTTCAGCTATCCTGGGATTTTTGAGCACAGTTGTACCATATATTTGATATCTTGTTATGGTCAGGTCCAGAAGCGGCTTAGACAATCCCTTCAGAATGGAAATTAAAATATAAAGTATCTACGTGACAATGAGGTTTTTATCTCAAGTGGGACATTATTGTATTTACACTGAACTTCAGGGTTACCTCAAGTAGTCTGAGCTTCAGATCTCAGGAGCAACTTCTTAACTCTTATTTCTCTAATAACAATACTTGGGAAGAAAAACATCACTTAGTGTAGAAATGTAAGAGAGTTTTACTCCTGTGGGATCCAGGAATGCTTTATGTTCAGAGATGCCTTTTCCCACAGGAGGGATTTTGCTTTTCCATTTGACTCCTCTAGTGTATCTTAGTTTTCATCCACCATTTTCTCAATTATATTCTCTTTACTGGCCGGTGAAAATGTATGATAGAAAGTTTGATTTGTATTTGAACTTAGAAGCAGACATTCAGGCTCTACTGTGTAATAATGGAGTCCCTAGATCACAAATGACATTCATAACTTCTACATTCTAAGATTATATATTTACTGTTCAGAAGTAGGCAATAAAAGTTGATTTTTCAGTGAAACACTGGAAAAACGACCAGAAACAAGCAGAACGTAACAGGAGATCAAAACAAGATGGTACTGATTTGATTTCTCTTTGAAAAACCACGTGCATTTGGCACTATAGCTTTTTTTAATATTTTTTTTAAATTTTGTTTTATTTCAGGAATTCATGCTGTAGCTTTGCACGTGAACTCTCTCCTAGATAACATCTAACTTATCTCTCTATATTAAGTATTCAGGCAACATTCTTTTTCATCAAATACTTTCACAGGTTTCCTTTTTTTACCAGTATTTAACATTTGTGTAATCCCATCAACTCCACCTTTAAAGCCTTACCTTTTAAAACTCCTACACTTCTTTCAAAACAATTAGTTAGTCCCTTAACCTCCATTTCCAATTTACCTATCATGAATATTTATGAACATTCATATTTAATATTTCAATAATTTGCTTAGATCCACGTTAGCAAGGGATAATAAAAACCTGTTTAACTGATGTGAACTTTTTTTATTTTTATCAGTTTAAAGTCAAATTCTACCCCTTCACATTGGACAGTTCTGAAGCAGATGGTCAATGCCAAAGCATGAATAAAGCAATAATTTGATAATTTTAAACCTAAGTAGTTTTTGCTCACCCTTGTTTAGGCACAGAGGAATAGAAAGGGAAGATTTCTCAAAGGGAAAGGTCTGTGTAAAAGAGCTGAGAATTAAAATGTAATAGTCATTCAGTCAGCATTTGTCTCCAATCCAGTTGTTCTAAGAGTATGACACAGCTAGTTTAATGTTTTATTTGCATTAATCATTGCTAGTTAATACAACTTCTGTCTACACTGAAACTCCTTCTGTCTACACTGAATAAGGAGGGTGATGGACCAGAAACACCAAAGTTGTCCATGTTTTAAAAATAAAAACACAAAAAAAACCAAACCAAACAAAAAACCAAATAAATAAACAAACAAACTCACAGCAAACAAACAAAAACATTTAAAACCATAACTAGGAAAAAAAAAGGAAAGAAAATCACTTTTCACTGAGTGATGGGAGTCTTTCAACTGCCTTTAATACAAATTGGATTTGTCTTCAGAAGACACATCAATAGACAAGGCACAACCTCACAGTGAAATACTTGACATTTCTGGCTTGAACTATTAAAAATTTTGTGTTTCTATAGAAAGTATTGGCCTAAAAAATTCTGCAGGTGTCAGCCAAGTGCCAAGCAAGCAGACAAGCAGGGTACAAGCAGAGAGCCAAGATCTGGGAGCCCCAAGCAAACGAAGCTGAGCGGGATGAGACATGGAGCTTGACGGGGAGCAAAAGGCAAAGCTCAGAGCTGGCTCGAAGCACTCAATTGTCGTGGTTGGCACTGGCAGGAAGGGATTTCACATTTTATTAGGCCCCAGCTTATATTACAGAGGCTTTACTGACTGCTATCTATAGGAAGCTGTTGCAGATTCCATCAGCAGAAGCTGACCCCGAGCCAGGCTCCCATTTGACACCGTTTGCCAGAAGTGAAGAGACACCAAACACCCCCTGACAAACACTAATTCACCCTTTGGAAGCTTTGATAACTTCAACTTTCAAATGTTTCTGAGACGGTTTATCTATTTTGGAAGTATAGGACATTTATGGCTCTTCAAAGTGGTGTTTTACCAATTCTAGATTACTGTATTTGTGTTAAGAATACAATCTGGTGATGGATAATGTTTTTCCTCTGTGTATTTATTTCATTCAAATTCATGGAGATTCCTTGTTTGTGCATGATTGAGAAAGTAATTATTGATTGGACCTCGTAATAACAGCAGAAAGAATGGGATTCTTTGCTCAAAGAGGACTTCCTGTCACCAGGAAATTAAATGTTTCTTCTGGCAGACAGTAAAGTACACACAGAAATTAAAATTAATCTGTAGGCTTACACTTACATGCTTTCTCAAAGTTAATTAAGAGGGAAGGTTACCCAAGGTTCAATGAATGAGGCAATACCAACTTAGGAAATGATCTCAACTTACAAGATAGGAAAAAATACAAAATTTCAGTTGTTGAGCAGATTAATATATATAATAGACTCTTGTATTGTCTTTTGCTATATTTTCTGATTTTTTGAAAGTGTGGTTCTGAAGTCCTGTATGAACACTTTAGGCTTTACACTAGAGGAACACATTCTCAAAGACGAATAACAAAGTGACAAAAGATTGGATAATTAACACAGAACCAGGATAGGTCCTGCCAGCTTATTAGCTCGACTTGCCTAGATATCAAGAACACACAGGGTGAAAACCTGGCCCCAGGTCAAGAACTGAACTGCAGACATGTAAGAATTTCCCAAGTTTTCATATAGGAGAAAAAAAAGATTAATGTCTTTAATACTATGAGTGCTGAGGAAAAAAACCTAATAACGTTTTTGGGTGACAGTAGTTTCTCAATTAGTGACTTTGTCAAGGGTTAATTTTGGATGTGTTTTACCTTTTTACTTGTCATTTTAATTGTTTTTTTCTGACAGCCATTCTGACTCTCTGCACTGCTAAGCTTTGACCTTCAAATGAAATCCAAACCATCATGTTTAAAACCTCCGTGCAACCTCATTATTGCTGAAAATACATCGACACCTGGAGAAGGGAAGAACACACTTCTCACTGGTGGCTTGGACTATGTATCTTAGAAGCTGATGATGCACAAAGAACTTACCTTCTGAGAATAAATCTAATTAGGAAATCAGGACTAATTTAACCCTAGAGACAAAAATACTTGGGATGCAGCATTTAACTTTCTGAGGACAGTGTGGGGGCATTCTGCTAGATTCTGTCATATAACATTTACAGTCCTGCTTCACTTAAGGTGTTTTCCAGGTGACAAGAAACACACAGTTACTAATTTTCAAAGTTGTTTCTGTCTCAGTCCAAAACACTGGTTAAGGAAAAGCATTTTAAATACCTATATTAATTCCTCATAATTCCAGTAACCAACGACTAGAAAAGAGGAGCATGCACATTCTGGAAAAAAATACATTAAAATTATCTTTGAATATCATACAGCCTCAAAAATCTCTGATAAAATAATATATTAGATCATCAATGATATTTTAGGATACTTTTTGTGAAGTTCATGTGCTTTGGGTACTCTATAATTATCATGTAGAGAGACAGACAGACAGTTCATTGCTTTCAAATTTAGTTAGGGCTCCAGCTAGGCAAGGAAACTCCTGTCTGCCCTTTTGGAGATTACAGTCCTGTGATCAAGACTGAATTATGAAGCAAACAAAAACTTCAGTGGCATCAACTCATGACAAAGCTGCACAACTCATCGTTAAATTCATTTTCTCTAACATTTTTGTATAATGTTTAGGCTCTAAAAATACCCCCCCCCCAAAAAAAAAAAAAGCTGAGAAGCATAAAGGGAGTTACTCTTGGTTTTGTTTTGGTTTTTTTTTTATTTTGACCTTTTAAAATGTTTAGATAAGGTCAGAGTAAAATTAACAGGCAGTAATCACCCTCTCCAACACAGTGAGTCTGAGTAAATCCGCGCTGCCGCTCCATCAGGAATGCCATAGGTCACTGCAGACAAGTTTAGGAATTCCAGAGGGTCCTCAAATTGCTTGCTGGCTGCAAAAAATCACTTTGGAGCCACTTTTATCAAATTCCAGGAATAAGGAGAAGAAATCCTGCATGTTTACTCCACGCTGCTCTGGCTGGGATCCAACAACAGCAAAGGAACTTGGAGCTGCAGCACTAAATCCCCGTTTTTCTCACCCTTGTAGTCATTAAACTGTTTATGCAGATAAAAGGACTGACAATTGTACCAAGTGCCGTGCACTGAGTTACTGAAAGCTTCCAAACACCCTTTTTTTTTTTTTTAATAAATCTGAAGGCTTGATAAAGGAGCTTCTTAACATGCAGCATGGAAATTTGTGCCACTAGTAAAATATGGTGCATTTGTTGTTGATCTGTGACAGGGTGTGCTTCTGCCTTATTTTGCACAACTCAGAGAGTTACCAGCCTTACATTACACAAGGAGAAATATCACCCAGAAGATTTACAGTGTTTGTATCAAGAAAAAAAAAAAAGAAATTATGTATGCAATGTGGAGGAAAAAATAAGAATGACAGGTGGCAGATTTGAAATTCTTTTAACATATGAGTTCTATAGTTAAAGCAAATACCAACTGCTGTGGGAAAGGCTAAAATTAGCTCGGGAGAGAAATGTGAGTTTTAACTGTTACACTGTTTACTTTTGCAAGCAATGAGACACCAGTAACGTTTAAAACTAAGTAAAGAAGTTTTAAGTAAGGCTAAGTAAAAAGATGCAGAAAGCTGAGTTAGAAGCCTTTCGGATTGATTCTTCACATTTCTCCTGAACAGAGATTTTTGTCACATCAGAAATATTATTAAGAATCTATAACTGGCATACAATATGGTCTTCCTGTGCTGAGCATACAATAAGTGCTTCCATGGTTGGTTTGGTGCATTCCAGATACGTGGTTTCAAAACAGGACGCAGTGGGGAAATCAAGTTATCCCCAAGTTATTCCTGCTCTCCACACACTCCATGTTCCCCTTAAACCAGTTTGTTTTGATGGAAGTGCTGGCACATCATACAACAGAAGCAGCAGGGGCAGAGCTGGGAGATGGAGAGAACACCCTAAGCTGGTACTAGCACTGAGTGCTTCAAAATTAAGGACTCGTGCACCCAGCAGGCAGATAGTTGAACTGCTGGCTTTAGGAGCTTTCCCTGATGCTCTCAGCCTTCCCCCATTCACCCCATTATCTTTCTCCTCCTCATTTATGCCAGAATAACTAGTATAATTAAAAGCCTAAAATGTTACAGGGTTAAAAAAAAATAAAGTCCTCTTTCTTGATGTGTTGCTTTCACCCTGAATTAATTCCGGCATTCAGTTTTCAAAGTTCTACAAAAACAATTAATCTGGCAGAGCTGAAGCAAGGGGAACTGTGATCACAAAACTTAAGACAGCTTTGCTACAAGAAAGGCATCTCATGGAACTAAACAGAACATGTGAGAGAAAACAAGCCCAGCATTGTGGCTTTGTTCCTCTGCACAGCTGGTGACATTTCCCACAGATGCTGCTACTTAATATCGATAAAATGGAACACAGAATAAACAAAAGATAATTTACATTTGTCATTTGGCACGGGTCATGCCTCAGGTGACAATGCTTCAAGTATCAGTGCAACAGGAAAATAATAACAATTATCTCAAGGGAGGTAAAACAGAGAAGAAAAGTCTAACTCTCGTGAACATTCATAACAGTCTACTGGATTTTATCAAGGACCTTCAGCCTCCAGTGGTCTAAAAAAAAAAAAATTAAAAAAAAATTCAAGATTCTAAATATGGATTTAGAAACCTTACTAAAGAATGGAATAAGTAAATATATCAGTGTTCAACAACTCTTAAAAGTTTAAAAACAGCAAAGCATTTGTAAGGGCCCTGAGAGTATCCCCCATGGAGGCTCGTGTACCTGGGCTGGGGGCCAAGGCAGGCAGTGCAGCTGCAGGCTGTCCCCTCCCTCCCTGGCCACGCAGGCCGGGGTCAAACCCCCTTCCTGGGGGGAGCTGCTTTTAAAGAGGAGCCTCTACCATTTGCCCCGGACCTGAGCTGCACCTCCTGCTGTGCTGCAGCCCAGCCTGTGCTTCCCCATGGGCCCTGTTGGTCCTCACAGCTCCATGACTGTCCAACCTTATGTTTTCCCTCGAGCATTCATGAGGGAATATAAAACAGTAAAACATGATTTATATCAGCCTAATTACAAATGAAATAACTCTTATCCAGCTAGCTTGAGACAATAAAGCCAAGAGGAAGTATAGAATAAAACATCTTTAGGTCAATCTGACATTTTTTGCTGGCAAATATTCCTTATGGAAGTTAAACTCTGTGGTCATGTGCTCTCAATATGAACATGGAAAAGATGGCATCTGACATCACTGACATGACTACAAACACAACAGGAGAACTTCAGCTGTGCCTGGAGAGTGACATAAGTGGCTGGCAAAGCAGGTGGGTGGTTAAACTTCACTGTGATGCAACAAGAGGATATGAACCAAAACAGTGAAGCTTAAAGGGAGTAGATTCTTTCCAACAGCTATAAACTTTATAAACACAACTTGATAATTGTGAAGGTTTAAAACTCTGGGATGAGTACTAGACTAATCTGGACAGCCTTCAGGGGAAATGTATTGTTGTTTTGGTAGTTCTACTCGTTGTTCAATCTTATTCAAGTCACACAGCTCTTCTCTGAGAGATTCTGTCAACTGACTGGCCTGCACTCACTGTTTCAATGTCCTGGTTTAAAGTCTTTAGAATTGGACCACTTAGATTACACTGTCAGACACAGTTCCAACAATTAGAAATAAAAAATCAAGAGCTTCAATGGAATTATATTCCACAGAATCTCTGCTCTGCTGTCTAGTTGTTTTTAACATATGACATTTCTTAAAAATTCCTCGTCACTGGGGACACAGTTCATTTCACACAGTTCTCCAGGTTGCAGTATCATCTTTTCTGTCAGTAAAGTTACTTGTGCTGGAAAGATTTAACCTCTTTAACTAAGAGTTACCCAAAGACCAGACAGTATGCAAAGGGATGCAACAACCTAGTACTTGGCCTTACACAAACCTGTCAAAAACAGCCACTGTTGTTGGAGTCAGGGAGCATGAAAGAAACTCATATATAATATATAAGAAATTACCTTTCCAGTAACTATCATTTCATGCATATCCCTAATCTGAGCAAAGGGTGATCTCTCTTCATCCCAGAAGGAATTACATCTCTCTTCATCCCAGAAGGTCAGGCTATGTGCTGGATCTGATAATGACTGGGGTAAGCAGAGACATGGGATTAGAACAGAACAGTTCTAAACTACTGCTCTTGTGCTGGTTTTCTGACAAAGGCACTTTGTTCTCATAAAACTGCACAGGCAGCCAGTGGTGCTGGATCCATATCCCAGCAGGAATCACAGGAAGGCAATGCCACAGCTGTAATTTGCTCTTCCATCAAAACCAACTGGGACTATGGAAACCTGATCCTGAGCTTTTGCAGAGAGTCAGCACATGTTATCACATTAGCAGGGTTCTGATGTTCATAACCATCCAGACCAAATTACAGCAGGAGAAACCAGAGCAGGGGGTAAAATGATAGTAAAGAAGTGCAACTCTTGTAAGGATGCTCAGTTTTGCAGTAGAACAGGAAGTGGCATAAGTAACCAAATACAGATACAAATAAAGTTAATAATAGAGGAGTGGTAATATTAAAGTGACTAGGAAACAGAATGCAACAGGAAAAGACTGTAAGGGAGATAAAAGAACTTTATGGAGCAAAGACAGTAAGAAATGGAACATGCTAAGTGTGTGCATAAATATTAATTACAGAGAATTCAGATTCCGTCAGCTCCAGACTTTTATTAGCAATAATAGTGACTGATTCAGTCACACACGTTAAAAATGAATTGAGAACTAACCTGATAAACTCAGACAAAACTAACAAATTCCTGCAGTATGACTGAATTGGGATGAGCTTATATAGCTGGTGATCAATTTGGCCCTCAAAACTTTCATGGCTAAACACTTGCAAGAATGACTAGCTTAACAGCTTAGTGGTGATTCCTGACCAGCTTGACTATAATTCCTTATTTAAATTGATTAACATAAGTGGGTATTAAAATATCTGCAGCTTGACAAGTGAAATATGCAGTTTTACATAAAGCTATCAAGTGATTCAGAAAACATGTAATTGTTGGCAATAAAGTACACTTTTCATATAGAGCTGTTTGCAATGTTCTGAGCTTGCAGTAGAATCATTTCAGGCTACACACAGACACACATAGTTCAGCAGGCACATAAATCCCGTAGTGAATCTAATTTCTGCTGTAACAAACAGGATTCAGCTTAGGACAAATAGCAAATAAAGTCTCTGAGTAAGACTAAGCTGGAAAACTCTGACAAAGACAAAAAATGAAATAAATAGTCACCTCTTAAGCCAACAAAGGGGAAGGGTTTGCAGGTAGGGACCAGGTATACAAGCTCCAGGACCTGCTTTTTGCCACTGCTAAAGCAAAGACTGCTGGTCTGGAAAAGGTGTTCTTGATGTGTCCTTGACTGCTCATCTTCCCAAGTACACACAGAGAAATCACCTGCACAGCTCCTCGCAGTTATACCTCAGCTTAGGACCCCAGGATTAAAAATGCTGGGTAACAAGAAGTTTATGGAGTGGTAGAGCTAGAGAAGCACTGCAGAGTGTGCTTTTATGACCACTTGTTTTATCTTCACTGCTTTCTAGTCCGTGCAGGTTACACCAAAAACCATACTGCACACATTCCCTGATGTGCAAGCAAACAAAAAAAAATAGGAAGAAATAAAGGTGTTAAGAAAACTTCAAAGCTTTAGCACACTTAATTTGGCTAGAAATGAAAACTTGCTGTTGGGGCAAGTTACACAGGAGGTTTATACGCTTTTTTTCTCCAAACAAAAAAATGCTAAAGAATGGTAAGTTTTTAATCACATCTCTCAGGATCAGTTTATCTTCATACAAAGAGCAGGATTTGAATGTAATTTCAACACTCAAAGGCTTATCTGCCTAAAAAGCAGCATCAATTTACCATTTTTTGAGCTCTTCCTTGTCTTTTCATCACTATATAACTGCACTCCTCAGTGCTGTGTCCTCAAGAATTTTATGACATCCTAATCATAATACTACACTTATGGAAACATATACAGTCATCTAGACAGAAAAGCTGCTCCTTTATCTGAAAATTTTGGGCCTGAGCATTAAGAATTTACCTTTAGACACTTTACATTTCCTTCTTAAAAAGGAAGGTTTTCTTTCTAATGGAAGGTGGACAAAATCACACATTTAAGGTTTTCCAAGGACCCATCTCACTCAATTTTACTTCTGCAAAATTTGAAGGGGAAGGGAACACAGGGGAAAGAATTGTCCAGTTTTGATAATGTATGGAGAACTCACCAAAGTCTTCAAAGCTAATTTTTGAAAAATATGTAAAATAATTATATCAGCTTTTCAGATGATGTTATTTGAGAATAATTCTATTTATACCAGTGCATGTAAGAAAAATCTTACTTTGTTGAGACATGAGTACTTGAACAAAAACTTTAGCATCCCACCCCAAGCATTTAGCTCAATTTTTTAATCTCCTTAGCAGTAATATCCCTTCTGAAATAAAGACACATTCCTTCTCTTTCTGCCCTTTCTCCAGCAGTGAGTGGTGCTCCTCTCAGCAGGCAATTGGCACAGCTGCATGGCTGAAGAAGGTCTAACTAAATTTCTTTAAAGTGCTCAGGTGTCTATATTTAATTTTAATGTTGAATATAATAAATAATGATGAATATAATAAATACCACATTATAGCATTTTTCTGCATTCTTTTGTCACATCAGTACCATCCTTTATAAGTTTAAATGATCTACAAAAATGAGGATTAAAAAAAAGTGTAAAAAGTAGTGATAAAATGTAACTAGAAGCCAAAACTCTCAGTCTAATACTAATTATAATCTTAGCATGCCAGTTTTATTTCTTAATACTGAATTTATTCCACTTTGAGTAGTTAGATCTTCACTCCCTGAAGCTAAATATAAATCCAAGAAATCTGTATTACTGCCCAGGTGCAGTAAAAAGAATCAAAGAAATTCCATCATATTTTAAGTCTCTCTGTCTATGTTAAAATGCCACATGTACTTTTATCTTCCTTACCAAAAAAAAAAAATGAAATCAGATATTCTGACTGTCTATTTAATTTCTTACTACTCTGATAGTTGTCTGTATTTCTGTGCACCAACGATTTACACATAAAATATTCTTGAATTTCCCTGGTTTTAGCCTATGCAGTGTAAGAAGACTTGGAGAAACAGGTGGGATTTAGCACTTGTAAATGATCAGGATATTCTCTTCCCTCTAGAAACTAGGATGTGGATGAGAAACCAGCTTACTGGATATTTTAAACTGAAACTGGTGGTATTTAAAGACTTCCAGAGAAACAGATGGGTAAAAGATTTAGTGAGGAAATATTTAATCAGCAGAAATTTGACAAATTAATCTGTAAATGAATCCTTGCCTGCGTGCTCTTTTCATTACAGGGAAGCCATATCCCTTCTGCCAATCATTTCCCAGGATTTTCAGTGCCAAAATGCACCTTAAGACACACACACTGCCCCACCAGACTCCACTGTTTTAGCAACAGCCTACTATACTTATAGGTCAGATAATACAATATTTTACATTTAAAAACCAAACAAACAGGATTCTAGAGGAAGATTCTACTTCTGGAGGTTGTTCCTGACCAATCCAGAAATGGAATAGTGTGTTTAACTAATGAGGGATTTTGAGTGTGACTTTGATGTTCCAGAGATTAATTGAACTGGAGGTTTGGGTCTAATCTCTCAATTCAGTGAAGAGAGCAAGGGAAGGGAATAAATGCCAGTTTTTTACCTGGCCCTATTGTTTTCCAAAAAAAAAAACCACCAAAAAAACACCAAACTGATTTTCTCAAACCTGTTTTGTAATGGCCTAAATTCACCAATCCTACCAATACCTTACAAGCCCTCACCATAATGTTGGCTTTTGAGTATTTATAGCTCCACTTTTTATATCACAGGAAAAGTATGCAGGGTCTTATACACTGGAGAGCAGAGATCAGTGTCAGGAAACTCTATAGTCCCTTTGCTACAGTGCAGTAGCTTTGACAAATAATAAAACACAAGCCTTAAAAGGGTCAAGCATCCAGCGTGTGGAACAACTTAATCTATTTTAGAAGAATTATACAACTAAGAGGCAATGATTTCACATTGGCAACTCTTTTTTTCTCGTCAGCTTGCAGGCATAGTCCTAATTTATATGTAATTCTTAATAGAAATCTATGCTGAGGTCGCTGCTTGAAACCCTAGACAGCTTTTCTTTCCAGCCCTTCCTGAGCTTATAAAATGGAACAGGTGTTACAGTAACTGTAGTTGCTCCTTTCCCCTTGAGGTAACCACGTGCCACAAAGAAATTGAGAAGCTCTTGCCTGCATTTTTCCAAGCATATTAAAGGAGGCTTTATGTGCTGTGCACACATTTGACAGAAATAACAGCACAAATTTATTTATACGTTTGCCACAGCTGCCTTCCATCCACTTCACAAAGAAACATAATCCTCCCTGTGACACCCCTTTAGGGAAAGCTCCACTCATCATACCTATAACATTAAAATAATAAATACATTTGGGGAGGTGACAACTGTTCTGAAGACTAGCAGGTGGTTGTGTGGCTGAGCTGCTCCATTGTGGCAGCTGCATTTCATCATTTGTGAGTACCACATGAAGAATTAGTTTTATATTAAAAGTCCAGTTTACAGAGTTCAGCAAGGAGTTATGAAAAAAAAAAATGTATTCTTTCTCAGACTTCCAAATCTTTAGGAAGGACGCCTTTTCTGCCTCCAAAGAATGTAATGTAATTATTTAAAATCTTGTTAGGATTTGTTGACACTACTACAAAATTCAGTATGTTGTGTTCTGCAAGCATGGTGTGACTTTAAATAAACAGTACAATTGCTGTACTTTCCCACCCAAATATTATACCTTATCTCTGATATAAATGTAAATGCATGTTCATGGTGAAGGAGAACATCTACCATCTATGAATGTTCCTGGTACACAAAGGCTACCAGAGATCTTGCAAACTTGCTGCCAGTTTATCCTCATGCTCTTCAGAGGAAGGAAATATGTAGATCCTCAGCTGGTATGAATTTTCAAAGACACGGGAGTGAATATTATACTTATTCATATAACTCTCTATTCCTGTCCCTCTAGGATCCTTAACACAGCTTTTAATTATAAAATTATGAGTGCTCTTTAAATTTTAATGAAAAATTATTATTATTAAAAATATATTATACCTGCAACCCCAGGTATAGTCCCTAAAATAAAGAAACACAGAGCCGAGTAGGCATAAAAATGAATCTTTCTGAATACAGTTCAAGTGCATTTGCAGCATACAAATTCTGGAATTATATGTTCTTAACGCTTCTAGAAAACTGCTACTAGATGAAGCTAGGAAGCTTTAAAGTATTGATCTATCCACTTTAAAATCCAAGAGCCTGAGCAGCTCTGGATCCCAGTTCTCCATCCTACAGCCAGCTATGGGCTAATCATCCCTGTGTTAACCTCGGTTTGACTCGTTATACTGACAGCAGTGTGGAAATACATGATTTATGAGGTAAAGAAAGTTTAATCCTTCAGAAGAAAAACCCTAACTCAAGCACACCATGTCGTGGGCTAAAACGTGAAAGGCTCTTTCCTGCTGGATCTTCATTCCTTTCTGGATCGAACCCTTCTGGCCAGAAGCTGCCCACCCACAAAGATTATGAAGGATTGTGTCAGCCTGAATGCAAGTTTAAGAGAGAAAACTGTATGTTTTCTGCTGGCTTCTGCATAAGGGCAAATTTCAAAATCAGATTTTTTTATATGATTGGTTTTGTTTCAGGCTTTACCTAATAATTTCTAACGCTGTCAGAAAGATTACGGAATAGAGAAATTTTGTCAAGAGGATAGCCTGAATGATTTATTGAGGCCCCTTCCAACCCTATTTTTCTACATTCCTATAATTCTGGAAAGATGCTAAAATTTTCATGCTGTAGTTGGAATCTGAACCAGAGTATTGCTTCACTACACTGAATGGCAGAAGTGGATCCTGGACACCAGAGCATCAAAGCTGACCATTAAACTCCATGACATACTAGAGAGGAAATGTTCCATCCTACTCCCCTGTGTCCATGCTGGAATTCTTGAAAATCCTGGCATTGTTTCCCCTTTCAGACAATCCTGTTAATACTAGGAAACCACAAAAGTCCAAAGAACCACACAGCAAAATGATTAGTAATGTGCTTTTCACACTGCCCAGCAAGGGAAGAAAACAGAAGGGAGTAAAAGCAATGTTCTAGTACGTCTGTCCTCAGGACACAGGCAGAGGAGAGGGAACTGGATTCCTTGAATTTCTGGGGTACCTTTGGGAAAATCACTCAAGCTGAGTCTAGAATGCTAATTTTGTTATTTTGGAGTGCTCTGGGCTCTTAGTCAATACATTTTCCTTCTTCATGTTCCAAACCAAGCCCAAAGTGCACACCCTCCATACCTTGATCGTTCATGGAACCAGAGCCACCAGGAGTGCCACTGCTCATTCTTTCAGGACAGCACGGGGCAGAGACATCCAAGTTCCAAACCTGCAGCTATAATAGACACCTTAATTTGAGAAACAGTGCTAAGGAGTCCTATTGTGGGGCTGCAACAACACAACCGTGTCATTTCCAGGACCTCAGCCAGTGTTTCTAACAGCTTTATGCTACATCTTTCCATAAGACAACTCAGTAGCACTATGTGGGGGTCTCAGGATTGTTTTGCACTCTGTAATGTAGCTATATCCTTTATAGTCTAGTTCTCATCTAACTCAGGACTAGTACCCTTTACTTCACAAAAATGCAACTGCAATAAACATTCTCCAAAAATATTGCAACACTCTCGTACTAAATTATTGGGAGTGAAGAGAAATACCCTAGAATGAGAAAACTGGGATACAGTCATTAAGAAAATACAGTTGTTTTGAGCAGGGTAACAGTAGCCATTCTGTTATGTTCTGACAAATCAAAACTAAACTAGATGCCAGCATCCACAGGAGCTCCATAGATAAGGCAGACAGAGGCTATCCACAAAAGTATTATGAATACCTCCATCAAAAGAAGATAAAATTGTCACAGAGGGGAGACTGACGTTATAATATCAAAGGCAACATCACTCACCATAGCCCTTGGTTAGGCAGTGATTGCTGGTTTAGTGCACTCTACAGAATGTTCACAGGTAAAGCTGTCTTTAGCCTACCTCTGCCTCAGACTCTGGAAAAAAACAGGTGAAATTTTCATTCCAGGCTTATGTTTTACCTCTTGGCAAACAAAACAAAACAAACAAAAAAAAGAAAACAATGCAGAAAAGTTTCTAAATCTGAGCAAACCTAGAAAATAACACGTCTAGAAAATGCAACACTGATCAAACGAGGCTCCCTCTAGCAATGCTAAAGCCAAATGAACCCCCAAAAAATATAAGAGTGAAAGAGGGGATGAAAGAAGGGGATGGGGCTCCGTATGAATCCATGTGCCTCTAGGATGAGAACACTCACCTCTCTTTTCTGAGACTTCATAGTGCAATATTAAAAGTGTGGTGTTGGGAACAGATTGATTTTCTGAGACTTCATAATGCAGTATTAAAAGTGTGGTGTTGGGAACAGACTGATTCAGCTCTGCTGGGGTTGCTTACACTGTGTAAATACACGGAAATAAATCCCAACCTCCTCGCACTTCAAGGTGCGTTTCTGTGCAGCACAGACAGCTCTAAGTAAGGCAGCCCATCCCAGCTCACAGACTTCAGCAATTCTAAACCAAAATTATCCTTTTGTGTTATTGTTCGGTGCATAAACATTTAAAAAAAAAAAAAAAACTACTCTTGCCAAACACAAAATACTTCTTCCCAGAAGGAAAACTGTATAGTCAGAACATCTTCTTGCTCTTCGAAAGAAAATAATTGCGACTAACATGATGAGAACTTTCAGAACATACTGCATCAATCGAGTTCTGCATGAGTAATTACACTAATGTTTTGTAATATCATTAATTTTGTCTGCAGAAAATGTCTCGGCTTTCTGAAATACAAGATTTGTTCCCAAAAGAACATTAGCCCTCAGCATAAGTTCTTGGCTAATTTCTGTGACTCTGCTGAGAACATTTGAGTAGTAAAGAAACATTTGTTTTCTGGGCAGAATTTGGCTGTTGAGGTCACAGAAGGCATTGTCTGCAAGCTGGCTCTTTTCCTTCTACAGCAGTTGTTTCGAAAGATTTCACAGAAGTGTACACACTTGTTAGGTGTAGGAAGGCTCATGTCAGTAAGCATTAAAATTATTTTTCCTTCCAGTGGGAAGGCAGCTCACTTCTTTATCTCTATTTCTTCTTGAATGAGACTCTATCTATTCCTTACGGCTATATCTTGAGATTTCGAGTGGGGGATTTGTTATTTTTTTTAATGTTAGTATCATAAAGAAAGGAATTAATTTCTCTGCAGAAGTCAACAGGCTGAGAATTGCTTTACTGTTTTATTAAAAAACACCCAAAGATTAAGGCTTACCTTCAAAGGGCAGAAATAGGAAAACTGAGTCAAAGGACTAGTTTGTTACTGATCACATAACCTTAGAGTAGATTCAGAAATTATTACAATTATTACAATTATTACAATTATTACAATTATTATAATTATTACAAGTGTTCATATAAGCAATGACCCATCAAGAATTTCATAATAATAGTGAGAAGGAAAAGATAAACCTTAAAAAAAGATCAACATTTGCACAGATAAGAAATGTAGAGGAAAACAGTTCCCCCATAATGGGGAAGAGAGGACTAGGAAGGAGATAAGGAACTAATTATTTGACCTGATGAAAGGCCATCCGTGGGACATCCCAGAAATGTGAGATTGTTGTCAGTAACAATATGACCCCAAGATGGGTTTTAAGCCAGACAGTCATGCAACGAAACCCTTGGTTTTCGGAAACAAAACTGCTTTTTCTTACTTTATGTGGGTCTGTCTCACCACACAAGAGGTGTGGTCAGGCTTCCAGGACACTTGTGCAATTAAATTCCTTTTTAATAAGGAATTATATTAAGCCTTTTGTAAATTATGCCGTTTTCAATTAAAAGAGCTCCGAATTAACAATTTCAACAGAGTTAACAAACAACACTTTACAAACCAAGAAAACTTGATTCTTATTTTTCCCAAGAGACTGACTTGTTTTGAATCTGTTTCGAATGTAAAACAAGTCAGGTGAGATGGCAAGAATGAGATTTGGCCAGACATCTTGGCGAGGAATTCACTTGGAATATAGTATTTGCTCCCTCCAAGAAGATAATATATAGGATTATTCCTTTCTTCAATTCATTTATTTACCTCCCCTGATTTCTATTGCTATCTTCCTACTTGCTGTGTTCCATAATAGTCCAATTTTTTTCTTGAGACAGCACTAATACCCGGGGCACAACACAAAAACATCCTTGCAGCCTGTCTTTCTTCAATCCTTTCTATGCATCACAAAGAAATCAAGAAAATAAGAGTCCTCCTGTGCAGCTGTTTTACAAATATATTCTTCACAGAACAGCACCTCTGGATAAATGATAGTGGATAAATGATCAGAAAACTGTTTCTGATGATGTGTAAGTCTCCTGTGTTCCAAGGTCAGAAGGAATTCAGCTGTCTGCTGTTCTTAGGTATATTAAAATTTTAAGTGCAATATTTTAGAGTAATATAAAGGTGATTTCCTTCACACAGTCAGCCTCCATAATTTGTAGTGCCCTTCAATTGCTCTCATTCAGAAAAATGGAATCAATAAATGCAGTAAATGTTAGAGCAATTACATGCCTCTACCTATTATTCTTCTCTTGCTCTGTATATCATTGATCATCTTACACTAAAATAAGGTATTTTACTCAACTATTGAGACATCAAGGAAGATAAAAACCCCATAAATGTTCAGTTTTCAGGTTTTCCAAGTCACAGCTGGCCTCGAAATACCTTCAGACAGCAAAGGCACACACACACAGACTAATTGAAAGGAAAAGATGTGAAGGATGATCTCAGAGACTTGATCACTTTATCTCACAGTGGACTTGGCCATCCCATCTGCTTTGCCATTGACTGGGCTACTCTCCTGAGCATAGAAAATCCTAGAAAATCCTAGAGTGGGAAGAAGTCCAGAAATCATCTGGTTCAAATGGGGCTTTAGATTATGTTACCCAGGGCTCTGTGCAGTTGGGTCTTAAATATTCCCTGTGAGAGACAGTCCACCAGTTCTCTGGGTATCCTGTTCCAGCATCTGGTGGTTCTCATGAGGAAGAGTAACAAAAGAACCTCAGTCCTGTCTGTAAATCCCTTCCAGTATTGCAACACTGTGATAAGGTTGCCCTGAGCATTCTTTTCTCTAGGTTGGACAAACCAATTTCCTTCAACCTTTCTTCATTTTTCAAGCTCTAGAACCTTTTAATCATCCTGGTATTTCCCTGCTAGATCTTTCCCAGCTTTATAATGTCTCCTGAAATGGGGAGACTTAAACTGGACACTGTTCCATGTGTGCAGAGTGTAATAATCACATCCCTGGTTACATTTTGCTGATCCAGCCCGGGCTGTGGGTGTGTGGATGTGCACACCAGAGACTCAAGGTGAAGACATTGCACAAGATCATGCAACAGGAGACATGCAATGCTGATCATCCCAAATATTTTATGTGGTTCCACCACTGGACTTCCCCTCTGGGCCCAGACCATCTGGATGACCACAGCCTAGAGGGTTGGGGCAGGAAGGATTCCCAGAAGGGCAAACTGAAGATCCTGAGCAACAGGCAGCTGTTCATTCAAGGTGCACAGTTTTCAGAGCTAATGATCCCCGACCTAATTTCTGTGTTCTGCCTAAAATAATAGGAAGGAAAACATTTGTCAAATTGTAAATCAATCCACAGATAAACCACAGCCAACCACATAGCTTATGATGATATTCATTCATTGCCAGGACTAAAGAATATTAGTCTGACACTTAAAATCACATAGAACTCTGTTTACACGTATAAAAATTCCAGAAATGTTATCTTGACATTCCTAGTCTGGTTTATTCATTACTTGGTCTGTGGAAAGCACTTCTGTTTTTCAGTCTCCATGACAATTCAGGTTGTTTTTAATTACAAGGTTGTTACAGTATTTCCAGCCTGAAGTGTGCAATAGAAAAGGAAATCAACTTTGAAAATAGAAAGGGATTGTGTCAAGTAGATTAAACAAATTGTTCTTTTAACAAAATTTAACATTCTCCCTCTCCCAAAATTCTTGTCATTCTGATTCTACTGGTAAGTTGCTCTATATGAACTTTAGCTTTCAGTTTTCCAGGCAAACCACAAAGACTATTACAGTAATAGATCTATCCACTGTGTATTGAACATCTCACCCAGGGCTTGAATAAAACATATGCACAAAGTAAGGGGAAAGATTTTCATCCTTTTAGAACTGCTCAGTTTGGAATCACTTGTAAGCAATGCTCATTCAGAAATCATGCTGGTAAGTGAGGGAGTAGGCCACAGTGGCCTGTTTCCAAAGGAGTATTAGTGCCATCATGGTAGTCCTAAGTCATTGTCATCCTACAAAATGGAACAGCAGCAGCAAAGACAGTACAGGAGACTTAGATCAGAATTCACTACAGGATGATGGTGAGGATATTAAATCAGAAGCTGCTCACAAATGGAATTTCTAGTAATCTCTTAGACCAACAGATCTAGAGAAATCTGTTATAAGCCTGGTAAACACAGAGAAAGAAATCCCTTCACACAGCACAGTTAAAAGCCTGTAAAACTGTGTCCTTGGCACACGCAGTCCTTTCGGTGTCAGTACTTCCTGGAGCAGATGGAAGCTCTCCTGATGAGATTTTTCCTTCCTCTGCATGGTAGCCCCTGGTATCAAAATAGAGTTGCTTCTTTCCTGTTGGTCATTGTTCTGGTTCTGCGGGGTTAGGAGATCATTTTGCCAAGCGGGGAATCTCTTTAATTAAAGATATCCTTTCAGGAGATGGCTCTGCAGCATCTTCACAAGGGCTGCACTGGGTGGGTTTGCATCAGATAGGGCTGATTTTAAGGAGCATTTCTCCTTCAGAGCAGCACTAGGGCACGTCAGGGGAATGTATTTCAAGCTATTACAGCTTTCTTGGACGTGTGACTGCTAAAAGTACCAGCCAGTGAAAGTTTTATTTTGCTGACACTCATACAAATGTCTGCTGTAAGTCGTGTATTTTGACAGGAGGATCTCATAGTTTGCACTTATTTAAATAAATGTGCAAAGTGGAACTGTGAATCTAATAAAACCCCTGTAGATAGCAGAGGTGTCTTTGTAAGTGCTTGTTCAATCTTTGCCTTTAATATGTGTGCTTAAATCTGCGTTCCACAGTTTCATAACTTTTTCCTATAAATAATTAACAGATTTCCTTTTAAATAATTTAACGTTAGTTGGAAGGTAGATTCTATTAATTCACTGGTTTAGACTTCTCTGAATTTAAGAAACTGTTTTGAAAAACAACTGTGTCAGCTGTAGAAATGGGCCTAACAGCAATTTAACATGTACTGCAAGACTGGTTTTTTTGGTGACTTTACTAGAGAGTCTCTGAATAGTCAGTCAAACTCATAACACCAATTGTTTCACATGCAGCTGCAGGTATTTTCTTTGGATCAGCTCTGAGTCAGTTCTCAGTGTGCTCTGTGTCTGCCCCTTTCACGAGTGAGTCCTTTCATGAGTGCTTACACTATTTTCCTTTCTCCTGATGCCTAAAAGAAAACTCAGGGAGAAAAAAACTCCGAGGCAACTTAGTTTTGGAGGTCAGGTAAGGAAAGGATTTAATGGTGCCTCTCAGGCATAGGGGTTACAAGATGTGCTTGTGTGTTCCCTGTCTTAGGTGTTACAATTTATAATACTGTCCCTCCAATCCCAGGTTTTTCCACCCCCTGGCTTTTGCTCAGATCCACCCCCAATCCACCTCTTGGGAATTGGGGCTGAGGTCTTTTTTAGACCACCTACTTCATCACTTCGTCTTCCTTGGAGCGCAAAGGGCACATGGTTACCCGGTTCTTGACTGTACCCAGCAGTTCAGACTAGAGTACAAATGCTCTTAAACAGAAGAGGCCTATCTTGAAGAGAAGTCTAAATATTTTAGTAGAATTCAGGGGGGGAATTGATATGGAGGGTAAGAGGGTTGGGTATCCGTGTATCTACTGTGCTATGGGTAAGGAAATAATGCAGCTGTTTCTAAAACCTATCTTTTCTACATAACTGCTTTTTAAAACTTATAAAATTAAAAAAATCAAAAATCAAAAGGACCTTAATGCATCACTCCCAGGAAAAGCCTATGTTCTCATTCCAGTCACAACAGTAAATCACATGTTCTCTGTGGATCCCTCTTAATGCCTTGGTGGTGTAAATGAAACAAAACCTGCACAACAAGAACATCCACACAGCATTCCCACAGAAACAAACCCTTGGAGCCTTGGCCAAAGAGGGATGTCAGGAAAAGGGACTGACCAAAAGCCCCATTCTGACCCAGCCACCCGTGCACACCAAACTCTTGCACCTACAGAACATGGGATGCACCCAGAGGCTACCAAGGGATTTGGAAGAGTCACACACTTCAAAGGAGGGCATTCACAGCTTGCAGAACAGCACTCTGAAAGCACCACCCCTCTCAGAATCCTCTGAAGGAACAGACAAGGGAAATCCTTCCGTTGTGGTTCTAACTTACATGGCAAATTGAACAACCATTTCAAACCATGGAGGACCAATAGTGCCATTTTTAATCTCTAACTTAGGGGAAAAACAAACAAACAAACATCCCCAGGAAACAGAATCTAAAGGTATCAGGGTGATCCATAGCAATGATTTTGCGTTTGGTACAAATGTCATACGGTTTCTTAATAAACTGCAGGCCAAACACCACTAAGAAGATTTCCAGTATTAATGTTAGTCACAATCTCTTAACTTTAAATTGTAACAGATTTTTTTCAAACACTCCAGATGGTCATATGTCTGCAGGGTAGAAAAGAGGGTCAAACAAAATCTATGCCCTTTTTTTGATCCCAGAATATTCCAATAAAAATGAACCTTAGAAAAAACAGTGCATGGGTCTGGATTGTTTCAAAATCTAATTAACCATGCCTGAATCTCATGGGGGTATATCTTCAGATCCCTTAAAAAAATAGACCAAAGGCTCTAGCAGATACTGTTAAAAACCACCAACAGCTAATGAGAACAACATTTTTATTCCACTCATAAAGCTCATCGAACTTGTGAACTACAGTACAGGAATAAATTATTCCCTATGTATTGGTTCAGGGGAACTATACTTATTACTTATTGTCCACTTCCCATGCTAAGTATTATTTTAACATAGATTGCCAATAGGTTCTTGGAAATGTCTCAAAGTTTGTATTTTCTCTCTAGTTCAAGAGAAGGTACTAAGGAGTCAGAAGAGAAAATACAGATATGCTTTCCTTTAAGGTATTATAGAGATGCATTTTATGGGGCACATTAAGGAATTAAAAGGATATATTGGGGTACTTATTGATATTAATGTTTGAACTTTGCACTGGTAGAGAAAAAATGAAATTAATTAGCCAATACAACTGTATAATTATTGCACATAGCTGATATAATTATTTATGGGCATGGTTCGTTAAGTAAAGAACTAGAAATATTAGCAGCTAGATTGTCAAAGAAAACAATCCACCAGATTTTGCTTTGGGGATACATTCACCCAACATACAGTGTATGTGATTCAGGGGCAGGCGGTCTCCATTGCTGCTGATAAATGTAACATTTAAAAAACAGCAACCCAACACAAGTCTCTCTGCTGACACTGTTCTTTCCTCTGCCTTCCTCTCTCATGTAAAACCATATTTTAATAAGTTAGGTAGAGCTTTTTTGTGGTTTTGCTGGGGGTTTTTGTGGTTTTGCTGGTTTTTTTGGTTTTTTCCTATCATTTCAAGCCACCAACCAATATAAACCGCTCAGTATTTTCAAAGAGACAAATCTGTCTGAGACTATGCAAGATGTGCATTGAAAAGCCTTATATTACTTATTTGCTTGTACCCACTGGAGATAACCTGCTAGCTACAAAACCTAATTGTGTGTGAGATCTAATAGCTGTTATATAAAACAGTCTGAATTTACAGAAGTATATTATTTACCCTGTTAAAAAAAACCCACCTGAAATAATTTAATCATTTGCCTGTCTTATAGAATTACCTAGCTTTGAGGAAAATTTGAGGAAAATTCATACTAGCCAGTGGAAAAGAATTCCATCATACACATCACAAATCAATTAGCTGAACCACTGCTTGGCTGGCTGTGAGGAAGCTTTTAAGCTGCTGTATCTCGAACAAGAAAAATGAGTGGATGCCTGCATTTAATTTTTTTCCTTACTAAGGGATATTGGTGCATTCTTATGCCACTTGCATTCCCTTTGTGGGCTGCTCTTTCTGTTAGTGCTCTAATGAAAAAAAAACATTAAAATGAAGAGCTGCTAGCAGTGAGCATATTACAGACTTCTATCTCTAGTATTGCAATTCAAATTTGGTATTATGAAGAAAAGGCTTAGAATCATAGAATATGCTGAGTTGGAATGAACAAAATATGTTTCAAACAATAGTTTGCAATTGTGTCTAAAAATTAATTTAAAAAAAAAGATGCACACATAGAATTGAAGAAATAAACCGGCAGTTTAGACATTACTTTACATTGACAATCAATAGCCTGTTCTTAAATCACCTTTAAAAGTTCCTCGAACTTCTTGGAAACTATAATGCAATAACTTTATGTGGAAGACACCTAAATTCAAGTGGTCCAACTGAATTCCAACAAGATTTCTGATGGAACATCAGGAACAGTTGCTTGAGCAACGAAAGCTCTTCCAAAAGTCAAAAGCCTCCTCTTGCATCTGCTGTAGCCTAACACAGTTGCTGCCAGCTGTAGTTGCTGGGGTGAGAAAACAACCACTGAAAGAAGCAGGTGCTGGTGTGAGAGTGAGATGTAAAGTCCTCCTTCAGAAAAATATATGGAAGGAAGGAAAGTATGTCCCAGGGAGATGGAGCAACATTTAGATTTGCCTTTGTGTGAGATTCAAGCACATTCATCTAACTGGTTGCAGGGCTTGCTCATGTGAATGTTTAATCTGAAATAAACTTATCCTGTAATACTTTATTCTTATGTCCAGGAGAGAGATTGAACTGAATCTAAGAACAATTTATCCACATGGCTTTCATCTGTTATATAATGTACAAACATTTTATACGAATACATGATAACAGGTTGCAGGCATTCAAGTAACCCAAAGTGTCAGACAAGACAAACAGAACACTCTCCTTACTGCACAAAAAGGATGACCAGCAAAGCCAAAACCAAGATGAGCAGCACTGTGACACTCCTTTTGGGACTGGGCAATAGCATAAGAACATCACACACAGCCAAGGAATATCAGAGAAGAAAGAAGGGATCACCTTGATCTCAGATACTAAGAACCACAAAGGATTTAATCAATAGTCTTAATTACAAAGCATCAGCTCTGTAGTATTGTATGCTCAGGGCTAATGTGGGTGCTATAAACCAACAACTTTGTGTGGTTAATAAAGGGTAAGAATTAATCATTGTCAAGAAGTGTGTTGTTGATGATTTATTTTGGTAAGGTTAATCTTCTAAATACTCATTACAGCAACCTGTAATTCCTTATTCTTTATCCACATATATTCACCTGCAACAGCATTATAACAAAGATGCATTACATGAGCTATAAAATACATTGGCTAGTCTTCAGTAAATCACTTCAGAGCACAGTAAGCTGTAAATAACATGTCTAGTCCCACTAAGTGCAATAAAATTATTTACTTTAACAGGTGCAGCATTAGGAACTTTTGCTTAGCATGGGAAGTTTTAACGTCAGATTTAAATCCTAACTTTTTAATGTTTTGAATAATTGGGAAAAAAATCAAGAGGACTACAGAATCCTGACGCTGACATAGCAACATTCCACCAGGGAGCCACCTTTCCATCAGTTAAAACAAATTAACTCCATCCAGTAGAGAAAGCAACTCTATGGTCATTACAGTGGATAACTCAAGCTACCATGATCTGTGAGGGTGATTTTGATGTCTCTGAAGTCTCATAAGAAGATTTATCTAAAAATCCAGGATAATAATTAAGGAACCCACTCCCAAAGTGTATAAGCACGCTTTCTGAGCAATCCCTTGGGAATACTTTTTCATCTTAGATTCTCTTGCAACTTAATTTTTGCAACAGTGTCTTGTTGTAAGTAGGGCCAGCATCACAAACTGATTTGAAATCAAAGCAGGCCATGAACAGGCAAGAACACAAGTTAGGGTAGCAACAGAGAGAAAACCACCAAGCCCCATCCACTCCAGCCTGCGCAGGTCTCAGTCCTCTGCAGAACTGGGAAAGGAAGTCAGGAGAATGGAGACTCAACTGGCTGCATGGATTTCCTCTCTCAGTTGTCAGGCCTGTTCTCCAGGAAGCTCAAGATAGGCACTCAGGATTAAGGAGCTGGGAGACAAGGCATGAACAGAGTCACTAACTCCAGCCTTAAATATTTCTCAGTCTACAGTAGCTGCAAAATAACAAAATCATAACACTGTGATTTTGCAAGAGAGGCAAAACAGTAGTTGTGTTCTAAGAATTCTTTTTCTATTTCTTGCTGCTTTGCTTTTTTTGGAAATTCTCCCAGGACATTTCGGGTTGGTCTCTTTACACTTCCTCAATTGGTCTATGGGGATTTCCGAAATCCAAGCTACAATGAAGACATATATTTTATGATCACATCTAAGACAGGGCACTATTAATAAAGGAAAATGTGATGTATTAGTCAGAATGCTGTAACTCACAGGGGTAGGCAGAGCAGCTCGGGTGGACAGGGAATCTATTCTCCGTAGACAGTACATGATTAAAACACTGAACACTTCTCACATCCTTCCACAGCATTAGGCAGAAGTCTGACTTTATGATTTGAAGACTAAACAGCAAACTCAATAAAGACTCTGCTCGTTCCTTCGTATTCCATTGCACTGTAGTTAAACAGAGAGAACAAAACTGTTAAGAAGTCACATGAAGTCATTTAACTTATTGTTGCCATGAGAAACTGTTTCAGTGATTGGATATTAAATCACTGAGTCAGTGATTGTAAGTTATTTGTTTCACCAAAATGCTGAAGCTTAACAGTTTTCTGTTTCTGGGGAAATGGGATAAAAGGCACTCTAGGATTCAGGGACTTTTACAGGACTTTTTCATCCGTCATCTTGACCATTTATTTAATGCCTCATCTGTCTCTCTCTGTCATTACTTCACTTACCTGTAAATTAAAATTATTAAAGTAGCGTCAATCACTCCCCTGAATGGCATAATGGATGCAGGGCCCAAGAACTGAGATCCTAAACACTACAACAACACCATGAAGTACCACTGACAGTCATCAGTTAAGCTGTATCTCACTGATGAACACACTATATCAATTTAGCTTTGAATGAATGACAACAGTGTCAAACTGAAGACTACAGCCCACCTTCAATGCTTCGGGCCTTGATTTAAAAGCTGTGTTGGGTTCTAGGATTTTAATGAAGCAGATCAACTACATACAAGTTTTAACAGCTTTGCTCTTACTGAAAATCCATTTACAGTCTGAGTAACCATATTGTAATTGTGTGGTTCTCCATCAAGAAAAGCATCTAGGCAGAATTACAGACATGAATCAAATACCCTATATTTGGAGGAGTAGGAGGGGAGGAGAAAGCCCTTTTCCTTTCTCTCTCTGGTAATTAAAACCTAAAGCCTTTAGAGCCAGCTCAGTCTTTTTAATATGCATTTGGAAAGTACCCAGCACAATGAGCCCCAGAGTCCCCAGTTAAAGTGTCTGTGCTCCATCACAACAGGAATGAATATGTATTGAATATATTCAATAAACATTAATTCTAAGTTAAAGAGCTTAGGGTGATTTTTCTGTTTCCTAAAGGAGAATGAGAGCTTGAAAGGAAGTCACTTGGGCTGTAAACAGGAGTTTATCATATTCCACTTCCTTCTGTGACCACCTTTCTTTTTATGGCTACCTGATTTACAGCCCCGTGCAAAGCTCAGCTGCCAACTAAAAGTGAATCTCATCAGCACCAGAGGCTCCTTTCCCAGATTTTAACTCCATCCTCCCCGTGCCCCTCAGTGTCCACGCAGCAAACATCTGCAGCGAGCGAGCTGGGCTAGAGATGGAATCCAGATAATCCCAGCACACTCGCTTCCCACATTTCTGAGGGTGTGTCTTCCCAAAGAAACAGGAACAAGCCCCAGAAGCAGCACCTCGAACGCTTTTCTCGCTGCAATTCTATGGCAGGAAGGAAGACACGGCCAATGCCAGTGGATCTCACATCTGAACTTTCAACTCCCACCGGCGCTGAGGCACCTCCAGCCTGAGGTTTTGTCAGATAATGAGAGCAGATGGTGATATTTGATACAAACTAATCAGCCATCTTAGCAAAGAGTTGGGGATGCATCTTCATAACGAGGCATCTGATGAGGCTGATAAATAAAACTTCCCACGGGAACGGAATCCTGGAGATAACAGCCTTATAATAGAAAAATAGAACTAATTCAATAAAGTGCAAGTGAAGGTAACCTTAATTATAGAAACCTCAGTGCTTACGGTCTTTTTGCTCCAGGAGTTACATTTGCAAAATCTAATTGTGAAAAGGTGACTTTCCCACAGCTAATAAATAAATGTCATGAATGTCCTGCTCTTTACCTAGAGACAAACTGGTCATGAATGTCCTGCTCTTTACCTAGAGAATCCTTTTGCAGTAACACAGGCATTATCAAATAAAATAATTAAAACTAAGACTGGTCAAGATGTTTTTATTAAGTGCCCTTCTTCAGAAAACAATATTTTTTGTTACTATTAATACTGATTTATTTTTTTTTTGCAGAGAAATCCTGATTGGTTCATTTTCAGAAAAAAATACCTGAAGTGCCCAATTTCTATGGCATTTTTCAGAGAGAAGATTAACCCATTTTTCATTACTTTTGGCTGTCAGAATAATAGTAATCTAAAAAGCTTCAGGCTAATGATAGTGAGCCTTGCTTCCTGATTTTTCTTTATTCACTGTAGAACTAAAATACATTACAGAGATTATTTTCACTCTTCCCTCTGAATGTATTTTTACTTCAGAGAAGTATTATAGCTACTATAATGGCATCTCAGCTGTGCTGAAAATGAGCAAAGAAGTTTATTTAACAGAGCAGGATCCAATAAAACTTGCTGTGTTTTGTCTGATGTCTCGTGTATGAGAAAATGTAGAAGTTCTTTAAAACTTGATACCTTTAATATTAAAGAGAATAAGTAAACTAACAGCATCAATAGAGACGTCTTCCAAACAAAATGCCATTGTGCTTGGCAGTGTAGTAGGACACCTGTTCCTTTGGGATCATGGACTCCTTTCTCAGCAGGCAGATAAAAAAGCAAAGGTATGTTTATTTGGACAGCTGACTGTGACCTACAAGGATCTTCTCTATTACCAGCTGTTTTTAAAACCTGTATAAATTTGAAACTCTATCACATATAAAAGAGAACTAGGAATTTCTTACTTAGTAAAGTCTCTTCCTGATGCTTCAAAGAGCAATTAAAAAAAATTAAAAATATGTTTTTCCTTTTTTTTTCTCCATGGATCTTGTTCTTAGTGGTGATAATCCCTGCCAAAATAACAAGGTTTTTTTAGCCTTCTTCACATCTTTCAGATGGGGACCAAGGTCAGAACAAAACAAGCCAGGAGGAGGTAAATGGGGTGCAGTCTACAATTCATGGTGGACAGCCAGTGCCTACATTAATATTTCATATTTTTGATCACAATAAAGCAGCACCAAAGAAAATGTTCATATTCAGGCTGTGTTCTAAATAAAATACACTTTGGAAAAAGAGAGAAAAAAAGAATCAAAAAAATTCTACAGAGGAGAATCAATTGCAAATTGAAGAGAAAGCATTTCTGACTTGAAAACAAGAGTCTTCATTTTACTGACAGAAACATGACAGGATTAATGACAGTATTTCATAAAACTCCAGTTATGAATATTAGTTGTCATATTTTAAATAAAAGCAACATGATGGACATAAGGAAGCACTATATAGATCTGTTCAAGTGTGGGAAAAAGAAAAGTGTGGGAAAATACAAATGGGAGGGGTAATGAAACTGATGCTGACCTTGGTTCAAAGTTCCCAAGAGTAAATACAAAGCAAATTGCAGCTCACATTGTGGCAGGTTTTTATGATGCCCTTCTTCAGTAATCCTAAGACAAAACCCCCTTAAGTGTGAGCTATTATATTTACCAGCACAACGTCCAAGAGATTTTTTTTCTTTTTTTTTTTAATTATTTTTTTTCCTCTCCCATTTTTCCTTCTTTGGTCGAGATTTTCAACAGAATATCAAAGTGAACTAAAAAAAGCTGATAAAAAAAATAAAGCTGTGTCATTTTTCAGGAACAAAAGAAGGGCCTCCATAATGTTGTTCCTTACAAGGAATGTATCTACTTTTACCCATATTAACGATATTTAAAAATTATTCTTCCTGTCTTGGCATTCATTAAGGTAGTATTTCTCAAAGTATATGTGCTGTTACCTTGAAAACCATCTCTTTCCTAAAAATATTGCATTTTTTTTGTATTCTTTTATTTTAGTTCTGAGAAAATTCACATAATAAATATTCCCAGATGCCGAAAATGTAAATGAATAAACTGGAAACACCACTAACACAGCCCCAAAAAGCCCCTCAGCTGTGTACAGAGATCTTCCAGCAGCATTGTTGATGTTTTTAAAAAATCTTGAATTGCTGCCATATGGGCAAGATATGAAATCAGCTTTTAGCTGCATGGTGAGATTTTCTAGAGGAAGGTCCAACCTTCATGACGTTTGTAGGCAGTTAATACAACACAAGAGAAACACAGAATGTGGCTTATGTAGGTATAAAAGACAAAGTTTTTTCTAAGAATTAAGGATATATAAACAAATCTTTCAAAGAGAAATTACTAAGTTCTTCTCAGAATTAGAAAGAACAAGGAAGCTGAGATTTCCCCACAGGCAGAAACAGGATTTCTGCATTATCTTTCTTGCATCATAATAACTCACTACTGGTTGAGACAAAGACTTTGCCATCATTTGTCATTGGGGACAGGATTTTTTTCTTCTCTAACACTGGAGAATAAACCTTTCCAAATTTTTTACTCATCAAATGTGAAAGGCACCATCTCCTCAGTCACGTCATCCTGTTGCATTACAAAAAGTGGAGGTTTAACCATTTTTATGGCAGTGTCTGTGTGCTATGAAATGCACTCCTCCTCCTGGATCAGCGTGCTGAGAGGTGAATGAATGAGCCAAGGATTTATGGAATCCACTAAACTGTCATGTTCTTCAGAGATTATCCGTTAATTAAAATTGGACCTAGAGTTCTACTGTTACCTTTTCCAAAACCCGTTCACAGTCAGGATTCTGAAATAGGGCAGTGATATTTGTCACTCCATTGCAAAACAAGAGCAGAGCCTTTATAAAGGATTCTGGCATCCTACAAACACCAGTGCAAACAGGGATAGTGTCTCAAGTGGACAAAGCATCCTGACTCGAATTCCCCTCGTGGTGGTTCCCTAAAGAAATAAAGTTTCTCACAGAGATTCCCTCCCAGCTCTTATTCTATGAATTTCACCAGCTAACAGAATGATCATGCCCAAAAATGCCTTTTACATCATAACTTTTGCAATTCTAAATTTGCCAGAGGTACAAAACAAAAACCAGAATGGAACAATTGTTTTATTACCCATTCTTTCGATCTAAGCTTTTCAATAATTTTACAGTCTATGACTTAAAACCAGTACAACCCAACAGTAAGCCCATATGAGCAGGGCTTCCTTTATCCTCACCAAAAAAAAAGGACCAACCAAACAGCCAAAACACCCTTCCTAGTTAAAGCAGATCAGTTTTTATACATTGCAAAGAACTCCAGCCCCCTCTTGTGACGAACGATCAGAAGACAAGCACAGTTTCACAGTGTGATACCGCGCTGTTGGAAGCAGTTTCCATCCAAATCAAATTCCTTTGGAAAGATCGGGAGACTGGAATGAAACAACTTCGACTGCACAACTTTTTGCTGATTTCTTCCCAGCATCAGAATGGATGTTACATGAGGAAGAGCATCACAATACAGTGACAGAATTCTGTCTCTGCTTGCTCTCTGGGCAATAGTGATTTTGCTTCCTGTAGTCACAATTCTCTCTCTCTCTGCCTCAACTTAGATAAAAAGGTAGCATTCATATAAAATTGCACGAGGTGAGAACGAGAAGGGTTTTTTTTTTTACCAGTCAGCATGAATTCCTTCCACCTCTCTCACATAAGGACTGTTAAGCCCACTATATCTCAAACAGGGGGCACAAAACAACCTCCTGCACTGGCTTCATGCCATTAGGAATGGCATACACCATGGAAATCCTCACGTGTAAACCAAATGTCTCATGGATATAAAAAGCAATTCTGGTCTAACCTCTTCTTCCAGTGGTGCATAATGGACACAGTTTTCAGGACCGCCATAACATTAGCCACATTTCTTTAATCACAGCACTTTTAGCATAAATTCTTGATGAATATGATTTGCAGAAGTGTAAGGGACTTAGAATGGAGGAACATGTGTAAAATTGCCCATTAATTTTTGACCTGGCCTGACATATCTCTGTATCTGCAGCTATGTAGATACATCTATCAAACCACTTGCAGATTTTGTATCTCCGAAACAACAGTTCAGCAATGAACCAGCCTGTACTGCACTGACTTACTGACTCTACAAATGGAGAAATTCAGCTCCTGTGTACCACTGGAGCATTGGGAAACCACCAGCACCAATTTCCATTGCTGTCAATGGAAATGTTTCAGAGACCTATTTAGGGTATGAGAAAGCAGTGCTGTACTTTGGTCATTAGACTAGAGACCCCATTCCTCACTTCCCTGAAGGCATGGACCAGCAGTGGGCTTAAATCTACTTCTGCATCCTCTATTTGCATGGATATGTGTGTGTGTGTTATTCATGGCGTGGCCTAGGAATTCCAGGTAGCAGCAGTACCTCATAGTAGAGCTTGAGTTGGTCCTTGGAGACAGAAGCTGGAACTCAGTGTGCTGACCTGATTTGTTCTGTGCTGAGCAAAAGCCAGAGGGTAGGAACTAGTCTAATGTGTTGGGAAGAGTTCCCCGAGGCAGTAAACAATGGACCGGAAGCAGAAGAGGAGCTGCAAATAGATCCCAACTCAGCACTAACGAGCCTGGCTCCAAAACACTGAGAACATAAAGCTTCTGTTGAGCCACCTTCCACACTGCAAAATCACAGAGGAGTGGGAAACCTACTTTTACCAACCCCCAGCATTTCATTGCACGAGCTCGCTGATACGTCGTACATCGTTTTAATCGAGAGGTACCACACGCTGCGTGTGAAAATGAGGAAATCCGACAAATTTAAGGCAGCTCACAACCTGCTTATTAATTGACAGTGGGAAATTCTGTCTGTTCTGATCCACTTCAAGCTCAATACTTTATCACTTAATCCCATTGCAGCTTTGCTCTTTACCAAATAAGCAATTGCTCTTCTAACATAATGCAGCCCAGCCTCAGGAGATGAGACCACCTGTAAAAGGCTTTAGCTGGATACCTGTATTCAGGTTGTAATAATATTAAACCAATCAATAAGAGATAACCACCTTATACTGCAAGATACCCAGCATACAGAATGGTGTTAGTGGTTATAGTATTATATACTGCCTTAGCAGAGCTCCCTCAGCCTTTAACTATCCTGACGCTCTTCCTGTATTTGTACTTTGCTGGACACAAGCAGGCTCACAGCTTCCTGTGTGATGGTGATAACATATGTTTGACTTTGTTGTTGGCAGCTGGAGTGAAGGGGAAGACAATGCCCTTTGACTCGTGAAAAGCAGTATAAAGCTTATCAGATCCTCTCCAGATATCACTGAAGGAAATGGGCTGGAAGAGTTGGCCCCACATAGGAAATATATATAAAAACCTGTCAGCACTGGTCTTTTTGAAATGTCATTAAAAACATACTTCTGCAAATCTGAGTCCCTGCTAGACAATGTCATTTGTACAAACTGAACTGAAGTAAAAGTGGAGAGGAAGAACTACAGACCACACATTAAATACACATCACTCAGCCAGTGGTACCAAGACTGCTTCACTTTGTGGTGCCAAAATAAACTTTTCTTGGTGATCATTTCTCTGGTCCACTTCCGAAGCAGAGCTCTAAAGGTCACGTATTGTATTAAACATTACACACAACTTTTCCCACTAAGCAATTCTTTTTGGGGTGTGATTACCTGCAAAGCCTTCTACATGAACTGCAGAAAAATAAGAGCATGGACTGACCCCCACAAAAACCCCACACCTAACAAAAGGTGTCTTTGCAGGCCAGTGTTAGGATAAAGTCCTTACTGCCCTGCCAGACATTGTAGGCAGCATTAGTATATAAAACTTGTAATAGGAATCATGTTGTTTGACATGGATAAAACACGTACCTGATATACCTTGCACTATATGGTTACAAAAGCAGTTAAACAGCACCAATACAAAAGTTGTAAATGCAAAAAAAAAAAATTCACTTGGACTTTTTTTTTATATGATTGTTGAAAAAAAAAATTCAAACAGAACACTGATAAACACAAGGATGAAAAGATTATGAGCAGAGGTTCAGGGAACTCAATTTTTCCTTTTGATGTGCTCACTACACACCAGTTACAAAGCAATTTTTCAGTATCTTCACTGACATAACAGGGAACATTTGTTGTCATTACAACTGGAATGACTGCAAGGGGAAAAAAGAGAGAAAAAATATAATACAACATCCTCAAATTAGGTAACTGAAGGAAAAAAACCCAAATCTGCAGTTACCAGGTGAAGCATCAGCAGCTGAAGTGCTTCAAAATCTTCTCACAGAAAAGATATTAATTTGCTGGGGTTTTGCTGCCCCTATATCAGCATTAATACACAGTATATAATACAATCTTGTGTTTCACACTCAGAACCCTATTCCTCTGAAACAATGGTTAAATCTTTTAGTAGTCATGAAATCACACTGGAGATCATTCTAATGGTGTCAATATAAGAACGTAAGCAGGAATAAACATTATTTCCCATATTATTTAAAATATATTTTAGGATAACACCCAGGCAGGATTATTGGCAGGACTGAACACACAATGTTGCAGTGCAGATCTGCCCCAATTTATCAATGCTGTGCTCTGCTCCAGGGACCTGTCAGAACCCAACTTCATCTTTCTGGTAGAGAGGAAGAGGGGAAGTTGGGTTTTCTCATATTGGGTCTTTGTTGGCTTTTTTCCTTATATTTATAGCTTTTGAAATTATATGGAAAGAATGCAGCTGGCTGATGTGTACCAGAGATCTGTGCCCATGGGGCTTTGCTCAGAAACTTCTGTTTGGTTTCAGGAGCTCACAGAAGTCAGTGTTCCATCAGACAAATTCAAATCCCAAACTTGTGACCCTAATGATCATTAATAAAGCAGAAAGTAGCTCTGTCACTGTCAATATATATTGAGAGACCTGAACTGCCACTCCTTAAAAGGGAGATTGGTCTAAGCAGACAAGGCAGGGAAGGGGAGAAAGGAAACAGTCCTGACTGAAAATTGAGTGATCTTGCTCAAGGTCATTCAGGAAGCCTATAAAAGAACCAGGATGGTTAAGTTTCCTCATTCCTGCTCTACCACAAGCTCATCCTACTTTTTAAGTCTTAAAATATTTAGGGCTTTTACCACTGAGTTAGTATCTCTGACAGGAGTTATATCTTCTATTTTCATTATTCGCAGGAGATTTCAGAAATATTAGGATTACATTTCTGTTTTCTGCTTGCTCGTATTTTGTTTAATTATGTTTAATATAGAAACCTTAAAAAAAAAAAACCAAACACCAAAGAAAAAACAACCAATCAAACAAAAAAACCCCACCAAACCAAAAAAAAAAACCAAACCCAGTATATAAAGTAGCAAGATAAAAAATTACCTTCCTGCTCTCTGGCCCAATAAATCTTGACAAGAAAGAGCCAGAGTTCCCTTTACTATATTATTTCATCTAGCTTAAATTCGGGAAATCAGAGACTTTCCAAGCATAGAGAAAATGGAGATTTGACCTTCCAGAGAGGTGGGAACTGAAATTTTCTTTGGCTTTCCATTTCAAAATTAAATTCAGAACCAGGCTCCAACAGTATCCAAAATTGCATCCCATGAGGGCAAAATAATCCACCGTTGGCTGGACACTTCATGGTGACAGTTCAGAGAGATGAAGGCAGATGGATGATGCCACCGAGCTGTACCTCCTGCCCAGCCAACAAACCTTAGGAGTTCAAGCAGCTTTAGTGCACTGGCACTAAAAATGAAACTCTCCTTGCTTTAAAATACAATAAAACAACTCGAGAGGCACGTGCCATCTCGAAGAACATTTGAAAACAACCACGGTGTTATTAGTTTTAAACAGAGTTATTTCTGAAGACCATTAATACAGCTGAGTTCTGCCCCACAGCATAAGGGTTACCATACGTGGAATATGTTATTTAAGCCTCTAGGCATGTTGGCAAAGATCTGTACAGGCTGACCTGCTCCAATGGGGAATAAAACGGAGTCCTTTTGCATTCTGTGATGTTATAAGGGGATGAGGGTTAAGAATATTTGCACTCCAAAGCCAGTAAGCCAGATCAGATGAAAAGTCAATAAATACCAGGCTGGCTCTAGAACAGCAATAGTTCAAAAGGCAAATAGTTTGTAGGAGCAAATTGATACATCTTGTGTCTTTTTAACTGTGTCTGTCATGGGTTACATATGAAAACCAAGCAGAACAATATTCCCAATTTTCTCACCAGAAGGACTCCCTATACCATTACGTGGGAAAAACATGTCCAAAATATGCCCAATGCAGCTCTTAATCCATAACATTTTACTGCAACAGGTTCTTTTCTGAAGCTCTTTCTCTGAAGAAGTTCAACAACATCTGTAACTTAGTCCTTTGCATGTGTTCATAATCCTATCTTTCAGAAGTTGGACAAGGCACGTGCATTGTTACACACCTTTCTCAAACCTAGCATTAAGAATTGTATACATCACAAAACCATGGTTTGGCCTTAACTACTCTTAGAATTCCTCTTCCCTCAGAGCAGATACTACAAATTTCTGAAAGGCTTTTAACTGAATGGCATCTCATGTCTAGTGGGGGGAAAAAAGTGAAATATAATTTTTTATTTCCTAAAACATCATTCAGGAGAGATAACACAGGAGTAAAGACAAGGAAAAGGACATGAGCAAGCTGGTCCAGCAGATTTAATACAAAGTCTGTGATACCCAGCTAAAAATTACACCTTGAGGACTCCCCCACCCCATTCACATCCCAGCAGGGCTCAAGTCACTTCTGACATGAGAGGGCACTTCAGAGACGCCGAGTACAGGACAGAAAGGATTTATTATGCCTTAAAAAAACATACATGGGACTTAAACTTCCATTAACACTTTATCTTGGAATCATGGGATGGCCTGGGTTGGAAGGGGACTTCAAAGACCATCTTGTTCCAACCCTGCTGCCATGGGCAGGGACACCTTCCACTAGCCCAGGTTGCTCCAAGCCCCGTCCAGTCTGGCCTTGGACACTTCCAGGGATGGGGCAGCCACAGCTTCTCTGGGCAATTTGTGCCAGGGCCTCACCACCCTCACAGGGAAAACTTTTTCCGAATTTTATACCCATCATATATCATTTCCCTAATATTATATATTGTATTATTATATATAATCTTATATATAATATTATTACATTATATAATATATTATAATATTATTATATAATACATATAATAATATATTACATATTATTTATAATAATACATTATATATAATATAAATATATATTATAATATTATATATATATAATATATATTTATACATATATCTATATATATTTAAATATTTATTTATATATATTTATTATATATATAAATATATATAATATTAATATAATATTAAATTACATATATTATATCTTATATGATATTATATACGATATTATATATAATATTATTATATTATATTATATTATATATATCATGATATACATATTATGGTATATATTACATATAATATATATCGTAATATACGTATTATGATATATAACAATATACTTATTTTTGTATATTTTATATATCCAGTAAAAACGAAACAAATTACTCTTCTGTTACCAAAAGACTCGTAACCATCAATCGTTGGAAGAACTGTTCAAACGTTTAGCACGAAGTGAAAAGCAGTGCATTTTTACGGGGAGTGCAACAGCTCCCTCTGGCGGCTGCCGCGGGGAGCAGAAAGCCGGTCAGCGCTCTCAAAGCTGGTCTGCTTTGAAAAATAAAAATAAAATAAAACACGTGTGTTCCGAACGCGGAAAAGGAGCGCCGAGGGAGGGGAACAGAGCGGCGGCCCCTTCGCTCTCTGAAGACCCTGAGGCGGAGCCGCCTCCGCGCAATGGCGGCCGCGCCGTCGCCATGGCGACTGCCCGACAGCTCGGCCGGGCCGTGCGGGCCGGGTGGGGCACATTCCCCTCGGGAATCGCGGGTGTGTGTGCAAATCGGAGAACCGGCCCGGCTGGAAAAGACCGCCGGGATCATCGGGTCCAGCCTACGACCGAACATCACCGTGTCGGCCGGACCGTGGCATTGAGAGCCACGTGCGGTCTTCCTTTAAATGCCTCCAGGCACCGGGACAGCACCGCCTCCCCGGGCAGCCCGTTCCGTCGTCTAATCACCCTTTCTGCGCAGAAATTCTTCCTAATGTCCAACCTAAACCTCCCCTGGCGCACCGTTACACTATGTCCTCTCAGCTACATCTCAGCGATGCCCCGCAACTTTAGACCCTGGTTACCTGGGGCAGAGCCCGGTGCCCACCTGGCTGCACCCTCCTGGCCGGGAGTTGTAGAGAGCGAGGAGGTCTCCCCTGAGCCTCCTCTTCTCCAGGCTGAGCCCCCCCAGCTCCCTCAGCCTCTCCTCATCACCCTCGTGCTGCAGACCCTTCCCCAGCTTCTTTGCCCTTCTCTGGACTGGAGATGTTTGTATATCAAACATATATGTTTATATAAAAAACTCCACAAAAGAGTATGGTGTAATAAACACTTGAAGAAAAGCACCAAGATCAGTGTTTACAAAGCCATAGTGCTGTCTACTCTCTTATATGGATCCAAATCATGGGTCATCTACCACCACCACCTGCGTCTCCTAGAACGCTTCCATCAACGCTGCCTCCGCACAATCCTAAACATCCACTGGTCAGATTATGTGACCAATACATCTGTTCTAGAGCAAGCAGCTATCACAAGTATTGAGGCCATGTTGATGAGAACACAGCTGCGATGGGCAGGGCACGTCTCAAGGATGAAGGACCACCGCCTCCCTAAGATCTTGCTTTACGGTGAACTTGCCACTGGCTGCCGCAAGAGAGGAGCCCCGAAGAAAAGATACAAGGACTCCCTGAAACAACATCTCAACCTTGGCCATATTGATCACCATAACTGGTCTACTCTGGCATCAAATCGGGAGGCCTGGAGACACACCATCTATAACGCTGCTGTCTCCTTTGAGAACACACGCAGGATCACCCTCGAGGAAAAAAGGCAACGCAGAAAGAACCGTGTATTGCAGAATACACCATCTAAGGAGTCTTTCTGCTGTGCCTTTTGCAATCGGATATGTCTGTCACGTATTGGCCTCATAAGCCACCAGTGTGCCTGTAGCAAATGTGGATAGAGCCTTCCCAAATCTTCGTTCGCGAAGCCTAGCCATGATGATGATGTTTATATACAAGAGCAGGTGTGTTTAAGTTGGAGCAAAGACAACCCTGGTGTCAAAAACTGTCAGGCAAGACCCATTTCACACTTCAAAAGAAACCCCCGCAGCTCCCACCTGAGCCCCTGACACACCCCAAATGGACCCATGAACCCCCACCCGGACATGCAGCATCACATAATTCAAGTTATCCCATTCTCTCCTCACTGGGATACATTCCTTACCTCTGGATTCAATAGGCTGAATCAGAACCCACCACATCAACAGAAAATTACTGGGTTTGGCTAGGTTAGTTATTTTGGCAGTTTAAAGAGTGGGGCCAGGTGACTGAAGAATATAAACTAGGAGTAAGACGAAGCCCTTGATTTAAATTAATTTTAAAACCAATTTAAATGTTTTTAAACTAAATTTACTACAGTAAGATTACTCCGTTTCTGTCATCTAATCACACAATTTGCATCCTCTGTAAAACTGCTGAAGATTATTACAAGTCTGCTCCATTTAAATTGTAAAGTTAAACGAACAACATTTTTCACTGATGCTTTTACATATTGGATATTTTCATTATAAATTCTAGCATATTGCAGAAAAAGTATCAATTACCAACAGATCATGAGTTTAAGTGTTGGCCTCTCTTGCATGTAGAGCTTATGAACTTTAAATTCATGAAGCAAAGCCTTCTTTATAGATCATATAGTCTTTATAGTCTTGTTGTTCCTTTATAGTCTTGTTTTTCCTCTCCCTCTCTCATGTTAAAAAAAAAAAAGAAAAAAGAAAATAAAGGGGAAAAAAAGGAAAAAAAAAAAACAACAAGAAAAAAGAAGAGAAAAGCACTATGCTGTTTAATTTTTGAAGAAATATTTTCCTAGAAAATACTCCATAGTTCATGTCCAGTACTTAGAAGCAAAAACATTTTTACTCTGACTTAAACATATTTATAAAGGCCTTTTGGGATAAAATGCTGACTTGCTCAGTATATTCAGTGAACAAAATTTACCTTACTGAAAACTTCACATACAGAAACATTTTTGATAAATAACTGTCTAGGACACCACTTCAGGTAAGAACTTGCACATGCAACACTGTTTCTGTGCAAGTTAGAAAAAAACAATTCACAACTTTTTTGATCTGAAACACCCTGCAAGTATTTGACAGAGTACTTGATCTCACCCAGAGGGCAGACAACACGTTCTTTGTAAACAAACAAATATCCATGGTAAATAAAGCAAAGGGGTTTTAAGCTTGCTTTTAGTGCAGTGCATCTCCAAACAATTCTGTAGTAAATATTCGGACTGGTCTTTGCCAATAATTCAGGTACTACTTTATCATGAAGTGTGAGGTGCTTGTTAACTCAGCTCTTTATTCAGTTGTTTTTGTTTTTCCTTTGAGGTGTACCACGTGTGTTGACTGGCACCTGTGACACAAATCTTTCACTGGCTTTTGCCATCCTCCTTTCTTTGTTTTTAGACAGGTACCAAACATATTTTCTTTTTTGTCTCCTACTCTGTTCTATATAATAATTTACTTTAATTCCTCATTTGCAAATCATGTAGACCTCACACTGAATTTACTTAGCTAAAAACTAAGTAGCCACAGAAAGATAAGCAAAAATAGCACAATAAAATAAGAAAGTTTGATCATCCTCTCCCTGTATACCTTGCACTGTGGCACCCTTATAGAGACAGCAGGTGCACATATATCCTACCTTAACCTACCTTTCTCACATCTTTATGTAGATAAGCCCTTGCAGTTGACAATGTGGTGCAAAAAAAAAGGGGCCACAGTAACCAACATTAACTGGGAATATTTTGGAGGTTCTTTGGACTCTGCTTGTGAAGGACACGGGCATAACCCATCAGTTACAGGTATAGTTATGTTTTAGAAGTTAATTTTTCTGCTATGTTGTATCTAGATTTCCAGACATAGCAGTATTTCAAGTGTGAGGCTGGAAACAATCTCATTGTTCATGAGACAAGTCCCAGCTAAAGACTTCAAGTAGCCATTCTTTGCTCCAGGCTTTGCATAAGTCTGAATAAGAGATTTCACTTAAGGTGGTTAATCGTATTTGCCACACCAGAAAGAGTTAGGAAACACATCCACTGAATTGTTCTCAGCTGCTCTTTTCATAATTTACAAGAGTGTTCATTGTTTCCATCTTGAGTTCAATTTACCTCAATTATTTGGCATGTTACAGAAGAAAAATAAGAAACCTAGGGGTCTTCCACAACTTTCAGAATCATCAGCTCAAGGAAGAATATTTAAAAGCTTTAACTCAGAAAATAATTCTGGAGATACTGTATCTT